>NC_064619.1:24420504-25833004 GCF_023898315.1 Schistocerca nitens | reverse complement strand
GGGCGGACACTAGGTATTGTTATGAAACTCGGGAAAATTGCAGTTAGCCGAATCACCGTAACTTCATGCACTCAAATACTGAGTTTTCCTTCGAAGGAAGGATGCAACCGTGGTCTAGGGGTAGCGTATTTGATTAGTAATCAAAACGTCCTCGATATCAGATTTAAAAGCACACCACCGCCTAAGTTTTGATTAATAATCAGCGTTGGCGGCCGAAGTCTTCCGGCATGAGAAGTCACTCTCATTCTGCCTACGGTCTTGTCAAAGAGGGCGAAGGACTGGACAGGTGTTCAAGGTACTCTCTGGTCGTTGGGCTGGGAAACTGCTTCTGCAGGCGGAAGAATCAGCAATTATCAACGGCATTAGGATGCACAAGGCGATGGAAACCACACATAACGGGTATCCACAGGATATGCGGCATGTAATTGAGAAAAAAGTGTCATGATCATCTCTCCGTGGCCAAAAGATTCCGGAATAGTTCCCTCATTGGACCTCCGGGAGGGGGCTGACAAGGCGGAGGTGACCATGAGAAAAAGATTGAATAACCATCGAAAGGATAACGTTGTACGAGTCGGGACGCGTAATGTCAGAAGCTTGAACGTGGAAGGGAAGCTAGAAAATATGAAAAGAGAAATGCTAACGCTCAGTCTAGACATAGTCGGGGTCAGTGAAGTGAAATGGAAAGAAGACAAGGATTTCTTGTCAGATGAGTATACGGTAATGTGGACAGAAGCAGAACACGGCATAACGGGCGTAGGATTCGTTATGAATAGGAAGGTAGGGCTAAGAGTGCGCTACTATGAACATTTCAGTGATACGTTTGTTGTTATCAGAATCGACAGCAAACCAGCACCGTCAACGTTGACGTCGCAAGCTGAAGATAAAAAGAGATACAAAAAGTATTTGAGGATATTGAAAGGGCAATACAGTACGTAAATGGTGATGAAAATCTTGTGTGCAGTTGTAGGGGAAGGAGTGGAAGAAAATATTATAGCAGAATATGGGCTTTGGGCAAGGAATGATAAAGGAGAAACACTAATTGAGTTGTGTAATAAATTTCAGCTACTAATAGCAAATACTCCGTCCGAGAGTCACATAAGGAGGAGGTATACTTGGAAAAGGCCAGGTAAAACGGGAAGCAGATATAGACTCAGATCACAAAGTAGTAGTGATGAGAGGCGGCTGAATCTTAGGACATTGATCAGGAATAATCAATACTCAAAGAAGTGGGATACGGAAGTACTAAGCAATGATGAGATACGCTTGAAATTCTCTAAGGCTATAGATACAGGATACGGAATATCTTAGTAGGCAGTACAGCTGAAGAGGAATGAACATCTCTAAAAAGGACGATCACAGGTGTTGGAAAGAAAACCATAGGGGCAAAGACAATAACTGGGAAGAAACCATGGGTATATGGGTATCCCAAGAAATACTTCAGACGATCGCTGAAGGAAGGAAGTACAAAAATGTTCAGGAAAATTCAGAAATACAGCAATACAACTCGCTGAGGAATGAAATAGATAGCAAGATCAGACGAATTGGCTACATGAAAAATGTGAAGAAATCGAAAAAAATGACTGTCGGAAGGACTGACTCAGCATAAGGAAAGACATTAAAAGCAATGGTGGTAACATTAAGAGTGCAACGGGAATTCCACTGTTAAATGCCGAGGAGAGAGCGCAGAGATGGAAGGCCTACACTGAAGGCCTCTATGGGGGGGGGGGGGGGGGGGCTGATTGGTCTGATGCGATAGAAGTAGGAACAGAAGTCAAGTTAGAAGAAATAGGGGATCCAGTATTAGAATTAGAACTTAGGAGGGCTTTGGAGAATCAAATAAGGCAAAAGGAATAGATAAGCATTTCATCCGAATTTCTAAAATATCTGGGGGAAGTGGCAACAAAGCGACTGTTCACGTTGGTGTGTAGAATGTACGAGTGGTGATATACCATATGACTTTCGGAACAATATCACCCACACTATTCCGAAAACAACAAGAGCTGACAAGTGTGAGAATTATCGGACAATCAGCTTAACAGCCCATGCATCCAAGTTGCTAACAACAATAAGATACAGGAGAATGGAAAATATTGAGGATGTGTCAGATGACGATCAGTTTGGCTTTATTAAAGGGAAAGGAACGAGAGAGGCATATCTGGCTTTGCGGTTGATAAAGAAAGCCACACTAATGATATGGGGCCTGTTCGGAAACTAAGGTCCGATCGGTCGCGAAATGGAAACCACAGTGAAAATCAAAAAATTTTATTCGCGGTAGTTAGCCACACCTTCCAGTTATCTCTCTAAATAGTCGCCGCTCCGACTTAGACGTTTGTCGTGACGTTGTTCTAACTTTCCAGTTTCCTCGTCACAGAAAGCAGCCGCCTGCACTTTCTGCCAATTCTCTACGCTGGTCTGCCCTCCGTTGTCTGTGCCAAAACGCCGGAGGGAGGCAATTAAGGGCTGTATTGTTAGAGACCAATCACTTCACATCGAAAACGCTGTAGCGCCGTCTTCATTGCCTCTACAGAATGCGGCTGAGAGTTGTGTTGAAGAAAGAAACCCATGGAACTTATGTTATGTGGGCTGCATAGCTTCAGGCGAAATCTCTCACCAGATCCACAAACTTGGTGGGAGACATTGTTGTTTTAGGCATTTATACACGGTCACTTTGTTCTTGGAACTGAAAAGAGTGCCGTGAGGCGTTCGACAGCACAGTAAAGACACTGCCCAACACATCTGCGCGAAGTTCCATTGAATTTTCACTGTGATTTCCATTTCTAGCTAAATCGGACCTTAGTTTCCGAATACGCCTCGTAAATCAAGGCACGTTCATAAGATTTGTCGGCCTAGAAGAACCTTGCACTGTTTAAAATGTAGCAGGATGTTCGAAATCCTGAGAAAAATAGCGGTACGCTAGAGGGAGAGACGGGTAATATACAATATGTACAAGAGGAAAGAGGGAATAATAAGAGTAGACGACCAAGAACGAAGTTCTCGGATTAAAAAGGGTGTAAGATAAGAATGTAATCTTTGACCCCTACTGTTCAGTCTGTATATGTAAGAAGCAGTGATGGAAGTGAAAGAAAGGTTTGGGAGTGCAATTAATATTCAAGACGAAAGCATATCAATGATATGATTCGCTAATGACATTGGTATCCTAAGTGACAGTGTAGAAGAATTACATGATCTGCTGAACAACCAATATGGTCTGAGAGTAAATCGAAGAAAGGCGAAAGTAGTGAGAAGTAGCAGAAATGTGAACAGTGAGAAACTAGGAATCAGGTTTGATGTTCTCCACTTCATTTTTTCGTTCGGTACACAACCCCCCTCTTCTTCCGTTGTATGAAGGTTGCTACCATAGTGCTTTTATCCGCCATCATAGATTCCCTAATCTCATCACATGTCCATACCATATTAAACATCGGCTTTCCACGTCATAAGTGACACATTTAGGAGTTTCCATTCCCTTTCTGATTTCATGATCTGAAATCCTCTCTCACCTTAAAAATGTACTGTCCCTTCTCAAAAATGCAGCTGCTCCGCTTTACCTCTTCTTCTGTCTTGTTTTGTCTTTCCTATGATTCTTCGCCATACTTCTTTGCATCTGCTACACGCAAGTTCACACCTTTTCTCGTGTACTGTCAAATACAGTTTCATTTTAATAACTTGCGCTTGCATAGGAACCTGCATAGTTGACAAGCGTATATGAGGGCGTACTGAAAAGTAATGCCTCCAAATTTTTTATTCTGTTCTCAGTATCGGCTCAGGTATTGCATGTCATTCTTATCGTTCGGTCGACTTTCTTGTTTCATTAATACAAGCTGTAACCGTCTGCTGGTAGAGCGATCCGAAATGTAGCGTATGACAAGGCGGTGTGTAATGAAATTACGTCGGTGCATAAGAAAATGAAAGCAAGAATTCGAAGAGTTTGTCGACACATTCGGCAAAGCCAGGCCACACACAAGCGCTGCTGCATCTGAAGCAATCCTCCGCACAGTCCCGACTTGGTCACATGAGATTTTCTGCTGTATCCAAAACTTACAAAACAAATTCGACGGCTTCACTTTGATAGTGGTGAAGCATTGCAGGCAGAGGTCGAATTTTGGCCCCATCTACAAAATCAGACATTCTACAGTAACGGTATCAATAAACCGGTCCCTCGTTGGGAGGGATGTGTTCATCACCAGGGTCATACGTTAAGAAATAAATACGTAGACATGAAGAATAAGGATATAGAACGTTAATGAAGTTTGTTTTATTCAAAACCATTAATAGATTTCAGATGAAAAATTATGAGGCATTCCTTTACAATATGCCCTCGTAATTAAAATCCCATTTTGGAGCTGGACGTCCAAAAAAAAAAATGTAGTAATACGTTGATCGTTTCCCATCGCAAGGCTTACCGAATCGGTCACTACAGAGTGTAAGATCGGAGCCATCATTTTTAAAAATGTTACTGCGTTACGCAACATTACTAAGGCATTACATACTGTAATTACGCTTCCAAACAATTTGAGCAGGAACTTTTGCAATAAATTAAGACTGTGGTTGAGAATGCTACTCGAAGTTAGATATCTGACCTGAGCAACACGTAAGTTCAGTACCCCATAGTGATAAGAGCAGCTTCTACGTCTCCATGACATAATATAAGTATCCAGCTGGGACCCGATACAATTTCTTCATCATACATTGCTACAAGACAGGAATCTTTTAGCAATTTCATTTTTCACCCTTCCAGTTTATATCCTGTCAACAATTCTAACCGTTCCAGCAAACATATTACACGTAGGAACGTAATTAAAGAAAAACTGCAAAGAACTTTTACGAAGCAGCGGACGTGTTGTAGGAAAATGTGAAAGATATAAACGTGAAAAAATTAAGCTGCAGACCCCTCAAGAGCTGACGTGAAACGTAGAAGGAGAGTGGAAGTGAGAAATGCAAGCCGTGGAGTCTGCAGTGAGGTCGAAGGTCGCTCTCTGTCTGGCGAGAATTCACGATCATACATAAAATCCTTTACGGCTCCTAAATCATTCTTTCCGTCGTTTGGTGCTCGCACTGGAAACGAAAGATAGTGGACTGAAAGTCAGGATTTAAATTCCGCATCCATAACTTGTACAGTGGCGAGTGCTGCGCGGATGTGCAAGCTGTGTAAGTGGAACAAAGAGATAGGAGGAAGCGGTACAGGAAATCAATTATCAAAGGAACATTACTGCAACGTTTTCAGTAATACAGACGCTTGACCTGATTATCAGAGTAGTGCGAGATACTTTCTGTGATTACTATGACATACACCGCATAATATAGGAGACAAAAATGTCTCTCATACCTTCTCTCCCACTAAATGATCACTGATACTATCATGTCCTACCACAATGAGAAGTCAGATAACCAGTTCTCCCTCGAACTTAAAAAATGCTCTTTTGTCGGGGTTATATCGGTAATCAGTGTACCAGCAGTTCACATTTACAATGGATTATCTCGCGCCTACATTAACCTGTGATCTTGCAATGTCCATCACTCAAATATATTAACACTGGACTCGCATTCGGGAGGACGACGGTTCAATCCCGCGTCCGGCCATCCTGATATAGGTTTTCCGTGATTTCCCTAAATCGCTCCAGGCAAATCCCGGGACGGTTCCTTTCAAAGGGCGCGGCCGACTTCCTTCCCCGTCCTTTCCTAATCCGAAGAGACCGATGACCTCGCTGTCTGGTCTCCTTCCCCAAACAACCTCCTCCGCCCCAACCAACAGCCGGCCGCGGTGGCCATACGGTTCTAGGCGCTGTAGTCCGGAACCGCGCGACTGATACGGTCGCAGGTTCGAATCCTGCCTCGGGCATGGATGTGTGCGATGTCTTTAGCTTAGTTAGGTTTAAGTAGTTCTAAGTTCTAGGGGACTGATGACCTCAGATGTAAAGTCCCATAGTGCTCAGAGCCATTTGAACCCAACCAACATTCCACATTCCAAATATATTACCTAGACAATTGTATGCGAGGAATTTCATTACACTTCATTAATTATTTCGTTTGTATTGCGTTTTTTCCGTTAGTTTAAAATACTGATTTTCAGGATCAGGACCGTTAATTTATCTGTTCATTTGTCTTCCTGTGCCACACTACGGATCACAGTAAAGCACGCTGCACCGTGCAGCACGTGGTACCGTTGAAACCGATAGATCTTATGTCCGTTCTGACGCTGATACACGACTTACCTTGCAGCATGATTCTCTCATGCTCTGATTAAATAGCAATCGAATAACTGAACTAACACTTTTGCAGGCAACATCGCACCACGGCTCCGTAAGGGTGTCAATGATACGATTCGCTAATATTCTAATCACACACACAAATAAAAACAGATGATGCTTGGAGCCTCTGTACTGAAACCAAGTCGCGTGACGTACGGCAGCAAGCTGAGTTTCTGCTACTATATGCTATATGAAGTGGAAGTGAAAGTTGTTTTTCACATTTTTAGCTCATACAAAGATTGATTTTCGTCTTACATGTGGAAAGGTGAAACGAATTGTTAGTTCTTTTTATAAGCAACACATTTACACTTCTTCAGGGAATATCTGATTTTGTTGAACCGTGAGTCTTTAAGCCTTCCACAAGAATAGATGACAAAATCTCGGTTTCGCAGGCAGCATTCGATTGCTAACGACTCCCCAATAATACATGTGAACGGTTTCATTATGGTTTTATAAGAAATGACCGATTTTTAAATAAAATATGTATTTATATTTTATGATTGCCGCCACATACAGTGATGCATGCCGATATGAAAAGCAAGCAAAAAGCTGGATATTTACACTAAAACGACATGCTGGAGGAACGTTATCGGTGCACTGAACTACAAGAACTGGTTTTATAGGTAAAATTGATAGTCCATATTCATATTTAGCTGTGTATGACGCTTTGCAAGCTGACCTGCGACAAGAATAACTTTCTTACTGACATATACGCTCAGTCAAGATCTCTTGGACTTATTTTTGTGAAAGTTGTGGTGAGGGAGGTAGTGGGGAGGTGGGGAGCGAGGGGAAGGGCAGTATAACAATCCTACTGCCAGCCAATTTGAAGCCGTTTCCAAGAGAGTTTTGGTACACATTCGGACTGGTACACCTGCTTGTACTCATTGCTCTGCCATTGACTCTACCACAGTTCCTCGTACAGCATCAAGTAAAGAAGAATGACTGTAATGAGTTGCCCTTTGTTCCAGAGGCCACATTAATAAATCATGACTCTGATTACGTATCGTACCTCATCTGGTTTCTCTCACTTTTTATGTGTCTAGAAAACCGAACAAAACAAGTAGAGTGTAAGCTTTCCAAAATGTCTCTTTGTCGCACTGTTTCAAGTGGAGGTATCTTGATCAGGAAAAAAAAAAAAAAGAAACCAGAGGTGGATTGCCTGTTGCATCCAATGATGCTACTTATCTGTGCAAAATTCCCAGAAATATTAAGACAAACATCGAATTTTGATGTGAAAAACCATTTGAAGAAAGAAGTTATGTCAGCTTTGAGGGACGTAAGGAATCATGTTTTCCTTCATTTAGATGAATCTGTTTAAACTGTTTCTTTCCTCGATAATCTACATCTACATCTATACTCCGCGAGCCACCTTACGGTGTGTGGCGGAGGGTACTTATTGTACCACTATCTGATCCCCCCTTCCCTGTTCCATTCACGAATTGTGCGTGGGAAGAACGACTGCTTGTAAGTCTCCGTATTTGCTCTAATTTCTCGGATCTTTTCGTTGTGATCATTACGCGAGATATATGTGGGCGGTAGTAATATGTTGCCCATCTCTTCCCGGAATGTGCTCTCTCGTAATTTCGATAATAAACCTCTCCGTATTGCGTAACGCCTTTCTTGAAGTGTCCGCCACTGGAGCTTGTTCAGCATCTCCGTAACGCTCTCGCGCTGACTAAATGTCCCCATGACGAATCGCGCTGCTTTTCGCTGGATCATGTCTATCTCTTCTATTAATCCAACCTGTAAGGGTCCCATACTGATGAGCAATACTCAAGAATCGGACGAACAAGCGTTTTGTAAGCTACTTCTTTCGTCGATGAGTCACATTTTCTTAGAATTCTTCCTATGAATCTCAACCTGGCGCCTGCTTTTCCCACTATTTGTTTTATGTGATCATTCCACTTCAGATCGCTCCGGATAGTAACTCCTAAGTATTTTACGGTCGTTACCGCTTCCAATGATTTACCACCTATGGCATAATCGTACTGGAATGGATTTCTGCCCCTATGTATGCGCATTATATTACATTTATCTACGTTTAGGGAAAGCTGCCAGCTGTCGCACCATTCATTAATCCTCTGCAGGTCTTCCTGGAGTACGTACGAGTCTTCTGATGTTGCTACTTTCTTGTAGACAACCGTGTCATCTGCAAATAGCCTCACGGAGCTACCAATGTTGTCAACTAAGTCATTTATGTATATTGTAAACAATAAAGGTCCTATCACGCTTCCTTGCGGTACTCCCGAAATTACCTCTACATCTGCAGATTTTGAACCGTTAAGAATGACATGCTGTGTTCTTTCTTCTAGGAAATCCTGAATCCAATCACAAACCTGGTCCGATATTCCGTAAGCACGTATTTTTTTCACTAAACGTAAGTGCGGAACCGTATCAAATGCCTTCCTGAAGTCCAGGAATACGGCATCAATCTGCTCGCCAGTGTCTACGGCACTGTGAATTTCTTGGGCAAATAGGGCGAGCTGGGTTTCACATGATCTCTGTTTGCGGAATCCATGTTGGTTATGATGAAGGAGATTTGTATTATCTAAGAACGTCATAATACGAGAACACAAAACATGTTCCATTATTCTACAACAGATTGACGTAAGTGAAATAGGCCTATAATTATTCGCATCTGATTTATGACCCTTCTTGAAAATGGGAACGACCTGTGCTTTCTTCCAGTCGCTAGGTACTTTACGTTCTTCCAGAGATCTACGATAAATTGCTGATAGAAAGGGGGCAAGTTCTTTAGCATAATCACTGTAGAATCTTAAGGGTATCTCGTCTGGTCCGGATGCTTTTCCGCTACTAAGTGATAGCAGTTGTTTTTCAATTCCGATATCGTTTATTTCAATATTTTCCATTTTGGCGTCCGTGCGACGGCTGAAGTCAGGGACCGTGTTACGATTTTCCGCAGTGAAACAGTTTCGGAACACTGAATTCAGTATTTCTGCCTTTCTTCGGTCGTCCTCTGTTTCGGTGCCATCGTGGTCAACGAGTGACTGAATAGGGGATTTAGATCCGCTTACCGATTTTACATATGACCAAAACTTTTTAGGGTTCTTGTTTAGATTGTTTGCCAATGTTTTATGTTCGAATTCGTTGAATGCTTCTCTCATTGCTCTCTTTACGCTCTTTTTCGCTTCGTTCAGCTTTTCCTTATCAGCTATGATTCGACTACTCTTAAACCTATGGTGAAGCTTTCTTTGTTTCCGTAGTACCTTTCGTACATGATTGTTATACCACGGTGGATCTTTCCCCTCGCTTTGGACCTTAGTCGGTACGAACTTATCTAAGGCGTACTGGACGATGTTTCTGAATTTTTTCCATTTTTGTTCCACATCCTCTTCCTCAGAAATGAACGTTTGATGGTGGTCACTCAGATATTCTGCGATTTGTGCCCTATCACTCTTGTTAAGCAAATAGATTTTCCTTCCTTTCTTGGCATTTCTTATTACACTTGTAGTCATTGATGCAACCACTGACTTATGATCACTGATACCCTCTTCTACATTCACGGAGTCGAAAAGTTCCGGTCTATTTGTTGCTATGAGGTCTAAAACGTTAGCTTCACGAGTTGGTTCTCTAACTATCTGCTCGAAGTAATTCTCGGACAAGGCAGTCAGGATAATGTCACAAGAGTCTCTGTCCCTGGCTCCAGTTCTGATTGTGTGACTATCCCATTCTATACCTGGTAGATTGAAGTCTCCCCCTATTACAATAGTATGATCACGAAACTTCTTCACGACGTTCTGCAGGTTCTCTCTGAGGCGCTCAACTACTACGGTTGCTGATGCAGGTGGCCTATAGAAGCATCCGACTATCATATCTGACCCACCTTTGATACTTAACTTAACCCAGATTATTTCACATTCGCATTCGCTAATAACTTCACTGGATATTATTGAATTCTTTACTGCTATAAATACTCCACCATTTGCGTTTATCCTATCCTTGCGGTATATATTCCATTCTGTGTCTAGGATTTCGTTACTGTTCACTTCCGGTTTTAACCAACTTTCCGTTCCTAATACTATATGCGCACTATTTCCTTCAATAAGAGATACTAATTCAGGAACCTTGCCCTGGATACTCCTGCAGTTTACCAATATTACGTTAACTTTTCCTGTTTTTGGTCTCTGAGGACGGACGTTCTTTATCAACGATGATAATGTTCTCTCTGGTAAGCCGTCAGGTATTTTATCGTTTCGCCCAAGGGGGGGTCCCTCTAACCTAAAAAACCCCCGTGTGCACGCCACACGTACTCTGCTACCCTAGTAGCTGCTTCCGGTGTCTAGTGCACGCCTGACCTGTCTAGGGGGGCCCTACAGTTCTCCACCCAATAACGGAGGTCGATGAATTTGCAACCATTATAGTCGCAGAGTCGTCTGAGCCTCTGGTTTAGACCCTCCACACGGCTCCAAACCAGAGGACCGCGATCGACTCTGGGCACTATGCTGCAGATAATAAGCTCAGCTTGCACTCCGCGTGCGATGCTGGTTGTCTTCACCAAATCAGCCAGCCGCCGGAAGGAACCAAGGATGGCCTCAGAACCCAAGCGGCAGGCGTCATTCGTTCCGACATGTGCTACTATCTGCAGCCGGTCACACCCAGTGCGTTCAATAGCTGCCGGAAGGGCCTCCTCCACATTACGGACGAGACCCCCCGGCAAGCACACCGAGTGCACACTGGCATTCTTCCCCGACCTACCCGCTATTTTCCTGAGGGGCTCCATAACCCGCCTAACGTTGGAGCTCCCTATAACTAATAGGCCCGCCCTCTGTGACTGTCGGGACCTTGCCGGAGAATCGGCCACTGGCCCAACAGGCGAGGCATCCTGTGGTGGCTCGGAAACGATGTCATCACCACTAGGAAGCACCCCGTACCTGTTGGAAAGGGGTAAGGCAGCCGCCACGCGGCCAGATCCCACCTTCGCCTTTCGGCCAGGCACGCGCGAGCCCACCACTGTCCGCCATTCACCCTGGAGTGATGGCTGACCGGTAAGATGCTCACTGCCGGAAGACGCAGCGACATCAGGGGTTCCATGTGATTCCAAGGCCACCGAAGTAGGCATAGGTCTCACCACAGTTGCCCCAACGCCACTACGAGCCGACGCCTGCGCCTCGAGCTCGATGAGCCTAACAGACAAAGCCTCCACCTGTCCCCGAAGAGTGGCCAATTCTCCTTGCGTCCGCTCACAACAACCACAGTCCCTACACATGACTATGTTTACCCTACTCTATACGGTGACAAATTCCCAAGATAATCTTCTGATGAGCTACTCTGATAATCAAGAAACACTCACTGAAATACGAGACGCGAAAACTACGCTAGGTTTTCTCAGAAAAACTATTTAAAAGCTAAGCGCAGCAAATAAGTACAAAAACACTGTTATTGAAATAAAAGGTTCTACCTAGTAAGCACTCGAACACGCAAGAAATTACAAAAATAAACTAGTAATTACACAGATAACTGAAAATAAGTCGCTGCTGTTTGTAAAATATGTAAGAAGCAAACGGTGTACTCGCCTTAGTAGTAGCAGGAGCTAGCGATGCGCTCTCGCTGACGGTCTAACTGACACTGACTGAGCTGCTCTAACCAAAATACAAGCCTGCACGATACGAGAGTCAATACAACGGTCGATAGCAATGGCGGTACTGTACACTACACTGTTATTGAAATAAAAGGTTCTACCTAGTAAGCACTCGAACACGCAAGAAATTACAAAAATAAACTAGTAATTACACAGATAACTGAAAATAAGTCGCTGCTGTTTGTAAAATATGTAAGAAGCAAACGGTGTACTCGCCTTAGTAGTAGCAGGAGCTAGCGATGCGCTCTCGCTGACGGTCTAACTGACACTGATTGAGCTGCTCTAACCAAACATACAAGCCTGCACGATACGAGAGTCGATACAACGGTCGATAGCAATGGCGGTACTGTACACTACACTGTTATTGAAATAAAAGGTTCTACCTAGTAAGCACTCGAACACGCAAGAAATTACAAAAATAAACTAGTAATTACACAGATAACTGAAAATAAGTCGCTGCTGTTTGTAAAATATGTAAGAAGCAAACGGTGTACTCGCCTTAGTAGTAGCAGGAGCTAGCGATGCGCTCTCGCTGACGGTCTAACTGACACTGACTGAGCTGCTCTAACCAAACATACAAGCCTGCACGATACGAGAGTCGATACAACGGTCGATAGCAATGGCGGTACTGTACACTACACTGTTATTGAAATAAAAGGTTCTACCTAGTAAGCACTCGAACACGCAAGAAATTACAAAAATAAACTAGTAATTACACAGATAACTGAAAATAAGTCGCTGCTGTTTGTAAAATATGTAAGAAGCAAACGGTGTACTCGCCTTAGTAGTAGCAGGAGCTAGCGATGCGCTCTCGCTGACGGTCTAACTGACACTGACTGAGCTGCTCTAACCAAAATACAAGCCTGCACGATACGAGAGTCGATACAACGGTCGATAGCAATGGCGGTACTGTACACTACACTGTTATTGAAATAAAAGGTTCTACCTAGTAAGCACTCGAACACGCAAGAAATTACAAAAATAAACTAGTAATTACACAGATAACTGAAAATAAGTCGCTGCTGTTTGTAAAATATGTAAGAAGCAAACGGTGTACTCGCCTTAGTAGTAGCAGGAGCTAGCGATGCGCTCTCGCTGACGGTCTAACTGACTAATCACAGTCATGAGTTGAAAAAAAGCTGTAATCGGTGAGTACTTTAAAGTAGGGTTGCATCATGAAGCAATATTACTTAGTGAGAAGCTACACCATGCTCGCATTGTGAGTTTCCGCACCAAAATACTTTTATTTAAAAACTAGTGACTGTATGTTGGTCCCTAGGCAACCGAATTCCAGTCACCTACAGCTACTGTTTTTTGTGTCTGTGTGAAATAAATTAATTAAGCTGAGTTCTATTTTTCCATCTTTCTATCTGTATATTTCTTAAATTTTTATTGCTGAATTTTAAGGCTGCTGAACAAATTTTTCTTCTCCCCCCCCCCTCCCCCCACGTAGAGGTTACACGTTGGCAAATAACTGGATAAAACATAGATGATTCTTAAAGATTCGTGTTAGCTGCTATAGTAATAAGACATACCCACGGAAAAAGGACGTACGATTTCCATAAATGCTGTTGTTCTGGGACACTATATGTGGTTAGTTATATAGTTTGTAATTGGATTGAGGAAGACAGTGATGCGTGTTGCTGGGTGAGTGATAGAGCAAACCTCAGCGCACTACCTTATGTGATTTTAGTATCAACTTGCGTAAATTAAACGACTGTAAAAAAATCAATGCAGCCATACTACTATCTCACTGAAAAGCCAATAAGAAGCTAAACCTTGATATTACAACCCACTTCTCATAGTATATTATTAGTCGTTCTGGGGATATATAGTCCTAATTTACTGTTGTCTTTTAGACAGTGGTAATTGTCATTGACTCCCTTGCTTCCTTCAGCATATTTAAAATAAATCACTTCAACCCTTAGCAAAAATATAAGACATTTGCACTATCATGATTTGGCTTTAGTAGCACTTATAGTTGCCTGTAGGAAGCACAGGTGAGAAACTGGAAAAACTGCGTGGTGAGACGAGCAGTAAAATTTTACATTGTAACATCTTTTTCCATGAAAACTGGCAGTAACATGAAAATAAAGACAATCCTAACGTTAACGGTTCCTGGCGCCTGATTTACTGATGGAATAACAATCAACTAAAATCATAGATAAGGAGATGACTTTTATTTGTTGAATAACACATGAAATTCAAAGGAGGGAACCGATGGATTAATACACTAGTAGCAGGGTTCACACAGAACGGATTAAGGATAGGAAGAAATTAGACCAGTCGCAATTACGGCAAGGAATGTCGGAATGACAGACCCTATGTTCGAGGTAAATAAAACCTTCGTTAATACGGGATCTAATAAGTGATCCTAAAATATCCACATATAAAAAACAAAGAGAGATGCCACGTGGTTGAGTAATTTAACAAAGATAACAAGCACCCGAATTATCGTAAACTGTTGAACCATGGACCTTGCCATTGGTGGGGAGGCTTGTGTGCCTCAGCGATACAGATAGCCGTACCGTAGGTGCAACCACAACGGAGGGGTATCTGTTGAGAGACCAGACAAACGTGTGGTTCCTGAAGAGGGGCAGCAGCCTTTTCAGTAGTTGCAGGAGCAACAGTCTGGATGATTGACTGATCTGGCCATGTATCACTAACCCAAATGGCCTTACTATGCTGGTACTGAGAACGGCTGAAAGCAAGGGAAAACTACAGCCGTAATTTTTCCCTTAGGGCATGCAGCTTTACTGTATGATTAAATGATGATGGCGTCCTCTTGGGTAAAATATTCCGGAGGTAAAATAGTCCCCGATTCGGATCTCCGGGCGGGGACTACTCAAGAGGATGTCGTTATCAGGAGAAAGAAAACTGGCGTTCTGCGGATCGGAGCGTGGAATGTCAGATCCCTTAATCGGGCAGGTAGGTTAGAAATTTTAAAAAGGGAAATGGATAGGTTAAAGTTAGATATAGTGGGAATTAGTGATGTTCGGTGGCAGGAGGAACAAGACTTCTGGTCAGGTGACTACAGGGTTATAAACACAAAATCAAATAGGGGTAATGCAGGAGTAGGTTTAGTAATGAATAGGAAAATTGCAATGCGGTTAAGCTACTACAAACAGCATAGTGAACGCATTATTGTGGACAAAATAGATACGAAGCCCACGCCTACCACAGTGGTAAAAGTTTATACGCCCACTAGCTCTGCAGATGACAAAGAAATTGATGAAATGTATGATGAAATAAAAGAAATTATTCAGATAGTGAAGGGAGACGAAAATTTAATAGTCATGGGTGACTGGAATTCGTCAGTAGGAAAAGGGAGAGAAGGAATCGTATTAGGAGAATATGGATTGGGGGTAAGAAACTAAAGAGGAAGCCGCCTGGTAGAATTTTGCACAGAGCACAACCTAATCGTAGCTAACACTTGGCTCAACAATCATAAAAGAAGATTGTTTACATGGAAGAAGCCTGGAGATACTGACAGGTTTCTGATAGATTATATAATGGTAAGACAGAGATTTAGGAACCAGGTTTTAAATTGTAAGACATTTCCAGGGGCAGATGTGGACTCTGTCCACAATATATTGGTTATGAACTGTAGATTAAAACTGAAGAAACTGCAAAAAGGTGGGAATTTAAGGAGATGGGACCTGGATAAACTGACTAAGCCAGAGGTTGTACAGAGTTTCAGGGACAGCATAAGGGAACAACTGACAAGAATGGGGGAAAGAAATACAGTAGAAGAAGAATGGGTAGCTTTTAGGGATGAAGTGGTGAAAGCAGCAGAGGATCAAGTAGGTAAAAAGACGAGGGCTAGTAGAAATCCTTGGGTAACAGAAGGTATATTGAATTTAACTGATGAAAGGAGAAAATATAAAAATGCAGTAAATGAAGCAGGCAAAAAGGAATACAAACGTCTCAAAAATGAGATCGACAGGAAGTGCAAAATGGCTAAGCGGGGATCGCTAGAGGACAAATGTAAGGATGTAGAGGTTGATCTCACTAGGGGTAAGAAAGATACTGCCTATAGGAAAATTAAAGAGACCTTTGGAGAAAAGAGAACCACTTGTATGAACATCAAGAGCTCAGTGGGAAAACCAGTTCTAAGTTAGGAAGGGAAAGCAGAAAAGTGGAAGGAGTATATAGAGGGTCTATACAAGGGCGATGTACTTGAGGACAATATTATGGAAATGAAAGAGGAGGTAGATGTAGATGAAATGGGAGATATGATACTGCGTTAAGAGTTTGGCAGAGCACTGAAAGACCTGAGTCGAATCAAAGTTCCGGGAGTAGACAACATTCCATTAGAGCTACTGACAGCCTTCGGAGAGCCAGTCCTGACAAAACTCTACTATCTGGTGAGCAGGATGTATGAGACAGGCGAAATACCTTCAGACTTCAAGAAGAATATAATAATTCCAATCCGAAAGAAAGCAGGTGTTGACAGATGTGAAAATTACCGAACAATCAGTTTAATAAGTAACGGCTGCAAAATACTGACGCGAATTCTTTACAGACGACTGGAAAAGGCAGTAGAAGCCGACCTCGGGGAAGATCAGTTTGGATTCCGTAGAGATATCCTAACACGTGAGGCAATACTGACCCTACGACTTATCTTAGAAGCTAGATTAAGGAAAGGCAAACCTACGTTCCTAGCATTTGTAGGCTTAGAGAAAGCTTTTGACAATGTTGACTGAAATACTCTCTTTGAAATTCTGAAGGTGGCAGGGGTAAAATACAGGGAGCGAAAAGCTATTTTCAATTTGTACAGAAACCAGACTGCAGTTATAAGAGAAGAGGGACATCAAAGGGAAGCAGTGGTTGGGAAGGGAGTGAGACAGGGTTGTAGCCTCTCCCCGATGTTATTCAATCTCTATATTGAGCAAGCAGTGAAGAAAACAAAAGAAAAATTCGGAGTAGGTATGAAAATCCATGGAGAAGAAATAAAAACTTTGAGTTTCGCCGATGAAATTGTAATTCTGTCAGAGACAGCAAAGGACTTGGAAGAGCAGTTGAACGGAATCGATAGTGTCTTGAAAGGAGGATATAAGATGAACATCAACAAAAGTAAAACGAGGATAATGGAATGTAGTCGAATTAAGTCGGGTGATGCTGAGGGGATTAGATTAGGAAATGAGACACTTACAGTGGTAAAGGAGTTTAGCTATTTGGGGAACAAAATAACTGATGATGGTCGAAGTAGAGAGGATATAAAAAGTAGACTGGCAATGCCAAGGAAAGCATTTCTGAAGAAGAGAAATTTGTTAACATCGAGTATGGGTTTAAGTGTCAGGAAGTCGTTTCTGAAAGTATTTGTATGTAGTGTAGCCATGTATGATAGTGAAACGTGGACGATAAATAGTTTGGACAAGAAGAGAATAGAAGCATTCGAAATGTGGTGCTATAGAAGAATGCTGAAGATTAGATGGGTAGATCACATAACTAATGAGAAGGTATTGAATAGAACCGGGGAGAAGAGGAGCTTGTGGCACAACGTGACTAGACGGAGGGATTGGTTGGTAGGACATGTTCTGAGGCATCAAGGGATCACAAATTTAGCATTGGAGGGCAGCGTGGAGGGTAAAAATCGTAGAGGGAGACCAAGAGATGAATACACTAAGCAGATTCAGAAGAATGTAGGTTGCAGTAGGTACTGGAAGATGAAGAATCTTGCACAGGATAGAGTAGCATGGAGAGCTGCATCAAACCAGTCTCAGGACTGAAGACCACAACAACAACATTAAGAAGTGAGTAAATAAGCAACACCCGGTCGGAAACGATTGATAGAAATACGGTAGAGCAGTTCCGATGAAATAAGCAGAGAACTCGACTTGTTCGTAGTAACATGAGGTTGACAGGAACAAAGGAAGTTTTTCAGAAACACGGAAAAGTCAAAGTTAATTTCACACAGGAGAGAGGTTTAAACAACATAATGAAAGATTACGATTGGAAATAGGAAAAGTTGAGCGCAAGTCTCATTGTACGAAATATGCACCCTTGAAACCAGTAGGACAAAGCATGCTGATAGAGGATAGTGTAGCTAGCATAAATATTTAACTATGACAGCAATAAGAATTACAGTCTCACATTTGTACAGTTACACCTTCGCATACACAGCAGTGATGGAAATATTCTAACATAAAGTAAGTAGCTCATAGTTGTCCCACTTCCACATATCAAGTCTCAGTGGAATAAAGCAAGTCCGACATTAAACCAACAAATTATGAAAATCCTACTATTTCCTACTCTAGACAAGAGTGCATGCTGAAAGCCAATCGCGCCGAATCATTTATTCTGTTCTCATACACTGGCTGAGGTAATTACGTGTCATGCATGTTATTCCCTCAACTTTTCCAGTTTCCTGACGTAAGGTTCAACCCTCCGCTGCAAGGGGACACAAAATGGCTCTGAGCAGTATGGGACTTCACTGCTGTGGTCATCAGTCCCCTAGAACTTAGAACTACTTAGACCTAACTAACCTAAGGACGTCACACACATCTATGGCTGAGGCACGATTCGAACCTGCGACCGTAGTGGTCACGCGGCTCCAGGCTGTAGTGCCTAGAACCGCACAGCCACTCCGGCCGGCTGCAAGAGGACACAGAATTGTAGCGTATAACATGCGATGTGTATCTGAACTTGTCGGTCCTTGAGAAACAAGGCGCATTAATCGAATTGATAACCGCAGGAAACTTCGTCCACAGGTGTAGCTCCTCTCCTTCTACACAAAAAAGGCAGACCACAAAGCGCGCTGCAACATCTGCAACTATCCGACGCCTTGGGTCCACTGTCATCGGATGTCCTCCATGCAGTCCCGACTTCGACCCATCCGATTTTCTGCAGTTTCCAGAACGTAGAGAACACTTTCCAGGAATTCATTTTGATAATGCTGAAAATGTAGGTAACGGGGAGGTGTGATATGTCCGCTGTTATTTTCTATATAGGCTACACAAATATGTAGTGCACGAGATAAGCAGCAGTGTGTGTCTTTTTTCTGATAATGCAGTGGGTTATGGGAAGACGTTGTCGTTGAGTAACTGTAGAAGTGTCAAGATGGCAGACACAATTTCTAGTTGGTGTGATGCATGGTATATAGCTCTAAAAGTAGAATATGTAAGTTAATGTTGATGAGTAGGGAAAGAAAAACCTAACGTTCCAAAACAGTATTTGTAGTGAGGTCCTTGACACAGTCACGTTGATTAAATAACCGGGCGTAGCGTTGCAAAGCAGTATGACGTGAAACGAGGATGTTAAGGATAGCAGTAGTGAATGCGAATGGCCTACTTCAATTTATTGGGAGAACGTTAGGAAAGTGTGCTTGATCTGTAACGAGAGCGCACGTAGCACGTTAGTGCGACCCGCTTTGACTGCTGTTCTAGTGTCTGACATCCGTACCAGGTCGGACTGCAGCGGAGGTCTGCTAGGTTTGTTACCGGTCGGTTCGATCAATGTTCAAGTGTTACAGAGATGACTCGAGAATTCCAATGTGAATCACTGGAGCGAAGGCGACATTCTTTTCGAGGAATACTAATGAGAAATTTTAGAGAATGGCCATTTGAGGCACACTGTAGGACGCTTCTACTACAGCCAACGTACATTCCGCGTGGGGTTCATGAAGGTCAGAGAGAGAAGGATTTGGAAGAGCAGCTGAAAGTTGCGGATAGCGCCTTGAATAAAGGTGAAAATATGCACATCGACATTAGTAAAACGTGGGTAATGGTATGTATCAAGATTCAGTCAGGCCATTGTAGGAATCTACATTAGGAAATGGGGACCAAAGTCATTACATTAGCTTTGTTACTGTGGCCTAATAAAGGGGATATAAGTTGTTGGCGATCAGTATGAAGAAAATCATTTTCCAAAATGAGAAAAATGTTAAAATTGAATATAGGTTCAAATGCTAAGAAATTGTTCCTGAAAGTATTTTTCTGGAGTGTACTCATGTACTGCAATGAAGAGGCTGCAAGCTTTTTACATGTGATGCCACAGGAGAAGGCTGACGATAACTTCGGTGGGTCGGATAACCGATGAGGACGTGCAGAATCTAAATGAGGAGAAAAGAAATTTATGGCACATACTGAATAAAGCTAGGTCGATAGGAAACGTTATGATACAGCAACAAACTGTCAGTTTAGTAATGAAGGCAGGTACACTACAGGTGAGGGGTGTGGGGAGGTTTCTAGAGCGTCATAAAGCCTCGGTTTCTGTACGCAGATTCAAGTGGATGTTGATCCCTATAGTTATGCAGTCGCTAAGAGGTTCATCACAACAACAACACGACATTACCTGATAAGCCCTAGGACGGTATCGCTCTCTCAGCAACAGATCAAAATTTATTTACGTGAGTCAGTCATTAGTTCTAAGGGTTTAGTTACGTTGTTATGCTCATTTCCAGTCGGTCAATACATGTCCTTATGACAATGTTTCACTGACTAAAGCTCCACATTTACGTATGTCAATGGTATCATTAATATGTGCAATCTGTGCACAAAAACGAATGACAATAAATGAATTTGTTTTCTTTTGTAATATAATCCTTGGCGATATTTACGTTTGTACTAAACTTATAATTATTTTGTATTACAGTTAAAATATAATCACTGATGATTATGTGAATGATGTGTTGTAACGGTTATGTTGATCATACATTAATATAATTATGGTCATGATGGAGACGGAATGAACGACTATTAGTGCCTGTATAACAGCTGGTAGCGTGCAGATTTCAACAAGGTGGAAAGCAGGAGGAAGTAAAATGGTGGAATGCTGTGAGGTGGAACTTTGTGACTTGAGATGGGACACAGGTATATCTCGGGACGGATTTCATTGCTGCGGAGTGTGAGTTGGTTCAAATTCCTCCGGGAGAGTTGTGTAAGGCATGAAATTGCATGGAATGTTGATTATTGGTGTAGAGGGGCAGCAAGGTATCTAGACTGGCGATTAGTGCGTGGCATATTCAGTGCAGAGTATTGGATCTAAAAGCCATCTAGGAAGAGAAAATGGTTTGAGAAATGAATGAACTGGTATTGGATGCAAATTGTAGAAAGCATGTGGAAGCAGAATTCGAGGACGAGTGCACGTCTTTCCAAGATGTAAAGACACTTGTAGAATTTTCAGGAGCGAGAGATCCATATTAACTTTGTGAGTAGGCTGTTTAGGTTTTTCTGTATGAAAATCACTGGCTGTGCTGTGTGCAGTCTGTGGCTAGTTTGCATTATTGTCTGCCATTGTAGTGTTGGGCAGCTGGATGTTAACAGCGCGTAGTGTTGCGCAGTTGGAGGTCAGCCGCCAGCAGTGGTGGATGTGGGGAGAGAGATGGCGGAGTTTTGAAATTTGTCATGAACTGCTCTATATATATATGATGATATCAAGGTAAATACATTGTTTGTTCTCTATTAATATCTTTCATTTGCTAACTATCCCTATCAGTAGTTAGTGCCTTCCATAGTTTGAATCTTTTATTTAGCTGGCAGTTGTGGCGCTCGCTGTATTGCAGTAGCTTCAGTAGCGAAGATTTTTGTGAGGTAAGTGATTTGTGAAAAGTACAGGTTAATGTTAGTCAGGGCCATTCTTTTGTAGGGAATTTTGAAAGTCAGATTGCGTTGCGCTAAAAAAAATATTGTGTATCAGGTTAAGCACAGTCGTGTAAAATTTTTCAAAAGGGGACGTTTCAACTTGACATATGAGAGGATGGGGCGTATGATGGATTTATACACTAGAACAATGGTGGACGTACATGGACCCGATTTGTGGCATGTTAGTGCTTTTATTGGTTTTATTCGATTTCGCACGTTGCGTGACATGGTAAGGGAATGAGCATCCTATGCTACTTTTCTGTCGAGGTGCTATTGAGAGGGATATGTTGGTTTTTAAATAGATTGATGTAAATATGGACGAAGGAAACGTCAAACGCAGCGACCAAAGTTGATGACTTCGCATTTCTATGGATTTACTGAGTGTTTTCGCGTGTTACACTATTAGGAGATTCAAATGACCTTGAGGGAGGCATGGGATAGTTGAAGGATGTGGTGAGCATAATCAACAACATATTGAAGAATGTAGACGGGTGGTGGTGGTTTGAGAATGTCTGCAGTACTGGATGTAAATGGGGGGGGGGGGGGGGGGGCAAGAAAAAGTCTTGAGGCCCTTTGAAGTGGGATGAAATATATGGGAACAGGTGTGGTTCATTTAGATAGGTAGGACCATTATGAAGGAAGGATGCTATAAGGCGAGCATAGCTAACTGGAAGTACATGAGTATGTAGCCTGAAGAGCAGTCGAGAATGCCGTACCGATACATTTTCGATGTCAATGGATATTACTGTTTTCCGCTTATTTAACTGAAGGGAGATAATGTGAATATGGTAACTAAGATGGTCGTTGGTGTTAGAGTTGCGACGAAAGCCATGCAGTGAGTTGGGGATGGGTAGTAGGATTGCCAAATGCTGATGAATTCTGTGGGTGGTGATGGTTTCAAGGGTTCTTCTGAAAACGGACTGGAGGCTGACAAGTTGACAGGATGGGATCTGCGAGTCTGATTTATCGGCTTTCAGGACGTTATCAACTACTCTGGGTAATAAATTGTGTGGAGGATGGGTTTGTGAAGAATCGAAAGTCTTTGGTAATAGGCTATGAGATATCCACTGCGGTGGAGGTAAATGACTTTATAGCGACCAGGTGCAGTGCTTCGCTATTTAGCGAGTGTTTGTGTAATGCTTTCAGTTGTTATTATCATCATTAGTCCTGTTCATGAAATTGTATGTACTTATTGGAAGCTTGGTTGACGTGGTAGGATAGCTACGTTTTGGAAGGATGAGCCAGACAGTAGATGATTTTACTTTATTATTTGAGCTTTTAAACAGTAACTCCTTTTTTCTTGTTACGGCCAAGCCTCGACCCAATTGGCAAACACCAAATTTTGTTGGCTTCGAGAACTATATTTCGCCAAGCTATACGCTCTGGCTCACCCTCGCCTCCCTAAGTCCTGGCTATGTGACCCCTTTTTAATATGCTTTCGCCAGTAAATGGCCTTTGTCTAAATATTATCCTGATGACTTAATTACGCACACAGCATTCCCGTCCGCCCATCCTGTACTGTTTGTACGTTCATACAGAAGAAATATTGAATTTAATTGATTAACGGAGAAAATACAAAAATGCAGTAAATGAAGCAGGCAAAAAGGAATACAAACGTCTCAAAAATGAGATCAACAGGAAGTGCAAAATGGCTAAGCAGGGATGGCTAGAGGACAAATGTAAGGATGTAGAGGCTTGTCTCACTAGGGGTAAGATAGATACTGCCTACAGGGAAATTAAAGAGACCTTTGGAGAGAAGAAAACCACTTGTATGAATATCAAGAGCTCAGATGGCAACCTAGTTCTAAGCAAAGAAGGGAGTATACAGAGGGTTTATACAAGGGCGATGTACTTGAGGACAATATTATGGAAATGGAAGAGGATGTAGATGAAGATGAAATGGGAGATAAGATACTGCGTGAAGAGTTTGACAGAGCACTGAAAGACCTGAGTCGAAACAAGGCCCCGGGAGTAGACAACATTCCATTAGAACTACTGATGGCCTTGGGAGAGCCAGTCATGACAAACCTCTACATCTGGTGAGCAAGATGTATGTGACAGGCGAAATACCCACAGACTTCAAGAAGAATATAATAATTCCAATCCGAAAGAAAGCAGGTGTTGACAGATGTGAAAATTACCGAACTATCAGTTTAATAAGTCACAGCTGCAAAATACTAACGCGAACTCTTTAGAGACGAATGGAAAAACTGGTAGAAGCGGACCTCGGGGAAGATCAGTTTGGATTCCGAAGAAATGTGGGAACACGTGAGGCAATACTAACCTTACGACTTATCTTAGAAGAAAGATTAAGAAAAGGCAAACGTACGTTTCTAGCATTTGTAGACTTAGAGAAACCTTTTGACAATGTTGACTGAAATACTCTCTTTGAAATTCTGAAGGTGGCAGGGGTAAAATACAGGGAGCGAAAAGCTATTTCTAATTTGTACAGAAACCAGATTGCAGTTATAAGAGTCGAGGGACATCAAAGGGAAGCAGTGGTTGGGAAGGGAGTGAGACAGGGTTGTAGCCTCTCCCCGATGTTATTCAATCTCTATATTGAGCAAGCAGTGAAGAAAACAAAAGAAAAATTCGGAGTAGCTATGAAAATACATGGAGAAGAAATAAAAACTTTGAGGTTCGCCGATGAAATTGTAATTCTGTCAGAGACAGCAAAGGACTTGGAAGAGGAGTTGAAGGGAATGGACAGTGTCTTGAAAGGAGGATATAAGATGAACATCAACAAAAGCAAAACGAGGATAATGGAATGTAGTCGAATTAAATCTGGTGATGCTGAGGGGATTAGATTAGGAAATGAGACACTTAAAGTAGTAAAGGAGTTTTGCTATTTAGGGAGTAAAATAACTGATGAGGGTCGAAGTGGAGAGGATATAAAATGTAGACTGGCAATGGCAAGGAAAGCATTTCTGAAGAAGAGAAATTTGTTAACATCGAGTATAGATTTAAGTGTGAGGAAGTCGTTTCTGAAAGTATCTGTATGGAGTGTAGCCATGTATGGAAGTGAAACATGGACGATAACCAGTTTGGACAAGAAGAGAATAGAAGCTTTCGAAATGTGGTGCTACAGAAGAATGCTGAAGATAAGGTGGGTAGATCACGTAACTAATGAGGAGGTATTGAATAGGATAGGGGAGAAGAGAAGTTTGTGGCACAACTTGACTAGAAGAAGGGATCGGTTGATAGGACATGTTTTGAGGCATGAAGGGATCACAAAGTTAGCATTGGAGGGCAGCGTGGAGGGTAAAAATCGTAGAGGGAGACAAAGAGATGAATACACTAAGCAGATTCAGAAGGATGTAGGTTGCAGTAGGTACTGGGAGATGAAGAAGCTTGCACAGGACAGAGTAGCATGGAGAGCTGCATCAAACCGGTCTCAGGACTGAAGACCACAACAACAACAACAACAACACTTAGGGAACTGTCGACTAACTAAATTTGGGATCATTTGGGATTTCAAACGTATATTCTAGGTAGGATGTGCAGTTGTCGGCTCTATTGAGGTTGTATGGAAATGATTGCTCTGATGGAGGATGGAATACGTGGAAATGATTTGTTTCCTAAATGTGCTATGGAACACTTCCAAATACCCTGCAGTGTTTATAGAAATTTCGTTTACTCTAGTGGATGTCATGCGCCAGCTCAGACGTCGTTTAGCTTGTAAGTAAATGCGAACATACAACTGGAGCTCCAGCATGTGTCTTAGTCACGAGCACAAAGGAATTCCCCGTTAAGACAATGGGATTCTTGGAGCAAATCATGAGGAATTTTAGTCATGGATGATTGGCAGTATGCCGGATTTCGTTTGGCATCCGATGAGAGACCTGATGGACCACAGGTGGTTGATCACTCCTAGTTGGATCTAGAACTTCTGATGTCATGCATCTCAAGAGGTTATCGGAAGCAAAAATGGCGTCAGGAGCTATATCTGTGTCAGTCCAAGTGATGGCAGGGGTGTCGATTTACTGACCATAGAGGACGTTGAGAAACTGATGCCAATCCTTGTTTCCCGTCATATGCAATTGCATTTATGTATGAGATAAAGTTTTGATCAGCGTGGGTTAGGAAATCGTGATTGTATGGTTCCGCTGGATGTAGATGGTGTCCAGGTATAATGTGAGTGATCCGTTGCACAATCGCTGGCTCGAGCTGCGTCTGCTGGAACAAGATCTTTAGCGTGAAGGGAGGTGAGCGGAGCGGCACGTTGGCGCGAATGCCATTGAGGCCGTTTCGCCGGGAGCAACAGTGAATGAAGCAGCCCGGACACAGCAAGTCTGAGGGGCCACCGGCGGCGCTGTTTGTTCTGCCACCCATGTGACATACAATTTTGTCTGGCTGAGCAGCTTACAGACACGAGGGACGTGCACTGGAAATAGGAGTGAATACAATATTCCTTTGGCCCCCCAACTCTGGAGGTGGGCCGTGGGGCGTCGTCATCGACGCATTTCCTGACGGCTCCAAGTCCTGTTTGTCACCGCACAATGGCTTTGGATTTCCAAAGAGCTACTTTTAGTTCGTTGGTTCGTTTTTGCTATAGTAATCACTTCACTCATCATTTGCCAACTGTTGGACAACAGTTGGCAGATGATAGTTGAAATGGTCGCTAAGGCAAAATTCTGCTTATACCAGTATTGCTGGCCCTTTTGGTGATCAGAACCGAGATAAAATCTTCCTAAACGTCGGTCAGAGGCCTGAAGATTGCGTATTAGAACGCAGAAACTGATAGCCAAATAAAACAAGTTTCGAAACTAGACAGCTGAAAGGTGTTTAATTTGACATCCTCTAACTCCACTCAGGTGAGAAGGATTCATGAATTCCAGGATTCCACAATTGTCCCGGTACTTGCTTACCAGGTTGCAACCGGCGTCAGCTGCCCTCTCTGAAACTCGCCGTTATCAGCACTTAATCCAGCAGGAAAACCTTATCTGAGACCAACTTAACAATTCACGGTTTCAAGATCTTCACTCCTGGGCAGCAGGAGCGTCGCAGAAACGAGCTCGCCAAACCCAACATCACACTCCTCGACCGAAGACTACTTCTGTCATCAGAACAGGATCGATATCGGCTCTACAAGTTGTTAGTGGAGCCAGTGGAATGCCATACCCATCAAAATTAAAGCAACTACTGCTCAGGTACTGCGTGAGTTCGTGAACATAACTCTCGCTGAAAGGCTTATGAAGCCGTTCAAATGGTTCAAATTGCTCTGAGCACTATGGGACTTAACATCTGAGGTCATGAGTCCCATAGAACTCAGAACTACTTAAACCTAACTAACCTAAGGACACCACACACATCCATGGCCGAGGCAGGATTCGAACCTGCGACCGTACCAGTCACGCGGTTCCCGACTGAAGCGCCTAGAACCGCTCAGTCACCACAGCCGGCTATGAGGCCGTCCATCTCGCCGGTACGCTTCACCAATATTTTTGATGCCTAGAAATAATGAGGGTGGGGGGAGGGGGTGAGACGGTTTCAGACCCGTTGTGGACTATCGTGTAGTTAATCATAATCTTGGAGTCTGCCCTTCATCCTGATCTAAACGGGTGTTTCTCATGATTTTCTGGGGCACACTGTTTTTCTGTTTTCCATCTTAACCAGGCGTATTACCTGATTCCCTTGCCAAAGAATCCTAGGCGGCCACTGTCTCTTGCACCGCCTAGAACTTATATGAATTCAACCGGATGTCTTTTGGCCATTCTGCGGTGTGGCACTTCTCTCTAGGTTACTGGGTTTCGTTTTCGAAGAGTTAAAGTGCAAGTGTGTGTATAAATACTTGGAAGATGTTGTCATCTACAGTGTCGTCTTCTTCTAGCACTTTGAGTATTTGTGAATGGTCTTAGAGCGTCTTAGGCAAGCGGAACTGTCAAAACGTCTAAAGCTACCTTAGCTCGTAGTGAGATCTCTTTTCTCAGGCATCTAATCTTGGCTGCAGGGACAGGAGTGACCAGCCTAGGACCCGACCTATTTATTGTTTCCTTTCTACGAAGACTGTGAAAGGGATAGCCCATTTCGTTACAATTACAAACTTTTTCGAAAAATTCTTTCCAAAGTTTGGTCAGTTCCTTGAAGCCTGTTGCAAAAGAAGGGCGAGCCGTTTGTCTGAACCGACAGCCAGCAGGCTCTGTTTGATGCGCTTAAGATCTCTTTGAGTAATGCCAATGTTCCGGCCATTCCTGAGCCTCTGTGGTTCAAACCGACGCCTGTAACTTGAGGGTTGCCGCCCTGTTGCTTCAGGACCTAGATGGAGAGTAGAGGTCCCTAGCCTGCGCCTCTAGATGTCTGTCCTCTTCACCCTAGATAAATTCAAATACTGCCTACAACACCAGGAATTCATACTGAAGGCGAAAAACCAGGCCTTTAGTTAGGTTCTGACCCTCCCGCGTAGAACTGAGCGTACTGCGAATTTCCGCCTTCCTCTTCTACGTGAGCCACATTAGGGGGTGCAGAATATTCGAAGAGTAGGAGGAGGGTTGTTCTCTCTCCACGACGCCAAAATGGTAAAAGGTTTTGTTAATTCAGTGTTTATCGATGTTTCGGCATTGTTTGCTGACCTTACACAATAACAAGAGCAGGACACCAAGTAGGGCTCCATTACAGAGGAGTTTAGAGCCGGTCAGCAAGTCTCCTGGGATGAATTGCGAAAGGACATTCTCTGCCCCCGCAGGAGCCGGGATGAAGATATTAAAATCTGCCTGCGTGCCACGCTTGTTGCTCGCTGAAGGGCTTATGAGGCCGTCAACCTCGCTGGTATGCTCCACCGATTTTTTGATGCTTAGTAATAATGTGGGTGGGGGGAGAGGGGTGAGACCGTTTCAGACCCGTTGTGGACCATCGTGTAGTTAATCATAAATTAATCTCGGAGTCGGTCCTGTCTTCAATATTATCGTAATTCCTCTGTGGGAGTTAATTGGCGGTATATAAAACCTTTCAGAAGATCCGTGAGTCACGAACGTAGCCCATCGTGATGTTAGAAAAATGATTACTCACTGTGGGGAATGTAAGTCGACTATGCCGAATACCGATGGGGACAGGGGTTGCTTCAATCCACTGCTGTCCACTAGTCTTTTTATTGATTGCGTCGGTCCTCTTCCACCAACACAATGTGGCAGCGCTATACGTTTGTGGTGGCTGATGGTTTTACTCGTTTCAGCTACCCATTAGTGGTATTACTGCTGGACAAACTGTTAGGTATTTGAGTAAGAATTTTTCTTGGTTCGGCCCTCTGAAGTTCATTGTCAGTGATAATGAGCTCTGTTTCGCTTCGAAGGAGTTTCAGAAATTGTGTTTCTGATTAGGGGTTAAACATCTTATAACACTCCTGTCCGCTGTTACTACTGCACCCTAACCTCAATGCTAGAAACAGGTTGTGACATAAAACTATTTTGTAAAAGCAATTATGGTACAAGGTAGCAGAGCAGTGTTACCCTCTGGGAGGAATTTTGTTAAGTTGACCGTGTTGTATCTAACGGAAGTGGCTTATCGGAAATGAAAGTCAGAATTACGTAAATATTTGAACAGTACCAAACAAAATTTTGCCTATCTGCACTGTTCAACGGATAAAGAAAACGGTCGCCAGCCTAACTAGGCAAGAGAATGATTATAACGGACAAACACAACCTAGACTTGGCCACACGCGAGTGCAATGAACTCTGACACACATATGTTTTAAGATTGAAGTTAACAACTGGAGCAGCACAAAAACTATTTGCAAAATTATAACACGTACAGAAAAACACTATCACTTTCAGGGTTTACACAAACTGAGTGGTCTTTATACTGTTAATATGCACACAAGAGAGACAAACACTTAGTAATCATGAACATATAATTTCCTTCTATGCAGTTTTCTACTTTTACTACCGTGAGACATAAAATTAACATTAATGTAAGATACTGACCCACTTTCTGAGATTAACAACAGGCAGTAATGTGATCATTTACCAAGCAAAACTCTATAAGCCTCAGTCTTGAGAGATTTTAATTTGAAGTTGGCAACAACACTTTAATAAACAGTTTTAATAGGAAAATTATTTCCAGCAACCAACATTTACTTTAACTCACTCTCTTGCCACATTAACTTTAACTTTCTTTTTACTAAGTTCAAGAGGCATTAATTAGCATAACATTGGTCATAAAAGTTCTTTCAGTAGGGACACTCGGTGATTACTTTAGTTCAAACGGAAAGGAACCCGAGAGGTGTTATGATGAGGAGAAAAATCAAGGTTGGTACATAAATTCAGATATAAATTACCTTATATTTGAGCACAATAACACCTCCATTAAGCTGATCCTTCACTGTACATCATTATAGTTTTACGTTACAGTGATTGCGCAACGTGGTGGCAACTGCATGTTGGTAGGTGGATTCGCAGGCAGAATTGCTGGACTCTGTCATTTCTTGGTGGCGATGATAGAAACAAATTCCAGAATAGTTCCAGCTATTTATCCATCCATCCGAGGCATTGGAAAGTAGCAGAAAAAGCCTCTCTCGGAACCAGCACAATATGCATCTTTTACATGGCAGTGCACAGTTTGGTAGCTCGTCTCCGACTGCTGGCTCGTCTCCGACTGACTATCAGTTCCCCCTTTTCCACCTAGGCCAACCACAATTTGCGCGCGCTACACAGTTCCGTTCCCGAGGGGAACCACACTACCTCTTATACACAAAATTACTAAGATTCCTAAGTGAGGATCAGCAGTTTACATAACAGCAAACAAACGCATTGAATAGCACAGAACATTTGCACATATTAACATGTCTACAAAAAATTATTCACACAAAATTACAATTATATACAGTAAGTTTTGTTCCCTCCAAATGGGACAAAGCATTTAAACTACACATATGCTACACAGCATACAATCAAATCATGATATCAAAGTTTGTACAAAGAAAGGAGTATACAATTTTATGTTATCGATTCAAACAAACACCTTTACAGAAGCTCAATGATGTAACATTAAATGAAACAAAGGCAAAATAAATCAGTAGAGCATTAGAGCCATGGTGTTACAATCTCACCACAACACTTATTACCCTCAACCTTCATTCATGGAGTGGGTTGATTATTACCTAAAGTGCGCTCTGATTGTTTTCTACTCTGAGGCTGAAACTAAATCGTATCTGTCTTTACCGTGGCTGAACCTAGCCTTTAATGCTGTCAGACATGAGTCGCGTGGAGCTACCCCACTTTCTGTCACGTTTGCCTATCCCTTTAATTACCCTTTATCAAATATCTCGTGCATATATGATTTGTTTTCCAACAGTCCTGAGCTAATTAAACATAATTGACCTAGAGTTAGGGCAAATATTCAGAGAGCGCATAAAAGGAAGTGGGGTGGTATAACTGGGACCAATGTCTGGAGAACGTTCGGGTCTGGGATGTAGTCTTCATGACAAATTTTGGGGATAGTGATTCTGCGAGTAAGACGTCCGGAAAACTGTCACCTCACTTTATAGGCAATTATAAGGTGTTGAAGGTAGGTTCTCCCATCACACTTAGGCTCTGTAACGAAGAGGGTGGAAATAAGTTGTGAATGCACCTCAGCCAAGATATTAGAGGTAGTATTACATAAGTCTCTTTTGTGAGCCCTGCCCCTCCCAGGGTTTCTGTTTCGGGAGGGAAGCTGAACCACTGTGCGATCGATAGCTTGCATGTTGCACCACATCTCCTGGAAAACGAAAGGTCTGTTGCACGTTTGCCACGAATGCATTGGGGCCGTTCTGCCAGGAGAACCGTTGAGTGAAGCAGCATGGATAGCGCAGGTCTGCAGGCTAACGGGCCAGCTGTTTTTTTCTACCAGCCATGTGACTTAAAAGTTTATCTGGCCGTGCAACTTCCGGACACGAGGGACGTGCACCGGAGACGGCAGTGGACGGATTATTTCTTTGGCCGACCAGATTTGGAGGCGAGCGGCGGGTGGTCGTCTTCGACGCACATGCTGGTGGCTTCAAGATTTTCTACTATTTTCCGCGGCATAGCGGCTTAGGATGCTCGGTGAGGTGTTTTATTTCGTTGGTTCGGTGCTGAGACCACGCAGTTCTCATAAAAACTGGTTTCCCGCTGATAACGTGACAGTTGTGACTGGTTCGGTTCCTGAATGTGTTTGTATCTTGCTGCTTCTATATCGGATTTCGTTCAGCCCCCTTTGTCGTTTGCCCCAGGAAAATTAGTGAGAAAAGCAGTAAATGGGGTAAAATGCATACAGTTTTGGAACTGAGGCAAAATACCCTTATGGGGTTTAGGCACGAGAAACAGAAAAGTTTCCCTTCAGAAGTCAATTTGTCCCATATTATAAATTTATACGCAAAAAGTCTCATTTTTTGAACAGAGCTCTTATTAGTACCATAAATACACTCCTGGAAATGGAAAAAAGAACACATTGTCACCGGTGTGTCAGACCCACCATACTTGCTCCGGACACTGCGAGAGGGCTGTACAAGCAATGATCACACGCACGGCACAGCGGACACACCAGGAACCGCGGTGTTGGCCGTCGAATGGCGCTAGCTGCGCAGCATTTGTGCACCGCCGCCGTCAGTGTCAGCCAGTTTGCCGTGGCATACGGAGCTCCATCGCAGTCTTTAACACTGGTAGCATGCCGCGACAGCGTGGACGTGAACCGTATGTGCAGTTGACGGACTTTGAGCGAGGGCGTATAGTGGGCATGCGGGAAGCTGGGTGGACGTACCGCCGAATTGCTCAACACGTGGGGCGTGAGGTCTCCACAGTACATCGATGTTGTCGCCAGTGGTCGGCGGAAGGGGCACGTGCCCGTCGACCTGGGACCGGACCGCAGCGACGCACGGATGCACGCCAAGACCGTAGGATCCTACGCAGTGCCGTAGGGGACCGCACCGCCACTTCCCAGCAAATTAGGGACACTGTTGCTCCTGGGGTATCGGCGAGGACCATTCGCAACCGTCTCCATGAAGCTGGGCTACGGTCCCACACACCGTTAGGCCGTCTTCCGCTCACGCCCCAACATCGTGCAGCCCGCTTCCAGTGTTGTCGCGACAGGAGGGACGAATGGAGACGTGTCGTCTTCAGCGATGAGAGTCGCTTCTGCCTTGGTGCCAATGATGGTCGTATGCGTGTTTGGCGCCGTGCAGGTGAGCGCCACAATCAGGACTGCATACGACCGAGGCACACAGGGCCAACACCCGGCATCATGGTGTGGGGAGCGATCTCCTACACTGGCCGTACACCACTGGTGATCGTCGAGGGGACACTGAATAGTGCACGGTACATCCAAACCGTCATCGAACCCATCGTTCTACCATTCCTAGACCGGCAAGGGAACTTGCTGTTCCAACAGGACAATGCACGTCCGCAAGTATCCCGTGCCACCCAACGTGCTCTAGAAGGTGTAAGTCAACTACCCTGGCCAGTAAGATCTCCGGATCTGTCCCCCATTGAGCATGTTTGGGACTGGATGAAGCGTCGTCTCACGCGGTCTGCACGTCCGGCACGAACGCTGGTCCAACTGAGGCGCCAGGTGGAAATGGCATGGCAAGCCGTTCCACAGGACTACATCCAGCATCTCTACGATCGTCTCCATGGGAGAATAGCAGCCTGCATTGCTGCGGAAGGTGGATATACGCTGTACTAGTGCCGACATTGTGCATGCTCTGTTGCCTGTGTCTATGTGCCTGTGGTTCTGTCAGTGTGATCATGTGATGTATCTGATCCCAGTAATGTGTCAATAAATTTTCCCCTTCCTGGGACAATGAATTCACGGTGTTCTTATTTCAATTTCCAGGAGCGTATATTACTCGCAAAATTGTAAAGGAAAAAAGATTGTGCGTCTTTACATTTATAGGAATGGAATTTGAAGTATAAGAATTGGTATAGAATTCTGTTAATGTAAAAGTCTGAATTTTTTGTAATTATCACAGTATTTAAATGAAAAGCGTAATTAATTGCATGGAAATATTTCATAGCATATATGTTATACTTGATAATATTTCTTTTTCGATCAGTATTGTTGAAATCAGGAGTACGTGCCAACAATGAAAACGTCAAGTTCTCCTTCCCATTCAGTCAGCACTCCCCTACCACTATTGTCGCTGCCGTTTCATCCTAACCAGTGTCCAGTTCAGTTGAGTTAATGTTGTGAACTGTCAAAGTAGTGCAAGAGAGTTCTGTTTTTGTGCCAGTATTTATCAGTTTTTGGTGTTAGGAAGTGCTTCTTATTAGTCTCATGTCTTTTGTCTGGACTGAGAAAATAATAATGCTGGACCCTACTACCTGTTTTATTTGTGGTGAATTTGTTTCGGAAGGAGAGACATAAATCATGACGAAGGACTTGGAAAATCTGATACGTGTCAGCAAGGAACGGTAATACATGACTCCTAATCTTCCACAGAAAGCTGGACTGATTGAAGTGCATAGGATATATCGATGTGAATATATTAAGGAACGTAATATAAGGATAATAGTTAATCAGAATATTGCACAAGCAGATGATAAAAGTTTGAGATCCTCTTCCTCTTATCCATTCAATTTCAAACACACTCTTTTATATATGCTGAGAAAAAAAGAAGAAAACACTCCACAAACGGCGCGGAGAGTTTGAAGTCCGCTCTTTAACTGTGGAACATATGATGCTTTAAAAAGCAGAGAAACACGATAATGATTTCGGTAGAGAGGTTGGCGGACGCATCAACTGTGTTTTGTGTTTAGTAGCTGCTGAAGCCCGTTATCATCAAAATTGCTATGCTAAAGTTAGTGTAGAACTCCTCTTCTGTTCGAAAAAGAGGCCACCCTCAAGATACAAACTTTGATGCCGCTTTTCAAGAATTATGGAATATTTAGACAGTTCAAAGAAATGTCAATTTTCACTGCTCGATTTGTTGCAGAAAGTTAATGAATATCTCCCAGAAGGAGAGACAATGACCATAAAAACTCCGAAAACCAAACTGGTTCAACACTTCGGTGATGGTGTGTTGTTTCCCCCAATGCCACAAAATTCCCCAGTTTTATGTTTTCGTGGCAGTGGCCACAAACTTTTAAATCAGTGGTACAATGAACGAGCTGTTAATGAAAAATATGAGAAAGAGATAGTAGAAGAAGCAGCAGCAGCTATCATCCGTGAAGATATAAGAATGGCTTCTTACAGTATTGTCGATTATCAAGATATCAATGACTGGACAGAGAATGCTGAAGTTATAGTTCCTGACACTTAACACGAATTTTTGAAGGTTGTGGTTTCGTCAAAAAAGAAAGGTAGTGAACAGTCCCCTTTAAAAAATGTACAGCAATATCCAATGTGATTGTGTCTGCTAGCAGGCATCGTTCATTTATCTCTCCACTACAGATTAGTGTCGCATTGTACTTGTTTCGTAAAATGGGATCAAAGAACAGTGTTGGAAATTGTCTCGAATGGGGGTTTCTGCTCTTCATATAACATTGTGGCTTCTGCCATTCAGTTCTGGAAACCTAATTTTTCAAATGATTCGTTCTCACAGTTCGCTTTCGACAATGCTGACTTCAACATTGCAACAATGACAGGCAAAGTACATCACGAATATACTTGGACGATGGAAAAGGTTTTACAGCTTTCTATTCCTGCATGGCAAGAATTTATGGAGAAAATCGGAACTTGAGAACCTTATACGCAATCAGATGTATTAACACTTCCATTCATCAACAACCCGCGTATGGATTAGAGTATTGTTTTAACTGCTTTAGATTATGCCATCACGGACCGTAAGAAGACCACACAGCAAATATGTATCGTGACGTCTGGCTAACCACACTACGTGAAAGCTAAAGAAACAGTTGCAGTGGTCGCTAATGGAGGGAATGAACTATTCACTAATGTAGTCATTCGATTTGGAGGCTTTCACTTCATAACGTCTTTTATAGGAGCAATAGGATTGTTAATGAGAGACAGTGGACTCTCTCAGGTCTTGGAGACTGTATATGCTGCAGCTTCTATTCCCCATGCACATATTAAAGACTGCCATTCTGATTTCAGTGGAAACGGTGCATCATTCAGCGATTTGGAAAAAGATCAAATGAAGGAAAAGCTGATGGTTCAAATGGCTCTAAGCACTATTGGACTTAACATCTGAGGTCATCAGTCCCCTATACTTAGAACTGCTTAAACCTAACTAACCAAAGGACATCACACACATCCATACCCGAAGCAGGATTCGAACCTGCGACCGTAGGATCCGCGTGGTTCAGGACTGAAGCGCCTGGAACAGCTCAATCACAGCGGCTGACAAAAAGCTGAAAAATAAATTTGTCAACACAATCGATGATATTAAGCGAAGAGGGGAAACTTCCCAGTTGGGGATACAGTACATTCAGCTTGTCATCTTGGCACAGCATTTCATACAGGCAGTACGTATGGGGAATTGTGAGCTCCATATAGAATATGTAAGAGCTATGTTCCCTATAGTCCATGCAACTTGACACTTTCCTTGTGCTAAGGCGTGTTATATGTACATTCAGGACATGTAAAAATTGAAAGAGACCATTAAACCAGCGGCGTTCGATAAATTCACCAAGGACAACTTCTTCAGGGTTCGACGTTCTGATATGTATTGGTGTGGAGAATGGACTGACATGACGATAGAACAAACGCTTATGAAGAACCTGAAGAATGTTGGATGTGTTTCACACGGAAAAGGTTTCACCGATAGAGTGTTGAACCGTTGAATCTGCGGTATACCAGTAGCCCATGACATTTGGGAAGCTATGGAACAGTCCTGCAATTTATATTCCGTTTAGAATGATCAAAAAGTTGAACTGACGAGTGGGAGGATAAAAATTGACGACAAAATTTGCAGAAAATTTCCGCTATATTTGCAACTACACACTTCGTTTGTTTATAAGGAGCAATTGCATTGGTGGGTTTCCGGGTTCCCCTTAATAGGTCAGGAGTCCCTTACAAACAGGAAGCGGATACGTGGGTAGCGGGGGCTGTGTGGAAGGGACTGGGCGGATGTTTTTGATTAGAGTGTCTCAGGAAACCACAGAAAGGGTGTCCGTCTCAAAAGGGGGCAGGCAAGACACAGTAAGGTAGCTGTAGAAACAATCGGTATTCTAGTTGTGAATTGTCGTAGCTGTGTTGGGAAAGAACCAGAGTTCCAAGCACGGAATCCGGGAATAAATTCAGACGAAATTTTTTCAAACGACCTAACTGTGTTCAGAAAGGATAGATTAAATACAATTGGTGGAGGAGTATTTATTGCTGCCAGAAGTAGTTTACCTAGTAGCGAAATTGAATTATAAGTAGATGGATCCTGCAAAATAGTACGGGTAGGGCTGTACTTGACAGTCGGACTAAACTATTAGTTGGATCATTTTACCAACTTCTCGACTCAGAAGATATAGTTGATGAACAGTTCAAAGAAAACTTGAGTCTCATTTCAAAAAAGGTACCCCGCTCATACAATTATAGTCTGTGGTGACTTCAATCTATGCTGGAAAAACTATACGTTTAAAGCCTGCGGCAGGCATGAAACGTCATCCGAGATTGTACTGAATGCTTTGATAGAAAATTATTTTGAACAATTAGAACAAGAGCCCACTCGAAGCGTAAATGGTTGCGGAAGCAAACTTGACCTCTTAGTAACCAATAATCTAGGACAAATGGTGAGTGTTATGACAGTTAGAGGGATTAGCGACCACAAGGCAGTTGCTGCTAGGCTGAATACCGTAACACGCCACCCCCCCCCCCCCCTTAAAAAGAAACGCAAAATACATCTGTTTAAAAAAGCTGACAAAATTTATCTTGACGCCTTGTTAAGAGACAGTCTCCACCCCTTCCGTTCTGATCATGTAAGCGTAGAAAAAATGGAGAATAGTTTCAGAGAGATATTAACGACGCCAGTTGAGAGATATATACCACATAAATTACTAAGTGAGGAAACTGATCCCAAATAGTACACAAAACTGGTCAGATCGCTATTCCAGCAGCAGCGAGAAAAGCATGAAATATTTAAAAGAACGCAAAATCCTCAAGATTGGCAATATTTTGCTGAAGTTCGAAAGATAGAGCGTACATTGATACGAGATGCTTATAGTAATTTTCACAACAAAACACTGTCTCGGAATCTGTCAGAAAACCCAAAGAGATTCAGGTCATACGTAAAGCACACCAGTGGTAAGACGCAATCAATACCTTCACTCCGCGATAACAACTATGAAGTCACTGATGACAGTGCCACTAAAGCACAGTTATTAAAGACGGTTTCCCAAAACTCCTTCACGAAAGAAGACGAAGTAAATATTCCTGAATTCCAATCAAGAACAACTGCGAAGAAGAGAAACGTAGAGGTAGATATCCTCGGTGTAGCAAAGGAGCTTAAATCACTTAATAAAGGCAAGGCCTCTGGTCCAGAATGTGTACCAGTTAGTTTCCTTTGAGAGGTTTTTTTTTTTTGTCATCAGTCTACTGACTGGTTTGATGCGGCCTGCCACAAATTCCTTTCCTGTGTTAACCTCTTCATCTCAGAGTAGCACTTGCAACCTACGTCCTCACTTATTTGCTTGACGTATTCCAATCTCTGTCTTCCTCTACAGTTTTTGCCCTCTATAGCTCCCTCTAGTACCATGGAAGTCATTCCCTCATGTCTTAGCAGATGTCCTATCATCCTGTCCCTTCTCCTTATCAGTGTTTTCCACATATTCCTTTCCTCTCCGATTCTGCGTAGAACCTCCGCATTCCTTACCTTATCAGTCCACCTAATTTTCAACATTCGTCTGTAGCACCACATCTCAAATGCTTCGATTCTCTTCTGTTCCGGTCCATGTTTCACTACCATACAATGCTGTACTCCAGACGTACATCCTCAGAAATTTCTTCCTCAAATTAAGGCCGGTATTTGATATTAGTAGACTTCTCTTGGCCAGAAATGCCTTTTTTGCCATAGCGAGTCTGCTTTTGATGTCCTCCTTGCTCCGTCCGTCATTGGTTATTTTACTGTCTAGGTAGCAGAATTCCTTAACTTCATTGACTTCGTGACCATCAATCCTGATGTTAAGTTTCTCGCTGTTCTCATTTCTGCTACTTCTCATTACCTTCGTCTTTCTCCGATTAACTCTCAAACCATACTGTGTACTCATTAGACTGTTCATTCCGTTCAGCAGATCATTCAATTCTTCTTAACTTCCACTCAGGATAGCAATGTCATCAGCGAATCGTATCATTGGTATCCTTTCACCTTGTATTTTAATTCCACTCCTGAACCTTTATTTTATTCCCATCATTGCTTCCTCGATGTACAGATTGAAGAGTAGGGGCGAACGGCTACAGCATTGTCTTACACCCTTCTTAATACGAGCACTTCGTTCTTGATCGTCCACTCTTATTATTCTCTCTTGATTGTTGTACATATTGTATATGACCCGTCTCTCCCTATAGCTTACCCCTACTTTTTTCAGAATCTCGAACAGCTTGCACCATTTTATATTGTCGAACGCTTTTTCCAAGTTGACAGATCCTATGAAAGTGTCTTGATTTTTCTGTAGCCTTGCTTCCATTATTAGCCGTAACGTCAGAATTGCCTCTCTCGTCCCTTTACTTTTCCTAAAGCCAAACTGATCGTCACCTAGCGCATTCTAAATTTTCTTTTCCAATCTTCTGTATATTATTCTTGTTAGTAGCTTCGATGCATGAGCTGTTAAGCTGATTGTACGATAATTGTCGCACTTGTCAGCTCTTGCCGTCTTCGGAATTATGTGGATGATGCTTTTCCGAAAGTCAGATGGTAGGTCGCCAGACTCATATATTCTACACACCAACGTGAATAGTCGTTTTGTTGCCACTTTCCCCAATGATTTTAGAAATTCTGATGGAATGTTATCTATCCCTTCTGCCTTATTTGTCCGTAAGTCCTCCAAAGCTCTTTTAAATTCCGATTCTAATACTGGATCCCCTATTTCCTCTAAATCGACTCCTGTTTCTTCTTCTATCACATCAGACAAATCTTCACCCTCATAGAGGCTTTCAATGTATTCTTTCCACCTATCTGCTCTCTCCTCTGCATTTAACAGTGGAATTCCCGTTGCACTCTTAATGATACCAACGTTGCTTTTAATGTCACCAAAGGTTGTCTTGACTTTCCTGTATGCTGAGTCTGTCCTTCCGACAATCATATCTTTTTCGATGTCTTCACATTTTTCCTGCAGCCATTTCGTCTTAGCTTCCCTGCACTTCCTATTTATTTCATTCCTCAGCGACTTGTATTTCTGTATTCCTGATTTTCCCGGAACATGTTTGTACTTCCTCCTTTCATCAATCAACTGAAGTATTTCTTCTGTTACCCATGGTTTCTTCGCAGCTACCTTCTTCGTACCTAAGTTTTCCTTCCGAACTTCTTTGATGGCACTTTTTAGAGATGTCCATTCCTCTTGAACTGTACTGCCTACTGCGCTATTTCTTATTGCTGTATCTATAGCGTTAGAGAACTTCAAACGTATCTCGTCATTCCTTAGCACTTCCGTATCCCACTTCTTTGCGTATTGATTCTTCCTGACTGATGTCTTGAACTTCAGCCTACTCTTCGTCACTACTATATTGTGATCTGAGTCTATATCTGCTCCTGGGTACGCCTTACAATCCAGTATCTGATTTCGGAATCTCTGTCTGACCATGATGTAATCTAATTGAAATCTTCCCGTATCTCCCGGCCTTTTCCAAGTATACCTCCTCCTCTTGTGATTCTTGAACAGGGTATTCGCTATTACTAGCTGAAACTTGTTACAGAACTCTATTAGTCTTTCTCCTCTTTCATTCCTTGTCCCAAGCCCATATTCTCCTGTAACCTTATCTTCTACTCCTTCCCCTACAACTGCATTCCAGTCGCCCATGACTATTAGATTTTCGTCCCCCTTTTCATACTGCATTACCCTTTCAATATCCTCATACACTTTCTCTATCTGTTCATCTTCAGCTTGCGACGTTGGCATGTATACCTGAACTATCGTTGTCGGTGTTGGTCTGCTGTCGATTCTGATTAGAACAACCCGGTCACTGAACTGTTCACAGTAACACACCCTCTGCCCTACCTTCCTGTTCATAATGAATCCTGCACCTGTTATACCATTTTCTGCTGCTGTTGATATTACCCGATACTCATCTGACCAGAAATCCTTGTCTTCCTTCCACTTCACTTCACTGACCCCTACTATATCTAGATTGAGCCTTTGCATTTCCGTTTTCAGATTTTCTACTTTCCCTACCACGTTCAAGCTTCTGACATTCCACGCCCCGACTCGTAGAACGTTATCATTTCTTTGATTATTCAATCTTTTTCTCATGGTAACCTCCCCCTTGGCAGTCCCCTCCCGGAGATCCGAATGGGGGACTATTCCGTAATCTTTTGCCAATGGAGAGACCATCATGACACTTCTTCAATTACAGGCCACATGTCCTGTGGATACTCGTTACGTGTCTTTAATGCAGTGGTTTCCATTGCCTTCTGCATCCTCATGTGGTTGATCATTGCTGATTCTTCCGCCTTTAGGGGCAATTTCTCACCTCTAGGACAAGAGAGTGCCCTGAACCTCTATCCGCTCCTCCGCCCTCTTTGACAAGGCCGTTGGCAGAATGAGGCTGACTTCTTATGCCGGAAGTCTTCGGCCGCCATGTACCTTTCAGATTATGCTGATAAAATAGCTCCATATTTAGCATTTGCATACAACCACTCGCTCACAGAAAGATACGTACCTATAGACTGGAAAATTACGCACTTCACACCAATACCTAAAAAGGAAAATAGGAGTAATCTGCTGAATCACTAACGTCGATTTGCAGCAGGTTTTTGAAACATATGTTGCGTCTGAACATTACGAATTATCTCGAAGAAAACGATTTATTGACACATAGTGAGCATTGATTCATATAACATCGTTACTGTGAAACACAACTAGCTCTTTATACTCATGAGCTAATGAGTGCTATCGACAGGGGATGTCAAATTGATTCGATATTGTTAGATTTCCTGAAGGTTTTGACCCCATTCCTCACAAGCGTCTTCTAACCAAACTATGGAATATCGCCTCAATTGTGCGACTGGATTTGTGAATTCCTGTCAGAAAAGTCACTGTTAGTAGTAATAGACGGAACGTCATTCAGAAAAACAGAAGTAATATCCGGTGCTCCCGAAGGACCGTGTTATACACCCTCTATTGTTCGTGATCTATATTAACGACAAATGAGACAATCTGAGTAGACCTTTTAGATTGTTTGCAGATGATGCTGCCATTTACCGTGTTTTAAAATTATCAGATGACCAAAATGAATTGCAAAATAATTTAGATATGATATTTGTATTGTGCAAAAAGTGGCATTTGACCCTCAATAAATAAAAGTGTGAAGTTTTTCACATGAGTACTAAGGGAAGTCCGCTAACTTTCGATTCTGCGATACGTTACAAACCTGAAAGCTGTTAATTTAACTAAATACTTGTGTTGTTGTTGTTGTTGTGGTCTTCAGTCCTGAGACTGGTTTGATGCAGCTCTCCATGCTACTCTATCCTGTGCAAGCTTCTTCATCTCCCAGTACCTACTGCAACCTACATCCTTCTGAATCTGCTTAGTGTATTCATCTCTTGGTCTCCCTCTAGGACTTTTACCCTCCACGCTGCCCTCCAATGCTAAATTTGTGATTCCTTGATGCCTCAGAACATGTCCTACCAACCGATCCCTTCTTCTAGTCAAGTTGTGCCACAAACTTCTCTTCTCCCCAATCCTATTCAATACCTCCTCATTAGTTACGTGATCTACCCACCTTATCTTCAGCATTCTTCTGTAGCACCACATTTCGAAAGCTTCTATTCTCTTCTTGTCCAAACTGGTTATCGTCCATGTTTCACTTCCATACATGGCTACACTCCATACAAATACTTTCAGAAACGACTTCCTGACACTTAAATCTATACTCGATGTTAACAAATTTCTCTTCTTCAGAAATGATTTCCTTGCCATTGCCAGTCTACATTTGATATCCTCTCTACTTCGACCATCATTAGTTATTTTACTCCCTAAATAGCAAAACTCCTTTACTACTTTAAGTGTCTCATTTCCCGATCTAATCCCCTCAGCATTACCCGATTTAATTTGACTACAATCCATTATCCTCGTTTTGCTTTTGTTGATGTTCATCCTCCTTTCAAGACACTGTCCATTCCGTTCAACTGCTCTTCCTAGTCCTTTGCTGTCTCTGAGAGAATTACAATGTCATCGGCGAACCTCAAAGTTTTTACTTCTTCTCCATGAATTTTAATACCTACTCCGAATTTTTCTTTTGTTTCCTTTACTGCTTGCTCAATATAGAGATTGAATAACATCGGGGTGCGGCTACAACCCTGTCTCACTCCTTTCCCAACCACTGCTTCCCTTTCATGCCCCTCGACTCTTATAACTGCCATCTGGTTTCTGTACAAATTGTAAATAGCCTTTCGCTCCCTGTATTTTACCCCTGCCACCTTCAGAATTTGAAAGAGAGTATTCCAGTTAACGTTGTCAAAAGCTTTCTCTAAGTCTACAAATGCTAGAAATGTAGGTTTGCCTTTTCTTAATCTTTCTTCTAAGATAAGTCGTAAGGTTAGTATTGCCTCACGTGTTCCAACATTTCTACGGAATCCAAACTGATCTTCCCCGAGGTCCGCTTCTACCAGTTTTTCCATTCGTCTGTAAAGAATTCGCATTAGTATTTTGCAGCTGTGACTTATTAAACTGATTGTTCGGTAATTTTCACATCTGTCAACACCTGCTTTCTTTGGTATTGGAATTATTATATTCTTCTTGAAGTCTGTGGGTATTTCGCCTGTCTCATACATCTTGCTCACCAGATGGTAGAGTTTTGTCAGGACTGGCTCTCCCAAGGCCATCAGTAGTTCTAATGGAATGTTGTCTACTCCCGGGGCCTTGTTTCGACTCAGGTCTTTCAGTGCTCTGTCAAACTCTTCACGCAGTATCTTATCTCCCATTTCATCTTCATCTACATCCTCTTCCATTTCCATAATACTGTCCTCAAGTACATCGCCCTTGTATAAACCCTTTATATACTCCTTCCACCTTTCTACCTTCCCTTCTTTGCTTAGAACTGGGTTGCCATCTGAGCTCTTGATATAAATACAAGTGGTTTTCTTCTCTCCAAAGGTCTCTTTAATTTTCCTGTAGGCAGTATCTATCTTACCCCTAGTGAGACAAGCCTCTACATCCTTACATTTGTCCTCTAGCCATCCCTGCTTAGCCATTTTGCACTTTCTGTCGATCTCATTTTTGAGACGTTTGTATTCCCTTTTGCCTGCTTCATTTACTGCACTTTTATATTTTCTCCTTTCATCAATTAAATTCAATATTTCTTCTGTTACCCAAGGATTTCTATTAGCCCTCGTCTTTTTACCTACTTGATCCTCTGCTGCCTTCACTACTTCATCCCTCAGAGCTACCCATTCTTCTTCTGCTGTATTTCTTTCCCCCATTCCTGTCAATTGTTCCCTTATGCTCTCCCTGAAACTCTGTACAACCTCTGGTTCTTTCAGTTTATCCAGGTCCCATCTCCTTAAATTCCCACCTTTTTGCAGTCTCTTCAGTTTCAATCTGCAGTTCATAACCAATAGATTGTGGTCAGAATCCACATCTGCCCCTGGAAATGTCTTACAATTTAAAACCTGGTTCCTAAATCTCTGTCTTACCATTATATAATCTATCTGATACCTATTAGTATCTCCAGGATTCTTCGAGGTATACAACCTTCTTTTATGATTCTTGAACCAAGTGTTAGCTATGATTAAGTTATGCTCTGTGCAAAATTCTACAAGGCGGCTTCCTCTTTCATTTCTTCCCCCCAATCCATATTCACCTACTATGTTTCCTTCTCTCCCTTTTCCTACTGACGAATTCCAGTCACCCATGACTATTAAATTTTCGTCTCCCTTCACTACCTGAATAATTTCTTTTATCTCATCATACATTTCATCAATTTCTTCATCATCTGCAGAGCTAGTTGGCATATAAACTTGTACTACTGTAGTAGGCATGGGCTTTGTGTCTATCTTGGCCACAATAATGCGTTCACTATGCTGTTTGTAGTAGCTAACCCGCACTCCTATTTTTTTATTCATTATTAAACCTACTCCTGCATTACCCCTATTTGATTTTGTATTTATAAATCTGTAATCACCTGACCAAAAGTCTTGTTCCTCCTGCCACCGAACTTCACTAATTCCCACTATATCTAACTTTAACCTATCCATTTCCCTTTTTAAATTTTCTAACCTTCCTGCCCGATTAAGGGATCTGACATTCCACGCTCCGATCCGTAGAATGCCAGTTTTCTTTCTCCTGATAACGACGTCCTCTAAGTAGTCCCCGCCCGGAGATCCGAATGGGGGACTATTTTACCTCCGGAATATTTTACCCAAGAGGACGCCATCATCATTTGATCATACAGTAAAGCTGCATGTCCTCGGGAAAAATTACGGCTGTAGTTTCCCCTTGCTTTCAGCCGTTCGCAGTACCAGCACAGCAAGGCCGTTTTGGTTAATGTTACAAGGCCAGATCAGTCAATCATCCAGAATGTTGCCCCTGCAACTACTGAAAAGGCTGATGCCCCTCTTCAGGAACCACATGTTTGTCTGGCCTCTCAACAGATACCCCTCCGTTGTGGTTGCACCTACGGTACGGGCATCTGTATCGCTGAGGCACGCAAGCCTCCCCACCAACGGCAAGGTCCATGGTTCATGGGGGGACTAAATACTTATGGATTACAATTTTGGGTAGAGCAAACCAAAGACTGCGATTCAATGGTGGAACAGTTAAGAGATGTCACAGGTCTACTGAAGAGACTGCTTACACCACCTTTGTCAGCCCTATGTTGGAGTACTGCTGTGCGGTGTGGGATCCGCGTCAGGTGGGACTGACGGATGACATTGATAAAGTTCAAAGAAGGGCAGCTCGTTTTATGTTATCACGAAATAGGGTATATAGTGCCACAGACATGATACATGAATTGGAGTGGCAATCATTAATACAAAGGCGTTTTTCGTTGCGACGGGATCATCTCATGAAATTTCAATAACCAGTTTTCTCCTCCGATTGCGAACACATTCTGTTGACACCCACCTACATAGGGAGAAATGATCATCACGGTAAAATAAGAAAAATCAGGGCTCGCACAGAAAAATTTATGTGCTCGTTTTTCCCGCGCGCCTTTCGACAGTGGAACGGGAGAGAGACAGGTTGAAGGTAGTTCATTGAACCCTTGCCAGGCACTTTACTGTGAATAACAGAGTCATCACGTATATGTAGATGTAGATGAATCTTGGATACGGTGCCTCTTGATAACCAAACACTTGGGTTCCCTCGATTACTGAAGTACCCACCACACGAGAAAAAACGATCTGCTCACAGTCGGATTCATTGAGCCCCGAGCTAATGCATTCACAGCTACACAGGAGACTGTTCTGACCACTACTCACACTTTCAAGGTACAGAGGACATTCCACAGGCGCAACCTGTAGCCTTCACTAGCATCTGCATTTATGTTCAGGCATACATATTTGTTTTTCCAGCACCTCTACCTTCAACGTTCTGTTTGCAGCGGAATTCCGCTCTCTGTATCGAACTTTTGGGTATTTAATGCTATTATATCCTAGGTGACTCGCTTGCTACTCACACACTCCACATGATGCCGGCAGTGCGCGAAATTATGCCTCTGACTTGAATGAAGTCGTAAATTAGGGATAGAGGAATTTTTTAATCACAGTATAGGAAATTAACTGTAAATTTAACTTTTTATATTCACCGGAAAAAGTGTACACATTAGTCAGAGCTGGATAATTCAGCAGTGTAATTACGGTTAAACTAAGAATTTATAGCGTCACTAACCTAATTTACGACTCATCGGCCAACAGCAAAGACAGGAATGAAGTTATAGAAACAACATTCTTTATCTAGTGTTTCATTACGTAATTACGTTTTCACATCTGCTGAAAGTTACATAAGAAGTGTCGTACTTATCTGTTACCTAATAACTAACAAACAATTAATAATTTAAACTACAATGTACATGTATATCGAAATGTACATATATAATCAGTAAGTCACAATACTGTGAATAGCGGAGGATACCTTGTATCACTACAAGACAGTCTCTTTCCTGTTACAATCGCAAGTGGAGCTTAGGAGAAACCAAGGTCTACACTTCTTCGTACCAGTTCTAATTTGTTTTACCTTACCTTCGCACTCATTCCATGAAACGTGTGTGAGCGGTAGTAGAAATTTTCTGCGTTTACATGCCAGGACGGCTCCTTCCATTTCTCAGAAACCTTTCTCGGAAAAGATCGTCACCTTCCCGCCAGGGATTTCCATTTCAGTTGCCGAAACATCTCCGAAAACCTCGCGTGTCGATAGAAACTACCGGTAAAAAGCCTAACAGAGTTGCTTCGATATCTTCCTTTAATACTATCTGCTGGTGATCCCAAACACTCGGGCGAAACTGAGGAATCTGTCACACCAGCGTCCTATGCGCGATCTCCTTTGCAGATGAGGTGGCCTTTCCTAGATTTCTCCTAATAATTCAAAGTCTGTCATTCTCCTAGCGTCGTTACATGATCGTCCCATCACATTCCGCTTTTCAGTGTTACGCCGAGATACTCAATCGACGTGACTGTGTCAAGCGACACTCCACTGAAACTCCATTCGAACGTTAGAAGTACATTTTTCCTACTCAGCTGCATTAACTTACATTTTGCTACATACAGAGTAAGCTGCCATTCATCTCAACAAATTGTATTTTATGTCATCCTGCGTTCTCACCCAGTCACTCAAACTTTCCCGTACACTACAGTCCCATCAGCAAAAAATCGGATATTGCTGCTCAGTCAGTCTGTTAAATTGTTGAAGTATACAGAGAATAATAGCGCCCTATCATTTTTCCCTGGACCACTTCTTACTATACCCTTGTCTCTGATGAAGACTCACCGTCCAGAACAACGTACTTGATTCCAATGAAATATGAGACCTATTCCGTAAGTCGGACCTCCGTTAACAGTCTGCAGTGGGGGCACTGTATCAAACTCTTTTCGGAAATGTAGGAGTATGAAAGCAGCCCTTGCCTTACATCCGTGATTCGCTGAATATCGATCGAGAAAAGGGCAAGTTGGTTTATGGATACAATCTTTTCTATCTCTGTATAGTTTTCGATTTTGTTTCTCTTTCCTTTTTTCGAGTCATCAGTGTTGTGAGTGGTTTGATGAGGCCCGCCACGAATTCCTCTGTTGTGCTAACATTTTCATCCCAGAGTAGCAATTGTAACCTACGTTCTCAAGTATTTGCTAGCGGTGTTTCAATACCTGTCTTCCTCTACAGTTCCTACCGTCTACAGCTCCATTATCAGGGAAGTTATTCCCTGATTTCTCAACACATGTCCTATTATCCTATCCCTTTTTCTTGTCAGTATTTTCCAAATACATCTTTCATCGTCTATTCTGCAGGGAACCTCCTCATTCCTTATCTTATCAGTCCACATAATTTTCAACGCTGTTCTGTAGCACCGCATCTCAAACGCTTCGATTCTCTTTTCTTCCGCATTTCCCACAGTCCATGTTTTAGTACCATGCAATGCTGTCCTCCAAACCTACGTTTTCAGATACTTCTTCCTCAGCATAGGATAAGTATTTATTATTACAATGAGCAAATGAATATTCAGTTATCATTTTTAGTTTCATTAAACGATCTGAATGACATTAAGGCTTAAAGCTGTAAGGTAACATAACTAAACTGAAAAAAGTAAATAATAAAGTACAGCACAAGTTAATACGCATCAGATCTTATGGTAGCTACAAAATAGGTGTTATTTAGCAAATTGCAAATTGTTCTCATTATTACTGAAAGCAAGGGGAAACAATAGCCGTTAGTTCACCCTAGTTTGTCCAGCTCTACAGTAGGGTTAAACGATGATGGAATCCTCTCGGGTAAAACACTCCTAAGCTAAAACAGTCCCCCATTAGGATCTTCTATCGAGGGCTACTCGGGAAGACGTTGTCATCATGTGAAGCATTCTACAACTTGGATCGTTGAATGTTAAATCACTTAATGGGCTCCGGAACGACCTATACTTGCAATGATAAAATAACGCTTATAAATTACATCTTTCCTCACATAGTATTTGAGGTAGGAAGTTGAAATTTTTACAGATTATTTATTGGAATATGGGCTACAACTTAACACAGGGATTTTACAAAGTTTTAGTTCAGTTATTAAAGATGATTTTTTTCCAATTGTAATGAAAATTCACAACATTTTTTTGCAATTTTTTATTTATATATTCAAAAATATACAGTTTTTTGGAAAAAGGCTGTGTTAAATTATGCAGAAGGTACTGTGTAACATTTACTGAATGTTTCAAACAAATATGTTTGGAAGATCCTTAGAAAACATGTAATTAGTATGAGAAAATAAAAGTTTTGGGAATCGAGCGACAAAGATTGGATTAACTTTTTAGTGCATTCCAGGTCCATAGGATGGATTATCTTCATCCTCTGCAAACTCCTCCTCCAGCTTCCTCTTGTTCCTCCTCCTGTTTACTCTTGCTTATATTTATAGACTCTTTACGGCCCTGTCTGCAGCCCGAAGGCGTTCCTTGTCTAAAGCAAGCATCGCTCGTACCATGTTAGAACCTATCTTCATGCCCATATTTCTAAATATCTTGCACCTTACAATGTTGCCAACATTGAAAGTCGCAACAGCATCATACACACCAAAGTGAAGTGTTTCTATTCCAACAAATACAGTCTTGGGGATTCTCGACCATATAACACTATTTACACTTTCATTGGGGTTTTGAGTTTTTCCGTGAATACACTTTTTCAACAGTTCAGGTGCTGCTAAGTCTCAAAATAGGTTTTATCACCTCCATTATTGCATGAGGCAGACTATGCTTATGAGTGTACACTTCACCAGTTAGCAATCCTTTGTTATATTTACACCAACTGTCTTCTTCTTTGCGACACAAGCTATGTTGGGGATTTTCATCGGTTGAAGAAGTATGTTTACAGTAATAACACATACCTTTGGCTTTCCAACATTTCTCCTCTTCTTAAAAGCCTTCAGAGGATTTCAAATAACTTTACTCTTACTCATTATTATACTTCAACAAAACAGAGACTCAAGAAACAGAATTAATTACGAATATTTTCGAGATAACGACAGAGTAAATAAACATGAAACAATCGACAATCACACCAGCGATATATATTGAACCATCACAGGTTAGCCACAACACATACATTATCTCACATCACTAAAATGTACCTGATGAACACGGACGTTAATAATAACACCATTTGACAGCAGTTTAACAGCGCCACAGTGGGTGACGCCCATGTAGAAAACATTTCAAAAAAAATTTAAAAATAGTTGTAGCCTTCGGAATTGAAGAAATTATATATCTATTAAAAGGTAATAGTCTGCAGATTCAGAAAACGCAAAAAAGTAAAAATTGAACTTTTCATGATTTTGAGCCTTTCCGGAGCCCCTTAATCTGATAGGTGGGTTAAGAAAATTAAAAACGGAAGTGGGTAGGTTTTAGTCTGATGTAAGGGGGGTTAGTAAAGTTGGGTGGCAGAAGGAAAGTACTTCCAGATGGTGAGTACAGCGTTATAAATGCACAATCAAATTAGGGTATTGAAGAAGTAGGTCTGGGTATGAAGAAGTAAATAGGAATGGGGGAAAGCTATTACGAACAACGTAGTGACCTCATGGCAGTAAAGACAAATCCGAAGAATACACTCACCACACTGGTGCAAGTTGGTATGTAATCTACCACCTCAGATGATGAAAGGATTCAAAGAATAGTTGATGAGATTCCATAATTTATTCAGTTAGTTAATCGAGAAGAAAATTTAGTTGTAATGAGGAACTGGTATCCAATAGCAAGGAAAGAAAGAAAAGAAGAAATAGTGGAAGAATATATACTGGGTGACGAAACGAAAGAGGAAGCCACCTAACAGGATTTTGGGCAGAGCATAATTCAATAATCACTAACATTTGGTTTAAAAAGCGTGAAAGAAGGATGTATACTGTAGGAGGCAAGGAGAAGGGTGTATGCTGTAGGAGACCAGGAGACAATGGATGGTTTCAGACTGATTATATAATGGTACGAAAGAGCTTTAGGAAACGGATTTTAAACTGTCTGACCTTTTTGAGGGACAGATGTTGTCTCTGGCCTCAATGTATTGGTTAAGAAATGTATATTAGAAATGAAGAAATTACAAAAATGTTAATAAATTATGGAGGTGGGACCTGGATTAGTTGAAGGAACCGGAGGTTTTAGAGGGTTCTTTTTAAAGAATTTCAGAGAGAACGTTAGGCGGCGATGGTCTGAAATAGGGGAAATGAATACGAATTGGTACGTCTGAAAGACGAAGTACATAAGGTACCAGAGGGTCAATTAAGTTAAAAAACATCGTTAGATAACACAGAAAATACTGAATTTAACTGATGAAAGGAGAAAATAGACAAATACAGCAAATGATTACAGATGTTTAATAAATCAGATTCACTGAAAGGTCAAAATGGCTAAGCAGGAATGGTTGCATCGCAAATATAGGGCTATAGAATGATGTACAACTAGAGGAAAGGACGATATCACCTACGATAAAATGAAAGAGGACTTTGCAGAAAAGATTCGCAGCTGTGTAAAATAAAGAGCTCAAATAGGAAACCAGTTCTAACGAAAGAAGTGAAAGCTAAAAAGTGGAAGAACAACGTAAAGAGGCCATGCGTGGGAAATAAATTTGAAGGCAATATTGCAGAAAGGGAGAGGATATAGATGAAAACGAGATGGCTGATATGACACTGCGAGAAATATGTTGCAGAGCATTGGAAGACTGAAGTCAAAGCAAGGCCCTTGTAGTGGATGAAATTCCCCCGAACTACTGGTATCCTTCGGAAAGCCATCCATGAAAAAACTATTCCACCTGATGTTAAAGATGTTTGAGATGGGCGAAATTGAGAAAGATATAATAATTCCATTTCTAAAAAAATTTCGTGATGACAGCTCTGAATGTTACCAGATTACAAATTTAACAACTCACGGTTGCGAAATACTGACACGAGTTATTTATAGAAGAACGTAATAAGTGGTAGAGGCATCTTCGTGGATGATCTTTTCGGGTTCCAGAGAAATGTAGGAACACGCGAGGCAATATTATTGACCTTACGAAATCTCATAGAAGTTAGGTTTAGGGAGAGCTAATCTTCGTCTACAACATCTGTAGCTTTAGAGAACCGTTTTGACAATACTGACTTAAATGCCTTCTTTGAAATTCTGAAAGTAGAAGATTGGTAAAATACAGGTAGAGTAAGACTATTTGCAACATGTATAGAAACGAGATGGAAGTCTTAAAACCCAAAGGGAATGGAAGGGAAACATCTGTCGAGATGGAAATGACACAGGGTTGCAGCTTATACCAAAGTTACTCAATTTCTATAGTGAGCAAAGCAGTAAAGGAAACAAAAGAAAATCTGGAGAAGCAATTAGATTTCAAGCAGAAGAAATAATAACTTTGAGGTTTACTGATGACACTGTAATTCTGTCAGGTACAGCAATGGACATGAAAGAGCACCTGAAGAGGATGGGTAATGCCTTCAATGTAGCATATAGCGCAAACATCAGCCAAAACAAAACTAATGTAATGGAATGTTGTCGGATTAAATCAGGTGGTGCAAAGGGAATTAGATTAGGAAATTAGGCAGAAATGTAATAGATGAGCATTCCTATTAGCGTAGTAAAATACTGATGACGGCCGAAGCAAAGAGTATGAAAAACGTAGCCTAGGAATGGCAAGTAAAGTATTTCTGAAGAGGAGAAATTTGTTAAAATCGAACATAAATTTAAATGTTAAGGAAGTCTTTTCGGAAGATAGTTGTCTGGAGTGTAGCCTTGTGTGGAAGTGAAACGTGGGTGATAAGCTGCACAGACAAGAAGAGAATAGAAAATTTTGAACTGTGGTGCTCGAGTGGAATGGTGAAGATCGCGTAGTAACATGGAGGTACTGAACAGAACTGCGGAGTAAATTTATTTGTGGGGCGGCGTGACTAAACGAAGGGATAATTTGAATGGGCACAATTCGAGATATCAAGGAACATACACTATAGAACTGCAAGGAAGTGTGAGGGCAAAAATTGTTAAGGAAGGTCGAGAGATGAATAGAATAACCACGTTAAAGTCTATGATGGCTGCATTAGTTATTCGGAGATTAAGAGGCTTCCACAAGATAGAGTAGCATGGAGAGCTTCAGTCTTACAACGGAGGTCCACGACAAGAACAACAACAACAACAACGACAAAATTAGATCCTCTTCACAGTTTAACACCAACTAAAAAGGCAGAGGGTGGCAACACTGAGAATGGGAATTTAGATTACACTAACTTATGGTTGACTCCGTAAACAGCCTACTTTTAGCATAGATTTACCTATGTTATCTGCTGCGCCCAAGTCCCAAATGCTCCCTCAAAACATATGTAGGTCAGAAGATGCTAATTACTTGTAACGTCTGTTGTATTGTTTGCATATTATTATACATCGAAAACACGTAGGGCTGCAGGTATGTAACATCAATCCCAAAAAAATAGCTCTTTTTACTAATCCACCAAAAGCGTTACATTGTCATACTTAAAACGTTCTAAATATTACATCGTGGTGTCTGAGGAGTAATGCATATGAGCTAAACATCGGAACTGCCTCCTAACAAAGACCATCGCCTCTGAGATTCGTTGTAAGTAAGTATAGTTAAAATTTAGTGACTTCTTGCGTTGTGCTTTTATGTCTGTCAAATACGCTAATCCAATCCTTGTGAAAATTATGATATGACTAGCTATTGAGCACTGTTATATAAGTGTGTTTGCAAGATTTCAAACCAGCGGCAACAAGAACAATCAATGCCACATCACTAAGAAGTCATGAAGATTATTTTATTGGCTTCTGTAGGGGTTGACACATAAGGAGATATGAAGACTGGAGAATCTCGCAAGACAGTGACACTGCAGGCGAAAATCGTAAAAATACTGCGGTTGTGGGATGGATCATCACTCGTTTGGCTGACGGTCTGCAACAATAATTAGCCATGGAGGCTCCTCTCGCCGAACCTTAGAAGTTTTGCTGTTCAACGATGTAGCAGGTTTGTAGAATGTGGCAGATATGGCCAAACTGAGCGTTATTCTAGAATGCTTTTTCAAGAATCGTTTTTTCACTACTGTATGTGTTGTGACTTGGCAAGACAGCCAAGCCACTAGGAGAGGAAGCCGAAAGGCACGCGTTTAAGCTCACGCAGGCTGGCATGAGGTCTGGAACAGGTAAAGTAATTATACTAGCAAAAGAAGGTACGTAGCTTCTGAAATACTTAACTTTAATCCATAATTGGTGAACATCGGTCTGACGGTACATGCATCACAAGATAAATAGCAAATGATAATGGCGCCTTGCTAGGTCGTAGCATATGACGTAGCTGAAGGCTATGCTAACTATCGTCTCGGCAAATGAGAGCGTAATTTGTCAGTGAACCACCGCTAGCAAAGTCGGCTTATAATTGGATTATACTGTAAATGATGAAAGTATGTGAATGCAGCTTGCCGCTAACTTGGTGTAATGTCTCTCACACATGAACCTGTACAGCAAAGTAAGGGCCTCCTGTTTTATCTTTAGGCTGATCCGTGATAAGACAGGCAAACAATTATACTAATGGAGGATTCTGCGTATTTTCTCTAATTTCATTCGCTCTCTCTCTCTCTCCCTCTCTCTCTCTGTCCTTTATCTATATACAGTTTTAAATATATTGTTTAATTACGTGAACTCAGCCCAATAGAATCTCTGGTGGAGCCCTTCGTCTTAATATTCAGCGGCTGGCTTGCAGTAAAAGATCTTTATATCTATTATTTTTGTTAAGCGCTGCATTCAGTTGGGAAAATCGATCGTTTGAACAATTCGTTCATTTTACGACAGATTTAGAATTTCAGATGTGTCCGAAGCCTTTTTGGACGATTTTATAAAGTAGCGGTGATTGCAGGCTCTCTTCGTCACAACTGAAACTTCCCCACTAATTACAGGGCCAAGACAATCATCAGTGATTCAGACAGAGAACTCATTCGTCATTCACTCTAGAATAAAAGGGTCACAAACCTTATTTCTGAGGAAAAATTGTATATTCAATCCATCTCCAGTACATGTTCCGTTTTCTGTTGATTCCAAGTCTTACTTAATTTGCGTTTACAGTTTTTCTCTCTCTCCAAATAACCCGCTAGTGGCACAAACGTTAATAGCTCGCTTTAGCGAGAAGAAGAGCAAATATGTCTCTTTTAGCAGCCCGACAATCTTCCAACAGATACTTCCGAAGCTGTTCTAGCTATTCCTCCCTAACAACCATGGAGAATACATATATGTATCTCTGTTCTTCCAAAGAATAAACGTACTAGAAAAATACCTTAGCGTCGACGAGCTGTCGGCACATATATTACTAGAAAATCCGATCAGATACTTTCCAAAAGGGAATAAATGTGGATGATTTGATTGATAATTATTAATTATTGCTTGGTAGAGGGTAATTTTCCGTGGGGAGATTACAGGCTATACAACTGGGGCGAGTGCTAGGAAGTCTCTCTACACCTGCCGTGTGGCGGCGCTCGGTCTGCAATCACTGATAGTGGCGACACGCGGGTCCGACGTAAACTAACGGACCGCGGCCGAATTAAAGGCTGCCACCTAGCAAGTGTGGTGTCTAGCGGTGACACTACAGTATGTTTATTGGTGTAGGAAAAGAAGCTTTTGGTACCTGCTAACGAATAATTCTACTGATGCATTAAATAATGTACAAAGGAACAACATAATTGATCTAAATCCATTTTGTCCACTACCAGCAAAGTATATGAGGTACATTACCAAATCAGTTACTTTCGCAATCAATTACTGAATGTAATTTAGACTAGGTGCAGAGTTAAAAAAACCGTAAGCTCAGTTCAGTACCAGTTTCATGACGTGTTTCTCAACAGATTCATTATCTTTCATTTTTACAAGTAATTCTATATGAGATTTACAAGTAAGTCTCCTATTGGAACGGCTCCCCCAGTCGGAGGTTCGAGTCCTCCCTCTGGTATGGGTTGTGTGTTGTCCTTAGCGTAAGTTAGTTTAAGTTAGATCAAATAGTGTGTAATCCTAGGGACCGATGACCTCAGCAGTTTGGTCCCACAGGAACTTACCACCAACTCCATCCTATTGGGATAAACCCCAAGATGGCGAACAGCTGAATTAATTCGGAGTAGATAATTGCTCACATGGCCGGCAGAAGGATCGTACGCTATTCGATTTGTGATTTTATTAATGATGACATTTCAGGTGATATCGTAAGTCCTGTTTGCTAAGAACTGCTATCAGTATCTTTCGTAGCACTCTTAGGCAACTGAAGCATAATTCTGGTTATCGAAAGCAGACGATCCGCTGACGTAGCCTGCTTTTTATGCTACAGATGCACTGATCTACTGACCTATGGCCTGCAGTTTGTGAAACTGATAAGGAAACATTATTGTAGGTACCAATTATAGCTAGGAAAACACTCCTCAGGAAGACTCGTATTGAATGTGATTATTCAACTTCGCAGAGAAAATACGAAGGTTATCTACTGCACTTCTGTCTCAGCCGATCAGAAACTCGGATGACGGAAGATGACTTTAGTGTTCTAATTGCTTTTTCAGTCTGACTTCGGGCAACTGTGCAAACGTCTTTGCTATGTAAGACGATAAGCCTACGGTTCACGTGAATAAGCTTCACAGATATCTTTCCTAGTCGTTAACTGCTGGATAATTATACTGCTCCACAGCATTTATACTGTAATGTTATCAGCAGTTGCTCTAACATAGTTTAAGAGAGCTGATTTCAGATGTGAGGAGGGAGTTTTCTCCGAAAGCTCAATTTTTTTGCAGTCACCAAAAGTCAGTCCATTTTTTCTGTGAGTAAATCATATTGTAGGAGGACAAATATATCATTTAAGTCTTTCGAACTTAGCTGTTTTACGTCACCGCCTCTCTTTAAATGTAGTTACGCAAAGTAATTGAGAAATAAAAATATGAACTTCCTGCGAAATCTGACTTGAAATAATTAGCAATCACGGCATTTTCAAGGAAAAATTTGGTCCAATGTTAATGCTTTTACGTAAATTATCAAATAATTTCAGTAGCAACTTCAGCTACGCCCCACTGTTAGCTTGGAAGACAGTTCGTTTGCTAATCAATAAACTGACTGTGAAATTTAATGCTGTTTCCTTTAGGATAAAAATATGTTAATTTATAATCTGACTTCGTAATGTAAAAATGAGTGCAGGGTCTATCGCATTTTAAAGACAAAAGATACCTGCGCATGAAATGGCGCTTGAACGTTACGCAGACCAACAGAAAACTGCCGTATTTACTTATTTCACTTCTTCTGCTAGTGTAAAGCAAAGAGATGTATTTTAAGTGAAATAAAAAGTGAATTTGACAATGTAGTCAATGTAAATGACACATACAAGTAACATTCAGTTATCACGACGACTAAATCGATAGTTTTGAAGGAAAAACAAAAAATCATGTCTGTGAAGATAATACTTTTATATGATTCCTATGCATTTAATTATTCCCGGAACCTGATTAGACATTTATTCTCCAGATAAAATTACGGCTGTGAATCCAACTCAATTAACAATAGATCAAAGCTAGCGCAATTTAGAATCGAGAGGGCTAGCAAAGCGAGCAAGCAAAATAAGCAAAAAATGAGAGCAAGAAGTGAGATCGAGCACCCTTATGGAATGGTTTATATAATCACTTATCTAGGTTGACTTTGTACATTTAGAAATTAAATTTATGGTAACAGCTCTCGTATCTCTGTTGCTGTTAATATATCTCTAAAGTTTTATACTTTTCGTTTGTGCAACTTAAGTGTGTCAGCTTCCACGGTTGGTAGGACATGTTTTAAGGCATCAAGGGATCACAAATTTAGCATTGGAGGGCAGCGTGGAGGGTAAAAATCGTAGAGGGAGACCAAGAGATCAATACACTAAGCAGATTCAGAAGGATGTAGGTTGCAGCAGGTACTGGGAGATGAAGAAGCTTGCACAGGATAGAGTAACATGGAGAGCTGCATCAAACCAGTCTCAGGACTGAAGACCACAACAACAACAATAAAATTCAGGTTAGTTAGGTTTAAGTAATTCTATGTCTAGACCACTGATAACCTCAGATGTTGAGTCCCATAGTGCTTAGAGCCATTTGAACCATTTTGTGTTCCGACTTTGCCTTGACTAAATTTGTTCGTCAGTGTATTCAGGCGCGGACCCACGGAAAACGAGTAGGAAACCAGGCATACACGTGCAGTTCTCAGCCTCTTTCTTAGACAACATTGACATACCAACATAAAATATTACAATATATTTAAAAATGAGAATATGAAACATCAAAAACTACGTAGTATCACAAGATGTTACTTAAACAAATTGCTTTTAGAATTTGATTAGTATTTTTTGCACTAAATTTTAGATGTTTTAGTTGGATAGAAATTTGTTCAGTTCTTTGTGAGATTTTTGTTAAAAGTTTCTACCTCACTTTAAATATTGTTGATTGTACTTCTCTGGTTCAAATGGCTCTGAGCCCTGTGGGACTTAACAACTGAGGTCATCAGTCCCCTAGACTTAGAACTACTTAAACCAAACTAACCTACGGACATCACATACTTCCATGCCCGAGGCAGGATTCGAACCCGCGACCGTAGCAGTAGCGCGGTTCCGGACTGAACTGCTCGGTCACAGTGGCCGGTTCTTCTCTGCTTGTAGACATTATTCTTTTCAAGGGTGTAAGTGTTCATAAGTAATTACACATTCTGATTTGTTCGTTTTCCATAACGAAACAATTTTTAAAATACTAAAAGCTGAACAGTTTTCGTTTGAAAAGCTGCCGACTCGTCGCGATGGACTGAAGAAGACGACTCGCCAGGTATGATGTAGGACGACGCCAGGACCCTCGGAAGCGAACAGGATATTGTAGGTGTTGCTAGCCGGACACAGGATCTCCAGATTGTGTTCTCCCGCAGGTGATGGGTACGTGGAATATAATTGTTTGATATTAGCACATACTAGAAGAGAATTCTGATGTGCCGATTGGAAAGATGTTCATAAGCACACACACATTTTCACAAGGTTGCTTTATTCTCTTTTCTTGTTAGTGGTGACAGTTACTTATTCTGGTGCGATTCTTTCAAGTATTTGTCTGTGTCTTCGTTTCAACTGTTTTCATTTCAGATACTTTTGTCCACGTTGATACGAATATTTATACTGCACCATAATCAATGCTTCATTTGATGTGGTTAACAGTTAACATGTCTTTACATTATGCTTCCACTATTCGTACTTAAGGTGTGTCTATAGTAGAGCACATACGTCGGTTACACTTTCTGTTAGAGTGAGTACTCTACGATCATGTGACTGACATTCTACAGCGACAGTCCACAGTCTTGTGCATAGCGTTATTTTCTCACAACGGTTTTACCACGCGGAAACGACAGTTTGTGGTACATACTGTGTCCACCCACGTCTTAGCGTTTTGAATCCGGCAGAGCATCTACTTGTGATTCATATAGGACTTTTTACACATAGTACTGCTTTCGCTCACGCAATTTGACATATCGATTAACATAAGTGCATTTTTTTTTTGCATTTTTAGAACTAGCTTGGTTGTCCTTCACAACACTCTAGTACAGCCGCCCTGTTTCCCGTTATTGTGGCGTCAAAGTCCATGTACCGTGTCATTCTATGAAAGTCTATAAGAGCAGTGACCTTAGCGATCGGTTGCACTGATTGCATTAGATAAAGTTGTTTTATTATATCTCTGTGATGTTGAAACTATTCACTTTGTATAAAGTTCAAGATAGCTTTCGTTTCGATGCGTGTGTGGTCTTTTAACTGGGATATATCATCGAACAACTTCATTTACATATAATGTGAAGACTTTAGTTCGTATTTACAATTCTTGCTTTTAAGCAGCTCCGAACAGTGGCAGGGAATGGGGGCTCAGCCAAATCCCCGGTGGCCAAGCCTCATGTGGGGTGGTGGGGGAAAGTGTCTGAAGATTTCGGATCACTCTGAATGCTCAGGTGGCTCATTCCAGACAGCCATTGTAAAATAAAATAAATAAAAGTATGTTACCTGAGCACCAGCGTAGCCAATCTAACTCTTGATTTCAGCTTCAGTTCTACATTTGTATAATTCTTGCAAGACGGTTGCATACAATTCTATTTGGCATTCAATGCGAAATCCACAATGTTTCCTTTCGACGTCCTGCACTTGAACCACCTTCTCATTGAATCTAATGTGCGCTTTTGTTAAATGATTTTGACAAAGCTACCACAACATTCTCGCAACAAACGTTCGCACCAACAGTTGAGAACCGTGCTTATAATTTGGCAGGATTGTCAACAACGTTCAAAGAAAAGGCATCTCTAATTCCATAAAAAGGCGATCTTTCATGAAATATACAGAAAAAATTTTGCATTCAAGAGTAAAGCAATATATATATATATATTCTTGAAGAACCATAAAAGTGAAGAAATGAACTGACATGAAAGAGCTTCATTGGCCATGTTCATGTTCGGAAGTAAAGGGGTAATGTTCTTCTTTTGTTCTTCCGTAAAATAGCAAGCTTATGTGGGAACGCAAATGTTACTTGATGTAGCATTATTTCTTGGTCAAAGAAGCTTGGCCTTCACAGTCTTATCTAAGAAAATTGGAGATCTAGATACCGCAAATTTCCTTACAACATTAGAGATCTTCAGTCGGTACGACACAGTTCTTGCAAAAGCACATTAGCAACGTCAGAGAACGGTAAGAAACTGAGAAGCGGATTACAAGTGCATTATCTGTCAACTGATACCCAGAGTGAATATATTTCGAATTGTGCCCGTCACGTCAGGAGTGCCATCTTTGAACAGAGAGAAAATAATAATTATTACTCAAATCATGTTGAACGTGAGTTATATCTACTCTAGTAAGGAAACTGATAGGCAAGAAGCAAATGAATGGCTTTCGAATCCGTAAATTGCATTCAAAAAACAGGAGTTGCTGTTGCATGTTTAATTCGACCAATAGTTGTGAAACACGCAGTTCCTATCGCTGAATCCCAAGGACAGTATTATGAGAAAGAACATAATACGAGATGGTGTTATAAAGGAGTTTAGATGTTTTCTTCAGTGGAATCCTGTTGCCAAACTGTCTCTGTCTGCTTTTCATGGCCTTATGCGGTGTACGTATAGCTGAGAATCGTCATGAAGTTCATACTTTATTCGCGGTGATTCAAGTTCTTTAAAAACTGTTCAGTAGCAGTCCATAACGATGGGTAATTCTGAAAGAGCGTTTTAGACTTTCTTTATATTCCGCGTCTGACACTACAAGGAGTGTTCAGGTTGACGTATAAGACCAGTTGCAGATCACTTGGATAAGATTTTCATTGCCGTTGAAAATCTCAGTGAATTAAATCTTTCAGCTGAAACACTTTCTGAGGTAGCCGTATCTCTGGGTTACGGAAGATCTTTCGGGAATTTCACAATGGCAGCAATTTGGCTAAGGTTTGTGGTAACAATTGTCTAGAGAATCAAATTATACAATGTGGAAATACTACCATTCATATTAAGGTAAGACTGAGAGCTTATTAAACAATTTAAAATATTTTGGCAAAACTGGGACGCTATTCTCGATGAATCCTTAAGTTCTTACCAGTGCAATTAACAATGATCCTGAATTTCCGGAGGTGTCCACTAAGAAGAAGAAATCATATCATAGAGGAAACCAGGTAGGAAGTGACAGACGTAAATCCGGAAGATTTACTCAAGATAAATGTGTTTATGCCATCATTGACAATCTAGTATCTAACTTGAAAATCTGATGTGAAAGAGTTAAGATTATACACGAAATCTTTGGGTTTTAAGGAAACAATCGAAGATCACTGATGATCGTATCGCTGAGGCAAGCAAGCTGATCATTACCAGTCAATGCCATAATAATGTCACAACAGATTTAGAAGAAGGAATTATATGTTTTAAACTATTCATACTACAAATTTTGAATACATTGCTCTGAAAGAACTAGACCTTGTGAATAAGATGCACGAGCTGAAAATTTCTAGCTTATTTCCGCACGTATCTCTAGCTGTGCGTATCTTTTACTCCCTTCCACGGCTGTAGCTGAAGCTGACAGGTCATTCAGCACTCTGTGTGGTGTTGAGAACTGTCTCACATCAACTATGCATCACCAACGTTTTACAGATTTGGGGACCTAGGCAACTGAATATACACTATGAAAGAGAGAGAGAGAGAGAGGAAGAGAGACGCACCAAAAATTAATCTTCTGAATGGAACGGATTTCGATGGATATATATATATATATATATATACACTCCTGGAAATGGAAAAAAGAACACATTGACACCGGTGTGTCAGACCCACCATACTTGCTCCGGACACTGCGAGAGGGCTGTACAAGCAATGATCACACGCACGGCACAGCGGACACACCAGGAACCGCGGTGTTGGCCGTCGAATGGCGCTAGCTGCGCAGCATTTGTGCACCGCCGCCGTCAGTGTCAGCCAGTTTGCCGTGGCATACGGAGCTCCATCGCAGTCTTTAACACTGGTAGCATGCCGCGACAGCGTGGACGTGAACCGTATGTGCAGTTGACGGACTCTGAGCGAGGGCGTATAGTGGGCATGCGGGAGTCCGGGTGGACGTACCGCCGAATTGCTCAACACGTGGGGCGTGAGGTCTCCACAGTACATCGATGTTGTCGCCAGTGGTCGGCGGAAGGTGCACGTGCCCGTCGACCTGGGACCGGACCGCAGCGACGCACGGATGCACGCCAAGACCGTAGGATCCTACGCAGTGCCGTAGGGGACCGCACCGCCACTTCCCAGCAAATTAGGGACACTGTTGCTCCTGGGGTATCGGCGAGGACCATTCGCAACCGTCTCCATGAAGCTCGGCTACGGTCCCGCACACCGTTAGGCCGTCTTCCGCTCACGCCCCAACATCGTGCAGCCCGCTTCCAGTGGTGTCGCGACAGGAGGGACGAATGGAGACGTGTCGTCTTCAGCGATGAGAGTCGCTTCTGCCTTGGTGCCAATGATGGTCGTATGCGTGTTTGGCGCCGTGCAGGTGAGCGCCACAATCAGGACTGCATACGACCGAAGCACACAGGGCCAACACCCGGCATCATGGTGTGGGGAGCGATCTCCTACACTGGCCGTACACCACTGGTGATCGTCGAGGGGACACTGAATAGTGCACGGTACATCCAAACCGTCATCGAACCCATCGTTCTACCATTCCTAGACCGGCAAGGGAACTTGCTGTTCCAACAGGACAATGCATGTCCGCATGTATCCCGTGCCACCCAACGTGCTCTAGAAGGTGGAAGTCAACTACCCTGGCCAGCAAGATCTCCGGATCTGTCCCCCATTGAGCATTTTTGGGACTGGATGAAGCGTCGTCTCACGCGGTCTGCACGTCCAGCACGAACGCTGGTCCAACTGAGGCGCCAGGTGGAAATGGCATGGCAAGCCGTTCCACAGGACTACATCCAGCATCTCTACGATCGTCTCCATGGGAGAATAGCAGCCTGCATTGCTGCGAAAGGTGGATATACACTGTACTAGTGCCGACATTGTGCATGCTCTGTTGCCTGTGTCTATGTGCGTGTGGTTCTGTCAGTGTGATCATGTGATGTATCTGACCCCAGGAATGTGTCAATAAAGTCTCCCCTTCCTGGGACAATGAATTCACGGTGTTCTTATTTCAATTTCCAGGAGTGTATATATATATATATATATATATATATATATATATATATATATATATATATATATATATATATACAAAGAAGTCATTACAATTTTTATAAATACGAGGCCTGTTCAGAAAGTAAGCTCCGATTGATTGCCAAATTGAAACCACAGTGAACATCAGAAATGTTTTACTTGTAACAATTAGCTACACCTTTCAGCTACTTCTCTACATAGTCGCCGTTCTGATTTAGACTTTTGTCATAGCGTTGTACCAACTTTTCAATAGCCTCATCATAGAAGGCAGCCGCCAGTGCTTTCCGCCAATTCTCCACGCTGGCCTACACCTCGTTGTCTGTGTCAAAATGTTGTCTTCAAAGACAGCGGTTCATGTGACCAGAGATGAAACTCAGGGGGAGACAATTGCGGACTGTATTGTGGGTAATCTCACATTTCCATTTGAAAATGATGCAGGAGCATCTTCATTGCCCCTGCAGAATGCGGCTGAGAATTGTCTTGAAGAAGAAACAGCACGACAGTTATGTAATGTTAGCTGCATAGCTTCAGGCGAAATTTCTCACCAGGCCCTCGTACTTGGCGGCAGACACTATTTTCTAGACATTTTTACGCACTCACTGCGAGCTCAGAAATGAGAAGAGCGAAGTGATGCTAACTGGGGTTATAGTAGAGACACTACCCAACACATCTGTGCAAACATTTATCGGATTTTCGTAGTCGTTTCCATTTCGCGACCGATCGGAGCTTACTTTCTGAACGCCCCTCGTATCTCAGTTTGTCGAAAGAAAGTGCTTCACAAATTGAGCAAGTCCATAATGCGTTGATCCCCCTCTGGCGTTCATGCAAGCTGATAATTGGCTTGGCATTTATTGACAGAGTTGTTGGATACCTCCCTGAGACACCAAATTTTGTCCAGTTTGTATATCGTCAAAATCTCGAGGCGGTCGGAGGGCCCTGCCCTTAACGCTCCAAACATTCTCAACTGCGATCTTGCAGGCCAAGGTAAGGTTTGGCTAGCACGAAGACGAGCAGTAGAAACTATCGGCGTGTGTGGGTGGCCATCATCTTGCTGAAATATTAGCCCAGGGTGGCTTGCTAAGAGGGGCAACAAACGGGACGTAGAATATCGTCCACGTTCAACTGTGCTGCAAGGGTGCCGCAGATGACAACCAAATGGGTCCTGCTATGAAAAAAAAAATGGCACCCCAGAAATCGCTCCCTTGTAGTTGGACCCTATGGCGGCCTGCAGTTAGGCTGGTATCCGACTGCTGTCTGGGACATCTCCTGACACATCTTTGCTAGTCATCGGGGCTCAGTTCGAAGCGAGACTCATCATTAGAGGCAAATCTACTCCACTTAATGAGGTTCCAGACCTAAGACTGTGAAGCTCTTTCTCTTGAATAAATCACACTGTTTTTCTGGAATTGTAATAATTTGTTTATCTTTATATGTACGAGGGCAGTTCAATAAGTAATGCAACACATTTTTTTCTCGGCCAATTTTGGTTGAAAAAACCGGAAATTTCATGTGGAATATTTTCAAACATTCCCGCTTCGTCTCGTATGGTTTCATTGACTTCCGACAGGTGGCAGCGCAGTACGGAGCTGTTAAAATGGCGTCTGTAACGGATGTGCGTTGCAAACAACGGGCAGTGATCGAGTTTCTTTTGCGGAAAACCAGGGCACCTCAGATATTCATAGGCGCTTGCAGAATATCTACGGTGATCAGGCAGTGGACAAAAGCACGGTGAGTCGTTGGGCAAAGCGTGTGTCATCATCGCCGCAAGGTCAAGCAAGACTGTCTGATCTCCCGCGTGCGGGCCGGCATTGCACAGCTGTGACTCCTGCAATGGCGGAGCGTGCGAACACACTCGTTCGAGATGATCGACGGATCACCATCAAACAACTCAGTGCTCAACTTGACATCTCTGTTGGTAGTGCTGTCACAATTGTTCACCAGTTGGGATATTCAAGGGTTTGTTCCCGCTGGGTCCCTCGTTGTCTAACCGAACACCATAAAGAGCAAAGGAGAACCATCTGTGCGAAATTGTTTGCTCGTCATGTGGCTGAGGGTGACGATTTCTTGTCAAAGATATTGACAGGCGATGAAACATGGGTTCATCACTTCGAACCTGAAAGAAAACGGCAATCAATGGAGTGGCGCCACACCCACTCCCCTACCAAGAAAAAGTTTGAAGCCATACCCTCAGCCGGTGAAGTCATGGTTACAGTCTTCTGGGACGCTGAAGGGGTTATTCTGTTCGATGTCCTTCCCCATGGTCAAACGATCAACTCTGAAGTGTATTGTGCTACTCTTCAGAAATTGAAGAAACGACTTCAGCGTGTTCGTAGGCACAAAAATCAGAACGAACTTCTCCTTCTTCATGACAACGCAAGACCTCACACAAGTCTTCGCACCCGAGAGGAGCTCACAAAACTTCAGTGGACTGTTCTTCCTCATGCACCCTACAGGCCCGATCTCGCACCGTCGGATTTCCATATGTTTGGCCCAATGAAGGACGCAATCCTTGGGAGGCACTACGCGGATGATGAAGAAGTTATTGATGCAGTACGACGTTGGCTCCGACATCGACCAGTGGAATGGTACCGTGCAGGCATACAGGCCCTCATTTCAAGGTGGCGTAAGGCCGTAGCATTGAATGGAGATTACGTTGAAAAATAGTGTTGTGTAGCTAAAAGATTGGGAAATAACCCGGTGTATTTCAATGCTGAATAAAACAACCCCTGTTTCAGAAAAAAAATGTGTGGCATTACTTATTGAACTGCCTCGTACAACACGTCTACCGATTTTCCTCCCATTAGAATTACTAGCTCACTGTGCGTCATCTTTTTTTCTGTGAGAGTATAATTTGACAAGGCAACTAGACTTTGGTGCTGTTATTCCAATATTTGCTGAACGAATGGCTCACAAAGCGTCATTGAGGAGTGTTACTTCCAAGAAAGTCATAGTACGCTAGCCACCGCACAACTCATTGCGTTTTCCATGCCAGGGCGCTGACGTCTGTTTACAGCAACGCGTTGTCATTCTAGGGAAGGAGCGGGGACAGAATGCTCCACATCGCAAAGTTCCTGACACCTGACATTCTTCAATGCAGCAAAGTGAATAATACTTCGTCCTTGGTTTCAAAGTGAAGTGAAAGTAAATTAAACCAATATAAAAAATAAAATTAAATGGGGCATGCATATATTTCATAAAAATGAATTGTTCAGGAGAATCTGAAGTGACATTTGTATGTTTGTCTTTCTTATCGGTTTTCTGTACGTCTCCGTGGAGGTATCGTCCAGTTCCCTAGCTACGGTGGTCCTAGGCCCCTGATTAACTGTTTCTATCACTACTTTTCAAAATTCTGCCTCTACAACTACACAGACACTCCACAAGCAACCGTAAGATGGCTGGCGCAATTTACCCTGTACCACCACTAGTCACCGCCTATCCTGTTCCACATGCAAACCGAGCCTGGAAAAGTGACTATCTGTATGCCTTTTTGTTGTTGTTGTTGTTGTTGTTGTCTTCAGTCCTGAGACTAGTTTGATGCAGCTCTCCATGCTACTCTATCCCGTGCCTTTTTATGGAACCCAAATTCTCGTATCTTATCTTCGTGGCCCTTAGGCGAAATGTATGTTGACAGCAGTAGGGTCATTCTCCACGCAGCTTTAAATGCCAGTTCTCTAAATTATCACAGTAGTGTTCCTGGAAAAGGGTACCGTCTTCTTTCTAGGCATTCCCTGTCGAGTTCCAGAAGCATCACCGTAATACTTATGTGTTGTTCGGACATAGCGACAATAAATCTAGCAGCCCGCCTCTGAATTGCTTCTACGTTCTCCTTTGATCTGACCAGGTGCGGATCCCAAACATTCGAGCATTACTCAAGAATAAGTCACACTATCCTCCTCTGGTCTCCTTTACAGATGAACCACACATTCTTAAAATTCTCCCAATAAACCGTTGTCAACCATTCGGCTTTCCCACTACAATCATCACATGTTCACTCCATTTCAAATCGTTTTGCAACATTGTTCTCAGATATTTTAACGATGTGACTGTTTGAAGCGTGACGCTGCTAAGCTATATCCGAAAATTACGAATCTGTTTTCCCTACTCATCTGCATTAACTTACATTTTTCTATATTTAGATCTAGCTGCTATTCATCACACCAACTGTAAACTTTGTCTAACATTAAGTCATCTTATACCTTCCTAAAGCCACTCACCGATGGCATCTTCCCGTACAACACAGCATCATCAGAAAACATACGCAGATTCCTGCCCACTCCGTCTACCCTCGGCCATTTCTGACGATACACTTCTCTCTGAAGAACACCCGCCGTCGAAGACAACACAGTGAGTCCTATTATTTAGAAGTCACATATCTGGAAAACGTATTCCACATTAGCTTTGTTAACAGTCTACGGGGGGTCAAATCTGAAAGCTAAGAATATGAAATTTACATGTCGCTTTTCATCCGTAGTTCACAGTATATCGTGCGAGAAAAGGGCAAGCTGAGTTTTGCACGACTGTTGCTTTCTAAAACACTGCTGATTCGTGGACATAGGCTTTTCAGTCTCCAGGAAATTAATGACACATGAATTCAGAATATGTTCTAGAATTGTGCAGCAAATCGATGTGAAGGATACTGGTCTGTAATTTTGCGTTTCTGTTATCTTGCTGTCATTATAAACGGGAGTGACCTGCACATTTTTCCAGCGAGGGATTCGCAATAAATGCAAGCTAAGTAACGAACCAATACCGTGGAATACTCTTCATAAAATTGAGTTGCGATCCTATCTGGACCTGGCAACTTATTTCTTTTCAAGTCTTTTAGTTGCTTCTCCAGGCCAGAGATGCTTATTACTACGTTGTCCATATGGGATTCTGTACGATGGTCAAATTACAGTATGGGAGTACGATTTTCCTGCGTGAACGGTTCTTACAAACTAAATTTAAAATGAAACTTCAGTTTTCATTTTGCGATCTTGTACTTCAGCACCAGCCTAGTCAACGTGTGACTAGATGGAAGTCTTTGATTCGCTTAGCGTTTTAACGTGGGGCCAGAATTTTCGAGCTTCCGGCCAGGTCTTTTGCTGAAGTATGAGGGTGCTAGTAGTTGTATGCTTCACGCAAACATCTTTTCATATACGCATGAATCTCTACAAACGTTTGCCTGTCGTGATTAGCGCGTTCTCTTTTAAGCGGAGAGTGCAACATCCTTTGCTCCCTCCGCATTTTCCGAACATATGCCATTAATATTCCTTCAGTCCCCGATTACATGACAACGTCTTCATGCTCGTATCTTTCTTGATGCACTCGTATTTAGCCTTTGCACACTCATTCGGGACTGATCTGATTGGTATGTTCTCTCAAATCTGCAATGGAAAACCGGAGGCGTGGCTTACGACTACTTTATGTTTTAGTATATTCGAAATGATTTTGAATGTAATAGAACATTACACAATACATAATAACTATATCTTGTTTTCTGAAATAATAGAGGGCGTAAAATAAAATATTTTTCTTAATAAAGCAATATCCTGTAATGTGTCATTTTGAAATTGCATTGGGATGACAAAAATTGTACATTGTATTAAAAAAGTGCTTCATTGCCAAGTGAGTACGAAATTTAGAGCATAATCTTAGGAACTTCTCGTCACGGAAGTCTGCTATAACTTGTGTTCTCTCCACGTATTTATTGTCATTACATGTGATGAAAACTGTAGATATATTTATAGGTGTTACTTAAATTTGTAGCTACGGCAGTCTATTTGAATTAAATTTGAAAATGTGTGCGTAGATTGGAAATGGAAAAGCAGAAAATGTGATCGGAAAAATTTATGTGGTGGAGACAGGAAATTTAAATTTCAGTCTCAGTTCTGTATTTCGGAAGCCTCTCTTTCAGGACTTCCGTAGAAAAACTAACTTATTAATTTTAATATCCTAAAGTAAGTAAACAAACTTCGAAGAAAATATTCTGAGCCCTACAATAAACTACCTTTAGTAGTTCATTGTTTCCTTGGTAAGAAAAACAGCTGAAGCAAAGTAGGTAAAGTATAACTGGTGTTGTTGTTGTTGTGGTCTTCAGTCCTGAGACTGGTCTGATGCAGCTCTCCATGCTACTCTATCCTGTGCAAGCTTCTTCATCTCCCAGTACCTACTGCAACCTACATCCTTCTGAATCGGCTTAGTGTATTCATCTCTTGGTCTCCCTCTACGATTTTTACCCTCCACGCTGCCCTCCAATGCTAACTTTGTGATCCCTTGATGCCTCAAAACATGTCCCACCAACCGATCCCTTCTTCTAGTCAAGTCGTGCCACAAACTTCTCTTCTCCCCAATCCTATTCAATACGTCCTCATTAGTTACGTGATCTACCCACCTTATCTTCAGCATTCTTCTGTAGCACCACATTTCGAAAGCTTCTATTCTCTTCTTGTCCAAACTAGTTATCGTCCATGTTTCACTTCCATACACGGCTACACTCCATACAAATACTTTCAGAAACGACTTCCTGACACATAAATCTATACTCGATGTTAACAAATTTCTCTTCTTCAGAAACGATTTCCTTGCCACTGCCAGTCTACATTTTATATCCTCTCTACTTCGACCATAATCAGTTATTTTACTCCCTAAATAGCAAAACTCCTTTACTACTTTAAGTGTCTCATTTCCTAATCTAATTCCCTCAGCATCACCCGATTTAATTTGACTACATTCCATTATCCTCGTTTTGCTTTTGTTGATGTTCATCCTCCTTTCAAGACACTGTCCATTCCGTTCAACTGCTCTTCCAAGTCCTTTGCTGTCTCTGACAGAATTACAATGTCATCGGTGAACCTCAAAGTTTTTACTTCTTCTCCATGAATTTTAATACCTACTCCGAATTTTTCTTTTGTTTCCTTTCCTGCTTGCTCAATATACAGATCGAATAACATCGGGGAGAGGCTACAACCCTGTCTCACTCCTTTCCCAACCACTGCTTCCCTTTCATGCCCCTCGACTCTTATAACTGCCATCTGGTTTCTGTACAAATTGTAAATAGCCTTTCGCTCCCTGTATTTTACCCCTGCCACCTTCAGAATTTGAAAGAGAGTATTTCAGTTAACATTGTCCAAAGCTTTCTCTAAGTCTACAAATGCTAGAAACGTAGGCTTGCCTTTTCTTAATCTTTCTTCTAAGATAAGTCGTAAGGTTAGTATTGCCTCACGTGTTCCAACATTTCTACGGAATCCAAACTGATCTTCCCCGAGGTCCGCTTCTACCAGTTTTTCCATTCGTCTGTAAAGAATTCGCGTTAGTATTTTGCAGCTGTGACTTATTAAACTGATAGTTCGGTAATTTTCACATCTGTCAGCACCTGCTTTCTTTGGGTGGTGAGCACTGGTTTTTGCTACAGTAGTTGCAGGTAGTACATTATTGTTAAGTACTGTTTATGGTCATGTCCTGTCCGACATTGGGAAATTAGGAACAGTTACCCTGACACATCTGCTCTCTGTCGGAGCATTTCGGGCTATTTGTCCGGCACTATCTGCTTTCTAAATACAGTTCAATGACATGTCACACTCAGTATACGTCCCACGAATGTGTAGGTGCTCTGTAATAGACGGTAATATTGTACGCAAAATGCAATCGAACTTAGTGCTGTTAGTGGCGGCTCCATGTGATAAAGTGTCGTATACTGCCACGTTCTCTAATTCAACAACCTAATGCGCCATGAACAACTGTTAGCTCTCTTGAATTCCGCCAGCAATATCTCGCGCAACGTACAGTGCCACTGTAAACATTGAATGTGTGAGTGTATATTTAGTGTTTTAAGGGGAATTACATTTATTTTTCATTTCATACCAATGAATATCTTTGTGTATCTCCAATATTCTTCGAATTGTGTTCAGTTTAAATCAAGTAAAACTTTCATTAAATTTACAATAATATTGGATTACTACATTTTCAGTTGGACCAAATCTCACACCCTGCCCCAGGCACAGTCCCGGCCATCAGCGACGCTGCTTACACGGATCTACAAGTTGTGATGCGGATAGGACAGTGTACTGCCTCGTTTCTTTGTACAGTTTGGCCTCGCTTTACATATATGTGTGTTCAGTGAATATTTCGCACACGATTTATTTTATTAACGGAAGGAAACCTCTGTTCAGGAATTTTTTCAAACATTTTTACTTTAAACAGAAAGAAAATCACGAAAATTAACTCACTACTGAAAAAAAAAACTAATGTCAAACCGCCAAAAGGTAAATACACACAATTTAACTGTAAAATTATTACATTAAATAACCTGAACCCCTTGCCTTTTAACTAAGATACTTACGCATACATCCTTCATTTATTAGCACTGAAAATAATTGCTGTATACCTTCTGCGTACTTAAGTACTTGTTCTGACCACTTCAGTAAAAAGTATCTACACTGACACTTCCAGTTTCATTTCATTAAGTCCTTAAATTCTTTAGTTCATATCATGGTTTAATAATGTACAGCACACACTGACATACTAAAAGGTAACTATATAAAAAAAATACAAACGTCAATAATACCAAAGCTTCTACAAAACTTTGACTACTGAATATTCTTTAAAATTAGATTATTGTGTACATTTATCAGTTGCTGTGTTCTGTAACGCTATTTATATCGTCTCTGAAGAATATTTTCCACCCAAAATTTTATATTATAAAAGTTCTTTACCTATCTTCAACCCGATATTTTCTCTTTCTTTCATTGGCAACACCATTAAACTGTGAATACTTTCTCCCCTGTACTAAATATTTTACAATACTACTACTAACATCCGTAGGGTATTAACGCAACGTATCTTCTACTATAGTACACTAATAGGTCACGATAGTTTCATGATCATTGCATAACTTTGTGAGGATACAATCCTCTTACTCTAATGTATTCTGAATATTACAGTAAATAACTTCAATCATGAGGTATACTGACAATTCTGTAAAGACCATTGTATTTTAGTTTGTAGGGAAGCAGCCTACTCACGCCATATAAAATTCACATCAGTCTTTCCATTGTGTGCCAGTCAGTCCGCTATAACTAGCTCTGACGTCATAAATGTTGTGCAATACTTTAAAAATCAAGTAAATAGCCTGAAACGGTTCTAGCATGTCAGGAGTAATATTAAATCAATATGTGTTGAATATCAGTTCAATAACTTTACCCATTTTCGAAATTTGGACGTTTCTCTGTAAAAATCATTGGCGCAACAAAAAGAGCTAGAAACTTAAAAATTTGTATTTAGATTCCTTTTTCATAATAATTTAGTAGAAAGAGTATTCTGAATCTCACAAATTAAAATTTTAGTTGAAATTCATGATTTTCTGGTTTTTGTCTTAAAAATTAAGGAAGCAAGACAGATTAAGTAGGCGAATAAATAAAGCTAGGATGTTTAAATTTAAGTAGAAGGGAGATCCGCTATAATCATAAAGATGTGAGACGTTTCAACTGAATAACTGTAAAACAATAGCGATAGCGTATCTCCAAAGGGCAAGTTCAGAGCTCGTCTACTGCGTGTAGTGTAATTAAATTAATTCTCTCGCCCAAAATATTTGACTTAGCCACTTCAGACTTTTATTATGATTACTTACCTGCGTGCTGATTGCACATTTAAATTCAGAGCTTCATCGGCCATCAGAAAAGGAAGCAATGATTTATTCGATAACTTAAAGTGGTGCATTACTAGCCCAGCAGCTAGTCGGGAGAGCCGATTTGATCAGGCGTTCCTTTAGCCGTCCGCAAAGCGGCTTTATATATAAAAACGCTGCGCGAGAGAAGGAGGTCCCAGTTGTTTCCAGACGCTGATTAGCGCACCATCTCTGCCGGGAGTCGCGTCTCATCGATATCATTGCTATAAAAAGCCTCGGATGCCGTAATAAGTTACTCGGGATACGCATAACCATGAAATCTTTTTCGAGTGAAGTGTTAATTCTGGGATGACTGTAATGATCTATCTTCAGTTTTCGTATGTCGTATTTTCACGTGCCGTCGCCGGACAGACCTTCTACCATTATTTAGCGTAGCGTTTGATGAACATTATCATCAAATTATGGCGAGCATTCACTTAAACATTTAATTTGGACAGTTATAGTTGCATCAGCGAGTTAGACTCTGAACTGCTCTGGTAGTTGGATTGAGTGGATTCTTTTTTTGGTCTGTGACTTTCAGAATATAGGGAACATTTTCAACAGAATCGTTTTTGATTATGAATCCCAAACAATTTCCTAATTCCTCAGAGCTATAAGTTGTAGCTATAAGTGTATTTCTCAGATGAAGTACGCACTAGGAATTCTAATTACAGGCTTCACGTTTTGCGAATCACATTTCTGGTTGCCAATATTGTAGTTAGAGAGCCAGTGTTGAGAACGGCAAAAGACAGCATAAATAATAGGAACATTTAAATAACAACATAAATTCCACCAGCCGCCCCACAATTGGTGCATCGGCCGGTTAAATGCATCTATATTACAAAACATTCTACATTTATAAACAATCATTCCACCTGCCGCCCCACATATGATTAATCGGCCGGGAAATGCATCTTGTCTACATTACATGCTACATTTTATATAGCAAAGTTAATCCACCAGCCGCTCCACAATTGGTGCATTGGCCGGGAAACAAACTGAGTAAAAGTGAAAGTGAGTTTTAAATACTCGGATTCGGGAGTGAAATGAGACACGCAACTGAGTAATAGAACAGTGATAGTGTTACGTGTGCATGTGGACGACGCAATTGGATTAACAACGCATGTGGATTGACGGAGCTGGCACTGAGTCTAGTGGCGCTGCTGGCTTTGCGAGAAGCCAGTTTCGCCTTACTGCGGTCGTCCGCTGGAGCAACCGGAGCCGCGCCTGCAGTTGCGGGCCATGCAAACACACAGCAGCCGTCGAAGTGCCGTCTGCAGTTCAACGTGCCGCGTCGCATCAGTAATTCTGGTACGCCGCGCCGGCAACGCCATACGTCGTGCCGAAGGAACTTAGTTAAGTGAAATGGTGTTAAAATTTTTGCTAACCTGCACTATAAGACTGTCGGCGATGGAACCGCCAGAAGAAACTGAAGTTAAACTTAAATCAGAACCTATGTCTGTTGAGGGATCTGTAAATCCATATAACTGTTCAAGTGTAAATATGCATGAAAATAGTAATGTTAAAGTGAAATACGAAGTATTGTCTCCTGACAGTAGTGTGAAAATGGGCAATGATTCAATAATAGAGACCCCTGTAGTAAAGCAGAAGTCAGAAATTGTTAATTTATTGGATGATAGTTTACCTGATGAGTTCAAAACGAAACAGTCAACAGAGGTGGTAGAGTTTAAACAGGAGAAGTTAGATATGACTGATCAATCAGAAGTTTCATTTAGTTTTGATGGTTCTGGTGTTGGAGCTAGTTTTTCGTCACCTGAGTGTGATAAGAAACCAGCTAGTGAGTAACCCAAAGATACTGGGGCCATTGATTTAAATGTTATGTTACAAGCAATAGCTACCAGTAATGCTGAATTAAAGTCTGAAATAACTGAGGTCAAAAGCAGTAATGCAAAAATGTCAGTCAGTAATGCTAGAATGACAGCTGAGTTAAAATGTGATATAATTGAGGTAAATAACAGGATTGTGGCCAGCCAAACCAATTTTAATAAACGATTGGAGGTAATGGACAATACCTTCAAGGCTTGTTGCAGTAAGTTGAAAGAGGATCTGGACAGTTGGAATTATAAAATTGATTAAAATCATGAGGATATTAAGAAAAAGGTTGCTCAAAAATTTTCTGAAATGTATAAAACAGTAAAATCCGAAGTTGCTGAGGTTCCCAAAGACTTCCAAATGGAAGATGCGAAGCTGGAGCACAAGTTAACAGAAAATATCGAGGCGGAATCTGAACTGGGCTCAGATAGGTTTAAAGATGTTAATATAAAAGTAAATATATGTCAAGCAGAAGTAGACGCAATCAAAACTGATACTACTCATATTGTGCAAAGAGTAGATAATGTTGAAATGAGAGTAGAAAATATTAGTACTAACATTGAGAGTAAAGTAGCTTCAGTAACTTCTGGTAATGGTAGTATACAACCAGTTGTAGCTGCAAACGCCGCATTTATCGGATGTCGGCAGTTCTTTCGGTTCTATCCAGATAAAAATATTCACCCGCTAGGTTTCTGGAACGATTTTGAAGATGTGATTCCACCAACTTGGTCTGAACGAGAGAAAATCTCATTTATGAGAAGCCATTTAGCAGGTGACGCCATGCGTTGGTCAGCTGATGTTATGATGAAATGTAAGACATTAGCGGAATTTAAAACAGCTTTCATTAATGAGTATTGGTCTAGTAATAAGCAAAATGAAGTGTTGAGAGAATTTTGGAGTGGAAAACGCTTCAATGTAGGCAAGGAATCTATTAAAGAGTTTGCTAGGTCATGGATCTCACGTATGTCACATTTGGCCGAAAAGCTGAAACCTGAAACGATAATACTAGGTCTTGAAGCCAAACTGTTATGGTATTGGCAAACTAGAATTATATCTGCCCCTAGAGACAATCTGGATCGTTTCATTGAATATTTGGAACGTGTAGAACGTGTGGCTACAATGAGGAGCAAGCACGTAATAACAGAAATGGTAATAACACTAGTAGTAATTTTAAGAACGAGCAGAATGGCAACGTCAACATCAGAACAGTAAGTGTTCGCCATCCTAAGAGAGGTAGGAGTTGGAGAAATAATTATCAGAACCAACAATGTCATCCAAATGATAGTAATTTTGTTCCGAAGAAAATTATGCAGGAAAACAACAGTACGGAAAGCATGCTGTGCCTGTTAATTATAATGGAAATAAAGGAAACAGTAGTGGACCGAGGCAGGAAAACTAGTTCCCGTCTATGAGGACACTGGCACTCACCAGTCGGTTACTTTTCCTAAGCCAGTAATTACAGAGATTGGTAAGACAGATCAGAATACTCAAACTGAACATGTGGATGAAGGGTCGGTAGCATCTAAGGATACAGCAGAAATATTAGATCACTCACAGTATTTGATAGATACCGTATTAGAGACGCTTTCTAAGTGGGAAGAGGAAGAGAAGGCGCAGCAGTGTAATGGAAGGGAAGAGCTACAAAATACTGAATTGTCAGGTGAAGAAGAAGAAGAAATTCATGCTTATATATACGATGAGGATGATGTGCTCTTATCTAAAGTGCCTGTGCAGGATGTTGATACTGTACTAATAGATTTAGGACAGGAGGTAAGTGAGAATGTAGAGGATGGCCTGTTGGGGGTCGATGAACCCAGTAGCTGTGACCAGTTGTCACTTGAGAAGGAAACCGACGATAATAGTGAAAGTGGTTTAGCTGTAACTAGTGTTATCCCCGGTCTGGAGGCGCAGAATCGCTCAGACTACAGAAATTTGGGTCATGTTCAGCAAACTAAGTGTAATGAAGTCGTGCGGTGTTTCGATTTGAAATTAATAGACCGACTGGAAAAGGCAGCTGAAAACGTAATTCAGGAAACTCCTACACACTTTGACCTAAATGTAATGAAGACAGATGTCGATCACTTTAGTTGGAGACATATACAAAAGGAACTATTGGATGAGTTTGAGGAACCACCTGTACAAACAAGAATAAGCCACCCTATAATTATAGTGAATATGTTGGGTATCAATGAACGTTGTCTCTTAGACAGTGAAAGTGAGGTGAGTGCGATATCTCAGTCCTTCTTTGATGCATTACCCGGTAAAGACAAGCTTACAGTAATGAGGGTATCAGGACTAAGAATAATTGGTGCTACTGGCAAGGTGTCAAAAACGGTAAAACAAGAATCTTCGCTGCCCTTTAACATTAATGGTAATTTAATTGATCATCCATGCCTAATTGTAAACAATCTCAGTATTGAGGTTTTAATTGGCACAGATTTCTTGTCGAAATATCAGAGTCTTGTTGACTTTGAAAGAAGCCAGTTAAAATTGGTCTTGCCAATAACCAGAGTAATTACAGTACCTTATAGTGATAAACACGTAGTAACTAATGATGAAACTTTGGAGCTGCCTATACGAGTTCTGAAAAATAGGAGATATTGGGATGAAGGTGTTAATATTAGTAAAAGTAAGCTAAACACAGAAGAAGAAGAAGCTGGTCAGTTAGTCCTTGTCAAAACCAAGGAAAAATCAAAGAAAATAAATGCAGAAACAAAGAAATTCATGTTCGTATACCAAGGACCTTTTAGGATCATAGGAAAACCACATGCCAATGCATATAGGCTAGAGTACCCTAAAATTAAAAAGCTATTAGGTCTCAGGAACGTGATCGACCTAAAGATTTTCATAAACTAATGAATTCTGTAGGGAGGAGATTGTTCTGTAACCTCTACACAGTGTGGAAGCTGTGCAGTCCCAAGTGTGTGAGATCTTCTTTCCTTTTCAGGTCTCACTCATTCTACATCTTTCCTATCCACCAAAATTTCGGCTCTTACTCTCAAATACTAAAATTTTCGTGAGAACGTGAAGAACGCACACCATAGCAACTTCCCCTCCTCTACCCTTGTGAATGGAAGTGTAGAACGCTAGCCAAAGCGGCTACAACCACGTGTGTAAAAATGAAATTGTCATGATTTGTGAAATTTTCTTTCAGGTTTAGAAAAGTCTGCTAAGATATAATCATATGTTTATGTATCATGAATAACTGTGTTATTTTCTTTGAATTTGAGTATGTAAAAATGTATTCAATGGATTTAAGATTTTCATTATTTTACATATTTTTATGTGTTTGTCTGTCTAAGGCAATATGTATACTAAAGTGTTTCATTGATTTTGCTTAAATTTTGAGGGATAATGTTGCTTAAGAGGCAGTGAACATGCCAGCAATTTAAATAATTGAAGTAGGTAATCACTTTTCTTTTAATACTTCTATATGTTTGCATTTCAATTATAACTTTTCATAGGGAGTTAAGCTGTACTCTTGCTTCCCTTTTTGTAATTAATTTTTTTCTTCGTCCATAAACATTAAAAAAAATTAAGTAGAGGGTATTTTAGGGAAGCAGCCTACTCACGCCGTATAAAATTCACATCAGTCTTTCCATTGTGTGCCAGTCAGTCCACTGTAACTAGCTCTGACGTCATAAATGGTGTGTAATACTTTAAAAATCAAGTAAATAACCTGAAACGGTTCTAGCATGTCAGGAGTAATATTAAATCAATATGTGTTGAATATCAGTTCAATAACTTTAACCATTTTCGAAATTTGGACGTTTCTCTGTAAAAATCATTGGCGCAACAAAAAGAGCTAGAAACTTAAAAAATTGTATTTAGATTCCTTTTTCATAATAATTTAGTAGAAAGAGTATTCTGAATCTCACAAATTAAAATTTTAGTTGAAATTCATGATTTTCTGGTTTTTGTCTTAAAAATTAAGGGAGCAAGATAGATTAAGTAGGCGAATAAATAAAGCTAGGATGTTTAAATTTAAGTAGAAGGGAGATCCGCTATAATCATAAAGATGTGAGACGTTTCAACTGAATAACTATAAAACAATAGCGATAGCGTATCTCCAAAGGGCAAGTTCAGAGCTCGTCTACTGCGTGTAGTGTAATTAAATTAATTCTCTCGCCCAAAATATTTGACTTAGCCACTTCAGACTTTTATTATGATTACTTACCTGTGTGCTGATTGCACATTTAAATTCAGAGCTTCATCGGCCATCAGCAAAGGAAGCAATGATTTATTCGATAACTTAAAGTGGTGCATTACTAGCCCAGCGGCTAGTCGGGAGAGCCAGTTTGATCAGGCGTTCCCTTAGCCGTCCGCACCGCGGCTTTATATATAAGAATGCTGCGTGAGAGAAGGAGGCCCCAGTTGTTTCCAGACGCTGATTAGCGCACTATCTCTGCCGGGAGTCGCGTCGCATCGGTATCATTGCTATAAACAGCCTCGGATGCTGTAATAAGTTACTCGGGATATGCATAACCATGAAATCTTTTTCGAGTGAAGTGTTAATTCTGGGATGACTTTAATGATCTATCTTCAGTTTTCGTATGTCGTATTTTCACGTGCCGTCGCCGGACAGACCTTCTACCATTATTTAGCGTAGCGTTTGATGAACATTATCATCAAATTATGGCGAGCATTCACTTAAACATTTAATTTGGACAGTTATAGTTGCATCAGCGCGTTAGACTCTGAACTGCTCTGGTAGTTGGATTGTATGGTTTCTTTTTTTGGTCTGTGACTTTCAGAATATAGGGAACATTTTCAACAGAATCGCTTTTGATTATGAATCCCAGACAATCTCCTAATTCCTTAGAGCTCTAAACTGTAGATCTAAGTGTATTTCTCAGATGAAGTGGGCACTAGGAATTCTAATTACAGGCTTCACGTTTTGCTAATCACTTTCTGGTTGCCAATATTGTAGTTAGAGAGCCAGTGCTGAGAACGGCAAAAGACAGCATAAATAATAGGAACATTTAAATAACAACATAAATTCCACCAGCCGCCTCACAATTGGTGCATCGGCCGGGAAATGCATCTATATTACAAAACATTCTACATTTATAAACAATCATTCCACCCGCCACCCCACATACGGTTTATCGGCTGGGAAATGCATCTTTTCTACATTACATTCTACATTTAAATAACAACATAAAATCCACCAGCCGCCCCACAAGTGGCAACTTCTTGTTTTCCTTCTGTGACAAGGAAGGGTTTGGATGAACTTTCAACAAAACTTCAACACCTGTCTGGTACTTTTGTAAGTTAGCTAGATTTTTGTCATATTTGTTCTTACTTAACTGCACCTGGTGTGCTGATGAGCAACACTTAGTTTTATTTCCTCTTTATTTACTGCCTCTGTTTCGTTCGGCGAATTGGATAAATGACACGACAATACGTTCGTGTTACGTTGTAACTTTTCACAACGCCCGTTTGTTTCAGTGAATACCTGTAAGTATTTGTACAGGGGACCGAGGTCTTTTCTGTGTCATTGAGTGAAATATCCAGATTCTAGGATCTTCTCCTGTAGTGCTACAATGAAACATTGCACATCATTAACGTTTTTGGTGCACTTTGTATCATCACTTTGAGTGATCGAAAGACTAACTTTCAACGGTATTTCAATTCCCGCAAACTTAACCTTGGCATAATTTGCCGTCTTTAGCTTTCGGCTAGACAGGAAACCGTTCTTTACCATTCACTTTAAAACAGCATTTACCTAAAGAAAGTTTGATCTTTGTCGTCCCCCTCTTGTAGAAATTCTATTCCTAGGACACTGCTGGCCTACACATTCTCCACTACCGGAACGTGCCTTTAAATGCTCCGTTTCGTTTAAAAATTTCCACCTGCATTTGCGAGCCAACATTCTTAGACCTAGCAGCAGTGTCACATATTATTCTGCAGTTCTGAACCGGCAGTTTGGGAAGTATAACCCTCTCACATGCTGTAATAAAGGAACTGCACACGTTAATATCAGATATATGGGAAACAGAAACTATGCTGGATGATTGGAAAATTGGAATAATAGTCCCCATCTATAAGAAATGGGCAGAACAGCATGTGAAAACTATAGAAGTGTAACACTCCTAAGTACAGTTTATAAGATCTTCACAAGTATATTAAACGAAAGGTTACAGAAGTGTGCAGAAGGCATACTAGGGGAATATCAGTGTGGCTTTCGACCAGGCAGAGGAACAACGGATCAAATATTTGTGATTAGGCAAATTATGGAAAAGTTCTATGAATATGATATTGATCTGCATTTCTTATTCATCGATTTCAAACAAGCCTTTGACAGCATAAATCGGCAAGAACTATACAGAGTACTGAAAGAAGTTGGTATATGTGCTAAATTAATAAGACTAATCAGAATGACAATGACAGAGACAAGAGCAAAAGTAAAGGTCCTTAGCAGAACAAGTGATAGCTTTGACTTTAATAAAGGTGTGAAGCAAGGGGATAGTCTCTCCACTGTCTTATTCAACATAGCCCTCCATAGTGCAGTAAATAAAATCAACAAAAGAGGCAGCATATATATGAAAACTAGCCAGATATGTGTATACGCTGATGACATTGCTATAGTAGGAAGAAATACCAATACACTTCTAGAAACATACCGGGCAATGGAAACAGAAGCCTTAAAAATTGGCCTCATAGTAAATGAAAATAAAACAAAATATATGGTAATGTCACAATCTGAGGCCAGAAGAACCCCTAAAAACCTAAACATCAACGGGAAATGCTTCAATGGAGTGTCCTCTTTTAACTACTTGGGAGCCCTAATAACAAATGATAACAGTATTGGAAAGGCTATAAGGGAAAGAATACAAGCAGGAAACAGAGCTTACTTTGCAAATATGCAGCTTTTCTAAAATAGCCTTGTTACAAGAAAAACTAAACTGTTAGTATATAATTCCCTAGTCCGCCCAGTTATCACACACGTCTCAGAGGTATGGACGTTGACAGAACACGATAAAAATGCTCTAAGAAGCATTGAGCGGAAAATACTACGCAAAATCTATGGGCCAATAAGGGAGGAAGAAGGCTGGAGAATACGCTACAATGCCGAATTACAAGAGGTAATACAAAGCAGGGACATAGTAAAATTTGTGAAATATCAGCGAATACGATGGCTAGGACACTTGGAGAGAATGGCAGAGGATAGAATTCCAAAGAAAATGATGAAAGGTATGATACATTCAGTTAGGCGAAAAGGGAGACCTAGAAGAAGATGGATTGATGAGGTAATAATGGATATCAGCAATATGGGAGTCCGGGGGTGGAAAAGAGCAGCAAATAACCGAGAAGTGTGGAGGAAGATTGTTGAAGAAGCCAAGGCTCACCAAGGGCTGTAGAGCTACTGAAGAAGAAGAAGAAGAACCCTCTCACATACTTGCTTCACTAGATTGAGAGAAAGTACACTTTCTGACGCACCTGTACCTAAAACCATTATGGTAGGTAACTTACCCATTACAGCTGCAAATGCAGCTTGGACCAGAGTATTATCTTCTTCCTCAAAGTAGTTCTCATCTGAAAACAATTCGTCATTTATATCTTTACCTTCGTTGTACCTGATCAAAATAATCTGTTCTGTAGCTCTGCCTACTACACATTTCCCGACCAGTATATGAGGTCACGATGTTGCCGAAATTAATTTGTTAAATTGCTCTCAGTTGGTTGATTATTTTCAACAACTTCAGTAAGTGTCACCGATTGGTTTTTCGTTCTTCAGTTTGCTGCTATTATTGTGAGTGTTATTATTTTGGTTCTGATTCTGATATGAATTCTGCGGAACATTGCCTTGTGGCACAGCATTCTTTGAACACCACGTTGCCAAGCATATGACACCGTATTGCTATTATGTTGGTTATTATTATTATTGTTACTATTATTTCGGTACCCAGGATTAGTTCTATTATCGTACTTTCTTTTTTAGCCTGTTTGTACTACCATTAGCGTAGTTATTTCTCCGATTTTGTTGTGGTATCCACCGTTATTATTATTATTATATTGCTGTTGACTCTGTTAACCGTTATTGTGAACACTGCAATGATACCACGTTTTGGTGTTCTAGTACAGGAAGTCATCTGAGTCAGCTACTGACAGGAAATGTTCTACGTCAGTTTGAGATGCATTCAAAATATTTATTTCAGGATCAGAGGCAGTTTCGCCTTACAATTCGGATTACGTCTTTCATTGATAATGGATCATCCCAATACTTTGTTTTCTTTATGTACTTTTCAAAATATTTACATAAAATTCCCTGTTTACTATTTTAAGCTTCTGTGAAATAAATGTCTTTACATAATCTCTCTTGAGTTCATGGAGACCAATAATGGGCGAGAGAAGTTCTTTCAAATTGCTCGAAAGATTCACATGCTTTTTTCCGATGCCCAGAGGTCGCCATCACCCTGAATATGTGACACCTCAAATTGTATCTTTTGAGTGTATGTCCATCATTTTGGAAGCACTGAAATAAAACTTTTACTAAAATTATTGATTGGGCTACTCCTTTCTTATCAGGTATATACACTCGAATTTGACGAAGCTTTAGAAGACATTCTCGCATCAGTATTGTGGATAAAGCATTTGGCGCCTCCGTCTCGGTCTCGAGTATTTTGTACATGGGTTTGGATCATGATTTGCTTCCCGATACAACATTTCAGCTTGCAGTGAAGCAAAGCATTCATTGTGGTTGCTGGCGACCGCTGCTGGGTTCTCGTCTAGATTATTGCCTGCAGCGGATAGCTCTGGCTGCTACTTATTTACGTGAGCTTCCACACTTTATTACCATCTTGGATCTTCACGTGTTAACATCGTTTTAATCTGAAGAAGTTCTGTTTTGACTTCATCGTTAACTTCTTTCCGATTCGTCAGAATATGTGCACTTGAGTTCTGTACGGGTGTACGTAATTCGTTTTCCAATGTTTCATTAACTTGGGCATCTTTTACATGCAATCAGGTAACAAATTCCGTGTTAATTCTATCGCTTTGTGCAGTTAAACTCTCGGTATCTCGTTTACCTCTTTTCTGTAACCAGTCCAAAAAATTCATCTTTCAGCTTGCTACTTTGGGAAGATAAGTGATGTAGAGCATTCCGTAACTCTGTGCGTCTTTCAGTTCTTTTTAAATCTGATTTCAATTTCATTACTTATTTTGGTAAACCTTTACACGCAGGTTTGAAATTTGATTACTCATTCATCACTATTTCTAGATTAACATTCAGTCTAGTAAGTCAAGTGCATTTCCCTTCAGGTAAACGTTAAAATCTTCAGTCACTTCCTGCTCGATACGTGTAGTAATTATCACAACAATGATTAGCAAACTGTTTAAAATTTTCAGTCATCTGATTTCGAATACACGTACTACTTTGTACTGTTTGATGCTTACGAAGATGCATAATTATTTTCTTAAATTTTGTGACTAATCCTTTTTATATCTCAGACGATGGACTTGTTGCAGGATATGGTAACTCAATGTTGTCTCCGGATTCCGCTGGTAAATCTACTTTACTCACAGCGGAACTTGTTCTGAAAAACAATCTAGCAGTGCCTTGATATTATATCTTGGTATCAGAGAAGCACTGCCATTTTGTGGCGCATAACTTTCAATTAACGTTCCTGCTAAATAAAACTTCAAACTCTTTTCTACGAAAATCACTAAAAAGGTAAGGAATCCACTCACACCTGCTTTGGCAATCCTTTATTGGGAGGTCAAAGATATTTCGCTCTTAACAAAGATTTCCTTACCTGTAATTTACAATCAGTTATCGCGTTATTTCTTGAATTCTTCCTGCCGGTTTTTCTCTCTTCCTTTGTCTTTCTATGCTTTACCGGGTGTTGTTGCCTTAAAGAGCTTTGGATGCATGAAATACAGAACACACAATACAACTACAAAGTATCAAATTTTTCAAACTATATATACAATACAAAATTATATTCCATCTTCTTATTCGCTGTCCTCGTGTGACGTCGTCAATTAAATGTCATCGCCTCTCTTTAAACAAATTGAAGTTACGCAATGTAACGAGAAAGAGGGAATTAACTTTCTGTAAATTCAGACTTGAAATAATTATCAATTACGGGAACGTTAAGGAAGAGTTTGATTTTATTGTTCATGTTTTTCCGTAAATCATTAAACAGTTTCAGTAGCAGTAAAATAGCTACAGTCCACATTTATCTTAGAAGATAGATCTTTGGGCAATGGATAAACTAACCGTGAAATTTAATGCAAATATGATAGCAGGTGGTATCGGAATTTAAATATAAGAGACAGGTTGAAAATTACGCGAACTAGAAGAAAAGTTTTCGTATTTACTTGCTCCACAATTACTAATCTTGTAAGACAAGGAGTGTTACCTTAAATTACATAAAATTAATTTAACAATATATTTTCAGTAACTGACACATATCTTACATTAGATTGTCACAACAGCTAATCGATAGTCGTGACAGAAAAAAGGAAGAATGTTGTCTGTGAACATAACGTTTTTAAATTATTCCTACGCATTTGATTATTCCTGGAATCTGATTCGACATTTATTATCCCGATAAGAATTAACATAGAACACCCAGCGAAATTGACATAGGATCAAAGCTAGTGCAGTTCATAATCGAGTGAGCTAACGGAGCGAGCGAGCAAAATCAGCCAAAACAGTAGAGATCGAGGACCATTGTGCAGTGGTTTATATAATCAATTAGAGATTACACTTATGGTTACACGTCTCGTGTCTTTCTTTACTGTTAATATATCCCTACAGTTCTATCATTTTAGTTTACACACTTCACAATGTTATTTCCACAAATACATATTAATAAAATTAAGGTGAAAAGTTTGTAAATTTCGGCTATGACGCCACAGCTGGGTAGTACAAACTAAATGGTTACACAGTCTAAATCTATTCAGTGGTACAAATTGCGACAAGTGACATTATGAAGAAGGTTGCATATATTAAAAGTGGCTTACAACCCATACATTCCACTAACGGTTAAAAGCTCTTCCATTTGTGGACCACTTCAGATAAATCTCGTTTGATACTGCGTCCATGGTCTGCCATTATATAACTGTCCCATAGTTCTTGATAGTCATCTTCTATTGTCATGAGGTTCTAAAGAAACCGTTTGCCTTGCTGGTCACTGACGTCATGGAATTTATCAAGATGGAAATGGAATTTTACACTCATATTACATCCCAGGACATGAAATGCTAGCCACGTATCAACTATGAGACTTTCATAGCCAGCAGTTTTCTTATTGGGAAGGAAGTTTCTCATTACGCAGCAACGAAAGACATCCATACAACCTTTTCCTTCATGTTCTCCCTCGTAATAAATTCCTTATCACTTATTAATGCCTGAAACTGGAGTCCATTAAACCATTTTGCCTTGATCTCCTCAAGGGCGAAAACAGGAAGAGCACTGAATACATGTTGTACCCATTCACCGTCTCTCTTCAATGCTTCAACAAACTGTTTACTGAAACCTAGTTGGACAAGGAGGGAAAAATATTTCGTTTCTCGATTGGAAGTTGGATCATTGACACCATTTGACATAATGCCCTGCAAAGCCTCATGTATCGGCCACTCCTAGTTCCAGTGTCCATCCCGAGCTCCGGTGTCTCACGTACAAATAAGGCAGGGACAATTTGTAAATTTCCTCTGTTGGTCTAGCAGCAAATTAACTATTTTGTGGTTCACGCATATTTTTCAGCTGTGCTCTTGGTATTTTGGTAGGGTAATAAAAGTCCTCATTTCATTATGCTTCTCCTGTAAATACACAGAGTAACAAACATTTCCATTGTGTAATAGGATACATCTCAGACAACGTTTTCAACTGACTACAAATTGACGCCGATCTTTTGGATTGTACTGTGCAATCTCTACAATCTCTAATTCGTGGCGAAGACTTGAGACATTATGGAAATAAACTAACTTATTTTCTTCTGTAAAATATCAAAAGGAGACCTTTTTTTCCGACTTCAGTAATTTGACCTTTATACAGTATCACTAGGTACAAATCGCTCCTGATATCTAGTGGCTAACAGTTCAGTTCCAAGTTTGCTGAGAGATCCAAATCCGTTTAAATCTCTCCCGTTTTTGGATTATTTCAGAGAGATATCGTTTAATACTTAAGCAACAAACTGACGTCATACGATTTCCCCTTCTCCCTTGTAAGTAAATAATCTAACCGCAATTACTATAATGGAAAGGTTCAAACTACAGGTAAACTAGAACGTGCAGGACAAAACTAATTTCACATTTATAATCTGCAGATCAAAAACAATAAGCATCGCTAATAGAAGTTCATGCAACTGCGAGTTATAAACATCTGTTGACTGCTGTTATTTGTGTAAGCATCGGGGAAGCGTCTCTGTACAAATAGCCCGAATAAAGATCTGACTTAGCAGACTTCGCTTTTTTTGGCAATTGTTGCATCATTTATTAATGGTGTGGTCGTACTCTCGTGTAGTATTACTTTAGCTTTTTAGTATACGTTCAAATTATTCGTAAAAATATCTGATTCAGCTGTCTGAAATGTTCGATTGTAGACGGAATAAACGTGTGGGATCAAGTACCTTCCCAGATTCTCACAGTATTTGTCCAGTATTCTCTTATTCTCGTATTAAGTAATCGTTCATCTGCAGACTCCTTTTTTTAAATACAAGGTGAGTCAGGAGGGATGATAATTGCTTTGTGGGGTGAAAGAATTAGATCTTCTGAGCAGAAACTTCATATGGACATATACCCTGTTCCGAATGGTTTCCGAGATAGAACACATTTCATATCATCTTCTAAGGTTTTCATGAATAACTCGTAACCGCATCCTCCAGGGAAAACGTGTCGCAGTACACACACACACACACACACACACACACACACACACACAATTTTTATGTCATGTGTTACAATTACATTTACATGTCTAAAATGTGTAGACGTTATAACTTTCAGTAATTCTGTATCCAAAATGCATAATCAAAATGTCAAAAACACAATGTTTATATGAAGGGTTGCAATGCTGCTTTCATGTATAAAATACGTGTTACAATATGTAAAGGCTGTAGCTTACAGTAATCCACATCTGAATTGTTCTACAGTTTTACAAGCCTCACGTGCTCTAGAAAAATAACGTGCTAAGCTGGCAGTTGACAATTTATCCTAGGCTGAAATGGGGCTATACACAAAAATTAAATTAACTTTACGTCAGTTTAGAGGAGAAGAAGATAATGGTATATTTTCATTTTTAAAATGACCATCAAAATTCGTAAATTATGCTAGTTACTCTATTTACGTGACTCAACTACACTTTAAAATTGTGTCGCCAACACACACAATACTTACACGAAGTGCTATAAGGTTATTTTGAAGTCAAAATTATCTGTCAAACTATTTAACACAGATCCGATTCTTCCGTCGTATGCTTACTGGTGGTGTGCAGACTGACCATTCGTTATATTATGTTCTTAGATAATTTTTAGTAATGCTTCACCTCAGCAAACACTGTTTCATGAATAAGAAGATCATACGTTGCGTTTTGCTCTAGAAACACTGCTTTGAGGTTTCTATAGTTACTATTTGACCCTGGGAATATCAGTTTTAATGTTCTACTGGTATTCTGTACACCAAAGTCACAGTTTTCACTACTTTAACACAATGAACCGTACAACAATATTACATTTTGATGACATGTTTAAAGTGTTCTGTCACTTAAACAATGTATTTCAGTAAGAAGCAAGGTAGCTTCATGAAACACAACAATAGAAATGTAAAGACAATACAACATGGCCAAATACGCTGTAGGAACAAACTTTCACATACAGAGATGAGGCTCTGACATTTCGATAATACAGTCTTTGCTCAACATTATTTCCCCAAGTACATAAGATTTCGAGCACGAAACACTTAAGGGCTGCCATTGTACCTTAACTGCTGTATGTCAGTAAAAACAGGTACACACAGTCCGTACATTGAAACTCCCAAAATAAGCTACAGAGTAAACAGCAGTTGTCAGTCAACTTAGTTTGATCTGTATACCACATATTAAGGAAATGAGAATTTTTCAGTGTTATTTCTCAAATTAGGTAAAGGTTTGCTCTATAGAATCACGAAACACTCATGACACTACCACTAATACACTAGCACTAATCTAACTTACAGCTTAAAGTACACATCTCAATACTTTTGTCTTTGTTCCAAAGTAAACTGTGTTATTCCCATGTCTCAGTGGTCGGTATCATTTGTCAGAAACTTGTCTTACCTTAGCTGAGAGCAACATCGAAGTCAGCCAAACATTACAGTGATTCCTACTTCAGGTATTATCGTTATCTTGTACTACATAACATTTCTCATATTTTGCTGACAATTGTAACATTTGCTTTCACACATTGGCTTTGGTGAAATAGCATACTTAACAATAGTAATACACATTCATATAGGTTAGAAACAAACACTTTCAGATACTTTTCAAAGTCATCCAATTGTTACAGTGATTCCTTGTTAGAATATTAACTTTATCTTACAGTACAAAACACTTATCATTTTCTGCTGATAATGGAAATTTATACTATCATACAGTGGACAGTTGGAGATACTTAGAACTCCCTGCCCCACTCCTCTAATACTTCACTGTGTTACTGCTAAAATGAAGGCAATTTCCCTATATATAATACTATATAACTGTAAGTAATTGCCGCATACAGCTCAATAACACATGAAATTGTAACAAACTATCCCACCCTGGTCACCAACTTCTAATACACCATGATGTTACAGCATATTAGCAAGACATTGCCTCTTATATCGCCGTTTTACTGCTAATATGTGAGAAATTGGCCAATAAAGCGATAAGTAATAGCAAAAATTCTAGCAAATTAACCCACAAATCACTGTTGCTATATAAAATTCCAACAAATAGCCTGATATCCTTTAACCTATTGGGGCAGTAAAGGTCATCATTACCACAATCATAGTGATGGCCATAATCTGGAACCCATGGTGTATACCACTGTGTCGAGAATTACCCTAATTAGAACAATGGCACAAATTTTCTTCCATGCCCAATCCAACAGGTCGATCATGCAAGGTTATGGTGTGGACGGGTTTTTAAGCTCAACTGTCAATATTTAGCAAGCACAAACAAAACTAAATATCATCCAAAAATCACACACACACACACACACACACACACACACACACACACACACACACAGGAATCGGTAAATCAATTTGGGGGAACATTATGAAGCACTTTGCTCTTACCTTGTAGTCCAATTAAATTACAGATTTCATTACAAAGCAAGTGTCACTTAGCACGTCAATTGTAGTAATCAATGAAAATAGGGAAACATGTTCAGTCCCACTGCCTTGTCAGCATGAACACGAATCATTCAAATGCCTGCACTGATACTACATTTGAAATAGAATATTGCTGTAATGCCATTTACGTAAGTGCAGTATAGTGACCAGTTAGCGTTGCAATTAGCTTTAATTATTGTTAATTGCAATCCAACTCATCTTTTGTATTTGAGATGAGACCAGTAACTACATGAACAGCTTGTTGACCATCACATTAATTGCTTCATTACTGGAAGAATATTTGTTGATGGCTGAAGTGCTGGTCAGGAGGACAATTATTGGTTCAGGATTAAACATTCTGCTATAACAAAATGCACATCTGAAATTAATTTTAATGAAATGTATTTCTCATTGAATTTGTATCTAATTACAGAGTGGCTGGTTCACAGACCACATAGGACCTAACCATAGCATAGTGGTTCCCAGCACATTACATGGCACTTAATTTTTTTCTTTTTTGGGTGGTGGGTGGGGAAATTACCCACTTACTATATCCAAATATTCATCTAATGAGTAGAAGGAGTTCCCATTCAGAAATTCTTTTAATTTCCTTTTAAATGCTATATAGCTATTTGTCACACTTTTGATGCTATTAGCTAAGTGACCAAAGACACTTGTGGCAGCATAATTTACCACCTTCTGAGCCAAAGTTATATTTATCCTTGAGTAGTGAAGATCATCCTTTCTCCTAGTGTTGTAGCCATGTACACTGCTGTTACTGTTGAATTCGTTTGGATTGTTAATAATAAATTTCATAAGGGAATACATATATTGTGAGGCTACAGTGAAGACCCCCAGCTATTTAAATAAATGTCTGCAGGATAATCTTGGATGAGCTCCAGCAATTATTCTCATTACACACTATTGTGAAATGAACACTCTTTCACTTAATGTCGAGTTACCCCAGAATATGATGCGATACGAAATTAGAGAATGAAAATAGGCGTGGTATTTCACTGAAATTCATATCGCCAAAATTTGCAGTGACCGTATTAGCATAATTATCTGAACGCAAACGTTTCAGCAGATCTTTCCGGTTCAACCCCTCTTGAATGCATAGACCTAGAAATTTTGAATATTCTACCTCAGCTACAGATTTCTGATCAAAGTCTGTATTTATTAATGGTGTCATTCCATTTAGTGTGTGAAACTGTATATACTGCGTTTTGTCAGAGTTTAATCAGAGCCCATTTGCAGAGAACCACTTAATGATTTTCTGAAAAACATTGTTTACAATTTCATCAGTTAATTCTTGTCTGTTGGGTGTGACAGCTATACTTGTAAAATCGGCAAAAAGTACCAGCTTTGCATCTTCATGAATATAGAATGGCAAGTCATTAATATATATTAAGCCCGAACCTTGTGGCTCCCCATTCTTCATTGTTCCACAGTTTGAGAAATCACAATTTTTTTTGCATATTATGTAAACCGCTTATTTCAACTTTCTACACTTTTACATTTAAGTATGATTTAAACCATTTGAGCGCTGTCCCATTCATACCACAGTACGTGAGCTTAACTAGAAGGATTCCATGATTTACACAATCAAAAGCCTTTGAGAGATCACAAAAAAACGCAACAGGTGACTTCCAGTTACTCAGAGCATTTAATATTTCATTAGTGAAGGTATATAAAGCATTTTCAGTTAGAAACCTTTCTAGAAATCAAACTGACATTTTGTTAAAACTTTATTTTTACAAAGGTGTGAAGCTACTGTACAATACATTACTTTTTCTAGAATTTACAATAAGGCAGCCAGAAGAGAGAGTGGGCAGTAGTTGTTGACATCAAACATATGACCTTTTTTATGCAGTGGTTTAACAATGGCATACTTCAGTCTATCTGGGAAAATACCCTGCTTCAGAGAGCTATTACATATGTGTCTAGGAATCCCACTTATCTCTTGGGAAGAAGCTTTCATTATCCTGCTGGAAATGCCATCAATTCCATGTGAGCTTTTATTCTTGAGAGAGTTTATTATCTTCCTAATTTCAGAAGGAGATGTCGGTGGAATTTTAATGTATCAAATTGCGTAGGTAAGGCCTCTTCCATTAACTGCCTTGTTTCTTCTAATATACATTTAGATCCTATGTTCTCTACAACATTTAGTACTTTTTATATTTAGCTGTTTCTGTGTCATTATTCTTTCTTGTTGTTAGATACAGTTCTCTTTTGTGGTTACAAGATACTTTTATTCCTTCAGTGAGCCAAGGTTTTTTGCATGGTTTCTTATAATTGGATTTAACTAATTTCTTGGGAAAACAGTTTTCAAATTCTCTTACAGGTGTATCATGAAATAAGTTATATTTTAAATTAGCATCTGGTGCCTTGGACACCTCATCCCAGTCTAACAGCTGAAGATTTTCCCTGAAATTTCTAATTATTGAGTCATTAATTGAATACACAACTTTGGAGGATAGTTTTGAATTACTGAATGGAGCTATGTCATATACTGTAACTAGCTGAGCACCATGATCAGAAAGGCCATTCTAAACAGGACAAGATTCTACGTTTTTAAACTTATCTTGGTCTATAAAAGTGTTATCTATGAAAGTGCTGTTGTCCTTTACTACCTGAGTAGGAAAATTAATGACAGATGTCAAATTGAAAGATCTGAGCAAGCTTTCCAGGTCATTCTTCTTATTACACTCTTTCAGTGAATCAACATTGAAGTCCCCACAAATAATAATTTGCCTTCCCCGTATCTGACATACAGCACAACAAGGCATCCAGTTTTCCAGGAATAAACGAAAGTTTCCTGAAGGGGACCTATATACTGTTACAATTACAAAAGAGCCCTCCTTCAGTTTAAATTGACAGGGGCATGCTTCTGTAAGTTGCTCTCGAGAAAATATTCTGGTACCTAAGCTTTTTACACCATGATAACTTTTGACATTTATGGCAACTCCTCCTCTCACCTTATTCTCTATTCATATGTACAACTAGTTTATAACCACTGATATTTACCTTTTCCATATTAGACACAATTTGATGCACAGACAGGCATAGTATATCTGCTACATTATCAGATTCAATGTCATCTAAACGGACCAGGAGCTCATCTACTTTATTCTTCAATCACGGAATATTATGGTCAAAAATGGTAACATTATTTTTTACTTTGATTTTGTCAGAATCTACTTTTTTCCTTAATCCACCATTATTTTGGTTAAATATGGTATCATTATTATTTACTTTACTGTTGTGAGAATCTTGTGAGTTTTGGATCTCTTTAGCATCGGCCTGCATGAACTTCTCATTGGACACTGATATTAGTCTAAAAAAGAGGTACTTCCATGAGTACTAGTTTCCCCCCTTATGGATTTCGCTAACAATCCTGCCAGTTTACCCTTCCCTTTACTATTGACGTGTTGGCCAAGGCTTGTGAAATCCCCCTATCAATAGCATCGACAAGAACCAATCCAATGTCCGACAGAGTGGCAGCCCTACTCAACTGATCCCACTCCATATTTACCCTCCTGGCAGAGTGGTTGAACTGCGGCTGATCATGCCGCACGAAAGCATGCACTAGCCCAACATTGGTATGGGTCGTTGCAGAGGCTATTTCCACCAGGTCACACTCAATACTGTAGCCCTGATCCCTATAAATACTGTTTCCCACTCCATCCACTATCATCACAAGATCCTGTTTTGAGAAACCCTTGAACAAGGAAGCTATATCCTCTACCACCTTGCTAAGATATGCACTTGGCTTGAAAAAGTTTTTGACCTGGTACCTGTCACCGAATTTTTCCTTCAAAATCTGGCCCACAACTCTTCCATGGTTGCTACGTAGCAACAGAACTTTCCTCTTACTTTCTACTTTTTGTGAAACAGTTGGTTTCCTAGTGAGATTCTGTTGCATCTTAACTACGTCTACCTCTACTGGAGCCTCTTCCATACTTAACTGTTGAAGCAAGGCAAATCTATTGGTTGGGCCAATTGGGAAACTGTCAGACACTGTTCTCTTTCTGTGGCCCCTGTTCCCAGCTATCACTACCCACCGCTGTTTACCCTAATCCCCCCTTAACCTCTTCAGTTGCTACCGAGCGAGGTGGCGCAGTGGTTAGCACACTGGACTCGCATTCGGGAGGACGACGGTTCAATCCCGTCTCCGGCCATCCTGATTTAGGTTTTCCGTGATTTCCCTAAATCGCTTCAGGCAAATGCCGGGATGGTTCCTTTGAAAGGGCACGGCCGATTTCCTTCCCCATCCTTCCCCCACCCGAGCTTGTGCTCCGTCTCTGATGACCTCGTTGTCGACGGGACGTTAAACATTAATCTCCTCCTCCTCCTCCTCTTCAGTTGCTCCCTCGCTCTGTCCAAATCAGCCTGAACGGCTCTAATATTCTCCTCCTGTTCAGCTATAATCCTATCGCTTCAGCAAAACCTGCAAAAGAATGGAAGAGTCTCGTTTGCTTCCCCAATTCCCACGCCGCTACAATTTCCCTAATGAAACCACCTGTCACAATTGCGGCACAAAAGCCCTGCTATTATCCATGGTAAGTTGGAAATTAGTTAAGAGATTTACTAAGTGATAACGATAATATTTTAAATACAGAAGTAAAAGGGCACTAAATATATTTTGGAAACTAATATGTAGGTAAACTGTTAGCAAAAAATGGTTCAAATGGCTCTGAGCACTATGGGACTTAACATCTGTGGTCATCAGTCCCCTAGAACTTAGAACTACTTAAACCTAACTAACCTAATGACATCACACACATCCATTCCCGAAGCAGGATTCGAACCTGCAACCGTAGCGGTCGCGCGGTGCCGGACTGAGCGCCTAGAACCGCTAGACCACCGCGGCCGGCTAAACTGTTAGCAAATGCATTTAAATTTGTGGTATAACGCTAAAGATGGAGGTTAAAAAATTTGGCCTAAACAGCCGAATGTAACCAAACCGAATTGTTTGCGATTACTGGAAGAATAGGCAAATAAAAGAAAAACGTTTAATGGCAAGCTTGAATAGCACACTAATGAACGTATTTAATCATATAATCTATAGCAAATGCACTTAAGATTGCGGTATGACGCTGAGTATGCACACTCGGAAAGTATGCCAAAGCCGCGAAATGTAAACAAAACGAACTTTTCGCGATTACTGGAACAATACGCCAAGAAAGGAAAAAACTTTAATGGTGAGCTTGAAAAACACCCTAATGAACGTATATAATCAGTTAAACTATAGCAAATGCAATTACAATTTCGGTATAACGCTAAATATGCACTCTCGAAAAATTAGGCCTAAGCAACAGTAAGTAAACAAATGAACTTTTCGCGATTACTGGAACACTACGGAAATAAAAGAAAAACTTTTAATGGTGAGCTTGAAAAACACCCTAATGAACGTATTTAATCAGTTAAACTATAGCAAATGCAATTACATTTCGGTATAACGCTAAATATGCACTCTCGAAAAATTAGGCCTAAGCAACAGTAAGTAAACAAATGAACTTTTCGCGATTATTGGAACACTACGGAAATAAAAGAAAAACTTTTAATGGTGAGCTTAAAGAGTACACTAAGGAACGTATTTAATTAGTTAATAAGTGTTCAACCACAATTAATTACAACATAAATTACTTTTCTTTCACGAGAGCTCTGTCTCCGTACCTGCGGCCTTTTGCCTCCCGATGGGCTTGCAGGCACGTGACACGGTAAGAAATGTGTGTAAGTGGAGCAGTACGGTACGGAGGATCACTCCAGGGAAGATAGGGGGTTACAAGTGGGGAAATCCATTGAGATAAGTGACTTTGAAAAAGGGAGATTATTATCACATGGATCCTCTAAACAAGTACCTTGAAAACGGCGAAGCTCGTCGAATATTCACGTGCTACTGTCATGAGTATGTACAGAAAGAGATAGAAGAATAGTGTCACTTCCACTAATCTGTGCTTAACTTTCCATAATGTCTCCCTGTAGCCATAGATTAACACAAATAACTGTTTAATTAGTAACCGAATGAAGACTGCATAAAACATTATGTTACTCTAATATTGGTCAACAAAATTTTTAAAGCTCCTTATAGAAGTAAGGTTCTTAAGTTGTACTGACACAGAAATAGAAACAGGTAAATTACGGGCACTGTTGGTACCTTCTCTTTGTCATTTTCCTACAAACTAAACACAAAGAATACAGTCTTAAATAGACTGTCTCAGAATGGGCAAAACGAGATCCTTTCTATCTCAGAGGCAGAGAATATGAGGAAAAGGGAGGAGTTTGATACACTCCCCTCTCAGGATGAAATGATCAGAGTAAAGTTGAGGCAAGAAGTGGGAAACAGGCCTTTAGTACTGCAGTCTCCGTTTTGAGGATGACATTCATCAACATTACCTCACTGCAATCAGAGTTTCTTCAGATGGCCTGTTTGAGAAGATTGCGAAGGGTGCAAGTCAAGCACCCTAATTCAGGAGACATCTGTTGTCTCTGAGGGGATGGAAACACTGGAGAGTGTTAAGGAGATGGTACTCGATATATCTTCTTGGGAGGAGGCGAAGATATTGCTGTAGGTAGCACTAGAAGAGTCTGTGGCAAAAACTGGGATCCAAACTCTAGTAATATGCACTGGATGTACACCACTCTGATGATGTATAGGGATACAGTTTGATGGAATGAAGTATAACTGACGGTGGCTCCTAAAGAGCTTGGCAAAGTGCAGGACTGGCCTGCTTAGCCATAAGAGATGGGAATGAGACTATGCTGGACATGGCCCCTTTACACATTTGGGTTACAATGAAGGCTGCGGCAGGGGCAACCAGGCTAAGAATTGGAAGTAGACGGATACTGTTAGGGTATCCTGAATTCCATATCAATATAGGAAGTGTGTAAATACAGGAATGGTCAGGAATATTCCGCCTGACTATACAATAACTTCCAGCTGCTTCCATAAATCTTTCCCTGTAACAACTAAAAGTTGGAAGCGGTGAAGGAACGAATTACGATCCCGTGCAGTAGATGTAGTCTGGTTTACTTACGGCTCGGAAATAGACGAAGTTGCATGGAGTGGGGGTTTATGGGCTACAGCATGGACTACAGAGCACACTTTCTTTAGGGGAACTAGCCGCGGTGTTCCAGGAGGAAATATCCACTATCAGCGTGTGCCCGAACGAGGATTTGGTCAGGCGCTGCAAGCTCCGTACATCTACGTTTTATTCAGACAGCCAAGAAGTTCTGAAATCTCTATCTGCCCCCTAAAAAAGTATCAAATGCCGTTGAAAACTGCTATTAAGCCCTTTTGAAATTAGAGGAAAGCAGCAGGGCAAATCTGCTGTGGTTCCCTACTCACTCAGGAATCAGTGAGCAAGCTGATAGGATGGCCAAGACAGGTGTGGTGCTTCAATTTATTCGCCGTCCACCCCTGGTACCTGAGTGATCAGCGCGACGGAACGTCATACCTAACGGCCCGGGTTCGATTCCCAGCTAGGTCAGAAATTTGATCCGCTCAGGGACTGTGTTTTGTGGTGTCCTTATCATCATCATTTCGTTACCATCGACATGGAAGTCGCCGAAGTGGCGTCAACTTGAAAGACTTGCACCAGGCGAACGGTCTACGCGACGGGAAGCCCTAACCACACGGCATATCCATTTCCATTTATTCGCCCGGAACCTGTTGTAACCATAATTAAGGCGAGGGTCAAGTCAAAACTGCAGTGCTGTATCAGAAGGCTACATGTATAATAATGGATTGTTGTTGTTGTTGTTGTTGTGGTCTTCAGTCCTGAGACTGGTTTGATGCAGCTCTCCATGCTACTCTACCCTGTGCAAGATTCTTCATCTCCCAGTACTTACTGCATCCTACATCCTTCTGAATCAGCTTAGTGTATTCATCTCTTGGTCTCCCTCTACGGTTTTTACCATCCACGCTGCCCTCCAACGCTAAATTTGTGATACCTTGATGCCTCAGAACATGTCCTACCAACCGGTCCCTTCTTCTTGTCAAGTTGTGCCACAAACTCCTCTTCTCCCCAGTTCTATTCAATACCTCCTCATTAGTTATGTGATCTACCCATCCAATCTTCAGCATTATTCTGTAGCAAAGGTTCTATTCTCTTCTTGTCCAAACTATTTATCGTCCACGTTTCACTTCCATACATGGTTACACTCCATACAAATACTTTCAGAAACGACTTCCTGACTCTTAAATCTATACTCGATGTCAACAAATTTCTCTTCTTCAGAAGCGCTTTCCTTGGCATCGCCAGTCTACATTTTATATCTTCTCTACTTCGACCATCATCAGTTATTTTGCTCCCTAAATAGCAAAACTCCTTTACTACTTTAAATGTCTAATTTCCTAATCTAATTCCCTCAGCATCACCCGACTTAAGTCGACTACATTCCATTATGTTCATGTTCATCTTATACCCTCCTTTCAAGACACTGTCCATTCCGTTCAACTGCTCTTCCAAGTCCTTTGCTGTCTCTGACAGAATTACAATGTCATCGGCAAACCTCAAAGATTTTATTTCTTCTCCATGGATTTTAATTCCTACTATGAATTTTTCCTTTGTTTCCTTTACTGTTTGCTCAAATGGATTATGATCCAAAAACAATAACATGGCAAGTTAACGATGTCTCATGCTAGTTTTAAGATATATTCTGTAATCCTAGGCTCTCATGTGTAACGGGACGTTATATCTTCTTTTGTTGTTAATGTGTTGTATCTGTGTGTCGGTGCAGCAACCCCATACAGTTCGTTACAGAAAACAATGAAAATCTGTCATCTGCTTGTGACTTTACACTGAAGTACAATGTGAGATGCTGGAAACCTACTTCTTACAACATATTGTTTATAACTCTAAACTATTCAGTGACAATTGAACTGAAAATGTGTACAGTTTTAGCGCAGTCTCAGTAGACTATAACACAGCAGTTACTTTTTACCGATCATTTCCACAGCTGATAGTGTAGCTTCCAGTTACGATCTCCGCCGCTCAGCAACTGTTTTGCCGGAAGTAATTTTTAAAACAATTTTCTCTGCTACAAAACGTTGCAACAAACAGCGGAATGCATTCTTTCTATTCAAGTGCTCGCTGTGGGCGAATATTGTGCTCCCGTTCTGCTGACAAATCTGCAATACTGTGACGCAAAACGCCCGTGCTGCTGCAAAGTTTGTCTCTGTGTACGCAGCAGATGTGATGTTTCTGGAAATTGGCTGCATTCAGTTCGCGGGAACAGCTAATACACCGTGAATCAGCAGCCATTCGCCATTCGGTCCACAAGCATACAGCGGCTGCTTGGCGATATTAGTACAACGGATTTACCTCGCCCATTTCGGCTGGAAATGTTGTGGAAGTAAACGCAGGAAAACAACGGCTGTTTCCGAATAATATTCTGCACCGCTTCAGCGAAAGGGACTCAGACGTAGGCGTTTCAGACAGTTTACCATATGTAAACTTCATTTGTTCTCTGGTAGCAAAAGGTTAGCTCTCTCTGGCTGCCTTCATTATACATTTAGGACCTCCTGCTCTCAGTGAATGTCTCTGTATTCCTGTTCTTGAAATATGGTTTTCATCCACTTGCAAAAAATGTTATTCCTGCGTCTTTTCTAATCAACTTACCCAATGCTGCATCGTCAACTTGCTCTCATGATTGCATTCTGGAACTAAATAAAGGATATTCTCGGTTGAACATAATCTTTTCTACTGGCACTGAAAACCTTCACTTACATTAAATTGTTGTCATAATTGGGTGATTCACTCAAGTCTGTTTGTGGACTTATTTGATTTCTTGTCTTGTCTAACAATTCTGAACCTAATCCGTACAGCTCGCCCAAGAATCCACAGGCTTTGAATAATTGTATGCACTGGAAGGACTTGTATCACAAACTTAAAAAAGAAATAATAGTAGACACTATTTGTTTCCTTTTCAGTCACGTATGAAGTATAGCCATTATTTAGTTTGCCAACATCAGACTACGCTATTCTTTCTTATGTTTACTTCATTTTCTCTTCAGTTATCATATCTTCATGTGACCTAAGTAATAACTACCCTATGACTTCACTGCTAAAGTGAATTGTTTTCTTTTCGATGTGCCCATTCAACTTTATTGCAATTTTATTGTAATACTTTTTTAGGTCCTGTTCCAGATTTGCTTTACTGCCACGATAATAAGGCGTTGGCCTGCTCTAGAAACAAACAATGCAGTATCATGAAGAAAAGGAACATGAATTAGATAATCTGCATTTATTCGTATTCCTTCTTCATTTCCTCAGTGCCGGCCGCGGTGGTCTAGCGGTTCTAGGCGTGCAGTCCGGAACCGCGCGACTGCTACGGTCGCAGGTTCGAATCCTGCCTCGGGCATGGATGTGTGTGATGTCCTTAGGTTAGTTCGGTTTAAGTAGTTCTAAGTTCTAGGGGACTGATGACCACAGTAGTTAAGTCCCATAGTGCTCAGAGCCATTTGAACCATTTCCTCAGTTTGTGGATCTGGAAAATTACTCTAGGATATTTCAGCATAGTTTGGATAATATGCAAACTTCGAGCCTATCCTCGCTTTCAGTTATGACTTTTTCACTGTCCTTATGAAGTCTGATGACAGCTGAAGTACTGACGTATGTATTATTCTGTATACTAATGTAAGATGGAACAATGTCTTGTTTCTCAACGTTGTCAGAGCAGACATGTGCGAAACTGATTCAACAGCCTCCTGTATTTCCATGGATGCCATATATGCTGGAAATTCATGTTCATTGCTCCATTCCGTAGTTTCCTTCGCTACTTACAGAAGTACATTGCGCTGAATGATTCAAACAACTCTTTCTATTGGGTAATCAAATTTCAACAATTTTTCATATATTATTGTTGATAACTTCGGCGGCGAGTGTTGTGCAAAACACGGAAAGGAAGGTGACAGGTTCATTGTTCATGTCTTGGCTGTCTTCTTACTTTGGATGTACAGTTCAGGTTTGAATACCTGTCTTTCTTCCCACATAATCAGTAAATAATTTTACACGTTCCCTTTGTTTTAATTTTCTCCTTCCTGAGCCATATTTGCTGAAACATCGTCTTCTACAGGCGTATTTCGGTTCATCATACCTTGATCGCTTGTGTACGGCTTATACTGGGTAACCATTAATAAAACCAACAAACAGCAGGGACCGACTGCTGACTGGAAATGGAGGAAGAAAGGTCCTCTGAAGATGTGTCCCGAAATGGACGGGGTGGGTGCAACGGCAACAAATCGTCCCGGAACACAGTACATAGCTGTATCACACCCTCATCACAACAGATGTTTTAAGTGGCTCCCATGGCATGCAGTTTCATACAGGATACACATAATAGTAGTTTGTCTTACACCATGTTTGCAACCACTTGTCTGGAGCTTGTATTGGGGTTCGTCTCAATATCCTGCAAAACATGTTCCTCAGATCTGGTGTACGCCCAGTCCGCCACCTCCCAGCACGTTCGTCTCTCTGAATGGGCCCAGAATCACACAAACGCCCAAACAGGGCTTGAAATGTTGTCTGATGTGGTTAAGTGTCTGTGGGGGCACCTGTTTTGGTGTATATCCGTGCTGACTAAGTGTGTGTAAAATCTTATGGGACTTAACTGCTAAGGTCATCAGTCCTTAAGGTTACACACTACTTAACCTAAAGTGTCCTAAGGACAAACACACACACCCATGCCCGAGGGAGGACTCGAACCTCCGCCGGGACCAGCCGCGTCCTGGTTATCGAACGTTTCTATCCACTTGTTCGCACACGAACATCAATTCTGCTTGCTCGCGACAAGAATAATGGACCATTCTGTTGCTCACAGACGCTACGTCAGTCGCACAGCATGCGGCACACAAGGAACACAAGGCATGTGTTCAGAGGAGCTGTCATCCGTCAGTTTCATTTACGGCGGAAACTATGCATTTCCGGACACTTTAACCTTACCCTCCCACACTTCACTATTTAAATTCACCGTCTCTGCGAAAATTTTGAAAGCTCCGGGAGGCAAAAGATATACAAAATATAAACTTTTTACTTATCTTCATTTTTCTTGTTGTTGGCTCCAAGTCTAACGTCTAGGGGTACATTCTTGCTGCTAAAATTTTGATTTAACGTTGTGGGTTCCTGATGACTAAATAAATGATGAAGATTTGCCTGTATATTTCATAAATTTTATTCTTTGTCACATTATTAAATATCACACCGTCTTTACAATTTGTACTTAATTTTCCAAATTACATTGTTAGTGTCGATCGTATAAATACGTCTGACTCCATCAGGGGAATGCCCACTACTAGCTACCAAGGTCACATAATTAATGAGGAGGTATTGAATAGAATTGGTGAGAAGAGGAGTTTGTGGCACAACTTGACTAGAAGAAGGGGTCGGTTGGTAGGACACGTTCTGAGACATCGAGGGATCACCAATTTAGTATTAGAGGGCAGCATGGAGGGTAAAAATCGTAGAGGGAGACCAAGAGATGAATACAGTAAGCAGATTCGGATGGATGTAAGCTGCAGTAGGTACTGGGAGATGAAGAAGCTTACACAGGATAGAGTAACATGGAGAGCTGCATGAAACCAGTCTCAGGACTGAAGACCACAACAACAACATCAGCTACCAACATTCCGCATTACAATTTTCCAAAGAGTTTACAAAATCAAAGAGCTTACAAGCTTTCTTGACAAAAGAAGAATCTTCAAGTTATATCATCGTTTGTAAATTAATCAAGAAATAAATTAAATAATTCGGGTTAGATTGTGCAATTAATAGCCTAATAGGAAATTTTAAGTATATTAGAAATTTTATAATTTCAAATATTTCTAAAAGAAGAATAATTTTAACTGTACATACAGAGTGTAACAAATTAATTTCTGTTTATACATTTTAATCTGAAATATAAGGCATCTTATACAAAATCATATGAAATTCTTTTAGTTATACAACTGAGATAATGTTCACCTTTACAAGAATCAAAAGTATAAACGGTATCGGTTATTTCTATATTGAAAAGGTAATGTAATAGGAGGGCGTTCCATTACAACACATGTCCATTGGAGATTTCTTTCTTCCATTTCTAGTAAGGAATCCGTTCCAACAGTTTGTCGGTTTTATTACTGTTCACCGAACTTTAAATATCTAGGTACGACGTCGCAAAACGACAGGAACGAGCATGTAAAGTAAGATGCAGGAAGGGCGAATTGTCTGCTTCGGTTTATTGGGAGAACACCAAGCAAATGTAGCACATCTATAAAGAAGAACATTGGCACGATCCATTCTTGACTAATGCTCGAGTGTTTGGAACACCCACCACGTCGGATGAAAAGAAGACTTCCAAGCAGTTCCTAGGCGTTCTGGTAGTTTCGTTACCGTAGGATCGATCAACTTGGTATTATTGTGGAAATGTTACGTGAAGTCAAATGGAAATCATTGGAGGGAAGGAGACGTAATTTTAGGGGAAACACTAATGAGGAAGCTTAGAGAACCACAATTTGCGACTGACTGCAGAACTCTCCTAAAGTCACCAACATAAATCTTGCGTAAGGACCGCAGAGAAGAGATAGGTTACACTTCGAGTGGACTAGAAAAGGGAATCATTAGCAGCAATACAAGTTACCCTCCATCTTGCACTTTATGGTGGCTTGCGAAATATGTATATAGATGTAAAGTAGTTGTGGAACGTGTAACGGAACAATTATACTTGACACCCAAAGGTTAATAATAATAGCTGTTTTCGCAAATATGCGTTTAGTGCACAAACGATAAATTTCGATATGCAGCGGTAAGTAAATGTTAACCAGATATCATTGTAACTCAGGAAAGTAACAATTTCATGAATATGTATTAATTACTAGAGGAAGACTTGTAATAATTAATTTTGTAAATGTAACTTATTTTCCTGTTCGAAGGTTTTGTAAAATAACTAGTTGAATGTAAAAGTCTTAATAATGTAGCACGGAGAGAGAGGATTGTAAGGCAGCCTTGTTGTCTGTGGCTGGTGAAGTAAAAGTTTATTTTGTGGTAAACGTGTGATTTAACAATGCTATAGTGATATGGCCTTAATTTGTACGCTATTAAGTCGTCTCTGATATTTGCAAAGCGGACATGCAAGAATTTCCACGCTTGTGACGTGTAAAGTTTGGAGCTATGGCTGCCGAAGTAGCAATGGCTCTAAATGTTGTCATAATAGCCGACGAGTAATTAATGCATCTGAGATGTGAAGATACAGAATACTCTAAGTTTTTGGAGCTAACATCTAACGATGAACTTCAGAAGATGACAAGGGAAGACGCTCCAATTAATTTCCTTAGAAACTAGAACTATATGGGAGCTTAGCACATTTTTCTATTATGTGATCTTTGGTAAATTATGTGTTAATAAATCTTAAATACAGTCTTAAATTCATTCAGAATCATTTCATGCTCCTGAATCCAAGTCGCTTTTATAACTAACTGAAATGTTACCTTTAAACCATAGTATTTCGTAATTTAAAGGAGTTGAAAAAGTGAAATTAAGATTGCTGAAGTAACTGTGATAATTCACGAAAAAGGAATGGAGGTTTCAATAGAGGGCATTAGCTGCTTTGTGATTCAGTTCTGTCTGGCGTTATTAGTTTGGCTGTAACGGATTCAAAGCTTTACTGAAAGCTAAGCTCTTACATAAAAAATTAACAGTTCCATCGAATGTAATATTAAAGTTGGCTGTTTCACTACTTATGAATGAATCAGAATGCTAGCTTCTATATTGAAAAAATAAACACAAACTGGAATTAAAATTTAGCAACCACCTACAATGCAGTTCAAAATTAAAGCAAGTTAAATGAGGTTCAACAGAGATTGCCAACCGCAAAGGAAACAAGAGAACATTTTAGTAATAGCATTTACTGCAGGAGTATAGTACAAAGTGAGTTATTCTTTCCTGAGGTGGAATCTTCGACTGTGGACTGGCAGATATAGTATGACATCAAAACGAAACAGTCCAGGTGGGACACATATGGGTCAGTCGAAATGCGATAAAGCTGATATCTTTACTTGCTCGATAGTAACGGTGTTGGTACGCCTTGAGCGAAAACAAAATTCTTGCTTGCAGCGGGATCTGGCGTAACAGTAAAGAATGAAGCGCTCAGGAAGTTAGGATCGCCCGTCACCATAGCCCAAGTTAACGTAGTAGCTACGAAAACACAGTGCGGCGACACAGAATGTTGCTTTTTATTACAATAAACATAAGCTCCAGCCTGACCTGTTTAACGAAACGATATTAAATGAGCAATACACAAGATAGAGAACCTCTAGGTCGACAACCAAGTCACTGTAGAACTGTTAAGAGAGAAATTTGATGTGAATTTTTGCGTAGTTTGTCGCTAATTAAAATCATGGATTGAATTCAAGTAAATAGAAAATGTGCGTTTGGTCAAAAATGTCACTATTTATGATAATAAGTGATTTTTTTCTGAATTTTCTCTGGGACTGAGTGCATATTTCAAGAAATATAAGAATACAAGTACAACTAGATTTTTCTCGATGTTCCATCTTTCATCAGAAATGTTGAGATGCGGTTTCATAAAAGAAAAAAATTTCATACTTTTTTCTACTACTCTGAGCGCTTCAGGTTTCTCATATCTCAGATTCCTTTGTGATATACACTCGAAAGTGTTTTTGAACAGTTTTCGAATTAATTGGTCAGCCATTTTTTCTGTCTCGTCTACTAACGTTTTCATTCCATACTATATGTTGTTAATCAATCCGTAGGTTCCTCGTGATTCCCTGTAAAGTAAAGCTTTCAGCAACTTTACCGTTGGTGCCAACACAACATTGCTGTATCAGGTATGGTGTAAGGGGCAATCAAAAAGTTTCCGTTTGCAGGCAGTTTAATTCACAGTCGGTATGCCAATCAGGCAAAATCCCCTTGAGTACTGAGGAAATCATGCCAACCACGCACCAAGGTGGGGATCCTCGTTTGGTAAAACACTGCATCAGGAAACCGGTAACAAACTGCTCCACGTACTCATTCGACCTTTATGGACCATTGTAAAGTACCGAACCCCTGATAATCCAATGGGGAAGAATCAGAACTGTATGGTGGGTGCTCGAGTTGGAATTGCTTCAGCGTTACGACATGTGCAACATGGGGACGTGTGTTATCAAGAAACAGCAGCACTTCTTATCGCTCACCACTCCACAAAGGTGGTTTGTGACGGATATGGTGCTCCAGTAATCCACACACTTTCTTCATTTTCCGATGGACGTCTGCCGATGTTCCTCCGTCCTCAGAATAACAGCACATCGGGACTGTTTGGACGTATTTGTTAACATAGTCGCAATTGTTCACTCGCGTTTCCACACAGCCCGCGCGGACGTTGAAAACACACGAATGCCACACTAATCACTTGTCTATAAGTCGGTGCTTACATACCCCATCCGAGTCACACTACGTTGAATACACGCTGCAGCAACACCCTCGAAGGGAAACTTTTTGATCGCCGCCTATAATCCTCCCTCGAATTCGTCCGACCTTTGGGCTGACTTATCCACCCAATTGTATTGGGTTAGACAGTTAAGACAGGCCACCCAAAAAGGTGCTGAATTAATAAATTTATCGAGGTCCGTCTTCACCCAGTAATAACGGACAATATGACGCGATTATTGAAGTTCACAGGAAATTTTTAGTCGCCGAATTAGGCCCCGATTTTTTTCCTGTAATGTACACTCATACTTTTACTGTGACATTTGAAAGAAGCTTAAAAGAGAACTTCGAGAACATGGCATTTAATGGGCTTGATCAAATAATATTAAGATAACAACACCGCATAACCTGTCCTACCGCCAGGGAAACAGGTTCCACAAATGTCTGCCCTGGAAAAGTGTTTCCACAAACGTCTGTCCTATTATACCAATGGAAGCACACAAACAACTCAGGTATGGTTACTGTGTTCACACGTGGGCTTGAAGCACACCAGTCTGTGTTGCTGTTGTAGCAGTTCTCCAAACTATTAGAGGAGCGGTGCTGTTGCATACTGAAGGGTATCCAAATATTACGAAACACTCGCGATCTGTCTTTACAAACACTATAGCTGTCTGGCGAATATGCTGCCGGTGTAGTTGTTTATCACGTAATGCCTGTTCATGTACGGATATCTAAGACCAAGCCTATCATTCGCAAGCCGTCTCATGATGTGTAGTGTACTTCCATTTATCTTTCCAGTATTCCAGTAGTGCTCGGAGTGTACGACTTCCGTTAATCCCATATACGAGGTGGAAATTCTGTGGTATTCTTCTAAAGATCGATTCGGTCGGATGCGATATGTTGCCTGACTTTTTTCAAACGTACGTGCTGTAAATCTGTTTGTGATGCAAACCGCCTTCTTTGCAGAGTCTGTCACTTAAGTTTGGTGGGGATCCCAGTGACGTTCTTATGTTTGTGGCCAGACAACCTGCCGGCCGAAGTGGCCGTGCGGTTAAAGGCGCTGCAGTCTGGAACCGCAAGACCGCTACGGTCGCAGGTTCGAATCCTGCCTCGGGCATGGATGTTTGTGATGTCCTTAGGTTAGTTAGGTTTAACTAGTTCTAAGTTCTAGGGGACTAATGACCTCAGCAGTTGAGTCCCATAGTGCTCAGAGCCATTTGAACCATTTTTGACAGACAACCGATTTCGCTGGGATCTTTGCTATATTCACTACTAATGGCATATGGTGAGGGTTGGAGACTGATAACAAATAAGTATCCGCTAAATGACTGTTTAGTGTGCTACCTCCTTTATGGGTGAGTTATGTAATTATGTTTCCTTGCAATTCTTCTAATGTATCTGACCAGCATGTTAATTCCCTACAGCCATGTTTGTGTATCCTTCGAAAATCGAGTTGCTCTGCACGAATTCATGTAGGAATTGTATGGCTGTTAACGGTTTCACTGGTTGCTGCTTTAATTGAACAAAATATTAATCTGTATTAATCCTCGCAGTACCAAAAAGGGGGGGGAGAGGGGCGACGGCGAGTTTTGTGGCCAACTTTTGAAATTTTTATAATACTGTCAGGTACTTCATATTTTAAAATTTTGACAAATTTCATCTTTTAATTAAGTATTCTAGCAGATTCTATAAATTTTGTAAGTTTTTCTGTTAACCTTGGCCCACAAATTTAAGTCTTAGCAGTAGTTGTGACTTTTCACAATAAATATCATATTTTATACTTCCAGTTTCAGGACACGAATTATGTACGAGTAGCTTTTTGAATAGTATGTTGTGAGTGAATGTCAACAATCATTAACGAAATTTGTATATTTAATTTATGTTTGTGGTCAGGAAGAACAATCGTGTCGGTAGTATGTATTAAAAGTACGTAGGCATTCCTAAGAGCGTGCTATAAGGTATTATCAAGTTCTCTAACCTGCTTAACCGTCATTAATTTTTTTAAATGCCTCTTGTTAAAATAAATAAAAAACTGGCAAATGTTACATGTTGCCTGAAAATACATTGCTATCCTGAGGGTCACTACGTTTCACATCTATTTAAGCCATCTTTGTTGTATTATTTTGAATTTACAGAACAGGATGGCCAGCAGAGTACAAGCGCTTGTTGGAGGGTCTGGCTTATAAAACAGAACCGACCTTTAAGATCCGTGAAAATCGTCATCTGAACATCCTTCTTCTTCTTCTTCTTCCTCTTCGTCGTCATCTTTCTTTTCTTCATATATAAGAGGGATTTCGCTCCCATCGTGAGCGTTACTTATGCCGCACTTCTTGAAAGATCTAACAACAGAAAGATGTTTATGATTAGGTAAGCATAAGAAGTAGATCAAAAAGTGCGTTATAGTTAAATTACATCGTAACATTATTATAAATGATTATTCGTCATAAAATATAAACCATATTGGTTACTTGGTGTAAGATCAGCTAAAAGTATGCTGCCCTCTGATGTCTATTCTGCGAAGATGCACCAACGTTTGCTAAATCGACTGGGAGACGCTACTCCCAAAGGTACATCGAGGGTTTCCGTGGAAACGGCGTCCTATTCCGATGTGGCAGTCTAGAATGTTGTCAAAGATTACAATAAGCGAGGACCAACGAACGACCTCTGTCGATATAACATGTTGGAGATAACTAGAAAGTGAATTATACATATACCGTAACATCACATGTCTCATTATTCGTCATGAGATATATACTTAAAGATTTAAGATCAGCTAAAAGTACGCTGCCCTCTAGTGTCAATTCTGTATAAGATGCGCCAAAGTTTGTTAATTTGGTAGTGAGACGGTGATAGCGGAGGTACATCGAGAGTTGCCGTGCTAACGGTGTCCTACTACGATGCGCCAGTCTACAGAGCTTTAGAACCGTCGGCACAGCATGGAAGGACCACAGTGCAGAGACCTTCTTCTTGTCCTCTTATTTCTGTAGTTACAGTTTTAGCACTTTTCATGCAGATTTATGTTACTTGGCAGTCACAGGAATTTCGTCCATATTCGCTATTTGGTTTAGTTCCAAAATGGTTTCCTTTCGATTTCGAATAATAAAGCAATAGAAAGATAATATTTATGTGGCATTTTCTGAGGTATTTTGGTTTTGGTTCGCATGCTAAGTCCTTGAAGCTTCATAAACCTGTAGCACCAAAACTCCATCATTAAGGTGTGTTAAGTTCCAGTGTAGTGCTAGCTTCCGAGTCTTTATTTGAATCATTTTCGTATTAATTGCAGTGCCATTTTGACTGTGTCTTTGAATCTATTTCACTACGTCATATTCTGGTTTTGGCCATACTGCATTCAGTCCTCTACGTACACAATTAGTCTTCCTCATATTTTGCAGTTGTTCTACACTCCTGGAAATGGAAAAAAGAACACATTGACACCGGTGTGTCAGACCCACCATACTTGCTCCGGACACTGCGAGAGGGCTATACAAGAAATGATCACACACACGGCACAGCGGACACACCAGGAACCGCGGTGTTGGCCGTCGAATGGCGCTAGCTGCGCAGCATTTGTGCACCGCCGCCGTCAGTGTCAGCCAGTTTGCCGTGGCATACGGAGCTCCATCGCAGTCTTTAACACTGGTAGCATGCCGCGACAGCGTGGACGTGAACCGTATGTGCAGTTGACGGACTTTGAGCGAGGGCGTATAGTGGGCATGCGGGAGGCCGGGTGGACGTACCGCCGAATTGCTCAACACGTGGGGCGTGAGGTCTCCACAGTACATCGATGTTGTCGCCAGTGGTCGGCGGAAGGTGCACGTGCCCGTCGACCTGGGACCGGACCGCAGCGACGCACGGATGCACGCCAAGACCGTAGGATCCTACGCAGTGCCGTAGGGGACCGCTCCGCCATTTCCCAGCAAATTAGGGACACTGTTGCTCCTGGGGTATCGGCGAGGACCATTCGCAACCGTCTCCATGAAGCTGGGCTACGGTCCCGCACACCGTTAGGCCGTCTTCCGCTCACGCCCCAACATCGTGCAGCCCGCCTCCAGTGGTGTCGCGACAGGCGTGAATGGAGGGACGAATGGAGACGTGTCGTCTTCAGCGATGAGAGTCGCTTCTGCCTTGGTGCCAATGATGGTCGTATGCGTGTTTGGCGCCGTGCAGGTGAGCGCCACAATCGGGACTGCATACGACCTTGGCACACAGGGCCAACACCCGGCATCATGGTGTGGGGAGCGATCTCCTACACTGGCCGTACACCACTGGTGATCGTCGAGGGGACACTGAATAGTGCACGGTACATCCAAACCGTCATCGAACCCATCGTTCTACCAATCCTAGACCGGCAAGGGAACTTGCTGTTCCAACAGGACAATGCACGTCCGCATGTATCCCGTGCCACCCAACGTGCTCTAGAAGGTGTAAGTCAACTACCCTGGCCAGCAAGATCTCCGGATCTGTCCCCCATTGAGCATGTTTGGGACTGGATGAAGCGTCGTCTCACGCGGTCTGCACGTCCAGCACGAACGCTGGTCCAACTGAGGCGCCAGGTGGAAATGGCATGGCAAGCCGTTCCACAGGACTACATCCAGCATCTCTACGATCGTCTCCATGGGAGAATAGCAGCCTGCACTGCTGCGAAAGGTGGATATACACTGTACTAGTGCCGACATTGTGCATGCTCTGTTGCCTGTTGCCTGTGGTTCTGTCAGTGTGATCATGTGATGTATCTGACCCCAGGAATGTGTCAATAAAATTTCCCCTTCCTGGGACAATGAATTCACGGTGTTCTTATTTCAATTTCCAGGAGTGTATATAGTCTGCCAATCGCGCACAGTTTTTTCTGTTGGTGGAGGGCCGAAATCCCGCTCAGTTGCTCTGCTTCCATGTTCTTCTGCATATGCTATTACTTTAAATTTACAGCCCGCATCATATGAATAACTTCTTTTTTTCATTAAGAAACTGCCTACTATGAAAAGTATTGCACTGTTACCGGTAACACAAATCACTTTCAGTTCGATTTCTTTGGCACCGTACACTGCAGTGACAAAGCATAGGCCAGACGTGTTCTAGGTCGAGAAGGAGACAGCGTTAGAAAGCTTGTGAATCCCCACAATCGTCGCAGCGGTGCACTGCTGTTGCCAGTTGAAATCAGTGTTGCCAGAGACAGGTTTCCCACGCTTTCGAATATATGGCCACTTTTCAGACTGACAGAAATTTTAAATCGAACACTGGAGATTTTTATATTAATTTAGAATATAGGATGCACCTGAATTTTGGAGCCAATTTTTTTAAGTAAAAAGATGTGTTATAGTCTGTAAAATACGGTATGGCACACATAGGTGTATACACACATTAACACCGATTTCTAAGTAGTTCGACTGAACGACCAATCATTGAAAACATCGACAGGGTATAACAGCTGTACATTTCCTACACGCATGTGTCCGGAGCGACTTGAAATGAACGGAAATGTTTAAACAGTGTTGTAGGGAATATTGGAGACTGCGATAGTTCGAATGGTTCAAATGGCTCTGAGCACTATGGGACTCAACATCTTAGGTCATAAGTCCCCTAGAACTTAGAACTACTTAAACCTAACTAACCTAAGGATATCACACACACCCATGCCCGAGGCAGGATTCGAACCTGCGACCGTAGCAGTCCCGCGATTCCGGACTGCAGCGCCAGTACCGCTAGACCACCGCGGCCGGCCTGCGATAGTTGAAGGAACAATAAGGAAATGTAGTACGCACAAAAAAGAACTAGCTTATTAATCAGTCATTTATCAGATTGTTAATATCAGTCTGGGACCGTCATCGCATATGATTATTACTTAACGTACTAAATATCACAATGAGAAGAGGTTAGTTTCAGTAAACGCAAGAGCGTCGCCGAGATCCCCGATAAAATTCGGTGGTAGACGTAGCAAAAGTGGAAGGAGATGATAGGGAAGTAGTAATCTAGATGGGAGTGAGGGAGGCCTGTATAGTTTCCCGAATGGTGCAAGTCCTGTACATGGAGCAGTCAGTAAATGAAAGTAAATAGATATTTTCTAAAGTAATTAATGTGTGGGGAGAAGAAAATAAAATTCAGAGGTCTCCCAGCGACGGAAAAACATCTCCAACGGCAGTACAGCAGAATAAATAGTTCCTTGAAGACAGGTTGAAAGATGCATATCAATAAAACTACTTGGTAATTGAATGCAGTCGAATTAAATCAGATGATAGTGACAGAAATATATTTCAAAATAAGACACTAAAAGCGGTATATGAGTTATGATATTTGTCACACAACCAATTAATAATGTCCGAATTAGAGAGGATACATAACGCATACAGGTAGTCGCAAGTACAGCACTTCCTAAATTGTGATATTTGTTAGCGTCGAATATAAATTTAATCGTCAGAAAGTCATTTCTGAAAGTATTTGTACGGAGAGCAGCCTTGAACGGAGGTGAAACACTGACAATAAGCAGTTCAGACGAGAAGCTTTTGAGGTATAGTGCTACAGAAGAAAAAGTTAAAATTATGTAGGTAGATCTCGTAACTGATGACGAGGTACTGAAACGAATTATAGAAGAAGAAATATATAGCACAACTCGATTAAAAGAAGGGATCGTTTAACAGGAGAGTTTATCAGGCATCAAGAAATCGACAATTTGGTACAGGGTGGAGGGGAGTGGGGGGAGTGGGGGAGGATGGTGTTAAAAATTGTAATGCGAGACCAAGACCTGAATACTGTAAGCGGCTTCAGATAGATGTTGGTTAGAGTAGCTGATGTGTACAACTTGGTACACAACAGTAAGGAGAGATGGGCTACAGAATGGTGTGGGAACTGTTGCCGTAGGAAAGCTGGATAGAAGATGGAATAATTAGCAAGGAAGTTAACACTGTGAACAGGATATTTATTTAACTTTTGTCTCTCCAAACGTACAAAGACTCATTACAAATATTGCACTAAGAAATAAAGTCCAGTTATCAATGTGAACATGGATGAAGCTACTAGGTGTCATCAGCATAGCGTCCCTGGGCTAGGAGGTTCCAAGCGAGGGTGGGCTGAGCCTCTGCAGCCAGTCGTCCTGCGAGGGGGTGCCCAAAGAGAAAAGCAACTGGAATTAGTTTTTAAAAGCCGTATATTTTCAAATTGTGTATGAAACAACCTTGTCTTTCCAAATATTATCCATTACAAGTGATACACTTTTAGTCATCTTTAGAAATGACTGACAGCTCCTTCCTCGTTTTTTTCTTGCCTTCTTGGATGTTGTCAAAACGGTGTTCTTTCAAGCCCTTTTGCACGTGTGGAAATAAGAGAAAGTTGCACGGAACCAGGTCAGGTCAATAAGTTGCGTGGGGCAGAGGAACCATGGGAGTTTTAGCCAAAAACTGTCCAGCAGAGATATCTGTGTGTGCAGTGCATTGTCATGATGGAAGAACCAAACTCCTGTCTGCCTAAAATCGGGTATGTTTTGACGAACACTGCTGCGCAATCTTCTTAAAACTTCCAACTTCACCATTTTTAAATCAGGCAGACAACTCGTACACTTGTGTTTTTTCCATACTGTCATCTCGGTAAGATGTTTTCGACATTAAAACAGTTTCAACAGAAATATTACCGAGTAGAAAAAAATTTCACCACTGCACGTTGTTTCCTTAAGCCTGCCATCAGAAAAAACTAAACAAGAACAAAATATCGCTAGCAAAAACAATCACTGCATATCAGCAGAACAGTCCAGGTGGACAACATAATCAGCACTGAAGTGGCAATGAGTTGCGCTACACACCCCAAGCGGCAGAAATGCGTACTGCTCAAGCTCCGACCGCGGCACTGTTATTCCTGTTTTTTTGTTGGTTTTTTTTAAGTACCCCTCGTGTATTGTGAAGGAAGACAGCGCTCGTACCGCAGAGCACCTGGAGTGTGGCGTAGCAGGCGTGCATCATTGGGTCCACCACTATCCATAACTCTCCTCGTCCAACAGAAACCCGCTATCTCATTCCCTGCTGTGGTCCGCCGCTGGGGTTGTACTGATACATAACACAGTAGTTATGAAGAGCTCAAGGGGCTTGCTCTCTATAGACAAGTGCTGGAGAGCAGCATAATTTCCATATTCGGGCAGAAAAGTACAATTAAAAAGTGTAGATACTCAAAAAATATATGACAGCAAATGTTTAAGTCAACCATTTTCTTGTGCCTGCATCTTATTTGATATGTATAGTATTTATTAACACACATCATGTTATTTGATACTACACTTTATTTACAATGCTCAGTTTAATGTAACTGAACAGTATTGAAAGCTTCTGCTACCAGGTGATCATTGGTTCACCTTCTTCCATAAAAGAACACATGTTGATGTTGTTAGTAAAGGGTATTCACACACAAATCACAAAAACGTTGGTATATGCGCAATCCATAAATTCCCATACATAGGAAATACCAAATTACAGCAGGAGAATTGTATGTTTACAACATTTATTTAACAAACTAGATCCCATGGACGGCATACAATACTCAAGGATGTTAATGAATTCTTAATGGCCTCATAGCAGAATTTTTTCCAGATTCAGTGTTGAGTCTCAATGTCACTATCTCTCCATCACCTCAGAGAAAACCTCTTTTGTACCCTTCAGAAGCAAATTCAGTTTTGGTGCAGGGATTAATTTGCTGGTAACATGTCTGATGTAAGGTTCGGATTTATGATTCAGTAAATAAGAGGTGATTCATTGCTATCAAACTCATGTCGGCAGCAGACAAACATATAGGACGTTAAAAAGACAACGGAAAGGATTAAGCGTTTTAACAGTTCGTGATGGAACTTGTGTGATGCACGCCTTTAACAAAGTTGCTAGTAGTGCCAATAAAAAATAAAATTACTTTCGCCCAATATTTGGTAGTCTCCACCTGCCAAAACCCAATGCCTTCAGGAGATAAGCAGTGTAATCCACCTTCCTTTGACTATATACCACCTAACCAGACACTGCCATTTCATCGTCTATATTCCCCGGGTGGTATCATTGCTGGAAACCATTCCAGATGCATGCTAAGTTTACTGTCTGAGAAAGTTTATGATTCCGGGGAGCCAACGAATTGTGATGTTGGACGGGATTTGTGTATATATTGAGGGAAGGTACGACGTTTCAACGGATGGTAACAGTTTGCATCTTTGGCAAATTAACTTATTACTTCTGTTAAATGGCCGAAAACTGGTAAATGAGAGCTTACAACGGAGAAGGCAAATATTTTACAGGTGCTACACTCAGAGAAACTAGCTTACGATATTTCTGACATCATTCATCACTTATTTGCAGATTATTGCAGCCCTTATCCCTCTGAGATACCTGCAGACATACTCGCCAGCTGGTCTGCCCATCAGTGCTTTGCGACGATGAACGCCCGGCGGTGTGTGGTGTAGAATACTGCCTCATCTTGTTACCAGCTGTACCGCCAGAGAGGAACACACCCTCACAAGACCACGAAGAGTGAACAGACAGTGGATAACAAACCAAACAAATAAACTACATATCGAAATAATCAGCAACCAGTTGCATAAAAGAAATCTAATTAGTTAACCAGTTTTGCGCACTTAATGCACTTCTTCAGAAGGTTTCACCTCTCGCATTAACCAGTTAAGAAGTTACATTTCTTTTATGCAGCTGGTTGCTAAATATTTCGGTACGTACTGTATTTGTTTGGTTTGCCACTCCTCGTGCTCTTGTGAGAGATACAGATGGTAACATTATGATGCAGCATTCTACGCTATAGGCTGCCGGGAGTTCATCGTCGCAACGTACTGACGAGATTTACTAGTTGGCGATTATGCAGGTACCTAAGCTGATTGTTTCGTTACATACAACTACAGCTGCTAAGAATGGATTAAATACTAAAATACACGATGATGTTGTTAATTTTGTTACCGGGGGAGGGATTGGGAAGGGTCTACAACCCCAACGTGTGCAGTCAATAAACTTCCTGATGGGACAAAACGGTCTCTACATAAATTGATGCCAAATGTGGGCCGGCAAAGCATACTATTCCATAGCTAGTGCCCAGTAACGAGCGTGTAAAGTAACCATTACATAATTAGATGCAATCATGCAGCCTTCAATGTACACTGCTATACTATTACTGCTACACCGCGAAGAACGAACCCCGTGCTGATTTCCGAAAATACATTTTGTTCGATCCTGCCGTTCTTTCGTCGACTCATATGATGTTGGTAACTTCCTATGGGACCAAACTACTGAGGTCGTCGGTCCTGAGGCTTACACACTACTGAATCTAACTTAAATTAACTTATGCTAAGGACAACAAACACCCCTTTGCCCGAGGGAGGACTCGAACCTCCGACAGAGGGAGCCGCGTGAACCGTGGCAAGGCGCCTGAGACCGCGTGGCTACCCCGAATGGCAGCTCATCTGGAAGACTGTCGCTTTTACCCAGTCTCGTCATTGCAGTAATCGACTGTAGTTGCAAGTCTCGACAAGGCTCGTATCGACCATTTATTACCTCTCATATGAGAGCCTTCCACGTAGTATAGAAAGATTCTGTCGTCCCCAACTTACATTCCGCTTCAAGCAATGAATATGAGATTAGAGAGATTAGGGCTTGTGCGGAGGCATACAGACAGTCGTCTTTTCCTCGCTCTGCCTGCGAGTGGAACAGAACAAGAATGACAGTTACCGTCTGCCATGCGTCATGCGCTGGCTTGCGGAGTATGTATGTAGATAAAGAAGTAGGTAGCTTCCGCTTCGTCTACTATATGCAAAACAACCCTTTTAGGACACTTTCATCAGATCTTATACGACCTGAAAAATCGGTTTTCGTTTTTATCGCCAACTTAACGACAGCTTGCGATGCTTTCGTCGTTCCGAGTGGTCCCTATCAGTCGACTGTGGTCGCACTCTGTCTTCTAGGCCGTATCTCTGAGACATACACCCACACACCCACAAACCCACACACACACACACACACACACACACACACACGCACACACACACACAGACACACACATACACACACAGACATAAACACATAATTACACCACAGATTTGAACAACAACGGCTAATATGATACCTTCCTAAAATTTCGCTTAAGAAATATTCAAGGAATGCAATTAGACACTCGGACGAGAGTTGCATTATCAAGAATGCTGCAAAAATATCAATCCGCGAACTTATGACCGTACCATGTGTCTGTTGAACTAAAGCAGTTTTAGTGTTGCGAAATGAAGACATAAATACATAATAATTAAAAATATAGCGTATCAGCTACCCAGATTGTATGATACAAGTTGTTTATACGGAAGCATTGGTAACTGTTTAACTGACTTTGATAATTCTTTATAACGTTGCGTTACGTGTAAGGATAACGCCAACAATGTGACGTACGCAACTGTGATGATTCTACTGCAACTTAACTTCCACTAGTAGCCGATGACGGACAGTAGCATCTCTTATTTTATTCCTGGCCAAGTACATATCATTTTAATGGGAGGTCTAATTCTGTTGAAGGAAATTAACTTATTGTCCTTATGTTTTGAAACAGTAGAATTGTACCTGATATAAGGTGTTATTACTAATGCCCTGCATGCGTGTTTGCTGTTGGTGTAAGACCCAAAGTTTTCTGCCTGGCCGCGTCTTACTGAGAACAGTAACCGCAACTGTGATTAGGCAGCGTGAGCTAATGCATAAGGTTCAATTGCAATAGCTACTCTACTACTTGTGACGGTACGTCACATAAATGGATATTTGGAGAAAGGGAAAGGAAGTTTTTGTTGTTAGACGTGTGAATTATAAATTATTTCAAGACTGTGTACGTGTGTGCAATGTATAACAAATAGTGAGGAACGTAAGTTATTATTATCAAAACACAAATATCGATGTAATTAACAAAACACAGTTTTTTTGGTATAATCTCTGTGTAACATAGGCCATGAATATCAGAGACAATGCTTTGATTGAACTTGCTCTCCTGTTTTGTTTCGTCTAGCGGTGGGCCGCCATTGTAGTGCTGTCTCATAATTAACGTAAGTTTTATCTGTATTTCTGAAAAATATAATAGAAATTGTCACTAGAAAGTGTGTATTATTGACTTAGTTGTCACCTCTCATGATTGCTACCATTAATTATAATTAACAAAATTTTTACAGAACTTCGTAGTGCCGCGAGTTCATCTCCCCTAGCAGGATTTAGTCGGCCATTACACTGACTATATTATTTAATTAAAATATCATGTCATAATATTAAATGTAAATGCGAGAGACTTTTCAATTTTGATCTTTCATTAATTTCAAAGTTAAAAAGAGTCAAAATAGATTTGGTTTATTAATATTGAGAATACTGAGTGAGTTCAGTATGTTTCATTTTGGTCGCCTAACGGCAGACGAGATTCTTTCCAGTTTTGCCTTGCAAATAATGAAAAAAGAAATATTGAAAAGCATTACATTCCGCAATATCTCAGTTAATCTTTATGTAATTTGGTACATAAATAACCAGTAGCCCCTGAGACCCATATTAATAATTACAGTTTGCGTAAGAATACGCATATTTTCTTTTCTAAATAGCAGCGCTCACGCAAACTATTTATTAGAAGGCGGTGAGTCGCGCGTTGTCTATAAAAAATACTATATAGTACGTACTTCGGGGCAGCCGATGTCCGTACGAGTGTTATCGCGGTATGAGTTAATTAAAAGTCTCATGCTAGCGCACAATATTTAAAGCCACCCCAACCAAAATCATAAAATATATAATTATAAAAATAAAAAATATACACTCTGAGAACAGTAACCACAACTGTGATTAGGCAGCGTGAGCTAATCCACAAGGTTCAATTGCAATAGCTACTCTACTACTTTATAGGTAGGTCAGTGACTCTTACATCTGGTACTATGTTTAGGTTAAAACCAACAACTGAGATCGCAAGAATATCCGTTTATTTAACGGTTTCGGCTTATGTTAAAGCCATCTTCAGAATTTTTGGCCTCCTATGGCTGGTACTTGTGGCTCCTCGGATTTCTCGTTATACCACCATCACAGAAAACCGAAGACCTGCCAGCACCGGACATAGGGGCAAAAAATTCTGAGAATGGCTTTAACATGAGCCAAAACCGGTTAATGAACAAATATTATTGCGATCTCGACTGTTGAGTTTAACCTAAATCTAACATCCTTGCACTGAAGCTGATCTAGCAGATAATACAGCAGCTTTCGCAAGTAATCAAGTGGCGGAATCCATTCCAAGTCATGATGCCTTACGAACGTAAATAATAGTAGAAAGACTTTAGTACAAGAAGATTAGTAATGATACCCAAGACTAAAAATTGGCGGATAAATTAAAACAGATGTTGGTATTCCACCCACTGCCGTAACACGTACTAATGAAGCCATCACTGTGAAACAGATAACAGATATAAATGGAGCAGTAATGAAAATATAAAAAATGTAGCCCCAAAATCTCTAAAGCAACTATTTATTAAACGTGCTCGTGAGTACAAAGCCCAGAAGTGCATCAACACTCAGCAGTTTCTCGACAAAACAAAATTAATGTCTTGTATCCCGTCTTAGATTCCACACCTGAAATGTTAAAGTGTATCTCTCCAGAGTCTACCTCAAACGTAAAAGTACTGTTGATAAACTAACACTCGAAATCTATTCACGTATCAGTCCACGCCCAAAAAAGAAAATCAAGTTATTATAATACATTAAATGTATTTGCAGTTGCGAATATGGACAACAATTAGCTGTATAATGGAATGATGACAAAGAAAATTTGTGCCGGACCGGGACTCGAAACCGGATATATCGTTTTCCGCGACAGCTCGCTGTACCATTTCGCTATTCGAGCACCACTTAGGGCCAGACACAAACTTTCATACGTCGTCACCATGTGTGTACAACCTGGACCCTTACTCCATTACGTATATTCCAGTACAGACGAGGCATTTTACCAGAAAGTCACTTGGCCGGTGGCGGCAGGTAAATGAGGTATTGCAGTCCTTGAGTTTATTCCGAAGTACTCTGCAATATTCCTTCGGACATTCACGCACGTCCGACAAAACATTGCATCGTAATTTAGAGTAACACAGGAACAGCAATATCGACTTTCAAGCAAAATGCCCACCCTGTACGCTATTATAGATAATGGATGTACGAGTACAGATTGTAGACACATAGTTGACGACATATGGAAGTTTGGGTCTGGCCGTGAGCCATTCGCGGATAGCCAAATGGTGACGCGACCGCTGCCGCTAAGAGGAAAATTCGGGCTTGAATCCCGGTCAGGCAAAGATGTTCATTGTGGTCATTCGATTGTACATGTGACGGTTGTCCATATTCGTAACTGTGAATACGTTTATGCATACATATTCGAAGGAAATTTGCTTCATAATTGAGAATAACACAGTCACTGCAACATTATATATAAGTTCCTATAAGTCTCGAACTGATGCCTTGAGACTATCAGTCGTAAAATTTAAGACTGTGACACTGACACGACCAACACGGCACCCTTAAATTATCAGCTGAGTGTTATTCCGACACCGACACAACCTCGCTAAGAGACGAGCTGCATCACACCATCGAAATTTACGAAAATGGACCCTCATTTAAATTTACATTTATTTACGGTGTAACTGAGGTGTTCAGAGGAGCGCCTCACTTCCACATCCCCTACTTCTTATGATTCATTATTAAAGAATAAAAGTAGGTACTTCTCGCAGACATCCTTACCAGTGTTTATAAAAGGAACACCAGTAAGGCAATACTGTTCTGAGGATCTTTATGCACTCTTCTCAATCGTGCTGCTGAAATTTGCATACGATACTCCATGCGTGAATGATATACAGTTTATTAGCTGCCCAAAGAATATTTGTTCGGTTAACTACTAAAAAATTTGTGCATATGATATATCGAGAAAAGTTTTCTAGGCCAATGTTGCGCAATACTGCTTTATAACAAATGCACGTGTGGAGGATTTGGCGTTGTGGCGTATTTGTATAACCAGATGGAACACTGACTGCAACATTGATTGTACTTGAGATAGTGGTACGAATTAATCGGTGTTGACTGACGACTTTATCTGTTGTCTAACATCTCTTTGTAGTTATGAGCATGTGGATTTGCATACTATTAACTATTTATATTGATTGGTGTAAGTGTTGGTTTCTCCATAGTATTTTAACCCGATGACCTCAGTATTTTCAAGTAACTAGAATTTTTTTTTTTAATAACTCTAACTCATTGAACGAAATTTCTTCAACGTACGTATTGGCCTTATTCGGAACTGGCTCACTCGTACGTACCTAAATCTTAGTCCAGTGTCTGCCACATCTCCGTATTTAGAACTCTCAGCCGCTGGCAACTAAACTGTAGGTGTTGCGTTACAATGTTACTTGCTTTTAATGTTTCCACAGCCCAAGGATTGGACTCGTCCCAGTCTGTTTTTATGTTACGAGTCACGCAGTCGAGGTTCTACAACGTTTCAGAGAGTAAACAAAGGACGACTCTGAAAAAGTGCTTTATGAAATTAATAAATTTAAAATTAAAGAAATGCAGGTAAATAGAAATACGAAGTATCTTTCCATATATGTTTATTTACTACGACACATTAACGTGCAAGATTACGTCAATCACTGTGTAAAGTAGGAAGTTACTTTTAAAGGTTAGTTTAATTAATAAGCTCATCTAATTTTCCAGTACTCTTTTAATTTTAGTTACCTAAGAATTGTAGTCCCACATAAAAGTTTGTTAATAAATAACAAAGTTTTGTCTTTAGTGGTATTGTATTTCAAGTGCATGGAAATTTGTGTTACCACAACAGCTGGAAAGGAAAAAGGTATTGTCATTGTAAACATATCTTAGTTGTATCAGACAACATAAATTTTTGTCAACATGTAAACAGAAAAATATCCTCTTGATAGGTCACACGACTGTTGATCATTATATTTTTGGATTTCCTCTTCACAGCGTTACGCGTAGGTATATGATGTATGTATTGTTAACATCAAACTTTCAAGCAGTTATGACGAAAAACATAACAACGTATATGTGCCATCTTTATCCCAAATTTTTTCTGAATTTGTTACATTTATCGCTGTTACCTGCATGATTTCACATTCATAATGCATTTTCTGTGATCGTGATTCAGAGAAATTACCAACGTAGAGAAAAAATTTCTGACATTTGTCACCTCCATAGACTGGTCCACAAATGCAATTTTTTTTTAATTTTACACAAAGTAAAACACAACTGTCGAAAAGCAAATTCGGAGCAACTTCAATGGCGACAAGGTCTTCAAGCACATTTCTTTTCCCGAAATTCCCTTTTTTCACGTTTGACGCTTATGGCCCAACACTAAAGTTATGTTAAACTAATAATGCGAGCGATATCTGTTAGCCCCGTGTTTTCTGACGTTCTCTCGTTGGTTCGAATATTCTTTCGGGTGAGATTTCCCAACGGTGTTTTACAAATGATTTAAGTATCTAGCAAGCGACCCAGCTGTAAGGTTGTCAGCCGAAATATAGGAACAAGATTTAATAAAATCCTGGATACGCGCTCAAAAAATGATGTAATAATGCGTCAATTTTGTTCAGTTGCTTGTTGTGTTACTGCATTCGGAAGTACATCGACACTGATAGCTATGAAAATGCAGCACCATTAAGGCGCTGTGCAACAGATGTCATTATGGCGTCATCTGTACTCCGCTCTCGGATTTACTAATGATCCGCGCTTCAGCACAGCCACAGTAGGAAGGAAGGATTTACAACTACTTGCATATTCTGCAAGCTGTCATACAGTGCATTGTGGAGGGTATCACATAACACCATTAGCCATTTCCTCTCCCGTTCCGCTTGCAAACATAGCGAGGAATAAACGACTGCCAATAAGCCTCCGTTCGAGTGATCCTTACGCGAAATGTACTTTGAGGACAGTAGAAACAATCTGCAGTCGGTCTCGAATACCGGGTCTCTATATTTCCGCAAGAGTGTCTCGCGAAAAGACCGTCGTCTTCCATCTAGGGATTCCCATTTGAGTTCCCGAGGCAGATCGAACCTACTGGTAACAAACCTAGCAGCTAAACTCTAAATTGCTTCGATAGCTTCCTTTAATCTGGGCTGGTGGGAATCCCAAACACTAGAATAGTACTGAAGAATGGATTCACTAGGGTTCTATATGCCGTCTCCTTTACAGATGGGCCAAAGTTCTCCCCACAGATCGAAGTCGATCATTTGCGTTCTCCTCTGTCAATCTGTCGTGCTTATTCTATGTCACATCGCCTGTCCACGTTACTTGTATGTATTTAATCGATGTGACTATGTGAAGCAGCAAATTTCTAAGGCATTATTAGAACGTTAGACGATTGTTATTCCCACACATCCCCAATAACTTATCAACGTTTAGCGCAAGCATCACACCAACCAGAAATTCTATCTGTCATCGTGTATCCGCCTGCAGTCACTCAAGGACGGCGCCTTCCTGTACACCAGAGTGAGATCAGTAAACAGTCACAAATTACTGTTCAGTCTTCCCGCCACACCATTTACGTATATAGAGAATAAGAACGGTCCCATCACACTTGCCTGCGGCGCTCCTGGCGATTCCCTTGTGTGTGAAGAACACTTGCCGTCGAGGACAGCGTACTGGCTACTATTACTTAAAAAGTTTTGGTGCCACTCACATATTTGGGAACATATTCCGTATGTGATTCTTGAGTTTCTCCCAGCGTATTTGATAATCAAAATATCCATGATGGTGACATGTATGATCGCCGAAATATTGTGCCCGTTGGACAGTGTAAACCGGCAGTACATCCGTGGATATTTTGATCATATTCCGTATGTTCGGACGTTCGTCAAAAGTGTGTGATGTGGCACACTCTCACACGCTTTCCGGATGTCTAAGAATATGAAATATGCTTGTTTACCATTATCCATGGTTTGCTGGATATTACGCGAGAAAAGGACGAACTGAACTTAGCCCGAGCGGTGCTTTTTAAATCCGTTCTGATTTCTGGACAGAAGCTTTCCTGTTTCCAGAAATTTATCTTTCTGGCGCTCCGAATGTGTTCAATAATTCTGCAACATATGGGTGTTAAGAAAACTGGTCTGAAATTATGCGGGTCCCTTCTTTATTTTTCACACATGCAGGAGTAACCTGTGCTTTGACATGGGCGAGATTAGCGACAAGTGCGAGCTAAGTAAGGGACCATAGCTGCACACTCTTGTATGTGTAACCAAACTGGGACTCCACCACCTAACGGCATCCATATTTTGCATATAATAGAAGCTGACACGGAAGATTTTTCATTCTGAAGTCGCATTTGAACACTGACTGCCAATCGGGAGAAGAGTTACCCCTCGTATAAGAAGAAGACACGTCCATCAGCACTTGCCGGAGTTGGACAACAGCAGGGTCAAGGCAGATCAACAGTTTGGTTCTTCGTTCTGGTGGTGACGTGGATGCCACGTGAACATGCGAATACGTGAATGCGTGGATATGGAGTCAGTGGTTCAGGAGCACAGATTTAACATCATGTACCATCTCAATGACCCAACGTGACTAGTGCGTGAGGGAACAATCATACAGCTTGCTCTGTCGTGCAGAACCTTACAGCCACGTCATGTCTCTTCTGTCAGGAAATGTACGTGTTTCGAGCTAGACAAGTATCAGCATGGATACTGTGATGTCGCCCGCAGAAGCACGGACTGTCAGCACGGAAACAATTTCTGAGGCTTCCCTTGGGCCAGCTCCAGAGGCAGGCGTTCTGACAGTGCTGAGCCCAACAGCAATAATAAAAAATTTTGTGACATAACGTCATCTGTTCAGGCGAGTCCTGATTCTCCTTGCACTATTGCGACAGTTCGTATCCATGTGTGGAGGCTACGAGAACGTTGAATACTCACAGAATACGCAATGTTACTTACAATACGTCTTGACTGCCAAATATTTATTCACATGACCGGTTCCGGTTCCTCCAGAACCATCTTCAGACCTGCAAATTTCGGTTACAGGAGTAGCCCGTCCACACTCAGCTACCTTCACATGCAACCTTCACATGCTGCGTGAATGTGAAGCAGCATGTGAAGGTTGCTGAGTGTGGACGGGTTACTCCTGCAACCGAAATTTGCAGCTAGAGTAACCGAAACCGGTCATGTGGATAAATACACTCCTGGAAATTGAAACAAGAACACCGTCAATTCATTGTCCCAGGCATGGGGAAACTTTATTGACACATTCCTGGGGTCAGATACATCACATGATCACACTGACAGAACCACAGGCACATACACGCAGGCAACAGTGCATGCACAATGTCGGCACTAGTACAGTCTATATCCACCTTTCGCAGCAATGCAGGCTGCTATTCTCCCATGGAGACGATCGTAGAGATGCTGGATGTAGTCCTGTGGAACGGCTTGCCATGCCATTTCCACCTGGCGCCTCAGTTGGACCAGCGTTCGTGCTGGACGTGCAGACCGCGTGAGACGACGCTCCATCCAGTCCCAAACATCCTCAATGGGGGACAGATCCGGAGATCTTTCTGGCCAGGGTAGTTGACTTACACCTTCTAGAGCACGTTGGGTGGCAAGGGATACATGCGGACGTGCATTGTCCTGTTGGAACAGCAAGTTCCCTTGCCGGTCTAGGAATGGTAGAACGATGGGTTCGATGACGGTTTGGATGTACCGTGCACTATTCAGTGTCCCCTCGACGACCACCAGTGGTGTACGGCCAGTGTAGGAGATCGCTCCCCACACCATGATGCCGCGTGTTGGCCCTGTGTGCCTCGGTCGTATGCAGTCCTGATTGTGGCGCTCACCTGCACGGCGCCAATCACGCATACGACCATCATTGGCACCAAGGCAGAAGCGACTCTCATCGCTGAAGACGACACGTCTCCATTCGTCCCTCCATTCACGCCTGTCGCGACACCACTGGAGTCGGGCTGCACGATGTTGGGGCGTGAGCGGAAGACGGCCTAACGGTGTGCGGGACCGTAGCCCAGCTTCGTGGAGACGGTTGCGAATGGTTCTCGCCGATACCCCAGGAGCAACAGTGTCCCTAATTTGCTGGGAAGTGGCGGTGCGGTCCCCTACGGCACTGCGTAGGATCCTACGGTCTTGGCGTGCATCCGTGCGTCGCTGCGGTCCGGTCCCAGGTCGACGGGCACGTGCACCTTCCGCCGACCACTGGCGATAACATCGATGTACTGTGGAGACCTCACGCCCCACGTGTTGAGCAATTCGGCGGTACGTCCACCCGGCCTCCCGCATGCCCACTATACGCCCTCGCTCAAAGTCCGTCAACTGCACATACGGTTCACGTCCACGCTGTCGCGGCATGCTACCAGTGTTAAAGACTGCGATGGAGCTCCGTATGCCACGGCAAACTGGCTGACACTGACGGCGGCGGTGCACAAATGCTGCGCAGCTAGCGCCATTCGACGGCCAACACCGCGGTTCCTGGTGTGTCCGCTGTGCCGTGCGTGTGATCATTGCTTGTACAGCCCTCTCGCAGTGTCCGGAGCAAGTATGGTGGGTCTGACACACCGGTGTCAATGTGTTCTTTTTTCCATTTCCTGGAGTGTATATTGCAATCAGGACGGATTATAAGTAACATTGCAAAAAAATGATTGCCGTATGCCTGCAGACATTATGTCTTGTTTTGCAAAATTCACAGAATACTTTAGACATCTTATTGGTCGAGCAGATGGGGGTTGGGTTGATTTGGTCGAAGAGACCGAACAGCTAGGTCATCGGTCTCATTGGATTAGGGAAGGATGGGGTAGGAAGTCTGCCGTGCCCTTTCAAAGGAACCATCCTGGCATTTGCCTGAAGCGATTTAGGGAAGTCACGGAAAACTTAAATCAGAATGGCCAGACGCGGGATTGAACCGTTGTCCTCCTGAATGTGAGTCCAGTGTGCTAACCACAGCGCCACCTCGTTCGGTGGTCGAGCAGAAGGCGTGTTGGTATGACCTGCTGTTATGTTAATAAAACTATCATCTCTGTTCCACGTAGCAGTTTGATGCTTTAAAACCGGTGATTGTGCAAAGTCGTTGAAATCTCCTTTACATTGTCTTTCAACAAGAGACCGGAAGACGACATGTTGTTCATGCTGTCGTGGCCTACCTCATCGACTGAAAATATGCCTTAATGAGTTTCTGAAAGACTGGTACACCACCATTCGCCAGCCTTTACGACTGATAAAGTCAATGGAGCAGCACGGAATGCCATACTTGTATCTCAGTTTAGCTCGACGCGCGCATAGGTCAGAGCCCTTGTTCCTGTCAAATGTAACAGCTAACATGAGCGTCCTGTGTACCAAACCACCCGATCAGATACGTATATAATAATGTATTCCTTCTGCTATGGAATGTACGCACAGTAAGTGAAATTTCGTATCTTGCTATCCTTCCTGGTGCTGAATTTTAACTATCCAATATTGTACGCCCACATTTCGAAACCTCTGACATAAAAGTACCTTCTCAGTTTGTATCTCCCCATTCGTTGTCAGCCTCAGGACTGAGACATTCGTATGTCAATAGGTTTAACAAATTTTCTCTTGTTTGGCACCAGATTTCATAAAATAGATTCAACTTATATTTTAGCAGCCGTTGTACTGCAGTTGTAACTTCCTGCACCGCCAAAAAGGAGCTGTACATACAATACCCTTCACTGACGACAAGTTTCCTTAACTGGGATGAAAATCTGACACTGCTGACAAAGACTAAGCTTGCAAGTGGCTCTGCATTCGCATTAACCTCAGACAAGTATTCTCAGATTCACCAAATTCCATATGACGCAAATACACCTTCTGTTTTCAGTGGCTGCAATCACATATGTCCTCTTGTAAGTACGGTACAGAATATTTTGACAAGATTACGTTGAACAACGTTATTTCCCACACGGAATTTTTTTTGGTGGTTCAGGATTTATTGAACAGTTAATATATGTTATGTAGTTCAGCAACATAGTTTCTTCGCAGTATAACCATCTAATAATATGGAAACACAGAAGAAAATTCTTTACATTGAATATTTTACCAAACGCTTGTTTCAAGTAAATACAGAGTTTCTCGAAGGCGGACTAATGTAAGAGTGAAGAAAAATTAAGGGACAAGTTGACAATAAATGCGAATGAAGAAAGAGGATACTTCAACGTACTAGTAATATCGTAACAACCATTACACTGTGCATCAGTAACATTCAAATAAGTTTAGGACGAAGAAAGGCAGTAATATTAACACGAAGGAAAAGAAGAAGAAGCAGAAGCTCAGTTGCTATGATAACAGCATTTGGAAGCTTCTATAGACCACGATACCTGCACTAGAAATTAACAGACTGGAATAGTTGTAGTGGGAAGGAAAAACAAAGAACTATAACTTCTTTGTCATTTATTAAATTCTCCATGACTAATATGTACACGAAATATAACAATTAAGTGCCTAATTAAATAACATACACTAAATTTAAAAATCGTTATTATGTGAACCGTAAATAAATGATCAAATTAGTGATTCCTGTATTTTCGTTCTCATGAGTGTGACTACTCTACACTTACAGGAGAAAAAAATGAAGCTGCTCAAACGGTGTTGCTGCGTTTTCATACACACAAGTTCTCTGCATTCGCATATTTGGCATATGCTACGATATCTCAATTTTCTACGGAAGCTATCTATCCAATGTTAGAGATCAGATCAGATTGAATTTCTAATCAATCTCCTGCGGCCAGCGAACCAGGGCGCTACTGCGAAAAGCGGCATTTCTTGCTACACCAAATCCCCTGCTAAAGACAGGACAGAGTTTCCTCAAAGTTGGGTAAGAGGGCTGTGAAAAGGAGAAAGTTTCCGTCCTGCCTGGCAAAAAGAGAGCACGATATAATCTGCCGATCCGTGAAGATAAATGTCTGTAGAAACAAATCTGAAGCTTAAATGGAGATAACTGTCAGATGATTTAGTGCGGTAATACTTCTAGTTCAACGAAGCACATTCATATCAAAATGATACTTTCTTGAGGCAAACGCAAATACGTCAGAAGCCATACTCACAAGAGGCCTCTAAATCAACGCAAAAGTATTGCACAGTGCCATCTGATATTTTACATTTTGGGCGCTATTTGGCAGACCAGCTTTTTATCATTAAACAAATAACGAACTATAATTAACATTGGGAGGGAGTGCAGTCATCGGCATCATATGATGCTGTACAATAAAATTTATATCAGCCGCTGATTGGAAACATTCCGTTTCAGCCGTATTATTAGCTCCGTTTATAAACATCTATGTTTTCAGTTTTCTAAAAGCGCTTCAGGGCATTTTTGTCCAACTGTTGCTGTCACTCAGTTTTCTTTCTTCGGCCAACTTAAATAACTAATAACTTTGTCTTCTTTGTAATTTACATTACTTAATTTTTATGTCTCGATTATACATTACTTTAACCTTAAAGTAGCTGGTTATCAGGGTAACTGTTATTGTTGTTCAATTAAGTTATTCTAGTAAGTGTAGAAGTTTGTCTCATCCTTTAGAACACATTCTTCAGGTCTTTCCTCAGAGTAGCTGCCTACCGTTAATTTCTCTTTGGCTTTTGAGAAATGTATTGGTTATACAAAACTTTCTTGTTTTCTTCCTCGTTCATTTCCACATCTCTCGCTGTAATGATAAGTTTCTAATGAAAAACTATAGCACAGAGGTATATGTTCCTCGGTACACTATCGTGTGCAGAAAGACATGCTCAATTTAGATGGCTATTTTTACAGATTATGTAGAAACTGAAAAGTCTTACACAAGTCTATTATCATGGAAACGTGCTAATCAATATTACTAATTTCGCTGTACAATTTCTTTCAAACTTCCTATTCCTAGCCTGTTCCATTTTTTCTTAAAATAATTTTTACTGGGCGCCTTCGGTGAAAAAATTTAGTTCATATCTGGGATATAACAGAAGAGTGAGTAAATTAAACAACAATTTTACTGTTACCAGTCACCGTTTTATGTATTTCCACGAAGCGTTTCATAGGTTTAAACCTCCATCTTCGGGTGAATTTACATTAGTTACTATGACATTTATCTGTGTGTTGTGTTACGATTTTTTGGAGGAACTTGTGGCACTGCCTAGTGGAGAAACAAGACACTATTTCAGAACATGGTTTTGGATTTCTTCTGACAAAAAATTAAACTGATATCCAACGGTAAACATAAAATAAGTAAACTAGAGTACCTCCAGTGGTCACAGGTTCCTTTCGCTGTCGTAACACATCACATGTATACTGTCACATTTGTAAACAAATATGGCGTTTGGAATCTACTGGGTGCAAGGTTCGTGTAGCAGAAGAGAAGACATAATTGCAAAGGGCAAAGAATATACATCGTGACAACATTATTAGAGCATAATTGTTTAAAGCATTTGGAGGTGTTTGTTTTGAGGTGTCGAATATACACTCCTGGAAATTGAAATAAGAACACCGTGAATTCATTGTCCCAGGAAGGGGAAACTTTATTGACACATTCCTGGGGTCAGATACATCACATGATCACACTGACAGAACCACAGGCACATAGACACAGGCAACAGAGCATGCACAATGTCGGCACTAGTAAAGTGTATATCCACCTTTCGCAGCAATGCAGGCTGCTATTCTCCCATGGAGACGATCGTAGAGATGCTGGATGTAGTCCTGTGGAACGGCTTGCCATGCCATTTCCACCTGGCGCCTCAGTTGGACCAGCGTTCGTGCCGGACGTGCAGACCGCGTGAGACGACGCTTCATCCAGTCCCAAACATGCTCAATGGGGGACAGATCCGGAGATCTTGCTGGCCAGGGTAGTTGACTTACACCTTCTAGAGCACGTTGGGTGGCACGGGATACATGCGGACGTGCATTGTCCTGTTGGAACAGCAAGTTCCCTTGCCGGTCTAGGAATGGTAGAACGATGGGTTCGATGACGGTTTGGATGTACCATGCACTATTCAGTGTCCCCTCGACGATCACCAGTGGTGTACGGCCAGTGTAGGAGATCGCTCCCCACACCATGATGCCGGGTGTTGGCCCTGTGTGCCTCGGTCGTATGCAGTCCTGATTGTGGCGCTCACCTGCACGGCGCCAAACACGCATACGACCATCATTGGCACCAAGGCAGAAGCGACTCTCATCGCTGAAGACGACACGTCTCCATTCGTCCCTCCATTCACGCCTGTCGCGACACCACTGGAGGCGGGCTGCACGATGTTGGGGCGTGAGCGGAAGACGGCCTAACGGTGTGCGGGACCGTAGCCCAGCTTCATGGAGACGGTTGCGAATGGTCCTCGCCGATACCCCAGGAGCAACAGTGTCCCTAATTTGCTGGGAAGTGGCGGTGCGGTCCCCTACGGCACTGCGTAGGATCCTACGGTCTTGGCGTGCATCCGTGCGTCGCTGCGGTCCGGTCCCAGGTCGACGGGCACGTGCACCTTCCGCCGACCACTGGCGACGACATCGATGTACTGTGGAGACCTCACGCCCCACGTGTTGAGCAATTCGGCGGTACGTCCACCCGGCCTCCCGCATGCCCACTATACGCCCTCGCTCAAAGTCCGTCAACTGCACATACGGTTCACGTCCACGCTGTCGCGGCATGCTACCAGTGTTAAAGACTGCGATGGAGCTCCGTATGCCACGGCAAACTGGCTGACACTGACGGCGGCGGTGCACAAATGCTGCGCAGCTAGCGCCATTCGACGGCCAACACCGCGGTTCCTGGTGTGTCCGCTGTGCCGTGCGTGTGATCATTGCTTGTACAGCCCTCTCGCAGTGTCCGGAGCAAGTATGGTGGGTCTGACACACCGGTGTCAATGTGTTCTTTTTTCCATTTCCAGGAGTGTATGTGTGTCTACTTCAGGTGGCATACAAATCCAATTTTGACAAGTTAAAACAGCTTAACATACGCACTCGTTTATACAATCAGGTAAAATATTAAAACGGCTTAAACTTCATACTTGTTAATAACAATCAGGTGAGATGTTACAGACTTGAAGTACAATAATCATATTGGCTACAGGAGTGTAATCATACATAGATGACACTATTTTAGTGGGATTAATAGACAGATGTGAGAGGCTGGAGGCAGGAGGAGAGGAAGAAAGAGAGAGAGAGAGTGAGCAGGTGGAAAGAATGATTATAAGAGAGCAAACACTTGCATGACAAGGGGTCTTAGGACTGCATGTTACATATATTAGCTGCCTAATGGTTGGGGTAATACATTGGTTAATGCTATAACATATGCAGATAGATATATAATTTGTGCCAGTAGTTGATGTACATACAGTTTCAAGCTGACTAGGGGTACAAGCTGTTGGTGTGATGAATTATCTGTAAATGAGGGCAATCTCTTGTACTCTTGGTGGCTCTCAATATCTACGGTAAATATTAACGTGTGTGGACATGTGTGCACGATTAAGTGTGTGTGTGTGTGTGTGTGTGTGTGTGCGCGCATTTTTAAGAGTGTAGGCAGTTGCTGAAAACAGAGATAATACTGTTGTGAATATTGTCATTTTTTCATTTAACATGGTCTGACAATGGGGTCAAATCTTTCCGGATTGCTAGTAGAAATATTTGTAAGTAACCTAGAAGACAAAATCCAGAATTCCAATCACCACCTCCTCAAATAATTCTGTAATAATGTTGTTACGATGTATATTCTTGTCACTTTGCGATTATGTCTTCTCTTCTGCTATACGAACCTTGCACCCAGCAGATTCCAGACGCCATATTTGTTTACAAATGTGACAGTATACATGTGATGTGTTACGACAGCGAAAGGAACCTGTGACCACTGGAGGTACTCTAGTTTACTTATTTTATGTTTAACATTAGATGTCAGTTTAATTTTTTGTCAGAAGGAATCCAAAACCATGTCTTGAAATAGTGTCTAGTTTCTCCACTAGGCAGTGCCACAAGTTTCTCCAAAAAATCGTAACACAACACACACACACAAATGTCATAGTAACTAATGTAAATCCACCCGATGATGGAGGTTTAAATCTTTGAAACGCGTCGTGGAAATAAATAAAACGGTGACTGGTAACAGGAAACGTGTTGTTTCATTTAATGTAAATAACAGTCACGGTAAAGCCTAACCTAAAATGTTAGCATTTAAAGAAGAGTGAGCAATTATTTTTGCCCTATCTCTCATTCGTTGCGGAAAGTAACTATAACAATATTGTTCCAGCTTAGGTACTGATGTTCTTCAGCAAATACTCAGCTAATACGTTCGAAAATTTATTCAGTTAGTATTTGCCCTCCCATTTTAGCAGTTTGCATTGAAACGTCATTATCTCCATGCGCTACTCCTTTCCTCATTCGTAGAATGCCTCTACATATGCCACCTGGTCAGCCATGTCCCAAATTTTATTCTTTATTACCTGACACATCTTTTGAACCATTTAATGAATTTTATAATGCTCCTCCCACTTTCTCTTTGTTTGTAGCGTATGGGATATAATAATGGAAAGAAAATATGCCAAAAAAATAGAGGAAATGCTAGTGTACATCGGGTTGCTAGTATGAATGTATTTCATGTCGTTTCTGTCATCTGATATAAATTAATTACACACTCTCGAGAGTAATGAATTATGAATTCAGTGACTACTAAATGAAACTGGACACACTATTAGTTCCATTTGAAGATCTGGGAAAACAGCCTAATAATCGCGGAAAGAAATGAAACAATTACAGTCGCGAAGTTGTACCGTGATTTTCGTGATGTTAGTGAAAGACAAATAGTATTAGGCAAAGGAATGTGTTGCATCTGTGGCCTGAGCTGGAGGAAAACAGGTCACTAGAGCTTTACGTTCTAAAAGCAAGTCTTTACAGTGAAGCCTGAGGTTACTGAAACCTTTAAAAACGACTCTAATGTCCCTACGGAACATTTCGCTGTTGCGGATCTCGCTATTGATCTGTAGATGGAGACTGAAGCGGCTGCAGGATCAGTCGTTGGCAGCGAACCAACAACGTAGCCTCACCTGCTATGTTCAAGTCAGCGCCAAGTCTTTCCAAGTCCCTCAGCCCACCTGCTCAGGGTTGGACGCTGGCGGCGACGAAAGCGTGTGGAGGAGAAGTCTGATCATGAAGGCTCCCACGGATGAAGAAATTTGAAAGTCGAACACCGAAAAAAGTGAGTGATATTTGCATTTACTGATTCTGAAAAGGAGATCTCGTGTTTCCGCATTTAGCGACCTTCATTAGGAATTGCTGGGCTTCGGATTTTCCGAGCCAGTGCCATCTGGAAAAAAGATTCCTTAGAAGATGCGGATCTCCTTCCCTGAGGTTCAGGCGATAAACCAATAACGCACTTCCTGCCGTGATGTTGTTGTTGTTGTGGTCTTCAGTCCTTAGACTGGTTTGATGCAGCTCTCCATTCTACCCTATCCTGTGCAAACTTCTTCATCTTCCAGTACTTACTGCAACCTACATCCTTCTGAATTTGCGTAGTGTATTCATCTCTTGGCCTCCCTCTACGATTTTTACCCTCCACGCTGCCCTCCAATGCTAAATTTGTGATCCCGTGATGCCTCAGAACATGTCCTACTAACCGGTCACTTCCTTTTGTCAAGTTGTGCCACAAACTCCTCTTCTCCCTAATTCTATTCAATACTTCATCATTAGTTATGTGATCTACCCATCTAATCTTCAGCATTCTTCTGTAGCACCACATTTCGAAAGCATCTATTCTCTTCTTCTCCAAACTATTTAACGTCCATATTTCACTTCCATACATGGCTACATTCCATACAAATACTTTCAGAAACGACTTTCTGACAATTAAATCTATAGAAACGACTTCCTGACAGTTAAATCTATACTCGATGTTAACAAACTTCTCTTCTTCAGAAATGCTTTCCTTGCCATTGCCAGCCAAGGTTTTATATCTTCTCTACTTCGACCATCATCAGTTATTTTGCTCCCCAAATAGCAAAACTCCTTTACTACTTGAAGTGTCTCATTTCCTAATCCAATTCCCTCAGCATCACCCGACTTAATTTGACTACATTCCATTATCCTCTTTTTCCTTTTGTTGATGTTCATCTTATATCCTCCTTTCGAGACACTGTTCATTCCGTTCAATTGCTCATCCAAGTCCTTTGTTGTCATCGGCGAACCTCAAAGTTTTTATTTATTCTCCGTGGATTTTAATACCTACTCCGAATTTTTCTGTTGTTTCCTTTACTGCTTGCTCAAGATACAAATTGAATAACATCGGGGAGAGGCTACAACCCTGTCTCACTCCCTCCCAACCAATGCTTCCCTTTCATGCCCCTCGACTCTCATAACTGCCATCTGGTTTTTGTACAAATTGTAAATAGCCTTTCGCTCCCTGTATTTTACCACTGCGACCTTTAGAATTTGAAAGAGAGTATTCCAGCCAACATTGTCAAAAGCTTTCTCTAAGTGTACAAATGCTATAAACGTAGGTTTGCCTTTCCTTAATCTTTCTTTTAAGATAAGTCTTAGAGTCAATATTGCCTCACGTGTTCCAGTATTTCAACGTAATCCAAGCTGATCTTCCCCGAGGTCGGCTTCTACCAGTTTTTCCATTCGTCTGTAAAGAATCCTTGTTAGTGTTTTGCAGCTGTGACTTATGAAACTGATAGTTCGGTAATTTTCACATCTGTCAACACCTGCTTTCTTTGGGATTGGAATTATTATACTCTTCTTGAAGTCTGAGGGTATTTCACCTGTCTCATACATCTTTCTCATCAGATGGTAGAGTTTTGTCAGGACTGGCTTCCCAAGACCGTCAGCAGTTCTAATGGAATGTTGTCTACTCCCGCGATCTTTTTTCCACACAGGTCTTTCAGTGCTCTGTCAAACTCTTCACGCAGTATCTCCCATTTCATCTTCCTCTAAGTCTTCTTCCATTTCCATAATACTGTCCTCAAGTACATCGCCCTTGTATAGACCCGCTATGTACTCCTTCCACCTTTCTGCTTTCCCTTCTTTGCTTATAACAGGGTTTCCATCTGAGCTCTGGATATTCATACAAGTGGTTCTCTTTTCTCCAAATTAATTTTCCTGTAGGCTGTATCTATCTTACCCCTAGTGAGATAAGCCTCTATATCCTTACATTTGTCGTCTAGCCATGCCTGCTTAGCCATTTTGCACTTCCGGTTGATCTCATTTTTGAGACGTTTGTATTCCTTTTTGCCTGCTTCACTCTCGCCATTTTTTGAAATTGCATAAATATTTCGTTTCTGTGGACCAGATTTTCGGCGACGTCAACGCACACAAGGAAGTCCCAAACTATTTGCTATTACTGCAATTTCTAGATGTTATCTGTGGTGACCCTGTGTCCCAAAGATACATTCTAAAGAAAGACAGTCTAGAAGTTTTATTAACGATAGTGCATTTCCTGGACCTCACTAAAAACAACGTTTCGCCTCTTCTCACTTTCGAGTCGTATGAAACAGTCGCTTCTGGTGGCCCTACCCCATGGCAGGTCGTACCTGTGTTTCCTGTCATCCAGCCGCGGCAACTCTCAAGGAAAGTCTGGTCAAGCGAGTGGCACTGACTGTGACCTGTCCAGCGTACTTCTCTGTGAGATCAGCCTGGAGCGGTCCCTCCATCTGGCAACGGAGCATCGCCGCAAATCTGAGAGCTGGCGAGCTCATCCCAGTGTGCTTCTAAAGGGCTTCATATATACATCATACAAGTCCAAATGAAGATGTATGTTAAGACAGTTAACTACCGACAATCACTAACATGCATTTAACTTCACGGTGTTGATTATTTATTTCGATCTAATGCGTCTGTATGTTCTAATCTGACATTAGTTACGGGACAGTTTTGGAAAAGTCGGTGATGTAACAAAAACAAACAATACTCTACAACTAAAACAAATTGTCGGTGTACATTAGTCTGCATAGTATAAAGAGGCAATATAACACCCCAACGACCCCCTTAAAGTCAACTAAGACAGAATATCATAATATGAAGTAGGGAAGAGTTATCTTGGCAAATACGACATCTTTGCCGATAAGCTAACACCAAGAAATTTTGATAACAACAACATTATACATCACTGCACTGAGAGTTTTTCTTATGAAAAGAGGAGGAAGAAACCTCAGATTTAATTAATGGACAAATACCCAAGTGCTAATTGCAATTAATATCTCGAAAGCTAAGTCCAAGGTGATGTTAGTCAGAGATAACTTTTATGTGGAAGAGAGTTGTAAGCGCAACGAAGAAATTCAATGCGCCTACAATACTCATTAACAGAAGAAGTCGCTTGCTGGCTCTCGTCCTCTAAAGACGTGCGAGAACAATTCTTGTCTCAGTTACTGAGACTACGGAACGCGACGAGATTGTTTTGCGTTCAGAAGTGTTTCTGACGTGACGTGATTCGCGAACTTCGGAAACTGATTTTCTAAGCAGGGACAGGAACTGATAGACGCGTTTAACCGTGCATGACGGGTTAATTGAAATTTATTGACGAAACTAGTGAATATTGGACTTGACTTTCAAATAGTTGGTACTAAAAGAAGAGTGAATAGTATATCAAAGGACTACACTCAATTAGTCTCGAGTAGGACACAATTACACGAATTCACGAAGATAATATAATTACGCTGAAGAGTCAAGTTGTCGTAATTGTCAAGAAACTTAGTTTTAATAGAACTGACTTTACCAACCAACTGCGTGTGCGTGTGGTGCGAAAGTTATAAAGTATTTAGTGGCCAGGGAACAACAAAATGTTCGTTCAAAGTGAAATATCAAGCGTGGACTACGTTATTAAGTGATCTAATCAATGATAGTTAACCAACGACTGTTCAGCTCGGACAATTTAATCTGAACATTACGGCGTAGGTTCAATCAGACGTGATCAAAGAGTGTCAGTGGGTCTCGCTTCATGCAGGTTCAACAACGCCATAGCAACGAGCCAACAGCGTACGAGAAGACTGATAATTACAATGTTTCCTCGCAACCGGTAGTGTGTACGATGCGGATGAGATAAGATTTAACACAACTACTGCATATCCAGGCAATGAATCATTCAATGTTAAATCAGAAGAAGCATCCATCGTACGAGTTCGCATTTCTGTCTGCCGTTCACCAACGGGGACCTACGTCATCGCGCATCGTGTCTCAGCTCCACTGTGAGAGCTGTGGCAGCGGCAGCTCTACGGCGTCGACACTATCAGCACGCGGTTGGAGTGCGGGGACGCCACAGCAACTTGTTGCCAAGATGGTTTCGACTACGCTCAGAAGTTCGCTGGGAATCTCTTACACATCATCGATACAGTCCCACAGTCCCAGCGTCTCCCTGTTCGATTTCCATACTTTTGGAGCTCTGACAAAAGATATTCGCGGCCACGGATTTGCATCATACAAAGAGGTACACGTCTCGGTATTATCATGGTTCCGTAGACAAATGCAAACATTTTTCCATGAAGGCATTGACCGTCTCGTATCACAGTGGAATAAATGTGTTAACAGTTACATCGATTTCATTTGAAGTAATAAACACATTTTTCATTCCACTGCCCCTTATACACGATGTGGAGGCAACAAAATTCATATAGTAAATGCTTTTAATTCCGCAGACTGCTTTCTCTTACTCAATACGTTATTCAGTAATACACTCCTGGAAATTGAAATCAGAACACCGTGAATTCATTGTCCCAGGAAGGGGAAACTTTATTGACACATTCCTGGTGTCAGATACATCACATGATCACACTGACAGAACCACACGCACATAGACACAGGCAACAGAGCATGCACAATGTCGGCACTAGTACAGTGTATATCCACCTTTCGCAGCAATGCAGGCTGCTATTCTCCCATGGAGACGATCGTAGAGATGCTGGATGTAGTCCTGTGGAACGGCTTGCCATGCCATTTCCACCTGGCGCCTCAGTTGGACCAGCGTTCGTGCTGGACGTGCAGACCGCGTGAGACGACGCTTCATCCAGTCCCAAACATGCTCAATGGGGGACAGATCCGGAGATCTTGCTGACCAGGGTAGTTGACTTACACCTTGTAGAGCACGTTAGGTGGCACGGGATACATGAGGACGTGCATTGTCCTGTTGGAACAGCAAGTTCCCTTGCCGGTCTAGGAATGGTAAAACGATGGGTTCGATGACGGTTTGGATGTACCGTGCACTATTCAGTGTCCCCTCGACGATCACCAGTGCTGTACGGCCAGTGTAGGAGATCGCTCCCCACACCATGATGCCGGGTGTTGGCCCTGTGTGCCTCGGTCGTATGCAGTCCTGATTGTGGCGCTCACCTGCACGGCGCCAAACACGCATACGACCATCGTTGGCACCAAGGCAGAAGCGACTCTCATCGCTGAAGACGACACGTCTCCATTCGTCCCTCCATTCACGCCTGTCGCGACACCACTGGAGGCGGGCTGCACGATGTTGGGGCGTGAGCGGAAGACGGCCTAACGGTGTGCGGGACCGTAGCCCAGCTTCATAGAGACGGTTGCGAATGGTCCTCGCCGATACCCCAGGAGCAACAGTGTCCCTAATTTGCTGGGAAGTGGCGGTGCGGTCCCCTACGGCACTGCGTAGGATCCTACGGTCTTGGCGTGCATCCGTGCGTCGCTGCGGTCCGGTCCCAGGTCGACGGGCACGTGCACCTTCCGCCGACCACTGGCGACAACATCGATGTACTGTGGAGACCTCACGCCCCACGTGTTGAGCAATTCGGCGGTACGTCCACCCGGCCTCCCGCATGCCCACTATACGCCCTCGCTCAAAGTCCGTCAACTGCACATATGGTTCACGTCCACGCTGTCGCGGCATGCTACCAGTGTTAAAGACTGCGATGGAGCTCCGTATGCCACGGCAAACTGGCTGACACTGACGGCGGCGGTGCACAAATGCTGCGCAGCTAGCGCCATTCGACGGCCAACACCGCGGTTCCTGGTGTGTCCGCTGTGCCGTGCGTGTGATCATTGCTTGTACAGCCCTCTCGCAGTGTCCGGAGCAAGTATGGTGGGTCTGACACACCGGTGTCAATGTGTTCTTTTTTCCATTTCCAGGAGTGTAGTTGACGTGTTTACGAAGCAGATTACGATTAAAAAGGAAGCAACAATATTCCTATGGAAATATAGTTATTCCAGTTGCACTTTACTCGGAGTGTATGGGGAAACCAGAACCTTGTCAGATGACCTGTTATGGCATTGTTGTGGTACATTTAATGACCAGGAATAGCGCATAGTTCAGTAAGCAGAATTAGCATCTAAATTAATTTCTCCAGTGGAGCCAAACAACACACCATAGACGCCAACAATGTGTGTAACTAATAGCAGGTAAAAGTGTACTCTTTTTGCTTTTATAGATATTAAAATGCGAAGCAAACTGTCTACCAAGATGGAAAGCAGTGAGATTAGAACATGAAGAAGTCATAAGTAACGTTATATGGCCCTAAACGTTAATCAGAGAACATTACCATGGCTTCTAACATTATTCTTGACGATATTATTCTCGTCTATCACTGTGAAATTTTCCCATCTCCAATCAAATCTAAAATTTAGAGAAATATTTCTGCCTAAGGAAAAAGACAAAAAACTAACCCATTAATCAATTTCACAGGATATCTGCTGCTGTGTACGCACTGTAAATATTTCTTAACATGTGTGCAATCTTGACTTTCCAGGACATCATTACGTGATATCCTATTACTATAGAATTAATCTGCCACAATTACACTCAGTCATGGATGAGTAAGAATGCGTAGAGATATGAAATGGATCGACCTTATTGTCTCAAATATAGGATATGAAATGCAAGGGCAAAATTCATTGATTGGAAAGACAAAAATTGCGATCCGCCTACAAAAGAGATTGCATTCAATACACTTGTACGTCCATTATCTGATTACTGCTCAAGTGTTTGGGGTTCATATCAAGTTGGAATAACAGTGTGTACCAAGGACGACGTTAGGGATGCTCACAGGATGGCGACAGTATGTAACAGAAATATTCAGTTCTTTTTAACCAGTAGACTCTGGAAGAAAGATGCTAGAAATCTCGTGAAAATGTCGCATAGAAATTTTCACAAACTGCATTTAGGCTCATAAAGTATGAAACTCTTCAGCCGTCAACGTGCAAGACCTTCCACACAGAAACTTGGGGAACAGCATCCTGCACATTGGTGTAGAATCTGTAATTATTCTTACTTCATTCAGTCCATCCCTGAACGGAAAAAAATCTGTCTTAAAATAGTGTACAATAAGATGTATCGTATCTCATTCACTTTGTTTCGTAGAGTATGGCTGTACTATGATAGCCTCAGAGAGGTTTGCACCATTCAGTTATCTTGTTCTTATAATTAACTACGGTGGACAGGGGCACATGAGAAACATCGTTATCGCAAGGTCACATTCTTCTTCGAGTGCTTGCTAGAGGCCGGTATCAGTAGCGTTTCTCCACAAATTTAAAATATCTCTCATCATAATTTCAGAGTAAGATATGAATCGTTCAGCGTATGGGTTAAATCATCATATCAGTATAAATCTTTGTCCATCTCTTCCATTTCATCTTTGAATGTGGTGAACGGTATACCCATTAACCTCAAGCCATTGAAGGACAGACTAAAGCCTTTTATGTACGAGGGCAGTTCAATAAGTAATGCAACACATTTTTTTTTCTCGGCCAATTTTGGTTGAAAAAACCGGAAGTTTCTTGTGGAATATTTTCAAACATTCCCGCTTCGTCTCGTATAGTTTCATTGACTTCCGACAGGTGGCAGCGCTGTACGTAGCTGTTAAAATGGCGTCTGTAACGGATTTGCGCTGCAAACAACGGGCAGTGATCGAGTTTCTTTTGGCGGAAAACCAGGGCATCTCAGATATTCATAGGCGCTTGCAGAATGTCTACGGTGATCTGGCAGTGGACAAAAGCACGGTGAGTCGTTGGGCAAAGCGTGTGTCATCATCGCCGCAAGGTCAAGCAAGACTGTCTGATCTCCCGCGTGCGGGTCGGCCGTGCACAGCTGTGACTCCTGCAATGGCGGAGCGTGCGAACACACTCGTTCGAGATGATCGACGGATCACCATCAAACAACTCAGTGCTCAACTTGACATCTCTGTTGGTAGTGCTGTCACAATTGTTCACCAGTTGGGATATTCAAAGGTTTGTTCCCGCTGGGTCCCTCGTTGTCTAACCGAACACCATAAAGAGCAAAGGAGAACCATCTGTGCGGAATTGCTTGCTCGTCATGTGGCTGAGGGTGACAATTTCTTGTCAAAGATTGTTACAGGCGATGAAACATGGGTTCATCACTTCGAACCTGAAACAAAACGGCAATCTGTAAGCGTAGGCTTCCGCAGCCGTTGTCTTCTCCAATAAAATTCTTCAGGGTATCAGACCGCATAGAAATAGCCAAAAGACCCGCCAACATGAATAGAGAGGACGGGTACAAGCTTCCGAGGTCTTGGCTGCCTGCAATAGCAGGGCTACGGAGCGGCGGCAGAGCCGTGGCGGCCCATGTAGACACGCGGAGAGCCGCAGTAGTAGTCGCGAGCACACAAAGTAATGGCACGCCGCAGCCAGCCTTTGGGCAGCATGGAAACAGTGTGACGTCACAGCCATCACCTGTTCGCTATTCGTCCGTCTCCTCCAATGGGGTGGATTAATATAAAGACCAATAGAAAATAGCTATTTCAGCCAATGACAGATAATAAAGGAAACACCAATAAAGCATACCTTTCACCCCTCCTCCTCCTCCTTTTACAGCCAATCAAGTAACGACACGGTTTTCTCGTGCAGCTTTTTAAGGAACCAAGTGTGTTCATTTAGCAGTTAACGTAAGGCCCTGATGAAGGCTAGCTGCAACGCTGGCCGAAACGTTGGCGCATTTTAAAATTATGACGATGCGGTCTGATACCCTGAAGAATTTTATTGAAGAAGACAACGGCCGCGGAAGCCTACGCTTACATTTAACCAACCTGTATGGGCAGGAAATCCACGGAAACATCAAGAAGTTAGAAGCACTGCGTTTAAAAAGATATAAACTGCTGAATGACCTTGCTTTTTTGAAGAGATGGAGAGACACGAGTGTTGTGCCGTATTCTTTGCGGTTGACATCTCACATAAAAACGAACAAGGCGAGGAATATCTGTGTTAAAGCCAGTAAAGCATTGCTACGGGAAAGGATCCGCCACATCCGCATAAGTCTCGATGCTCACAACAGGAATTTGTGTGATCTGCACCTATTTCTGGCCGGAAAACTTCAGATGGAAGACTGGGATAAAGTCGACAGGTTAACCTTTCAGCAAGCATCAAGGACCAGCAATAGTATTACTAACCGCCAGATGAGAAAGTACGATAAACTACAACAGAAAGCCACGGACGAAACATTGACGCTGGACAGGTGACGGACAGTGGTCAACCTCTCCAGCCACACCTTGAGCGAAGCAACCACAGCAATTCTGGCCAAGGGGATGAATTTCGCAGTCGCACCCAAGCGAGTTCCAAAAGAAGATATCATAGAATCCGTAGAGGCTTCGGTACGTCATCTGCCACAGGCCGAGGCGGAGAAGATCCGGCAGGAAACGGTCAGAGTTCTGAATAAAGCAAAGCCACCGAAGCAAAACATCAACGCTGAGGAATACCATGCCATCAAGGAACTCAGGGACAACCTCCACTTAGTAGTGGTACAGGCAGATAAGGGCAACGCCACTGTAGTCTTGGACACAACTGATTACAACAAACGAATGGAAGATATTCTCGCAGAACCTATCTACAAGAAACTTCGTGGAGATCCGACGGCCAAGGTAACCAAAACGACGCAGGAATTGCTCAAGCACTCTAGAATCAACTTCGACAAGGCCAGAAGATTCATCCCGCAAGTGACACAGGCACCAAGGATATATGGTGTACCGAAGGTACACAAAACCGACTTCCCCTTAAGGCCCATAGTAAACCGTATAAATTCGCCGACCTACTACCTAGCGAAATAACTGGCACCTAGGCTCCGACACCTAGTGCATCAAACCGAGTCCTACGTTAAGGATTCCACTCACTTCGTGTCTCTCCTAAAGGAAATGCGTGTTACGGACCAAGATCTGATGGTTAGTTTCGACGTCAAATCCCTATTCACGAATGTCCCAGTGTCAGATACTGTGAACATCCTAGAAGAACGCGTGGCACCTGATATATGTGAGCTTGTGCGCCACTGTCTGACGACCAGCTATTTCAAGTGGAGAGGTCAATTTTATGAACAAACTGATGGTGTAGCTATGGGCTCACCCCTATCGGCTATCGCAGCAGACATTTTCATGGAGGCATTTGAGGAAACAGCCCTCCAGTCCGCACCATTACGTCCAAATTGTTGGCCCCGCTATGTCGATGATACTTTCGTCATCTGGCCCCACGGAGAAGAGGAGTTACAGAACTTCCACAAGCACCTTAACCAACAGCATAGGAAAATTCAGTTTACAATGGAAACAGAGAAGAATGGGGTGCTGCCTTTTCTCGACGTGGAAGTTTATCGAAAACCTGATGGTAAACTTGGCCACAAAGTGTACAGGAAACCAACCAATACGGGCAGGTAACTTCACGCCTCCTCCCACCATCACCCCACGCAGAAGAAGTCCGCCCTGCACACGCTAACGAAGAGAGCGTACAGGATAAGCGACGAAGAACATCTGAAGACAGAACTTGAACGCCTCAGGTCCATCTTCGGAACTAATGGCTATGGGAAGCAGATGATAGACAGCACCATGTCGACAAGGGAGAAGACTAATAGGGAAGAGGAGAAGGAGGCACAGAGCATTGCTGTGTTACCATATGTACAAGGGGTTACCGAACGTATTGGCAAAATTCTACGAAAAGCCGACATCAAACCAATTTTCCGAAGCAGAAACAAAATATCAGACATGCTCGGTTCTACCAAGGATACAGTTGACAAACTACACACAGCTGGCGTGTATGAAATTGGTTGTGCGTGTGGATTAGTCTACATAGGTGAGATGGGACGTCCGATTAGCACAAGGCTCTCGGAACATGAAAGATATATCCGCCTGAAACAACACACTAAGTCAGCAGTGGCGGAACACCGAGACGAGTGCGGGAAACCAATATTTTTTCAAGAAGCCCGCGTCCTGGGGAAACAGCCTCTCACTTTCAAAAGAAAGATTAGAGAGGCGATAGAAATAGCGAAAAGACCCGCCAACATGAATAGAGAGGACGGGTACAAGCTTCCGAGGTCTTGGCTGCCTGCAATAGCAGGGCTACGGAGCGGCGGCAGAGCCGTGGCGGCCCATGTAGACACGCGGAGAGCCGCAGTAGTAGTCGCGAGCACACAAAGCAATGGCACGCCGCAGCCGGCTTCTGGACAGCATGGAAACAGTGTGACGTCACAGCCATCACCTGTTCGCTATTCGTCCGTCTCCTCCAATGGGGTGGATTAATATAAAGACCAATAGAACATAGCTATTTCAGCCAATGACAGATAATAAAGGAAACACCAATAAAGCATACCTTTCACCCCTCCTCCTCCTCCTTTTACAACCGATCAAGTAACGACACGGTTTTCTCGTGCAGCTATTTAAGGAACCAAGTGTGTTCATTTAGCAGTTAACGTAAGGCCCTGATGAAGGCTAGCTGCAACGCTGGCCGAAACGTTGGCGCATTTTAAAATTATGACGATGCGGTCTGATACCCTGAAGAATTTTATTGAAGAAAACGGCAATCAATGGAGTGGCGCCACACCCGCTCCTCTACCAAGAAAAAAGTTTAAAGCCATACCCTCAGCCGGTCAAGTCATGGTTACAGTCTTCTGGGACGCTGAAGGGGTTATTCTGTTCGATGTCCTTCCCGATGGTCAAACGATCAACTCTGAAGTGTATTGTGCTACTCTTCAGAAATTGAAGAAACGACTTCAGCGTGTTCGTAGGCACAAAAATCAGAACGAACTTCTCCTTCTTCATGACAACGCAAGACCTCACACAAGTCTTCGCACCCGAGAGGAGCTCACAAAACTTCAGTGGACTGTTCTTCCTCATGCACCCTACAGCCCCGATCTCGCACCGTCGGATTTCCATATGTTTGGCCCAATGAAGGACGCAATCCGTGGGACGCACTACGCGGATGATGAAGAAGTTATTGATGCAGTACGACGTTGACTCCGACATCGACCAGTGTAATGGTACCGTGCAGGCATACAGGCCATCATTTCAAGGTGGCGTAAGGCCGTAGCATTGAATGAAGATTACGTTGAAAAATAGTGTTGTATAGCTAAAAGATTGGGGAATAACCTGGTGTATTTCAATGCTGAATAAAACAAACCCTGTTTCAGAAAAAAAATGTGTTGCATTACTTATTGAACTGCCCTCGTATTTATTGTCATAAGTCACTGCTGGTTATATCGTAACTGGCTTTTTTCTGTACAACAGCGAATCGGAATGTCAACAGCAGCCTCATTCGGGAATCTCTCTTTTTCTCTTCCCTCTAGAAGATTTTGGAGTATTTATCTCATCCATTAACTTATCACTTATTTCCTATTCTTCCCTCTACCAATTACCGTCGCATTCGAACTGCGCTGTCATACACTTCTGTGTAACTTTTATTGAAGGTTTCCCGCTTTCTAGAGACATATTGCTGGTCATAATTTTGTAAGGTTTGGCAATCAAATGTTTCACAACTCTCCGATCGAGAAAACCAAGAAGCGGGACCAAATGAACACATTTCTAGGACCACACACACAGACTATCAACATTAGAAAGCACCACTGAAGATGCTTTATAAATAAAAAAAAACGGAAACGCGTATGGCAAAAAAAACTGATTATCAATTAGTTGAAAAGATGGAACATACCTCTGTAGAGGAATGTTGAATTGGGATGGGTTGTCAGGATGCACCGTATTAAAAGTCATCTGAGTTTCCCAAGTGATTTATTATTTCCAGCTACAGTGCCCCCACTCCTCTCGGTCTACGTCCCTGGGTCCCACAATGCTGTGGGCGCCACTTTGCTGTCTGTGAAACTGCTTGGCGTGGAATGGCTGCCTCAGCGACCTGTGCAACACCGTGCAGTCAGTAGGCCTTGTGCGGCCACAGTGTTGTGGCGACAACAGGAGGCGCCGGCAGTCGACTCAGCGGCCTCTGTCCCTGGCGCCTCAGCACCACTTTGCTGTGAGCTGCAAGGTGGCCCACGGCATGCTTCCTCACCAGTGTAGCTAAGATCGCAGTGACAACAAGCGCCGGTGATCCGGCATCCGAATATGCTGCCCTCGCCTTGGGATTCATCTGGCATGTGCTGGGAGCCAACAAGACTGCCCGCAGTAGCGAGCCACGGCGTGGCCCACCGCTGGCTGGCTGTGGATTGCTCGCTGGCCTCAGAGGGTCGAACCAGCGACCTGCTGCGGTCTGGAACGATGGTGCCCCATCTGCTGCTGCCTGTAGCTGGCAGTGTGACACCCCCCCCCCCCCCCCATCCAGGAGAGCTGTCACACTTGAATGCCTTGTTAGTGAACTGGCGCCTGTTTATATGTGGCTGTGTGCCTCTGTTTTGGTGACGCACTGCTCCGAGTCATGTACTGGGTTGGGCCAGTGGGCCCCTTCTGCCTGCATCTTGCGCCATGCAAACTGCTGCATTTTCTCTTTTGAGCGAGTCTATGGCCCTTTGGCCTCCATGCTACTTTGTAACCGCTGGTAGTGCAACTTTGTGTCCACAGACCCGCGCCTGTCTGTAACTTGTGTGCTCAGAAATATTGCACCGAAGGTAACCTTTTCCCATCTTAAATGGTGGTACTTTTACACCTCCATGAACTTCGAAGCACCTAAGGAACAACGGAAAGTGAGAAAAACCACAAGTAAAATATTTTCGCGTTTCCAACAGAAAGGGCATATTTTATAGGTACCTGGAAATAGTATTTAGATACATAAATGTTAACGTTCGGTAAGCTAGTTTGTTAGTATGCTGTTCCTTCCTCATCATTCTTTCGCCACCTTACACCGATTTTGGAATATGGTACAATGACAAATTTAATTATATCAGTTGTGCCCAAGGAGTATATTGCATACAAATATAACTGTCACAAAAGCCCTCAAACTATGTCTTATGATTGCCTATTATCATTCCTACAACTTACTCCACATTTGCCATTATCACTTGTTGCACATAATCCCTTACTGTTAAGGTCGCCACCTTACACTGATATTGGAATACAATGACACATTTAATTAAATCAGTTGTGCCCAAGGCGTATATCGCATACAAATAAATGTAAACGTCACAAAAGCCCTCAAACTATGTCTTATGACTGCCTGTTAGCATTCGTACAACTTACTTCACATTTCCCATTACCACATATTGCACATAACCCCGTACAGTTAAAGCCTCGTGGAGCCACTGTTCACAAACCACACATGTTATCTGGTCTACTTGATAGTTGTTCTACACTGATATGTTTCACAAATTCTTTCCCAACACCTACCCAAATGCCCCACTCTAAACTTCTTTGTCATCGTTTTCTAGGCGGCGCTGAAGTTCGTAATAAGGAAAACCATCATCTTCAGATGCTCTGAAATATATGATACTCCCTGATCCAGTTCGCTCCAATACCATCTGAAGACGTTCTCACGCAGTTTCAGAGCATTTTCTGCTATAAGAAAAAAATGAAAGTGTGATGCACAGTTGACGTCTTAAACAGAAGAATGGTGACATCTTCCTGAAGCCGCCTTTTATGTCACATTACCAGATATGGCTGAATATTGGCAGTTGTTGATGCCGACAGAAACTTGGAAAGTCAACCTACATTAATAGATATTCTCAGTTTTCAAACATATGAGCATGCAATTTTAATACCTTCACAGCAGTGAAATATATTCCTTCCGAGGGTATTTCTGTTTAACAACACGAACAATCGACCAACGGTGATAGCTTTAATTCCATCGACACAGAACTGATTCTTTAAAAGGCATACTTCACTGTGTATCGTTCTCTGTTGCCTGAATAGAGACCTATGATAAATCAGCCTCTTTACTCTTGCAGCCATCTTACATGGATACAATCTGTTAAGTGTTGGTGACTGCAAATGAATATGTGTACACATATAATATGAGGTAATGTTTTTTGTTTGATGATGGAAGCAGGGAAAGAGTCTGAACAAGTGCCAGCACATAGCCAACTCATCCAGAATAGAGTCGCAGAGGCTATGAGTCTCATTTTCGATGGAAGGATCTCAGATAACAGCGTCACAATATGCCCTAACTGCATAAGACACTACATAGGGATTTTGGAATAAATTCAGGATACTGGCCAAAAGTCTGGTGATGAGGATATTCACGTCAGAGTTACGTAGAAGTTGCTCCATGCTTAGCTCAGTTTTGATTACATATAACGTTTTCTTTCCCCTAAATCCCATGTGAAATTATAGCAATATAGTTTCATTTTTATGTCGTCATTTCGTGATTATTTTAACACGAATACTGAACAATTGCTAGGGAGGAAAGCTTTCCGTTTTTCCTGCTGGAATGGTACCCCCTTAGTGAGGTCACAGGTCCCCGTTTGTCGGCAGAAACCAGCCAGTAAACATCAGGAGGGGAAGGCAGCCTCCAAAGGAAGACACGGTCTCTGTGGTAGTGGGGCTGTCCTGCTCCACGCTTCTGCCGGAGAGCCAGCATCTGTCTTTTCTGAAGGCAGTGGATGCTTTTCCACCACTGCTCCTCCACAGAGAAGAATAGAGAACGAAATTTTTGCATTTTCTGTACGGAAATTGAAGGAGAGGATGCCGCGTCACCTGGCCAGCGTGAGAATTTCGGTTGCTTTCACTTCCAAAATTATTGTTTATACAATCGAAAGCATTGCTCTTGACGCTGTAGTTGTGTAGAATCTGACCAATGAAGCAGACACTGCTCCAGGTTGTATCACACTTGTATTGGTTAATGTGCGTTTTCCACGCCAACAGTGGAATGTTTCTCCGGCATTCCCAGTGTCTCCTTCAGATAAGTGACAGCCTCGTCTGTCACATTGGCAACAGCACTGAATCATCCCCTACATCAAAAACATTTTGGAATGTGGAGATTTTCTTTTTTTGTGTGTGTGTGTGGGGGGGGGGGGGAACTAAAATTCGTGGCTATTCATCTTCTGGCCTCAATCTGTTAATGACGAGCCCACACTTTCGTAATTTCCGGGAAACTGTGTCACAGTCTGCGGTAGCGGGATCCACACTGTGACCAGCCCTCTAATTACACAACTACCATTAAAACTGCTACACCAAGAAGAAATGCAGATGATTAACGTGTATTCATTGGACAAATATATTATACTAGAACTGACATGTGATTACATTTTCACGCAGTTTGGATGCATAGATCCTGAGAAATCAGTACCCGGAACAACCTCCTCTGGCCGTAATAACGGCCTTGATACACTTGGCATTGAGGCAAACAGAGCTTGGATGGCGTGTACAGGTACAGCTGCCCATGCAGCTTCAACACGATACCACAGATCATCAAGAGTAGTGACTGGTGTATTGTGACGAGCCAGTTGCTCGGCCACCATTGACCAGACGTTTTCAATTGGTGATAAATCTGGAGAATGTGCTGGCCAGGGCAGCAATCGAACTTTTTCTGTATCCAGAAAGACTCGTACAGGACCTGCAACATGCAGTTGTTCATTATCCTGCTGATGTGTAGGGTTTCGCAGGGATCGAATGAATGGCAGAGCCACGGGTCATAACACATCTGAAATGTAACGTCCACTGTTCAAAGTGCCGCAAATGCGAACAAGAGGTGACTCAGACGTGTAACCAATGAAACCCCATACCATCACGCCGGGTGATACGCCAGTATGGCGATGAGGAATACACGCTTCCTTTGTGCGCTCACCGCGATGTCGCCAAACACGGATGCGACCATCATGATGCTGTGAACAGAACCTGGATTCATCCGAAAAAATGACGTTTCGTGCACCCAGGTTCGTCGTTGAGTAGACCATCGCAGGTGCTGCTGTCTGTGATGCAGCGTCAAGGGTAACCGCAGCCATGGTCTCCGAGGTGATAGTCCATGCTGCTGCAAACGTCTGTTCGTGCAAATGGCTGTTGTGTTGGAAACGTCCCCATCTGTTGACTCAGGGATCAAGACGTGGCTGCACGATCTTTTACAGCCATGCAGATAAGATGCCTGTCATCTCGACTGCTAGTGATTCGAGGCCGTTGGGATCCAGCAAGGCGTTCCGTATTACCCTCCTGAACCCACCAATTCCATATTCTGCTGACAGTCATTGGATCTCGACCAACACGAGGATCAATGTCGCGATACGATAAACCGCAATCGCGATAGGCTACAATCCGACATTTATCAAAGTCGGAAACGTGATGGTACGCATTTCTCCTCCTTACACGAGGCATCACAGCAACGTTTCACCAGGCAACGCCGGTCAACTGCTGTTTGTGTATGAGAAATCGGTTGGAAACTTTCCTCATGTCAGCACGTTGTAGATATCGCCTCTTTCGCCAGCCTTGTGTGAATGGTCTAAACAGCTGATCATTTACATATCACAGCGTCTTCTTCCTGTCGGTTAAATTTCGCGTCTGTAGCACGCCATCTTCGTGGTGTAGCAATTTTAATGGCCAGTAGTGTACTTGTTCTGGTACGCAACGTGAGGTAGCAGTTTTGACTTTTAATTTGTTATTTTGACTCACGAACTTTGAATTCGCTAGCTGCTTCATTGGACTTTCTCCATGCAGTCTTACATAAAATTACCTCGAAGTACGTAAGTTACACAAGCGGCAAGACGCTTCACTGTGTGTTAGCAGTGGTAATGTTAGTGGTGGCTGCGTCACTAAACCAGAGTTGTTAAACACGGTTGTCCAAAATTCCTTCGCCAAAGAAGACCAAGTAAATATTCAGAATTCGAAAGGAGAACAACTGTCACATGATTAAGTGAGACATAGATATTCTCAGTGCAGCAAACAGCTTAAATCGCTTAATAAAAGCAAAGACTCTAGTCCAGATTGTATAACGGCTAGGTTCGTTTCAGTGTATGCTGATACACTAACACCATACTAGCTCCTTATATCTTTACTCACACACCGGAAAGTTTTAAGCTAATATCAATGAGGCGTGCACAGCTCGTGTTCATGCCATTTATCGTTTGTCATCTTTTCTTACGGTACTGCTGGCACGTTTTCTTATTCCATTTATTGGCGTCACTAACTTCCTGCCGTACCTGCCTGTGGGTGGCAGCAGCAGCGCTTATCGCTGGGTGCACTGTCTTACCACTCCGGAACGACCGCTAGTATTTCTGGATCATCGTGTGTCTGGAGTTTGGTTGGAGACGGGCCAGCACTGCAGTTGGGGTATGTAACAGCAGTCAGGGAGGAAGTAGCGTCGGACACCGAGCGTCAGTGTGGTGTGGTGCGGACAGCCAGTTCTTGCCAACCGCTGGCGACACACATGTACTGTCCGACTGAAGAAGACTGGAGCGGCAACGACCGTTGGTTGGTCGTTCGATCGGTCATCTCACTGGCCTACGTATATTCATCTTTGGACCGTTTCCAGGTGTTGGGCAGTCAGTTGGTTGGGGAAGAGGAGGGAGGAAGTCTCTGTGGTGCATATCCAGGCCGGAGCCGCTGGCGGCGTGCATGCACGGTCGGAGTTGTGAGGCGCTTCTTGCGAGTTCGTCGCCCACCGATCCTGGACACTAAAGTTGAGTGCTGACTTAACCTACTATCAAGCCTTAACTGCTATCACATCTCTTCGTTTGATCATGGTTGTCATTTTCTGTGAGATTCCCGCAAGTAACAATGTGTGTGCATTAGAGTTGGCTAGAAGTGCAGTCATATTCCTGTGTGGCGTTTTACTTAATTTAATCCATTCCTTCATTAATGAAGAGTACCAGCGGTATCTTCTGCCTTGTGGTTATTGTTGTTCCGGTTACCTGCCCCGGGCGTTGACATAATTTTCGACAGCGTATTTTCCTCGTCGTGTTGAGGCTGTCCAGCACGGCGTGTTGTTCAATAGGTGACGCGTGTTGGTACTTTTGGGCGTTTATTATGACTTGGCTTGATTGGGCACCAGTGTCCAGAACATTGTGCTATTGACATCTTGTTGTCGTTTTCCTGGTCGGGTGGAGCAGAACTGATCTCATTGGTTGGTTCGTCAGCTGGCTTTCGGTTGGGTTGCCTGTCTCACCTAAATGTGCGTTAATGTTACCTGCCCAGCTCGAACCTTGGAACCTTCTGAGCGACACTCCTTGTGTTTTACATAGTGATTTCCTTTTCAGTCTTAAGTGCTCTGTGTGGCCTTTAGCCGAGTTTTATTTTATTAAAATTGCAAGGTTTGTCTTCGTAGGCCTTAAGACGTAAGAAAAATTGTTTCTTGTTTGGTATGTGGCCTTCAGCCGAGTTTCGGCCTTTCGAAATTAAAATTGGAAATTCCTTGTGCCTAGGCCTTAAGCCCTAAATTGGTTTCCAGTTGGTAGGCTATGTGGCCTTCAGCCGAGTTTTCAGCCTTTTCAAATCAAAAGTTGAAAAGTTTTGTCTAGGCCTTAAGCAGTAAAATTGTTTTCCGCATGGTGTGTGGCCTTCAGCCGAGTTTTAATTCCTCTTACATAAAAAATTCTAAATCCTTGTCTTGCCCTTAAGTCATAAGATTGTTATTCTTTAGTATGAGACCCTCAGCCGAGTATTACACGAAATATTTCAAGAAAAACAATGTTAATCCTATCTACAAGAGTTTTTATTAGGTTTATTATTCCAATAATTGTTATAATCCTTGCAACAATATTATCAAAAAAATTAATCTATGACTGGGAAAAAAGATTTAAGATAAGGCGTTGAGCCTTTTCTAATTGACAGCTCTTCTTCCTGGGCCTTAAGCTGTTAAATTGCTTTGTTGATATGCGGCCTTCAGCCGAGTTTTCAGCCTATTAGGTAGAACAGTGAAAATCTTTGTCTCGGCCTTAAGCCGAAACACTGTTTGTGATTAATGTGTGGCCTTCAGTAGAGTTTTAAGGCAAAAAATTAAGCTAAAGTTTTCCGCCTATTTATATTGAAGATAAAAAAGTTTTATCTAAAGAGATGAGACTTCCAGAAGAACTCCTGTGCCTCAATTCCTTGCTTAGGCCTTGTGCCCTGGATTTTCGTTGTGGTCTTCAGCTGATCTAAATTAGATCAAAGGAGGTCTTTCGTTAAAATCTTGAGTGTTTTCATTCTTGCTTGTGTGATTCTGTGTTTTAAGAAATAAAGATTATATGTTGAGTGCAAGTGACATTAACTTATTTTTGCCCCTTTCCACAAATGTAACCGCATCTGCTCTGTCCTGCTATCTCAGGGATTTCTATCAAAACTAAGGAAAGGAAACTGGAGTAATCTGCATGGTTGCAAACCCATTTAAGTAACATCGATTTGCAGCAGGATTTGGGAACATGTACTGTGTTTGAACATTATGAACATGCAAACAAGTCTCAAGGAAAAACAATTATCGAAGAGGAGTTGGAGAAAGTAAAAGAGCATAAAACTAACGGGGAACCACACCAAAAGAGAAAACGAAATAAGCGAACCAAAATGGGAAAACGTGCACTAAACGATAAAGTAAAGGAAGGTATTAAAATCATATAGCACATGGCCTGGGCTGGCTGATCACAAGAATCAAAAAGGACGAGCTATCCACTCTGCAACGCAATAAAATCTTCAGCCTGAAAGACAAGGCAAGATGAAAGAACATAGCGAAAAGACCAACACTAAGGCAGACAAAATACTAAGAAAGTATGACGAAGAGGTAAAATGGAGGGAGGGTGGAAGCCTGGGAGACCAGATCAGATGCCCTCCATAGATTGTATGGTAAAATCCCTATCACAATCAAAAACTAAATGAGCCATTGAGGCACTGTCGCCCAACGCCGTTGTTAGAGTGCTGGGAAGGTTAAAAGTCCGCCCATGAGCGGCTAAAATTGAGCAGTCCAACAAGATGTAAACGACAGTCATATGGGAGCCACAGCGACACAGGTGTGTCCTCGTGACAGAGGAAGTTACCATGTGTTAGCCAATTATTGCTATTGCACAGCCGGCAAAGGACAACAGAGGTCCCTTGAGTGGCTTGCCTAGTGACCGCCCCACAGTCGTTGTCTCCTTGATAATACGGAATTTGTTTGGTGTACTGAGGGTGCACAATTTAGTATCTGAGATCACGAAAACTTTACAGTGTAAGACCGGTCGGAGATCTGTCTTCGGCAGACCTATCTCCAGAGTTGGTTTACCACTCGGCAGTACGGTGAGGCTGTCAGCAAGTTCCTGTATCCAGACGTGTCCTGTGGTCCAAATGAAGGGCACTTAATGTCTACTATTGCTGAGGGCGTAAACAGACTCCTGGATAGTCATTACCAAAGGATGTCAAGGGAAGCACTGGTCAAGAGCTTTTAGGTTGCTTAAGGAGTCACTACTGAAGACGAAGGACTCACCAATGCAGGAGCGAATATGCTCAAGAGCGCGATAGATGGCTACCAACTATGCACTGAAAACACTGCAACCATCCGGCAAGGAGCACTCTTTATTATGTCCAACGTGAGTGTGAGAGAAACCAACAAGACCTTTGGCCATAGATCCATTCGTGTAGACCGTTTCCGAGCCCTGGAACTCTAAGAGAGGAGAGAAAAGTTGATGGTGGAGAATATCAGGTGGAACTGAGCCTTCTGGACCTTCTGATAGGCCCAAACGAAGCTGTAGGCCTAGACATGGACCATGGAGGTACACATAAGTGGACCTGCAGGAAAGGTGATAGAGGGAAAGCGTAGAGTTCGATAATAAGCGACCACATATGGATGACAAAAGGATTCACAGTTCTGGGCCGCCACTGAGGGAGGTGGATTGCTTTGTTAGGGAACACAAGATGGTAATATGGATGGTGAGGTGAACTATGAATGCAGACAGCATAATCTGCAAGCTGTAGTCGCCGCCAGAACTGCAATGGCGGAACGCCCGCTTCGTCAAGGAGGCTGTTCACTGGGCTCGTTCTGAGAACGAGCCAAACTCCATAGTGGTGGATAGGATCCAGCAGACACAGCACAGAGGGCTAAGCTGAATCATACACCAGGCTCCGGTAGTCAATATGGGACTGTACGAGGGCATTGTACAGCTGCAGCAGTGTAGGACGATTAGCACCCCAGTTGGTTTACATCAGGCATCAAATAATGTTAAAATGCTGCAGCTGAAAAAGATGGGAAGCCAAGTAAGTTGGATTTGAAGACCAGTCCCAAAAAGTGATAAGTGTCCACTGTATCAAGTAGTTGGTCATCACGGCACAGTTCTGGATGGGAGTGGACAGTACAATGACGACAGAAGAGAAAGATGCAGCAATTGGCAGTCGGAAACTGTAAGCCATGAATGAGGGCCCACGACTCTGCCTCTCATATGGCTCCATGCAGCTAGCGTTTAGTCACACTATTTGTAGAAGAGGAGAAGGAAATACAAAATTCGTCATCATATAGGAGGGGAGATTTTGAGGACCCTACTGCTACTGCAAGATAATGGACAGCAATTAAATAGAGTGGGACGCTCATGATATAGCCCTGAAGGACCTCTTTCTCTTGTATAGCTCAGCACTGTGGGAAGCACCAACGCGAACTTTGAAAGTGGGGAGCAAAAATAAGTTCTGCATAAAAATCGAGAGTAGAGCCCAGAGACCTCACTCATGCAGAGTAGCGAGAATCTGGTGGCGCCAAGTGGCACTCTACACCTTCATCACGTCAATAAAGATGGCAATAAGGCCAATCGAATGGCAGACTCCATGTGGACCAAGTTGTTGACGGGAGCGGCCGGGGGGGGGGGGGTGAGCTCTGGGCAAAAAAGGCCCTAGGAGGGTGCCAGAAGGCCCCAAGACTTAAGTAGCCACCACAATCACCATCTCACCATCACCACACGTTCAAGAAGCTTGAATGGAATGTTGGTGATGCTGATAGCATGGTAGCTGTCCACATCTAGTGGGTTCTTACCATGCTGTACCACTGGAATGATGATATATTCCCCCCATTGCGACGGGAATTCGCCAACAATCCATACGCAGTTGAAGACGGTAGGGAGGTGGCGCTGGTAATCCGCTGTCAGACGTTTAATCATTTGCAGATGGATGCGGTCTGGGCCAGGCGATGTGGCAGGACAGCCAACAAGAGCACTGAGAAATTCCCACTCACTGAAGGCAGCATTATATGTCTAAGGATGGAGTGGAGCATTAGATAGGAGTTGTCATTCCACCTGCTGTTTGAGAAGAGGAAAAGTGGGCTGGTATTCCGCAAACACAGAGGTGTGAGCGTAATGCTCGGCAAGACACTCTGCGTTTGCATTTGGATCGGTAGTTACAGTTCCATGTGTGAAACCAGTTACACCAGCTGGCCTTTTACAGCTGCAGAGTCGTTGAAGCTTGGTCTACATCTGGGAAGGAGAGGTTTGTGTCCCAGTTCTGGTGAAGTATCATTCCCAACACTGCTTTATGCATCGTTTGTCGGGTAAGCTCTCCTGGGCATGAAGCCATTTGAAGGCAACGAGGTTCTCGAGGGATGGGTGGTATTTAAAACTTTGGAGGGCCCACCTATGGTCACATGGCTGCAGCAATTTCCAGTGGTCACGAAGGCACTGTTCTCCATAAGTGATAACCCGAGGAACAAAGGACTGTTGATTCAACTGCAGCAACAATAGTAGTAGTGAAGTTGTTAATCACTCCGTCTTTGTTGCCATGCATGTAGGTGGCGATGGTGAAAGCGTCCCAGTCAGCCTTGGTTAGAGCCCAGCAGGTCAAGTGTCCAGATGAGTGACGCTGTAGTAGGGATAGGAAGAGTGGAAATTAGTCACTACCACATGAGTCGTTGTGAGCTCTCCAGTGGGCAGACGGGGACTGCAACCTGAGAGATCAATGGCCACACTGAAACGTCCAGGGGCACCTGTATTTAACAGGTCTTCATCATCTTTACCATGGCCAGGAACCTTGGTTCCACCCACAAAGAGTTATGGGCGTTAAAAACACTCAGAAGTAGAAAAGATGTGGAGGTGGGTTGGGGAATTAATGCAGCCAATACATATTGTGGTACTTCACCGTCTGGAGGGAGGCAGGTGTTACAAATGATAATTGTCTGTATTGTCCTCACCCTGACAGCCACAGCTTCGAAAGGTGTTTGGAAGGAAAAAGTTTAACTAGAGACAGAGGTAAGGACATAGATAGAAAAGCCACCTGACAGTTTCTCATAGTAAGTACGGTTTTTATAGTACCACCGCAAGCCACGAAGGGCGTTGGTCAGCATCGCAGGAAACCAGGTTTCCTGAAGTGCAACGCCAAAGCAGATATAACACTTATGAGTTATCGTAGCTAACCCAAAAAAAAAAAGGCCAGCTGTTCCACTGGAGAATGACGCTTTCTGTCGACTGGGAAGGCATGAAGGCATCAAGGACGCACATTATGCCTCATAGTGACTTGTGACTTGCCACCACCAGTTGAGTGTTCGTATCCAGTAGCATAGCATCGGTGACACACAGGTCCTAAGGAGACTCCAGGATCTCCATCTCGTCCTTGGACACAGAACTGTGGGGGAGCGGTGGTTCAGGGACCACAGGAGTCTCCCACTTCCTAGCAGACCTTGTGTGATTGGCCTCACGCCATTCTGTAGGGGCTGCTGTGAGAGCTTCTCAGAAGTAGCTTCAGGGGCAGAGGAAGACCGTGAAGCCATTAGACCAACGGCTAGTGGCTGGTGTCCACTTGACCACGAGGGGTGACTGTGGAAGGTGGAGTCCCAAGAGACCCCTTCTGCATGAGAGGAGCCAGAGGAGGCTGTTGCTACTCCGGCTGGGAGGGGGGGGGGGGGAGATGGGACAGATGTCCCTGGCCCCTGGCATTTTGCGGATTTGGGGATGATCTCCCAAAGTAGAAGCATTGTGAGAAATAGGGTAAGACGTGTCCCCAGCCAGCAGGAGAGAGGATGAAGAGAGGCAGCTCTGAGGGCCGAATGGAGAAGCTTAGGGAAGGGGAATTGTGCAACTGTGGAGGGAAAAGAAATGGAAATTTGTGGTAAGTTTCTGCAGGAGCAAACTGCTTAGGTCATCGGTCCGTAGCCTTACACACAACTTTATCTAACTTAAACTTACGCTAACGACAACATGTGACCAGCATGGAGGGCGTCAGCATTGTAGCGTGAGCATGAGAAGATGGCATTCGAACAGGGTTCCACCTTTCGTATTTCAGTTTAGCCTCGTGGCTAGACAGCCTGTCCAGGGTCTTGTACTACATAATTTTCCGCTCGTTTTGGATTACCGTTCAGTCTGGTGACCTGGGGCAGTGGTGCTCTCCACAACTGACATGTGGGAGGAGATGCGTAGCGGGTATTCGGATGAAATTAACGTCCACATCCTCTATATGTGGCCCTGGAATTGCACAATCAGTACATGTGCCTGAATTTCCTGCACTTGAAGCTCTGCATAGGGGGACGGTCATATGTTTTGACGTCTCATTGACATACCATCCCCGTGTCTTTCCAGATAACTAATCACTCTCAGGCGCCCTGTTGTCTTTAGGCCTCCTATAGACGTGCTGGATGAAGTGAACGCCCCATACTTCCAAATGAGCCCTTAGCTGGTCGTTAGACTGCAACAGGAGTACGCAACGGAAAATAATTGCCTCCACCATGTTGAGACTTTCATGAGGACTGACCGAATTAGGAATATCATCCAGCTTGTCACAGGCGAGTAAGTCGAGGACTGGGTTGGCGATGTCGTCTGAATCAAAACCGATGCATTGCGCATTTTGGACAGCGCCATCACTTCCCCAAACTTATCCTCCAGATGCTTAACAAAGAAAAGAGGCCTTCGTGTCCATAAAGGAGTCCCCTACGGTTCTGCTGCACACTAAATAATGAGGAGCGAAAATGGCTCTCTTCTTCCCATAGCCTTACGGTCCTCCTGTAGTGTTGCTAGGTAGTGGAACCTGTCAGCATTGTAATGAACCATCCCATTCTTAGAGAATGCTGGGTCCATTCGGTCCCCAGCAAAAAATGACTTGATCCACTTCATTGCAGGTCATCCGCCCCAATGCCAACCATTCTGATCAGGTGCTCTCCCTATAGGCGCCACACAGCCACAGCAAGGGCCATGTGGCACAAAGATAGTTTCCTGGTCCCGGTGTCTCAAGAAGAAGGGCATCTACTCCTTGGCATAAGTGGAGAACAGGCAGCTCAGGCAACAGCAGAGTGGACTCTATGATGTAACACACTGGAATCTCATTCGGGAGGACGATGGCCATCCTGATTTAAGTTTTCCATGATTTCTCTAAATCACTTAAGGCAAATGCCAGGAAGGTTCTTTCGAAACGGCATGGCTGCTTTCCTTCTCTATTCTTCCCTAATCGGAGCTTGCACTCCGTCTCTAATGACCTCTTGTCGATGGGAAGTTAAACAAAAATCTCCTCCTCCTCCTCTTCCTATGTTGTCAGAGGTCTGCGACCGAGAGGGCACATGATGAACCCACCACGTCAGACTGGCTAACATGCTGGATACTCGTGTGCAGAAATCCAGTATTTTCATGTAGCAAAAGAGGATAGCGGACAATGCAGTGGACGTTATGCACCACATAACACGTCCTCGACCAAATAGCTGGAATAGAATAATGCCATGAGAATAATGGGCGAAGGAAGTCTTAATGCACGACGAATATGAGATGTACCATGTAAGGCTTCCTTCGCCAAATAGCCTGCACTTTCGAAAAATTTGGAAAAATTTGGATCAAACCAGGAAATGGGACCATAACTGAGGAAGCCGAACGGTTTGAGACTCCTTTATTTATTTATTTTTTTTCTTTGGTCATCAGTCTACTGACTGGTTTGATGCGGCCCGCCACGAATTCCTTTCCTGTGCTAACCTCTTCATCTCAGAATATCACTTCCAACCTACGTCCTCAATCTCTGTCTTCCTCTACAGTTTTTGCCCTCTACAGCTCCCTCTAGTAGCATGGAAGTCATTCCCTCATGTCTTCGCAGATGTCCTATCATCCTGTCCCTTCTCCTTATCAGTGTTTTCCACATATTCCTTTCCTCTCCGATTCTGCATAGAACATCCTCATTCCTTACCTTATCAGTCCACCTAATTTTCAACATTCGTCTGTAGCACCACTTCTCAAATCCTTCGATCCTCCTCTCTTCCGGTTCTCCCACAGTCCACGTTTCACTACCATACAATGCTGTACTCCAGACGTACATCCTCAGAAATTTCTTCCTCAAATTAAGGCCGCTATTTGATATCAGAAGAGTTCTCTTGGCCAGAAATGCCTTTTTTGCCATTGCGAGTCTGCTTTTGATGTCCTCCTTGCTTCGTCCGTCATTGGGTATTTTACTGCCTAGGTAGCAGAATTCCTTAACATTATTGACTTCGTGAACATCAATCCTGATGTTAAGTTTCTCGCTGTTCTCATTTCTACTACTTCTCATTACCTTCGTCTTTCTCCGATTTACTCTCAAACCTTACTGTGTACTCATTAGACTGTTCATTCCGTTCAGCAGATCATTTAATTCTTCTTCACTTTCACTCAGGATAGTAATGTCATCAGCGAATCGTATCATTGATATCCTTTCAACTTGTATTTTAATTCCACACCTGAACCTTTCTTTTATTTCCATCATTGCTCCCTCGATGTACAGATTGAAGAGTAGGGACGAAAGGCTACAGCCTTGTCTTACACCCTTCTTAATACGAGCACTTCGTTCTTGATCGTCCACTCTTATTATTCCCTCTTGGTTGTTGTACATATTGTACATGACCCGTCTCTCCCTATAGCTTACCCCTACTTTTTTCAGAATCTCGAACAGCTTGCACCATTTTATATTGTCGAACGCTTTTTCCAGGTCAACAAACCCTATGAACGTGTCTTGATTTCTCTTTAGCCTTGCTTCCATTATTAGCCGTAACGTCAGAATTGCCTCTCTCGTCCCTTTACTTTTCCTAAAGCCAAACTGATCGTCACCTAGCGCATTCTCAATTTTCTTTTCCATTCTTCTGTATATTATTCTTGTAAGCAGCTTCGATGCATGAGCTGTTAAGCTGATTGTGCGATAATTCTCGCACTTTTCAGCTCTTGCCGTCTTCGGAATTGTGTGGATGATGCTTTTCCGAAAGTCAGATGGTATGTCGCCACTCATATCTTCTACACACTAACGTGAATAGTCGTTTTGTTGTCACTTCCCCCAATGATTTTAGAAATTCTGATGGAATGTTATCTATCCCTTCTGCCTTATTTGACCGTTAGTCCTCCAAAGCTCTTTTAAATTCCGATTCTAATACTGGATCCCCTATCTCTTCTAAATCGACTCCTGTCTCTTCTTCTATCACATCAGACAAATCTTCACCCTCATAGAGGCTTTCAATGTATGCTTTCCACCTATCCGCTCTCTCCTCTACATTTAACAGTGGAATTCCCGTTGCACTCTTAATGTTACCACCGTTGCTTTTAATGTCACCAAAGGTTGTTTTGACGTTCCTGTATGCTGAGTCTGTCCTTCAGACAATCATATCTTTTTCGATGTCTTCATATTTTTCCTGCAGCCATTTCGTCTTAGCTTCCCTGCACTTCCTATGTATTTCATTCCTTAGGACTTGTATTTCTGTATTCCTGATTTTCCCGGAACATGTTTGTACATCCTCCTTTCATCAATCAGCTGAAGTATTTCTTCTGTTACCCATGGTTTCTTCGCAGCAACCTTCTTTGTACCTATGTTTTCCTTCCCAACTTCTGTGATGGCCCTTTTTAGAGATGTCCATTCCTCTTCAACTGTACTGCCTACTGCGCTATTCCTTATTGCTGTATCTATAGCGTTAGAGAACTTCAAACGTATCTCGTCATTCCTTAGTACTTCCGTATCCCACTTCTTTGCGTATTGATTCTTCCTGACTAACGTCTTGTACTTCAGCCTACTCTTCATCACTACTATATTGTGATCTGAGTCTATATCTGCTCCTGGGTACGCCTTACAGTCCAGTATCTGATTTCGGAGTCTCTGTCTGACCATGATGTAATCTAATTGAAATCTTCCCGTATCTCCCGGCCTTTTCCAAGTATACCTCCTCCTCTTGTGATTCTTGAACAGGGTATTCGCTATTACTAGCTGAAACTTGTTACTGAACTCAATTAGTCTTTCTCCTCTTTCATTTCTTGTCCCAAGCCCATATTCCCCTGTAACCTTTTCTTCTACTTCTTCCCCTACAACTGCATTCCATTCGCCCATGACTATTAGATTTTCGTCCCCTTTTGCATACTGCATTATCCTTTCAATATCCTCATACACTTTCTCTATCTGTTCAGCTTGCGACGTCGGCATGTATACCTGAACTATCGTTGTCGGTGTTGGTCTGCTGTCGATTCTGATTAGAACAACCCGGTCACTGAACTGTTCACAGTAACACACCCTCTGCCCTACCTTCCTATTCGTAACGAATCTTACACCTGTATTACCATTTTCTGTTGCTGTTGATATTACCCGATACTCATTTGACCACAAATCCTTGTCTTCCTTCCACTCCACTTCACTGACCCCTACTATATCTAGATTGAGCCTTTGCATTTCCCTTTTCAGATTTTCTAGTTTGCCTACCACGTTCAAGCTTCTGACATTCCACGCCCCGACTCGTAGAACGTTATCCTTTCGTTGATTATTCAATCTTTTTCTCATGGTAACCTCCCCCTTGGCAGTCCCCTCCCGGAGATCCGAATGGGGGACTATTCCATTTAGTCCCGTCTCAAGACAGGAATACCCTGGGACTACTCTAACCCCAGAACCCACAGGAGGGTGGGGGGAGCCGATATAGTGGAACGAAAAGTTCCCACAGATTCTCTTCCGGGGTCAGATGATGCAGAAAGCTTCAGACGCTGCACTGCCTGGCTCTTCCTTGCCTGCTGAGATGTTCATAGCTCCCGATTGTGTTTCTCGCATTCTGTTGAGTGCATTAGAAATGCCTCCCCCAGCCCCTCCCCCTCGCAATCGATCTTGATGAGCCCCCTACCCTTCCTAGCCAAGAACTTATTTCCGACGGGGAGGATTCAGACACTCTACCTTCTTCTCCGCCATCTGCCAGTGTTGTGGAAAATGGAACGTGATGCCTAAATTCTTTTCAACTTTTCTTTTAAAGGCTCAAATTGTTCAAATGGCTCTGAGCACTATGGGACATAACATCTGTGGTCAGCAGTCCCCTAGAACATATAACTATTTAAAGCTAACTAACATAAGGACATCACACACATCCATGCCCGAGGCAGGATTCGAAGCTGCGACCGTAGCGGTCACGCGGTTCCAGACTGAAGCGCCTAGAACCGCACGGCCACACCGGCCGGCTTTCTTCTAATGCTTTGGATGTCTTAACTAATGCAGGTGTATATGTTTCTTACCCTAAACGTTAATAGCATAAGCTCTCCATTTCGATTTGCTGCGTTAAAATGGTTCATTTATGATTCCCAAGCTGGTATATGTTTGCAAGAATCGTTATTTGATGTGACTTTGTCCCTGGGTGTTGTATGTCTTTCAATATTTTGCTGGAAAGTTCTGCTAGCAAAGTCGTGCTTTAAAGGGACGGTATTCTGTTGACGTATTTGAAACGCTTAACGATGGCCAGGGAATAGGGTGTTGTTTTTATGATCTCGTCTAAATTCCTCTTTATGCCCCATCCGGATCTTGTCGTACATATAAGCGCCCGCCTTTTTACAAGGAAGAGGCCATTTATTTCCTTCTTGGAGAGCTGCACAAAATTTAGATGGGGGGAGATTTCAACTACGTCTTACATCTTGCTGATCAGACTCCCAGTTATAACTATTGTCACCAGCTGCGACATAGTCGCGTATATGATCAATGATCCAATGCTGTCAAATGAGTTTTATTCCAGTCCTTGATCGCAATATCAATTCTTTTGACGATGACCGGTTTCAGTCAGTAATCATCATCCTCAGATCTTTTCTACGCCATGTCCTAAATTGATAAGGCATTAACACTTGATATTGTGATCAAAGACTGGAAGAAAAACATATAACTATTGTCCTAAACCTAATGATACGGTGGCGTCGATGAGGCTGCCGGATGCTTGGTTCTACAGATATCCAACATTAGTGTGGTTTACGTATTTTACACTTATCTCTATTGGTTGACTGGACCACTTTTACTTGTCTGTTTCCCTAGATAGCCTGCTCTGGTCAGTTTATGTTATTCCTGCCAGCTTCACTGACCTTTCAGTTGTTTCGATAACTCTCATACACGTTCCGCAGCGGGTACATCTTTCTCGCCGTATTTAGAAACTAAATATCTTACAACTGGTGGATCCCTGTGGATGACCGATCGCTGCCGCGTGAAAGCGGACAAGTCGTCACCAAGTGCCTTACCCCTCACTTATGGAACGATGGCCTGCAATTGCCAAATCTCGGCTTTGCACTGCAAGCAAGTGTTTTAGCGCTGGTAAAGCGGCTGGAATGAGGAGAACTCTGGAATTTTATTACGCCGTCCTTCGTGATCATGCAGACAATGCTCGAGGTGTATCTTTGAGAGTTACGGATGTTCACCGTGTGAGGGCGAAACCCATGTAACTCTAAAGATTGCAATTAGTTGGTCTTCGTTTGCGTTAACAGTCATTTTCGATTCTTCAGTATCAGTTGGCGTCCCTGTATCATCTAATTCGACTTCGAGCGCGATTTCAAAGGACTTTTCTCACTACTGTTCGTCCTACAGATGGACGTGAATGTTCATATGAATCTGATATTATGCATGAACATTCCCGGCATTTATCCGATCTTTACTGTGGAGTAAAATCAGACATTATACAGTCTGCAGATTTTACTTCCCTCCTTGACATTGTCGTTAGATCAGCTCTTTATGAGGAGTTTTCGACAGCTTTTCACCTTGATGACGTAACTGATATTGCAGTCGCTCTAGTTCCCGCAAATCTCCTAGTTCTGATGGCCTTCCCAAAGAAATTACGTTCGATTTTGGCTCTGATGGGCGAATGAAATGGTGCAAGAGGGACACATCCTGCCCTCCTTTAAGATTGGAAATATTATTTTAATTCCTAAAAAGATGGGACGTCTGTCGTGGATCAAGTTCGACCGATAACACCATTTAGTTTTGATTATAGGGCTGGTGATAAACAGCCATTTCTCGGCTTTGGTTGCTGACATTGTAGCGCATTCTCCATGTTGACTCCCGAATCTATACTCTCTTGACTCCAGTTGCTGGATGTTGTGATCTCATTGCAATTACTTCCGTTGTTCCTAATTCGGGAACATTGTTTTCTACTGATTTTAATCACGAGTTTGAGTGAGTTAGTCATGATTTTCTGTCGCGAGTGTTGGCGACTGATTGTCCTAATGATGCTGCACTACGGATATTCACCTCCCTAATTGCTGGTGTTCAGCCGTCTATTGAGGTCAACTGTCGTCTTCCCCCCCCCCCCCCCCATCAGAAATGCACAAAAGTGTCCTGCAAAGGAGCCCCTATGTCTCTCGTAATTCGTGCTATTTCCTGAACCCTTATTTCGGTCCATAGCTGCTCGGTTAGGTGGCTGATCGTTATTGGAAGACGGGTCTATTGTCCTCGCGTATGCTGATGACGTTATGGTACTTTTTGGTACTCAAGACGACATAGATGTTCTCAAGGACGTTTTGGATGCATTTCGCCGTCATATGGGAGCATAAGTTAACGACTTTAAATGTCAGTTACTCAGTTTACGGGTAGTCGACACCTTTGAGATTTCATGAGCTGTAGAGGTCACCAGACATAGATGATTGGGTGTTATTATTGATCGTTGTCCAATCCGTTGGCCGGGTAAAAATGGAAGTCCGTCACCGACAAGGATTCGTCCTTTAACACAAGCTCGTTACTGCATAAGGTTCAGACCTGGGAATCTCACGTGTTTAGTAAATCCTTTATTGTTAGACACGTTTTCCCCTTCCTGCGATGACATCCCGAAAGTTACAATGATCTTGAGGCATAATTATCTAGCGAAACTTCATTTTTCGAGTGCACTTTGGGGTTATGGCCGCCCTGATGCTCCCTCAAGACTTCGTTTCTTCGAAGCTCTGCTTTAACGTGTCTTCGCGTCCCGCAGTCATTTACAGTTCGCTTTTTCGCTGTCTCCGTACTGCTGACACAGTTATGAAGAGTGCTTCACGAGCTGTGTGTAAACAGGCGCACGCCGCGCCGAGGCGCTCAGTTTTGGCTTAGCAGCCGTTGAGAATGGAGCTCCCGTTGGATGTTACCGCCAAGTGCGAATTGCACGCAGTTATTCGGCTTTTGAACGCAAAGGGTACTGCGCCGATTGAGATCCATCGCCAATTGACGAAAGTGTATGGTGAGTCGTGCATGGATGTCAAAAATTTCCGTAAGTGGTGTAGAGAGTTGGCAGCTGGTCATGACAATCGTTTTTTGGGATCTGAAAGGGGTATTGTTGGTCAACTTTATGCCCACTGGGACCACAATTAACGCTGACAGGTGCCGTGAGACTCCGAAAAAACTCAAACGGGCAACTCAGAACCGGAGAAGAGGAATATTGATCAAGGGCGTACAAATTCTCCATGACAACGCTCGCCCACACATCGCTCGGCAAACCTTTGCTCTCCTACAACAGTTTCAGTGGAACATAGTCACACACTGTGATAAACCTTTTGCATTTCTTTTATGTTTTCGTCTTCTTTAAAGGCAAAGAGGAAAGATGAAGCGGTAGCCTATCATAGAGCCTATGCCTACCGCCAGGTATTTTTGATTTTCAGTTGTTAAAAAAGAGAGGAGATTTTCTTGTATCAGTAGGAGGAAGGGAGGTTTCGCGTTCAGTGTGTGAGAAGCACGCCATTTTTAACGAGTAATTGTAGGCCGCCATTTTGGAGTCACTATGAATAAGCGAGGAGTATGTACACTCCTGGAAATGGAAAAAAGTACACATTGACACCGGTGTCTCAGACCCACCATACTTGCTCCGGACACTGCGAGAGGGCTGTACAAGCAATGATCACACGCACGGCACAGCGGACACACCAGGAACCGCGGTGTTGGCCGTCGAATGGCGCTAGCTGCGCAGCATTTGTGCACCGCCGCCGTCAGTGTCAGCCAGTTTGCCGTGGCATACGGAGCTCCATCGCAGTCTTTAACACTGGTAGCATGCCGCGACAGCGTGGACGTGAACCGTATGTGCAGTTGACGGACTTTGAGCGAGGGCGTATAGTGGGCATGCGGGAGGCCGGGTGGACGTACCGCCGAATTGCTCAACACGTGGGGCGTGAGGTGTCCACAGTACATCGATGTTGTCGCCAGTGGTCGGCGGAAGGTGCACGTGCCCGTCGACCTGGGACCGGACCGCAGCGACGCACGGATGCACGCCAAGACCGTAGGATCCTACGCAGTGCCGTAGGGGACCGCACCGCCACTTCCCAGCAAATTAGGGACACTGTTGCTCCTGGGGTATCGGCGAGGACCATTCGCAACCGTCTCCATGATGCTGGGCTACGGTCCCGCACACCGTTAGGCCGTCTTCCGCTCACGCCCCAACATCGTGCAGCCCGCCTCCAGTGGTGTCGCGACAGGCGTGAATGGAGGGACGAATGGAGACGTGTCGTCTTCAGCGATGAGAGTCGCTTCTGCCTTGGTGCCAATGATGGTCGTATGCGTGTTTGGCGCCGTGCAGGTGAGCGCCACAATCAGGACTGCATACGACCGAGGCACACAGGGCCAACACCCGGCATCATGGTGTGGGGAGCGATCTCCTACACTGGCCGTACACCACTGGTGATCGTCGAGGGGACACTGAATAGTGCACGGTACATCCAAACCGTCATCGAACCCATCGTTCTACCATTCCTAGACCGGCAAGGGAATTTGCTGTTCCAACAGGACAATGCACGTCCGCATGTATCCCGTGCCACCCAACGTGCTCTAGAAGGTGAAAGTCAGCTACCCTGGCCAGCAAGATCTCCGGATCTGTCCCCCATTGAGCATGTTTGGGACTGGATGAAGCGTCGTCTCACGCGGTCTGCACGTCCAGCACGAACGCTGGTCCAACTGAGGCGCCAGGTGGAAATGGCATGGCAAGCCGTTCCACAGGACTACATCCAGCATCTCTACGATCGTCTCCATGGGAGAATAGCAGCCTGCATTGCTGCGAAAGGTGGATATACACTGTACTAGTGCCGACATTGTGCATGCTCTGTTGCCTGTGTCTATGTGCCTGTGGTTCTGTCAGTGTGATCATGTGATGTATCTGACCCCAGGAATGTGTCAATAAAGTTTCCCCTTCCTGGGACAATGAATTCACGGTGTTCTTATTTCAATGTCCTGGAGGGTATTTCGTATGTGCACCGTTTAGAAAAATACAGTACTGTTTTATTAACAGAAAGGACGTGTGAGTTGTTATTTAAAATAATACGACAATTACAAGAACTGCAGCCCACCTGTGTACTTTAGAAAATTACGAAGATCCGATAAGCTTAATGGGATCACGGTCAAGATTTCAAAGGTGAACACGGCGACCAAACGTTACATTATAAAGTAGGGTAAGCACAAATCTACAGCGGAGAAAGAAACTACTTCGCCCTGCAAAATAATATGAACTAATACGAACTTATTTCCAGGCATAGCTCAGCTTATTGTGCTTGTCATTCATGCCGAAAAATTAATCTCATTAATTTAACACATTTTAAAAATCCACGTAGTTAAACATTTTCTTATCTTCTATTCCATTATTTTATTATATTATACCTCCCACCCTATAGTCATGACTTGGCGCCCAGTGACTATCTCCTGTTCCCTAGGTTAAAAGTACGTTTGGCCGGAAAGCGATTCAGCTCCGACGACGAGGTGAAAGAAGAGGTTCATAACTTTCCGAACGGCATGGCGGCGAGCTGGTATGACACGGGCATACAAAAACTGCCACAGCGTCTACAAAGATGCATCGACAGAACTGGTGATTATGTCGAAAAATAGCTAAATGTTCAACTGTAAACTGATGTAAACCATTGTAGAAATAAACAGGTCTATGTACTTATATAAAAATAGGAGACTTTACTTTGGGGATTACCCTCGTATTTCACGTGTCACTTACTGTTACCACTTACTCACTCCTATGGGCCCCAGAAACTCTGAATTTAACACTTACAGAGTCCATGCAAATTGTCTCCTGTGTCTGTGTCATACATGTGGGGAGCATCGCCGAAATACGTCCAGGCGGTACACAGGAACGCTGGAATATGCAGGGTGAAAAGTATTTAAACCGACGAACTCTGGGAGGTTGTAGGGGACATCAAAACAAATATTTTTCCCCAATGTCATTTTTTCCTATGAGGAGTATTTAAACCGGTAGAGGAAGATTTCTCTGGCGGCAAATTGATTAAACCAACAAACACTTTTCCATTTTTTTATGGCCAAGATATAACACATTAACAGAAACCAATTTCAGTTACAGTAGATTTTCAAAAATGCCTCCATTGACATGCAAACAAAGGTTACACCGTCGGATCATCTTCTGTCTGACACGGGCAAAACCCCCAGAAGTATATTAAATTGTTCCTGCGGCTGCTACTATCCGGGAAACCAGATCCTCTTCTGATGCAACAGGAGTAGCGTAAACTAGGTTGCGCATCTCTCCCCACACAAAAAAATCCAGAGGGGACATATCTGGGGATCAAGCAGGCCATGATACAGGACCACCTCTGCCAATCTACGTTTCTGGGAACCGTCGGTCCAGGAAACGACGCACACGACGGCTGAAATGTGCCGGCGCCCCGTCATGTTGGAACCACAGGCGTTGTCTTGTAGGGAGCGCGACGTCTTCCAGCAATTCTGGCAATGCTCTGGCGAGAAAATTGTAACAGTGCCTGCCATTTAATGGCCTAGGTAGCAGATACGGGCCAATTAAACAGTCCTCAACAACACCGACCAACACATTAGTGAAGAATCGCACTTGATGAGCGCTAGTAACTGTGTCGTGTGGGTTGTCCTCACTCCAAACATGCGAATTGTGCATGTTGAAGACTCCTTCACGCCCGAACGTTTCTTCATCGGTAAACAACACACAGGATGGAAATGTATTACGCATTTCACACTCTTCCAGGTACCACTGCGAAAACCGTGCTCTGGGTTGATAATCAACTGGATCCAGTTTGTGGACACGCTGTAAGTGAAATGGACGTAATAATTGCTCTCGAAGGACTCTTCTTACATTCGTCTGACTCGTCCCCACGTTAAGTGCAATTGAACGAGTGCTGATTGAAGGATCCCGCTCCACGCGCTGCAAGACAGCTACCTCATATTGCCGCGTTCTTACCGTGCGACGGCGTCCCTGTCCAGGTAATCTGCTAAATGACCCAGTCTCACGCAGACGTTGGTACACAGCAGTAAATGTCGTATGATGCGGGATACGGCGATTAGGATATTGTTGTTGATAAACCCGCTGTGCACCTCGTTGGTTGTGGTGCGCTACGTAGTGCGCACCAACCATATCAGTGTACTCACTCCAGGTGTACCACTCCACTAGTAAAGAGAGACAATGCACTACTACACTGGTGGACAGCAGTTGCCTACAACTGAAGAGCGTAATACGGCATCTAATAACCGAAGAGCGTAATACGGCATCCACCGGTTTAAATAATCTTCAACGGAAAAATGACATTAGGAAAAATTTTTTTTATGTCCCCTACAACCTCCCACAGTTTGTCGGTTTAAATACTTTTCACCCTATATTCACACCCACTTCCATCTATGTACAGGTGTAAGTAGGCTGTTTAGGTTCTTATATTGATAACGCCACGTAGCGCTCTGTATGAAAATCACTGGCTGTGCTGTGTGCAGTCTGTGGCTTGGTGGCATTGTTGGAATTTGCTATTGCAGCGTTGGGCAGTTGGCTGTTAACAGCGCGTAGCGTTGCGCAGTTGGAGGTGAGCCGCCAGCAGTGGTGGATGTGGGGAGAAAAATGGCGGAGTTTTGAAATTTGTAAGACTGGATGTCATGAACTGCTATGTACGAGGGCTATTCCGAAAGTAAGGTCCGATAGGTCGCGAAATGGAAACCACGGTAAAAATCAAAAATGTTTTATTTGCAACAGTTAGATACACCTTGCAGCTACTTATCTCCATAGTCGCCGACCCGACTTAGACGTGTATCGTAGCGTTGTACCACCTTTCCCATACCCTCGCTATAGAAGGCAGCCGCCAGTGCTCTCCGCCAATTCTCTACGCTGGCCTACGGCTCGTTGTCTTGTGCCGAAATGTTGTCTTCATAACCAGCGGTTCATGTGACCTGAGCTGAAACTCAGAGGGAGACAATTACGGGCTGTATTGTGAGTAATCTCACATTTCCATTTGAAAACGATGCAGGAGCATCTTCATTGCCCCTGCAGAATGCGGCTGAGAATTGTCTTGAAGACGAAACAGCACGACAGTTATGTAATGTTAGCTGCATAGCTTCAGGGGAAATTTCTCACCAGGCCCCCGTACTTGGCGGCAGACACTATTTTCTAGACATCTTTACGCACTCACTGCGAGCTCAGAAATGAGAAGAGCGACGTGATGCTAACTGGGGTTATACTAGAGACACTACCCAACACATCTGTGCAAAGCTTTATCGGATTTTCATAGTTGTTTCCATTTCGTGACCGATCGGACCTTACTTTCGGAATAGCCCTCGTATATTATGATTTTTCAACACTATTAAGGTAATTACATTGTTTGTTCTCTATTAAAATCTTTCATTTGCTAACTATGCCTATCAGTAGTTAGTGCCTTCCGTAGTTTGAATCTTTTATTTAGCTGGCAGTAGTGGCGCTCGCTGTATTGCAGTAGTTCGAGTAACGAAGATTTTTGTGAGGTAAGTGAGTCATGAAAGGTATAGGTTAATGTTATAGTCAGGGCCATTTTTTTGTAGGGATTATTGAAAGTCAGATTGCGTTGCGCTAAAAATATTGTGTGTCAGTTTAAGCACAGTCATGTATAATTGTTCTAAGACTGCACACAGCACAGCCAGTGATTTTCATACAGAGCGCTAGGTGGCGGTGGCGTTACTAATATAAGAACCTAAACAGCCTACTTACACAGGTTTATTTATGATCAGTTTGTCTCTTGTATATTTGACACTTTCTGTACAACGTTTCTCAGTTGTGGAAGCAGGCAGTACTACTCTGTATCGCTGTAGGGTTCCTACAGTTTGGTGACACGGCGAGCACGCACGACAGACGGCGCTCGCACTGTACGCCCGTGTTCACGAGCAGGGCTGGCTGAGTCGCACAGCTGCCAGCCGGGCACGTGCTGTGGAATAGTCATGAGGGCGGAGCATGAAGTATTCATCGCCGCAAAATGCGGCACCGCGCCGGCGTATCTGGGTCCGTCACTCGCGCTCCCTAAGGACGCCGCGCCAGCCGGAAATTAATCCACTGTCACACTCACAGGAACACATGGCTGCATATATACCGGGCCTACCTACGCGTAGTGTCCTCCAGCATCTCTTTGGGCTCATGAGAGCCCACCTGGCAATGGCGACTGTAGGCCATACTAAACTGTTCATAATCTAGCTCGTCGATGAGTAGGGAACTGCAACTACGAGAGTGATTCTGAAACTAATGCTTGATTTTTTGTGTGTGTACAATTTGAGTGCCCGACTAATAGGCATGATATAGTAACATTTCTTGATTCCTCCCTAAAATTCTCTGTTGGTATCGTCGTCATACAACAGTTTACAGCTGCAGCAGCAGAGAAGCGTTCCAAATAATGTCTGACTTCGAGGTGCGTATAAAGCAGAGAGAGGTCATTGTGGTGTCGTATACTGCTCAACAGGTTGTACCCTTTGAAGAAAGTATTGTAGAACACTCAGTATAATGCCGTTTATTGAAACTGAACTACACTTCTCGAACAACCACTATATACAGACAAAGAAAACAAATAACATGTAGACGACTGTTCATCAAGAGCATCGATTAGGTCCGTCGGAGCTGGTCCTAGCTTGGCGAGGAACTGGCTGTACTGCTGCTGCGCTGGCCTTATAAAGCCGGCGGAGGTCGGCGGAATACTCCAGCTTTCCCTGTGTCTGTGAAGCGACCTCTTCAGAAAAAGGTTCGCATTAGTCTCTAGTAAGTTCTGTTTGTTTTGAAGAAATGGTTTCCTCTTGGTTGCGCCTGCAAGTGCTTGTTTATGTTATTTGGTACACAGGGGTGTCTTGAGTGTAGTCTGCCTGGCAGGGGCCGTATGTGGCAGACGTGACACCCTTTGAAACCTATCGAAACATGTTAAGGGAGTATGGAGAGGACGCAGTTTTAACGTCCCTTAGAAAAAGACATATTTTGTAGTAAAGAGAAAATATCGTACATCGTATTCTGTTATTGTATGGAGTTATGTATTTTTTTATTATTATTTATTTTAGATAATATCTGTGTCGGTGAGTACTGAAACCGCACAGACGATAAATATCATACAAAGATAAACAAAATCAGTTGTATAAATAATATAGCATGAACATTAATTTCTCTGTCTTCTTCTTGAAGTTACGGGAGTAAGATAGCCTGTGTCGCAGTTGTACAAGCTAACGTAGTCTTCTTTTGTCATGGTTAATCGATGTACGCCATTACGTACTCATGTTTTAAAAAAGGTGTGTATTGTAGATAAGTTAACATATTTGAATGTTTAAATAGAGTTATTTAAATGAAAACTTGCATTATTAATTGTTATAGCTTGCTTGCCTATTATCCCATCATGTTGAGAAATTTTTCAGTTATTTAAATATTATCCGTGGTGCAAAGCTGCGCTACGAACGAACAAGCCGCTGCCGCGGCGCATTCAAACTGCATTAAAAGAAATTGATCATACCGCAAAGAAGCGGGAAGGTAACAGTGAAATAAAATTATCTCTTTCAGCTTCCGGACTTGCAGAGCAGAGCAGCAGATTTTATGTGTTTTGCAGGTTGACGCGGGCTGCTGATAATATATTGCTAACAGTACAAAAGAGATAATTTACCTTCGTAACATAATAGGAATTTTGCTGTGCTTAGTTCTGGTCTGGCAAACCTTATAGTGAAAACGTATTTTTCTCCGACAATAGTCTCATGTTCTTGTGCTAGTCGTGGTAATTATTGGTGTTTTACGCTTAACAAAAATCCACTGCAAAATATTGAACAATCTTTGCGAACTGTAACATCAGTATTTCATAACAAAGTAATTTTCATTTTCAATAACTATAAAGTAGGGAAGATATGTTGATTTTTATAGTGAGTTACAGTAGCCAAAAAATGTTCCTTTAATAGAAAGCCAGATACAGAACAATAAGAACCCAATATATTCTGTTTTGTTGAAAATTAATGATTATAAAGAAATTCTTGGCACAGCACTACTAAAAGGTATTTCGCGGCTCTTTTCGTATACGCGTCATTACTCGGGCAATAACAAAACCGAAACCAAAAATAAAATAAGAAAAGAGAGTAATATTTACAATTTACGACCATACGCGAAATTGGCGCCCAAGTGCTTGTTTATGTTATTTGGTACACAGGGGTGTCTTGAGTGTAGTCTGCCTGGCAGGGGCCGTATGTGGCAGACGTGACACCCTTTGAAACCTATCGAAACATGTTAAGGGAGTATGGAGAGGACGCAGTGGACATAAGTAAAGTGAGGTGGTGTGTACTGCGATTCGGTGGTGGTGAAACAGATGTGCACAAGCTGTGTCCCATTCAACCCTCATAATCTGCCGTCCCTCACAAGGAACTAGGTGTATTGGAATCATCCGTGGTTGTCAGTGGATTGCAGCCAATGAATTTTCATGTGCATTAACTAATGCGAAGTTTTTACGTGATGGAACTTGCAAATGTGCACACGAGACAAAAAATAGAAAAACGAAACCAAGGAAGAAGCAGTCAATCTGTCGGAACTTGCTGGACCAATTTATAACACCATCGTCACCAAAAATGCGTGGCTGAAGAACACTTTTGACGATCCACAGCTGTACCGAAGAATTCGAAACTAATTCGCTGACAGGGAGTTTCTTGACTTGAGCTGCATTATGTACAATTACTGATTAAAAACTCAGTATAAATTTGAAAACTTAATAAACCACGGAATAATGTATATAGAGAGGTAAAAATTAACACACATGCTTGGAATGACATGGGGTTTTATTAGCACAAAACAAAACAAAGTTCACAAATTGTCCGACAGATGGCGCTGGACAGCAAAACGTCAGTGACTGCGCATAACAATCGTGTATAAAAGGAGCTGTAATGAGAGAGAGAGAATCAGATGCGCCAGCAGTCGCAGCATGTTGACGTTACCTGAAAAGGCGCTTTTAGTGAAGCTGTATTATCAGCATGGGGAATGTGCTAGATCAGCGTTACGATCCTATCGCCATAGGAAGGGGATTCGAACGCGTAAAGGTCCGTTGACAAATGCTGCTGTGGCGAGAATAATTTCGAAGTTCGAAGCCACGGGTTGTTTAGAAGATAGACTCCGTAGTGGCCGACCGAGCGCAAGGCGTAATGCTGCTGAGACAGTTCAGGAAGAAATGGAGACTGTAGCGGGTTCGTCTGTGCACGGCGAAGTCAGCGCTCGTGCAGTCGCACATCGCACCGGCATCCCGTACACTACTGTTTGGTTGGCACTTAGGTGTACCCTCCGATGCTATCCGTACAAAATCCATCGGCATCATGAACTGTTACCTGGTGATTTAGTGAAGCGGAGGGCTTTAGCGGTGTTGGAGTTTCAAAAGATGGCGGAAGATGACGATTGGTTGAGTAACGTGTTGTGGACCGACGAAGCTCATTTCACGCTCCGAGGGTCTGTCAACGCCCACAACTGCAGAATTTGGGCTACCGAAAATCCTAGAACTGTCGTGGAAACTCCATTGCACGACGAGAAAGTCACGGTATGGGTTGGATTTACCACATCTACCGTTAGCGGACCTTTTTTTTTCAGGAAATTTGTGATTCTGGTTTTGTAACTGCTGCCGTGACGGGTGATAGGTACGCCGATATGTTACAGAACCGCATCATCCACAGCCTGGCTGATAAACACCTGCCGGAACGTACGATGTTTAATGCAGGATGGCGCTCCACCCCATATTGCTAGACGCGTGAAAGATCTCCTGCGGGCGTCTTTGGTGATGATCGTGTGCTCAGCCGCCACTTTCGTCATGCTTGGCCTCCCAGGTCCCCAGACCTCAGTCCGTGCGATTATTGGCTTTGGGGCTACCTGATGTCGCAAGTGTATTGTGATCGACCGACATATCTAGGGATGCTGAAAGACAACATCCGACGCCAATGCCTCACCATAACTCCGGACATTCTTTACAGTGCTGTTCATAACATTATTCCTCGACTACAGCTATTGTTGAGGAATGATGGTGGACATTTTGAGCATTTCCTGCAAAGAACATCATCTTTGGTTTGTCTTACTTTGTTATGCTAATTATTGCTATTCTGATCAGATGATGCGCCGTCTGTCAGAAATGTTTTGAACTTCAGTATTTTTTGGTTCTAATAAAACCCCATGTCATTCCAAGCATGTGTGTCAATTTTTACCTCTCAATGTACATTATTCCATGATTTATTAGGTTTTCCAATTTATACTGTCGTTTTGATCACCCGGTACATCAAATGTTAACATATGCAAATCTGTGCCCAACCGAGATTCCAAAGCAGATTTCCCGCTTCTTACCAGCGCTCGCTTTAACTACTTCTTTTCTAGAACCTGGTTTCTTCACTTCTCTTGAACGGTTCCCTTAACCATTAGTTTTGCAATAGTTTGATTTACGTAAACATTTTTTTTTTTTTTTGTTTAGTCCCTTAAGGTCTCCTTCAGCTTCAGGCTGATGGAGACAGGGTTGGCAGGTGTCGAAACCCGAGGACTCGCCACGATGCCTCACTCCGACCGTCCGTGAACCGCCCCCTCCAATGAAATTTCTTTAAATTTTTTAACGTGAAACCAGGTTAAACAAACATTCCTTATTTGTACAATCCATTGTGCCTTCCAAATGACAAAGAAAGTGTCTGAATAGCAAAAACAAAATTAAACCATGCTCGTAAACACAACGTAAAGGCCGCCCTTCCGGTGGAACCAAAATTAGACGTTACACCTGTGGCTGCTAGCGACTGGTTGTCCGCGGATCCTTCCAACACGCCATCGGGGCCGGGCACGTCTTCACCAAGAAAGATACGTACGGTTCTGTCACTTGTTCTGGTCCATGCACTACACGGTAATCCTCCTTGTGTCACACTGTCCACTACCTTGTATCGTTTCCAGTCCCTGTTGCGGGAATATAGGTAATGTTGGCAGCAGTTGGTGATGAATTTAGGGGACTACGACATAAGAATGTGGACCGTGTGACACATGGAGATTTGGGTCGGTCTTGGGAACGTGCACGGGTAGCCTAAGTGGTTAACGATGCTTCGTCTATGGAGCGCTCAACTGTGCGGTCATCATCCCCCCGTACAAAGCCCCACTTTTTACACAGTCCTATTTCTACACTATCCAATCTAGCCACTGCCACGAATGATGATGATGATGAAATGATGAGGACAACACAAACACCCAGTCCGTAGGCAGAGAAAATCACCAACCCGGCCGGGAATCGAAACGGAGACCCTGTGATCCAGAGGCAGCAACGCTAGCCACTAGATCACGAGCTCCGGTCGCTAAGTGGTTAAGGGGCTACGGAAAGGCTCAAAATCATGAAAAGTTCTATTTTTACTTTTTTGCGTTTTCTGAATCTGCAGACTATTACCTTTTAATAGATATATAATTTATTCAATTCCGAAGACCACAACTATTTTTAAATTTTTTTTGAAATGTGTTCTACATGGGCGTGACCCACTGTGGCGCTGTTAAACTGCTGTCAAATGGTGTTATTATTAACGTCCGTGTTCATCAGGTACATTTTAGTGATGTGAAATAAAGTATGTGTTGTGGCTAACCTGTGATGGTTCAATATATATCGCTGGTGTGATTGTCGATTGTTTCATGTTTATTTACTCTGTCGTTATCTCGAAAATATTCGTAATTAATTCTGTTTCTTGAGTCTCTGTTTTGTTGAAGTATAATAATGAGTAAAAGTAAAGTTATTAGAAATCCTCTGAAGGCTTTTAAGAAAAGGAGAAATGTTGGAAAGCCAAAGGTATGTGTTATTACTGTAAACAATAAAGACGATGAAAATCCCCAACATAGCTTGTGTCCCAAAGAAGAAGACACTTGGTGTAAATATAACAAAGGATTGCTAACTGGTGAAGTGTACACTCATAAGCATAGTCTGCCTCATGCAATAATGGAGGTGATAAAACCTATTTTCAGAGACTTAGCAGCACCTGAACTGTTGAAAAAGTGTATTCACGGAAAAACTCAAAACCCCAAGGAAAGTGTAAATAGTGTTATATGGTCGAGAATCCCCAAGACTGTATTTGTTGGAATAGAAACACTTCACTTTGGTGTGTATGATGCTGTTGCGACTTTCAATGATGGCAACATTGTAAGGTGCAAGGTATTTAGGAATATGGGAATGAAGATAGGTTCTAACATGGTACGATCGATGCTTGCTTTAGACAAGGAATGCCTTCGGGCTGCAGACAGGGCTGTAAAGAGTCTAGAAATACAAGCAAGAGTAAACAGGAGGAGGAACAAGAGGAAGCTGGAGGAGGAGTTTGCAGAGGATGAAGATAATCCATCCTATGGACCTGGAATGCATTAAAAAGTTAATCCAATCTTTGTCGCTCGATTCCCAAAACTTTTATTTTCTCATGCTAATTACATGTTTTCTAAGGATCTTCCAAACATATTTGTTTCAAACTTTCAGTAAATGTTACACAGTACCTTCTGCATAATTTAACACAGCCTTTTTCCAAAAAACTGTATATTTTTGAATATATAAATAAAAAATTGCAAAAAAATGTTGTGAATTTTCATTACAATTGAAAAAAAAATCATCTTTAATAACTGAACTAAAATTTTGTAAAATCCCTTTGTTAAAATGTAGCCTATATTCCAATAAATAATCTGTAAAAAGTTCAACTTCCTACCTCAAATACTTTGTGAGGAAAGATGTAATTTATAAGCGTTATTTTAACATTGCAAGTATAGGGCGTTCCGGAGCCCCTTAAGGCGACCGTACGCGACTAGCGGAAAATGCACATTCGAGTCCCGGTCAGGTACAAATAATCATAGGTCGCTAGTGGGTAGAATATCTGTACATAACACAGCCGAAATCAAGAAATCGTGAGTCAGCAAATTAATTTCGAAGACCATGGCACTCACTGACACTTTTGTATGAACTGTCCTACGACAATCACAGTACAGTCCTGACTTTATAATTTCACGATGTTTGTATCTTTGAGCCTATGAAAAATGGACTTTTTGTCTAACACTTTCTAGACTCAGATCCGGTCGTCAAAGCTGTAAGGGAGTAGTGTTTAGCTCAAATGGTCGAGTTTTCAAAAAATGGTTCAAATGGCTCTGAGCACTATGGGACTCAACTGCTGAGGTCATTAGTCCCCTAGAACTTAGAACTAGTTAAACCTAACTAACCTAAGGACATCACACACATCCATGCCCGAGGCTGGATTCGAACCTGCGACCGTAGCGGTCGCGCGGTTCTAGACTGTAGCGCCTAGAACCGCTCGGTCACTGCAGCCGGCGTGCTTCAGAAGGTGCAGGGCTATCCACATATCTTTCAAGCACTGTGGCTAGGTTTGGACAGGTTCCTCCTTTTTTCGCATATGAAACGACCTGTTCTCGGGATCGAAGCAGACGGTGTATCAGTATGGACCAAACTTACGAGGTAACAGCATCCCGGGAATTGAAAGGAAGTGGTTGTGCCATTTAGCTCTTCACATGGTGTGTCAGCTAATTTGATCGCAGATATCCGCTCATTCTCGAACTGAATTACAATGCATCTGTAATGAGCTGTTCCGTGAATTCTGGAGAAGCTGATCTTTTAATTTTTTTCTGCCTTAAATTTTAAGGTTGTGTCTGATGAATGTTGACAGATTTTATCGGTATAAGTGAACTAGCCGAGTAATAGACGTAGCAGTCGATAAGGTGAGAACGCTATTTAATAACTGCAGTTCTAGAACAAGGTAAATCATTAAGCACTGATGCAGTGCCTCTATGCTTTGTTATAATCAAATGAATGACCGAACTAATCAAGTTTTGTATAAATATAAAAATCACTCTATAGCATACCAAAATTACTAAACTGTTAAACTGACGAACTTACAGCCGATGACTGTGCAATGGGGATGCGGATCCCTTTATGTAATAACAATACTAAAAATATGAAAAGTGAATACCTGCTGACGATACACCTCAAAGTCATTTGAATAATGGGCAGTTCGAAATAAATGAAACTGCGTGACATGTTAAGTAACACATCGACGTTACCCCGACAGCCACAGCTTCCCTTTATACGGCGACCACCGTTAAGTCTTCACAGGTGGAATTACATGCAAAGAACGAAGTATTAATTCTAAAAACGGGGGAAAGTATCTGAGAACCCAGATACTTCGTTAGCTTTGTCATATGTAGCAGTTTGATAGACAAAGTTGGCAAGGTGCCACATGTGATACTAAAAGGCAGCAGACAGAGCGTACACCAGCGATGTACATAAATGTTCAATAAATTATGAAACTTCCTGGCAGATTAAAACTGTGTGCCCGACCGAGACTCGAACTCGGGACCTTTGCGTTTCGCGGGCAAGTGCTTGCCCGCGAAAGGCAAAGGTCCCGAGTTCGAGTCTCGGTCGGGCACACAGTTTTAATCTGCCAGGAAGTTTCATATCAGCGCACACTCCGCTGCAGAGTGAAAATCTCATTCTGGAAACTTCCCCCAGGCTGTGGCTAAGCCATGTCTCCGCAATATCCTTTCTTTCAGGAGTGCTAGTTCTGCAAGGTTCGCAGGAGAGCTTCTGTAAAGTTTCGAAGGTAGGAGACGAGGTACTGGCAGAAGTAAAGCTGTGAGTACCGGGCGTGAGTCGTGCTTCGGTAGCTCAGTTGGTAGAGCACTTGCCCGCGAAAGGCAAAGGTCCCGAGTTCGAGTCTCGGTCGGGCACACAGTTTTAATCTGCCACGAAGTTTCATATCAGCGCACACTCCGCTGCAGAGTGAAAATCTCATTCTGGTTCAATAAATTACTTAGGAAAGTGGTAGTGAGAAACAGCATGTACAATGGGACTGTAAAACTGATTCTGAAAAACGTGCACATAAACTGAAAGTAGCAGCAATTACAAAGACTCAACTAAGTATGCACGACTACAAGGGAAATGTTGAGTGAGCTAAATTGCTGGCGTGGCTTATTAGCCGGCCGCTGTGGCCGAGGGGTTCTATGCGCTTCAGTCCGGTGCCTCGCTGCTGCTAGGGTCACAGGTTCGAATCCTGCCTCGGGCATGGATGTGTGTGATGCCCTTAGGTTAGTTAGGTTTAAGTAGTTCTAAATCTAGGGGACTGATGACCTCAAAAGTTAAGTCCCATAGTGCTTGGAGACATTTGAACAATTTTTGAGACTCATTAAGTTAAATGCATAATGCTTCGGATAGGAAAGAGTACTGTTCTATAACTAGCTTCAAGCGTAGCGAATTCACAAAGGCACAGAAGTTTTGTAACTTCACTCACATGACTTCCAGATCACGTTCCTAAATCACACCGAGTTTAGCTCGCGAAATTAATAAATAGTATGAAGATGGCATCTGTTCTTTCGGACATGTCCGAAAGAACAGATGCCATCTTCATATCGTTAAGGCTAACCGGCTGATGACCTCCTTTAGTGCGTATGCACACGAATTGCCTGAACTCTTACGGGACTCGGTGGATTGTCTTTTGAAGTGTTCCAGTTGGTGTATATCAACGCCTGTCAGCATCTAATGGTATTGATTTAATTGTAATTTCATAGTGAATAGTAAGCCGTGGGATACGGACACTATACGAATGTTTTGATAGTAAAACCTGCCTATGAGCAACCACTACCAATAAACGCCACAAACGTAAATTAATCACTGATTACAAACTGCCTGTAGCTTTCTGTTTGGGTTCTTCGGCCAACGTTTGTTTGATAATTTTTTTGATGTTTCACTGACACGAGTGGCTGGCAGTGTCAAAGCTTTACACTCCATTGTCGTTTCTGGAGGTTTTAACAATGCCAGCCACTGGTGCTGACGAAATGTCAGAAAAACCTCCAAACAAACGTTGGCCGAAGAGCCCAAAAAAGAAATCAAAAGGCAGTTTGTTAGCAAGTGGCAACGAAAACTTAACAATTATCTAACTGATACAGCCAACCAGCTGTCGCCGCATCTAATCTACAGTCTCGCAGTCCAGTCGCCGCCAGTGCAGGTGAACAAGTAGTTTTTGAAAGCTACCCGCAGAAATGGATTCCTGACGGCCAGCAGGCGAATTCCCTTAAATCGCCTTAAAGCGTCAGAGTTGACCAACTTCTGCCACAAAATCTGTTTATGTAACTCGAAGAACATGTATACTGATCATGGTTACGTAACATCTTTAGCAAAGACAAGTTCGCGATTTACTGAAAGAAAATTGTTGGATAATTGGAAATGACTTATAGTAGGTAAGTTTCAAATTCTAAAATCCCCATCGTTTACAATTACCCTGTATGATATTGTGATACGGACGTAGGGCAAAAATACTACTGAAATGACTTATCCTGCCAACGGCGAGCTCTGTTAGGTGTGTTAACATTACACTGCAATTTCATTTCAAAGAATTAAGAATAAAAAAAGAAATAATGTTATTTTCGCAGGAGGATGCAATGAACACACGAGTAAGCATGAAAAATATTGAAACTGACTGTTTCTGCGTAACGTAACTTCTGTTAGATGTGTGAACGGTACATTCCAAACTCATTTCAAAGAATTAAAAGAAAAAGACAAACGGTTATTTCTCGCATGAGAATGCAATGAACACGCCAGTACTTCTACAGCACTATCACAGTGGTAGTTACTATGACAGAAAACATTAATCGTCGCAATCAAATATCTTTTTACATGAACACGCATTACATGGAAACCTATGCAGGGTGTTCCAGGAGGAATGGTCAGTATTCATGGATGTGACAGGAACGATGATTAGAAGCGAAAAAATGTGTTAAAAATAAGCTCTAAAATGCATACCTTACGAGGTACGACTACTTATTCATCTTGGATTCTGCAATACAAATCTCTTCTACTGCAGGCTCTTAGGTCTAATAAACGTGGGCTCTAAAGTGCAGCTAAATCTACATCAACAGACCGCACACCATCTGACGGTGTAGGCGGAGCGCACTTTTGTAACTACTAATTGATCCCTCTTTCCCTGTTCCACTCGCTAACGGCGTGTGGGAAGAATGACTTTCGGTAAGCCACTGTGCCGGCTCTAATGTCTCGAGTTTTTCGTCGTCGTCATTAGGCGAGATTCATGTGGGACGTAGTACTATATTGTCCGACTCTTCCCGGAAAGTGTTCTCTGAAAATTTCAATAGTAAACCGCTCCGAGACGCACAATACATCTCTTTTAGCGTCTTCCAGTGCACATAACGTTCTCACGCCAGCTACACGACCCCGCGACGAAACGCGCCGCTTTTAGTTCTATTCTGTTTGTCCTACCTGGTAGGGGTCCCAGACTCCTGAACGATACTCGAGAATCAGTGGAACAAGCGTCTTGTAAGGGTACGTCTTTCGTGAATGAATTACATTCCCTTAAGCTTCTTTCTCTGAATCACAGTCTGGAACCTTTTTTTCCTATTACTGTATTTGTTTTATTTAGTTATTCCACTCAGGGTCCAAAAATGTTCAAATGTGTGTGAATTCCTAAGGGACCAAACTGCTGAGGTCATTGGTCCATAAACTTACACACTACTTAACCTAACTTATGCTAAGAACAACACATGCACACAGAAAAAAACACACACACACACACACACCCTGCCCGTGACATGGCGTTTCTAACAGCGCGGCCCCTTCCGCGCGGCACTCAAGGTCGCACTGAAAAGTTGCTGCTAGATATTTCACGGTAGATACTGTTTCCAGCAATCTGTCATCAATAGTGTAGTTCTACAGCAGCGATTCTCTTTCCGTATGTGCACATTATGTTACATTTATTTACGTTCATGATCAACTTCCAGAACCTGCAGCATTAATACAGCATATATGGGTATTTTGTAGATCGATACTGGCTTCTGGTGTTGCTACTATCATATAGACAAAAACATAATCTGTGAACTATCTCAATGACCTTCCGACGCTTTCTACTAAACCATTTACATAAAATTGTAAACAGTGAAGGTCCTATCACACTTCCTTTGGGTACTCCGGAAATTATCTTACTTCTGTCGATTTTCTTACATTAACAGCGACTTGTGGAGTTTTGTCCGTAAGGAAGTCAGGAATCCACTCCTAAGTCTCGCCCGTTACTCGGCGAACTCTTTTTTCTTTTCTTTTTTTTTTCGCTAGACGGTAGTACGGGGCGATGTCAAATATCCCCCTCATGTCAAGTAACAGAGCAAAATATTTCACAAAATCTCTGTTCATGTTAATATTTTTAGAGAATATTTTTGTTCCACAAAAACATCATAATTCTTGAGCATAAAACATGTTGCAAATTCAACAACAGATTGACGTCAACTATGTAGGCCTATAATGAGGCACACCTGTCCTACGAACCCAGGAAACGGGAATGACCTGCGCTTTTTTCCGATCGTTATGTACCTATCGTAGCTCCAGCGAACTACGATAAACTGCGGCAAGAAGGGGACCAAGATCTTTGGCACAGTCTTTGTTCCTTCTAGTAGATAAAGTATCTCCTCTGGTCCTGATGCCTTTCCACTACTAAGCGATTGTAGTTGCTTTTCTGTTCGACGATCGGTTATCCCCATATCTGCCATTTCGACGTTCGATCGATGATTTAAAGGTGGGACTCTATTACAATCTTCCGCTGTGAAACAATTTCGGAAGACCGAATTCAGTATTTCGCCTTCTCTCCGTTATTTTTCGTGTCCGTGTCTGTTGGTTACTGAACAGATGTTTTCGAATCGTTTATTTTACGTGAGACCAAAACCTCTCAGGGTTTTTAATCAGACTGGTTAACACAATTTTAATTTAAAAGTCATTCAGTATTTATGTTATTGCTCTCCTTACGCTCATTTCCATTTCGTTCAGCTTTTGCTTGTTCGCTAGGTTTTGACTTCTGAATCTGTGATAAAGCTCGCTTTGCTTATGGAGCTGTGTTCTAACGCGGCTACTGAGCCACGACTGCCTTTCCCATCTGTTAAGATCTTGCTCGGAATATACTTGCGTAAGGCATCTTCAACTACGCTTTGTGCTCCACATCTTCGTCCTCATTACTGAATATTCGTTGTTGACTACGCAGGTATTCTGCAGTTCGCATCCTGTAACTCTTTCTAGACAAAAATATTTTGCCACGTTTCTTAACATTCCTTGCTACACCAGTAGTCCTAATTGCTATCAATGCCTTATGAACACCGATATCATCCTCTGCGTTGTTTGCTGCTAGGAGGTCTAAGACATTACCTTATCGAGTTTGTTCTATAATTATCTGTTCTAAGTAGTTTTCGGACAAGACATGCAGTATTATGTCACATAAATCCCTGTCGCTGACACTAGTTTTCATAACATCTAAGACTGGCAAATCAAAGCTACTTCCTGATACAACGCCAGGATAATTGAAGTTGCTATCCATATTCTGCAAGCTCTCTGATGCACGCTACCTCTACAGGTCCTCAAGAGCTATTAGCACTTGTTCCTCTCCGCTATTGTGAAACATACCTCCTCCACTGAACAAGTGCTCATAGCTGTTAAGGTATATATTTTAGAGTCCATGTTATCTAGTATTTTATTTCTTAGTTTGGTGCATACTATCTCATCGCAAAATATTAAAGGAAAAGAACTTTCAGTAGAAGAGATTTGTTGCACGCCGGCCAGAGTGGCGGAGCTTCTCTAGGAGCTACAGTGAGGAACCACGCGACTGCTACGGTCGCTGGTTCGAATCCTGCCTCGGGCATGGATGTGTGTGATGTCCTTAGCTTAGTTAGGTTAAAATAGTTCTAAGTTATAGGGGACTGATGACCTCAGAAGTTAAGTCCCCTAGTGCTCAGAGCCATTTGAACCATTTGTTGCACAGTACCGAAGATGAACAAGTGCTCATGGTTCTTAAGATATTCAGTTGAAGCATACATTTACTTGACATTTTTATTCGAGTGGTCGTTTTTCTCACATCCCTGAAGCTTGACCTCCCTGTATAGTGGTGTTGAGCTAGAGTACGGCGTTCCAAAGCTGGACCAATATATTAATAAAAAGGTGGTCACGAGTTTTTGGTTAATCGAAGTATTTCTGAGGGAGCTATATGATCCCAATCATAAAGACATGGAAAGTGTTACTGTGTGACGCATCTGATACGGCTTGAGATAAGGCAACAAAATTTAACATACTGCGATACTTCTACAACACACGTCACCACAGTAAACATGGTTAAAACTACAGTTCATAGTAGGAAATTACTTATATGTGGCACTACATGTTAAGATGCCGTGTGGGTAAAGCGTTAAAGCATGGTTGCATTAGTAATAAGTTCTGTTCATTATTTTCATAGGTATCACATTTCTAGGTGGAAAGGGATTATGTCACTGCCTAGGAGTTACGCAGCCCATATTATTGTCCTTTCTATAGTGTGGTCTTAAATCTCGGATACCGCCTGTACATGTGACAACCATCTCACTTTTTATATTATTTAGTATCGCATCAAGTGACGGTGAGGTTGCTAAACTATTAACTTCTGGTGATAGTTTATGCAATAACACAATTTTTCGTTAGATGTTAAATGAGGTGATAAACGTGCGTATCACATGCAGTGAAATACTATTTACTGCATCAGCTGTGTGTGGTAGGCATGCAACTCACACTTTAAGAAAATGTAACCATGCAATCTTATTATGTACCTAATAAATTAAGAAAATTGATGATATGAACAAACCAAATCCGTTTTCTTCCTCTCCACTTCATCTCACATGTAAAAGATGATAATTCCCTGAATTTGCCTCAGATGATCATCAGAACGTCAGTGAACACAACATCCTCGACAATAGACTGACCTGCAAAATTTCCAGCCAAATAACCATTCAGTTGTCAGTGTAAAAACAGAGTGGTTGATAAGGACGAAAATTAGCTGCGACTACGAAGGTTGTATTTTTAAATTTTTTCTGTGGTATTTCATAACACGCCATACAATCATATTTCATATCCATGGTAACTAGCTCACTCGGAATATCAGGATCTGAAACCCAATGTAAAGTTTAAAGTGGTTCAGCCTCTGTAGCACTGAGCTATATAGTTATATCCTCGGTGTAGTGAAGCAATTTATATGCTTGGAGTGCTGAAACAACTTAAATCACTTAATAGAAGCAAGCGTTCTGGTCCAGATTACATACCAATTAGGTTCGTTGTAGAGTATGCTGATCCATTAGCCGCATACTTGACAATGATATACAGCCGTTCCCTCGACGAAAGATCCGTACCCAAAGACTGGAAAGCTGTACAGATCACATCAATATTCAACAACGGTAGTAAGAGTAATCCACTTAATTACAGTTTCATATCATTAACGTCAATATGCAGCAGGATTCTGGAACATATATTGTGATCGAACATTATAAATTACCTCGAAGTCACAGTCAACATGGGTTTAGAAAACATCGTTCTTGTGAAACAAAACTATCTTTTTTTTTTTTTTTTTTTTTTTTATTTGCCGGCCGAAGTGGCCGTGCGGTTAAAGGCGCTGCAGTCTGGAACCGCGAGACCGCTACGGTCGCAGGTTCGAATCCTGCCTCGGGCTTGGATGTTTGTGATGTCCTTAGGTTAGTTAGGTTTAACTAGTTCTAAGTTCTAGGGGACTAATGACCTCAGCAGTTGAGTCCCATAGTGCTCAGAGCCATTTGAACCATTATCTTTTTATTTGCGTGAAGTGTTAAGTGCTGTTGGCAAGGAATTTCAGATCCATTCAGTATATCTGGGCTTCCAGAAAGCTTTTGACACTGTACCACCCAAGCGGTTTATAGTGGAATTGGGTGCTTATGGAATATCGTCTCAGTTATGTGACCGGATTTGTGATTTCCTGTCAGCGAGGTCACAGTTCGTTGTAACTGAAGTCATCGAGTAAAACAGAAGTGATTTCTGGCGTTCCCCAAGGCCCTTTGCTGTACCTTATCTGCCACTCAGAATTAGCTGAGCGGTCTGAGGCGCTGCAGTCATGGACTGTGCGGCTGATACCGGCGGAGGTTCGAGTCCTCCCTCTGGAATGGGTATATGTGTGTTTTTGTCCATAGGATAATTTAGGTTAAGTAGTGTGTAAGCTTCGGGACTTATGACCTTAGCAGTTAAGTCGCATAAGATTTCACACACATTTGAACACTTTGTTCCTTATCTACACTCCTGGAAATGGAAAAAAGAACACATTGACACCGGTGTGTCAGACCCACCATACTTGCTCCGGACACAGCGAGAGGGCTGTACAAGCAATGATCACACGCACGGCACAGCGGACACACCAGGAACCGCGGTGTTGGCCGTCGAATGGCGCTAGCTGCGCAGCATTTGTGCACCGCCGCCGTCAGTGTCAGCCAGTTTGCCGTGGCATACGGAGCTCCATCGCAGTCTTTAACACTGGTAGCATGCCGCGACAGCGTGGACGTGAACCGTATGTGCAGTTGACGGACTTTCAGCGAGGGCGTATAGTGGGCATGCGGGAGGCCGGGTGGACGTACCGCCGAATTGCTCAACACGTGGGGCGTGAGGTCTCCACAGTACATCGATGTTGTCGCCAGTGGTCGGCGGAAGGTGCACGTGCCCGTCGACCTGGGACCGGACCGCAGCGACGCACGGATGCACGCCAAGACCGTAGGATCCTACGCAGTGCCGTAGGGGACCGCACCGCCACTTCCCAGCAAATTAGGGACACTGTTGCTCCTGGGGTATCGGCGAGGACCATTCGCAACCGTCTCCATGAAGCTGGGCTACGGTCCCGCACACCGTTAGGCCGTCTTCCGCTCACGCCCCAACATCGTGCAGCCCGCCTCCAGTGGTGTCGCGACAGGCGTGAATGGAGGGACGAATGGAGACGTGTCGTCTTCAGCGATGAGAGTCGCTTCTGCCTTGGTGCCAATGATGGTCGTATGCGTGTTTGGCGCCGTGCAGGTGAGCGCCACAATCAGGACTGCATACGACCGAGGCACACAGGGCCAACACCCGGCATCATTGTGTGGGGAGCGATCTCCTACACTGGCCGTACACCACTGGTGATCGTCGAGGGGACACTGAATAGTGCACGGTACATCCAAACCGTCATCGAACCCATCGTTCTACCATTCCTAGACCGGCAAGGGAACTTGCTGTTCCAACAGGACAATGCACGTCCGCATGTATCCCGTGCCACCCAACGTGCTCTAGAAGGTGTAAGTCAACTACCCTGGCCAGCAAGATTCCGGATCTGTCCCCCATTGAGCATGTTTGGGACTGGATGAAGCGTCGTCTCACGCGGTCTGCACGTCCAGCACGAACGCTGGTCCAACTGAGGCGCCAGGTGGAAATGGCATGGCAAGCCGTTCCACAGGACTACATCCAGCATCTCTACGATCGTCTCCATGGGAGAATAGCAGCCTGCATTGCTGCGAAAGGTGGATATACACTGTACTAGTGCCGACATTGTGCATGCTCTGTTGCCTGTGTCTATGTGGCTGTGGTTCTGCAGTGTGATCATGTGATGTATCTGACCCCAGGAATGTGTCAATAAAGTTTCCCCTTCCTGGGACAATGAATTCACGGTGTTCTTATTTCAATTTCCAGGAGTGTATATAACGATTTTGGAGGCAATCTGAGCAGCCGTCTTAGGTTGTTTGCAGATGAGCTGTCACTTATCGACTAATAAATCCATCAGATGTTGAAAACAAACTGCAAAATGACTTAGAAAAGATACCTGTATGGCGCGAAAATTGGCAGTTGATTCTAAAAAAACGAAAAGTGTGAGGTCATCCACATGAATGCTAAACGGAATCCGTTAAAGTTCCGTTACACGATAAATCAGTCAAATCTAAAGGCCGTAAATTCAATAAAATACCTAGAAATTACAATTACGAACAACTTAAATGGGAAGTAATACATAGAAAATGTTGTGGGGAAGGCTAACCAAAGACTGCGTTTCATTGGTAGGACACTTAGAAAATGTAACAGATCTACTAAGGAGACTGCCTACACTATGCTTGTCCGTCCTCTTTAAGAATACTGCTGCGCGGTGTGGGATCCTTACCAGATAGGACTGATGGATTACATCGAAAAAGTTCAAAGAAGGGCAGCAAGTTTTGTGTTATCGTGATATATGGAGAGTGTCACTCAAATTATACTGGATTTGGGCTGGACATCATTAAAAGAAAGGCGTTTTTCATTGCGACGGAATCTTCTCACGAAATTCCAATCACCAACTTTCTCCTCCGAATGTGAAAATATTTTGTTGACACCCACCTACTTAGGGAGAAATGATCACCTCGGTAAAATAAGGGAAATCAGATCTCGTACGGAAAGATAAAGGTATTAATTCTTTCCGAGCGCCTTAGGAGATTGGAATAATACATAATTGTGAAGGTGGTTCGATGAACCCTCTGCCAGGCACTTAAAAGTGCAGACTTTCCATGTAGATGTAGGTACGCAGCGAGAATGGCTGCTCGCATGTCAATGTCGGTTTCTTTCACACTGAATAACAAGCACCAAGGCCACCACTGCATGGACTGCTAACTCTCTCAAAATCAATATGGATCCTGTATAGAAAACCGGTAGTCTTTTGTAAGATATTCCTTCTCTCTGGTGTTTTGGAAGGTACCTGCAGTGTGTATCAGTAGTATGTGCAAATAAGTACTGGTCATCTCACGCCTTATGTATGGTCTGCCTGCATCGATAAACAAAATGTATCTTTCTTGTTACAACGTAACGTACCTCTGCGATCGGACACAATGCCGCGCGTGATACCGATCGACCGTCGTAATGTTCTCTACTGAACAACCACACGCGGATGCGTCGGAGAAATGTACTATGGGTTCGGGACACCACTGATTCAATCGTAACAGGCTTTTCAGACATACAAGCCGGTACTTCTCATTCACGTAGGTCCTCAGTTGACATCGCAAGGCTCAGTGGACGCTGTTCTAGTCACACTACCAAGGAAAAAAAAAAAAAAAAAGAAACCTGGCAGTATCGGGAATCGAACCCCTGTCCTCCGCATGACAGTCAGACAGCTTATCACTCGTTTACGGATTGGGAGCACTCGTTACAAACGAAATGAGGATAATTTGAAACTTTTAAGGCGTTTACTGCCAGCCGATAGAAGGCTTCCAGATTAGTGCGATTCTCAGTTTGACAATGTGTGTTATCAGACACCGTAAAATACGGAGAATAGAGAGGGCGCCTGAAACGGCCCGGAACTTGGTTGGGGAGTGGAACGCTGTGTCTTAGGGACTGAGAGTGAATGGACTGACGACCATTTATTATTTCATTCTTTATTTAATTTCTCAAATTCAGGTCCGACGCCAACTGGAACACCGGGCGTCCTTGGAATGAGGCGGGCGCCAGATGGGACAACCCGCCCTGCTCATGCGCGCGGTGCTCATCCTGTTCTCTCGGCAATTGAGGGGAAACTATATTTCATCATGTGTATCATCTGTCGTCTCAACCGACAGAGGCTGTCACAGTACAGACTGGCACATGTCATGACAGATTTTAGCATGTTTAAATAGGATGATGTGCTTTCTTTTCTAATTTTGTTTAGCTCCACGACTCTGTGTTGCTGTATGATGAGTACTGGTACGCATGCGATAGCATGCTCTACCTTTCTGTAATATGCTCCAAAACGTTGCGAATGAAAAAGGGATTATTTCTTGACTCATACCTCGGGTTCTGTTGGCAGTAAAAACATAGGGTCAAGTGTTTCCGGACATCTTCGGTTAGGGATCATTCGTATACCCAACAGAAGGATCATTTGTCAGTTTCCTAAAGTACAGGATCAATGTATGAATGCTAAATACTTCCTTCTGCTTAGGCAAATGAAGCAAATCGGTTGGTCCCTTTTACATGTGATATGGTCTAGAGTGGATATTAAGGAGCTTATGGAAAAGCCATTACTTCATGATGGATTGTTTAAAAAGAAACCAAAAAGGAGTTGTTTACTATTTCTTCGTGCCAAACCAAGTCGAGCAGAAATTTTTGTGATGTATTCCTAAGTTACCGATATCGAACAACTTTGGAAATTATTTTGACATCTTTATCCCTTTCCGAGATACAGAGGTTCAAAATTACCTTACATGTACACGTAAAATACACACATCAAACAAAGTTTTGCATCACATCGTTCCCGAGAGTTGCGGAACCTGTACAGAAAATTGGAATAGGCATCAACATAAACATCATTTCTGCCTCTTTTATTGCTGAATAAAATCACACCTTACATGTTGTACCACCATACAGCGAGACCTTCAGAAGTGGTGGTTCAAAATGGTTCAAATGGCTCTGAGCACTATGGGACTCAACTGCTGAGGTCATTAGTCCCCTAGAACTTAGAACTAGTTAAACCTAACTAACCTAAGGACATCACAAACATCCATGCCCGAGGCAGGATTCGAACCTGCGACCGTAGCGGTCTTGCGGTTCCAGACTGCAGCGCCTTTAACCGCACGGCCACTTTGGCCGGCCAGAAGTGGTGGTCCAGATTGCTGTATACAACGGTACCTCTCATATCGACGCATTGATGCATGCCTGTATTCGTCGTGGCATACTATCCACAAGTTCATCAAGGCATTGTTGGTCCACATTGTCCCACTCCTCAACGGCTATTCGGAGTAGATCTCCCAGAGTGGTTCGTGGGTCACATCGTCAATAAACAGCCCTTTTCAATTTTTCCCACGCATTTTAGATAGGGTTGATGTCTGGAGAAACTGCTGGCCACTCTAGTCGAGCGATGTCGTTATCCTGACGGATGTCATTCACAACATGTGCACGATGGGGGCGCGAATTGTCCCCCATGAAGACTAATCCATCGCCAATATGCTGCAGATATGTTTGCACTATCGGTTGGAGGATGGCACTCACGTATCGTACAGCCGTTACGGCGTGTTCCATGACCACCAGCGGCGTAGGTCGGACCCACATAATGCCACCACGAAACAGCATGGAATCTCCATCTTGAAGCACTAGCTGGACAGTGTATCTAAGGCGTTCAGCCTGAGCGGGCTACCTCCAAACACATATTCGACGATTGTCTGGTTAAAGGCATATGCGACACCCATGGGTGAAGAGAACGTGATGCCAATTTTGAGCGGTCCCCGCACGTTGTTGGTCCCATCTGTACCGCGCAGAATGGTGTCATGGTTGAAAGATGTACCTCGCTATGGACTTCAGGAGTGGAGTTGCACATCATGCAGCTTATTGCGCACAGTTTGAGTAGTAACACGACGGCCTGTGACGGCACGAAGAGCATTGTTCAACATTGTGGCGTTGCTGTCAGGGTTCCTCCGAGCCATAATCCGTACGTAGCGGTCATCCACTGCAGTAGTAGCCCTTGGGCGGCCAGGGCAAGGCATATCATCGAAGTTCCTGTCTCTCTGTATCTCCTCCATGTCCGAACAACATCGCTTTGGTTCACTCCGAGACATCTGGACACTTCCCTTTTTGAGAGACCTTCCTTCCACAAAGAAATAATGCTCACGCGATTGAACCGCGGTATTGACCGTCTAGGAATGGTTGAACTACAGGCAACACGAGCTGTGTACCTACTTCCTGGTGGAATGACTCGAACTGATCGGCTGTCAGACCCCCTCCGTCTAATAGGTGCTGCTCATGCATTTTTGTTTAGATGTTTAGGTGGGTTTAGTGGCATCTCTGAACAGTCAAAGGGACTGTGTCTGTGATACAACATCCACAGTCAACGTCTATCTTCAGGATTTCTGGGAACTGGGGTATTGCAACACTTTTTTTATGTGTGTATACACGTAAATTCCACTGTGAGTTAGAATCTAAATAATAAATAATTCAGCAGATTATTCAGTTTTTAACATTATATTTGCTAGGCATTCATCTAGAAGTTTCCAGTTTTTTATTCGTTACCGAGAAAAGTCCAGTAACTAGGGTTTTTGGGTACCAAAACCGTGCCTCAAACTCTAAGACAGCTATGCACAGGTCTCTGATGTCTTTATCCGTTTCCAAAAAGCATTAATTACCCTACTTATACACATAAAATCCAGTGTGAGACGGAAAACTAGTTTATATAGTGAGATAGCACAAATGCCGGCCAGAGTGGCCTAGCGTTTCTAGTTCAAAGTTCTAGGGGACTGATGACCGTAGAAGTTGAGTCCCATAGTGCTCAGAGCCAGCCAGACAGCACAAATAAGAATTATGCAAAGTGTCTCCGTTATCATCAAAAAGCTTCTGGGAACCCCATGTTGTAGAATCGAAGCACATGAAAAATATTTGTGTAGGGAATCTCCTACCTCAAGTATAAAATTAGTTTTGCTTTATTTCACGTAAGTAAACTAATCTTTTCTGACCTAGGCAGTTCTTTCCATATGAGTGACGAGTTGCTGTAGCATGGAAAATAAGGGAACCAGCGGAGAAATGCTGCTATTAGAGCAAGGAAACCATGAACAAGCTCCTGTTTAAAAGACTTTGACTCAAAATTAGGGCACCAGTTACATTCTTCATCACCTTTCAATTTTTCCAAAAATTGTATCATGAGAAAATATTTGCGGTTTTCATAATGGAAGAGAAGGAGTCTGTGGTAGTGCAAAAGAGACGCAAAAGTAATAAATACTGGAAGATAGTAGACAGTGATTGTTGTATAGAAAGAGCGAAGGAGACTGCCGGCCGGAGTGGCCGAGCGGTTCTAGGCGCTACAGTCTGGAACCGCGCAACCGCTACGGTCGCAGGTTCGAATCCTGCCTCGGGCATGGATGTGTGTGATGTCCTTACGTTAGTTAGGTTTAAGTAGTTCTAAGTTATAGGGGACTGATGGCCACAGATGTTAAGTCCCATAGTGCTAAGAGCCATTTTTTCGAAGGAGACTGAGCCAGTGTGCGAGAAACAGAGGTACACAGTGGGAGTGGAACATAGTTCACAGTGACAGAACAGTACTAGAAAAAGTGTGAAGGAGACAGTACCAGCGGAGATGAATAAAGAGAAGGAGAAATTGGAAGCGGGTGACAGACAACGGTAATGAGATATAGAATGTATGACAGCAACAACGAGGAGGAGACAGGGGTGGCAATGAGAAGAAACAGGGACAGTGGAAAGGAATGAATGAGATAATAGTAAGAGGGAGCAAGAGGAAGACTCTGACATTCTGAGGAGAAAGAAGTAGTGAGACAGAACGAAGGAGGCTGTAGCTGCGAGATGGGGACAGTGACAGAGTGACTCAAACAGATAACTACCATGAGTATGGCTGAATGAGTGAGTGAAAATGGGGAAGTGCGCGACAGTGCGCCTCGATAGCTGAGTGGCCAGTGGGACGAACTGTCATGTGAAGGGTCTGGGTTCGATTTTTTGCTGGGTCAGAGATTTTCTCCTCTCAGATACTGGGCGTTGTGTTGTCTCTATCATCATCATCTCATCCCCATAGACACTCAAGTCGCCGAAGTGGTGCCGATTCAAAAGAACTGCAGCAGGCGACGGGTCTAACCGACCGGAGGCCCTAGCCACACGACAATTCCAGTATGAGCGACTTACAGCAACGGACTAGCTTGTGTGAGCGAGTTACAACTATGGGAAATTGTGGAAATGAGACGTGCGTTGAATGTCAAAATGAGTGCGAGTATGTTCGCATGCGAAAATACACTCCTGGAAATTGAAATAAGAACACCGTGAATTCATTGTCCCAGGAAGGGGAAACTTTATTGACACATTCCTGGGGTCAGACACATCACATGATCACACTGACAGAACCACAGGCACATAGACACAGGCAACAGAGCATGCACAATGTCGGCACTAGTTCAGTGTATATCCACCTTTCGCAGCAATGCAGGCTGCTATTCTCCCATGGAGACGATCGTAGAGATGCTGGATGTAGTCCTGTGGAACGGCTTGCCATGCCATTTCCACCTGGCGCCTCAGTTGGACCAGCGTTCGTGCTGGACGTGCAGACCGCGTGAGACGACGCTTCATCCAGTCCCAAACATGCTCAATGGGGGACAGATCCGGAGATCTTGCTGGCCAGGGTAGTTGACTTACACCTTCTAGAGCACGTTGGGTGGCACGGGATACATGCGGACGTGCATTGTCCTGTTGAAAGAGCAAGTTCCCTTGCCGGTCTAGGAATGGTAGAACGATGGGTTCGATGACGGTTTGGATGTACCGTGCACTATTCAGTGTCCCCTCGACGATCACCAGTGGTGTACGACCAGTGTAGGAGATCGCTCCCCACACCATGATGCCGGGTGTTGGCCCTGTGTGCCTCGGTCGTATGCAGTCCTGATTGTGGCGCTCACCTGCACGGCGCCAAACACGCATACGACCATCATTGGCACCAAGGCAGAAGTGACTCTCATCGCTGAAGACGACACGTCTCCATTCGTCCCTCCATTCACGCCTGTCGCGACACCACTGGAGGCGGGCTGCACGATGTTGGGCGTGAGCGGAAGACGGCCTAACGGTGTGCGGGACCGTAGCCCAGCTTCATGGAGACGGTTGCGAATGGTCATCGCCGATACCCCAGGAGCAACAGTGTCCCTAATTTGCTGGGAAGTGGAGGTGTGGTCCCCTACGGCACTGCGTAGGATCCTACGGTCTTGGCGTGCATCCGTGCGTCGCTGCGGTCCGGTCCCAGGTCGACGGGCACGTGCACCTTCCGCCGACCACTGGCGACAACATCGATGTACTGTGGAGACCTCACGCCCCACGTGTCGAGCAATTCGGCGGTACGTCCACCCGGCCTCCCGCATGCCCACTATACGCCCTCGCTCAAAGTCCGTCAACTGCACATACGGTTCACGTCCACGCTGTCGCGGCATGCTACCAGTGTTAAAGACTGCGATGCAGCTCCGTATGCCACGGCAAACTGGCTGACACTGACGGCGGCGGTGCACAAATGCTGCGCAGCTAGCGCCATTCGACGGCCAGCACCTCGGTTCCTGGTGTGTCCGCTGTGCCGTGCGTGTGATCATTGCTTGTACAGCCCTCTCGCAGTGTCCGGAGCAAGTATGGTGGGTCTGACACACCGGTGTCAATTTGTTCTTTTTTCCATTACCAGGAGTGCATTTGGGAAAATTTTTAAAGATGCTGAGGAAGTTAGAATGAGGGAACTGGTACCCTCTGGTAATACACATCAACACGCTGCGCTTGCTTAATATTGCCTTAAGCGTTGTCCTCTTATCGAGGTGGAGGGAGAAGGAGTTGTCGGTCACTGATAGCGCTTGCGGTAGAAAGCAGACGCTGAACGAGCTGCTGGGGTGAGCGGCGAGGAGCTTGGTTTGTTTGTTGCTGGCATTGCCTGTGAGATCAGAGGAAGGAGTGGTGTAGCGCTTGTAATGAAATTTCCATCGTTGGTAAAATATATTTAATCGTTGCAGAATATACGAATGCATAGTTACAGAATGTGGCTGAAATGAAATTACAGGACTATTCTGAGAAGACTGTGAACAACGGAAGGAATTTGCGTTTGTGTTATTATTCGATTGATAATTATCTAATACTTTTAATTATAAATATTCTAAAGTAGTAACTAATAAGGAAAATATGTTAATACTAATGTTAATTTGTGATATGAGGATGTTATCGCTGATAGTCTCTTTCCGAAGACACTGTCGATGTTGAAGAAAGTATACAAATGTTTAATGTTGTTTCCAGAACTGAGATGAAAATATTTTGTTACCGGTATTTGGCTGACTATGTGTGTCATGCTACAAATTAGGAATTTCTGTTTCGTATTACCAACCGTGGTGACTAATGCTCAGCACACTGGAAACGCGTTTAGCAGTAACGTGTTTCACGTGCCCGTGTGGGCATCCTGATTCACCTTTAGCGGAGTTTACTCACGAATCGTTTAAGGGGCTCCGGAACGCCCTACACTTGCAATGTTAAAATAACGCTTATAAATTACATCTTTCCTCACAAAGTATTTGAGGTAGGAAGTTGAACTTTTTACAGATTATTTATTGGAATATGGGCTACAACTTAACACAGGGATTTTACAAAATTTTAGTTCAGTTATTAAAGATGATTTTTTTTCAATTGTAATGAAAATTCACAACATTTTTTTGCAATTTTTTATTTATATATTCAAAAATATACAGTTTTTTGGAAAAAGGCTGTGTTAAATTATGCAGAAGGTACGGTGTAACATTTACTGAAAGTTTGAAACAAATATGTTTGGAAGATCCTTAGAAAACATGTAATTAGTACGAGAAAATAAAAGTTTTGGGAATCGAGCGACCAAGATTGGATTAACTTTTTAGTGCCTTCCAGGTCCATAGGATGGATTATCTTCATCCTCTGCAAACTCCTCCTCCAGCTTCCTCTTGTTCCTCCTCCTGTTTACTCTTGCTTGTATTTCTAGACTCTTTACAGCCCTGTCTGCAACCCGAAGGCGTTCCTTGTCTAAAGCAAGCATCGCTCGTAACATGTTAGAACCTATCTTCATTCCCATATTTCTAAATACCTTTGGCTTTCCAACATTTCTCCTTTTCTTAAAAGCCTTCAGAGGATTTCTAATAACTTTACTTTTACTCATTATTATACTTCAACAAAACAGAAACTTAAGAAACAGAATTAATTACGAATATTTTCGAGATAACGACAGAGTAAATAAACATGAAACAATCGACAATCACACCAGCGATATATATTGAACCATCACAGGTTAGCCACAACACATACTTTATCTCACATCACTAAAATGTACCTGATGAACACGGACGTTAATAATAACACCATTTGACAGCAGTTTAACAGCGCCACAGTGGGTCACGCCCATGTAGAACACATTTCAAAAAAAATTTAAAAATATTTGTGGTCTTCGGAATTGAATAAATTATATATCTATTAAAAGGTAATAGTCTGCAGATTCAGAAAACGCAAAAAAGTAAAAATTGAACTTTTCATGATTTTGAGCCTTTCCGGAGCCCCTTAAGACGAATGCTGAGATAGGTCCGTTGAAGAAGACATGGTAAATTTCCTTTCCTATTCCTCTTCTATACGCACTTCGTCAGTAATGACATCTTCATTGATGGAACGTTAAACTGATATTTTAATCTTTAACTTTGTTTATTAAGAAATAGATAAATTGTGAAAAACAAGATTAAGACTTGTGTAAAAATTTGAGAAAATTACGAGACGGAAAGCTGAGCGTTTTCTAAGCCTCTGTTATTTACTTCGGTCTGTCGATTTCTGGTAATGACGGAAATAATGTTCTTTAATATCTGGTAAAAGCACAAATTACTTTTCCACGATAAAGTTAGTGTTACTTGGCAAACTAAATTTGTTTTTCTGAGTGAACCGTAGTTTTGAGTATTACATACGTACTCTTACTAGTGACTGCAAACGTGAAACGTTCTTTCCAACCGTATAAAGGAGCCTCCGTTGCAACGCGTCAAGTTCCTCTCTAGGCAGTGGCCTTGGTTGTGTGCGGCACACGAGAGAAATTAAGCGGGGTACTGCTCCGCGGATTTAGTCGGAAACGTTTATTGGCGGACCCGGTTAATTCTCTGCTCAGATACACTATCAGACCAGCTTAAGTAAGGGCCCCTAATTTCACCTTGACCCGCGAGACAGGGTTAATCTACTGTTAACTCCTGTAACTATCTAATTAATTTCCGCGAAGATTCCGAGATCTGGCCACTGAACAGGAATGTGTATACCGCTAACAGATCAATATACCACCTCCTATTCACTTGTAACAATTTTACGCGATAATCACCACAACGATTAAAACAGGAACGCAGTCTGAAGGCAATAGGGAAAAAGTTAAACAGGTGTACCAAGTGGCTAGAATTTAAATATGGCTGCTCATAGAGGTCCACTGTGGGCTGTAGTTAACGTATGGCAGTGAAACCAGGTAGATATGCTTTAATGCAGAACCGATTCACGACGGCAAAAAATTTGTTCTAATTCTATCCGCCAGATGGTAATCTGTCGCTGCGCATGGAAAAAATGGATTGAATATGTAATGGATTAGGATCGGGTCGTGGACAGAAAAGGTCAAACAAGTGAGACAGATATAATGTTGATTTATTAACAGCCGCTCTCGCAATTTCATGAATATAAGCGCTGGAGACATCAACGAGATGTTCAAGAAACCACCAGATTGGCACCTGGTGGTAAAAAATTACAACTAAATTTTTCCAGCTTAAGTCGGTTCCGCATTAACATATTAGCTCATCAACCAAGTTTCGCTGCTATACGATAATTACAGGACATACTGGAACTCCGTGAGTAATTGCACTTTAATTCTATCCATCCGGTATACACTCAAACTGCACGGAAACAAATGAAATTTATTGGTGTTAACTAATCCTAGTCCAGTCTTTCACTTTTAGAAACTTTTTACAAATGCTTTCAGAAAACGCAGGTCGTCAGGGGAATTATCTGCGCTTGAAATCAGCCTAGTCGGATCTGGCCGCAACCTATTTAGGAGGATTAGGGAATCACTGCTGGGTGTATTACAAAATGAAGAAAACCTCCTGCCCCCACAAACAATGCCTGCCATAGATAACGCACGTGAAGGCAACACACGTGTGTCCAGGAAATAAGATGTTACAAACTGTGTTGTTTATTGCACTCTGTTCTTATGTGCTGTTTGGTATGACAGAAAACTAGTAGCTACGATGTGAAAGAAAGGTAGAGTGAGAAAAGTTTTTTTTTTTATCTTCTGTGGGTTTCTAAAACTTTCGAAAGTTAACTGACGTGCAGAGAGATTGGTTGTAAATTATTGCGATTGCTTACATATACAGAAGACATGAGAAAACGTGGATACATGATAGTTTGTTAATTCCAGCATACAAGGTGTCCATATCCTTGGCGTTTACACTGCTGGTAGACGATTCTAAACTGAAGTAATAAAGGTTGGAAATGAATGTTTCAAACTATACGGAGACTTGAACAATGAATGTGCCTAACGAACGTGTTGGTAATAGGCTGTGTTTCGTAATTACCTGGGACATGATTATGACGCTTCCTAAGAACGTTCGTCGCTATTGCCATTGATTTAATCTAAACAACTGACAGATCTTCAGTGCCTTTATGTTGCGTTCCGAGTGTCTCACTGAAATTTTTGTATTTATTTATGGCGAATGACTAGTGGTTACTTCTCATGAGAGTGAGAATCCTTTGGTTCAACGGGCTCTCAGCACTATGGGACTTAACTTCTAAGGTCATCAGTCCCCTAGAACTTAGAACTACTTAAACCTAACTAACCTAAGGACATCACATACATCCATGCCCGAGGCAGGATTCGAACCTGCGACCGTAGCGGTCACATGGTTCCAGATTGTAGCGCTTAGAACCGCTCGGCACCCCGGCCGCCTGAGAATACTTGAGTAGTCGGAATATGAATATTATGAGCACGACTGTTAGAATGTTAGAATATATCACTGAGTGATATGGCACAATGGTAAGACAACGGATTCTTATTCTAAAAGAGAGCGTTTCAATCCGTTTCCGACCAATCAAATTCAGAGTATCCAATATTTCCTTAAACTGCTTAAGACAAACAAGGGACTGCAAAGGACACAGGGATTTTTATCTCGCATTTCCCTTGTCCCACTTTGTGCCTAGTTTGTCTCGACTTCATCTTAGACGGGACGTTTTACCCTAATCTTCCTTTCTTCAAATGTGTCGTGATACCCGAAGCGGCTTTACCTCTGGGAACAAGCGTACTCAGTCGCACCGCACTCGCCCAGTAGGACAGCACCGTAGCAAAGAGCCCCTGTCCCCGACGTACAGACACGGTTGCAGACGCTGCATTGCATCGAATTCAGCGGCGCGAATTACTCGGCCGCATCTCGCGTTCCATTCCGCCGAACAAAGCGCCACACGTACGCGACTTCACGGTGACGTCATTATGCGCAGGCAGTCGGCAGAACTGTTACAACCAAGAGGCGCGATTCGCACGTCGAGCGCACGAGGGCAAGGCAAGCCCGCAGCATCTGTGCTGACACGGAACGTGTTGGAGTGAGTAAAGTTTCCTTTAACAGAAACACGCATCGCGGTGATCCGTACGACCGTCGTCAGAGCCAAATGTGCACAAGCCCTCCGTTAATAATGACGGCGTTACCTACCGGAAACGTGTGGGCGAAACAATACCGAAAGGACAATGCAAAAGGGGAAACGAACAAAATCAAAAACAAGGGACACAGAGTGAAATATGAATTTAGTTAAAATGAGGAAGTATTAACCTCTTAGCTTTCTCTACGAGTAATTACGCTCTGCGAATAAGCAAGTGTAGCCTAGTACCAGTACGTCTTGATTACATTATTGCTGCAGCTATTGCTTGAGAAGCTCCGTCGTAACTGAGAAACTGCGAGGACCTATGAGTGGCAGACTTGTTTAAGAAAGGTATTAGGCAAAATGTAACAATCCGAAAAATACCAGCGTAAATGTCGATAAAATCTCCGCAAACTAAATGCGTATGCAATGAATTGCTGGGGGATCCCGAAGGGCAGATGCATCAACTTAATTGGAACTTTCATCTCATCGACCGCACCCGCAAGCACCTTTCCATCAAGAAGTACGAGAGCTTGTAACCTACCCCTCACTTATCGACCTTAATGACAGTGAAAAATTAAACCGCGTGTACCTAATGGAAATTTGGGAAAAGCAATCGTCACCGAAGTCAATTTGTCGGTAAAGAGGGAGGAAAGGGTTACATCTAAATGAAAGGAAAAATGCAAATGAAACTGGTGGAAATTAATTTTGAAAAGGTAGAAAGGTAGAAAGGTAGAAAGTAAACGTGCGGCCGTTACGTTAACAATTAACTAGCGGTAATTAGATATTTGAGATTTGGGGAAATTATGGTCGCCAGTCCTAAGGACAATTACTATAGTAACTGAAAAAGAAAGGTTATTACACATATAATTAGCACTAGAAGCGTGGCAACTGAAGGTTGACACGTGTAGCGTGAAAACTGAAAGTTTGTCACAAGTAATAAATTTCACCACACTCTGACTTAATTTAGCAAAAGAATTAATAAAACCGGAAACTCGAAAGTTAATTTAGTAACTGAAGTTAATAGTGAGCTTTCTTTCTGAAGCACATGGAAATTCAGTAAAATACGGTTAGTCTTGGACTACCTCAACAATCATTTCAAAAGCTGCTTGAATCTACGCAATTTAGAAATAAGAGATTTAACTTTGAACTTGAATTAAATGATTCTGAACAATTAACAGTAGTAAAATTTAGTACATACCAAGCTGAGCTGCAGTCACAGGTAACTAAAATACGGTAACAAAACTCGCACTCTTAATTTGTGCTTGTGCAATCTAAATGTTGTAGCCAGCTATGAATACCTTAACTGAACTTTGAAATTAAAGCAGTGAAATCGAATGATGCTGGTGTTTGAATTTCAACGACACTCGGGCTCATTTCGGAAAAGAAAGGGACCCTGCTTGGCAATGCAATTGGGACAATGAGCAACAAAGGTTCATGCTAAGTTGCTGTAATTTTGTGATGCAACAATTTTAAGAGTTTGAAAAGCTGAGGTCTGCCATACAGTTCTAAAACTTTACGTGCTTCCAGTCTTCCTTGTTGGCTGATTGAAGGTTTGAAGCCGTCGATCGAGGAGGTTGCGACTGTCACTCATTGTCGGCCGTCGCTGTTGCAGAAGCTGGATGTTGGCGCGCCTTCTTCTCGACACGGTCACCAGACGAAACGGGCTCTTGATGTGCGCCAGCTAATGCTTCCCGTCCGCGACACCATGTCAGAAACTATCATAGCAAGTCGAGCGCAATTACGTGCTGTCAAACCCCGAAAGCGCGGCAACTCGCGGGAGCTTCACACAACACACCTGCTCCACTGCACCACCCCAGCCAGACTCTCTCTGCTCTGTCCGCGCTCCACGCGACAGAGTTAACACTACCAAAGATCCTAAACACTTTGGTTCTCCACACGACCTATCGATGTATTCGTTCGATAGCATAGTTTTCCCTAGGCCAAAAAAATGGTTCAAATGGCTCTGAGCACTATGCGGCTCAAATGCTGCGGTCATTAGTCCCCTAGAACTTAGAACAAGTTAAACCTAACTAACCTAAGGACATCACACACATCCATGCCCCAGGCAGGATTCGAACCTGCGACCGTAGCGGTCTCGCGTTTCCAGACTGCAGCGCCCAGAACCGCACAGCCTTGGAGACGGTAGGAGGAAAAAGAGGGCGAAGCCACATAGTCTACTACATCTACATCTACATGGATACTCTGCAAATCCCATTTAACTGCCTGGCAGAGGTTTCATCGAACCACCTTCCAATCTCGTAGAGCGCGCTGGAAGAATGAACACCTATATCTTACCGTACGAGCTCTGATTTCCCTTATTTTATCGTGCTGATCGTCCCTCCCTATGTAGGTCGGTGTCAACATAATACTCTCGCAGTCGGCGGATAAAGTTGGTGATTGGAATTTCGTGAGAAGTTTCCGTCTCAACGAAATACGTCTTTCTTTTAATGATTTCCAGCCCAAATCCTGTGTCATATGTGTGAGACTCTCTGCCATATTTCGCGATAATACAAAACGTGCTTTCTTTGAACTTTTTCTGTGTACTCCGTCAGTCCTATCTGGTAAGGATCCCACACCACGCAGCGGCATTCCAAAAGAGGACGGACAAGCGTAGTGTAGGCAGTCTCTCTAGTAGGTCTGTTACATTTTGTAAGTGTCCTGCCAATAAAACGCTGCCTTTGGTTACCCTTGAACACAACATTTTCTATGTGTTCTTTCCAACTTAAGTTGTTCGTAACTGTAATACCTAGGTATTTAGTAGAATTTACGGCTATTAGATTAGACAGGTTTATCGTGTAACCGAATTTTATCGAGTTCGTTTTAGCACTCATTTGGATGACCTCACACTTTTCGTTATTTAGGGTAAACTGCCACTTTTCGCCACATTGAGATATTTTTTCTAAATCGTTTTGCAGTTTATTTTTATCTTCTGATGACTTTATCAGTCGATAAACGACAGCGTCGTCCGCAAACAACCGTAGATGGTTGCTCAGATTGTTTCTCAAATCATTTATATAGATAAGGAACAGCAAAGGGCCTACAACACTACCTTGGGAAACGCCAGAAATCACTTCTGTTTTACTCTTTGACTTTCCATCAATTACTACTAACAGTGACCTCTCGGACGGGAAATCGCAAATCCAGTCACATAACTGAGACGATATTCCATAAGCACGCAATTTCATTACGAGCGGCTTGTGTCGTACACTGTCAAAAGCCTTCCAGAAAACCAGGAATACGGAATCGATCTGAAATCCCTTGTCAATAGCACTCATTAATTCATGTGAATATAGAGCTAGTTGTGTTTCACAGTGACTATGGTTTCTAAACCCATGTTAACTGTGTGTCAATAGACCGTTTCCTTCGAGGTAATTCATAATGTTCGAACGTAATATATGTTCTAAAATCCTGCTGCATATCGACGTTAGCGACATGGGCCTGTAATTTAGTGGATTATTCCTACTACCTTTCTTGAATATTGGTGTGACCTGTGCAACTTTCCAGTCTTTAGCTACGGATCTTGCGTCGAACGAACGGTTGTATATGATTGTTAAGTATAGAGCTAATACATCAGCATGCTCTAGAGGAGCTCCAAGAGGTCCTCCAAGGCTCGCCACCCCCATCCAACAGACTGATCACCATCAACAGTGTCTCATGTCCTTACTTCGCGAGGCTGTGTAGCGGTCTGGAACAGAACCCAGGACATTTGTGCAAAGACTGGTGATCAGGCACTTTTCGCGTTACCCAACCTATCCCGTCTGCCGTAAAGGCGAACGGAAAACTGTTCACACTCTAACTTCGGCGGCGTGATGCTAACTGTTGTATCCACGTATAACAATAAATGTCGGGATTGATCTATGAAGTCTTGGATATCTTATTTGTATCTATCAGGTGGTAAGGAGTAATTTAGATTTGGGGCTTTTCTTTGTATAGTTTTGCGTGGTTAATCCCAACGTTATGCAAAGCTGCAAAGCTGTCATTTAGTTAAGTGCGATTTGCGAACTATTATGTTTTATTTTCCGATTATCAATCAAATTTTTTACCACTAAAATACAGGGTGATTCAAAAAGAATACCACAACTATAAAATGCGTATTTAATGAAAGAAACATAATATAACCTTCTGTTATACATCATTACAAAGAGTATTTAAAAAGGTTTTTTTTTTCACTCAAAAACAAGTTCAGAGGTGTTCAATATGGCCCCCTCCAGACACTGGAGCAATATCAACCCGATACTCCAACTCGTTCCACACTCTCTGTAGCATATCAGGCGTAACAGTTTGGATAGCTGCTGTTATTTCTCGTTTCAAATCATCAATGGTGGCTGGGAGAGGTGGCCGAAACACCATATCCTTAACATACCCCCTTAAGAAAAAATCGCAGGGGGTATGATCAGGGCTTCTTGGTGGCCAGTGATGAAGTGCTCTGTCACGGGCTGCCTGGCGGCCGATCCATCGCCTCGGGTAGTTGACGTTCAGGTAGTTACGGACAGATAAGTGCCAATGTGGTGGCGCTCCATCCTGCTGAAATATGAATTGTTGTGCTTCTTGTTCGAGCTGAGGGAACAGTCAATTCTCTAACATCTCCAGATACTGTAGTCCAGTTACAGTAGCACCTTCGTTCTCGGCCGTCCAGAACTTTTCCCTTTGCACAAACACCCATTCTCTATAAACTGTTTATACCAACGTTTAATACACCACCTATCAGCAGGTTTAACACCATACTTCGTTCGAAATGCACGCTGAACAACTGTCGTCGATTGACTTCTGCCGTACTCAATAACATAAAAAGCTTTCTGTTGAGCGGTCGCCATCTTAGCATCAACTGACGCTGGCGCCTAGTCAACAGCGCCTCAAGCGAACAAATGTACAACTAAATGAAACTTTATAGCTCCCTTAATTCGCCGACAGATAGTGCTTAGCTCTGCCTTCTGTCGTTGCAGAGTTTTAAATTCCTAAAGTTGTGGTATTCTTTTTGAATCACCCTGTATAATGACGATAAGTGTTTGAGGTCATTTTGAATAATATTTTAATAACTACGTACATGACGTGACGTTATTCTTTTACTCTTACAAGAAAAAAAAGTGTTACGTGTGCGTTTATGAACTGTCAGTGTCGGGATCAGTGATTACTATTCGAGAAATAATTGATTTGACGAAGTTAAATTACACACGATAGTGTAGGGCGAATTATGAACTTGGAATTGATTGTAGATGTATGCAGTCAATGTCGTGATAGTCTAGTAAGCGTCGCGAGTGTGACTCGGTAACAAGATTGCTCTCGCGCCGCCTATGGTTTGCATGAAACTCGCGAACATGCAATTTACGTGAATTCTTAATTATCGCGAAAGGGTAGAATATTTGATAGTTATTCCACTGTTGATGGGCCTTTGTGGAGGACGTAAGTTTGGATAGAAAGATCAATTTCAAAATCGAATATAAATCCTGTTGATCGAAGTATCCTAGCAACCCAAAAGATCATACGTGATTATCAGCAGAAACAGTGTCCTATTTTTCATGCACACATTTGCACTCTACATCGAGATGTTAATGATTGTTTGGTGCGGAAGAAACATTTGAAAGCATTTGATTGAATAAAAGAAAAGATATTAAAAAGTTTATTCGTATATTTTCTTATTTCGCCGAGTTTTGAGCTTGATTAAGAGTAGCTTGTTCTTAGAGTGTCAAAGATTAAGTGAAGAATAAAATCATACTTAAACAGTGCTGCATCAAAACCCCCTATCTCTACACTATGGTAAGCTACCTTCTCTGGAATCAGGTGATACAATGGCGGTGTAGGTGTGTGTTGTCAACAACAAATAGGTAAATACAAACATAAACATTTATCTTGCTCTGATGTCGAAGAGATAAATAAGACAATAAAACGACGACATACGCGTATACATATACAAACGGTATACATAGCGCCTAACAATACAACACATCAGCGTCACTGTATACACGCAGACGCGATCGTTGACGTTTCATTACGAATGGTGTGCCTTTCTGGGCAAGGACGGAAATCAGTATGTAAACAATCTACCTCGTTGCGATCCCTTATGGTAGAAGTGGTGATGAACATCACTAGTGCTAATTCTGTAGGGTTTGTACAGCAAGGAAGCAAGGGAGAGGATGTTGTTATGGGTTGGCTGTATCCTCCTTCTACAACACAAATTCACACTTGGACTAATATGGTTCTTTATTTACAATATCTTCTACTTATCTGGAATAGTGTCCACATTCTGTGTACAAGCTCATCAGTAAAATTCCTCTTGCAGACAATATCGGTAATCTTGCTGTAAGGCATCCGGAGTTTAACGGGCCTTACATGAGCTCTATCCGTAACGACAGTATGATACCAGGTGTACCGGTATGAAATGAGCGTTTGTTTGTGAAAATGAAACACTAATTTTGAATTGAAAAGTAAAAACATTTTATTCAAAGTACTGACCATTGCTTTCTACACATTTTGGCCACCTTTCTGGCAATTCGTGGATACCACGCCAATATAAATGTTCGTCTTTTGAAGCAAACCAATCAGACACCCAATTTTCGACTTCTTCGAAGTGTTCCTCAGCCAATGCGTGTCCCATTGATGAAAACAAATGGTAGTCGGAAGGGGCCAAGTCTGGTGAATACGGCGGGTGGGGTAGCAGCTCCCAGCCAATTGTTTTGATTATATCCAGAACCAGTTTTCCTTTGTGTGCAGGTGCATTGTCGCGTAAAAAAATTACTTTGCCATGTCTTCTGGCCCATTCTGGTCTTTTTTCGATCAATGCATAGTTCAAATTGATCATTTGTTGTCTGTAGCGATTAGTATTCACAGTTTCACCGGGTTTTAGAAGCTCATGATACACGGCATCTTTCTCATCCCACCAAACACAGAGCATTGTCTTCTTGCTGAATCGATCTGGTTTTGCAGTCGATGTTGATGGTTGTCGCGGATTAACCCATGATTTTTCCCGTTTAGGATTCTTAAAATAGATCCGTTTTTCATCGCCAGCAACGACTCGATGCAAAACTGATTTTCTTTCATGTCTTTAAAGCAAAAGTTGACAAATGGTTTTTCGGTTTTCCATCTGTCTTTCACTCAGTTCATGTGGCACCCATTTTCCGCACTTTTGGATCTTTCCCATAACTTTCAAACGGTCAGAAATTGTTTGTTGTCCAACATTTAGCATTGCTGCCATTTTCTTCTGACTCAAAGTATCATCTTCATCCAATATTGTTTGGAATTCGGCGTCTTCAAACTTTTTTGGTGGTCTTCCTCGTTCTTCATTTCTTACATCAAAATCATTATTTCTGAACCGTTGAAACCATATTTTGCATGTTGCTTCTGACAGAGCATGATCACCATATGCCTTGACAAGCATTCGATTCAACTCTGCAGCACTTTTTTCAAATGAAAACAAAAAATTAATGCTTTCCGCAAATCATCACTTTCTGGTACAAAATTCGACATTGTTAACACGATGAAAACATTTGATATTGTTTGTTCCATGACTTGATGTGTACTAAATATCTTTGACAGATGTCATACCAACGAAACAAAAAAAAATTAAGGTTCGTTCACAACAAATGTTCCCTATCGACACATTTATATCTTGAGCGTTAAGATACCGGTACAACTGGTACAGTATGAGACCCTCAGAAAATAATAAATACATTATATCAACAAGAGGGAATTGCAAATGGCTCTGAGCACTATGGGACTTAACAGCTATGGTCATCAGTCCCCTAGAACTTAGAACTACTTAAACCTAACGATCCTAAGGACATCACACAACACCCAGTCATCACGAGGCAGAGAAAACCCTGACCCCGCCAGGAATCGAACCCGGGAACCCGGGCGTGGGAAGCGAGAACGCTACCGCACGACCACGAGTTGCGGACAGGGAATTGCAGTGGCGACAGATAGCAAAGCGGTAGTTGCATATTCCTGCGGGAACTTTTGCGGGCAAAGAAATTGTGCACGTCGCTACAACCCACAGCAAGTGTGCAAAAGCCAGTATTTCGACTAGGGATGGATTAACATTCTACAGAACGCAGGAAAGTTGCGACTGAGTGATTTCAGTCAAGACCAGAGTAGGGAATTAGCATTTCAGTTCCAGCACATATACAACGCCGTTGCAAATGACACTTGGTAAAGTACCATTGCACATTAGGCCACAGTAAACGTTGAGTCTAGATTTTGTTCACTCCAACTTCAGTACGCCTTCACCATTGAATATCAAAAGCTAGGATACTAACCTACCCTCACATTGAGTACATGAAAGTTTTTCATTGGTTCAAAAAGAAAATTTATTCTCCACCAACTCAGTGCATTGACGAGCTACAGCATACACTTAAATGAGCTGATGAAGATTTTTAATATTCTTTCTTTCCTCTGATGAAAAATTTCATGTGTAGAGGTAATGATTTTAATAATCATCATTTCAATATGTGCAAGAATTAAATATTTTGTTACTGATTATCAAAAGTAGCTGAACATGATGATTGCTTATCACTTGACTCCTGAAAGCAACAGCTGATAAATTATATGTAGAATAAAAAAAGGAAATAGCTGTTTTGTCTTTCTAGAATAGACCACAAACTTTCACTTTTATTAACTTATGCATTCTAGGTACTTGACAGCAGCATTTACAATGATTTTTGTTACGATCTGCCCTTGATATTAGCTGCCTTACAGGGCCAAGGTCATATTTATTTAGAATGTCTGTTTGACACCATGGGCTTGAGAAGACAGTCAGAGGTTTTGCCCATTTGAGCGCTAAGTGGGATGCTAAGTTTGCACACATTAGTACACTCACTGTGTAGATAGAAAGGTTGGATGTACGACATTGCTATTACAAATTTTGGTCTCACTATAGTCGCTAATTGGTCACTTTGAACTGTCATAGACTGTGGTAGGAACTGAGCCCGCTCTGCTATTGTAGTGACAGACGCCAAATTGGAATCAGTGAGTCAGTCAGTGAGGCAGCGTAAATACATGCTGGTGAGAGGATAATGGCGGCCTGTTGCATGTCGGTGTATTCCTGACCTCTCTCGTGATAGGCGCGCTTCATCCTGCATCTACTTATTTATCTTCGATCTTCACCTTTGCTGACTAGTGTGCTGGCAACAGCTTACACCAAAACAAATTCTCTGCAGTGTATGCAGATAATGTTGGCTGGAACATTATTCAGAAATCTGTGTTACAACACTCAGACCCGTTGATAGGTAGTAGCATTGCTAAACTGTGTTCTTGTGACAAAAAAGTCGATATACCACGAACATTTGAAGGTGTCATATGGATAAAGTTTAAACTGCTTACAAAGGAATCAGAGTGTTTTATTTTATTATTAGGGTACATGACACATTCGATACCAGTACGGAGCGACTGTGAATGAGCCCTATTTCATAATACGTTGTCAATTACTGCTGTAGCTGAATATTGTAGACTTAAGTGGTTTCGAGAAACGATGGCACGGATTCATCTCACGTGGAGCACAGCCACATATGCACGATGCACTGGTCAAAGAGTTATGATTCACATACTTGCGCAGACACCATCACATGCCCAAGAGGATTATTCTCTACAGTTATAACCAATAGTGGCGTATTTTATCGCTTCGTTATTTCACTCGCATAGGACACGCAGCAGTTGATAAAATGTAAACAGTAAACTGCATAATGGGGGAGCATATGATATTGGCATTCGGAGGGAAGGAAACTAATTATTACGTACTTTTTTTATTAGGGGCTGGCTGTTGAAAAATGTGCTTTTGACCACCTCCGATGCTCTTGGGGTCGTCGAAATAGCCAGTCGTCGGTCTGAAAATAGAGTAAGCTTCGGAATTGCTCAATAGGGGTGGTATGTGTGCGTGGCGGGGGGATGTAGCCTACAGCTCTTTCAACCAAACTTTATATACACGTTTACAATCAGCAAAAATCTACAGTGCCGCTCATTACTACTGCTACAGTATTTTATGTAAATAAAAGTATTAGGTAGGAGATTTAACACTCTGAAACTGCGTTTGAATGTGTTTTGGTAGTGAGAAGACTGTGTTTTGCCTCGAAAGAGAAGGAGAAATTTCTACCATTACATATCAATATTCGTCTTCGGCAAGTTCGAAGTGCCAGAGGAATGCGGACACTGAGATATTTGGGCAGCAAGGTTTCCCAGAGATCTATTGTCACAACCATTACCAGGCAGTTTGTGACTGACCGGACGAGTGAAGACTTCCTCGAGCTGGCGGTATCCAGTAAGCTCCGCTTTCAAGACTTCGTGTCTGAAACCGTCGCCGCCAACACATATGGGAGCTCTACACGTTCAACACTTGTTAACAATACAATGTTATCAGTCCCTCAATAATATTGAAGCCACCATCACACCATCAACATTTACGTCAGTATTATCATTGGGCAGTGTGATTTGAAAAAGTCAACTTCTACAAAAACGGTTAAACTAATATGACTAAAAATGGATATCCGAATGGTTACAAAAAGAACAACACAAGAAAAAAAACACACCTCATTTTTATTTGTTCACTGAAATTCGATCTATCTTGCAGCTTAAAAGAAATTATTAATTATGTGATGGGAAACAGTAGATAAAGGAAACATTGTCAATTCAGATGAAATTGCAGTTGAAAAATTTATTGTACTATTATTTCTGATGACGGGAATGTCTTCTGGCTAATGTTCAGAATAGTAATATCTGAGAAATTCCAGCCATTCAATTGTCATGAAAACGAGTAGATAAGCTATATCGGTCACGCAATAACGCTTTCAGTTAAGTAAAGAAAAATAAAGAAAAATTTCTTTTTCTTTTAGGGACACCTATATCTTTTGAGTTGAAGATCAGTGATAGTGTAGTGTCGTATGCAAATGTAAAGAAAAAGGAACAAGAGGCTTCATTAAGTGAAGATTCAAATTTTGCTCAACACGAAACTAAGTATTGCCACAGCTAGATGTCCATTGCATCAAAAATTTGTGATAATTTCGTGAGACTTATGTGCATATTGGACTACCAGTTAATTTGTTAATGCGATGTGCGTTGGAAATGGAAGCAATCTTCCGCAGCTGCAATGTGGAATACGGTTGTGATTTAATTCGACAACCTAAAACTGTATCTTAGTATTTTTTAAATGAAAACAGTATTCCGGAAGTGTTAATATATCTGTGTGCTTAAATGCAAGAAAAATCAGTCAAGTTATGAATTTCAGATACGCTAAGCAAGTTACCACATTTTATGTGCAACACTAACCGAAGCCTGACTAACGGGAACGACAGAACTAGAGTTCTGGAAACCCAAAGTTATATCATAAACCCTCATGCAGCAACAACCAATGTATACTCGTACATTTTTGAAAGATTTTACGTGTTTTTCGCTGCTAGAATAGACGTCGCCAACTTTTATTAATGGAACACGAGAATAAACTGAGTTGAATGGTTTCCATTTACCATTGTTTATTGTTTGTTCAGGTTGTCATAGTTAAAACTCCGGCTGACATTATACTGAGATGACAAACATCATCTGATACCTCCTAATATCTTTGTCGGATTTCCTTTTACCGGTCGTAGGGCAGCATTGGTGGCCGAAGACTTCCGGCATAAAAAGTCACCCTCATTCTGCCAACGGCCTTGTCAAGAGGATGGAGGAGCGGACAGAGGTTCATGGCATTCTCTAGAGCTAGGGGTGGGAAAAAGTCCCTAAAGGCGGAAGTATCAGCAACAATCAACGGCATGAGGATGCAGACGCCAATGGAAACCACTGCATTGAAGACACGTAACTTGTATCCACAGGACATGTGGCAAGTAAGTGAAAAAGGGTCATGATGATGTCTCCACTGGCAAAAGATTTCAAAATAGCCCTCATTAGGATCTCCGGCAGTGGGCTCCCAAAAGTCGCTGAAGGGACTGACCATGAGAAAAAGAAGGAATAATCAATGAAAGGATAAAGCACTACGAGACGGGGCGTGGAATGTCAGAAGCTTGAATGTGGTAGGGAAATCTGAAAAGGGAAATGCAGTGGCTTGTTCTAGATATAGTAGGGGCCAGTAAAGTCAAATGAAAAGAAGATAATGATTTTTGGTCATATGAGTATAGGGTAATATCAACAGCAGCAGAAAAACGTATAATGGGAGTAGGATTCGTTATGAATAGGAAGCTAGGACAGAGAGTGTGTTACTGTGAACAGTTCAGTATTAGGGTTGTTCTCATCAGAACCGACAGCAAACCAACACAGACAACGATAGTTCATATATATATATATATATATATATATATATATATATATATATATATATATATATATATATATGCCAACGTCGCAAGCTGAAGATGAAGAGATAGAGAAAGTATATGAGGATATTGATAGGGTAATACAGTATGTAAATTGAGACGAAAATCTAATAGTAATAGGAGACTGGAATGCAGTCTTAGGCGAAGGAGTAGAAGAAAAGGTAATCAATAACAGTCGGAGCAAGGAGGACATCAAAAGCAAACTAATCCTGGCACTAAGAGTATTCCTGACCAAGAGGAGTCTATTAGTATCAGACGTAAGCCGTAATTCGAGGGAGAAATTTCTGAGAAAGTACTTCTGGAATACAGCAATTTTTGGTAGTGAAACATGGACTGTGGGAAAACCGGAACAGAAGAGAATAGATGCAATTCAGATGTTATGCTACACACGAATGTTGAAAATTAGGTGGACTGATAAGGAATGAGGAGGTCCTGCCCAGAATCGGAGAGGAGTACATGGAAAGGAGAAGGGACAGGATGATAGGATATCTCTTAAGGCACGAGAGAATGACTTCCATGGCACTAGAGGTAGATGTAGAGTGCAAAAAAAAAAAAAAAAAAAAAAAAAAAACTGTAGAGGAAGATAGAGATTGGAATATATCCAGCAAATAATTGTGGACGTAGATTGCAAGTACTCTTCTGAGATGAAGGGGTTGGCACAGGAGAGGAATTCGTTATTGGCCGCATCAAACTAGTCGGAAGACTGATGACACCAAAACACGTGCTGCAACTCGAAGTTGTTGGGAGTCCCCTGCAGAAATGAAGAGCCATGCTGCTTCTATAGCAGTACATAAATGCGAAAGTGTTGTCTGTGTAGGTTTTTTGTGTAGAAACTGGCCTCTCGATTATTTCCTCGTAAATTTTCGATGGGAATCAAGCCGTTTGACCTGGGTGGCCAAATCATTCACTCGAATTGTCGAGGATGTCCTTCTAATCAAACGCAAGCAGTTGTGGCCGGGTGACTTGGAACACTGTCATCCATAGAAAGTTCATCGTTGTTTGGGAACATGACACATGCACGAATGCCATATTCGAAAACTGCTATCAGCTCTTACCATCTGAAACCGTGACTCATCTGACAAGGCAATGGTTTTCCAGTCGTCTAGGGACAAAACAATGTGGTCACGAGCGCAGGAGAGGCAAGCCCAGGAGAGGCATCGCAGGTGGAGTCGTGCTGTTAGCAAAGGCACCACCGTCTGTCGTCTCCTGCGATAGCCCATTAACGCGAAGTTTCGCCCTCTTATCCTGATAGATACTTCCGTCTTACGTCCCACATTGATTTCTGAGGTTATTTCGCATACTGTTGCTTGTCTTGCAGCACTGACTACTCAAACGCCTCTGCTCCCGATCGTTAAGAGGAGGATGTCGGCCAGTGATTTATCCGTTGTGAGAGGTGAAGCCTCGGCACACTCTTGATACTGTAGATCTCGGAATACTGAGTTACTTAACGTTTTCCGAAATGGAATATACCATGCGTCTAGCTCCAACTAACATTCCTCTTTGAAAGTGTTTTAATTCCCGTCGTACAGCCATGATCACGTCGGACACTTTTTTACATGGGTCACCTGTGTACAAATAACAGCTTCGCCAGTGCACTGCCCTTTTATACCTTGTGTACGCGATATTACCGCTAACTGTATATGTTTATGCACGATGACGTATTGCGGAGACTAGCATACTTTCTTCACGCAAACAACAAGGTAAACGTGAAATTTTAAATTTTTTACAAGGATTATTATGTGTTTTATGAGTTAGATTAACATAAACTATTAAGCTACACTCCTGGAAATGGAAAAAAGAACACATTGACACCGGTGTGTCAGACCCACCATACTTGCTCCGGACACTGCGAGAGGGCTGTACAAGCAATGATCACACGCACGGCACAGCGGACACACCAGGAACCGTGGTGTTGGCCGTCGAATGGCGCTAGCTGTGCAGCATTTGTGCACCGCCGCCGTCAGTGTCAGCCAGTTTTCCGTGGCATACGGAGCTCCATCGCAGTCTTTAACACTGGTAGCATGCCGCGACAGCGTGGACGTGAACCGTATGTGCAGTTGACGGACTTTGAGCGAGGGCGTATAGTGGGCATGCGGGAGGCCGGGTGGACGTACCGCCGAATTGCTCAACACGTGGGGCGTGAGGTCTCCACAGTACATCGATGTTGTCGCCAGTGGTCGGCGGAAGGTGCACGTGCCCGTCGACCTGGGACCGGACCGCAGCGACGCACGGATGCACGCCAAGACCGTAGGATCCTACGCAGTGCCGTAGGGGACCGCACCGCCATTTCCCAGCAAATTAGGGACACTGTTGCTCCTGGGGTATCGGCGAGGACCATTCGCAACCGTCTCCATGAATCTGGGCTACGGTCCCGCACACCGTTAGGCCGTCTTCCGCTCACGCCCCAACATCGTGCAGCCCGCCTCCAGTGGTGTCGCGACAGGCGTGAATGGAGGGACGAATGGAGACGTGTCGTCTTCAGCGATGAGAGTCGCTTCTGCCTTGGTGCCAATGATGGTCGTATGCGTGTTTGGCGCCGTGCAGGTGAGCGCCACAATCAGGACTGCATACGACCGAGGCACACAGGGCCAACACCCGGCATCATGGTGTGGGGAGCGATCTCCTACACTGGCCGTACACCACTGGTGATCGTCGAGGGGACACTGAATAGTGCACGGTACATCCAAACCGTCATCGAACCCATCGTTCTACCATTCCTAGACCGGCAAGGGAACTTGCTGTTCCAACAGGACAATGCACGTCCGCATGTATCCCGTACCACCCAACGTGCTCTAGAAGGTGTAAGTCAACTACCCTGGCCAGCAAGATCCCCGGATCTGTCCCCCATTGAGCATGTTTGGGACTGGATGAAGCGTCGTCTCACGCGGTCTGCACGTCCAGCACGAACGCTGGTCCAACTGAAGCGCCAGGTGGAAATGGCATGGCAAGCCGTTCCACAGGACTACATCCAGCATCTCTACGATCGTCTCCATGTGAGAATAGCAGCCTGCATTGCTGCGAAAGGTACTGTACTAGTGCCGACATTGTGCATGCTCTGTTGCCTGTGTCTATGTGCCTGTGGTTCTGTCAGTGTGATCATGTGATGTATCTGACCCCAGGAATGTGTCAATAAAGTTTCCCCTTCCCGGGACAATGAATTCACGGTGTTCTTATTTCAATTTCCAGGAGTGTAGTTGTTTCAGGTAAAGGTGTTGATTTTTCAGGCGATGGTTTCTATGAACACTCCATAGGTGAAACTAGTGCTGAGCTACACCTGTTATGTTTAAAAGATGTGCAACTATTCTAACATCAGTAAAAAAACTTCCTGACCGAATAAAACAGTGTGCTCAGAGTGCCTCGAACTCGTGACCTTTCTGTTTCCACGGCAAGTGCTCTATCAGTTGAGCTACCTAAGCACTGTTCCTTTTGCCAGTCTCTGGAAACTGTCTCAGTCTGTGGCTAAGCATTGTCTCCGCAATACCCTTTCATCCAGAAGTACTACTCATCCAAGTTTCACAGTAGAACTTCTGTGAAGACTGTAAGGTAGGAGACGAGGTACTGGCGAAAGCAAAGCTGTGGGGAAGGGGCGTGAGTAGTACGTGAGTAACTCAGTCTACATAGCACCTGACCGTGAAAGGCAAAGGTCCCGAGTTCGAATCTCGGTCCGGTACACAGTTTTAATCTGTAAGTTTCATATCGGCACTCACATCGCTGTAAAGCGACAGTTTCATTCTAAAAGCAAAAACTTAAATCCTCTGTCAAAAGAAAAACATATGAATGAGATAAGTGAATGAGATAACTGAACCTGAAAATGATGGCTCTGTTGGTTCATTGTTTACAGATATTACGTGTTCATATTTGTACACGGATAGTTGTTTATATATTGTGACGGTACGTCATATAAATACTGACATTTTTATCGGTTGTAAACAGTGAACAATATTGGTAAGGGTGAACCAAAAATTATTTGTATTTTATGTATTTGTATTTTATGAAAATAATTAGTATAAAAGATATAGTTAATGTTCTTGAGACAACTGACATGCAGCGATAATTTAAAAGTAGCATCTTTATTCGAAATGAAAAAATAAAAAGGATCGTTAAGAGACGAGATTGTAAGGCCGAGGAGGACGGACGTACTTTATGGTACACACACTGTTTTGTTTCGCGCTACGGAAGGCAGCCATTGAGCTGCAACACATAGTTTATGTAAGTTATTCGGTATTCTGGCAAAATAAACTAATTATTGTTATCACAAAAGGAATATCTTTGTAATAGTTGTCACCTCAAATGGTCGCAGTGGATATTTATTTTAATAAGCATTTTTTTCAGTAACTTACTCTGAGGGAAGCACATCTTCCGATGCAGCCTCTGGTCGGCCATTACGCGCCAAAGTATTAATTTGTTTTTCAAAGTGTTGACAGTAACTGTAAATGCGAGAGATTTCGTTGTAAGAACCTTTTTAAATTGCAACAGATAATTAATTTACGTTAAAGTTCGTTTTCTAAATTATACAGATTCCATGAGTTCACTAAGTTTTGTCTTGGCCGCTCTACGGCAACAATCGAAATTCTCTCGAGCCTTGCTTTGCAATCAATAAATAGAAATTAACAAAGTTACATTCAATTCAGTTAACGGTAACTATATTTTAGTCATCACGTTCAAAATCTAAAGTTGGTACATGAATAACAGCGGTCCTTCAAGAACCCGTTTCATATTTACTTATGCACGTAAGTAAAAAAGATAAGAAAACCTAATATCCCTGAGAGAAATAGTCATGCTCTAACAGAAAAAAATTCACCTGATAAAATAAAGAAATTAAAAATATAAAATGTATATAATTTTTATATATAACAACATCTGTTCTGAAGTCTGTTACAGAAATCCAGTACTAGAGTGACTGCTTCTGAAAAACCGACGCAACAAAGCAGAGAGCTTGTGAGACGGCAAATGCTGAGTCCAGAGACCATCTACTGACGCTGAGGTCTGGCCGCTACAAGACTGACCGGCGGGCGTCCAGTAGAATGAATTGATTATTGTAAAACTGCACCGAGCTAGGTGACGCAGTGGTTACCACACTCGACTCACATTCGGAAGGACGACGGTTCAAACCCACGTCTAGCCATCCTGATTTATGCTTTCCGTGATTTCCCCAAGTCGCTTCAGGCTAACACCGGGACTGTTCCTTTGACAGAGCATGGCCGACCTCCTTCCCCACCCTTCCCTAAACCGATGGGACCGATAACCTCGCTGTTTGCTCCGCTCCCACAAATCAACTAACCGACCAAAATTACGTGTTAATATATACCGACAGCAACTTCGGTTCTTGCGATTTTGCGACTTCGGCATGCAACAATAAACAAAGTAAGAGAAAAAGCACATCTGACTGAAGCTAACGCATTTCTCAGAAATGGTTACCAGATGACGGAACACAAGGGCATAATTTTCGAAGAAAGATGTGTAGAAGAAAGCGAACATCTGATACTGTAAAATGGACTCGTAATATGCGAAAAAAAGGAAATTACCTTCTGCATAGCAGGGGTAGTAAATCATTTCCACTAAAAATTTCCGAGCAGCTGTCAGAAGATAATTGATGAGTCACTCAATCATGACTAGTTCCGTAACCATGAAGTCACATCTTCAGGTGATAGAAAGGTGAGCCTTAAACTGTGATTATGTCTCCATGAGGATGTATTATAGATTTATCCTATCTGTCTGTTTAAAATTGTTGTATTAAAAGCGCATCACCAATAAAATTAGAAAGGATGAGAGGCAAGACGAAACCAGCAAAATGGAGCGAGAAAAACTGTGGTGAATGGATCAAGCAGTGTCCTACACACTGACACATAGCACTGACTCTGGGGGAAGAGCGACATATGGTGACTCACTCATTAGATGTATGAAGAGGCACCGCTTCAACAAGCGCGGTTTCGTCTGCCAGAGGTCTGCTGGTGAACGAGATGAACGCACACCATATGACGTTGCAGCAAGGTAGCTGCAAGACATCTTTTACATTTTCCTCTTTTTTGTGTCAAGTTTAATATTTACTGTCATTTCAATGAGTCGTCACGAAGTTAGAAACCATGTAAAAAAACTGATTGAGCTGTTTGTGTACTTGTCTTCAGTTCCATTAGTCAGTGTATGACGGTGGACATCTCTTATATTAGCGTGATACAGCTATACAAACCTGACAGTTAGAATGCACGGATGCCTGTAAAAATGCAGCAAGCTATTACTTCAAGGCGCGACGCTTAAAGCAGTTGGGTATTATGTCTGTTTGATTCATATTTTTATGTCATTAACATGTGTAATCGACTGCAACAAAACCTAAATCGCCATTTTCTGTCCATTTACGTTACATAGTTATTATATTACATTGTCATAAGTTCACTTTGATGAGGTTAGAGGTAAATTGATTGTATTCACATCCATTACACATATTTATGAGGTTGGAAGCCATTCTGTTGGACGATATTTCTTGTTAATCCAAATAAACTCCCCTGTTTTGATGTAGAAGGCTGTGGATACGCACTTACTCACTGTTGTGCTGCTGCGATGTAAAAATTGTTGTGTGGTATGCACCCATAATAGTAATTACAGATGGGAGAATACTTAGTGACAGGTGTTGTTATTCATTCTCTTGGAGGGCTCAAAATTAGTTTGCAATCTTGACGTCCGGCAGGCGCAGATATGAATTTCAATTTGTGTATCTAAACATCGCCTCGGCTCGTAAGAGCCAGCACTGGAGAGGATAGAGATACGCAAGTAATTATATTTTACACGGAACTTCAAAATGAGGACTAACATAGCCGAAATTCTGCACGATAAATAAAAATCGTCAGGCTCAGGCTGTTAAAGTTCTTTATTGAATGTTCACGGTCGGTTTCGCATTCTTCAAATGCATACTCGGGCGAACTGGACATCGGAGGAACAACATATAGGGTGTTCAGAAATTCCTCATACAAGTTCCTAGGACTCATAGAAGGGAGTACACAATATTTTGAATAGGAACCCATGTACGGAAACCAACCGTTTCAGTGCTACAGCCGTTTGAAAACATGTTTGCTAGACGCATAAGGATGTAGATGGTTACATCGAGTTGACATTTGTGATCTGACGTCATTCTTACCTCTCTGACCTCGTTCGAGCCTCATTCAGTATCTGTGAGTGTTAGAGCCACATGGTGGGGTAAAAATTTCCAGAATAAACCGATTTAATCCTTCGGTATGCCGAAGCTCCTGTATTGAAAGAGCTGCTCGTCTCCTCGATCAAGTCCGTTCTCCACAGCATCCATCAGATAAACCTCGCGCCACAATTAGGCGACGTGTTCGAGAAAAGGTACGGTCACCGTAAGCACGCGTGATATTGGTGCTTCCAGGAGACACCGCACACTCGAACTGGAAGACGTCGTACTGCATCATGCCAAAAGGAACCCGCCAACGAATACACGAGCAGTTTCTTTGACTATTAATGAGTGGAACTGTAAGACAAGAGATGTACAGGGTTATTACAAATGATTGAAGCGATTTCACAGCTCTACAATAACTTTATTATTTGAGACATTTTCACAACGCTTTGCACACACATACAAAAACTCAAAAAGTTTTTTTAGGCATTCACAAATGTTCGATATGTGCCCCTTTAGTGATTCGGCAGACATCGAGCCGATAACAAAGTTCCTCCCACACACGGCGCAGCATGTCCCCATCAATGAGTTCGAAAGCATCGTTGATGCGAGCTCGCAGTTCTGGCACGTTTCTTCGTAGAGGAGGTTTAAACACTGAATCTTTCACATAACCCCACAGAAAGAAATCGCATGGGGTTAAGTCGGGAGAGCGTGGAGGCCATGCCATGAATTGCTGATCATGATCTCCACCACGACCGATCCATTGGTTTTCCAATCTCCTGTTTAAGAAATGCCGAACATCATGATGGAATTGCGGTGGAGCACCGTCCTGTTGAAAGATGAAGTCGGCGCTGTCGGTCTCCAGTTGGGCATGAGCCAATTTTCCAGCATGTCCAGATCCACGTGTCCTGTAACGTTTTTTTCGCAGAAAACCGTGAGATTGCACAAAACACGTTAACTTTTGGTGAATTGCGAATTTGCTGCACGAATGCGTGAGGATTCTCTACCGCCCAGATTCGCACATTGTGTCTGTTCACTTCACCATTAAGAAAAAATGTTGCTTCATCACTGAAAACAAGTTTCGCACTGAACGCATCCTCTTCCATGAGCTGTTGCAACCGCGCCGAAAATTCAAAGCGTTTGACTTTGTCATCGGGTGCAGGGCTTGTAGCAATTGTAAACGGTAAGGCTTCTGCTTTAGCCTTTTCCGTAAGATTTTCCAAACCGTCGGCTGTGGTACGTTTAGCTCCCTGCTTTCTTTATTCGTCGATTTCCGCGGGCTACGCGTGAAACTTGCCCGCACGGGTTCAACCGTTTCTTCGCTCACTGCAGGCCGACCCGTTGATTTCCCCTTACAGAGGCATCCAGAAGCTTTAAACTGCGCATACCATCGCCGAATGGAGTTAGCAGTTGGTGGATCTTCGTTGAACTTCGTCCTGAAGTGTCGTTGCACTGTTATGACTGACTGATGTGAGTGCATTTCAAGCACGAAATACGCTTTCTCGGCTCCTGTCGCCATTTTGTCTCACTGCACTCTCGAGGGCTCTGGCGGCAGAAACTTGAAGTGCGGCATCAGCCGAACAAAACTTTATGAGTTTTTCTACGTATCTGTAGTGTGTCGTGATCATATGTCAATGAATGGAGCTACAGTGAATTTATGAAATCGCTTCATTCATTTTTAATAGCCCTGTACTTGCTCATGTCTAAGCAATATCTTGTAAAAATCGTCGCGCTACCAACATGGTTTCAAATGGTTGTGACATGGTTTCCAGTTCAAAATATTATCTACTTACTCCCCTCTACAAGTACTAGAAGCTTTTAACAAGAATTTACGAATATCCTACGTTTACGCTTTATATAAGCAATCTTTAAAAATATGTAGTCGTAATCGTATTAATCTCGCTAATAATCGTATACCTACATTACCTTTTCAAGGACTGTAGTATATAGGAAAAACCGTTACAGGCAAGTTCCATCGTTCAATGTCAAAGCAATAAAATAAGTAACTCACAGTAAGCAACTGAACCCTAACACCTACATATATAATATGGACAATATCTTAGTAGCCATGAAATAAGGAAGAAATCGGAAATCGTAGGTGCCGTAAGAATATCCTAATGAACAAAGTGAAACAAATACAGCTTGACGTCTAGTTGTTGTTGTTGTTGTGGTCTTCAGTCCTGAGACTGGTTTGATGCAGCTCTCCGTGCTACTCTATCCTGTGCAAGCCTCTTCATCTCCCAGTACCTACTGCAGCCTACATCCTTCTGAATCTGCTTAGTGTATTGATCTCTTGGTCTCCCTCTACGATTTTTACCCTCCACGCTGCCCTCCAATGCTAACTTTGTGATCCATTGATGCCTCAAAGCATGTCCTACCAAACGATCCCTTCTTCTAGTCAAGTTGTGCCACAAACTTCACTTCTCCCCAATCCTATTCAATACCTCCTCATTAGTTACGTGATCTACCCACCTTATCTTCAGCATTCTTCTGTAGCACCACATTTCGAAAGCTTCTATTCTCTTCTTGTCCAAACTGGTTATCGTCCATGTTTCACTTCCATATATGGCTACACTCCATACAAATACTTTCACAAACGACTTCCTGACCCTTAAATCTATACTCGACGTTAACAAATTTCTCTTCTTCAGAAACGATTTCCTTGCCATTGCCAGTCTACATTTCATATCCTCTCTACTTCGACCATCATCAGTTATTTTTCGCGCTAAATAGCAAAACTCCTTTACTACTTTAAGTGTCTCATTTCCTAATCTAATACCCTCAGCATCACCCGATTTAATTTGACTACATTCCATTATCCTCGTTTTGCTTTTGTTGATGTTCATCTTATATCCTCCCTTCAAGACACTGTCCATTCCGTTCAACTGCTCTTCCAAGTCCTTTGCTGTCTCTGACAGAATTACAATGTCATCGGCGAACCGCAAAGTTTTTATTTCTTCCCCATGGATTTTAACACCTACTCCGAATTTTTCTTTTGTTTCCTTTACTACTTGCTCAATATACAGATTGAATAACATCGGGGAGAGGCTACAACTCTGTCTTACTCCCTTCCCAACCCCTGCTTCCCTTTCATGTCCCTCGACTCTTATAACTGCCATCTGGTTTCTGTACAAATTGTAAATAGCCTTTCGCTAACTGTATTTTACCCCTGCCACCTTTAGAGTTTGAAAGAGAGTATTCCAGTCAACATTGTCAAAAGCTTTCTCTAAGTCTACAAATGCTAGAAACGTAGATTTGCCTTTCCTTAATCTTTCTTCTAAGATAAGTCCCAAGGTCAGTATTGCCTCACGTGTTCCAGTGTTTCTACGGAATCCAAACTGATCTTCCTCGAGGTCGGCTTCTACTAGTTTTTCCATTCATCTGTAAAGAATTCGTGTTAGTATTTTGCAGCTGTGGCTTATTAAACTGATTGTTCGGTAATTTTCACATCTGTCAACACCTGCTTTCTTTGGGATTGGAATTATTATATTCTTCTTGAAGTCTGAGGGTATTTCGCCTGTTTCATACATCTTGCTCGGCAGATGGTAGAGTTTTGTCAGGACTGGCTCTCCCAAGGCCGTCAGTAGTTCCAATGGAATGTTGACTACTCCGGGGGCCTTGTTTCGACTCTTGTCTTTCGGAGCTCTGTCAAACTCTTCACGCAATATCGTATCTCCCATTTCATCTTCATCTACATCCTCTTGCATTTCCATAATATTGTCCTCAAGTACATCGCCCTTGTATAGGCCCTCAATATGCTCCTTCCACCTTTCTGCTTTCCCTTCTTTGCTTAGAACTGGGTTTCCATCTGAGCTCTTGATATTCATACAAGTCGTTCTCTTATCTCCAAAGGTCTCTTTAATTTTCCTGTGGGCAGTATCTCTCTTACCCCTAGTGAGATAAGCCTCTACATCCTTACATTTGTCCTCTAGCCATCCCTGCTTAGCCATTTTGCACTTCCTGTCGATCTCATTTTTGAGACGTTTGTATTCCTTCTTGCCTGCTTCATTTACTGCATTTTTATATTTTCTCCTTTCATCAATTAAATTCTATATTTCTTCTGTTACCCAAGGATTTCTACTTGCCCTCGTCTTTTTACCTACTTGATCCTCTGCTGCCTTCGCTACTTCATCCCTCAAAGCTACCCATTCTTCTTCTACTGTAGTTCTTTCCCCCATTCCTGTCAATTGTTCCCTTATGCTCTCCCTGAAACTCTGTACAACCTCTGGTTCTTTCAGTTTATCCAGGTCCCATCTCTTAAATTCCCACCATTTTGCAGTTTCTTCAGTTTTAATCTACAGGTCATAACCAATAGATTGTGGTCAGAGTCCACATCTGCCCCTGGAAATGTCTTACAATTTAAAACCTGGTTCCTAAATCTCGGTCTTACCATTATATAATCTATCTGATACATTTATTATCTCCACGGTTCTTCCATGTATACAACCTTCTTTCATGGTTCTTAAACCAAGTGTTAGCTATGATTATGTTGTGCTCTGAGCAAAATTCTACCAGGCGGCTTCCTCTTTCATTTCTTAGCCCCAATCCATATTCACCTACTACGTATCCTTCTCTCCCTTTTCCAACTACCGAATTCCAGTCACCCATGACTATTAAATTTTCGTCATCCTTCACTATCTGAATAATTTCTTTTATTTCACCATACATTTCGTCAATCTCTTCGTCATCTGCAGAGATAGTTGTCATATAAACTTGTACTGCTGTAGTAGGCGTGGGCTTCGTATCTAACTTGGCCACAATAATGCGTTCACTATGCTGTTTGCAGTAGCTTACCCGCATTCCTATTTTCCTATTCATTATTAAACCTACTCCTGCATTACCCCTATTTGACTTTGTGTTGATAACCCTGTAGTCACCTGACCAGAAGTCTTGTTCCTCCTGCCACCGAACTTCACTAATTCCCACTATATCTAACTTTGACCTATCCATTTCCCTTTTTAAATTTTCTAACCTTCCTGCCCGATTAAGGGATCTGACATTCCACGCTCCGATCCGTAGAACGCCAGGTTTCTTTCTCCTGATAACGACATCCTCTTGAGTAGTCCCCGCCCGGAGATCCAAATGGGGGACTATTTTACCTCACGAATATTTTACCCAAGAGGACGCCATCATCATTTAATCATACAGTAAAGCTGCATGCCCTCGGGAAAAATTACGGCTGTAGTTTGCCCTTGCTTTCAGCCGTTCACAGTACCAGCACAGCAAGGGCGTTTTGGTTAATGTTACAAGGCCAGATCAGTCAATCATCCAGACTCTTGCCCTTGCAACTACTGAAAAGGCTGCTGCCCCTCTTCAGGAACCACACGTTTGTCTGGCCTCTCAACAGATACCCCTCCGTTGTGGTTACACCTACGGTACGGCTATCTGTATCGCTGAGGCACGCAAGCCTCCCCACCAACGGCAAGGTCCATGGTTCATGGGGGGGGGGGGGGGGGACGTCTAGTAGGAACCGGAAAATAAAGAAATAAGTCTGAACACTACTGAAGGAAGTAACACGTCATCACAATGAGCACAACTCTTATGAGGCCGCGTGGAAAATGGCCCGTGTGCAAAGTTACAGAAGGGCCGACCCGTGTGTACCGATGAGAAGGATGGAAAGTGACTGTGCCATGTTACTAAACCAAACAAGGGGTGAATATACTGACATCTACCTCAATTAGTAAACATATGCTTCTAGGAAATAATAAGCTGCACATTCAAACAATCAAAATTAAGCAAACGCCTTCTGCGGCGTAAATCCGTGTCTGAATTATGCGTTCCATAGCAACTTTTTTCAATGAGCGCTGTATCTCCAACTCTTCAATAATATTAAGTGTGTTGCACAAGATTTCTCTATACAGTAACTGAAGACTGGAGGAGAGACCCGTAATTGAATGTCCAATATCCTGCAAGTGGATGCCTAAGGCTTATTTGGAGGCTGGGTTGCTACTATGCTCCTTAAACAGTATCTCAAAATTTCTACCAGTTTGACCGATATACTTGGGTATAAACCCATCGAATTGAATGCAGTGCATTCCAGGACATTAAAACCTTCAACCCGCGACATTTGCCAGTGTGTGAACCTTTGTTCATTAATTCTATAACTGAATAAGGCAGGGACTATGTTTTTAGAACTCAAATATTTGCCATTTCTTCTGCAAACGTTACCGTAGTAGCCTATGATAAACCTTGTTGTCACGGGACTTCTTGCACGTTGATTAAAGGGTATCAAGTTTTATCATAATGAAGTGAAACTCTTCGATAAATGACTATCGTATACCGAAAGGACGTAGTCATAGGCTCGGAAAATAGTAGAATTAACAATATCAACAAGAAGCTTTCGGATAACGGTTCCCTCATAATGCAAGCCGGTGAATCTGTACCAGCTATTGTTATATTAGACGAACAGTGTTTATATAGGGTTCGTCGTTTCCGGGTGAGAAAAATATTGAGAGAAGCAGATTCGAGTTAACACCGAAACATTTGGCAGATATTGACAAAATTATCAGGGCCACAAATATATTTCCTACCTTATATACCAAGAGAACAGTGGCACCGATGAATCCGTCAGCTCCTAGTCTTCGAGGAGCGGTCAAGATGCGTAAGGACAGTATGTACATACGCCCAATTATAAACGCAAAGGGTGGTCCAGGCTACCGCACTGAGAAGTTTTCAGCCAGTTAGCTGACAAAAAGTCTTAAGCAACCAGGTAAGTACAAAATATCTAACTAAGAGGAAAGTTTCAGAAAGCTTTCTTAGCCACACCTCCTAACACGTCCACTCCTTCTAGGGCTGTGAAAAGCACGTATCCAAGTATTGCTATGGATCGCTTAATGATTCCATTACACTTTTCCACATGCGAATTAAGTCCCGCAATTGCAAGGTTTTTCATAGAATACTATGAAAATATTTCCAGAAGGATTCACAAATATTTGAGTTCTAAAACATAAATCCGAACTAAATAATTCGTAGAAATAATGATCAGATTTTAAGATACTGGGTAAAGTAAGATTTAAAGGTAATAAATCTTTTGGAGTAGGCCCTATATCGCGTTATGTGCAGTAGTTGAAGTTCAAGGTTTATCGGTCGAATTTACAGAATTTAGAGATACGCTTTAATCTTCAGATACTGTATTGAGAAAGCAAGGACAATTCACTTAATATTTTGGAACAGTTGGAAATTTATCACTCACTGAAGAAATGTCCGGATAAAACACTAAATGCTCACACGATTTACACCATAGGAATGTTTCGGCTAATTTTGACTGTTTAAATGTTTATTCGTCCCTGGATGCATATTCGTTAGGCATTGCCTTTAGATGTCGATACATTCATCCGCTTTTGTGTTGAAGGATTAGATTTGTAACACTGGCCAGCAACTTTCCATCTTTCGCATCGGTACATTTGACTCGGCCATTTTGTAACTTTGCGCATGCGTCATTTCCACGTGGTCTCACAACGGCGTTCTTCCATTGCAACTGAGTTTGATGCGGTGTCACACCTGTGAGCACTCTTTTTTTTTCTTTTTTTTTCTTTTTTTTGGGCGTCAGTCTACTGACAGGTTTGATGCGGCCCGCCACGAATTCCTTTCCTGTGCTAACTTCTTCATCTCAGAGTAGCACTTGCAACCTACGTCCTCAATTATTTGCTTGACGTATTCCAATCTCTGTCTTCCTCTACAGTTTTTGCCCTCTACAGCTCCCTCTAGTACCATGGAAGTCATTCCCTCATGTCTTAGCAGATGTCCTATCATCCTGTCCCTTCTCCTTATCTGTGTTTTCCACATATTCCTTTCCTCTCCGATTCTGCGTAGAACCTCCTCATTCCTTACCTTATCAGTCCACCTAATTTTCAACATTCGTCTATAGCAAAACGTCTCAACTGCTTCGATTCTCCTCTGTTCCGGTTTTCCAACAGTCCATGTTTCACTACCATACAATGCTATACTCCAGACGTACATCCTCAGAAATTTCTTCCTCAAATTAAGGCCGGTATTTGATATTAGTAGACTTCTCTTGGCCAGAAATGCCTTTTTTGCCATAGCGAGTCTGCTTTTGATGTCCTTCTTGCTCCGTCTGGCATTGGATATTTTACTGCCTAGGTAGCACAATTCCTTAACTTCATTGACTTCGTGACCATCAATCCTGATGTTAAGTTTCTCGCTGTTCTCATTTCTACTACTTCTCATTACCTTCGTCTTTCTCCGATTTACTCTCAAACCATACTGTGTACTCATTAGACTGTTCATTCCGTTCAGCAGATCATGTAATTCTTCTTCACTTCCACTCAGGATAGCAATGTCATCAGCGAATCGTATCATTGATATCCTTTCACCTTGTATTTTAATTCCACTCCTGAACCTTTCTTTTATTTCCATCATTGCTTCCTCGATGTACAGATTGGAGAGTAGGGGCGAAAGGCTACAGCTTTGTCTTACACCCTTCTTAATACGAGCACCTCGTTCTTGATCGTCCACTCTTATTATTCCCTCTGGATTGTTGTACATATTGTATATGACCCGTCTCTCCCTATAGCTTACCCCTACTTTTTTCAGAATCTCGAACAGCTTGCACCATTTTGTATTGTCGAACGCTTTTTCCAGGTCGACAAATCCTATGAAAGTGTCTTGATTTTTCTTTAGCCTTACTTCCATTATTAGCTGTAACGTCAGAATTGCCTCTCTCGTCCCTTTACTTTTCCTAAAGCCAAACTGATCGTCACCTAGTGCATTCTCAATTTTCTTTTCCATTCTTCTGTATATTATTCTTGTAAGCAGCTTCGATGCAAGAGCTGTTAAGCTGATTGTGCGATAAGTCTCGCACTTGTCAGCTCTTGCCGTCTTCGGAATTGTGTGGATGATGCTTTTCCGAAAGTCAGATGGTATATCGCCGGACTCATATATTCTACACACCAACGTGAATAGTCGTTTTGTTGTCACTTCCCCCAATGATTTTAGAAATTCTGATGGAATGTTATCTATTCCATCTGCTTTATTTGACCGTAAGTCCTCCAAAGCTCATTATATTCCGATTCTAATGCTGGATCCGCTATCTGTTCTAAATCGACTCCTGTTTCTTCTTCTATCACATCAGACAAATCTTCACCCCCATAGAGGCTTTCAATATATTCTTTCCACCTATCTGCTCTATCCTCTGCATTTAACAGTGGAATTCCCGTTGCACTCTTAATGTTACCACCGTTGCTATTAATGTCACCAAAGGTTGTTTAGACTTTCCTGTATGCTGAGTCTGTCCTTCCGACAATCGTACGTTTTTCGATGTCTTCACATTTTTCCTGCAGCCATTTCGTCTTAGCTTCCCTGCACTTCCTATTTATTTCATTCCTCAGCGACTTGTATTTCCGTATTCCTGATTTTCCCGGAACATGTTTGTACTTCCTCCTTTCATCAATCAACTGAAGTATTTCTTCTGTTACCCATGGTTTCTTCGCAGCTACCTTCTTTGTACCTATGTTTTCCTTCCAAAGTTCTGCGATGGCCCTTTTTAGAGATGTCCATTCCTCTTCAACTGTACTGCCTACTGCGCTATTCCTTATTGCTGTATCTATAGCGTTGGAGAACTTCAAACGTATCTCGTCATTCCTTAGTACTTCCGTATCCCACTTCTTTGCGTATTGATTCTTCCTGACTAATGTCTTGAACTTCAGCCTACTCTTCATCACTACTATATTGTGATCTGAGTCTATATCTGCTCCTGGGTACGCCTTACAATCCAGTATCTGATTTCGGAATCTCTGGCTGACCATGATGTAATCTAATTGAAGTCGTCCCGTACCTCCCGGCCTTTTGCAAGTATACCTCCTCCTCTTGTGATTCTTGAACAGGGTATTCGCTATTACTAGCTGAAACTTGTTACAGAACTCAATTAGTATTTCTCCTCTTTCATTCCTCGCCCCAAACCCATATTCGCCTGTAACCTTTTCTTCTATTCTTTCCCCTACAACTGCATTCCAGTTGCCCATGACTATTAGATTTTCGTCCCACTTTACATACTGCATTACCCTTTCAATATCCTCATACACTTTCTCTATCTGTTCATCTTCAGCTTCCGACGTCGGTATGTATACCTGAACTTTCGTTGTCGGTGTTGGTCTGCTGTCGATTCTGATTAGAACAACACGGTCACTGAACTGTTCACAGTAACACACCCTCTGCCCTACCTTCCTATTCATAACGAATCCTACACCTGTTATACCATTTTCTGCTGCTGTTGATATTACCCGATACACATCTGACCAGAAATCCTTGTCTTCCTTCCACTTCACTTCACTGACCCCTACTATATCTAGATTGAGCCTTTGCATTTCCCTTTTCAGATTTTCTAGTTTCCCTACCACGTTCAAGCTTCTGACATTCCACGCCCCGACTCGTAGAACGTTATCCTTTCGTTGATTATTCAATCTTTTTTCTCATGGTAACCTCCCCCTTGGCAGTCCCCTCCCGGAGATCCGAATGGGGGACTATTCCGGAATCTTTTGCCAATGGAGAGATCATCATGACACTTCTTCAATTACAGGCCACATGTCCTGTGGATACACGTTACGTGTCTTTAATGCAGTGGTTTCCATTGACTTCTGTATCCTCATGTCGTTGATCATTGCTGATTCTGCCGCCTTTAGGGGCAATTTCCCACCCCTAGGACAAGAGAGTGCCCTGAACCTCTATCCGCTCCTCCGCCCTCTTTGACAAGGCTGTTGGCAGAATAAGGCTGACTTCTTATGCCGGAAGCCTTCGGCCGCCAATGCTGATTATTTATCAAAATTTAGGCAGTGGTGGGGATCGAACCCGGGACCGAAGACGTTTTGATCATGAATCAAAGACGCTGCCCCTAGACCATCTACTCATGAAAAATGGGTTCAGCATTAATTCTTTATTATCTGGTTCCCACCAGGTCAGGATACACTCATTTGACTTTCTTTGTTCGGATGTTCTGACGAAACTTCCGTTTTTTGTAGTTACTGAGTCCTTTTTTTATAGTAACCGAGATATGCCTTTATTTAACAGACATTTTTTCGGGCCCAATTGTCTTCACGTTACAGCGAATTACTTATTTTTAATAGTTTGGCAATGAACGGTGGGAACTGGCTATATCTGTTTTCCCTGTGATCTAAAATTATTTAAAAATGATGTACTCGTAAGTATACAATTGTTAGTGGGCTTAATGTTATTATGATTACTCATTGTTAGAAACTGGTTATTCCACAGAGTGAATATATTTTTCTTCCAACGTACAGATCACCTGAAATGCTTTCTCAAGAGCCTGAAACTAATCGTTACCTTTCAGCAAATGTCTTTAACAGCTTGAGCAGAAGACTTTTTATCCAATTGTATGTGAAGGTGTTTGAATATTTGCCACTAGTTACACGATTTAGCTGGCGTATTTACACATGTTTACGTCATTCGTTGACGTATTCGCATACGTCATACACCTTTTGTTGTCGTATTTACACTCGGCATTCTCTACGTTTACGCATTTATCGTGATGTATTTAATCACTGTCACACAACATTCGTTGCAGCCTCATGTGCATATATTTCAGGCAGTTGTTATATATCTCAGCTGCGGAGGTATTTGACAAAACTTCATTCGTTACCCTTTTTAAAAATGGTTCAGATGGCTCTGAGCACTATGGGACTTAACATCTGAGGTCATCAGTCCCCTAGAACTTGGAACTACTTAAACCTAACTAACCTAACGACATCACATACATCCATGCCCGAGGCAAGATTCGAACCTGCGACCGTAGCGGTCGCGCGGTTCCAGACTAAACCGCCTAGAAACGCTTTTTTTTTAGATCTCATTTTGTTCGATATTGTTTGTTCAGTTTGTTCGGGGCGGACGTCGGATGACACTCGTTCAGGTTCTTTGTTGATCCATTCACTCAGTTTCGTCCCTTTACTTTTCCTAAAGCCAAACTGAGCACGCTGAGCTACCATGCCGGCAACGGCCACACCGTACGCTTTTTAGGTAACATATTGCCATATGTTATACGCCCGTCGTCAGCGTATTTACATATGTCATACGCCATTTTGGAGCCTGCAGTGATGGAAAGTAGCACTGTGTTCTTCAAGTATTTTTAGATATGGTTTTTTCTTTTGATAAGTTCTGTGGGACCAAACTGTTGAGGTCGTCGGTCCCTAGGCTTACACACTACTTAATCAAACTTAAACTAACTTACGCTAAGGACAACACACACACCCATGCCAAAGGGAGGACTCGAACCTCCGATGGGCGAAGCCGCACGGACCGCACGACTATCCCGCGCGGATTTAGATATGTTACCTATTTCAGTTAGTGAGGTAAGCATACACATATAATGTGGTGAGCATCACCTTAATTGCCCGATAACAAGTCATTTTGTAACGCCGGAAATGCATATCCTCCTGTTTCCATCTATTGTGCTATTAAGTTTTTCCTTATTTTCTTACCTGAAGTTATGATATTTCTGTGTCTTTATGTATTTTAATTGTTTTGCTATATATATATATATATATATATATATATATATATATATATATATATATATATATATATATAGAGTTGGTTTGTTTTGTGAATATTATTTGTATTTTTATGCTGGGTCTGGCAGACTTTAGCTTTTAAAATTGTTTCATTTGCCTCACAAAATTACAGCAACTTAGCATGAACCTTTGTTGCTCATTGTCCCAATTGCATTACCAAGCATTTCCGAAATGAACCCGAGCGTCGTTGAAATTCAAACGCCAGCATTAAAGTAATATCATTCCATTTCACTGCTTCGATTTCAAAGTTCAGTTAAGGTATTCATAGCTGGCTACAATACTTAGATTACACAAGCACAAATTAAGAGTGCGAGTTTTGTTACCATATTTTAGCTTACCTGTGACTGCAGCTCAGCTTGGTACGTACTAAATTTTACTATTGTTGATTGTTCAGAATCATTTAATTCAAGTTCAAAGTTAAATCTCTTATTTCTAAATTGCGTAGGTTCAAGTTGCTTTTGAAATGATTGTTGAGGTAGCCCAAGACTAACCTTATTTTACAGAATTTCGTAGCGCTTCAGAAGCAAAGCTCACTATTAATTTCAGTCACTAAATTAACTTTCGATTTTCCAGTTTTATTAATTCTTTTGCTAAATTAAGTCAGAGTGTAGCGAAATTTATTACTTCTGACAAACATTCAGTTTTCACACAACATGTGTCAACCTTCAGTTCCCATGCTTTTAGTGCGAATTACACGTGCAATAACCTTTCTGTTTCAGTTATTATAGTAGTTGTCCATAGGACTGGCGACTGTAATTTCCCCAAATCTCAAATATCTAATTAACGCTAGTTAATTGTTAATGTAACGACCGCACATATACTTTAGCTTTAACCTTACCCCTTTTTCAAATTAATTTGCACTAGTTTCATTTGCATTTTTCCTTTCATTTAGATGTAACCCTTTCCTCCATCTTTAGCGACAGATTAACTTCGGTGACGATTGCTTTTCCCAAATTTCCATTAGGTACACGTGGTTTAATTTTTTCTGTCATTAAGGACGATAAGTGAGGGGGAGGTTACAATTTATTTTGATAAATAATTCAGCGCAACTTACCTGAGGTCAGGATGTTCTAGACTAAACTTTTCGCTGTTTTGCTCACTGTGTTAGGACATTATTTTGTACTGTTAAGGTATCTTACTCACCATTTTCTCTTTTTCTCACTAGAGCGAATGACAAAACTCACGTAACTGGAATAATTTGTTACAACAAATAACCGCACCCTCATCCTCTCAGTACAGGGCAGTGAGCTGGAATGGAGAGTATACTGCCCGAAAGCCGGGGAGTCCCTTCATCCTCTCAACAACATGACGCGCTGAAAGCAAACGGTGGCCTCATGTGATCGAATTATGAAAATTAAAATCGGTCAAAAGATGCCACTGGCTGAGATATCATTGTCCCAAGGCTCCAAAGCGACTGACAGATAGCACGGTGACGTTATCAAAACGATTGGCCAACTTGCCCTAGCTTCCCCCTCCTCCCACCTCTCGGCCAACCCCTCCCCCTCCACCTCCTCCTTCTCCTTCTCCCAAGTGATGACCTCGATGTTGCCAGTGACCTTCAGTATCACATTCACAACTGCGTAAGCTGTAATATGACACCGTAAATCTTTGGCGAATACTGTTGGACTGTTTGATGTTCCCGCTCTCTCCTTAGTACCATACTATTCATTGTAACCTATTTGTGGAAAATTTGTAGTAGTTTGGCTGGTTCAGATTGCTCTGAGCACTATGGAACTTAACATCTGAGGTCATCAGTCCCCTAGAACTTAGAACTGCTTAAACCTAACTAACCTAAGGACATCGCACACACATCCATGCCCGAGGCAGGATTCGAACCTGCGACCGTAGCGGTTCCGGACTGAAGCGCCTAGAACCGCTCGGCCACACCGGCCGGCTGTAGTAGTTTCTCCGGCCCATGAACATTGCACGTGGCAAATGTGATGTATATAAGCTTCAGCTGGAAACAGCTTGCAATGTAGAAAAGGACACTAAAATAGAAGAAGAACAGGAAGTTCATTGAAACTTAGCGTAATCTAGTTAGCAGGAGAAGAAGACCGATGAAGAGGAGAGTAGGGAAAATCAAGGCATTATTCCTTAGGCTTTAACTTTCGAAAGTGTTTACCGACACGCCTACTGAAAAGGGGATAACTTTTTGCAAACAGTTGCTATGGACCTAATTTTAACTATATACTCCGTGATCAAAAAGCAGAAATCCGCTCAGTGTCATATATGGGATGAAACTATTGCTGGCCGTTGAGGAAATTATGTAACTTCCATTATTTGCGGTTACACGCTATAGTTAATTGAAGAACTGATTGACATCAATATGTTTAGTCACCCCTGCAGTGGTCAAAACAAGAGTATTAATTTTTCAGTCATACTTCGCTGTGAAAAACACTGGTGTAATACATGGAACGTTTATTTGCTATAAATTGCTTCGCCCTGGTCACACCCACATGGAGACCAGCTCCATCACGCAGTTATTGGAAAAACGAAAAAGAATAAAACTGCAAAAACTGATACAACTAGTGGCTGTGCTCATTTGATCAGATTAGTTTCTAGGAAAACAGTCATATAAATGGTCGATCTGGAGCAGAACTAAATTCTCAATATCTGTGGGCTTCTTCGATGACATCAAGTTAAAATAAAACTGAACATTTTGAACATTCGTTTCTTGGGCTAAAGATAAAATGGTTGCCACGCAGGCGTAATTCACCTGGGACGTAATCTGAATTTTCCGTCAGTTCATAAGAGGCGTTCAAGACATTAATTCTGACAAGAAGATGCAATCATTCGGTGAATCACAAGTTGCAACCCTTCAACGCCACATATATACTGTTATCTGTAGAAATAGTCAGAGACCTACAGTTGTTACTGCGTTTTATACGTCCACAGAGTGGGGCACTATACCAGTATCACCTATCAGGCCATCCAGGGGACAATACGGAGTACTTATGGCATAGAAGCGACGAGGAATAATGTTGCAGAGTGACAATTACATTTTATGTGGCTTATAAAGGTTTGTCGCGTCGTTCTCTGCTATGGCCTGATACACAGAGTACGATTCCACGTAGTGAATTCTTTCAGATATCGTAACATAAACCATTGTCTAATATTGTTTCTTCGTATGTGCAAGGATAAAAGTGGAATGTAGATCGTAATTTTAGTTAAGTAAATAAATGATTTTATTGTTTGCCTAAAACAACGAAGTAGGTATATTTCGTAATTAATAAATCTTATCAAAGCAGCCAATGTCTAAAAGCTGCTAAAATTAATGTAATACAAAGCCAGTCATTGAAATTTAATTGATAAATGTGTCACAGAAATTTTAAATAGCATAAATAATAGCATTTATAATCATATTTATCAGCGCAAAATATTAAACTGCAGATTAAAGTATTAACAGTCGTAATGGCGTTGAAATTCTTCCCTTAATTTCAATGGCCCATTCACGCAGGTTGTATATATCCGTGAAAACATATCTAACATATTTCCAGTAGAAAAGTTTCTCTACTTCTCATCGGTATGGAAAATAAAGAGTTCGTTTCTTGGAGAATACAGGCCCAAAGAAATTTTACAACGTTTCAGGTGCGCTAGATGGAAATGTATATGGTATTCTTCAAATTTTCTGGTATCGGAAAGGCGAAAAGACTGAAATTTTTCACGTCATGAAATCTGTCATCCACTTCCATTAAAGCGTGGTCCCAGATGATTTAGTACAAGGGTGCTTTTAATAAAATACGCACGTATCATAAGCAGCATTCATATTTGTATTTGATCCATAGAGCACTAAACGTACTACTCATGGAAGCATGCTCCACACATAACAACCATGAATTTACGTCTGTCCACTGTACCACTAGTTAAAGGCTATGAAACAAGAAAATACACAGTTCCTTTGGGTAGGCAATAGTTCACTCACATGTTCTGCGTTTAATTGGCTGCGGTGATTTGTTAATAACATACCACCTTTAGTAAAGTACTATTCACTAAGTACAGTGGTTGCTAAGATAAATAAGGTACATCTTCCAACTGCACCCAGGTCTTACTCCACCACGTTAAACTGTCGTCGTAGTCGGAGTGACAGGCATAAAATTTCCATCTGCCTCACGCAGAAAACCTCTAGCACGTGACGTCACAGTTGTTATAGCAATCATACTGTTAAGCTCTCCCTGTGGCTAATCTACAAGAAAGCGTAAGCCTACTACAATTCGCTTGGTTAGAAAGAGTGCTTATTGCTACAGGGCAGTTCTGCACGGTACTAAACAGGGATATGATATTCGTGTAAAATCTACCATAGGTGATAAGATAAATGAAGTGTGACATGATGAAAATATTGGTGAGTGTCACTTCACCTACAACCTCTGAACAGCCGCCTCTATATCTAGCAAGCAGACAAGAGTGCAGTTTGAGAAACCTCCCCATCAGTAACACATATTGTTGTCGAGCGTCCCGGTGGCAGTGAAGCGGATAGGGTACCAATCCATTGGGTCAAGATGAACTGTGAACTGGTTATGTCAGCAAATCTCCGGTGTCAGGAAGCCCCCAAGTCCCTATATTTCCGGACACTCAGAAACGTGTTCTGTTGAGACTAAGAGTTGGTATGTCTTTTATATTGCTGCTCGTGTTGGTCACAATAAACAGACCATTATGCAAATACGGACTCCATGAGTTTACGAGGGCCAGACATAGCACCATGCGATCTCTCTGCCGTTCCAAGCGACCGCTGAGCAAGAACTTGCACTGTATGCTCAGCCTTGCGGAATCGTATTGTGACATACCTTCAGTCATGAAATGGGTTTGTTTATATCAAGACGAATATCCACGCGGACAGTGCATCGAAGACTGCATATCATTGCTCATTCTTTGAATGCTGTAATTTATGACTGCAACTATCTGTCATCTTATTCACGTCATTTCACTATAAGCTTGCCATTTTTTGTTACTGTTCTTGTGGAATAATAAAAAAAAAGGCTAAAACTGAAAGACCACCGATTATCAGAAGGCGACCGTGGTTGCAGCTTCCACTGACGAGGCAACAGAGTGTGATACGCTACAGTGATGCACCCAAAGGCATCTGTGGACACAGAAATTTCACCATGCCACATGAGAACATGAGAAGAGAAACTGAATGACCGAATGTTCCCGATGCTATATCGTATTGGCCGGATGGAATGAAGGATCCTCTACTCCTTTCTGTGTTTCACCAGGAGATTAATCCATGTCGTTTGACACCGTTAGACCTAATTTCAGAGCGACAAGTGCTGCTTCATTGAATTCAGGAGTGACAGGATGGAGGAGCAATGGAAATGCCCTGATACACGCTATGCGGCCGCACCGTTGGCGTCAGGAAGAATGAGGACGGGCGTGGTTAGTACCGTGGTCCATACCCCTTACTGATTATTGTCCGTAAAGGACGCGACGCTGTACCTCTCGTCCGTGTTAACATCTGATGCTGTTCACAGCGATCCACAGTCCAGCAATTATTAGGCCAGCTTAGTGCTGCCTGTTCTGCCTTGGGACTATTCAAGAGACTGCCGTTCGCAGTGGAGTGCTGCAACGCTCTGTGTTCGACCGATTACAGCTCGCCCGCTGAAGAGAGGAACGGCCCATTAGTGGCCGGCCCACATGACTGCTCGGCCGAGTACGCGCTTCGTGTCTGCCATTCTGGCTCCCGGCAAGCGAACAGCCAGACATGAATCGCCCTCGCTAACGTCTCACCTCGCCTCGCCGCACTGCGGCTGCACGAATCCAACGCCCGGCTCCCCCCCCCCCCCTCTTCCCCATCGCTCCCTCTTCATTCCCCATCCTCCATGCTCTATGTGTCTGCCTCTTTCTTAGCACAAATGCAACCTTAGCAAGAACGCTTACGTGAACAAGTCAATTTCATACAGCACGTAGAAAATAATTTGTTATTTCTTCCGATCACATAAAAAAGGTGACTCACTTCCATACAGACTCTTTACTCTGCCTGACAGTAATATGAACGTACATAAGTATCAGTTGAATACCTTATGTATAGCATATGACTGTTTCTTTGAAGGAAATTATATACCGGGTGATCAAAAAGTCAGTATAAATTTGAAAACTGAATAGATCACGGAATAATGTAGCCGGCCGAAGTGGCCGTGCGGTTAAAGGCGCTGCAGTCTGGAACCGCGTGTCCGCTACGGTCGCAGGTTCGAATCCTGCCTCGGGCATGGATGTGTGTGATGTCCTTAGGTTAGTTAGGTTTAACTAGTTCTAAGTTCTAGGGGACTAATGACCACAGCAGTTGAGTCCCATAGTGCTCAGAGCCATTTTGAACGGAATAATGTAGATAGAGATGTCCAAATTGACACACATGCTTGGAATTACATGAGGTATTATGAGAACCAAAGAAAATATCAAAGTTCAAAAAATTTCCGACAGATGGTGCTCCTTATGATCAGAATAGCAATAATTAGCATAACAAAGTAAGACAAAGCAAAGATGATGTTCTTTACAGGAAATGCTCAATATGTCCACCATCATTCCTCAACAATAGCTTTAGTCGAGAAATAATGTTGTGAACAGCACTGTAAAGCATGTCCGGAGCTATGGAGAGGCATTGGCGTCGGATTTTGTCTTTCAGCATCCCTACAGATGTCGGTCGATCACGATACACTTGCGACATCAGGTAACCCCAAAGCCAATAATCGTACGGACTGTGATCTGGGGACCTGGGAGGCCAAGCATGACGAAAGTAGCGGTTGAGCACACGATCATCATCAAACGACGCGCGCAAGAGATCTTTCACGCGTCTAGCAATATTTTTTTTGTTCTAATAAAATCCCATGTCATTCCATACATTATTCCGTGGTTTATTATGTTTCCAAATTTATACTGACTTTTTGATCACCGGGTATTTACAGCTGAAGATTTTCACTTTCTTTCTTGGTTTCCAAGGGGTGAATGGAATGAATGAATGGTTATATTGCATAATTGTCCGACAGACCCTGCCTAGAGGAGTTCGGCTGCCTGGTGCATTATTTTTTGTTTAACGCCACTTTGGGGACTTCCACATCCACAATATGAGCTTAAGTGATCAGGACAACACAAAACCCAGCCCCCGAGCGACGAAAATCTCCTACTCGGACGGGAGTCGAATACGGGAGCCCGAGATATAAAGGCAACAAGCTAACCACAACATCATAAGCCGTTGTTGTTGTTGTGGTCTTCAGTCCTGACACTGGTTTGATGCAGCTCTCCATGCTACTCTACCCTGTGCAAGCTGCTTCATCTCCCAGTACGTACTGCAGCCTACATCCTTCTGAATCTGCTTAGTGTATTCATCTCTTGGTCTCCCTCTACGATTTTTACCCTCCACGCTGCCCTCCAATACTAAATTGATGATCCCTTGTTGCCTTAGAAGATGTCCTACCAACCGATCCCTTCTTATAGTCAAGTTTTGCCACAAACTCCTCTTCCCCCCAATTCTATTTAATACCTCTTCATTAGTTATGTGATCTACCCATCTAATTTCAACATTCTTTTGTAGTACCACATTTCGAAAGCTTCTATTCTCTTCTTGTCTAAACTATCGGGTGATCAAAAAGTCAGTATAAATTTGACACACATGCTTTGAATGACATGGGGTTTTATTAGAGCCAAAAAAATACAAGACTTCAAAAAATGTCCGACAGATGGCGCTTCATCTGATCAGAATAGCAATAATTAGCATAAGAAAGTAAGACAAATCAAAGATTTCTTTACAGGAAATGATCAATATGTCCACGATTATTCCTCAACAATAGCTGTAGTCGAGAAATAATGTTGTGAACAGCACTGTAAAGCATGTCCGGAGCTATGGAGAGGCATTGGCGTCGGATTTTGTCTTTCAGCATCCCTACAGATGTCGGTCGATCACGATACACTTGCGACTTCAGGTAACCCCAAAGCCAATAATCGCACGGACTGAGGTCTGGGGGCCTGGGAGGCCAAGCGTGACGAAAGTGGCGGCTGAGCACACGATCATCACCAAACGACGCGCGCAAGAGACCTTTAGCGCGTCTAGCAATATGGGGTGGAGCGCCATCCTGCATAAACATCGTACGTTCCAGCAGGTGTTTATCAGCCAGGCTGGAGATGATGCGATTCTGTAACATATCGGCGTACCTCTCACCCGTCACGGTAGCTGTCAGCGCCATCTGTTGGACATTTTGTGAACGTTGTTTTTTTTCCTTTTTTCGGTTCTAATAAAACCCCATGTCATTCCAAGCATGTGTGTCAATTTTTATCTCTCTACCTACATTATTCCGTGGTTTATTAAGTTTTCAAATTTATACTGAATTTTTGATCACCCAGTATTTATCGTCCACGTTTCACTTCCATAAATGGCTACAATCCATACAAATACTTTCAGAAACGACTTCCTGATACTTACGGCCGTAGTCGATATTAACAAATTTCTCTTCTTCAGAAATGCTTTCCTCGCCATTGCCAGTCTACATTTTATATCCTCTCTACTTCGACCATCATCAATTATTTTGCGCCCGCATCTCGTGGTCGTGCGGTAGCGTTCTCGCTTCCCACGCCCGGGTTCCCGGGTTCGATTCCCGGCGGGGTCAGGGATTTTCTCTGCCTCGTGATGGCTGGGTGTTGTGTGATGTCCTTAGGTTACTTAGGTTTAAGTAGTTCTAAGTTCTAGGGGACTGATGACCATAGAGGTTAAGTCCCATAGTGCTCAGAGCCATTTGAACCATTTTTTGAATTATTTTGCTCCCCAAATAGCAAAACTCCTTTACTACTTTAAGTGTGTCATTTCCTAATCTAATTCCCTCAGCATCACCCGACTTAATTCGACAACATTCCATTATCCTCGTTTAGCTTTTGTTGATGTTCATCTTATATCCTCCTTTCAAGACACTGTCCTTTCCGTTCAACTGCTCTTCGAAGTCCTTTGCTAAGGGCTGCAAAACAAGAAAATTTATTGTAACTGTTGGTCAGAAATAGTTAACTCGCGTGTTCTGTATTTAATTGGCTGCGGTGATTTGTTAATAACATACCGCGTTTAGTAAAGCACTATTCACTAAGGACGCTTGTTGCTAAGAAACGTAAGACACATCTCCCAATTGCAACCAGCCCTGGTAGACGCTTGTTACGTCTCGCTCCACCACGTTAAGATGTCGTCACAGCCAGAGTGCATTAAATGCAGCCATGTACTTAATCTGATGCCTAGTCTTTGTCATTTTGCTAGTGCTTGAAACGATGTTTCTTCCTGTATATCGATGACACTGCTTTTCAAGGTTTGAAGTTAGTAAACAAAAGTGGGATACCTAACCCAAGACTAGTGTCGAATGCATGAACGCTTAACCAGAAAGCAGTTTTATGTTTGGCAGTAATGACAACCATCTCACCGAGCTAGAGGTCGTTTTTTAAATCCTTGTACCCCTGGTTAAATTCATATCTGTTAGTACACGTTAATTATGCTAGTTAATTTCCCCACATCATAATGCAACAATACTTCTAATTGCAGTAATCACATTTATCTAGCGATCATTGTCATTGAAACTGCCGAAACTTAACTTTGTAAAACCCAAGAAGAACCAACTGGATTGTAGGTTTCTGTCTTCTAATTCACGTTTGCTCTCGTTACACAATTTTAGGAAATCCTCAATTCTGCCTGCAAATTTATTACCATATCGCTGCAAGTAGCAAGCGGGTTCTTTTCTATCAGTAAGGGAGCAATTTCACCACACTGAGTGTATGAGGAGTCCAGCGTACTGCACAACCCGTTCCAACGTGTGCTGACCTCTTTGTTTCGAAGAAAATTTCGAAGATGTGTACAGATCACTTTTCTTCAAGTAACATACAATGCATTTTGCTGTATTTATTGTTGCTGCGGCGTTGTGATATATCATGAAGCTATCTTCGTCGAAAGGATAACTATGTGCCCTATATACATACACTCCTGGAAATGGAAAAAAGAACACATTGACACCGGTGTGTCAGACCCACCATACTTGCTCCGGACACTGCGAGAGGGCTGTACAAGCAATGATCACACGCACGGCACAGCGGACACACCAGGAACCGCGGTGTTGGCCGTCGAATGGCGCTAGCTGCGCAGCATTTGTGCACCGCCGCCGTCAGTGTCAGCCAGTTTGCCGTGGCATACGGAGCTCCATCGCAGTCTTTAACACTGGTAGCATGCCGCGACAGCGTGGACGTGAACCGTATGTGCAGTTGACGGACTTTGAGCGAGGGCGTATAGTGGGCATGCGGGAAGCTGGGTGGACGTACCGCCGAATTGCTCAACACGTGGGGCGTGAGGTCTCCACAGTACATCGATGTTGTCGCCAGTGGTCGGCGGAAGGTGCACGTGCCCGTCGACCTGGGACCGGACCGCAGCGACGCACGGATGCACGCCAAGACCGTAGGATCCTACGCAGTGCCGTAGGAGACCGCACCGCCACTTCCCAGCAAATTAGGGACACTGTTGCTCCTGTGGTATCGGCGAGGACCATTCGCAACCGTCTCCATGAAACTAGGCTACGGTCCCGCACACCGTTAGGCCGTCTTCCGCTCACGCCCCAACATCGTGCAGCCCGCCTCCAGTGGTGTCGCGACAGGCGTGAATGGAGGGACGAATGGAGACGTGTCGTCTTCAGCGATGAGAGTCGCTTCTGCCTTGGTGCCAACGATGGTCGTATGCGTGTTTGGCGCCGTGCAGGTGAGCGCCACAATCAGGACTGCATACGACCGAGGCACACAGGGCCAACACCCGGCATCATGGTGTGGGGAGCGATCTCCTACACTGGCCGTACACCACTGGTGATCGTCGAGGGGACACTGAATAGTGCACGGTACACCCAAACCGTCATCGAACCCATCGTTCTACCATTCCTAGACCGGCACGGGAACTTGTTGTTCCAACAGGACAATGCACGTCCGCATGTATCCCGTGCCACCCAACGTGCTCTAGAAGGTGTAAGTCAACTACCCTGGCCAGCAAGATCTCCGGATCTGTCCCCCTTTGAGCATGTTTGGGACTGGATGAAGCGTCGTCTCACGCGGTCTGCACGTCCAGCACGAACGCTGGTCCAAGTGAGGCGCCAGGTGGAAATGGCATGGCAAGCCGTTCCACAGGACTACATCCAGCATCTCTACGATCGTCTCCATGGGAGAATAGCAGCCTGCATTGCTGCGAAAGGTGGATATACACTGTACTAGTGCCGACATTGTGCATGCTCTGTTGCCTGTGTCTATGTGCCTGTGGTTCTGTCAGTGTGATCATGTGATGTATCTGACCCCAGGAATGTGTCAATAAAGTTTCCCCTTCCTGGGACAATGAATTCACGGTGTTCTTATTTCAATTTCCAGGAGTGTAGAAGGGGATGGCAGAAGGAAGCCGTTCACTATTTCCTCAAGCTCTTGTTATATTCACATTCAGGTCACAGACAGAAAAAGAATTATGAAACGCGTCCGGCGGCATATTCCACTCTGCACTCTCTCTTCTTTTTCTTTCATAATATTTACTCTAGTCCTCTTAATGTCCAGGAATTTTTATTCATGACGGACCAATATCTATGTATTTAATGTGCTGTAGGCGTCAAATAATGCAACTCATTGTCAGTCCACGTATCAACTGTCGCTACACGTGTTTAATTAATTACTTAGGCACTCACGGACAGTATTATGTTCTTTCCAATTCAGTCAGCTTATTTTTGGTTCAAATGGCTCTGAGCACTATGGGACTTATCTTCTGAGGTCATCAGTCCCCTAGAACTTAGAACTACTGAAACCTAACTTAACCGAAGGACATCACACACATCCAAGCCGGAGGCAGGATTCGAACCTGCGACCGTAGGGGTCGCGCGGTTCTAGACTGTAGCGCCTAGAACCGCTCGTCCACCCCTGCCCACGCTTATTTTTGATAGGTCTTCTTTCACTAGAGGGACATTGCATGTGTCAGAAACGCCGACTTCTCCACAATGTGCACCTCTACGCCTAGATCTTAATTCTCTCCCTAATTCTCTGAAACCCTCGCCAGAAACAGCATGAAAGGTTCTTATCTTTAGCAGTCATTGGAACATCTCTGCTCTTCTATTAACTTTTGTTACTGTCGTTATTCCTGAAAGTGCTGTCTGAGTGGGATTTCTTGCATCAGTGAATCTTTAAAGGCCATACAGTGGACTTGTCCTTTTTGTCTACAACCAAATGAAATCTACTACATTTCGCTATTTAGACCATCCAATTGGAGCCTCATCTGTTGCAGAAGTGGTATCTTGATGCTGCATCTACGTCGAAAACTATACTGCGTATCCCACTTTTCGGTGTATGGCGGAGGGAACTTCGTGTTCCAGTGTCGCTTCCCCCTTCTCCCAGTCGCGTATGGTTCGCCGGAAGAACGATTGTTGGTGAGCCTTCGTGTGGGCTCGTATCTCTCTAACTTTGTCTTCACGGTCTTTCCGCGAGATATACGTTAGAGAAAACAATACAGGGTGGTCCATTGATAGTGACCGGGACAAATATCTCACGAAGTAAGCCACAAAAGAAAAAACCAAAAAGAACGAAACTCGTCTAGGTTGAAGGGGGAAACCAGATGGCGCTATGGTTGGCCCGCTAGGTGGCGCTGCCATAGGTCAAACGGATATCAACAGCGTTTTTTTTTAATAGGAACCCCCATTTTATTACATATTTGTGTAGTACGTCAAGTAATATGAATGTTTTAGCTGGATCACTTTTTTCGCTTTGTGACAGATGGCGCTGTAATAGTCACAAACGTATAAGTACGTGGTATCACGTAACATTCCGCCAGTGCCGACGGTATTTGCTTCGTGATGCATACCCGTGTTAAAATGGACCGTTTACCAATTGCTGAAAAGATCAATATCGAGTTGATGTATGGCTATTGTGATCAAAATGCCGAACGGGTGTGTGCTATGTATGCTGCTCGGTATCCTGGACGATATCATCCAAGTGTCCGGATCGTTCGCTGGATAGTTACGATATTTAAGGAAACAGGAAGTGTTCAGCCACATGTGAAACGTGAACCACGACCTGCAACAAATGATGTAGGTGTTTTAGATACTGTCGCGGCTAATCCGCACATCAGTAGCTGACAAATTGCGCGAGAATCGGGAATCTCAAAAACGTCGGTGTTGACAATGCTGCAGCAACATCAATTGCACCCGTTCCATATGTACATGCACCAGGAATTGCATGGCGATGGCTCTGAACGTCTTCTACAGTTCTGCCACTGGGCACAAGAGAAATTACGGGACGATGAAAGATTTTTTGCATACGTTCTATTTAGCGACGAAACGTCATTCACTAACAGCGGTAACGTAAACCGGCATAATATGCACTATTGGACAACGGAAAATCCACGATGGCTGCGACAAGTGGAACATCAGCGACCTTGGCGGGTTAATGTATGGTGTGGCATTGTGGGAGGAAGGATAGTTGGCCCCCATTTTATCGATGGCAATCTAAATGGTGCAATGTATGCCGATTTCCTATGTAATGTTCTACCGATGTTACTACAATATAAGAACCTTCAACATCGCAGCGGGTCAGCAATCGTTTGTTAATATATTTAAAAACTAGAAAACCGCCTCGATTGCGAAAAAAGCACCTAGTGTTAACCTAGGTTTCGGCGTAGATAACTACACCTTCTTCAGAACAATAAAGCCCACAAGGTCTTCTTAGGCACTGTAGAAGACGTTCACCGGAGCTGACGTCCCCGGATTTCTTTCTGTGGGGAAAGTTGAAGGATATTTCCTATCGTGATCCACCGACAACGCCTGACAACATGCGTCAGAGCATTGTCAATGCATGTGCGAACATTATGTAAGGCGAACTACTCGCTGTCGAGAGGAATGTTGTTACACGTATTGCCAAATACATTGAGGCTGACGGACATCATTTTGAGGATTTATTGCATTAATGTGGTATTTACAGGTAATCACGCTGTAACAGCATGCGTTCTCTGAAATGATAAGTTTACAAAGGTACATGTATTACATTGGAACAACCGAAATAAAATGTTCAAACGTACCTACGTTCTGTATTTTAATTTAAAAAACCTACCTGTTACCAACTGTTCGTCTAAAATTGTGAGACAAAGGCTTGTGACTATTACAGTGCCATCTATCACAAAGCGAAATAAGTGGTCCAACTAAAACATTCATATTTCTTTACGTAGTATACGAATATGTAATAAAAATGGGGGTTCCTATATAAAAAAACGCTGTTGATATCCGTTTGACCTATGGCAGCGCCACCTAGCGGGCCAACCATAGCGCCATTTGGTTTCCCCCTTCAAGCTAGACAAGTTTCGTTCATTGCAGTTTTTTCGTTTGACGCTTATTTCGTGAGATATTTCAGCCGGTCACGTTTTTTCACCAAAGAATGGGGCCCCTCCACGCCCACACCAACGTGGTGACCAAACCAAAGGTTCTACTGTCACCTCCGTATAACATGTTAGTTTTTGAATCAGGAGTCACAGGTTGCGGGCTGTGATATTATCCATGCGTCTGGGTAAGGTTACTCATTAACACGGTCCATCAGGAGATAGAAAGTGGACGAAAGCGATCGAAGGTTAGCGGTTGTAAGGGCAGAGGAAAAAAAGTGCCAAGGCAAGCGCCAAGGGAAAAAACCTCTGCGACAGTAGGACGGGTAGTAAGGGCAGTAGCGGCTTGCTATCTGCGAGAGTGCATGCAAGATGTGGTTATGTTAGTGCGAGGTATCGTGCATCGTTACCTTCGTCGTTGCTGGAGCTCGTTGCGGGGTTTGCTGCAGTTGCTGCGTCCCTGCTACAGTTCAACGTCGTTGTACATTAGTGGCCGATCTGTCATATATCGGCTCACAGACAGTGTAGGGGGTGTGTGTGGTTGGTTAGCTTGCTGTGTACATTACGATTTCCCTGCGGTTGCCTGTTTTTCGGCAGGTCGAACATCTGGGGTTACCAGTAGTAGCTGTGTTGCAGGGGCTCGCCAGTACTGTCGTGTTAGCGTGCTATGGACCATAGATGTTTTGTTCCTAGCCAGTAATGTCTTTGGTCTGTTATGCTTCCACCTATGGTTGTGGTCGTAGTTACCCAGAGAAAGGATAAACGGGTTGCGCGAGTGCCTCGTGTTATTGTACAGTCGTGAGGAGAGTTTTTGGAATACCTGCAAGATGGTATCTAGCCGGTATTCCCGGTGAAGCTCCGCGATGCGTGTGTAGCGCGGAGCGTTGCTTATGATTTTGAGTACTTTGCTCTGTATGCGCTGCAGACGGCGCAGGCGAGTGGGCGCCGCGTATCCCCAGACAGGGGCTGCGTACGTCATCAGGGGTCTAATAAGTGTCATGTACATGGACCTAGACACCCTCCTATTCAGTGTGCTACGCATATTAAGCATAGGATAGAGTTGTTTGAGCCTCGCGTTTGCTTTGTTGGTCACAAGTTGAATGTGGTCCCCCCTCCCCCCCCCCCCAGAGTAGTTTCCTGTCCAGCCAGACACCGAGGTGTTTGAACTTCTCGCATCAACTTATTGGGCGCTTGTGTGGTGTTATTGGGTTGCAGTGCTAATATTTGTGCAGTTCCTTCGGTCTTCTAGTGAACAGAACGGCTTCGCCCTTGTCGTTTGTATTTAAGACACAACTGTGGGACCAGAAACTCGAAGGGCTGGACACCACGCGACCTGGCGTGTGGCAGCTGGCCCGACACTTCACCAGGGAGAAACTGTACACCCCCACGCTACAAGGGCCCGACTGACCGGCGTATTCTGCGGAAGAAAAAGCGGAACTGATGGCCCTCACACTCGCAGCGTCATTCACTCCGAACCTGGATCCCTCAGACCCAGCGTTCACACTTATTACGGATAGGGTCACACGCATCCTAGCCCAACCAGCGCGTAACATTATCCGACAATGGCCCGGTCACGATCAATGGACCACCCTGTATATCGATGGAGTCTTCTGGGAACATACGCTCTCGGAAATTTAACAGAAAACAGTCACGTGATTTAGAATGCCTCTCTTGCAGCGTCTACTGCTGGAATTGGCTAAGTATGGAAGTGAAGTTTTTGACCTTATTCAATGAAACTGTAGCGGAACGTGCTGCTCTTCTTTGGAACCTTACAGAGACACGTACTGCGAATAAGAAACCTGAGTTGTAACTACGAGGGAGGATCGAAAACTAAAGCACAATAATTTTTTCTCCCCTGGTATTGCAGGCGGAAAGTTGAAATTTGACGAAGATGTACATTGAAGTTTGCGCTACAAAGGATACTTCGTTTCCATGTGCAACTCTAGAGGTAGAAGCCTGAATCGCGATACAAACAATTCGCACATTTTACTGTTGTCTGCTTGTGTAGACCAGTAAAGTGTAGTTCGATACCCGTTGGACAAGGAGCATAACCTGAGTTAAATTCACAGAGGGACATGCGTGGCGTGTATGGCGACAATGGTGTAGAGTGTAGCTATAAAGAAGGTGTGCATTCTTCCAAAAGGGTCGTGTGAACCGTAATGAATCGCCACACTCCGGGCGGCCGGTAACAGATGCGACACCGCAGAAGTCTCATTATTTACTGTGGTACAGTTACGATATTGTTGGTGCATGTTGAAATTTCGTAAAGTTATCGCTCGCTGGGTGCCTTGGAAGCTAACAGACAGCCACAGTGGTCAGAGAATGATGGCAAGTCTGGATCACTTAATGAGTTACGCAGCAGGTCATAACTTTCTCAAAGAAATAGTCTTTCGTAATGAGTTGTGGGCATACCACTATACGCGCGCAACCAAGCGGGCCTCTATGGAGTAAAAACATGCTGGTTCCCCAATACGAAAAGTACCCAATCTTTTACTTGTTCTGCTAGGAAAGTGTTGGTGACACTGATCAGAGACGTGCATGGTATGTTATTGGGGGCCTTTGCTGAACATGGCGCCACAGTGAATACTGCAACCTGTGATGCACGCAAATGGACAAAACATCTGAACTGTCTTCTCAAGCCCAGGGTGTTAAAAAGACATTCTAGATAAATATGAGCCTGGCCCTGTAGTCATATAAATATTAGGTGCAATTAGAAATGCTGCTGTCACGTAACTAGAATGCACAAGTTAAGAAAAGTGAAAGGTTGGGGTCTATTGTAGAAAGACAAAACAGCTATTCCCTTTTTAAATCTACATATAATTTGTCACTGTCCTTTCAGGGGTCAAGTGATACACAACAATCATGTTCAATTACTTCCGACACTCAATAAGAAACTATTTAACTTTTGGACATATTGAATTGGTGATTATTAAGTTCGTTATCTCTACTTGTGAAAGTTTTTATCACAGGCAAGAATGATTAAAATCTTCATCAGCTAACTTACGTCTACGATGGCATAGCTAGTCAATGCACTGAATTGATGGAGAATAATTTTACTTTTTAAACCAATGAAAAACTCTCATGTACGCAATGTGAGGGTAGGTTAGCATCCTAGCTTTTGATATTCAATGGTCAAAGCGGTCAAATGCACAATGGCAGTTTACCAAGCGGGATCTGCAATTGCGTTGTCTCCATACTGGATCTGAAAAGCTAATTCCCTACTGTGGCCTTGACTGAATTTACTCAGTCTCAAGTTTCCTGCGTTCTGTAGAACAATAATTTTTCCCTAATCAAAATAATGGCTGTTGGCACACTCGCTAAGGGTTGGAGTGAGAGCCACAATTTCTTTCATCGCAAAATTTCCTGCTGGAACAATGAACTACCTCTTTGCTGTCTGTCACCACGACACGTGAAGCATATTGTCCACACTTTGCAGAAGCAATGCTCCCAACGCCCTCGCTAATTTTGACACACTTGCGCGGTCCCTTTCGAGATGAGAGAGATTGCTAGAAATTTTAGTTCTCAAAATTCTTTTATATAATGGGAATATCCACACTGTGTTGCATCTGTGTCACGCAGTATGGCTTCAGCAATGGCCGGCTCGTTAGACGTGAATTTTATTTTTCTTCTCATGTCACCACCTAGCCATGTTAATGTAGTGCCACCACTTACCGTCACTCCTGGCTGTATTTACGTTAATAGGAATGAGGTATTATTCTGGCCTTATCCCCTTCTGTGCAGAAGCTCGCCGTTCTCTTGTTTAGTGGGGTTTCCAAATGCCATTAACCACCTCTTCGGTTTGTCTACAAAATGCATTTCACTTTAACTTACTTATGCATGCCCCTGTCCTTATATTGGTAGATATTGTTTTGCTAGTTTTCGGTGCGTGAGATTACTGCAATTGCTTTTTGTTGATATAATATAATTATTATTTTCTACGTATGTCATACGGTATTGTACTGTGCAGAAGCTCGCCGTTCCCTTGTTAAGTGGGGTTTCCAAATGTCATTAACCACCTCTTCGGTTTGTCTACAAAATGCATTTCACTTTAACTTACTTATGCATGCCCCTGTTCTTATATTGGTAGATATTGTTTTGCTAGTTTTCGGTGCGTGAATTTACTGCAACTGCTTTTTGTTGATATAAATTATTATTATTTTCTACGTATATCATACGGTATTGTACTGTCATTATGACTCAAGCTCATGTAAGGTCCGTAAAATCCAGACACCTAACAATCCCACAGTAACACTCTGGTTAAGTAGCATCGTGCCCTTCGAGACAAACGCCACAATATTACGATGATGATGGAAGACTTCTTCATGGCATTGCTCACCATGATGTTGCTGCTCTTATTCGTGAAAATCGCCATATTTGGGTGGGATGTGCTCCACCATTGCGTCTGGAACTTGCGCCATCAGACTTTCATGTGTTTAGCGTATGGTCGCATGAAAATATTCCTGGCCGGCCAGCGCTTTGTGACAGATATGGAAGTGAAATCTGCAATCCGCAGATGGCTGTACTCTGACCTAATGGACTTTTATAAACAGGGCATGTTCAAACTGATACCATTACGAGAGAAATGTGTTGAGAACGCTGGTGACTATGTAGTAGTTACAAGACATAATTTGTTTTGTGATTTTTATTTTTGTTTCGTTACCTATTAAATAATAATATTGTTGTGTGTTACTTTTCGATCTTCCCCCATAATAGCGCACTTAGAAAGGTACGTTTAATGTCTATGGAGTCAGACATTGCCTAGGATTCGATCATGACTTCTATACTCGGCCAACAAAATTAGTGCTGGCATCCACCGACACAGTAGGCTTACTTGCCCTCTCTACCAATTTGTGCTCGAGTACTCGGTCATGCAGGGCTCTAGTTAACAGCTGCATCCGACTCTCGCACCCAGACAGACTTCCAGGAGTCAATCATATCTGTACCAGCAAACCATAACTACCGTGGAACGCTCACATAGCAGTATTCCTTCATTATTTGTTCGTACTAGAATTTGAGTCTTAAAAACGTCTTCTCAGATACAAACAATTCTTCCTTGTCCTCTCTATTTACAGGTCATCCGCAGGAACTGAAACACTGATGATTTTGTAATGAAATTGATTTTCTAGTAGGTCGATAAAAACGTGAAGTCGGATATATCTGTGGTTCAGGGGAAGATTAGATGAAATTAGATTAGATTTAGATTTCGTTCCATAGATCCCAAAATTAGATGCTTTTCGTGGGAGTGGAGCATATCTGAAAGTATAAAATAAACAACATAGAACATCTGAATGTAACATTCACTTCCCTGATCACTTGTCAGGAGACTGTCAAGATATGTACATACATTAAGCAGGAACTGCTAGTATTTACAGAGTTAATAGTCTGTCGCATGGAAATTTATGTTCTTTTAATACATTTACCATGCACGATATACCTAATGTTGAATGTTGAGACCAAGTGATGTCAAAACTGAAATCTAGTAGACGTTTTCACTTAAGCTGGTCTTAAAATCCTTGTTAAGATATTCATCCATAGAGCAGAAAGAGTTGCCAACAAAAAATTCTTTCAAACTCTGTTTAAACTGTGCTTTACCTGAAACCAAGTTTTTAATGTCCACTGAGCAGCATATAACTCTTTGATTCATGAAAAAATTGTGAAGTGCGACGGATGCTGCTTCTGAAGGCTCTCTTCCTACAGGTATAAATGAACATTCCGAGGTTACCAGAATGTATGAAGACGAATTAGTAGCTGGATTTCATCTACATCTGCGTCAACAAATGTATTACGCAAGACGCCCTCGATGTTTGTGAAACGTACTTCCGGTCCCATTACCTTTTTCCACATTTTCTGATCCATTTTAGAATGGTGAGGAGTAATACATCTACATCTACATCTATACTCCGCGAGCCACCTTACGGTGTGTGGCGGAGGGTACTTATTGTACCACTATATGATCCCCCCTTCCCTGTTCCATTCACGAATTGTGCGTGGGAAGAACGACTGCTTGTAAGTCTCCGTATTTGCTCTAATTTCTCGGATCTTTTCGTTGTGATCATTACGCGAGATATATGTGGGCGGTAGTAATATGTTGCCCATCCCTTCCCGGAATGTGCTCTCTCGTAATTTCGATAATAAACCTCTCCGTATTGCGTAAAGCCTTTCTTGAAGTGTCCGCCACTGGAGCTTGTTCAGCATCTCCGTAACGCTCTCGCGCTGACTAAATGTCCCCATGACGAATCGCGCTGCTTTTCGCTGGATCATGTCTATCTCTTCTATTAATCCAACCTGGTAAGGGTCCCATACTGATGAGCAATACTCAAGAATCGGACGAACAAGCGTTTTGTAAGCTACTTCTTTCGTCGATGAGTCACATTTTCTTAGAATTCTTCCTATGAATCTCAACCTGGCGCCTGCTTTTCCCACTATTTGTTTTATGTGATCATTCCACTTCAGATCGCTCCGGATAGTAACTCCTAAGTATTTTACGGTCGTTACCGCTTCCAATGATTTACCGCCTATGGCATAATCGTACTGGAATGGATTTCTGCCCCTATGTATGCGCATTATATTACATTTATCTACGTTTAGGGAAAGCTGCCAGCTGTCGCACCATTCATTAATCCTCTGCAGGTCTTCCTGGAGTACGTACGAGTCTTCTGATGTTGCTACTTTCTTGTAGACAACCGTGTCATCTGCAAATAGCCTCACGGAGCTACCGATGTTGTCAACTAAGTCATTTATGTATATTGTAAACAATAAAGGTCCTATCACGCTTCCTTGCGGTACTCCCGAAATTACCTCTACATCTGCAGATTTTGAACCGTTAAGAATGACATGTTGTGTTCTTTCTTCTAGGAAATCCTGAATCCAATTTGGCATGAGTTCAGATTTCACAAATTTCCTCGTTGTGGTCATTTCGCATTGTGTACATAGGAAGAAGCAGTATGTTGTCCTACTCTTTCGGTAACGTACACTCCCGGGACTTTAATAATAAACCTCTCCGTGCTGGACAACGCCTCTCTAGCAGTGTCTACCACTGTACTTTGTTAAGGTTTTCCGTAACACACAGTCACCGAGTAATTGATTCCGAGATGAGATGGACCACCCTTGTTTGGATATTCTCTTTGTTTTCCGTAAATCCTACTTATTGAGGGTCCCAGACTAATGAATGATACTCAAGAATCGGTCGGACGAGGGTTTTGTAAGCGACTTATTTCGTGGATGAATTACATTCACTAAAGATTCTCCCACTGAATCTCATCCTGGCAGCAGGTTTCTCTGCTATTAGTTTGACTCATCATTCGACTTTAGGTCGCTCAGGATTGTTGCACCAAGCTATTTTACAGAAGATACTTATCCACTGTTTTGTTGTCAATAGTTGGTCTCTTCGTCTACTTATTTGCACCACGTTTTTGGTCACCTGCGAGTCCCTCTACCAAATCTCCATTCCCTACATGCCTGTCTGCGTTTCACTATTTTTTGACGTTGTAATAGTATCGTCCGCGAATATCCTTATGGAGACTTCAAAGCTATCCATTAGATTATTAATATGCTTCGTAAGCAGAAACGGTCCCATAATACACCATTCTGGTATTTCTGAAGTTACTTTTACAACTGTCTTTTTGGTTCCGAATTCTATGTGGACAGAAATTATGATTCCAGTCACATACCTAACGCGATTCTCGATAAGCTCGTATTTTGTTAATTATAATAATAATGAGCGTATGGCATTGGTGGCTGGGAGACGCCACACGGAGCGGTTCGGCCGCCGCTCCACAAGTTCTTTAGCGCCACTACGGCGACTTGCGAGTGAATGAGGATGAAATGATGATGAAATACACACAACACCCAGTCACCTCGAGGCAGAGAAAATCCCTGACCCCGCCGGGAACCGAACCCGGGTCCCCGTGCGCGGGAAGCGGGAACGCTACCGCAAGACCACGAGCCGCGGACCACTTTGTTGACTAAACAACAGTGCTGAACAATACCAAATACATTCCGAAAGTCAAAGAACACAGCATCCACCTGTGTGCCTTTGTCTATGTCGCTCTGTATACCGTGGATGTAATGCAACAGAGCGAGCTGAGCTTCTCGAAAAATCTGTTTGCGGAACAAATCTTCATTTTTCGCAGAGGTGACCTCTTTTTCCACAAATGTGGGAGCATAGATCATATTCCATACTTCTATAATCGACTGACGTCATCGATTTGGGGCTATAATAATGAGCATCTGCCTGAACACCTTCCCTGAACACGCCATTCCCTCTGTCAGCTTCCGTTTCGATGTCATGATGGTGACAGTGCGATGGATAGATGATTTTCATCCAATTAAGACTTTACGCAAGGTCGAAACCACTTTGGATTTTTATAGTCACATCCTTCGGCGAAATTTGACTTCTAAATTTATTGAATTCTTCCCTCATTACTCTCATCACGCACATTTTGTCTTCATTCTCCTTTTCTTGCCTTCTGGGCTTCGGCGTCACTTACATCGGAGATTAAGCTCTTCTTGCTTTCGCAGTAGCTTTCTTACACGGCTATAAGACCACGGTGGGTCTTCTGCATCTCGCGTAAGATTGTTAGACCCACACATGTCAAACGGATATTGTTTGTTTGTTTGTTAATTTACAACATGCTCCATAACACACTATATGTAATGCTACATGTATGTCTTCTGTGGAGTGTGTGAAATGTTTGTGTTGTGTGGTAATGATGATAGATGGAAGAGGACTAAACTTGGTTCCAGCACATGACCTGCTCCTCGTGGATAGCATAAAGCGGGCCGCCAACTGTTACGTCCTCATCCGGCGGACGGGATCACTATCAACACTATCACATACACTCACTTCATGAGACAACGGGGAGAATTTTGGTATTTAAACCAGGGTGCTTGCACAATGTCTGGTGATAAGGACAATTACGGGCAGTGAAAATGTCCGTCCACCACCAGGATTAGAACCGGCTTACCCCCAGGTCGAGCACCACCGCACTAGTGTACGTTGATGACCTCCGCCCCAGAGTCGGGTGTCTAACAAATATTGTAAAACGCTTTGTTTATGTGTATTTCCTCCACATCTTCGTCCACAGAGCTGAGTTTTAGTGTTTACCACTTAAGAACTCACCAATATGTATCCTGTCAATTTTGGTGTCCTAGAGAATTCTCCTGATTCTTAAGATCATGATTCATATTAACTTGTCATTATCTAAAATTAAGAATTTTGTAATTAAAATTTGAAAATGATTTGATATATATATTAATAGCGTCCGCAGCCCGTGGTCTCGTTGTAGCATTCTCACTTCCCGAGCACGGGGTCCCCAGTTCGATTCCCGGCGGGGTCACGGATTTTCACTGGCCTCGAGATGACTGGGTGTTGTTGTGTAGTCTTCATCATCATCATTCATCCCCATTACAGTCAGAGGAAGGCATTGGCAAACCACCTCCATTAGGACCTTAGCTAGTACGGTGGTGCGGGCCTCCCGCATCGTTCCCCCACGCTGTGTCAAGAAGCATGGGACTTCATTTCCATTCTATATTAATATCAACATCTCCTGTGAAATTTAAGTCATATGCAACTATAAAATCACTCCTCCATTGAATACCGTCTTTGCTGCTAGCAGTAACAATGTTAAGCATGCTTTTGTCTCTTTCTACGTTTTGTGAGTCACTGATCTTCGAGAAGCAGCGTTACATTCTTGTCTCATAATTGAAAATAGAAGTTGAAGCTGTCATCAGCTTTCAGAGAAGAAGAAATTCTAACTTAATTGTACCAGGAATTAGCTATAAGCAGCGCGGTAGATTTCCCTCCCCGCCTTGTGAGATTGCCAGCGCAGCTTTAATGTTCGTGTCACTTCTTTGGCGCGTGGGTCTCGTCCAGTGTTGAGGACAAGGTGCTGTGCTGAGGGCGGTGTGGTAAGCGGAACTGTAGCGGCAACCAAATATTGAAGCTAGCGTATGGGGGCTGTGGGCAGCAAAGGACCAGTGGTCAATGCAGTTCTTGGGCCTTGCATGGTATGTTCGCTGACCTTATTTGTAAATGAGCGTGGCTATCGCAAGGAGTTGTTGATCTCCGAGAGGCTCCGTTTAGATGGAGGACAGGGCTGCCACTGTCGTCCATGGGACTGGCAGCCTCAGTGGAGTGGAATTCACTTTACAAAGGCCAGCAAAGGTGAACTCGACTAGCAACTTGTAGTTAGGGATCAGCTGCCTGGCGAGACGAAGCAAGAAGTGTGAGGCAGAGCAGGGAGACAGCCTGGTGGACGAACGGGCGAGGGTGGTGGTGGCTTTTTGTTACCACGGAGAATCTCTGGGGCTCGAGCAGCAGATGGCGCTCGATTTTGCCGATCCAAGGAGCACACCGCAATCAGGAGTGATGAATTATTTGCTGTGCCATGTTTTAATGTACGACAGTTAGAGGCGAGTGTTTGCTATGTGCAGTGCTAGCTTGTATTGCATACTTCTGATGTAGGTCTGACATTCTTGTGTCAGTCATTAAATATCTTTCTAAAACACAAAGAGGCCACTGTTGTGCCTAGTGAATTCAGTGGAAAAAGTTCTAATCTGTTCATTTGTGTTTAATGAGATTTTATTTCCCGTTGCTTTCGGGTTTCATTGTATTACTTTTCTTATTTCCTATGTGCAGCAGTGTGTACACATTGTTGTGTTACAAAGGATTTTGTTTCTTTCCTGTTGGCCTTCTAGTATTAAGTAAAGTGCATTTTAGAATTTGGTTCTAGGATAAGATCTTTTATTGGTTGTTCTTACATTGTCTTTTTACTTTGTATTGTTCTTTGTGTATATTAATTCATACGCCTTTTATCGTAGGCCGGATGAATGGACAGGGACAGCTTAATTAACCCTTCCAATACCAACCCATTTTGCGTAACCGGCATTACCAAGAGCGGGGATGGTGAATTGCTATAATAATAATCATAAAAGGTGGTAATTTTATTTACGCACTGTCTTTTACATAGATATGATGGTATCTGATACTCAAGTACTAATGCAAAGAAACGTAAAGATGCTAAAATACTTTAAATTCTTGCTATGATTTAATCTTAAAATTTAATAATTCTCTTCCTGTTAATATTTAATTAATTAACTTACGTCGTTCAGATTTCGTAACGCTGACGGCGTTAAAATTTGAAGTTGTGTAGTCCCTGTTTTGTTTTCTTTCAATTGTTGCGAGCCAGCGATGGTGCAATGCTGTTCGCTTTCAAGTCTACACATTTAGAAACATCAGGTCCAGGAAACACTTTTGTGATCACGGTTGCGATTTAGACGGTATTCGCGTAATTGTACTGATTACGAGTTATCGTTTCCGAAAGATGCAGGTTCGATTAAAGCTGTGTGCACTTTTGCGCGTATAATGAAAATATTCCTTACACGTCGCGTAACGAAAAGTAACATGCGAATCACAACCGTGGTCAAACGAAGAAAATATATGATGACATAAATGTTCTTCGCTGCTATTCAGCACAGGTTTAGATTAAACACCGCAATTTTCAGTCTTTAGAAATCACAAGACGATACACTTTAGAGATATTTGTTTTGAATAACTGGTATTTACCTTTTCTTATACAATATGGTGATTGTTCGCAAGGATTATCTCTCTCTCTCTCTCCTTTTTATAGCCTTTATACATTCACATTGTATACATCGATTAAGAAACTTTTCTTTCTCTACAGACCAGTACGAGAACAAAATCCGCCCAGACAAAATGTCTTACATAGAATCAGTTCTCACTTTACAATCGTATATAGTTTCGTAGTACAAACAATGCTAGTTTATACCGTGCACCAGAAAGTCTTCGATTCAGTGAGCACAAAAATTAAAATAGTAAAATTATAATTACATTTTTAATATCGTCAATTCTTCTTTATATCATGAAAATAAGGGTTGACACCGTCGTAATATTATTTTTCATCGTTGTAGCACTATAAGAGGTACTGTCTCCGCTCACAAGAAATAACAGAAACCAGAATTTTTTAATTGTTGTTGATACATATTAAGAACACACTTCTTAAAGAGATACTGAAGTGTACGTAGGGTTCTGAATCTACATTTCACCGGGCTATTAACAATATCAACGCATTTTCAGTCATGTGTACCGCCAAGCTGGGGTACTGAATAACCAACACAGAAAAGTAAAAATTCATATTTCGTTAACTGTTTTTGACTTTTGGTCAGAAGATAATTTTTAAGGAGATACTGATGTTATGTGAAGCTTAGGTACTGAACCTGAAAATGTTCAATATGTCATTTATTATGGAAGGTGACATTTACCAACGTAATTTAAACTTTTATTTTAAATTTAACTGAAAAATTTATAACAGTTATTGAATCAGCTAGAATAATTAACAAAAAATATATTTTCAAAATTTTAAAATATTAGTTAATTGGCTAGAATACAATATTTTCAATGCAGTCATTAAATACCGCTTCCCCCCCCCCCCCACTTTCTTGGTATGGATAGTGAGCAGGGGTCTAGGGCTCTGTTCTATTGTTTTAGGTGTTATCGTTTTGTTATTTTCGTATTTTAATCTATGACTTTATTACTTTAAAGTTGATTGATTCCAGTGGCGCAAGTTATTTTAAGTTACATCAGGATTTAAGTGATACTTTGTTTATCAGCTCGCTATATTTTTGTTTGTTTCTCATTTTGTATGTGCTCTGGGTTGTTTATTCTAGTTAATAAATTGGATTTCATTTGATAAAGAGTTTATAGCCATACGACCCCAGTCACTTTCCGCTGTTACGTCTTCCTCAGCCCTAATTTATAGCTGATCGAGGTTGTTTGTTGTGCTGGCGTGTTGTTGTTAGTTGGTATTAGGAAGGTGGAAATATTTTGATTCTGTGTCCCTGCCCTTTTTGGATGTTGTGTTGCAGGAATGGCAGTTAGCGTCGTGCCAGGTGCGTGCTGGTTGAGGATGGACGAGTTGGTCTGTATATTTGCCGTTTTTGTTAAGTTGCCATCCGTTGGCAGCTACTGCAGTTGTGATGTCCATGTTGACCTAACAGCTTCTTCAGGTGGTGTGTAAGAGTTGATGCTGTTAACGTCAGTGGAGCAGCCGGACGTGACTAGCCAACTTGTTACAATGCAGTCAGCCTTGACGGAAGCGGAATTAGTTATTGGCGTTTAGCATCCTCCCAATCGCAGTTAAAGAGCAGCACTCCGGCTAGGATAACTTATTACAAAACTGGCTGTCTGATTTGGAGTTCCTGTGTAAGGTTGAGGTAAACAGCAAAGTTTTAGGAGGGTTGCATGTCCGGGCTGCACAGGGATCTGTATTACTAAGTGGTACAGTGCCAGTTTAATCTCTGCAAGGTAGTAGGTTGAATCTAGGTACGGTGGACGAAGTGAATCAGTTGAGGGAATTAGCACACCTGGATGTTGATATGTAACAGTGGAGTAAACATTTTGCTAGTTTAACTCATCCTTTGACAGGAACGATGAAAGAAAGAGTTCCTCGTGGATTCTGCTCCGTAAATATTTCTGTTCCTGAACTATCTGGCATCACTGAACGAACAGAAGGAGGTATTCCGTTTGGGAGACCTAGAGATTTTACAGCTATTATATCCGCACGCTAAGGAAGTGGTTGTATCAAAAGAGTCAATCTGGAATCTCCATGAAAATCTGTTCGGCTAGTTATTCGAGGTAGGGCTAAGAGGTAATTAATAACATACATTGTGGGCTTCAGCAGGATTTGAAGGAAGTGTTTGGACAAAATATGGATAGGATGAGAACAACTGCCTTCGCATTGTGTCTAAAACACGTCATAGTAGACTGGTCGCGCATCATGTTTCCTTCTGAAATCTAGACGAATTAGGGTACCTGAATGAGGACTTGATGGCGGGGAATAGAAGAGGAGAATGCTGAATGACGTAGAGGAGGAAATGGTCGGCAGGCTCATAAGGGGTGGTCATGTTAATGTTCCCTCCACGGTATTTTGGGATTTGTGAGAACAAAAGACTGCCAGAACATGACCCGATTTAAGCCACTTTTATCACTGAGATGCTTCTATTACTTTTCCCTTAGTAGCCGGCCGCGGTGGTCTCGGGTTCTAGGCGCTCATTCCGGAGCCGCGCGACCGCTACGGTCGCAGGTTCGAATCCTGCCTCGGGCATGGATGTGTGTGATGTCCTTAAGTTAGTTAGGTTTAAGTAGTTCTGAGTTCTAGGGGACTGATGACCAAAGATGTTAAGTCGCATAGTGCTCAGAGCCATTTGAATCATTTTTTCCCCTTAGTGAAGGGGTATCTGATGGAATTATGTTTGTTTTGTGCAGATCACACTTTAACTCCACTTACTTTCTGTAGTTTGCTCTCCCTCTTTTGCAGTGTCGGTGGGTACCTTACTTGCTGGGCGGGTTTTTCCCATCAATTCACATTATAGTCGGAATTCCGTCCAAACCGAGTGGTGACGCCAGCGCAGATCTTCATGCCACCGCTGGTGACTACTAGGAACATACACTCCTGGAAATGGAAAAAAGAACACATTGACACCGGTGTGTCAGACCCACCATACTTGCTCCGGACACTGCGAGAGGGCTGTACAAGCAATGATCACACGCACGGCACAGCGGACACACCAGGAACCGCGGTGTTGGCCGTCGAATGGCGCTAGCTGCGCAGCATTTTTGCACCGCCGCCGTCAGTGTCAGCCAGTTTGCCGTGGCATACGGAGCTCCATCGCAGTCTTTAACACTGGTAGCATGCCGCGACAGCGTGGACGTGAACTGTATGTGCAGTTGACGGACTTTGGGCGAGGGCGTATAGTGGGCATGCGGGAGGCCGGGTCGACGTACCGCCGAATTGCTCAACACGTGGGGCGTGAGGTCTCCACAGTACATCGATGTTGTCGCCAGTGGTCGGCGGAAGGTGCACGTGCCCGTCGACCTGGGACCGGACCGCAGCGACGCACGGATGCACGCCAAGACCGTAGGATCCTACGCAGTGCCGTAGGGGACCGCACCGCCACTTCCCAGCAAATTAGGGACACTGTTGCTCCTGGGGTATCGGCGAGGACCATTCGCAACCGTCTCCATGAAGCTGGGCTACGGTCCCGCACGCCGTTAGGCCGTCTTCCGCTCACGCCCCAACATCGTGCAGCCGGCCTCCAGTGTTGTCGCGACAGGCGTGAATGGACGACTGGAGACGTGTCGTCTTCAGCGATGAGAGTCGCTTCTGCCTTGGTGCCAATGATGGTCGTATGCGTGTTTGGCGCCGTGCAGGTGAGCGCCACAATCAGGACTGCATACGACCGAGGCACACAGGGCCAACACCCGGCATCATGGTGTGGGGAGCGATCTCCTACACTGGCCGTACACCACTGGTGATCGTCGAGGGGACACTGAATAGTGCACGGTACATCCAAACCGTCATCGAACCCATCGTTCTACCTAGACCGGCAAGGGAACTTGCTGTTCCAACAGGACAATGCACGTCCGCATGTATCCCGTGCCACCCAACGTGCTCTAGAAGGTGTAAGTCAACTACCCTGGCCAGCAAGATCTCCGGATCTGTCCCCCTTTGAGCATGTTTGGGACTGGATGATGCGTCGTCTCACGCGGTCTGCACGTCCAGCACGAACGCTGGTCCAACTGAGGCGCCAGGTGGAAATGGCATGGCAAGCCGTTCCACAGGACTACATCCAGCATCTCTACGATCGTCTCCATGGGAGAATAGCAGCCTGCATTGCTGCGAAAGGTGGATATACACTGTACTAGTGCCGACATTGTGCATGCTCTGTTGCCTGTGTCTATGTGCCTGTGGTTCTGTCAGTGTGATCATGTGATGTATCTTACCCCAGGAATGTGTCAATAAAGTTTCCCCTTCCTGGGACAATGAATTCACGGTGTTCTTATTTCAATTTCCAGGAGTGTATTTATCAGGTTTTTGGATGGAGCTACAAGCCTAAGTGAAATGTCGCCAAGTATGACAGCAGAGGACAGCCTGGTGACCAGAACTGTAGTGTCAGCAACATCTTGGAGGAGCATATGGGAGCCGTTGACAGCGGCGGGCAAAACGTCCGTGCAACTCCAGGGCCATTCATGACACCCCCGCCGATATTGCTTGCGTTTCGGCGTGTCCCAGAGAACTGCCCGTATCAGCGCAGCTCCGTGTTGGAGAACGGGGCTCCCCTTATGACGGGACTCTCGCTTATGCCATTACAGTGGCGGCTACGGTGGAGAGGAAAGAAGTTCGACACCACCAGCGAAGGAGAACACTACTAGCAACTTGGGGTACGGAAACAGCTGCCTGGAGGGAAGCAAGCGGCGTTGTGCGGAGCAGCGAGGCAGCCTGTCGGACAGACGGCCGAGACTGCTGGTGACCTTCAGTCAACACTGGGCATCGTTGAGGCAGGAACTGCGGATGGTGCTTGACTTCGGCGATACAGGGACATCAGTGCAGCCGGGGGTTAGTAGTCGGTTGTTGTGGCTCGTTTTTGTACATACAAGAAGAGAATGTGTTTGGTGTAACCAGTGCTAGACCGTACTCCATATGAAAGGGTCACCTATTACTTACGTTTGTAAAACACCACAAGGCAGCAACTGGGAGTAGTGTCTTGAGTCAATTTTACGTGGTAGAAGAGTGCCTAGTCAGACTTTACTTGCCCTTATTTTTGGATTTCGTTGTTGTAGTGTGTCTAGTGAGATTTTACTAGCCATTCTTTTTGGATATCATTGTTTTATTGGTCGTATTTTGTACGTGCAGCGGAGTGTACACTTGGTTTGTTTTATTGTGAATATTGTACCTCTGGAATTGCCGGTATTGTATAATATGTTGGCTTAGGTTCGGTACGTTTTAGGATTTGGTTGTAGGGTATGCTCTACTGTTGGTTACTCTATTACTCTTCTTTTTCTTAGTGTTGTTATATACATGTATCAGTTTTCGTTCATTTTATTGTAAGCTGAATGAATTCAGAGGGACCAATTTACTGCTTCTCTTTCACGTTGTACTAGGTGTCGGGGTGTTCCTATATTGATGTATTACTCTGTACCTTCTTTATCGCAATGTTGATTGTTTCCAGGTGGCGAGTTATCAAAGATGTATTATCATATATTAGGACCTAAACGATATTCTGTCTTTTACTACACTAATTTTTTTGGTTGATTATTATTCTGTATGCAGTCTGGATTGTTTATATTGGATGGTAAATTGGGTTGCACTTAGTTTGGATGTCACTGATTACAGTCCATACCCCAAACAATCTCGACCCGAACCGTTTCCCGCATCACAAATGCAATTGTTTGAGAACTGATAAATATTGCTAAATATTGATACAATGCATTCCCAGTTTTTGACTGATTTATATAAATTTATTATACAGTAGCGAACCTAGTGTGAAAGGTACACAGTGTCACATTGTTAACTATTTTTGTTCTGATTTCTAAAAATTGGTGAACACTTTCTATAGAGGAAAAGAGACCTTATAAAATATATGGCTTGTGGCTATTGTCTTAAACCATGTTATATTTTGTATTTATGTCTTAGAATGCACAATAAACTGTACAGAGAAGTTGCTGGTATTTCTAACTATTATCGGATATATGAGCACATGACAGCTCTCATTTACCACAGTCATCGTGAACGCAGATAATTATTAATGTGTCGTTACCCTCCTGTTTATTTGAATTACATTTCATCACAAAAATTTCTGCTCCCGGGCCAAACACCTATAAATGTTCTTGAAATGGCAATGAACACGATGTACAAGTTCAGTGTCTCCACAGGATTTCTTCCTCATAAAATTGTTGAATATCAACGGATATCGCCACTTCTTACCATCATTACGTTCACACAACTGCATATTAATTTCTGAGCGATTTTATAAGTTAACTTTTCAGTTAATCACTTCCATAATGAAGATCATACATAATACATTCATGAATCAAGTTTATCTGACGTTGTCTCTGTTTTTCTAGATGCGTAAGTTATTCATAAACTAATCCTTTTACTTAATACAAGGCCTCGAATTCCCCTACAAGAATGAGATTTGTTATTTATATCTCCGAATGTGGAAGTAATTTCACTGACAAGGCGTTGTTCAAGATGAAAGTAGCCATTCATGGTTGAATCCACTATAGAAAAATTACAAAGCGCCGGAGAGAACTACAGTTTTTTGCTGTAAGTAGTTGCTCAGAAGTAAAAAGAAAATTATAGTCATTTGACATATAGACTTGAAGATACAGAGTGGTAAGTCAGTAACTTTATTGGATCGTTTCCTCTCTTCGCGTACATTTACAACTATTCTCCGTAAAATACGAAAAGTGTCTTACGAGTATTTTCTTATTGCAAGATACTGTAACGGGAATTTGTACAGAATAGTGTCTGTGCGAGTCGTATGATGCCGAAAGAAGGGACAGAGCGAAAACCAGCGGCACGTAGTCGTCCTCTCGAATAACACCGAAGAGCACTGTGCTCTTAAGGTGCTCACTCGAATGACAGACCACCAGTTATACACCATCACCCTCGTTATATTACGGAGAGGTATAGCATTTAGTTCAGAAGGTTGGCATCTGCGCCTATATTCGAGAATACTCCACCACCTCAAGAGACGAAAATCATGTCCATGGTCATGATTCGAACACATTACCTCGGAGTCGAACACTGTCGCACAAGTAAACATTAGCAATCGCGGCTTAGGAGGTTACTAATAAGTACCTATGCATTTGAAAATATTCATAATCCAGAGTGCAACTCTTCTTACACTATACTAATAGAATTGTTAAAACCTCTCACTCACAATGTGAATCTTCTGGAACTGAATACAAGTAGGTAGTAATTTGTTTTTCGCATCGCTATTATGACTGGTTTGAAGCAGCCTGTCAGGAACTGTTCTCAGTTTTGCGCTGGATGTATTCCAGCCTCTGTCTTCCTCTACAGATTTCTCCCTACGCATCATCGAGAACACTGGTGTAATCCAGTGGCTGTTCTACCCTTCACAGGGAATTGCAGGTTTGATCGTATGAAAGTGGTGATTTGTACGTTTGAGAAGTTAGAGCAACGATCAGTCAAGTCGTCTGGGTGATTCATTTTTTTATCAGGCTGTGTATATGCAATGGGACTCGTGGTCCTTACTGTGAAAAATTGTCCAGTACTTTGGACGTTGCTATTAGACGTATCTGTTCACGTTAGCAATAATGTATATATTTTTTTTTTTTTTTACATTTAGTTACTGCTCTCACCGTACGAATTTGCACCTAAGTGTGTGGAATACCCTGTTGTAAGCGAGATATACTGAGTTAAAGGAATCTATACCGTAACTACAGCTAATTACTACACTGTCCTTACTTTCATACTTTTCTGTTTATTTTTTATTGGTTCTCATTCTATATTTTGACTATTACATTTTAGTGATGTACTTTTGACCATAAATAATGATTTGAAAGTGGAGGATGTATTCGTTGGCAGTCGTCAATGGATTTCAACGTCAACGCACCTACGAAAATAAGAACACTGAAGCCTATACTACTTGCTGATGTATTCACTAAGTTATGACGGAACTCCGTGAAGTCCAAATAACTGACAGCCAGTCGATGATGTAATAGAGCCATGTTGCAAGCTTTTGTGGAGTCTAGCGAAGGCAGCACTCTTCACGGTAAACAAACACATGAAGCCTAAGCACTTTAGTTCACGCCCCCACCCCCCCCCACCCCACCCACCCCAAACACACACGGGGATTAATTAACACTGGAGCGTCACAAAGAATTCACAACAAACGGCAGCGCGAGAGATGAGCTAATTGAGTCGCTAAATTAAAGCGGGGTGCTGGGAGGGAGTCCACCACATTAAGCCCTGGCTGGTGCAGGGGATAATACAGGGCTGCCTGGAAGCCCCAGCCACATCTAACACCAGCAGCCGGCGAGCCGCCGTGTTTCAGTGAGGATCTACAGAGTGCACAAGCAATCTGCGAACCTCAAGCTTTGTGCAGTGCGCGGGATGCTGGAGAGCAAATAAGCATAAACGGCAAGTGTCGTCCACAAACGGAGGAACTAGCGTAGACAACAAACGTTGGTCCGGTACTTGATTATTGCTCCCAAGTCTCTAATCGTTGCCTAATACAGAGCGGGGCAAATAAAAGTGGCCCGGACCAGTAGATACAATTTGTGGCAACCTGAACGGAGGAGGAAAAGACCTACAGTTACTTCCAACACTATGGAGCAAATGGAGCATTGTAAGTGGCGTGAATAAAAGGATGCTATGTGCAAGAAGCATGAAGCGCCCTTTGAATGTATCCTGATAGCTAAAAGAGCCACGCGCACTTTGAATAAGAAAATGCTATTTGACACTGAAATCAATATAAAAGGTAGGGTCGCCACCAACTCTAGCCACACGACAAAAAGAGGTAGCACTGAGTCGGAAAATTACTTAATTTATTAATAAGAAAAACTCACAAAAGAACATTCATTGTAAAGTCATTGATAAAGAATGGGATGTAGTTATTAATATGATCCAGGCATTCTTCCCGTGAATCAAATATTGCGTAAAGTAAATAGGACGTGAACACCATGCGTAAGTGCAGCCTGCAGCAAGATTCGTGAAAACACGATCTCTTCCAGAGCGTTTGTTTCAGATAAAAAAAGGGACACTAATCACTACACCTGTGCACATGGAAACGCTATAGGTGGGCCAACAAGGAAAACTACAAGGTAAATGGCGAAGGTAACGGCGACGTAACATCGGTACACAAGATAAGATTGAAGGCAAAATTATTTATTCCTTAAAACATTGATGTAGTGCATCTATAGCCTGCTGTTGCATGCTAACTATATACAATTGCTTGTGAAATACGACGCGTTTCATAACAGACTCGCGTGTCCACTCGGTCCGCGAAGACAATTTCTATGGACCGTGGCCAAATTTTAATCACATGAGACAAAGAAAATTCACAAATACACAAAAATTACCAAGATCCGGAAAAGATTAGAAGCATACACACACAATTGTAGGCACATAAACATTCACACTGAGCCGAGGGCAATTCAACATATGCAACTCCTTTGTGCTGCGTTCCTCTCACGGATCAAAGTCAAGACTGCATTGGGAATCAAACTGAAAGTTTACAAAAGCCTTGCATTCCCTGCTGCAACCCAGCAAGTAAATCTTTATGAGACGAAACTCGAGACCAAAAGCTAAAAGCTCCCCTCTCTATGTGACAACGCGCCACGCGGTCAGTCCAACTCACCCTTCTTCTACTGGAGCACAGCTGTGTACGCTTCCCGTACCGGCGGCAGACTGCCTCCCGCTTCTCCAGCCTCTTCCACGCTCCGCGTGGACCGGAAAACCCCAGGATGCCATTTCCGCCACCAACCTAACGCAGGTGGATTTCTTACAGGTAGCGGAAACCTCTTTGCCGACTTGACCACTACGAGAGTTGGCAATGAAAGGTGGCTACAGGACCCTTTCAGCATATTTACACAGGCTTCACGCTTGATAGAGCTGTTAGCAGATGTCAGTCTTGTCGCGGCTCTAGCTGGTCACCCAGATCACGTGATCAGTCAGTGTGCAATTGCTTTATGCGGTAAGCCCTCAAGGCTAAGGTGTATCGCCACAATCCTCGTAGTGTTCAAGAACCTCATCAGAACATTTACGATGAGACTGCAGCAATTCCTGCAGTACAGCTTCCATCCGCCTTCAGGAAATTCCTGACCAGGACACAAAATTGCAAAAAGATGAATGGTGGTAACATTCAATATCTCCTGTAATCAGGTTAGCACGTATTTCTGTTCCTCTGCTGTGTTCCTTTCTAGCCAGGAATTCTGTCTCCGGACCACTTTTTACTTGCCCCGCCCTGCAGAATTGACAGAGGTAGAGAAGATCCAAAGACAAGCAGCGCTTTCCACATGATTTCAGTTTTTAAGGGCAAAATTTTCACGGAGAAGCTTATAATTGGATTTTATACTGTAAATGATGAAAGTATGTGAATGCAGCTTGCCGCTAACTTGGTGTAATGTCTCTCACACATAAACCTGTACAGCAAAGTAAGGGCCTCCTGTTTTTATCTTTAGGCTGATCCGTGATAAGACAGGCAAACAATTATACTAATGGAGGATTCTGCGTATTTTCTCTAATTTCATCCGCTCTCTCTCTCTCTTTCTCAAAAATGGTTCAAATGGCTCTGAGCACTATGGGACTTAACAGCTATGGACATCAGTCCCCTAGAACTTAGAACTACTTAAACCTAACTAACCTAAGGACAGCACACAACACCCAGCCATCACGAGGCAGAGAAAATCCCTGACCCCGCCGGGAATCGAACCCGGGAACCCGGGCGTGGGAAGCGAGAACGCTACCGCACGACCACGAGATGCGGGCTCTCTTTCTCTCTCTGTCCTTTATCTATATACAGTTTTAAATATATTATTTAATTACGTGAACTCAGCCCAATAGAATCTCTGGTGGAGCCCTTCGTCTTAATATTCAGCGGCTGGCTTGCTGTAAAAGATCTTTATATCTATTATTTTTGTTAAGCGCTGCATTCAGTTGGGAAAATCGATCGTTTGAACAATTCGTTCATTTTACGACAGATTTAGAATTTCAGATGTGTCCGAAGCCTTTTTGGACGATTTTATAAAATAGCGGTGATTGCAGGCTCTCTTCGTCACAACTGAAACTTCCCCACTAATTACAGGGCCAAGACAATCATCAATGATTCAGACAGAGAACTCATTCGTCATTCACTCTAGAATAAAAGGGTCACAAACCTTGTTTCTGAGGAAAAATTGTATATTCAATCCATCTCCAGTACATGTTCCGTTTTCTGTTGATTCCAAGTCTTACTTAATTTGCGTTTACAGTTTTTCTCTCTCTCCAAATAACCCGCTAGTGGCACAAACGTTAATAGCTCGCTTTAGCGAGAAGAAGAGCAAATATGTCTCTTTTAGCAACCCGACAATCTTCCAACCGATCCTTCCGAAGCTGTCCTCGTTATTCCTCCCTAACAACCGTGGAGAATACATATATGTATCTCTATTCTTCCAAAGAATAACGTACTAGAAAAATACCTTGGCGTCGACGAGCTGTCGGCGCATATATTACTAGAAAATCCGATCAGATACTTTCCAGAAGTGAATAAATGTGGATGATTTGATTGATAATTATTAATTATTGCTTGGTAGAGGGTAATTTTCCGTGGGGAGATTACAAGCTGATATGATTCTATCGACAGATGTCACAGAAGAGACAATGCGTATCAAGGTGTAGATTTCTGTGTTACATTCTAAGAAGAGTCTACACATATCTCGTGGAACGGGCATGAAGGTATTATTATTAAGACCGTAGCTTGTACGGAACCCTGCTTATAGTTGTTCTTCGTGCCTAGCATTCGTAACTTGAAAATAATCGGCAAGGTGGCTTGCGTTTTGTAGACGCAGGTGTAGAGGTACCAGCAGCTACATCTAAACAAATATTCAGCAAGGTACCGCTTGGAGGGCACAGTGTGCTACCACTAGTCACTTCCTTTGCTTATTCGAAAATACAGCTGGAGAAAGAGGCCATCTATACACCCACGTCCGAACACCAATTACTCTTATCTTCTCCGTCTTTACGGGGTATGTGCGTTGGTAGCAAGGTGCTCATCACTATCAACTAATTCCTCATTTTTAACACTGTATTAGCGGACACTAAGTACGGTGAAACCACGACAGAACTGCTCGTATTGAAACCGGCATCAACTCAGTCAAACACGTGAGTACCTTGTTCGTGAACTCCTTAACCCCTGACAGCTAAGGTGTAGTGCACATTTTACTGAATCGTTTTTGAATAAATTATTAGTACTGTCCATGCAGTAAAATGTACACAGAAGGGAAGTATGTCAGGGTCTCCGTACACTGTTTGTCAGACGTACTTAACACACGCTGAAGTGATTGAGAGTCCGTGGAATACATAAGCGAGTATAGTAGACAGGGACCAAAGCTCTGCTTCACAGTGTCATCACTCTAAGACTAAATAATACGGTGGTAGAATTAAGGTGGCTCTTTCACTTTATGTTATCAATCTCATCAACGGGATGACATGACAAACGCATCCCTCAATATCCAATGCGCTACACGGTGAAAGAAACACGTTTTCAGAAACTCGAAATTGTCTCCCATTGCGACGCCCTATTTTGAAATTTCTCAAAGTATCTATAATTCTGCAGCAGTGAAAAAATTTATTGACATCTCTCTGGGGCTCAGCGGCGCTTCAGACAGAAAGGTGTCGACACATGTGAAAAAAGGCCAGAGCCCTGTTATGTGAGGTGTAAAATGTCTCAGTGATGTCACATTGGCACTTAACTGCACCACAATACTGCCCAGCACCAGCTTGGACGTGTCAAATTATGGTCGTCACATCATCTCCTACTCACATCTGACCCCTCCTCTTCACGCCTCTGCGATAGAGGTCAGAATCGCGAAGCGAAGCGTTGAAATCACGCACTTACGGGTGGCCAAGGAAAATATTTCACGCACACAGCACCTCAGAAGCGACACAGTAAGGCCTCAAAGAGTGCTGTAAAGGAGGCATTGATTTCCACATATTTCTTGGTAGAAAACGGCAGTTTGCAGTGCGATGTTCTGAACAACCTTTGACATTGCTGACACGCTGTGGAAATTTCAGTTCCTCTGTAAGGGCGTAGTAAGTCTGCAACCCCAATGAACGTGATCTGACCCCTTCGGGGTGTAGCGCGGCCACAATTTTTGCTCTGGTTTACACGGTCGAAACACTAGGGCCCATTCAAAACTATTCGACCGAATCTGAATGTGATCGATCCGAAGCAGCAAAGAGTCTTTATACTTTCTCACCCATCGTGCTTCGCGCCCTACTGTAGCGTGGTCACAGGGGTTGGAGGGAGGGTGACGGGGTGCAACATTGATATCTGCGTAAATGAAATGAAAAAGGGTGCCATTAAGGCACCCAGTTAGACAAAACACTCGGTGCCACAGACGCTTGTACGATATGCACTTTAAATATGATTCTGTGCACAGGCAGCCATTCATTCATTCCTAGGTTCTGGTGTAATAGAACACCATTTCTACACAACTCAGCTGAGTGGCGCTACGTTGCTGAACTAACGTTTTGCTGCATGTTAAATCTAAGGAATGCCTATCACACTGGCGTCTTGGGGTCAGTGAATGGCTGTTTCTGTACAGAAACTTTTTAGAAATGGCGAACAAAAGTGCTTGGGTTACCTCGAAGGGTGCTGCAGAACTGAGTGGGGGAGGGAGGAGATTGCGAGATCCTTTGCCATTTCCATCTCGCACAAGTCAGTATCGCAGTTCCCTGTGTTCACGCTAAAGGAGGTCACAATACAAGAGGGCTGAAAAATCCTTGATGCTTCAGATCACGTTCAAATTTCGTTGAACGGTTTTAATAGCCTCCTAGTGTTTCCACCCTGAACACCAAACCAAAAACTGCGGTAGCACGACACTTGAAAGGGGTCACATCACGATCAGTTGGGTTGCAGCCCCAAGTCTCCGTAGGAAGGGTTGAAACGTCCACGGGAGAGTCAGCAGTGTCAAAGGTTGTCCAGAACGTCGTCCTGTTGCTCATGGCACAGTCGTTTCTAGCCGCTTGATGTGTAGTGATCAGCGTCCCAAGGGAAGGCGTGGTTTCATTGTCGCCTTTTACGCCACCCCTTGAGGCGTTTCCGAGGTGTTTCAGAAATGTTTTCCTCCAACCCCTAAGAAAACTGCGGGATTTCAAAGCTGGATGTAGCTGTTCTGCCCTCCATCGCAGACGTGCCAGGAGGAGTGAACTTTGGATAACAGCTAGTGTTACCGCCTTCCCATCATGTGACGCATTGGGTAACATTGTGCTGATATTTGTTGGTAATGTGACATCAGTGAGCCACCTTCCACCTCCACATGGATCGGCACTTGTTCTTTGAAGCGTCGCGCAGACCGAGGGTGATGACGCAGTTTGCCCCACCTTTGCACCGCTACAGAAAAAAGTTGTAAGCACATTTGATTCAAACACCGAACTTATGCGTTAGATCCGTACACAATGAACGGGTGAGTTGTGTTGCGCGGTGTAGCTTACACGCAACTAAACTATACACAGGGGGAGAAAGACGTTAACGCAAGACATTGAAATAATTGCATACTATACATCGGATCATAAAATGCTCATTACGATTCTATGGCAAAATCCACATACATTTTTTCTCAGGCATTTTCTTCGTTTCGCCACAGATGGCGTATGCAATAGAAACGGGTAAATAACCGTAATTTACAACGTGCTGCTCAACGGCCCTTGAATATCCATTGGCAGATGGGACCCCATCTCCATGCTTCGAGAGTAGTACAGGTCAGTATGTCATAGCCCCTATTGGAAACCCCAATCGTAATGTTAATATTGAAGCTGGTGAAACTACCTTGCAAGTAGGGTAGTCTACGCCTCGAGCCACGGTCACAGAGGCGCGTCGAGAAATACTAGCCTTTCCTACCCTCGCAACACAGTGGTGTGGTCTCACGAGCAATTGGATGTACAAGGGCACTGAGTAGCACGTCGTAAATTACGATTGTGTATCCCTTTCTATTCCTCCAATTATAGAGCCATCTGTGCCGAAGGCAAAAAGATGCCTCAGACAAAACGTATGTAGATTTTGCCGTATAATATTAATACGAAATAAAAATATTGGGTTCCCAATGAAGACTTCAAAGTAGCACGCTGCCATCCAAACTCGGGGTGGGTGGGGGATTGAGTGTGGTACCGTTGGATGTCTCCCTCTGAGACAAACAAATTCCAGTTATAACTTCTTTTGATACGATGTGTAGCTTTCGAGATACTGATATTCCAATGTCTTTAGTTAAAATGAACACTATGTTTTGTACTTGATACGAGCTAACCTTCAGTCAGTTACACATTGTAGCAAGAGTGTGTTCGTTTGAGTAAGACGTCGTGGTACTTGTTAAACCATCTGGTTTCGATTTTTCAGGAAACAACTGCTTTCACTCCACAGACATCCAAACCCCTCATTGAAGGTGTGTGCAGCATACCGGTATAAATGCGAAGAATGGGTATTTGCGCATGCTCTAATGACCTAGTGCACCACGTCGAGAACTACATATTTTCTGTCAAATTTCAAAATATTTTCTTACTCTTTGCACAGAATTTACCCACCATTATGAAAGTGTGAAAATGCACCTGCGTTAGAAGTTTATCCAGGCTGCCTGGAGACATTGATACGGTTTTCTCCGGGGTGACGTCTGGAGTCTCGTTGCGTTGGGTTTCCATATTTTTCCTATCGGATTTTTCATTTAAAACAGTACAAGTCTCTTTCCGCAAACGTGAATAAATTTCCAGTTCTACAATATCGATACGCCGGTCTTTGTCAGTTTTGAGCAACAATTGTAAAAAGTCCTCTCTATTTCAAGCATTTTTCAGATGTGGTGAGAATGTGGACTTATTGATCTCACTTTTACAAATACGTTCTTTGTATCTGACACGTATTTTTCGTATAGTTCGGCATAAATAAAGCTATATATGTTCGGATCTCAAAACTCCTATTTTTAAATTCATATGATGTTATAATTTTGATTCGTCTGTAAGTGTGTTTTTTACACCATAACGTTGTTATTTGAAAGAAAGTTATATCCTTCTATATTTTGTACAATGTTAACACAGAGAAAAGCGAACACATCTCGACGTGCCTGCGCACTGAGGCGACATTGAATTCGAGAAGCAAAGCAAAGGAACGGTACAGCATAGGGCAACAGACCGTATGTGCTCCTCGTCACGTGGCCAAGTAAGGATGCTGATGATCCTGGTGCTCGCTCTTCTGCTTACCGGTAGACTAAACATCAGGCGCTAGCAGCTCTGCCCCATATGAGTCACCTGGTTCCGTGTGTTTGCCCGAGGGACAAGCTCGGCCGGTGCGAGGTCCGCTGCGGCCGGCGGAAGCGACAGCGACCACCACTCAGCACCGAGCCGGGCAGAAAATTTGGCGTGCCGCATTAAGGGTAGGGGCTGCGCAGCGGGGCGCTGGGATTTCCGCCATTACGGGAAGCCCGCGGTCGCGCGGGCAGCGGCAGCCGCAGGCGCTGCCTCTGCTGGCGCGCAGGGAGGCAGCGGCGAGTCTCGCAAGCGCCGCTGTTACTCCACTCCCACCTTGCAGTCTCAAGAGCCAGACTTCATTTGGCATAATAGCACAAAACGCAAATAGTTTAGCATCCATAATATTTTGTGTGCATTTACAAGGGGTCATAATTGCACATGTAAAGGAGACAGTAAGAACAAATTGACGTACAGAATTATTTCGTACTCCTTTCATTATGGCCTAGGCTACCACTCTCTTTCGTCTTATAAGTATCCAACCCTCTCTTTCTTTGTATTTCTACGGATTTTGTAACTAAAGTTTAAAAATTTAAGGCTTATTTTGGTAGTGTTGAATCTGGCATTCCTTGTAGATGTTCTAGTTCTGCTCTTATGTCTTCGCTTTTTAGTCTACCTAATCTTGTACAACCATTCTTAAATGCTCTTAGAATTTTAATTTCTGCCGCTTCGATTCTACTTTCTTACTTTTTAGCAGTTGTACAGATTTCGCTTCCAAATAACAATGTGGGGGTGGCCATTAGCTTATAAAACTTGATTTTTGTGTCTTTTCTCACTTTATTTCTCAATGTGCTATTGATTGTTCTGCAGATCATTTGATATTTCCGCAGTTTGTAGTCATGGTCGAGTTCCCTCTGGTGGCTTATAATATTTCCCATATAAATGGAACCCATAACTTGTTTAGTGGATTGTTTCCTATTGTGGTCTAAGTACTCAGCGATTTTGTCTCTTAGAAAGCCAACACTTTTGTATTCGGAATATATATTTTTGTACTACATTCTTTATAACTCTGTTCAGTCTACATATGGATCATTGTAGCGAAGTCTCCCCATCGTGTGTAATTACAAGGTCGTCTGCGAAAAGCATAGTATGAAAAAATGTCTTCTTTGATAATCTCAAGCCCAAATCAATTTGCTGTTTCCAAGTTTGTCATATCGTTAATGTGTATATTAGAGAGTGTTCAAATCAAATGGCCCTGAGCGCTATGGGACTTAACTTCTGAGGTCATCAGTCTCCTAGAACTTAGAACTACTTAAACCTAACTAACCTAAGGACATGACACACGTCCATGCCTGAGGCCGGATTCGATCCTGCGACTGTAGCAGTTGCGCAGTTCCAGACTGTAGCGCCTAGAACCGCTCGGCCACCTCGGCCGGCTTAGAGAGTGTGGTTGATACGTTACACCCTTATCGAAACCGGTGGTTTTCGTATGTCTTCTGATACACCATTTTTAGTCTTTGTACTTATTTTTGCACCTTTATATAGGATTCCTGAAATGTGTGTTTCCCTACTGAACTCACTTTGTTTCTCAATGATTTGTTTTGTAAGTAGGCTGTTTAGGTTTTTTATTGGTAACGTCACCTCTGTATGAAAATCACTGGCTCTGCTGTGTGCAGTCTGTGGCTGCTTTGCATTGTTGTAATACTCAACCATTGTAGTGTTAGGCAGCTGGCTGTGAACAGCGCGTAGCGTTGCGCAGTTGGAGGTGAGCCGCCAGCAGTGATGGATGTGGGGAGAGAGATGGCGGAGTTTTGTAATTTGTCATGAACTGATATATATATGATGATATCAAGGTAAATACATTGTTTGTTCTCTATTAATATCTTTCATTTGCTAACTATCCCTATCAGTAGTTAGTGCCTTCCATAGTTTGAATCTTTTATTTAGCTGGCAGTAGTGGCGCTCGCTGTATTGCAGTAGCTTGAGCAGCGAAGATTTTTGGTGAGGTAAGTGATTTGTGAGACGTATAGGTTAATGTTAGTCAGGGCCATTCTCTTGTAGAGAATTTTGAAAGTCAGATTGCGTTGCGCTAACAAAATATTGTGTGTTGAAAGTCAGATTGCGTTGCGCTAACAAAATATTGTGTGTTGAAAGTCAGATTGCGTTGCGCTAAAAAATATTGTGCGCTGGTTTAAGCACAGTCCTGTATAATTGTTTAAAGAAGCACAGTCTTATATGTATAAATTGTTCAAAGGGGACGTTTCATATGTCGACCCTTAGCCGAGGATACCTCACTGGAATCTTCTGATTTTTTCTTATAGTGTGTGTAATTAGTGTAGATTTTGTTTATTGCTAGCGCGTAATTATAGAGAGAATTTCCATTGTAGTTGTAGTTTTTCATTGTTGTACAGTAAAACAGTTGTGGCATGCATGTAGATTTGCACCAAGTATTTCGCAGCTGCAATTAACTAGATATTATTTTCAGTGTTATGTTAATGTGTTCTCTTATTTTTGCTCTTCAAATTGTGTTTTTCTGTGTTGTCGTGTGAAATATTGTGACAATAATGGCGTGTGAAAAACGTAATACTAGGCTCCAAACTAAATTGAGAAATGACAGTGAAGACGAAAGCAGTATGTTAGCGCCGCAGAATAATGAATTAACTAATGTTAAAAGTAGTAATTTGGTAATTGCGCATAGGGAGATGGAGCGGGTTGCGAACAATGTCGTAGACAGTGAAACAATCAGTGAGCAGGGAAGCATTATCGATCGGTCGGTCGGCAACAGCTCGCCTCAGGAATCCGAAATGACAGGACACGATCTCGCAAATACTGTAGATTCAGGTTTTGGATCCTCACCGTTTTCTCAAATAAGTCAAGACACATTTTCTGCTTGTCAAAATGTGAATGTTTCCGGTGCAAATTCACTGCCGAAAAGCACTGAGGAACGTGTTTCAGACACCAGTGCATTGTTATTACAATTAATGCAACAAATGGGACAAAAGCTTGAAAAATTAGACACAATGGAACAAAATCTTCAAAAGTTAGACACAACGCTTGAACAAAATCAGAGTCAAACACAGCAACAGTTAGACGCAATGGAACAAAAGCTTCAAAAGTTAGACTCAGTGGAAAATAAGCTTGAACAAACACGTGAAGATTTAACTACCGAGTTACATAATATTGAATCGAAATGTCAAAAAGTCTGTAATGATGTAAAAACACAAATTTGTGAGCATTTTCAACCTATTTTTTCGCGGCATGAAAATGCACTACAGAATCACGAAGCAGCCATAAAAGAACTGCAAACTACTGTTCATGAAAATCATGAGACCTTACAAGCTAAATTTGACTCAGTTGCATCTACCGATTCGGTTACGCAACTTGCAAAAACTCAGGAAAACTTGAAGGACACAGTAGATTCGATTTCAACACAAATGGACAATCTGAAACTTGGTTCAGAAAAACACACTGAGGAAATGTGTTCACTATCGGAGAAAGTAGCCGAACTTTCGGATCAGTTCACTAACTTATCTACGAAGGTAGATGATAATCTGAACGACACAAAACCGGTAGTCTTTAATGACACAGAAGAGAGCGAACATATTAGGAAACTGAAACAAAATCTGAATCAAATTAATACGCAACACCAAAGAGAAATCCGCGAAGTACAAGGTCAGCTGACACAGGTAATACAAGAATTACGTATTTCAGAGGACACTCGCGCCCCAATACGGGAAGAGGGACATAGAAATACGGATCAACCACAAAATAATAACACAGGACACTTCGGAAATTATGAAAGAAATTGGCAAGGCACACCGAATTTTGAGATGGAACCGCCGACACGACGTAACAATGACCGATATGCTATTCGCCGACACGACGATTTTGACTATAAGCTGTTCATTACTACACATAAATTCAAAACGTTTAAGAATTCTGCCAACGACATTCATCCACAAGCGTGGCTCCATCAATTCTCTCATTGTTTTCCTCCCAACTGGTCGTTAGAACACAGATTAGAATTTATGTGTGGCTATTTAGAGAATGAACCAGCTGTAAGAATGCGATCGGTCATTCACGATTGTCATAGTGAAGGAGAATTTTACCATGCCTTCCTCTCAGCATATTGGTCTCAAGCCACACAAGACCGAGTAAAACATGGCATCATAATGATGAAACATTTCGAACAATCTGAATTCTCCAGTCTTGTGAAATATTTTGAAGACATGTTGCACAAGAATCAGTACCTGTCAAACCCATACAGCCCCTCAGAACTCATCCGAATTTGCTTAATCAAACTGCCTGAACATTTAAGACATATTATTTTAGCAGGACGTTGCAAAGACGACACTGAAGCTTTTCAGGGACTGTTACAAGAACTGGAAATTGACACTGACAATCGCGGAACGCGAGAACAGGAACACAACAATTACAGGTCACATACGTCACAATTCCGTGACGACAGAAACAAGAACTGGACACGACAAGGCTATTCTCACAACACAAATCATGACCGAAACAGACACCACCCGTATAACAACCGTTGGCAGAGTAGTAATAATTACAGGGAAAGATCACCTCTCCGCGGTAATGACTATCACAGAGACAATCAGAGAAACAGACAATATGGGAACCAAAACAATTATAATTATCAAGGGAGACAGAATAACTTCAGACGCAACAGTTCAGAGCGCAGGTACGATTCAGGAAGAAATTCTCCACCACATGACCGACAAGAAAGAAACTATGTAAACTACCGACATGACGACAGACGATATATTCGTAACGACAGACCTGAATTGCATCAGAACTGGCGGGATTTAAACACGGCAGGGCCCTCTCGGCAAGGTGAATTTCTAGAAGTTCGGTCTCCGAATCCCATTAACGACGCGCGCCAACAATGACCCGCACCGCAGGCAGACACCTGCGCCGGCTGGCTCTGAGAAAAATAACATTGACGCTAACCTTGAGAAAAATTCCAGTATTCTTTAACGACGTATACCGCATGTTAATTGCATTGTTCAAACTCTGAGTACTATGAAGAGCAAAGGTTTACACCACATTTCACACGTAAAACCGTTTATTGAGAGATAATGTGCTTTTTTAACTTGAGATTTTAATGCAACATTTTGGTTTACTTGCAAATACATTCTGGATTTAAAGTGCTTTCTGAGAGATACTAGATGACACAGTGGTTAGTTTATGTGACAGCTACAGGATTTTATCACGACGTTACTAATGAGTGACAATTTACAATGTTGCTTTTGCAGTGTATCTGTTTTATATCTGTACAGTTTTCTGAATTCTTCTGGAAAGTAAAACAGGTTTTAGTAGTAACTTTTGTGGAATAGCAACAATGAGACAGCCTTTTCCGTAGCACAACAATACGTTACAGCACAGTACTTTCTTCATCACAACAATAAGCGTAATAACTACGATATCTATACGCAAAGCATTTCACTTTTGTTTATCATGAGGTAAGTACATTGACTTCTGCAGAACTTAGCTTTCGGAAGACGATAACTACGACACTGCCACAGAGATTATATTGCAACAAGACGCACAGTTTAGCGCTACAGTACACGTATTTGAGTGATTATTTTCGCACTTAATACATTTTTTTAAGATATTTGAAGTGCAATGATACGAGGGTTTTCCGTGATACATTTCATTCCATTGCTGTAATCTGTAACACCTGAGGGTATAAATACATTAATCCTCAGGGGGGTACACACTTACTTTGTGTACCATGTGTGTGGCAACCACAAGGAACCCTAGCTAATATGGTATTTGCTTATACAACTTTACACATCGGTACCATATTTCTCCAACACATAAATTACACAGCTATCTGATTATTTGACAGAGAAACAAACATTCTTTTTACTACGTCAGTGACAGATGTTTACGCAATTACACAGTTGGATAACTTCACACTTACGAAATTGTATGTTGTTTGTACTTTGTGAACTATTCATATTTTTTCGGACCCATTGTGATATTATGAGAGCTTTGAATGATGTATTTGGTGTGAGATCATGATTTTTAAGGTATGTTTGAGGTAGATAACACTTTTGAAATGAGCAGAGAATTTTTTTTAGGTTTTAAAATATTCAGGAAGCAACGACGATTTTGAGACTTAGCTGAGGTTTTATAATGTTATGATGACGATGTGTATTACGCTGTTGCGGTATGTTTATGATAAAGAAGCTGATGCTATATGAGGAATTTGATTATGCTATGTATCTTATGATGAAGTATTGAAGAAGCGTCGACGAATTTGTATATGTGTAATAAGGTAAGGAGTAATGAGTAGCGGTTAGGAACTCTGCCTTGTGAAGACGTATGTTGGAAACCGAGAATCGTACTTTTAGAATTATGAAATGTGTGTAAATGCGTGAATGTATCACAATGCCGACGAAAATTTTTTGGACACTGTTATATTCATAGGATTTTGTTTTTACAGATTTGCAACGCTAATTCTTGACCTGTGAAATATTTTTATATAAGACTGCCATTGTAGCAAACTGCTGTCGTAAATATTTCCATACGAAAGTTAAGTGACCACCTGCACGTAATACGTCGTGAGCACACAGCTGTGTCAGACACCTGGGCGACAGCCGCCCGAACAAAAAAAAGTCATTACCCTTCCAGCGGCACAGGTAGAAGAAAAAAGAGGCCATTATAATCGCTATTGACGTTCCTTTGTAGAAAGCATCGCAACATTTCACGGCTATTGTCGTGCTAATTGAGAGAAATGCCATATGGCTAGTGAATGACGTTTCACGCCTTGCTTTGCCCATTTTGTTTAATATCTAGTTTCTAGCTGCACTGCAGCACTGGTTAAAATAAAATTTTATAGATGTACTAATTTAAATATTTTCTGTCTGCAGATCTATTAAATAATAATTTTGTAATCCACATTCTTTGAAAAAGGAGCTCTTGGAATGGAAAGAACAATAAGAAGGGACTAATAACAGGAACTGCATACGTAATTTTCTTTTCTAGTATTTAGGAATCTTTTGTAGAATTAGTTTTTGTGGTGCACCACTTTAATTACTTAGACATTAAGATGTGAATATACATTTCCCTTGTCTGCATTGTTGTCTTTACTGTAATATTTTTTCTGCTTGAGCGTTGTCATGTTTAGATATAATTTATTGCTTTTGCTTCTGCTGTTTGCCAGGCATAGTGTTATTGAATTTGACTTTGTATTATTCTGTTAAGCCAGTTTTACTAATGATTTCTTTTTATTGTTTGCTGCTCATTGCCTTATATTAGTTGTAATATTGCTGCTTGCTTTGACAATTTCCATTTTTTTTCATTGCTATTTGTATTAATTGTTTTGTGCTGCTGCATTGCCTCGTCCCTTAGTTTAGCATCTGAGCTCAGTAGATTTAAGTTAGCTTAAGAGGGGGTAGACTATATAAGAGAAATGCACTGAGAGGCTATACAAAAGAAGTACAGAAAGCAGGTATAGGTAGGATTTTCTTGGAAATAAATAATGAGGTAAGAAATATGTGAAATAAATACAGAAAGCATGCTTGGATAGGATTTTTTTGGTGGAAGCAAAGGTTGAAATAAGACGAAAGATCTACAGAATGAAGTTTTGCGTTGGACTGCAGTACCAAATGATACACTGAAAACAAACCCTGTCCTTTCCTTTTGTGTTATCCCACTATGTGTTTGTGTACCCTTGTGTATTTGTTTTCTTCCTGTCTTTGTGTAGTTTCATAGAATTTTTTCTTCTTCTAATACTCAGCTACATGAACTATGATGAGGAATACTGTTATCCTCAAATATAATTTGCATTGATAATATGTTATTTGCTTTGTAAAGATGTTTAGATATTTATTCTGTTTTGTTTTAATGCTCATGTGTGAAGTTGATGTTTCAATAATTATTCTGATCTTTTATGTGTTTACTTATGTCATAATTCCTGTCACACTGATGTATATGTTTATATCTATTCTTTTGTAAAGCCCCTATTACTGCAAATGTTATCTGTATTGTTATGTTCTTTAATAATGTGTTTTGTACCTTTGTAATTGTATTCTTATGTTGTAAATTTATAATTGTAATTGACACCAGTTCATCATATTATAAACTTGTAAGTTACATTTCACTGCACACGTTTCTGTTGGTCATAGTATATGGACAATATGTGAGGAGTAGGGACTGTTAGTGTTTGCACGTGTGTTAATAATTCAGCAAGGGACTGGATAACAGCATTGCTTGTTCTAAGGACATTTAGAAAAAAACTTTGTGAGTGCACAAGTGGTGGTTATGGACTTGCTATATTATCCGCAAGACTCTTCGATGGTGATTGTGCACCTGCACAGTCACAACAGATGGCTGCTGGCTATCTCTACAAGGACTACAGTGGGTCTGCGTCTTTGCTGACTCACCAGTACCATTATTTCTCCAAGGACTGCAGTGGGTCTGCACCTCTGGTGGCCCACCAATATCGTAATCTCTACCAGGACTACAGTGGGTCTGCTCTGTGATGACCTACCCACCAATACTCTTCAAAACTTCGACTGACTCCGCTGTGGGTTTGCTCTCTTGTGGCTCATTACCTGTCAGCATGTCGAGAGTCAGCACTGTCTTTCCGTTGGAAGGACAACGATACTTCTTCAAGACTGCATGGAAATCCACTACTTCCGTGTGCATTTTCTTTTACTGCTCAGACTTTGAGAAAAAGACTGATATTTTACTGTGATGAACGATTAGGACTGTCTTTATGGACTGTGAGAAAATTTTAGCTTTTGACCAACATTGTATCAATAAGTGTGTGCATTTGATTTCTTTGTTATTGTAATTATAAAAAATTTTTTCAAATCTGTATTGGGCACTGCCCAAACCAATTTGTAAAATTTTTTTGTGGGGAGCATGGGGGCTATGTAAGTAGGCTGTTTAGGTTTTTTATTGGTAACGTCACCTCTGTATGAAAATCACTGGCTCTGCTGTGTGCAGTCTGTGGCTGCTTTGCATTGTTGTAATACTCAACCATTGTAGTGTTAGGCAGCTGGCTGTGAACAGCGCGTAGCGTTGCGCAGTTGGAGGTGAGCCGCCAGCAGTGATGGATGTGGGGAGAGAGATGGCGGAGTTTTGTAATTTGTCATGAACTGATATATATATGATGATATCAAGGTAAATACATTGTTTGTTCTCTATTAATATCTTTCATTTGCTAACTATCCCTATCAGTAGTTAGTGCCTTCCATAGTTTGAATCTTTTATTTAGCTGGCAGTAGTGGCGCTCGCTGTATTGCAGTAGCTTGAGCAGCGAAGATTTTTGGTGAGGTAAGTGATTTGTGAGACGTATAGGTTAATGTTAGTCAGGGCCATTCTCTTGTAGAGAATTTTGAAAGTCAGATTGCGTTGCGCTAACAAAATATTGTGTGTTGAAAGTCAGATTGCGTTGCGCTAACAAAATATTGTGTGTTGAAAGTCAGATTGCGTTGCGCTAAAAAATATTGTGCGTCAGTTTAAGCACAGTCCTGTATAACTGTTTAAAGAAGCACAGTTGTATAAAATTGTTAAAAGGGGACGTTTCAGTTTAATCGTGAAACATAATCAGTATACGATCTTACTTTTCTGAAATCATTTTGTTCTTCAGGTAACGTATTTTCGACTATAATTTGTAGACGTTCATCTATTATCTTGGCCCCGAGCTTATATGCCGTGTCCGCTAATGTTATGCCATGATAATCAGCAGTCGTTTTGCAAGGTTCTTCACCAATCTGTAAAAATAAACGTCACGTTTCGGCATTATCGGCGTATATTTTGGTGGAATTACTTTGGTACTGCAAGTTGGCAATCATTTCCATCTTCAGAAGCTTACGTGGGAACGAAAATCAAAAACATTACCGATAACTAGATTCGGTAGAGAGACATAGTGCTTATGAAACAAGACGCTTACTCGCCCGGCTGCGGACACCAAGAATTCTACCAACAATAGAATGTATATAAACTAAAATAACTAACCTACGTCCAAACAGGCCTTGGAAGGGCCAATGGTACTGACCGGCCGCCGTGTCATCCTCAACCCACAGGCGTAAATGAATGCGAATATGGATGGGCATGTGGTCGAAATGGAAATGAGTGTTTGTCGTGATTAGCTGTGAGGCCCCTTACGGAGCAGGTCCGACCGCCTTGGTGCAGGTCTTATTACATTCGACGCCACATTGGGTGGCCTGCACCGGATGGGGATGAAATGATGATGAAGACAACACAACACTCAGTCCCTGAACGGAGAGAATCCCCGACCCAGCCGGGAATCGAACCCGGGACCGTAGGACGGCAATCCGTCACGCTGACCACTCAACTAACGGGGCGGACAGTGCATGTGGTCACCATACCGCTCTCCCGGCCCTATGACTGTTTACGAGACAGAAGCCGCTACTTCTCAATCAAGTAGCTCCTCAGTTTGCCTCACAAGGGCTGAGTGCACCCCGCTTGCGAACAGCGCTCGGCATACCGGATGGTCACCCATCCAAGTACTAGCCCAGCCCGACAATGCTTAACTTCGGTGATCTGACGGGAAACGATGTTACCACTGCGGCAAAGCCGTTGGTTACAAAGTATGTAAGCACGTCTGAAATATTCAAACTCGATTTTCTCGAAAACTGTTGAGAATTGCGTCTTGTAATTTACACATACTGTCTATAAGAATGAAATCGGTGAGGGGAAGTTCGTACGGTCCCGTTGTTAGTGTCTGCTTTTCTTTTTGTTGGTAGCAAAAGCATGTTGCCAATTTACGGAAGTATACGCGAACAGCGGCGCTTACTTTCTGCCCAACCTGTGATTACAAATATTGGGAAGGCTTAGTTCAGTCAGACTGAGGTGTCAGAGATTAATTCTTCTCGTTTGGTTGGTGCTAAAGCGCCAGCTAAAACTTGAGGCTATTTGGTTTTGATGTCTTTGCAGGCATATGGTGACGGACATGCAGGAGATATTGTGAGAAAAATACTCAAAACCTCACTACGCTATACCAGGAGTGTGAAATTTCGATGAATAAATATTTATGTATTGTTTTAAATGAAACCTGAGTGTTATGCATTTCTAGGGTAGAGCTGCAATGGAATTTAGCAGTAACGATGTCAGTGGAGTTGTAGTGGCTGGAGGGGCTGCAAAGACGTAATTATCACACAGAAGTGCTTCAAAATACAACTAGTTTGAAAATGCAACTAGCACAAGACCAAGTAAAGCCACAGCGGTGTGACACAGAATCCATAAAAACATATTAAGATCTGTTAACCACACACTTCGAGGCCTGAAAACTACTAGAAGAAGTTGTGTATATACTCACACAGCACTGCAGTTGAATTTTTTATCTTGGCGGCTCACGCATGCCCACCCAGACGCAGGAGGTTGCTGCGTTGCCAGTTGCAAACGACACATGCGCCAAGAGAAGCAGAGCCATAGTATAGTATAGTTCGCAAACTTACGTTTAGGGGGGAGCGCGCAGTTTATGAAGTAAAGCCACCACGACCGCATTAACCCTTTCGCTGCTACATAGACATGCTCCCCGCATTCCGCGCTGCGCGCGATTTAGTCATTACTGCACTGCTCGCCTGTGCAGACACAAGGTGTTCCGACTGCTTTGAAACACTTATCATTCGATCTCACAAAAACTATTTGGCCCAAAAATTTGATTTTTACACATCTTGACTAATACCTTCCCACAAATGGCTCTGAGCACTATGGGACTCAACTGCTGAGGTCATTAGTCCCCTAGAACTTAGAACTAGTTAAACCTGACTAACCTAAGGACATCACAAACATCCATGCCCGAGGCAAGATTCGAACCTGCGACCGTAGCGGTCTTACGGTTCCAGACTGCAGCGTCTTTAACCGCACGGCCACTTCGGCCGGCCTGGACGTAATAAAACATAGAAACTAAAATATATTGTCAGTGAGGTGCAGTGCGCAAACAGTTAGTGTTTGTCACAACGGACAGCAAATACTTGCCAATACATAGATCAGTCGACGAAAACATTGAATATGATGTTGCCAAAGCAGCGAAGCAAAGAACTGCGTCAGACAGTCAAGTAACTCGGCAGCGTACGAGCCGAAATTCTGCTCTAAATAGTACTTTTAATACTGTCGCAAAAGAATACATCGCAATATGAATAGTAAAACAGCGACTGCGTAAGAGAAGATATACAGACAAAACAGATAACATGAATAGTGTATGTGTGCCTTTTCATTGTTTTTAATTGCTGTGAAAAGAAATACTGGAGGACAAAATTAGAAAAACCGAAAACTTATTATCATTATAATGAAGAGACAAAGCACTAGAAATTTCAAAAAATTACATTCAAACGCATAAAATTCATGAAGTAAGACACTTCGATATTGTTTTTAAATAAAGAAAATATTAAGCACCGAACAAGATTTGAACTCAGAACCTTTCACTTAGGAGTCTCTCTCTTTTTTTTTTTTTTTTTAATCTCGTTTTGGTCGATTTCGTTCGTTTTATCTGCTTGGGGCGGACGTCGAAAGACACCCATTTTAGTTCGTTGTTGATGCATTAACTCAGTTTTTTTATTACAGAGGGCAGCTAGCCCTCTGACCAAACACACTGAGTTACCATGCCGGCGCAGTCAATCATCTTAACCGTTACACTAAAGCAACTCGTCATTCAATAGAAATCCTGGAGGACTCTAAACTATCAAGCAAAATACTGACAAATACTGTTGGTATGCCTATGAATTATTATTCACGTTTCGTCGAAGTACAATAGGAAATAAACAATTACCACTGTTCTTTATTGCGAAAAAGCGGTTCGTGAGAATGGTACAAACACCTTTCCTTACTATCACCTGGATTAGGAGGCTTATTGCTTGTTTGGTTTAATGAATTAATAGAATATGAAGCAATTGCTCTAAAGAATGCTTTTTCCAAACTTTCTGTAAAAGAAAGAGTGCTATCAACACATTGCTTTTGTTCAATTACTTATTTTTGACTGAACGTTTCTAAAACTGAAGACACGTGTCCGTGCTGTGCATTGCAGTCGAGCTCTGGCAACGTCGTTCATTGGCTGACTGTGTTTTGAGACGTAAGATGTGCAGAACTAACCTAAACTCGGCCGCCGTCGTAAATGACGCGCACTATAGTCGCAGTCACGTCTTCCCACTCCAGGCACAGTCTTCCCGTGAACCAGATAAGCAATGTCCGGGCCGTTCTTCATGTGTCAAGTGGCGCACTCTCGGTATTGACAGCCTCTGACGACCTCTCTGCTTCGCAGACATATATTTGCATTCTAGGCCGTGCTACTGCACTCAGCAGGCTGCAGGAACAAGACAGCACAAAACGGCTCGTAACCGTGCTCCCGGGCCGCCTCCTCCATGGCCCCGGACCCAAGCTCCGGCCGATCAACCGGTCACAGCAAGCCTGCAGGAGTAGACTACCAGGGAGCCAAGTCAGCTCCGACCAGCGCAGCAATGGAGCATTCGACGCCACTTGCCTTGTATTGTCGGCCGGCTGCCAAAGTCATTTCCTTTCCTGTCCCATTCGCAAATAGAGCGAGGGAGAAACAACCGTCTGTATGTCCCCGTACGGTCCCTGATTTCTGTTATGTTATTTCCGTGGTCCTTACGCGATATGTACGCTGGCGGAAATAGAACTGTAGTCAGCTTCAAATGACGTTTCTATAAATTTTCTCAATAGTGTTCCTCGAAAAAAGCGTCGCCTTCCCTCCACGGATTCTTATTTGAGTTCTCCGTGATACTTGCCTGTTGTTCGAATTCACCGGTAACAAATCCCGCCTCTGAATTGCGTCGACGTCTTCCATTAATCCGACCTGGTGCGAATGCAAAACACTGGAGTAGCACTCAAGAATGGGTCGCACAAGTGTGCTATATGAAGTCTCTTTCACAGATGAACCACACTTTTCCGAAATTCTCCCAGTTAAACGAAGATGGCCATTCACTTTACCTGCTACAATCCTTACATCCTCGTTCCATTTCATATCGCTTTGCAACTTTACGCCCAGATATTTAGTCGATATGTGTCAAGCAGCACACTGCTAATCCTGTATCATATATTACGGGTTTGTTTTTCCTAGTCATATGCATTAACTTGCAGTTTTCTACGTTTAGCCGCGCGGAGTGGCGGCGAGGTTAGAGGCGCCATGTCACTGACTGCGCTGCCATCCCACAGGAAGTTCGAGTCCTCCCTCGGGCATGGGTGTGTGTGTGTTGTTTTTATCATATTTTAGTTTAAGTAGTGTGTAACACCTTAGCAGTTTGGTCACACAGGAAGTTACACACATTTGAACATTTTCTACATTTAGAGATCGCTACCATTCATGACGCAATTAGGAATTTTGTCTAAGTCGTCTAGTAGTCTCCTACAGTTAGTCGACGACGACACCACATTGTCCGCCAGATCATTTAACTACATAGAATACTGGAGCGCCCCCGTTACACTTGTATTACATATTGGCACCAAACCGCGACCAGAAGTATTTTACAATGCGCGGTATGAGTGAAGTTTTACTCACAGTTACAATAAAAATGCGGCTGATCTGCTGGCTCTGTCTATATAACATGCCTTTATCTTCTAGTATCACTTGAAAATGGATAAATTAGTAGGAAAAATACACTCCTGGAAATGGAAAAAAGAACACATTGACGCCGGTGTGTCAGACCCACCATACTTGCTCCGGACACTGCGAGAGGGCTGTACAAGCAATGATCACACGCACGGCACAGCGGACACACCAGGAACCGCGGTGTTGGCCGTCGAATGGCGCTAGCTACGCAGCATTTGTGCACCGCCGCCGTCAGTGTCAGCCAGTTTGCCGTGGCATACGGAGCTCCATCGCAGTCTTTAACACTGGTAGCATGCCGCGACAGCGTGGACGTGAACCGTATGTGCAGTTGACGGACTTTGAGCGAGGGCGTATAGTGGGCATGCGGGAGGCCGGGTGGACGTTCCGCCGAATTGCTCAACACGTGGGGCGTGAGGTCTCCACAGTACATCGATGTTGTCGCCAGTGGTCGGCGGAAGGTGCACGGGCCCGTCGACCTGGGACCGGACCGCAGCGACGCACGGATGCACGCCAAGACCGTAGGATCCTACGCAGTGCCGTAGGGGACCGCACCGCCACTTCCCAACAAATTAGGGACACTGTTGCTCCTGGGGTATCGGCGAGGACCATTCGCAACCGTCTCCATGAAGCTGGGCTACGGTCCCGCACACCGTTAGGCCGTCTTCCGCTCACGCCCCAACATCGTGCAGCCCGCCTCCAGTGGTGTCGCGACAGGCGTGAATGGAGGGACGAATGGAGACGTGTCGTCTTCAGCGATGAGAGTCGCTTCTGCCTTGGTGCCAATGATGGTCGTATGCGTGTTTGGCGCCGTGCAGGTGAGCGCCACAATCAGGACTGCATACGACCGAGGCACACAGGGCCAACACCCGGCATCATGGTGTGGGGAGCGATCTCCTACACTGGCCGTACACCACTGGTGATCGTCGAGGGGACACTGAATAGTGCACGGTACATCCAAACCGTCATCGAACCCATCGTGCTACCATTCCTAGACCGGCAAGAGAACTTGCTGTTCCAACAGGACAATGCACGTCCGCATGTATCCCGTGCCACCCAACGTGCTCTACAAGGTGTAAGTCAACTACCCTGGCCAGCAAGATCTCCGCATCTGTCCCCCATTGAGCATGTTTGGGACTGGATGAAGCGTCGTCTCACGCGGTCTGCACGTCCAGCACGAACGCTGGTCCAACTGAGGCGCCAGGTGGAAATGGCATGGCAAGCCGTTCCACAGGACTACATCCAGCATCTCTACGATCGTCTCCATGGGAGAATAGCAGCCTGCATTGCTGCGAAAGGTGGATATACACTGTACTAGTGCCGACATTGTGCATCCTCTGTTGCCTGTGTCTATGTGCCTGTGGTTCTGTCAGTGTTATCATGTGATGTATCTGACCCCAGGAATGTGTCAATAAAGTTTCCCCTTCCTGGGACAATGAATTCACGGTGTTCGTATTTCAATTTCCAGGAGTGTAGATATCTTCAACCTCAGTTTTCATCGTTTGCACAGAGTATTCGTAATGTCGAAACAGTGGTACTACCCCCGATTGAAACATAATTTTTGAGCAGTTCTTCAAAAAATTGGAATCTATACGGGAATACTGGAGATTTTTTGCAGTAGTCAACCACGGCAACGAACGGTGGGGGGGTTAAGTTTTCTTCTATTTAGCTGTTTATTCTAATGTTTTGATTCTATGTATCTTGAAACTGACAGAGTCAACATCTTCTTTCGGTTTCTACGTTTTTACAGGAAATACGGGGAACATAAACCGAAAATCGGTTACTTCAGAAACAGGCAATTTTGAGCGCATTTACCAGGCTGGTTAAAATGACGCTGACAGTAATCTATATAACTGAAAACTGGTGTTTTCAGCGATAAGCGCCGTCCCTAAGCTGCAGCTGCAGGCACTGCGGTCAGTCGCCAACGGACCGCCGGCAATGGTGTGGGGAGAAGCGTTGTCGCATTGGACTTGCAATTGGACTGCTTACGTTCAAAAATGGTTCAAATGGCTCTAAGCACTATGGGACTTAACGTCTGAGGTCATCAGTCCCCTAGAACTTAGAACTACTTAAACCTAACTAATCTAAGGACATCACACACGTCCATGCCAGAGGCAAGATTCGAACCTGCGACCGTAGCGGTCACGCGGTTCCAGCCTGTAGCGCCTAGAACCGCTCGGCCACTCCAGCTGGCGGACTGCTTACGTATCTTAGTGCAAGAAGAAGAGCATGACTTGCTTGTGTTATGATGGTTCCTCAACAGTAAGATCGGAAAGAAGGTTAATAGCAATTTGTGACCAGATGACGGTGACAGCTGTTATGACATTATGATTAACAGGCACCTTCTAAGCGATGACACAAAATATAGACTATTTCAGATTAAATAGCATTCATTCTGTTCAAGTTTTACAGCATACGAAAGTGAAAAACTAAAAATAGTGCAAGCAGACCAACAAACCAATCATCGCTCCTGAAGAAATCGCAGTGAGGACATTGTTTTATTCTCAGCTCCACAAATTTTTTGGGTGCAATTATTTAAAATAATTTTTTTTTCTCTTCGTAGCGGTAGACAACGTTTTCATACATCACGGAACGGTAAGTAATCATTTATTAAAAGGAAAGATTTTCATATGTTAATTTAATCCTTTCCGATTACATGTTTTCTTATTTCCCCATTAAAGTAAAGACTGTGAAACGTTTGGAAGGTAGCGATTTTTTGTCACTCTTGCATATTATTTAGAAAACAATTTTTGCATGGTGCTAAACCGCTGTGATGAAAGATCTTATTTACTTTCCCACGATCGACAGATTTACAGCAACAAAGAGGGGAATAATTTAATTAAATAATGCTCTTTACAACGTCAAGCTGCCTTTAACAAACTTAAAAAATATATAAAAAACCGCTTTAATTTTATACTCGGTGTCCCAGCATAAATTGTCAGTATGCAGGGACACGACAGAAATTTATTCCAATCAATTGTTCTTCTTGAACCTTAGATTGTGGTAAAAGTTACGTTGCATCTAGGACTGTTGTTTTTCAATATTTGTGACAGCAATATTCAGTTGGACCAAGGAAAGTCTAGCGCACATGGACTGTAAAATGCAAATTCTATGATTTATGAGCTCTCCTTCATCTGTGATACTGTGAAAAAAAATCTCTTCTCCTGCTTGCTCTTTGTTTCCATATTTTGGGAGGTCGTGTGTGGATCTGAACAAGAAAAAAAGGCTTGGAAACCTGAGCTCTAAAGTGCATATCTTAAGAGCTGTGAGCATTTTTTTCATTTTCGCTACTGTGGAACACATCTCTTCTACTGAACAAGTCCGAGCGGCCTAAGGCGCTGCAGTCATGGATTGTGCGGCTGGTCCCGGCGGAGGTTCGAGTCTTCCCTCGGGCATGGGTGTGAGTGTTTGTCCTTAGGATAATTTAGGTTACGTAGTGTGTAAGCTTAGGGACTGATGACCTCAGCAGTTAAGTCCCATAAGATTTGACACACATTTGAAATTTTTTTTTCAGCTGAACAAGTGCTCATATCTCCATAAATACACATTTTAGAGTCCATGTTTACTAGACAATTTTCTTTCGTTTTGATTTGTTCTACCTCCTCCGAACATATGGAAAGCAAAGAGCTTGCGGTAGAAGAAACTTGTTTCATAGTGTGGAACATGAGGAAGTGCTAATAGCTCTTAAAGTATACATTTTACAGATCATATTCACTTGACTATTTTGCTGCGAATCATCTTTCCTGTCACATCCCTGAATACAGACCATTCCTCCAGGGACACCCTACGTTAAAATAAAATATATCGTGCCCTTAAGAACACCAGTCTCAGATTATGTCGATATGTTGAAATGCAGTCTTAAACTTCTCATTTTCCAATTAGGATATCTTCATAGCCATGCCCACGCTCAGTTGAAATAAATACACAGCACCTTCTTTCGAAGTTCCCTCCAGGAGTTGTTCTTAGAATTGTGCGGATGCTCTCAGTTCGCCATTTTCTTTTCTCGTGCAAAATGTGTATCTTCTTCTGAGTACTGGTTCGAATGGCTCTGCGCACTATGGGACTTAACTTCTGAGGTCATCAGTCCCTTAGAACTTAGAACTACTTAAACCTAACTAATCACACACATCTACGCCCGAGGCAGGATTGGAGCCTGCGACCGCAGCGGTCGCGAGGTTCCAGACTGTAGCGCCTAGAACCGCTCGGACGCGCTGGCCGGCACTGAGTACTGGGATCAGGAGCCTCGTTTATGCGCACGGAAGTCGTTTGTTCACCTTAGACTTCTCAGGCCCATCCAGATGAAGTGGAATTAGTCACCATTTTTGAAGCAATGCTGTCGATCTTCGCTTCCGACAGGGAGGGTCAAATATTGAAGACAGATCTGCAACAAAAATATCTTATTTCATTTAGTTAAATATATCAATAAGAGGCTAAATTTATTATTCCCAATGACAAAGAAGTGAAAACAATTGGCTGACGAGCATGCCTAAAAGGAACAAATTTCCTTATTGTCTTTCATGTTGAGCTGTATCCAGGCGAGCCAAGGGATCGTACAAAACTCACCTTGTTCGAAATATTTTTCCTCTGATATGAATCTCTAATTATTTCACCATATGGCCTTGAAAATTTCGTTTAAAAAGTCTTGAGATATGCATTTATTAAAAATGGCAGCACACCAGCAAAATTCTACTTTTTCCGGATTTGCCAACAGGAGGATGTTACTCATCTACAGTATTCCACTTCCCAGTCTCTTCAGGAAAAATCGGTAGCATTGTGGAATAAGCACTCTCCTCATTTGTCTAATTATCTACTCCTGTTTATGGCAGTGTCTTCAACAGAAAGACGTTTTGAACAAATAAAGTAATCTCTGACCATATGACAGTTTCGCAGCTGTGACGGTACTGTAACAGAATGCTTTTGTACGTATGATGTTTAAAGACCAGGACACATTGATGAGTAATTCACAGAATATTACTCCCAATGAGCGTCGCACTGCAGTACTCTTTGGTTACATGTCATTCATCACTACGGAGAAAGCCTCTGTAGCATGACTTCTGCCGCAGCCCCATGAGTGAAACTCACTTGCGTACTTCTGGTAACACATCCTTAGTACACTGCCAGGCAACTTGGAGAGCTGCAAGCTTATCATTTCATCGTTTCGTTCCCTTATTGGGTGATTTCAGATCTTCCATGTTTGTTTCTGTTTCGTAGTAAACAGGAGCTATTTTTATCGCATTGTGTTCCTGATAGCGATTTCTTGTGTATATATCACTCTCTGAATAGCATTGTAGATGTGTTACTCGCATTCTGCTTCATTTTTGTAGGCATACGTGATATTGAGTGGGGTATATCATTACATGTTTGTTTGCTTGTTTTTTTGTTTTTCATATAAAAGAGACGCATAGTGTTCTGGGTACGTTTGTTGCTGCCTACGAAACCGTTTATGAACTGCTCAGTTTAAATGTGTTGTAGGTCTACTGTTCGTACTCTATTTTATTTCACATCCGTTTTCCTTACTTTTCCTCATTTAATGGAAAACTCCATGTTAGTAGCTTTTGATAGAAAGTATATTCAACTACATTACATCTTGTCACGGAATGAGTACGTATTTCTGCTTTGAATTGTGTCACTTATTGCACTGAGTATGCTTTGTAGTCTTAGTGACAAGGTACATAGTTAGTGTGCCAAGTAATATTTTGTAGCAACAATAGTACATCAAAATGCGTATTTGTACAAGGAGTAGTATAGAACTCCACTACTGCTACTAAATTTCGTAACCACCAGTTATACAGAACTCATTAGTAGTTCATTGAGGGAAGCAAGAGAGAGTAAATTATTAGCTTTTAAATTTTCTTTGAAGTGGGAGGATGACTATACTACGTTGATTTCGGTTAAAATGTATTGTTTGTATTACCCGTTCACAACACGTTTACAACCCGGCTTGACTGCTGTTTCATTTTTAGTATTTGAAAGGGAGCATCAAGAAGCAACACTATTCGGAGCAGAAATGCATACTCATTTCGTCATAAGATATAAGAGAGTTGAATATTATACCAATTCTGTAAAATGTTGCTAATTTGCAGTTCTCCGTTAAAAGTAAGAAAGAAGGAAAACATTATCCTTACTGAGTAAAGTAGAATACATGCATTTAAATCGAGTTGTTCACCGACGGATTAATAGGCAGCAACGAATGTGCACAGAATACCATGCGACAAAAGCAACTCACGTTTCATATGAAACAGAAACAGATATGCAGTCATTCAATCCACTCAGTATTACGAATGCACCCAACAACAAAGTTGAAAGCGAGCAAAATAGCCTCAGCGCAATTCAAAGAGACATTTACACACGAAAAGTGGTAATGAGGAACACGATATGATGAAACCAGCTTCTGTATCTTGTCAGACGATTCTAGGTTTCTGACGTCTGCTAAGACGCAGATCTTTCCGCTTGATTATGGGCATAGAATTGATGCTGCAATAGTGGGTCTTATAAATGAATAATTTATTTTTGTCAAAAGGTGAGCTTGACATCATTCACAAAATTTTCATGACTGTAATTTCTATCTACAAGAGGTTAATCTTACTTTTTGATTGACATTTATCGAATATATTACACTGCAATGTCTTAAAACCCTTTGTATTTTCGGGTACACACTTTACCACTAGTCTACGTGGACAGCTATGAAAGATAAATGAAAAACGCCCTCTGAATTGTGTATTTTGAATTAAAATTAAGTACTTTTCCACCATGTATTCTCATAAAAAGTTCCCTGCCAGCCATAGGCTTGCACAACGCCCCCATTTATTTGTATCAAGTAGCAAACGTTTTCAGTTAGCCAACTATAATTTCTCGCTGAATTGCAAGTTATTTACCCAATTTATTTCCTCTCCCTTTTTGAGTCATCAGTCAAACTGGTTTAATGCGGCCCGCCACGAATTTCTCTACTATGCCAACAGTTTCAACTCAGACTAGCAGTTTCAACCTACGTCCCCAGTTATTCGTTGGCTGTATTCCAGTCTATGTCTTTGTAGGGGATCTCCTTGTGGGGTAGTAGACGAAATTAAACATGAATAAGATATTTTACTGTGACAGTGACGGTCAACTACCACCTACTACTGAATCAAAAGCGATATTGTAAATAACTTGTATTTATTGTAAATTATCTCACGATAGAAATTAGATCATATTGAACAAATCATGAATGAAAACAAATTAAACAAATTGTACACTGTTCTTAGATATACTACTCTGGTAAGATTGGCCCTCAGCTCTTAATGCTAAGTTCATGCGAAGTTAGATTTAATTATGCCCCTGGATAAGCAAATGGTAAATGGGATCTGACTGTGTTCCTATAATCTCAATATTAAGTTGATGCGAAGTTAGATTTAATTATGCCCCTGAATAAGCAAATGGTAAATGCGATCTGACTGCGTTCCTATAATCTCATTTGTGTCTGAAATAATACGCACTTCGGACACCACCACCAAGAAACAAACCAAACAACATGCAAAAAGACAAAAAAACCAATAACGAACCGTAAGCAAAACTGCACGGACGCTCAGTGGATGGCAAGAACACGATCCAACAACTATTTCTGAACTTTACTGCCGCTGCTGCAAGTTTTACAATACCGCCTACCAGCGTGCTGGCTCCGTTGATACTGCTGGGGCGACGACTGCAGCTGCGAAGTCGCCGAATTAAGATGTTTCTCAAATATCTTTGAGCAGAATAAACTACTCAGAAACTACTAATACCACAAGCCCTATATTTCCTGTAAAAGGTATACAACGCTTTCAAGACTGGCTCAACAACCTTTAGGGTCCAGCCTAGTGTGTCTTGTACTAACGTGCGATACCAGTATGATAGCTCTGTGCACTGGCTGACTACGTTCAATGGTGACTGCCAGCCTATAAGGCGGAATCAGCTGCAATTGTACTAGCAGTCAGTGCAATGCCTATCGTGGACGCTGATGTCCTACTGTAGCTGCAGACACTAGATCATACACAGCACAGTATTCAGAATCTAAGTCCCTAACTCAGAGCTACCTAACTTCGTGACTGTCCCCTTTCAAGGCACAAGACGCTCTCAACCTGTCGCTCTCAGCACGATACCCTTGCGACAATCTTGCCACCAAACTCTAATCAGCCAATCCCGACGCTGCAAAGGCTTCCCACATCTCCCTCGCGGAGTGATATAATTTCTCCACCTATCCAAAAATTTCTCCGTCCAAACAGCGGGCGCTGACCCTCAGCGCTTCCCGCACTTTCTTATGAACTGCCCAACCAGAGCTCAGCCCATTTGCCGCTAAAACAGCGCGCGACCGGGCGGCGCCAGCGCGTACGTTGGACGCTCGCTGTCTGCTCCACATTCCCCCTATCTCTCTCTCACCTGGCACCCGGCGGCGTTCCTTTCTTTTGATGCTTGCAGGTCAGTGGCCGCATCCCCTGGGAACCCCGGCCGCTGCACAATGCTCTACATCTACATCTACATTTATGCTCCGCAAGCCACCCAACGGTGTGTGGCGGAGGGCACTTTATGTGCCACTGTCATTACCTCCCTTTTCTGTTCCAGTCGCGTACGGTTCGCGGGAAGAACGACTGTCTAAAAGCCTCCGTGCGCGCTCGAATCTCTCTAATTTTACATTCGAGATCTCCTCGGGAGGTATAAGTAGGGGGAAGCAATATATTCGATACCTCACCCAGAAACGCACCCTCTCGAAACCTTGCGAGCAAGCTACACCGCGAAGCAGAGCGCCTCTCTTGCAGAGTCTGCCACTTGAGTTTGCTAAACATCTCCGTAACGCTATCACGGTTACCAAATAACCCTGTGACGAAACGCGCCGCTCTTCTTTGGATCTTCTCTATCTCCTTCGTCAACCCGATCTGGAACGGATCCCACACTGATGAGCAATACTCAAGTATAGGTCGAACGAGTGTTTTGTAAGCCACCTCCTTTGTTGATGGACTACTTTTTCTAAGGACTCTCCCAATGAATCTCAACCTGGTACCCGCCTTACCAACAATTAATTTTATATGATCATTCCACTTCAAATCGTTCCGCACGCATACTCCCAGATATTTTACAGAAGTAACTGCTACCAGTGTTTGTCCCGCTATCATATAATCATACAATAAAGGATCCTTCTTTCTATCTATCTTCCGGCGCTCGCCAGCCTTCGCCTCTCCGGCTGTGTCCGACCACTCCTCGCCTCCACTGGCAACTTTACTTTGCTTACACCTACAGCATGCAACTACATATTATCATTACCAAAGCCCGTATTATTTCAGACATGTGTTTAATCATCACGTATCTCTCTTTCTAATCCACCAAATAAGACTAATTAACCATTATATGAGTTTATTTATCTCAAATATGCAGAATAATCTGCGAAATGAATGTCACAAATGAAAGCCACCTTTCATCTTCCTCTACTGTTTTTTCTTTCTACAGCTACCCCAGGACAATTTAAATTATTCTCTGCTGTTCCACCATCCTGCCCTTTCTTCTTTTCTATGTGTTCCGTAGATTTCTTTCCATGAGAATTCAACGGACTACCTCCGCATTTCTTACGTTATCACTAGACCTAATTTTAAATATTCTTCTGGAGCATCGCATCTCAGTTGCTAAGATTCTACTCTGTTCCGTTTTTCCCGCAGTCCATATTTCACTACCATACAATTATGTGATATAGATGTACTTTCCCAGAAATTTCTTCTTCAAAGTAAGGCATATATTTGATATTAGTAGACTTCTCTAGGCAAGGAATGTCCTTTTTGCAGGTGCCACTCTGCTTTTTATGTCCTCCTTCCTCACTCGATCATGTGTCACTTTGCTGCCTACTTAGTAGAATCCCTCAACTTCGTCTACTTCGTGATCCTCAAATTCACAGATTAAGTTTCTCGCTGTTTCCCTTACTGCTACTTCATATGTACATATTGTATATTACCCATCTTCCCCTAATTATTACGCCTATTTTTTCAGAATTTCGAATATCTTTCTCCATTTTACAATGTCGAACGCCTTTCCAGATCGACAAATCCTATGAATGCGTCTTGATTTTCCTTCCGTCTTGCTTTCATTGTCAACGGCACTTTCAGAGCTGCCTCTCTGGTGCCTTCACCTCTATTAAAACCAAAGTTATCATCAACTAACACAACCTCTATTTACTTTCCCATTCTTCTGAGTATTATTCTTGTCAGTAACTTCGATGCATGTGCTGTTAAGCTGATTGTGCAATAACTCTCACACCTGTCAGCTCTCGCTGCTGTAAGATGTTACGGATGATGTTATTTCCCAAGTCTGATGGTCTGTCTCTGGTCTCATCCATTCTAAATATCAACATAAATAGTCGTTTTGTGGCCGCTTCCCCGAATGATTTTAGAAATTCCGATGGAATGTTACGTGTCTCTTGTGGTTTGCTTCATCTTAAGTCTTTCAAAGCTCTTTTAAATTCTGATTCTAATACTGAATCTCCCATCTCTTCCCTGTCGATTCCTGTTTCTCCTTTTATCATGTCGTCAGACATGTCCTCCCTCTCATAGAGGCCTGTAGTGTACTTTTTCCACCGATCCACTCTCTTCTGCATTGAGCAGTAGGATTCCCATTGCACTCTTACTCTCAACAGAGATTAATGATTTACGAATTAGTAATCCAAACTCGTTCAGGTTCTCTGATTGAGGACTAATAAGAGTCATTTTAAGGATTTTAGGTGAATTTTAAAGTGCCAAAAACTTTTGTGGATTTTGCAATGAATTATTAATAACTACTAGATGTTACCATGGTTTTTAATTGTATTAATCTTTGTCGAGTAGACATCATTTTTGAGAAATTGAAACCATTCATCTAGCAGGGCGTTTGATTCTGTGGTGACAGTTCTGCCTAATATTAATAATCATAACAGATTATGAATTGCAATTCTAATCAAAAGAAAAGTGGGAAACAATAGATTGAGAATACTTGGTTAAATCCATATCAGAAACTATAAATTGTTCCACTGCCTACTGGAATCTGTGAAGTGTAAGAGGTGCTCTTGCGCACATTATTTATTAAAGTTTTATTTTATCCTGGTTTATGTACTGCGTGTTATTAGAGTTGAGTGGAGTGTAATTATTGTTCGATAATACCGTGATTGACATCAAATTACGGTTCAACAATGAATCGTATTAAAAGGAAGTTGAACTTCTAAGTAGTTCACCACTACTATCGAACTTCTAAATTCCGCTGAGTATCAGGTCCTGCGGGCACAGTACAAGCCTTGAACCCTAAATCGCCGTCATCATGCATCTCACCAAAGGAACCCTGGTCTAGGGACAGAGTATTTGAATGAAAATCAAAACGACCATGGTCCCGCGTTCGAATTTCACCTCTCCGTAAACAATGAGTAAAAACCAACAGCACTGGAGCCAAAGACTTCTGACATCAGATGTTATGGCATACAGAGGTTCAGTGCACTCTCTTGCCCTTGGGGTTGGAAACTGCTCCTAAAAGGCTGAAGAGTGAGTAAAGATCAACATCATGAGGATGCAGTTGTGGTGGTTTCAACTTTAGATGTTAATTTTCTAATTAAAAGGTAACATATTTGATAGATTTGTGCGATTTTTAGCAACCGCAGCATTTACAAGGGCGTGTTAACTATTTGCGCGGACAGCCAGGAGGCGACGGAGAACGTACTGTCCACAGTCTCCACTCCATAGGTTCACTTCTCATCTCGCCTGAACAGAAGTAAAATGTTGTAACTCTCTGAAAAAATGCACAGGAGTCAGGAACCACGACGATAAATAAAGGTCTGCTGTCGTTTAACGAAGCGGTACGTTATGATCAATGTTCACATGCACGAGGATAAGTATAAAAATCATTAAAGTTTGTCCTCTCATACTCAGTACTCTAAAACATTTCGCAAAAAATTTCAACTGTTTGTTCTCATTCATGAAAAGTTAGCTGCTGCTCTTAAAAGCGAAGAACGGTTTCAGATGCTTGTCATGCCGTTTTCTGTAACGTAGCGGGCGGCACACAGAACAGAATACGGATGCGAAACGCTGGCTTCCACAGAAGGTTCTTAATGGAAAGTAACTTCCCTTTCACACAGTTTCACCACTTGCATGCGCTATTACATTCGATTTGTAACCTCCCCCTCACTTATCGAACTTAATGACACTGAAAAATTAAACCGCGTTCACCTAATGGAAATTTGGGAAAGCAATCGTCACCGAAGTTAATTTGTCGGTAAAGAGGGAGGAAAGAGTTACATCTAAATAAAGGAAAAATGCAAATGAAATTGGTAGAAATTAATTTTGAGAAAAGGGTAAAATTAATATAAAAGTAAATGTGCGGTCGTTACGTTAACAATTAATTGGTGTTAATTCGATATTAGAGATTTGGGGAAAATTACGGTCGCCAATCATATGGACAACTACTATGATAACTGAAAATGAAAGATTAATGCACATATAATTAGCACTAAAAGCGTGGCAATTGAAAGTTGCCACGTGTTGTGTGAAAACTGAATGTTTGTCAGAAGTAATATATTTCGCTACACTCTGACTTAATTTAGCAAAAGAATTAATAAAACTGGAAAATTGAAAGTTAATTTAGTGACTGAAATTAATAGTGAACTTTGTTTCTGAAGCACTACGAAATTCAATAAAATAAGGTTAGTCTGGGGCTACCTCAACAATCATTTCAAAAGCTACTTGAATCTACGCAATTTACAAATAAGAGATTTAACTTTGAACTTGAATTAAATGATTCTGAACAATTAACAACAGTAAAATTTTGTACGTACCAAGCTGAGCTGCAGTCACGGGTAAGCTAAAATATGGTAACAAAACTCGCACTCTTAATTTCTGCTTGTGTAATCTAAATATTGTAGCCAGCTATGAATACTTTAACTGAACTTTGAAATTAAAGCAGTGAAATGAAATGATATTACTTTAATGCTGGCGTATGAATTTCAACATCACTCGGGCTCATTCCAGAAAAGGAAGGGACCCTGCTTGGTAATGCAATTGGGACAATGAGCAACAATGGTTCATGCTAAGTTGCTGTATTTTTGTAATGCAACAGTTTGAAAAGCTGAGGTCTGCCATACAGTTCTATAACCTTACGTGCATTTAGTCTCCTTGTTGGTTGATTGAAAGTTTGCAGTCGTCGATCGGGGAGCTGGCGAAAGTCACTCATTGTCGCTGTTGCAGAAGCTGGATGTTGGCGCGCCTTCTTCTCGACACGGTCACCAGGCGAAAATGGCTCTTGATGTGCGCCAGCTAATGCTTCCCGTCCGCGACACCGTGTCAGAAACTATCATAGCAAGTCGAGCGCAATTACATGCTGCCAAACCCCGTAAGCGCGGCAACTCGCGGGAGCGTCACACAACACACCTGCTCCACCGCCCTACTCCAGCTAGACTCTCTGCCCGCGCTCCACGCGGCAGAGTTAACACTCCCAAAGATCCTAAACACTTTGGTTCTCCACACGACCTATCGATGTAGTCGTTCGATAGCATAGTTTTCCCTAGGCCAGACCCAGCTTAAAAATACAAATAATATTTACAAAACAAACCAATTATATATATATATATATATATATATATATATATATACAAAGAGTAAAACAATTGCAATATATAAAGACACAGAAATGTGATATCTTCAGGTAACAAAATAAGGAAAAAAATTTATAGTACAATAGATGGAAATAGGAGGATATGCATTTCCGGCGTTAAGATTGAGGAACAATATCAGTCACTATTAACGCCACTCGACGCCGAAGCGGACGCGAAAAAGTTTACAGCGAAGCGTAGCGCATTCTCGTAAGACTGACGCCGATCGAATACCCCTTCATGTGCAGAAACATCGCTGTCAATATATGTTCGGTACGGACGCCTTAGGTAACGCTTACTTTGAAACTGCTTCTAGCGTCGGCAGTTGAAGACTAACAACGATCTCAACTTTTCTGTAAGTATCTCTGTACTTTATTTATGTTCTGTTAAATTTTTATCTTGATAGATCGTAAATTTTGAACGCCAGAACTTTGCAAATGGAACCGACGGTAGATGGTGGCCTCTGAACTATCTCTGTTTTTATTCCCTGTTCCTTGAAGCTTAACGCTATTATCTTGAAACTTGGCACACCTTCAGTATTACCTATCAGTAAGATACTGCTTTCATCGTGGCTTCGTGTCTTAATAACAAAGGTTACTTAATCTAGCAAGTTTTCAGAATTTAAGTACATAATTTGGTTTCCTCTTAATAACCTAAAAAGTTGAGGAAGCATCTTCCTGGAAATTTCTACAGTGTATTTTTGTGATAACCTAATTCCAGAAGTTCAACTCTATAACTTTAATATTATACGCCTCTGGGTTCTTAAAAACGTGGAATAATTCAAGAAGTAAAGGAAGTAGTCTCCTGTAAACTTATACCATCTGTTCTCATGATAAATTGCATCTCATTCCAAATGTAGAAGTTTCTCGTTTTAATAATAAATAAGAGGGTTGCAACTTAAATAGTGGCAAGTATTTATTCACAACCGCTACAAAAGAGTTACATGTTTGAACCTGTTACTGTCCTTCAAAGTAGTCCCCAACGTTAAGTAGAACCCGTTGCCAGCGATGTGGAAGGCGTAGTATACCGTGAGCACAGCCTGTTCTGTTGATGGTGCTTCTGGAGCGGTTTAAAGTTATGGTGATTCTCGTGTACGACTGTGATGGTGTTATCCTAACGTATTACGTTCCTCCACGGCAGGCGGTCAATGCACAGTATTACTGTTAGGTTTTGGAGCATCACCTGCGACCAGCTTCGCTAAAGAAGCGGCGACACATTCTGCACAATCCACCCATCATTTTGCTCGACAGTGCGAGGGCGCATACAGCGCAAGCTGTGGCTACTCTGTTCGATCGATGGAACTGGGAAGTACTTTACCATCCACCACACTCCCCGGACTTAAGTCCTTGTGACTTTGATTTGATTCCGAAGATGAAGGGCCGTGCGGGATTAGCCGAGGGATCTAAGGCGCTGCCGTCATGGACTGTGAGGCTGGTCCCGGAGGAGGTTCGAGTCCTCCCTCGGGCATGGGTGTGTGTGTTTGTCCTTAGGATAATTTAGGTTAAGTAGTGTGCAAGCTTAGGGACTGATGACCTTAGCAGTTAAACCCCATAAGATTTCACACACATCTGAACATTTTTGAAGATGAAGGAGCCACTTCGTGCCATTCGCTTCAGAAGTGTTCCAGAGATTCGACAGGCAGTAGACCGCTCCATTCGCACCATCAACTGACAACGGATTTTGCACAACGATGGTGACTACTTTGTAGGGTAGTAACAGGTGCAACATGTAACTCTTTTGTATCGGTTTTGAATAAATAGTTGCCACTAACTTTCAACACTCGTAATTAAAATTGAAAAAAACTAGATATTTGAATTAACAAATTAGTGAGTCATGTTTAGATTCACAATCAACATTTTCATAGTCTTACATAATCTGACCAAGTTTTGAAACGACGTTCACACATTTAAGTTTAAAGTAAGTACATGTGCAGTCTCTTTGGTGGTGGGTCACAGCATATGCTCTGGCGCTGTTTGACTGATCTTGACCAAGCGACGGAGATAAAAATCAGTACCTTGCCTGCCCTAATAGTCTGGGCTTGTTTCTCTAACTTTTCCTTATTTTATTTTGTGAAAATGTTAGTTTGGAACAAAATTATATATTGTAAGTGAGAACCTACTGTAACATCCCACCTCTATAAAAAGTTGTTACTGGTTATTTTCTCAATTAATAGAAGCCATACAAAAAACCAAGTATATAAGCTCGTGAGACCGTTTCTGATATTTCTACAGCTTGGTTGAAAAACTATTTTACTTTGTAACTCAATGTATCTGAAAAGAAAGAAAACAAACACTACACACTTATATACTGGGTACACACATCACCGAAAATGGTCACTGGATGAGTGTGTACGATCACCCACTAATCCATTCGGGTGGATGGAGGAAGTTACTATGGTGAGCATTCTTATCGTCCCTCCATGATTAAACAGGATAAAGGGGAGAAGTCACTTTGGTTGGCGTCCTTTCTCGCTGTTCTCTTCTCAGAGTTTACAGTCTGTATTTACACGATGCTTCTGAGAGAAAACATAGCCCCAGCTTCTGTTCTCTTACCATACTAATGGAGGACAAAATAAGTACTAAATTTATTTTCCTTTTCTTGTTCACTTAAATAATGGATATAGAAGACAAGAAAAAGGAATTTTTCTGTTTAAAGTCAGTATCTTTTTCCAATATAATTATATCCTTCTGCTCTCTTCTGAAACTTCAGCATTTCAACAGAATTCTTTAAGGCAACATCACCTCACGTGTGTATTGTGCACAATACTGTTATATCAAAACCGATAACAACACTTAAAGTAGGAAAATTCTTACTCATTAATAAGTTATTTATAAACTTCAACCCCCATAATTACTTACTCAGACAGGGAAGAAGAAGAAATGAAACCATAAAATTGAAATAAGGTTTTATCCAGCTGCTATTGTACAGTATGCCTCATTGTCTATCCGCCTAAGAGTGGCAGATTGCCCACATACTCTGATTACTATCGTCTACCAATGTCTTGAAATCCACAAGTCACCTTGCTCAAGTAATCCCAGATCACCAACAATCACTTTTATATACTCCTGGAAATGGAAATAAGAACACCGTGAATTCATTGTCCCAGGAAGGGGAAACTTTATTGACACATTCCTGGGGTCAGATACATCACATGGTCACACTGACAGAACCACAGGCACATAGACACAGGCAACAGAGCATGCACAATGTCGGCACTAGTACAGTGTATATCCACCTTTCGCAGCAATGCAGGCTGCTATTCTCCCATGGAGACGATCGTAGAGATGCTGGATGTAGTCCTGTGGAACGGCTTGCCATGCCATTTCCACCTGGCGCCTCAGTTGGACCAGCGTTCGTGCTGGACGTGCAGACCGCGTGAGACGACGCTTCATCCAGTCCCAAACATGCTCAATGGGGGACAGATCCGGAGATCTTGCTGGCCAGGGTAGTTGACTTACACCTTCTAGAGCACGTTGGGTGGCACGGGACACATGCGGACGTGCTTTGTCCTGTTGGAACAGCAAGTTCCCTTGCCGGTCTACGAATGGTAGAACGATGGGTTCGATGACGGTTTGGATGTACCGTGCACTATTCAGTGTCCCCTCGACGATCACCAGTGGTGTACGGCCAGTGTAGGAGATCGCTCCCCACACCATGATGCCGGGTGTTGGCCCTGTGTGCCTCGGTCGTATGCAGTCCTGATTGTGGCGCTCACCTGCACGGCGCCAAACACGCATACGACCATCATTGGCACCAAGGCAGAAGCGACTCTCATCGCTGAAGACGACACGTCTCCATTCGTCCCTCCATTCACGCCTGTCGCGACACCACTGGAGGCGGGCTGCACGATGTTGGGGCGTGAGCGGAAGACGGCCTAACGGTGTGCGGGACCGTAGCCCAGCGTCATGGAGACGGTTGCGAATGGTCCTCGCCGATACCCCAGGAGCAACAGTGTCCCTAATTTGCTGGGAAGTGGCGTAGGATCCTACGGTCTTGGCGTGCATCCGTGCGTCGCTGCGGTCCGGTCCCAGGTCGACGGGCACCTGCACCTTCCGCCGACCACTGGCGACAACATCGATATACTGTGGAGACCTCACGCCCCACGTGTTGAGCAATTCGGCGGTACGTCCACCCGGCCTCCCGCATGCCCACTATACGCCCTCGCTCAAAGTCCGTCAACTGCACATACGGTTCACGTCCACGCTGTCGCGGCATGCTACCAGTGTTCAAGACTGCGATGGAGCTCCGTATGCCAGGGCAAACTGGCTGACACTGACGGCGGCGGTGCACAAATGCTGCGCAGCTAGCGCCATTCGACGGCCAACACCGCGGTTCCTGGTGTGTCCGCTGTGCCGTGCGTGTGATCATTGCTTGTACAGCCCTCTCGCAGTGTCCGGAGCAAGTATAGTGGGTCTGACACACCGGTGTCAATGTTTTCTTTTTTCCACTTCCAGGAGTGTATATATACATTAAAATACAAACTGCCTCAAGAGGCACGGTCCTATATTAATACAGAAGCCCCAAAAGTGCAAAAGACTCACATAAAATGTAAAATAAAATATGAGTCTTTTGCCCTTTTGGGCCTTCTGTATTAATATAGGACCGTGCCTCTTGAGGCAGTTTGTAGTTTAATGTGTTCCGAATAAGGCGTGGTTATCCGCGTGGAAACCAAGGTCAACAACCGGTTTCTATTTGCTATCGAGTTGGATTCTTTATAATCACTAAATATTTTGTATTAATCTGCTTATTTGCATCAACGCTTAAAAAGAGCTTCTAGCTGAGGCTACAGCTATCACGCACGAACATTCCCGTTTATGAACAAAAAGAACCTGTTCTCTTGGAATCAGAGGAAATTTGCAATAGAAAAATTCGTCCCTAGCGTGCTAATCGCAACCAACATAAACGTAGCTAGACTTATCGCTCCTGAATTTATAGGTAATGGCCCAAGTCCTCTTCCCAGGGCCGGCCGCGGTGGTCTCGCGGTTCTAGGCGCGCAGTCCGGAACCGTGCGACTGCTACGGTCGCAGGTTCGAATCCTGCCTCGGGCATGGATGTGTGTGGTGTCCTTAGGTTAGTTAGGTTTAAGTAGTTCTAAGTTATAGGGGACTTATGACCACAGCAGTTGAGTCCCATAGTGCTCAGAGCCATTTGAACCATTTGAACCTCTTCCCAGGGCGATCTGCAGTGCTTAATGGTCGAAAAGGAACTATGTATCTCTTAATGTTCACTACGTTAGGAACCAGACTTTCAAACAAACTTGTGTCGATATTGCACTTTTACAATAATCACTTCATCGTATTGGACGGCTGTCATTCGGCCTTGCAGCGGCGAGATCACAGCGCCAGTAGATAGTCTCTAGGTTCCGCAATGGCCGTCTCACACGCTATCTGCCTTGCTGCCTCGGATTTTTAGAAGCAACCGTCCTTGACTGGACTTCTATAGCAGATGCATTGCAAACGTATCAACAAATCCGCATACAATTTTGAATTAATTTCTTTCATAATTTACGATTATTTATGTAACCTTGCAAACATGTGGAGGCGACGGGTAGACAAAAACACTTGTCAGACATTTTGACACAGTACCAGCAGATGTCGTTTCTCTTGACATTTGGACACAGCTTCGTACTGCAATGTAGTAAGCAAATTCGTATTTATGAACTTTACAGAGAAACTTATACAATTGGAATGAAGAACAAGTAGTAAACGGCGCCCTTTAGGCTGCTCTCAACAAGGAAATTACTCTAAAATACACTCCTGGAAATGGAAAAAAGAACACATTGACACCGGTGTGTCAGACCCATCATACTTGCTCCGGACACTGCGAGAGGGCTGTACAAGCAATGATCACACGCACGGCACAGCGGACACACCAGGAACCGCGGTGTTGGCCGTCGAATGGCGCTAGCTGCGCAGCATTTGTGCACCGCCGCCGTCAGTGTCAGCCAGTTTGCCGTGGCATACGGAGCTCCATCGCAGTCTTTAACACTGGTAGCATGCCGCGACAACGTGGACGTGAACCGTATGTGCAGTTGACGCACTTTGAGCGAGGGCGTATAGTGGGCATGCGGGAGGCCGGGTGGACGTACCGCCGAATTGCTCAACACGTGGGGCGTGAGGTCTCCACAGTACATCGATGTTGTCGCCAGTGGTCGGCGGAAGGTGCACGTGCCCGTCGACCTGGGACCGGACCGCAGCGACGCATGGATGCACGCCAAGACCGTAGGATCCTACGCAGTGCCGTAGGGGACCGCACCGCCACTTCCAAGCAAATTAGGGACACTGTTGCTCCTGGGGTATCGGCGAGGACCATTCGCAACCGTCTCCATGAGGCTGGGCTACGGTCCCGCACACCGTTAGGCCGTCTTCCGCTCACGCCCCAACATCGTGCAGCCCGCCTCCAGTGGTGTCGCGACAGGCGTGAATGGAGGGACGAATGGAGACGTGTCGTCTTCAGCGATGAGAGTCGCTTCTGCCTTGGTGCCAATGATGGTCGTATGCGTGTTTGGCGCCGTGCAGGTGAGCGCCACAATCAGGACTGCATACGACCGAGGCACACAGGGCCAACACCCGGCATCATGGTGTGGGGAGCGATCTCCTACACTGGCCGTACACCACTGGTGATCGTCGAGGGGACACTGAATAGTGCTCGGTACATCCAAACCGTCATCGAACCCATCGTTCTACCATTCCTAGACCGGCAAGGCTCTGAGCACTATGGGACTCAACTGCTGAGGTCATTAGTCCCCTATAACTTAGAACTACTTAAACCTAACTAACCTAAGGACATCACAAACATCCATGCCCGAGGCAGGATTCGAACCTGCGACCGTAGCGGTCTTGCGGTTCCAGACTGCAGCGCCTTTAACCGCACGGCCACTTCGGCCGGCTAGACCGGCAAGGGAACTTGCTTTTCCAACAGGACAATGCACGTCCGCATGTATCCCGTGCCACCCAACGTGCTCTAGAAGGTGTAAGTCAACTACCCTGGCCAGCAAGATCTCCGGATCTGTCCCCCATTGAGCATGTTTGGGACTGGATGAAGCGTCGTCTCACGCGGTCTGCACGTCCAGCACGAACGCTGGTCCAACTGAGGCGCCAGGTGGAAATGGCATGGCAAGCCGTTCCACAGGACTACATCCAGCATCTCTACGATCGTCTCCATGGGAGAATAGCAGCCTGCATTGCTGCGAAAGGTGGATATACACTGTGCTAGTGCCGACATTGTGCATGCTCTGTTGCCTGTGTCTATGTGCCTGTGGTTCTGTCAGTGTGATCATGTGATGTATGTGACCCCAGGAATGTGTCAATAAAGTTTCCCCTTCCTGGGACAATGAATTCACGGTGTTCTTATCTCAATTTCCAGGAGTGTAGGACGTCGTCTACTGCATGCCTCAAGTGTTACAGTAACGGTAGCGTTCTTGCTGTCCCACAAGCACACCCGAAAGACGATGGAAAGCCGTAGCGCTGTTGTTCTCCAGACTGAAGAAAATACTCATGTCCCACTATATAGGCCTACACTGGACTATCGATAACCATTCTTCCCACGTACCATCTGCTAAATGATCAGGCTGTGGTGTCACTGCCAGACACCACATTTGCTAGGTGGTAGCTTAAATCGGCCGCGGTCCATTAGTACATGTCGGACCCGCGTGTCGCCACTGTGTGATCGCAGACCGAGCGCCACCACACGGCAGGTCTCGAGAGACGTACGAGAACTCGCCCCAGTTGTACGACGACGTTGCTAGCGCCTATACGGACGAAGCCTTTGCTCTCTTTTGCCGAGAGACAGAATAGCCTTCACCTAAGTTAATGGCTACGACTTAGCAAGGCGCCATTAGCCTTAGATAGCTTGTATCTAAAGATTCGCACTTGTATCGCCACAATCTCCAGATGTCTCATCAAGAACGATGTATACAAAGGAAGGAATAAAAGTTAAGTATTAGAGGAGCTGCATAATTTTCTTATTAGAATTCCACTACTTATCCTGTTCCAGAATTCACGCCCGTCTGCGTTAGATAGCGTGCATTTCGGCCTCCTCTATCTACAAGGTGTTGGCACATTTACCAACACATCACAGGCAATGGAGAAAACTGGTTCTCGTATACACCATCCTCTCCACCGCTCGGTTTATGGTGCCTTCTGCAAATAGTGTTAGAGGTCGGATACTGAGAGGCAAAATATTTTTATCAACCTAAAACTTATTAGTCTGCCTCCGTAGCTAAGTAGTCAGCGTGCCCTCTGCTATGCGAAGGACTCGAATTCGATCGTAGGTGCTGCCGGGGACTCTTTCTTGGTGGGAGGGCTGGCACTGAACACACTCAGGCTTGAGGGTGGCTAGCTGAGGAGGTACTTGACTGAGAATTAATGGCTCCAGGGTCAAGAAAGCCGACAACGACCGGGGGAGTGAAGTGCTAACCACATCTCCCTCCATAATACATCCAGACGATGCCATTGGCAGAATATGGTACGGGAGTCGGTTGTTCCCCTTTGGCCCATCTGGGCCCCTATGAGAATTTTTGCTTTGCTTTGAAATTTATAACCAAGAAGTTCACAGATGTTCAATATCTTAAACATGGCTGAAGCAGCAACTGTTGAAAATATTCACGGTAAATGATAACAGCCAAACGGTTGCAGAATAAAGATATATTGAAATCCTTGAGCAAGATTTCGGTTTTGATGCGCGTGAGTATGTACCCATGGGTTTCAATGTGCGCGACTGTCTCACGCATACCACAAGTGCCCTTTCTCGGTGAAACTGTCTGGCCTACGGCATCCACACCCTCTTCACGCCACTTCACAGGCTAAGTACTGATAATATTCCGTGGTCGCATCGACCTCATCTTATGTACCTCCACTGCAGAATGTGATTTTAGTAAGTGACTAAGAGTTTTTGTGCTTGTAATTCTTTGGTAATTTTCAGGGTTACTTACAGCTATAAGTGTTTTTTTTTTTTTTTTTTTTTGTCTCAGTTATGGTGCTAAGCTTTTGCTAATGAAGGTGCCTTCCTGTTCAGGTGTAATTTTACTTCTGATGAAGTTATCTTTAGACATACCGAGACCGTGGTCAAGGATTTAAATAAATCTTTATTCTGCAACTGTTTGGCTGTTAACATTTACCGTGGAGATTCACAGATTTTGACAATAAAAGCAAAAATAATTTGGAAATGAGCGTTTAAAACTGAATAAAACCACGCACACAGGTATGACTCCTCCAAAAGTAGAAGCCGCCTTCACAAATCGATATGACATAATCGACAACTAGCAAATAGTGACCGAAATTTCAGAACTAAACAATGTGTATGAATAACGTCTCTGTAGGGATTCACAGATTTTGAGTAAGTTTGTCATTCATTGTCAACAAAACTTGTACTTGGAATCCTTGGAAACACACCAATGTCTTGACCTACGTTACTATAGTGAAGAATTTATACTGCCATTCTACTGCTTCTGCTACACTTTATCATGATAGTGAGGAACTTAGGATGGGTAGAAGAATGAGGCAAGGAGACTCCATATATGTAAGACTAATCCTAGCAGTCCTGGTGAATAATTTCTTGACGTTAAAATTTAAGAAAAAATACTCGTTATCATATCTGAATTAATTGTATTTTGCAGGGTTATATTGTACATTGTGTCGCTAGTGCTGACGAACTTTAATTTTGGATAGAAATACTTGATACAAATATAATGTAGACTAGAAAAGTCAGTTATAATAGAAGCAAACTGATCTGCTGTGAAAACATCGAAAAGAGGATAATACAAATCAATGGCTCTGAGCACTATGGGACTCAACTGCTAAGGACATTAGTCCCCTAGAACTTACAACTAGTTAAACCTAAATAACCTAAGGACATCACAAACATCCATGCCCGAGGCAGGATTCGAACCTGCGACCGTAGCGGTCTTGCGGTTCCAGACTGCAGCGCCTTTAACCGCACGGCCACTTCGGCCGGCTCTACAAATCAATGAAAGCGACACATTTGCGGCTTACACTACTAAACACTATTTATGTTTCTGGTTCCTCAGTTCCAATTGTACCAACGACAGTTGATAAGCCATTCAGTCCATAACAAGAGAGAGACTCAGGAAATTACGCGTATTATGCATGGCAGCGGTATTTTGTGAAGAATTTTCCCACGTCCCGACAGATACCACCTGAAATTACAATAGCGCTCCTTTTATCCAGAAATATGCAGTAAAATCAGCCACCATTCAACTCTAGTCCTGCAGAGTAACTGCCATTAATCAGCTGGTCCATCCATTTATTTATAGAACACGCAATAGCCAGCTTTTCTCTGATCTCTTCCATTTGAAATAGATTCGCTGAATTAAACGCGACCCCCGAAAAGAACACGTGGGGAAATAATCGGTTTTAATGTGCACCAGTGAGCATGTGTCGCAGTTTTGAATTCCGGAGCATAAATATCGGCTTAGATTTAAGCTGTCGTTTGTGGGTTCCAAACTTTACTGATGCTTTGCCATACACAATAACGATCAGCGGAAATATGCATGCTTGTTTGTTCACAACTCAAATAAGAGAACACTAACTGAGCTTTTATATGTACTGGCTTGGATACGTACGTGAGACAAAGAGACTGCCTGTTGTAGACTAATTATGATATTATGAGCTATCCATTAGATTAAACAAAAATAATCCTCAACGGCATTACTCTATAAGGAAAGTCACACCAGGGTAACATCCTAACTTTCAGATCGCTTAGAGTGTATTTGTACAGGGTGTTTCAAAAATGACCGGTATATTTGAAACGGCAATAAAAACTAAACGAGCAGCGATAGAAATACGCCGTTTGTTGCAATATGCTTGGGACAACAGTACATTTTCAGGCAGACAAACTTTCTAAATTACAGTAGTTACAATTTTCAAAAACAGATGGCACTGCGGTCTGGGATACTCTATAGTACGATATTTTCCACATATCCACCATGCGTAGCAATAATATGGCGTAGTCTCTGAATGAAATTACCCGAAACCTTTGACAACGTGCCTGGCGGAATGGTTTCACATGCAGATGAGATTTACTGCTTCAGCTGTTCAATTGTTTCTGAATTCTGGCGGTACACCTGGTCTTTCAAGTGTCACCACAGAAAGAAGTCACAGGGGTTCATGTCTGGCGAATAGGGAGGCCAATCCACGCCGCCTCCTGTATGTTTCGGATAGCCCAAAGCAATCACACGATCATCGATATATTTATTCAGGAAATTAAAGACGTCGGCCGTGCGATGTGGCCGGGCACCATCTTGCATAAACCACGAGGTGTTCGCAGAGTCGTCTAAGGCAGTTTGTACCGCCACAAATTCGCGAAGAATGTCCAGATAGCGTGATGCAGTAATCGTTTCGGATCTGAAAAATGGGCCAATGATTCCTTTGGAAGAAATGGCGGCCCAGACCAGTACTTTTTGAGGATGCAGGGACGATGGGACTGCAACATGGGGCTTTTCGGTTCCTCATATGCGCCAGTTCTGTTTATTGACGAAGCCGTCCATGTAAAAATAAGCTTCGTCAGTAAACCAAATGCTGCCCACATGCATATCGCCGTCATCAATCCTGTGCACTATATCGTTAGCGAATGTCTCTCGTGCAGCAATGGTAGCGGCGCTGAGGGGTTGCCGCGTTTGAATTTTGTATGGATAGAGGTGTAAACTCTGGCGCATGAGACGATACGTGGACGTTGGCGTCATTTGGACCGCAGCTGCAACACGGCGAACGGAAACCCGAGGCCGCTGTTGGATCACCTGCTGCACTAGCTGCGCGTTGCCCTCTGTGGTTGCCGTACGCGGTCGCCCTACCTTTCCAGCACGTTCATCCGTCACGCTCCCAGTCCGTTGAAATTTTTCAAACAGATCCTTTATTGTATCGCTTTTCGGTCCTTTGGTTACATTAAACCTCCGTTGAATACTTCGTCTTGTTGCAACAACACTGTGTTCTAGGCGGTGGAATTCCAACAGCAGAAAAATCCTCTGTTCTAAGGAAGAAACCATGTTTTCTACAGCACACTTGCACGTTGTGAACAGCACACGCTTACAGCAGAAAGACGACGTACAGAATGGCGCACCCACAGACTGCGTTGTCTTCTATATCTTTCACATCACTTGCAGCGCCATCTGTTGTTGAAAATTATAACTACTGTAATTTCGAAAGTTTGTCCGCCTGAAAATGTACTGTTGTCCCAAGCATATTGCAACAAACGGTGTATTTCTATCGCTGGTCGTTTAGTTTTTATTGCCGTTTCAAATATACCGGTCATTTATGAAACACCCTGTATGATTAACACGTACGTGCTATGCCTTCCATTAGGGGCGATATACTTGCTTCTTGTTGTCATGCTGCTGATGGCAAGGACACCGAGAATCGGAAACCTGACTCTGTAAAATCAGGGAATATTAGAATACACAGTAGTGTTGCCACAGAGGTACGCCCATGGTAAGAACATGCTGAATTACAGTGAAACTGATTAACAGTTATATAACTTCACATTTAAACATCTATCATATGGAATGCATATATATGAGATATCTTGGTAATACGAGCACGAATACAAAACGTTACGTGATCCTGTTATTATGCAATTAGCCTTTTAAGATACCACTGAGGACATCTCATTATTCTTGACTGGTCGATAACAAAATGTTGATAGTAACTGTACAATCAAACCCTCACAGGTTCCGAATCCATTGAGGACATGTCATTATTGTCCGCGAAACGTAGGAAGACGGAATACATCCACTTCCTAAATTACCACAGACGGTATAACTATGGTTTTCAGTCCTGTTTTCTATTCCGCACATAAAACAGGTACTTTGAATACATGAAATATCCTGACTTTTACTTTAGCTGCAAGTTTCAAAGCTGTATTATTGAGTGTATAGCTTACAGATCGCCCATTATAATAGAATAAACGGCTCATGCTATATAATTTTATTTAACGAAATATTTCAAATTTACGAGCAACTAAAACCATGAACCATTCAAAATTCGAGCCCGGTAATAATTACTGGGTTTAGGAAAATGCTACAAATTGTTATGCATTTACTGAAAGGCTGCTGATAATCTCACCGCTGAGGGCGCATAAGGTTCAAACACACAAACATATTCCTGAACTTACTCTCTACTTCAACTCAGGCTACATTAGATTGTTATTCCATACTAAGGTCAATATTTGAAACAAGCGTTAAGGCTACAAAACAGAAATACAGAAAATTTTTTCGCAATTTTGCTCCCATAAAAATCGTCAAAAATTCAATTAATTCAAGTGTACTCTCCCATTACAACATTAATAAACACTTTCACTATTATAAATCACTTGGAGACCACGAATGAATGATATTTTCATGTTAAATACATTCCTAACATTTGAATTCGTATGTCTAGATAGATGAAGGCCACGTTTGGTGGTAACAAACCAAGCATTCTGTGCAAATAATTTATTTCTCTAAGCATGTTTTTTCAGTAGAAAAAATAAAAATAATATCTACAAAATAGTAAATAAAATAGATTTTTCATAACAGTTCAAAATTTCGTCCCCGGGACGAAAATACGACTTGCAAGGGGAAAAAAGCACGAACACCATCGGATTTATTATAATGACCGCTTGAGAAAACCGTTGACAATAGCGACTGCACGCCAGAAACTACAACACAGGGCAGAAATGAATTCCAGTATTTGAAAAGGAACCAGTACTCATACTAAAAATAGTAGGTTGTTGATTTAACTGCTGCAGCTGCTTACCTGAGTGTAAAAAGATGAATTCTCTCGTACCCGAAAGCTAAAAGTGATACGCACAGCGGAGCAGGAACGATATTAGGATCGATTACCTTACGAAAAGTAGAGTCGAAAGATTCCTATGCGGCTGTGCAAACAGAAACTGAGGAAACCATCATGTCCTAGTCAGAAGCTGTTTTGTCGCACGAATGCGTTATTTAGTTTTAATTAGGTGCGTAGGGGATAGCAGCCAGTCAAGGAATATTTTAGGGAATTAGTTTAAAAAATTTATTTCAAAGGCCCAGTGGAACCTCTACAAGTTTTCTCCCTGAGTTACGCCGTGTCTACATGACACAAGTCGCCTACCTTTCAAAACCGAGGCAGTTATGTCCACTTTAAGCTGGTGACAGAAGGCGCCCTGAAACCTCCGCTGAAACTGCTAGCGAATTCACGCCACTGGTTTTACCCAATAGCGTGCGCGGGATACCGATCACGTATGTGGACGCTGGAGTATTCTGCGATGCCGAACACAGTTGCTTCCCTCTCTTTGTAATTCAGACCTTGAGCAAAACAGACGTCTTTTTGCAAGGCAGAGCCTCTAGCTCTGCTTTTCACGACCGGCTACCAACGTAAGTTCACGAAAACCGCTTCCCGTACCGTTGCACATTTTAATTACACTACTGGCCATTAAAATTGCTACACCACGAAGATGACGTGCTACAGACGCGAAATTTAACCGACAGGAAGAAGATGCTGCGATATGCAAATGATTAGCTTTTTAGAGCATTCACACAAGGTTGGCGCAGGTGGCGACACCTACAACGTGCTGACATGAGGAAAGTTTCCAACCGATTTCTCATACACAAACAGCAGTTGACCGTCGTTGCCTGGTGAAACGTTGTTGTGATGCCTCGTGTAAGGAGGAGAAATGCGTACCATCACGTCTCCGACTTTGATAGAGGTCGGATTGTAGCCTATCGCGAATGCGGTTTATCGTATCGCGACATTGCTGCTCGCGTTGGTAGAGATCCAATGACTGTTAGCAGAATATGGAATCGGTGGATTCAGGAGGGTAATATGGAACTCCGTGCTGGATTCCAACGGCCTCGTATCACTAGCAGTCGAGATCACAGGCATCTTATCCGCATGACTGTAACGGATCGTGCAGCCACGTCTCGATACCTGAGTCAACAGATGGGGACGTTTGCAAGACAACAACCATCTGCACGAACAGTTCGACGACGTTTGCAGCAGCATGGACTATCAGCTCGCAGACCATGGCTGCGGTTACCCTTGACGCTGAATCACAGACAGGAGCGCCTGCGATGGTGTACTCAACGACGAACCTGGGTGCACGAATGGCAAAACGTCATTTTTTCGGATGAATACAGGTTCTGTTTACAGCATCATGATGGTCGCATCCGTGTATGGCGACATCGCGGTGAACGCACATTGGAAGCGTGTATTCGTCATCACCATACTGGCATATCACCCAGAGTGACGGTATGGGATGCCATTGGTTACACGTTTCGGTCACCTCTTGTTCGCACTGACGGCACTTTGAACAGTGGACGTTACATTTCAGATGTGTTACGAGCCGTGGCTCTACCCTTCATTCGATCTCTGCGAAACCCTACATTTCAGCAGGATAATCCACGACCGCATGTTGCAGGTCCTGTACGGGCCTTTCTGGATACAGAAAATTGTTCTACTGCTGCTCTGGCCAGAACATTCTCCAGATGTCTCACCAATTGAAAACGTCTGGCCAATGGTGGCCGAGCAACTGGCTCGTCACAATACGCCAGTCACTACTCTTGATGAACTGTGGTATCGTGTTGACGCTGCATGGGCAGCTGTACCTGCACACGCCATCGAAGCTCTGTTTGACTCAATGCCCAGGCGTATCAAGGCCGTTATTACGGCCAGAGGTGGTTGTTCTAGGTACTGATTTCTCAGGATCTATGCACCCAAATTGCGTGAAAATGTAATCTCATGTCAGTTCTAGTATGATACATTTGTCCAATGAATACCCGTTTACCATCTGCATTTCTTCTTGGTGTAGCAATTCTAATGGCCAGTAGTGTAGTTGTTCGACCTCCTCGACTGGCCTAAACCTGGTAACTACCGACCCTAGGCGCGCCCATTGTACTCCGTACAGTGAAATATATCCTCTTCATTGTACTTAATTTCCTGTTTTGTCATGTAACGGCAGCGCTTGATGCGCACTATCAAATCCTGACCGCTCGACCTCCAGCACACTGCCGCCACGAGGTATATTTAACAATCTTCTTCGCCCTTCCCCACCACTTTGTACGTTAACATTGGTCACAGAAATTTCCGTCCCTATCCCCAAACCAGGCAACTGCATTGCCGCAGTGGATACACCAGTATCCGTCAGATCACCGAAGTTAAGTCCTTTCGGGCGTGGCTCGTACTTGGATGGGTGACCATACGGAACGCCATGCGCTGTTTTTCGGGATGCAATTAGCCTCGTGATGCCAACTGAGGAGCTACTCGACCGAATAGCTCCGGTCAAAGAAAACCATCGTAACGACCGGGAGAGCGGTGTGCTGACCACACGCCCCTCCTACCCGCATCCTCATCTGAAGATGACACGGCGGTCGGATGGTTCCCGATGGGCCACCTGTGGCCTGAAGACGGAGTGCTTTATCCTCAAACCACGTACTCACTTACAGGTGCATTCTTAGTGATTACATTAGCGAATGAAGCTAAACGGATGTGGAACTTCAAAGATACACCCTTGTACTTACAAAAGCTCCTCAACAACTTTGGGAGCGTTAAGTATTCTAATTGAAATGTTTCGCATGTTAAGAATATATACAAGAGAAAAGAGACATTTTTGCAATCAAAATTAGTAGACTACAGAATTATGGCTCTAGATTCTAGAAAGAATTACATTTTAAAAGTCTAACAGGAAAACATTTTGGTCATGTTGACCACAGAGGTGAAGCACCATGATTCGTCAGTCACTTACCGACCTCAGCAATAGCAGGAGCAGCGGGTTAGACGCGTGATAAATGGCTCACTTCAGTGCCCGTCATGTAACCTCATCACCTTCTCAACTTCTGGCAGCAAAATGTTGTAGCAGCATTGTGCCTCGCCTAGCCGCAAGCTTCAAACGCTGATTTGGAAAGGTCATGGAATGACATTGCTCCCCCTTTTAGAAGAATGGTATTACTTCTGGAAAGTCACTTTCCAGTTTTCGATTTGTGTGCACTACTTCTAGTTGCTGTTACGCTAACCCACTCTGGTTTACAATGTACAATGATGTAAGAGCTATTTATTCGCAGATCGTAGCGCATTTGATAGTTGAATTTTTGACAAGGAGTTCAGAACAGTGTGTAGTCTTTTTGTCATAAATAGCTGTAGTCTGCACGGACGCCAGTCAAAACCAAGATCGTACTCCAAGTTGAAATGCCTGCTACCATTACTTTGTGGTGATAATTTCTGCAGTATTGTTGCACATTCTCAAGCAGTTAGTCCGCACTAGTACAGCCGTTCTCCACTACAATCATTTCGTCTAAAGAGGTTGGCTTCAAAGGTACTGTTCAGATGGCTCAAGTTTGGGCACGTAGTATATCTGAAGGTTCTCAGGCCAGTGCAGTAGCGGATGTGGTATGTAGTATCCTCTGATATGGTTGCTGAGAGATGAAAAGTTGGTTTCAAATGAGTACATCGTTACCTTATAACTCCAGCTATTTTGTACTGCTAGGTCACCGCTACTGGCAACAATTCGTGATAACCACCAGTGACATGTACACAGAATACGAGTATACCCATTGCGGATTCACTTTCTCGATATATGGCTACGATACTACGATGTTTCGCAGACATCCTTCCACTTCTGTTCTTCCCAAGAATAATAATTTTTCCACCCCACTTGTTTCTGTGGAAGACTGGATCACCTGCGACAACGTTACAATTCACTATTCATCTGCAGTATTTCGACGTCAAATATATTAGATTACGATAAGCCAATCCTAACCTCCACGGAATTATTTACTAGTAAACAAATATCTTCTCAGCTGCTCCATTAACAAAACAAATAAAAAAAAACAAAATGCACCTGTGGCAAAATACTGATTAAACACTCCACCAGTGACCAGTGAGTTCTGTAATCATCCCTCTTTTAAGAATATACAGAATGGCCTCTCGAGTTGCAACTCAGAGATTCCAAATGTGCTGAGAATCATGTAAAGCCCTTACTAAGTATCGCAAAAAATTGCTTTATAGGCGCTAAACCATAAAACGCCTAAGTACCCATCAGTGTGAGGATAAGAATAAAATCACTATGATCGCCAAAGTGTCTACAAAGCAACCAAAAGTAATTAACACTCCAAAAATTAATCACAAAAAATGAACACATAAAATACGATATGGAGCCTCAAGATTAATATCTTCATACAAGGAAAAAATCGACACAAGTAAAGAAATTCCTTCATAAGGACTGCACTCGGTCCCTCCCCAAGATTTCATCTACGCGTAATACAATTTAAGTCCCCAAACCAAAGAAAAAATCCATTCTCATCATCTGTCGTTTACTTGTAAAGGCAGTAAACACTAGCATTGCAGTGATAGCATAGCAAATAAATCCAAGTGAAGTACATATACGATTCAAGAAAAATACCACCGTTACGTAAATAGTTACACACTATCAGTCAAAATATCACAGCAGTTTCGTTATAGTTTGTTCAATATCCACACAATTTCGTTTCGGTGGTGCCTGACGCACTCAATATACCTTTAAAAAACCACCTAAACATAGTACTGCTTTCTTGATCTCATCGTAAGTGCTACCGCGCACGTATTTTCTGCACGTGCGGTTCATTTCTCCTTCACCTTTCTTCCACCCTCCTCCCTCCGTCTTTGGGAGTCCCAGAAGTGTGGACGGCAATGAAGGTGGTGGGTCCCTAAAAGGACGCATGCTTCAGACCTGCACGACGATCGTACGCATTGCCAACTGCAGTTTGACACGGCGGAGGAAACTTCAGCGTGGATCTCTTTTCGGCCTCGTGCATTACGGACTCTCTCTGGGATCGTTCGGTGAAGAGGGGACACGTTTCTTTAAAATTCCGTTAAAGTAATTTAGGTTTTCTCTTATTATAAAAATGTGCTCATAAACCTAACAAATTCACATTAATATCTTTAGTGTAATGACTTTGGACGCTTTATGTTCTATTATTTCAGTGTTGTACGAGGGCCGTTCAGAAAGTAACCTCTGGTTGATTTAAAAAAATACACCAAGTTAAATAAAAATATTTTAATATATACATCTTACAACTACATCTTTGCACTATTTTTCTACATAGTCTCCATAGCGATTGAGGCACTTGTCGTATCTCTTCACAAGCTTTGAAATTCCTTCTGCATAAAAATCACCCGCTTGTGCCTGGAGCCAGCCTGTGACCGCATCTTTGAGCTCTTCGTCGTCATCAAACCGCTGTGACCCGAGCCATTTCTTCAAATGCATGAAGAGGTGATAATCACTTGGCGCCAGGTCTGGGCTGTAAGGTGGATGGTTGATAACGTCCCACTTGAAGGACTCAAGAAGGGCCGTTGTTCTGCGAGCAGAGTGAGGACGGGCGTTATCGTGCAAAAAAACGATACCGGAAGTCAGCATACCACGGCGTTTGTTCTGTATAGCCCGTCGTAACTTTTTTATTGTTTCACAGTACACGTCTTGATTAATGGTCGTACCACGTTCCATGAATTCAACCAACAACACCCCTTTGGCATCCCAAAACACCGTTGCCATCAGTTTTCTGGCAGAAAAATCTTGCGAGGCTTTTCTTGGTTTGGTAGGCGAATTTGAATGTGCCCACATCTTTGATTGTTCTTTTGTCTCAGGGTTCACGTACTTAATCCAGGTTTCGTCACTGGTCACGATTCTGTTTAACAATGGTTCTCCTTCGTCCTCATAACGTGACAGAAAGTCTAATGCAGAGGCCATTCTTTGAGTTTTGTGGTGGTCGGTAAGAATTTTGGGCACCCATCGTGCACAGAACTTACGGTAACCCAATCTTGCTGTCACTATCTCGTACAAGAGAGTCTTAGAAATCTGTGGAAAACCAGTAGACAACTCCGACATTGAGAAACGTCGATTTCACGAACTTTTGCATCAACTGTCTGAACGAGTTCGTCAGTCACCAATGATGGTCTACCACTCCTCTCTTCATCATGAACGTTTTCTCGTCCACTTTTAAATAAACGTACCCATTCACGGACAACTCCTTCACTCATAACTCTTGGTCCGTACACGGCACAAAGCTCACGATGAATAGCTGCTGCAGAATATCCTTTGGCTGTAATAAACCTTATGACAGCACGCACTTCACATTTGGCGGGGTTTTCTATTGCAGCACACATTTCAAACTGCCACAAAAACTAAACTAGCGCAGGTACGACGTTCACTCGACCACGGCTTGATGCCGACTGACCTGTTGAGTGCGTGAACGCACAGATGGCGTCGCTACTCCCCCCACAACCCGCACTGTGACCAATCGGAGGTTACTTTCTGAACCGCCCTCGTATTTTAATCCGTATAGAGAACACACGATAACGCGGTAGGTGTTATGCAAAAATCAAAATTTTTAAATCATTTTTAATGTGAAAGCTGTTTTAATTTTAATATTTTTATGAAATTAAATCCTCGTCAGTGTTCTATACATATACAGTATAATGCGCACAAACTTTCTTTATAAATCAATTATGCAAGTATTGCTAGAATCCGCTTCGTACATATAGAGGGCATTCTTAAACGCTGCGGGCGTTTGCACTGTAAGTAAGCTTTTTAGGTTTTTATGTTGGTAACGCCACGTATCGCTCTTTCTGAAAATCACTGACTGTGCTGTGTGCAGTCTGTGGCTGGTTGGACTCATTGTTGGAATATTCGCTTGTGTAGTGTTGGGCAGTTGTATGTGAACAGCACGTAGCGTTGGGCAGTTGGAGGTGAGCCGCCAGCAGTGGTGGATGTGGAGAGAGAGATGTCAGAGTTTTGAGGGGTTACTATAAGCTGACTATCTGGACATGTGTCCGCCAGAGAAAGGAAATTTGTAAAGATGGCTGTCATGAATTGATAGATATATATGATGATTTTTGAACATTATGAAGGTAAATACATTGTTCTCTATCAGAATCTTTCATTTACTAACTATTACTATGAGAAGTTAGTGCCTTCAGTAGTTAGGATCTTTTATTTAGCTGGCAGTATTGGTACTCCCTGTATTGCAGTAGTTCGAATAACGAAGATTTTTGTGAGGTAATTGATTCATGAAAGGTATAGGTTATTGTTATTCAGGGGCTTTCTTTTGTAGAGACTATTGAAATTCAGATTGCGCTGCGCTAAAAATATTCTGAGGCAGTTTCGTGATGATCAGAATAAGTAAACAGAAAACTGTTTGAGTACGTTGAGTTTTGCGCAGCTGTTTGAAAATCAAATAACGTAGAAATTACCATGACAGTCATTCATAATTTTTTCTAAGGCGGCGTTTCAGCACCAATTAAATTTCTCACAAATTATTAATGTAAAGCGAAAGCATGCGGTCGTGTTTTTAGTGTATGACATTGAACTGACGGTTTATTTACCTCAGGTTAGTCCGTAAGTAATTTATTTCATTGTCTAACAAATCTCAATAGGTGCGAGCGATCTTTCTGGATACCGGTATATTTGAAATAACAAGTAGTGCTCTTCCAACTGAAGAATAAGACAATTTAGTATTAATAAGGTCTGCGGATGCTGTCTAGTGTCCCGTAAGCCAGTATTAAGTGATTTGAGAGTGGAGCGCTTGGGTTTTTCTGTGGTGAGTGGGCCGTGTTGATTCAAAATATCTGTATTGATTACCTTTATTCCTTACTGTTGTATCTTCACAATTCCAACTGTTAAATCTGGAATCGCGGAATGCTTGGGAGGAGACAGGAAAGCTGGCGCCATAGCTCGGTGACGATGGCACGCGTCGTTGGTGGCGGGAATATGGCGGAACGCTTCTGAAACAGGAAACAATCTTGTTCTGTACCAGAGACTTGGATAACTAATATGCTAGGTTACAAAGATTGTCTACTTTTGTCAGTGTAACTAGCTACCAGAATGGTCACTTAAAAATTCTGTCAATAATATATTAAATTAAGGAGGTTCGTGAGCTCCTTAAATTACAGGTAGGGGTGTATATGTGAAAACCCAGTTTGTTTTTGCTGCATAAAAGAAATGTTTACTTCTCTTTCAGCTTCAAAAATTAGCCAAAGCTAATTCATAATGTTTTATCAACGAATGTACTATTATGAAACACAAAAACTAAATAAGTTAAAAATTAAAGAACATTTTATGCTTGCACAACAACTCATTAATTTCTCAAGAAGTGCGGGTAATGTGTAAACGCCTTAAAATTGTGGGAAACTGACTACTTCAAACGAAAACTATTAAAAATGTTAGAAAATATGTTATTTTATATTAAATTTAAATTACACAAAAATATTTTTAAACTCAACAGTAATAGAAAAATGCTTCATAAGCAAAGTTCAATTGCAAAAATCGCATATGTAATTATCTCCTTCATTTCCGGCTCACAAAGAGTGACTCCAATCCTCACACACTTCGCACTTAATCCACAATTCTCCCCGAACGTCTTTGGAAAACGGTCCTCCACAAAAAATACAAATGGCAAGTTCTTCAGTAGGTTTTTCTTCCCCGACTGGGAGATCCAAATCTGACTCGCCTGAAGAGACAGTAGGTGCATTGGGCTCTTCATCAGAATCCTCAGATAACTTAAGCCGTTTTGCATGGTTCTCTAGGAGGAGCTTCACGTTTTTTTCTTGCCTTAGAAAGCTTCTGTTTACCCTTAAGTAAGGAGTCTTCAAGGCCGGTTTTATAAGGTGAAGATGTCAAAACAGCAGATGAACTTGGCTTACGACCTTTGTTGGAAACCTTCTTCTTTAGAGGAGGGATTGGCATGATATCTTGTGGAGACGCACACGTGTTTGATGAGGTATTTGACAACGATGTTGATCTTCTGCTTTCTCTTTGGCCATCTTCACTTGGGCTGTCTGTAGTCGCAGGTCTGAATGCGTTCTGAGTGTCTTCTGGTCTGAGGTCATTACTTCCAAATGGAGAAGATAGATTCTCATAAGTTCCTCTCAGACTTCTGGCCTCATCCAAAGCCGACGTGGCAGCTATAAAGTCGATTTCTGCAAAAAACGGTCCTGTCACATGGGAAAATTCCAGTCTCCAAAAACCATTTTGCAGCAATAGAGCCAGTCTGGGACTTTAGGTAGGCTTTCCCAAACAACTCAGATGTGTCAAGTGGTCCTAAGGGCCGGCTGCTGTGCCGCAACCATAGGTTTTTAGAGTGCCCATAAATGTCTTATCAAGTGCCCGAGTTTTATGAGAGGTGTGAGACGGGATGCTCACGATTGTAACATGGTTCTCCCTTGCACGTTCTATAACTTGAATGATTCTGGCACGACTGTTATGCCCATCAAGAATTAACAAAAGATTCTTTTGAAGGATGTGCCTTAGAAATGAAGTGGTCAAACCAATCGGAGAAGAGCTCAGTTTGATACCAACCTGAAGGATGGCATTTACCAATTGTTCCAGGTGGAGTTCCTTTCAGTAGAGTCCAGTTCTTCCTGAGGATGATCATCACTAGTGGTATAAAAGTACCGCCAGTACTCATGCAGCTGATGTGAGGGCACCTACTTGACGTTTACCTTTCAGTCCAACTACATGTGGTATTCTGCTCTGGACGACAGAGAGCCCAGTCTCACGCACATAGTACACACAATCAGCACTATAGGAGTGTTTACTGTACTCAGCTTCCGAAAAGGTATACTCACTCGTGACTCAACTCTTAAATACACTCCTGGAAATGGAAAAAAGAACACATTGACACCGGTGTGTCAGACCCACCATACTTGCTCCAGACACTGCGAGAGGGCTGTACAAGCAATGATCACACGCACGGCACAGCGGACACACCAGGAACCGCGGTGTTGGCCGTCGAATGGCGCTAGCTGCGCAGCATTTGTGCACCGCCGCCGTCAGTGTCAGCCAGTTTGCCGTGGCATACGGAGCTCCATCGCAGTCTTTAACACTGGTAGCATGCCGCGACAGCGTGGACGTGAACCGTATGTGCAGTTGACGGACTTTGAGCGAGGGCGTATAGTGGGCATGCGGGAGGCCGGGTGGACGTACCGCCGAATTGCTCAACACGTGGGGCGTGAGGTCTCCACAGTACATCGCTGTTGTCGCCAGTGGTCGGCGGAAGGTGCACGTGCCCGTCGACCTGGGACCGGACCGCAGCGACGCACGGATGCACGCCAAGACCGTAGGATCCTACGCAGTGCCGTAGGGGACCGCACCGCCACTTCCCAGCAAATTAGGGACACTGTTGCTCCTGGGGTATCGGCGAGGACCATTCGCAACCGTCTCCATGAAGCTGGGCTACGGTCCCGCACACCGTTAGGCCGTCTTCCGCTCACGCCCCAACATCGTGCAGCCCGCCTCCAGTGGTGTCGCGACAGGCGTGAATGGAGGGACGAATGGAGACGTGTCGTCTTCAGCGATGAGAGTCACTTCTGCCTTGGTGCCAATGATGGTCGTATGCGTGTTTGGCGCCGTGCAGGTGAGCGCCACAATCAGGACTGCATACGACCGAGGCACACAGGGCCAACACCCGGCATCATGGTGTGGGGAGCGATCTCCTACACTGGCCGTACACCACTGGTGATCGTCGAGGGGACACTGAATAGTGCACGGTACATCCAAACCGTCATCGAACCCATCGTTCTACCATTCCTAGACCGGCAAGGGAACTTGCTGTTCCAACAGGACAATGCACGTCCGGATGTATCCCGTGCCACCCAACGTGCTCTAGAAGGTGTAAGTCAACTACCCTGGCCAGCAAGATCTCCGGATCTGTCCCCCATTGAGCATGTTTGGGACTGGATGAAGCGTCGTCTCACGCGGTCTGCACGTCCAGCACGAACGCTGGTCCAACTGAGGCGCCAGGTGGAAATGGCATGGCAAGCCGTTCCACAGGACTACATCCAGCATCTCTACGATCGTCTCCATGGGAGAATAGCAGCCTGCATTGCTGCGAAAGGTGGATATACACTGTACTAGTGCCGACATTGTGCATGCTCTGTTGCCTGTGTCTATGTGCCTGTGGTTCTGTCAGTGTGATCATGTGATGTATCTGACCCCAGGAATGTGTCAATAAAGTTTCCCCTTCCTGGGACAATGAATTCACGGTGTTCTTATTTCAATTTCCAGGAGTGTATGTGAACACTAGGTACCAATCTTAAGGGCACCACACAAGCAACAGGAGCCACCAAACAAAAAGATAGTAGCAATAATTTCTTGAACTGGCTGGCTAGTGGCCACTCCTTCAACTGCACCCAAACTGTTGTCCACATACAGCATTGCCTGTCTAGTCTTAATGACTATAACGTCAGTTCAACTAAGTTATTATGCGAAATGAGATCCTAACCAACGGGTACTGAAACATGATGGCAAAGGCGATGAACATTGTAATGGCGACACCTACCCCTCCAAAACGTGGTTTAGCACCCAATAGGGTTCTCCATGCAACATCAAAATACACTACAGCAACACTCAAACTGCAGTAGATCAGCCGCGGTTATTGTTGAGTACTAAATGCAGCTAACGCTACTACTACAAGTTCTCCTTACTTCAACTTTATTGTTGATTTATTATTATTTCTTTATCTTTAGCCTTAGCTTTTTTTGCTTCTCGTTTAGAAACTAATCGAGCTCCTTAGGATTTTGCTGAGAGTGAGTCATTTATAATAAAACCACAGAGCGACCACGGCGCAGACCAATCAAACAATAGTGTAGCCAAAAGCGAGTGCATTCATTAAAGATAAACAAGGCCGAGCAGCCTATAGCAGCAGATCAAACATAAATTCAAATTTCCCTCCGATTCCATTCCATCACAGGTCAAGTCACCGGCACATAGAAACAAGGCACCTAGACTCTGAGACGATTTAACCTTACGTGGCACAATCGAGTTAAACAGTGATGTACCAACACTTAAAAAAAAATACAGCAAACTTAAGAATCATGTCCTCTAGATAGCGCGCTGCCTTCACTCGACTGTCTGCACGAATAGGTAGCTCCTCTTATAACGAGGTCAATATGAGTTCTGACTCAATGCCACGATACTAAGCTCCAAAAATACTGCTGACAGAATGAAAGAGAAAACCCGATTTCCAAATCCGTTATCCCGATATCCAAACCCGTAATTTCAAGTGCTCAGGAGCGCGCACAAAGCCATAACCTATGCAAAACTTCACAACGTTGGCCCTCAATTCCATTCCACAGGAAACCATCCATCAATAATCACCGTCAAACTCTGAGCCAAAACACTCCAAGCAAACCCACCTACTTGGAAAGCACTGAATTGTAAACCCCATCATTCTGCTCCAAGCAACAGACTATCGAAAGAGTACGACGACAATACCTATTTAGGTGCCCTCACGTATCACCGACACCAGGCAGAATCAAACTATCGCCCACCTACCGACCGCAACCAATATTTCCGACGAGCTCCGTACTGTTCAACGCCGCTGTAGCAAGCACCCCGTCCGCTGCCGTGGGGCCCAGGTCGCGACACCAGGTGCGAAGTAACGTCAGCCCCAGAGAGAGCACCGCTGCGTCACATGCTGGAAATTGTGCGTTTTCAAACTTCCGAATATGAGAAGCAATCAGCAAAACGGTGACAAATACGTACAGGTTTGATATCCCTTTGCCTCTACACTCTTGTTCTCAGTGTTCAACCCTGCTATGTCTGTTATATTGCGGTCTCTTCGTATGATATCTGAATAACAGAATTGTAGCATTTTACGTAAGTGAAACAGATATTTCTCCCTTAGTGGTCAGTTGTTCCTGCATCTGTTTCTTCCAAAACCGTTCCTACATCCACGGCTCCACCCACCCACACAGGAAAAATCTACGTACACCTTTCTCTGTATATCTGATTAGAAACCCCGTAAATACGTCTGTGCCCTCTGATCTGCTTCCTAAAGGACTCTATTTGTGTCGTTATTGCCCGTTAATTGATAGGTATTAAGTTTAATTCTCTGTATCCTGTGTACGAAACTTTCGACAGATTCTTCTGCTTGTGTGATACCCCATTTAACTGCTCGCAATAGAATCGATACCATGTGGAATGTAGAGCACGCAGAAATAAATTGAAGAAGAATGAATTTTAAGTGAGACTGTGAAAGGGGGACTGGATAACTGTCATTCCATGAGACGAAACCTGTATCAGTTAAGTAATTAATACAAACCACTACTTGTACAGAATGGCTTATTACAGCCTACGATATGCTACCCTTGGTATTAAAAGAAACTTTTAATCCGTCAAACATGACAGTGTAGGAAGGCAAATGTGGACAGGGAGAAAACTGGAAGAGAACAGTTGTGTAAATACTATAAATATTTTATATTAATGTGTTGAAATTTCTTTACATTAGGTTCCAGAAGATCATTAAGTTCGTAGAAAGCTGGAACCCTGATTCGGTGATCAGCGTAAGTTTCTGTCAGATATTAAAATTTATTGGTACACCAACAAATCACTACACCAATCTTCATGTTAATGCACTTTGAAGCTGAAATTCTGTAACGAACGGCGTCATTCGGCGGTTTTTGTCATTTAAATTGTATTCTGTGGGTTATCCAGTACTGTTACTGTTTAACAAACGCTTACATCTCTAGTCAATATCCATAATAACAGTAGTAGTTGTGTTTTACGGTCTAGTGGTATAGCGTGAGCCTGCAAAAGAAAGGTCGAGGGATCGGACAGGGTCAGTCCACAGAAGGTTTAGGTTTCCCTGTAACGTAATCTTCACCTCAGTGATGTGAAGATTAGCCAGGAACGACACGTTGTTCTGATCAGACGTTGAACAGTGGGTGTGCTTCCCCCGGTTCAGTTACTGCGGTAGGTTAGGAAGATGTAAGTCCCCAAAATGGTGATCACGGAAATAGCACATTGTCTGATGTTATTAGAAACGTAACTCATGACTGAAGACTGATAGGCTAACCATTTCAGAATTGTCGAAGGAGGCTCATGACATATTGTGTGAAGAAAAATCCACCAGCATCTTCGTGGAAGGAAGTTTTACTGAGTGACAGATCACAAGCCACTGATACAAACTTTCACTAATTCCTAGCTAGTGCCTCCATGCGCATCGTTGACGCAGCAGTTTTAATCTCTAATACTGTCAAATTATCAGTATTAAATCATATACAGATTGACAGGTAAACATCCCAGTGCAGACACCATCTCCCCTCTACCAGTTTGCAGCGAAATTGCGTTTGACTCATCTGAAGGCTCTTATTACCATATTGACGTGCGCATACTAGTCTACAAGTTCTTCCTCATTACAACCATACCATTTGGCCACGTTTTGTCAATGCAGTTTGTAATCCAGCGGTTGGCCGATACTTAGCGCTTCAGCATGGCTTGTTTACGTAAAAGGGTGCCGTGCCATTCTGCTTCACTCAGGATGTGACTGGTCACGTATGTCAGTACCACAATCACTACAGAAGCAACATCGAGACCATTGTGGCATAGGGCTCACAAAGTAGGTCGCCTGACACACCGCACATGAATTCGAATGGACTCACAGTTTGGAGGGTTGACCTCTTATAGTGTACCATGTACGGAGCACATGGCTGCTCCACCTCAAAGGTTCTTGGCCTAAACCAAGCGGTCCCCATCAGAGACTACAGACTGATTTTGCAGGTTCATTTTGGAACAGCCATTGAGTAGGTGCTGTTGACGCATATAGCAAATTCCCATTTGTGGTGTCCATGGAATATCATAAAATTCTCACACCAGTTTTCTGATTTAAAGGACCGCAGTTGAAGTCGACAGACGTCAAGGAATTTTATACCAGTGATATATAACACGTGACAAATGCACAGTTTCACCGCAAACTAATGGGAACATTTAAGTAGCAAATGGACAAGTGCGGTTCCTTTCATACACAGGAGCAAGATCTTGTGATCTTCCTGTCCATAATGTTCACAAAAACGCAACAGCAAGTCGCCTGACAAATTGTTCCAGGGACCCCGACACAGAGCACAGCTGCACCCACCATAGAGTAGAGCACTTAATTTAATATCAGTGATAATGCTCAAATGGTTCAAATGGCCCTGAGCGCTATGGGACTTAACATTTGAGGTCATCCGGCCCCTAGAACCTAGAACTACTTAAACCTAACTAACCTATGGACATCACACACATCCACGCCCGAGGCAGAATTCAAACCTACGACCGTAGCAGTCACGCGGTTCCGGACTGAAGCGCCTAGAACCGCTCGGCCACCGCGGCCGGCTCAGTGGTAATATCATTTCAGACTCTGTGGCAGAAACAAATGCTGGCGAGAGGACATCATCATTCGGGTCTTGGACTGCTCTCTTGTAAAGGGTTCGTGCCGGCTACATACAGGGTGTTTCAAAAATGACCGGTATATTTGAAACGGCAAAAAAAAAAACTAAACGAGCACCGATAGAAATACACCGTTTGTTGCAATATGCTTGGGACAACAGTATATTTTCAGGCAGACAAACTTTCGAAATGACAGTAGTTACAATTTTCAACAACAGATGGCGCTGCGGTCTGGGAAACTCTATAGTACGATATTTTCCACATATCCACCATGCGTAGCAATAATATGCCGTAGTCTCTGAATGAAATTACCCGAAACCTTTGATAACGTGTCTGGCGGAATGGCTTCACATGCAGATGAGATGTACTGCTTCAGCTGTTCAATTGTTTCTGGATTCTGGCGGTACACCTGGTCTTTCAAGTGTCCCCACAGAAAGAAGTCACAGGGGTTCATGTCTGGCGAATAGGGAGGCCAATCCACGCCGCCTCCTGTATGTTTCGGATAGCCCAAAGCAATCACACGATCATCGAAATATTCATTCAGGAAATTAAAGACGTCGGCCGTGCGATGTGGCCGGGCACCATCTTGCATAAACCACGAGGTGTTCGCAGTGTCGTCTAAGGCAGTTTGTACCGCCACAAATTCACGAAGAATGTCCAGATAGCGTGATGCAGTAATCTTTTCGGATCTAAAAAAGGGCCAATGATTCCTTTGGAAGAAATGGCGGCCCAGACCAGTACTTTTTGAGGATGCAGGGACGATGGGACTGCAACATGGGGCTTTTCGGTTCCCCATATGCGCCAGTTCTGTTCATTGACGAAGCCGTCCAGGTAAAAATAAGCTTCGTCATCAATCCTGTGCACTATATCGTTAGCGAATGTCTCTCGTGCAGCAATGGTAGCGGCGCTGAGGGGTTGCCGCGTTTGAATTTTGTATGGATAGAGGTGTAAACTCTGGCGCATGAGACGATACGTGGACGTTGGCGTCATTTGGACCGCAGCTGCAACACGGCGAACGGAAACCCGAGGCCGCTGTTGGATCACCTGCTGCACTATCTGCGCGTTGCCCTCTGTGGTTGCCGTACGCGGTCGCCCTACCTTTCCAGCACGTTCATCCGTCACGTTCCCAGTCCGTTGAAATTTTTCAAACAGATCCTTTATGGTATCGCTTTTCGGTCCTTTGGTTACATTAAACCTCCGTTGAAAACTTCGTCTTGTTGCAACAACACTGTGTTCTAGGCGGTGGAATTCCAACACCAGAAAAATCCTCTGTTCTAAGGAATAAACCATGTTGTCTACAGCACACTTGCACGTTGTGAACAGCACACGCTTACAGCAGAAAGACGACGTACAGAATGGCGCACCCACAGACTGCGTTGTCTTCTATATCTTTCACATCACTTGCAGCGACATCTGTTGTTGAAAATTGTAACTACTGTAATTTCGAAAGTTTGTCCGCCTGAAAATGTACTGTTGTCCCAAGCATATTGCAACAAACGGTGTATTTCTATCGCTGCTCGTTTAGTTTTTATTGCCGTTTCAAATATACCGGTCATTTTTGAAACACCCTGTAGGTGACATCAATATCAGCTGCGCAACTGATGACTGCGTGTTCCTGTCACAGATGAAGTCCTTTGGCACTTGCAGCCCCAGCCGCCTTCGCCTTCCGTAGGTCCCGCGCGGCCGGGTCCGGATGGATAGCCCATGGGCTCCGTCACGGTGCGGTCGACGACATTACGTAGTCAGCAGCTCCCGGCAACGGAGATCTGATCCTCTCTGCAGGCCTCCATAGGTCACCATTCGCCGTTGCTTAGTCATCAGTGCGAGAAGGTGCTCCGTACCTGAGCGCAGATTTGCAACCTGTGTCCGGTTTCTCAGGTAATGTTTCCAGTCATTCACTAGACGATTGTTTGTGTGTGGGCAGGAACTGCCTCCTGAGTAATACCTGAGAATATACAAACGACCCCCTCCCCCACCCCCACCCCCTCCATCACTTTAACAGTGAAGCCAGTTCACATCAACGGTGAGGTGGCTTCGAGAGAAGAAATTAGTTACTGTCGCTACACACACCACGCCAGGCGTATCAGTACATAGTTCCTTGGGTGACACCAGAAGTTTCCAGTACTGACGCTAGAGGCGACCACATAGCAACCGGCGGCCGTAAACCGTTGGCAGTCATGCTGACTCAAGCTCCTTGGCTGTCACAGACAGCGTCATTCTCGTAGTGTGAAGGATGCCACCACAATCCACCATAAGCATCTCCTGGATCGTGAACAACACATGCGAGTACACAGACTCTCTCTATTAGTGTCTACGTTGTAATGGACAGGGCCATGGAAGAGGACTCTCTGAACTGCGCTTGGGATCTGACTGCATATCTATTCGGTGACTCACTGAGTAAAGTAAACAATTTTTTCATAACAGCTCTTGAGTCTCTCTCCGCTTTCTGTCTTTAGACCCCACGCATCACTACAGCATAGAAATTATTGATTTGATTTGGCTATATTTATTATTCGCTTTAAACTGTAGTGTTGTATTTGCGGGATCTACCTACGTTGTTCTTTGTCTACAGCAGCAAAGTCCTTCTGATGTGTGAAGCAAGCGAAATGATGCGTTCCGACATATGCATGTTACATATGAAGTGTAGTAACTCAGTGAAATGGAGCAGGCACCCACGAGACCTATTAATTTACTACGTGTTTCATGTTAGAATAAAGTGACATACAAATTAAACACTGACCAAGACCAGTTCCCATTCAGATGTGCTTCCAAGTACACAGTTAGATAAAAAGTAACTTGATACACCTAAGCAATGCGCAACTGACAATTTCTTAGCATCAGCTGCGGACCCACCGGTATAAAGGAAGACTGGTAATGTTGACAGTAGAGATGAGGTAATCGCAGAACGGATTGGCCACGAGAGCTTAGTGATTTCGAACGTGGTAAGTAAACTCATACAAAAATTCCGTCACGTGCATGGGGACCCTTCTAATGCTGCCCAAGTCGACCGTTGGTGATACGATTGCGAAATGGAAACACGGAGTAACAACCACGGCTTAACCATGACCAGACTGACCTTGTATACAGCCGACCAGGAACTGTCAACCATTACCAAGGGTGGTTGTAGAAAAATTCCATGAAATAAGACAGATAGTTCAAAAGTAGTACCAGCAGTCCATCCAGCACATTAACTGTACGTAGGGAGCTAAGAAGAAGGGTGTACAGTGATCGAGCAGCCCCTCATATGACACACACGTCTGCAGACACATTTCAGAGGGGGTTACAACTGGATATATCAAGAAAGATTCGTTTGGAATTTCGACAGTATTTGAGTGAATAAACGATCATTACATCTTCATTAGAGGAAATTCAGTCATTGGCTAGGCCACGTGAACGTCGGAGAGTGTTTAGACCGTATATAAATTTTTTTTGGTGTTACGAATGGGGCAGTGTACAAAGAGATGGCAGACACCAACGTTGAAGATATTTCAAGACATTTGCTCAGTTGGATCGGCAATGCCTTAACAGAAATCAACAAGAATGGAATTTTCAAATGCAGGGTAAGTCTTACGGGCAGCAGTTAAATGGCGCATCGGGCAAGGTGTCAATTGTGCCACGCTCACAGCAAGAGTTAGCGCATGTAGGAAAGCAGTGGGAGACTTTTTTCTGGCCACCTATGTGTGGATAAATTATGTAAAATATTGTTGATTACCGCTTCTCAGGTATCGGTTGCAAGTAAGCAATTATTGCCAATAGTTTAAGTGCACCACGCTGGACGTTAAGTGGCGTAGGCGGAGGGTTTGTAAATTCTCTCGGTGTCGGAGTGTTGAAGTTTTGAGTGTCGATGATCAGCTTCCTAATGGATGCAAGTGATGTTCTCTTGGTCAATGGATGCAGCTATTATTCCTGTGGTCAGGACGTTATTCTCAGACTCAATTCTCTGGTAGCACGTAGCGCCATAAAATGCTTCAAATTGCTCTAAGCACTACATTTAGAACTACTTAAACTTAACTAACCTAAGAACATCACACACATACATGTCCGAGGCAGAATTCGAACCTGCGACTGTAGCACTACACTTAGAACTACTTAAACTTAACTAGCCTAAGGACATCACACACATACATGCCCCAGGCAGTATTCGAACCTGCAACTGTAGCAGCAGCGAGGTTTTGGACTGAAGCGCCTGGAACCGCTCGTACACAGCAGCCGGCACGTAGTGCCATAGTTGACCTGGAGCTTCATAAGGTAGAACAGGATGACACTTTGTTTCAGCTAGGCGTTCCAGTCACAATACCTTCACTGTCGGAAAGTCCGCACCACGGCCAGGTAAAACCAGTTAAACCGCGTACAAGGTGCCATAACGTCATTTCCTGGGGCCGTGTACCGAAAAGTAAAGGAAAAGAAACTTCGGTCGATGTTGGTACTGACCTCCAGTGAACTCGTTGTGTGTCAGTGAACCTTTGACAGATAACGAAGTACGAGATGCTGATAGTTGTTTTAAACGATGCAGCGTGTCCCACGTTCGGGAGGTAGACGGCACGACGGTAGTACCTGTCAGGATCAATAATTTGTCCCCGAGAAGGTAAGGTTGTCGCTGGATACCCTGGTCCAGAATTTAGAAGTGTTGCGTGAGGATGAACTACACTGAAGTTACAGCAAATTATAAAATGCCAGGATGGTCTGTCGACTGGCCAGCGCTAATGAGTAAGGTAACACATCTTGAATCGGAGGCCAAATTATTACCGGAAAAACTGTTTAATTCTTCGTCGGGTCAGTTACCCACAACATCAATTGTTCAGTACCAAATTTCTACTCAAAGTGAAGCACCCGTCTACGCACCAGAATAATGATTTCCAAGGCATTTACAGCCAATTTTTAAAGAGTTTACAGATCAGCATCTTGGAAATGGCATCAAGAAACCTTGTTGTACTCCATGGACTGCTGCCGTTGTAATGGCGGTAAAGTACATCCTTTGTTACTAGCGGTTCCTCAACCAGAAAACAATATCCGATCACGTCAGTCTTCTGACTGGTTTAATGCTGCCTGCCACTAATTTCTCTCCTGTGTCAAACTCTTCATCTCAGAGTAGCACTTGTTACATACGCCCTCAATTATTTGCTGGATTTATTACTCTTTCTGTCTTCCTCTACAATTTCTGCCCTCTACAGCTCCCTCTGTTAGCATGAAAATCATCCCCTGATGTCCTAACAGATGTCCTATCATCCTGACCTCCTTGTCAGTGTTTTCCACATATTCTTTTCCTCTCCGATTATGCGCAGAACCTCCTCATTCCTTACCTTCTCAATCCACCAAATTTTCAGAATTCGTCTGTAGCACCTTATCTCAAATGCTTTGATTCTCTCCTGTTCCGGTTTTCTCACAGTCCACGTTTCACTACCCTACAATGCTACGCACCGGACCTACATTCTCAGAAATTTCTTCCTCAGATTAAGCCCTACGTTTTTTGATACTAGTAGACTTCTCACGGCCTGGAATTCCCTTTTTGCCAGTGCATCTCCTTTTAATGTCCTCCTTGTTCTGTCCGTCATTGGTTACTTTGCTGGCTAGGTAGCAGAATTCCTTAACTTCATCTACTTCGTGACCATCAATCCTGATGTTAAGTTTCTCGCTGTTCTCATTTCTGCTACTTCTCATTACTTTCGTCTTTCTTCAGTTTTCTTTCAGTCCATACCCTGCAGTCATTGTTCATTTCATTCAGGAGATTCTGTAATTCTTCTTCACTTTCACTCAGGGTAGTACTGTTATCAGCGAATCGTATCATTGATATCCTTTCACCTGTTATTTTAATATCACTCCTGAACTTTTCTTTTATTTCCATCATTGCTTCTTCGATGAACAGATTGAACAGCACGGGCAAAAGACAGCATCCCAATCTTACACCCTCTTCAATCCGAGCACTTAGTTCTTGGTCGTCCACTCTTAATATTCCATCTTGGCTGTTGTAAATATTCTATATTACCCCTCTCTCGCATAGCTTAACCCAATCTTTCTCAGAATTACGAAAATCTTGCACCATTTTACATTGTCGAATCCTTTTTCCAGGTCGACAAATCCATAAACGTATCTTAATTGTTCTTTAGTCTTGCTTCCATTATCAATGGGAAAGATCAGAATTACCATTTTGGTTCCTTTACCCTCCCTAAAGCCAAACTGACTGTCATCTAGCGCATCCTCAATTTTCTTTTTCATTCTTCTTTATATTATTCTTGTCAGCAACTTGGATGCATCAGCTTTTAATATGGTTGTACGATAATTCTCATTCTTGTTAGCTTTTGAAGTCTTTGGAATTGTGTGGATGATATTTTTCAGAAAGTCAAATGGTATGTCGCCAGACTCATACATTCTACACTCCAACGGGAATAGTAGTTGTGTTGCGACTTCCCCCAATGGCTTTATGAATTCTGATGGCATGTTATCTATCCCTTCTGTCTTATTTGATCTTAAGTCATTCAAAGCTCTCTTAAATTTAGATACTAGTACTGGATCCCCTCTCTCTTCTAAATCGACTCCTGTCTCTTCTTCTATCACATCAGACCCTTTGCCGTGGCTGCACACTTCGGACGTCGTAGCGCCTACTGCATCGGCACCCCACTTTACGTCGAACCATCACGGGATGCCTGCATCACACGGTGTATATTCGCCAAGAAAGCCTACGTCGTCTGTGTTGTGGAAAGAAAGACTTACCGGCGGGCACAACACAACACAGCACCAGGTCTCCACCAACAGCCACCAGGGACCGCTGCCAGTTAGCGGAGCCTGCAGAACAACTTCAACAGAGGTCGCAGCTTGCCTAGGAACCACTTTGCTAAACCAGGAACGTGATCGCAAATGGTTCCGGCAGATACATCCGCCAATGGGCTTCATAGAGACGTCCATTTCTCTTCAACTGTACTACCTACTGAGCTATTCCTTATTGCTGTATCTATAGCCTACCGGCAAAAGGCATTTCGACTCACCGCTCGGAAGGACACAGAGCTGCCACCCCGGCAGTCACGGCCAGACTCCTCTTCTAGCTGGTCGTTCTCTTGGTATAGTCGACGAACCTCTTGGCGTTGTAAAACTGTTTGTGTTCGCTCCCCATGAAGAAACGGGTCTTTTATTGTTATTTGATATTTTGTATTTGTGAAGATCCGCGGTTGGCCTAAAGTTCTTTTGCATATTGTATTATTGTTTCGTTTTGGTAAGTCCAATAAACTATTTTCAGACTTGTGTTTTCCACGTTTCTATTCTACTAGCACAGATACTTCATCTTCCGCCTCATAGAGGCATTCATTGTACTCCTTCCACCTATCCAATTTCTCCTCTGCATTTAACAGTGAAATTCCCTTGGCACTCTTAATGTTGCCACCCTTGTTTTTAGTTTCACTGAAGGATATACTGACTTTTCTTTATGCTGAGTGAGTCCTTCCGACAATAATTTCTTTTTCAAATTTGTCTCACTTTTCATCCAGACATTTCGTCTTAGCTTCCCTGCACTTCCTATTTATTCCATTTCTCAGAGAATTTTATTTATGTATTGCCGAATTTCCCTGAACATTTTCTCACTTTCTTCTTTCACCGATCAACTGAAGTATTTCTTCTCTTACCTTTGGGTCTTCGCAGTTACCTTCTATGTACCGATTTCTTTCTTTCCATCTTCTGTGATTATCCATTTTAGAGATGTCCATTCCTCTTCAACTGTACTACCTACTAAGCTATTCCTTATTGCTGTATCTGTAGCCTTAGATAACTTCAACCGCATCTCGTCATTCCTTAATACTTCCGTATTCCTTTTCTTTGCGTATTGTTCTTTGTGACTAATGTCTTTAACTTCAGGCTACTCTTCATCACTACTATATTGTGATCTGAATCTATATCTACTCCTTGGTGCGCCTTGCAATCCAGTATCTGATTTCGGAATCTCTGTCTCACCATCATGTAATCTAACTGTAATCTTTTCGTATCAGCCGGCCAAGTATACGTACTGCTCTTGTGATTTTTGAACAGATTATTCGCTATTACGAACTCAAATTTGTCACAGAACTCAATTAGTCTTTCTCTTCCATCATTCATTGTCCCAAGCCCAAATTCTCCTGTAAACCTTTCTTCTACTACTTCGTGTACAACTGCAATTCCAGGCCCCCATGACTTACTTACTGCATTACCTTTTCAAAATCCTCAGATACTTTATCTCTTCTTCTTCTTCAGCTTGAGACTTCGGTATTTATACCTAAACTATCGTTATTGGTGTTGGTTTTTTGTTGATTCTGATAAGACGAACACTATCACTGAATCGTTCACAGGAAGAGACTCTCTGCCCTACCTTCCTATCCATAACGAATCCTACTCCTTCACATCCTACGCCATACACTGTGTGACAAAGACATTGGACAGCATGGGTCAGTGCCAGTACTTCATAACACTGGATTTGTGTAGTGGCTACCACCAACTGAAAGTGACACAGGTTGACCGACCGAAAACGGCATTCTCAACGCCGGCTGGACGCTTTACGTTTCGTCGCATACCTTTTGGGCTTGGCAACCTTGTATTCAGAAGTTATTCCAGAAAATTTGGAGGAGTTGCGCGAAGTCTGCACGTATCCCAGTTGACGTTGAGTTTAGAGAAATGTCATTTTGTATTTGCAAGAATTTCGTTTTTTGGATCACATTGTAGGGCAGAATGGAATTATTACCGATCCACAGCTAGTTGAGGCTGTTTAAAATGTTCCAACACTTACCAGGGTAATGGAATTTAAATTTTATTTGGGTATCATGAATTTTTAACTTAGGTATATTCCGAAATTAGTAAAAATTACAATCTCCCTCACGCAGTGAAGTTTCATTGGACAGCTGAGATTGGTGCGGCGCTCCAGAAGTTATAAGATCTTTTGACATATTATCTCGTTTTGGTCTATCTGGATTTTTGAAAACCGTTCAGTCTCTCTTGTAATTAGTGTGATTTTGCGCCAGTAGTTATTTTGTATATAGATGTACAGGAGCGCCCTACTGCGTTCGCTTCACGGCAGCTCAATAATCCTGAACGAAATTATTCCACTACAGAGAAGGAAATGCTCACAGTGATTTTTGGACCTGGGTACTGTCGTTGTTACCTATATGGTAGGCGATTTAAAGTGACGACTGATCACACAAAGCTTAAGTGGGTTTTAGGACTTACAGACCAATGAGTAGGTTGTCGAGATAGGCCGTGCATTTAAGCGATTTCGATAACAAGGCAGTACATAGGATGGGAACGTGGATTGATTCAGTCGCTTGATACGCCTATGGAACACCCAGGCATAGACGTAAGCGAATGGAGGGCAGCACAGAGTGCTAACTCGAGCTGTCGGTGGTTTGCTAAACAACAGCAGTTTTGCACGGAGAACTGAGTATTATATCGAACGATGTCAAACGGTCCATGGTTAGTGGTGCTCTAGAGCCCGGGTGACGAAGTGTTGAGGCAAGCCAATGATTCCATTTTAGTGGGACATTCGGGTCAAAGAGCAAGGGAGAGAAGGATAGCGCAGAACTATTGCGGGATGACGCATATGCAGGATGTGGACCATTACGTGAAAAAATGTGTTCCGTATACACAAAGAGCAGAACTTAACAGCAGAAAATTAAAGTACGGCTCTTTACCGTAGGGTTGGAAATTCTACGACCCATAGGACAAACAATATCAAGGAATCCTCAAGTATTACGCATTATTCACCATGTTTCTCGTTACGTTCCCATGGTAGTTTTACCGGACCAGCATGCCACGACGGTATACGAAATAGGATAATATGACGGGTCACCAATATATGCTAAGACCTAGAGCAGGGATACGGACTGACACTAGGATTTTCTTTCCTCCCAGGACGCACGTTCCTACTCCGGGACGAGAGCAGATGGAAGCAGCATCTGGGAGCACATTCAGTCTATAGAGGAGAGATGGACCATAGAGTCTTCCTTATGTGTTAGGACAATTGTACTACGGGCGTGTGGCCGAGGAAATAAAGGTACGTCCTCTGTCGGGAGATGATTATGTCGGATGGCCAGTGGAAATTAAGCGTAAATTGCAACAATTTGGCACTCGTGAACCAGATTCGGAGACTGGAAGAAACGTTAGGGAAATTGCACGGAATATCGCATAATCAGTCAGGGTATAACGGCACACAAGGGAAGTATCGTCTCTTGCGATTAGAGTTTGCAAAGCTACAGGTGCAGCTCCGACAGATTAAGGGTCCTAAAGACAGTATTTGGTACAACCGAAGCGGATGACATAGCTAACGTCAATAAGGCATTACAGGAAGTGCGGAAGGAGACAGAAAGCAACGTGCAGGCAGTGAATTTGCACGAAATCCAGTTCGCCAATTTGGAAAGGAATGTGCTGAATAACGCTCGGCATCTTCGTGATTTGGCCCCTGCTCTAATTTCGCACATTAGGCCATCTGCCGAAACCACCAGTCAGGACTTGCGTGTAACTGTTGATCGCTTGAACAGTGAGATTCTTCAGGCTTTCCGGGCGATCTAATGACATCTTCGATTGTCGGGTGTTCTGTAGGATATCAGCGTCGTACTTGCATGATATTTCGGTATCGTAACTCGTTACCTTCATCAGGTGCGACTTAGGCAGAACCCAAGATGTCGCTTGAACGATATTCATGCACAGTTAATGCCTGTCGCATAGCTACGGAGTCTTGCTGACAGTTTGACGGATGCTTGTGTTGAAACTGCGGAGTTGCATGAACCACTCTTCTACGAGATTCACATATGCGCATACCCAGTAGCGTGGAAGTCTCTGCAGAAGTACGTCCGACTAAAGGAAGTAACCGTGTAAATATTCTACACATCCAGTATTGGTAGAGGGTTCAAAACGACGTAAATAGTCAAGTGCAAACAGATGAGGGGATGCATTCTTTCCGTAGAAGGGGGGATTGTAGAGGGTCGAATAATTAGAGCGATTAAATTATTTAAAGGTAGGAGTTTTTTTTTTCATCAGTCTAATGACTGGTTTGATGCGGCCCGTCACGAATTCCTTTCATGTGCTAAACTCTTCATCTCAGAGTAACACTTGCAACCTACGTCCTCAATTATTTGCTTGACGTATTCCAATCTCTGTCTTCCTCTACAGTTTTTGCTCTCTACAGCTCCCTCTAGTACCATGGAAGTCATTCCCTCATGTCTTAGCAGATGTTCTATCATCCTGTCCCTTCTCCTTATCAGTGTTTTCCACATATTCCTTTCCTCTCCGATTCTGCGTAGAACCTCCTCATTCCTTACCTTATCAGTCCACCTAATTTTCAACATTCGTCTATAGCACCACATCTCAAATGCTTCGATTCTGTTCTGTTCCGGTTCTCCCACAGTCCATGTTTCACTACCATACAATGCTGTACTCCAGGCGTACATCCTCAGAAATTTCTTCCACAAGTTAAGGCCAATATTTGATATTAGTAGACTTCTCTTGGCCAGAAATGCCTTTTTTGCCATAGCGAGTCTGCTTTTGATGTCCTCCTTGCTCCGTCCGTCATTGGTTATTTTACTGCCTAGGTAGCAGAATTCCTTAACTTCATTGACTTCGTGACCATCAATCCTTATGTTAAGTTTCTCGCTCTTCTCATTTCTACTACTTCTCATTATCTTCGTCTTTCTCCTATTTACTCTCAAACCATACTGTGTACTCATTAGACTGTTCATTCCGTTCAGCAGATCATTTAATTCTTCTTCACTTTCAGTCAGGATAGCGATGTCATCAGCGAATCGTATCATTGATATCCTTTCACCTTGTATTTTAATTCCACTTCTGAACCTTTCTTTAATTTCCATCATTGCTTCCTCGATGTACAGATTGAAGAGTAGGGGCGAAAGGCTACAGCCTTGTCTTACACCCTTCTTAATACGAGCACTACGTTCTTGATCGTCCACTCTTATTATTCCCTATTGGTTATTGTACATATTATATGTGACCCGTCTCTCCCTATAGCTTACCCCTACTTTTTTCAGAATCTCGAACAGTTTGCTCCATTTTATATTGTAGAACGCTTTTTCCAGGTCGACAAATCCTATGAAAGTGTCTTGATTTTTCTTTAGCCTTGCTTCCATTATTAGCCGTAACGTCAGAATTGCCTCTCTCGCCCCTTTACTTTTCCTAAAGCCACACTGATCGTCAACTAGCGCATTCTCAGTTTTCTTTTCCATTCTTCTGTATATTATTCTTGTAAGCAGCTTCGATACATCAGCTGTTAAGCTGATTGTGCGATAATTCTCGCACTTGTCAGCTCTTGCCGTCTGCGGAATTGTGTGGATGATGCTTTTCCCAAAGTTAGATGGTATATCGCCAGACTCATATATTCTACACACCAACGTGAATAGTCGTTTTGTTGCCACTTCCCCCAATGATTTTAGAAATTCTGATGGAATGTAATCCATCCCTTCTGCCTTATTTGACCGTAAGTCCTCCAAAGCTCTTTTAAATTCCGATTCTAATACTGGATCCCCTATCTCTTCTAAATCGACTCCTGTTTCTTCTTCTATCACATCAGACAAATCTTCACCCTCATAGAGGCTTTCAATGTATTCTTTCCACCTACCTGCTCTCTCCTCTGCATTTAACAGTGGAATTCCCGTTGCACTCTTAATGTTACCGCCGTTGCTTTTAATGTCACCAAAGGTTGTTTTGACTTTCCTGTATGCTGAGTCTGTCCTTCCGACAATCATATCTTTTTACATTTATTAAATTAGTTAAAATGTGGAGAAATACTGGGAACCATTATTCATATGTCTGTTACATTCCGTTGCTCAGCTCGGTGGTATGGTACCGTGACACAAGTGAGTTGGCACAGCATCGAGTTAAGCAACACAAAAGAGAACGGCAGAGAACATGACAAGAGGCAACTTGCCACACGCCAGGGTGTCAACAAAATGGCTCAAATGGCTCTGAGCACTATGGGACTCAACTGCTGAGGTCATTAGTCCCCTAGAACTTAGAACTAGTTAAACATAACTAACCTAAGGACATCACAAACATCCATGCCCGAGGCAGGATTCGAACCTGCGACCGTAGCAGTCTTGCGGTTCCAGACTGCAGCGCCTTTAACCGCACGGCCACTTCGGCCGGCAAGGTGTCAACATCGAGGGTGGTAATCGGGTCATTTGCTCCAGTCTAACAACACTAGAATATTTCACCCACCCACTGTGGAGGAAGAACCCTAAACAGCAGGGGCGGAATTTCGTATTAAAGGACCAACAGCCAGCTCCTAGTCATGAGATGTTGGAGCGACTCAGCGCCTCCACAAGTTCGGAGACGTCAGTGTAATCGCAGCCATGGTAATAGTCGTACTGCAGGTTGCCGCCTAGCAGGCGCCAGAGCAACGCCGGCACTGTAGCCAGCTCTATCACGAGACGCCGTCAGCAGCCAGCCGCATGTAACAGGAGTCACCGCCTACGGAGCGGTGTGGTGACGCGTTGTCACCATCTCCCTGGGACAGCCCCCCCAAAATCAAGGTGACAGAGACTGAAGCCGGGGACTGTGGCCCGCCGACGCCAGACCACAGCCGCCTGGGATGGTAGCTGAGACAGGGCACTTACTTGTCCCACCGCCGCCGCCACTACACCCCCCCAGCCGCAATCACAGCAGAGGCCTGCGGCGCGTGGTTCCAGCTGCCGTGGTATGACGTAGCAAGGCTGAAGCGCCGCTGTCGAGAAAGCAGATTTAATTTACGCCAGCGCAGCTATAGGCACAGCAGCAGGCGCACCTGTGAGCGTCCGACGGCCAACTTTTATCACTGTCGACAATATTACGAGCGGAAGCAAGCCTCGCCCAGTCGATCAACAGCCTATGCATTGTAGATGATCAATAAATGTTGTTATTCTGTCATCAAGAGTCATCCGTGTACACACTCCCACCATCCTCTTTCTCGCGCCCAGCACAGAACCCTCGTTCGAATCCAGCGACAGACAGTGGATTCCCGTGCCTGAGTACATATCTTATGTCACTGCTAAGCGTCATTTGAGTTGGTGTAAAAAGCGACACAAGTGGACAGTGGATGACAGCAAATGTATTTTCTGAATGTCACTATGCCCTGTGTCTGTCCGGTGGACAGGTTTTTGTGTGGAGAATGCCTGGAAAACTTTAGGTGCCATTGTTGTCGAGCCAACAGGAAAGTACAGACGGGGGTTGTGTTGCATTTATTTCATTCATTTATTTATTCATTTCATTAACAGTGCATAGTAACCCACCGCCTTGAACTGTAAGGTGGGTCCGATGCTTCTGAATCTCACAGCAAAAACCTCTCATTGTTACAAACTTATTAGTATACAGTTGTTAATGCTTTTTTTAAATAATATAAAGAACGTAATATATAAAGATTTCTCTGGGGTTACAGCGAATTGAATACTTAACAGTTGTTAAAATGATTCCATATAATTTGTTACTAACTAGTTGATGAGAATATAATTTAAATAATGCAAATGTCAAAGAAAAATTTAAAATATAAAATGTAATACATTGAGTGTGGTGAAAATAATTTGCAGTATGTAGATGGAAGTGATATGCTGTATTTGGATGTGTAATATAGTCTACGTAGCATGTTGATTGACAAAGGACTATTTCTACCTGTTTCGGTGCAACCTCGAGCTGTTCCCATCTGAAATGGTTTGTGCTAAAGTATGTTTACACAGATTATAAAGATTAAATACTGATTGAGCACTTCATTCGTGGAATACATAAATCACAGCTGTACAGTCTTGCTCAAAAGTATCCGAACGACCTGAATTGCATTTCGCCTGATTCGCATGCAACCCGCATAACTCAGCTGTCTAGCAGGAACTCTAATACCTCCTCGGTAGAGTCGTTTGACTATTGAAAATGGTTCCAACAAGTCACCACTACAAAACCCTGTTCTGTATCGCAATAACTCAAGATGTAAAGTTATACCACGATACTACAAATATCAGGGAACACCTTATCACAGAGAAGACTGTCCTTAAGGCTTGTAAGCTCACATTTATTACAATAAATGACATACCTGAAATGTTACCACTCCCATTATGACGTCAGATAGGCAATGAACGTAGTAAGTTCCTCGTATTCACGATTTCCTCTTCAAAGTAACATACCGTACTTATTATTTAACACAAAATGACATTAACAATTTAAGTAATTCACGAGCAGCTAATTGAGAATATGTATGAACTTCAGATGACACGAAGAACCGTCTCGCTCTGCGTATGGAATCAAACCCAGGTCATGCAGATTAAACAAAGATTTCGTGACTGACGGAAACTAACAGTCATTTCTGATTAGGCACACAGAGAGTGATACACCTCGATTTTAGACAGTATAAGTTAGCAAATATCAACTTTAAATTACATAACGCAAACATTTTTAACAGACGTGAATTCGTGCCCAGCATCTATTGTCCCTGTTAAGGAACTACGAGAGATGTTAAATATTGCTTCTTCACAAGTAACTTACTTGAGATGCCGTGAGGTAAAGCTTTGTGTTGGACAGGGATTCGAACCCAGAATCTAATCGGATTCATATCGAAGCACAATCAACTGTGACACATCGCATTTTCTCGGCAGTAGTTAGATGTTGTAACTGAAATGACGAGACGAAACATTAATTTTTTCCTTCCCAGGACTCCAACCCGGCATCTATCGCTGTTATATTCTAGAGAAAACGAACGTTAAATACGGGTTTGTTGCACCAGCAGCGATATGTGAGCTTGTTTGAACTAGAAATCATATGACGTAGAGTTCAGTGCTGAATGGGAATAGAGGCCCACACATATCGTTGTTGACTACACACAAAGAGACGTCAGCTACCAAATTTTTCTCCACCATTAGTGGCGGCCCAGGATTAGAAACCCATTCGCGAACAATATGTGGAGATGTTGAGGAATCTGCAGTTTTGAACAAACAACAAATTGTAGCCGATCTGTCTTGTCACGAAGGGATCACGTTCAGCTTTAAGGGCGGTCTGAGTTGCATTCGCAGTTCAGAATCAATTTTATTGACATACAGAAGCTCAAATGAAAGATGGAATAAATGTCCTGTGACCCAACATGGCGTTTGTTTCTTGACTAGAAATAAATAACTAGTATAAGAAAGGTTACTGGTGATAGTTTCTACATGTCGCAACTCCAAACTTTATTGTGGTTCAATCTAACGTCTACTTGGTAAAGAAGGAATATCATCTTTAATGTGAATATCAGACCACAATGCCATTATATCTTCTTCACTTGGTGTAGCCAGAAGAGAAAGGAATCTGTCTCTTCTTATCTAAAATCATCGACAGAAGTCGGAATCGAACCCAGACCACAGGTATACGAACCTATCATCAACCCAACAGACCACCAAATCCTCTTCTCTCTTATTAATTTTTCTATCGTAACGTTGTTGCGCCACACTGGATGAGAATTCTGACACATACGCTCCCTGTAGTAATTTGTAGCATGTTCAGTAAATTCATTTACTTGGTTGACCGAATCACAATGAACTAGCTGCCTTGGCTACCCAGTGCATACATTCGACTCTGTTTTGTAATCACCGAAATAAAATCACGTAACTGCCACCTACACAGAACTGCCAACGGTGTAGAATGCAGAAATTTAAATAGGAAGTGTTCCTTTCCACTTGAGCTAATCTATTGCGCTATCTGTTTGTTGAAAACTTCGTGCAGTGCAAAAGAAATGCTGTAACTGTTTGTCTCTCAGAAGTCTAGACGCAGCCATATGCATTATCTCACAGCACTGTGGAATGCAGAAGTTCTGGAGGAGTAGTTGTTGAGTTCTGGAGGTGCAGCAGTTATATGTAAGCTAGTAACGGAATGGTAAGTATCGTGTGCTGTAGAAAAGATGTAGGAAGTTCGAGTACATTCACTGCTAAATTTTTTTTAAATGCAATTCTGCTGTCCGCTGGGAAGTTATCAATGTAGTGGAACTTTGAACATAATTGCCTTAATTTCTCATCCCAAAATAGTCACATGTGGACAAAGAGCTAACTTCTGCGACATTTTGTTCTTCTCGGGTTTAATAGACAGCCAGGCAGCAGATGCCTCTCGAAACTTTTGTATTATGCATGAGGAGAGCGCATCGTGCCAAAATACGTCATAACAGTACTTTCTACATTAGGTGTCGTGTGGTAGTGGCATTTTATCCTTCTTCAAACTTTGTTTGATAGATTTAACTCAGAACAAGTTTTCTACATCCATGTAATCAATAAACTGCATGTGCATTGTCAGCCCGTTAGAGATAACATCAGAGAATTCACATATAGCATGATGATTAATTTCACTCTCATGTTTACTATTGTTTTAACAACACTAAAGGAAATCGTATGAAAATTGTGCACTGTATTATAAGAAATGAAATAAAACTACCCACGACAACCTTATGACGAAAGTCTGCTTTATTAAAACTGAGTATCTGTACACAAGCGTGCCTCTATCGACACAAATTAGTAATATTCTACTCACATTTTGAATGAGTCTGTGTTTAATTGGTATGCTGTGTCATACTCAAGAGGTATGCAAATGTGACATTTCATAAATAATGTTATGTATTCCTAGAAACCCAAAATTTGCTTGTCAGCAGCGGAAAGAGCCGTTAACTGTTGTGCAGCATTGTAAGTTTTTCACCGTTGCACTATTAGCTAAAAGTATTTTCTTGCAATTTCCTTATCGACGTTTGATCTGACTGCTTGTAGCTCTTTCCCAGAAGGGATAAAAACGTTACATTCAGTGAGACTGGAACTACAACTTACAACACACGCTTTTTCACAGCTCAGCACATTACCACAGAGCTGGCAAAGAGGCGCATGTCTTACTTGATAACAATATCGCGCTGCCTTTCTTCAGTTATTTGCGCCTAGAAATGGCTGTCGAGTACTGCCAAACCAAAAGGGAAGAGATCTTACTGCCCTCCGATATAAGTCGCTGTCAGTTCTTCCATATGATTTGGTCGACATGACCGTTTCAAGTTGTGTATGACAGATAATGTTTTAAAAAATCAATTGTTGTCCTTTGCATTAAACAGAAAGATTTTCATTCTAAGCTATCCAAGTACAAAATTTTCGCAATATTAGTTCAAATTTAATATTCGCTTCTATAATGTAGGAAAGTATTTCATAGTTGCAAAACTCGCATCCGACTCATTGACCTTACACTTCGTTTTACCTGATTTTGTAATCAGTTAAATAAAATAACATGACCTTCCAGTGGGAGACATTTCGTCCCCCTTTTCCTACAGTGAAGGTTGTCAGTAAGCTTTTTGCCTTCCAACCAGCGAAATGAGGCAGAGCACAGCCGGTAGAGAATTCACAAACCACGATTTAGTGCCGTTAAGACGAATTCTTTAAACATTGTCGTAGGTGAAGGAATTTAGTTTCTTCTTAAATTGTCTTAAGCAGTAACGTTCACAGATATCTCAAATAGGAAAAATCTCATTATCCAGGTACGAAGGTTGTTAAACAAACTTCCCACAGTTTGTGGCAGGTTGATCTTTTCGTCTGACAGCACTGTGTAAGTATTTTGTCTAAGAGGTATCACAAGTGGCCGGCCGAAGTGGCCGTGCGGTTGAAGGCGCTGCAGTCTGGAACCGCAAGACCGCTACGGTCGCAGGTTCGAATCCTGCCTCGGGCATGGATGTTTGTGATGTCCTTAGGTTAGTTAGGTTTAACTAGTTCTTAGTTCTAGGGGACTAATAACCTCAGCAGTTGAGTCCCATAGTGCTCAGAGCCATTTGAATTTTTGAGATATCACAAGTAGTGTTCCTATAGCTGTGAGAATCATTGGTTGAAAACGAGTTTAACACCAATGGGTACAGTACTGCTAAATATTCAAAATGATTATGAACCTACGTCTGAGTTCATCCACAAACTGTGGCGTATTTATAATATTGAAGGTAGACTGTGTGTCCTTGTCTTCCTTGAGTGGGCAGTGGAAGGCGTTTACACACACGTATACAATACTATGAATACTTCGAACGCTATAGTTAACGTTTCTCTCATAAATTACTTTTTTTTTAATTCTTCCTGGTCTTCAACATTCAATATGTGCTGTAAATACGGTCTTAGACCAAAAAATTGACCGGCAAGTCGTTCATGTAAGGTGGACAATACAGACGTGCTTCTCTCAGAATCCTATGTCCGGCAATATTCTCGATCTGGCAACATTGTAGACTGCGGTACTTCCCAGAGGAAGTCTTCTCTGCAGTCTTAGCACATCATTCTTAACTACGACGGTAGTCTTGAGGTAAAACGCGAGACTAGCTATTATGAATTCTGGCGACCGAAAGCACACGTTGACAATATTTTTATCGCCACCTTTCCTCTCGGTGCTGAAGCTATGAGTGTAATTCAAGCGAATCTACAGTATATTTCGCTTTCTGTCATATTGGTAATAACAGTTTGTTGCAACAGTGTTTCAGCGAGAGATTTCTTGACCGACCATCTGGCCGGTATGCAAGGAGAATCCCGTGCTTGTGTCATAGGAAGATATGGAGAGAAGGCGCTGGGTTAGGTTAATTTGCAGTATTTTCTCCTACCAGTTGTGTCAAACATTCAAGTGTATAATCTTCCCTCACAATTACAGTTTCCCACAAAATATATACGAGTAAAACACTTACCTTGGTAGTTTGTGACAAAAGATTATTTCAGTACAATGAAAAGTCCTATGCCCACCTTACACGAAAAGTAAGATAACAAACACTTTACACGCCGAAATCGATTGCATCTATGTGCAGTCTAGTGATCATGCAAGTAGAATTTCATGAATTGCTCTATAATGTGGAAAAATGTTAGTGCAAATGGAAGCTATAAGAAACACAGTTAGCTAATGAACCCGTGCCACGTAACAATCAATTCGTTTGAAAATTCAGAAGAGAAGAAACTAAAAATTACGCCCATTAAGGCAGAAACTAAAGTGTAGATGCGGGCATTGGGCGGATCTGCGCTTTTTCATCTTCAGATCTATACAAATAACTAACCAGCGTATTCATTGCTTTCGTAATGTTTCCCTCTTGTTTAGTCTTCTAATGATGTACTAGATCCGCACCCATGAGTCTGATTGTTTCTTCTTATCCTCTTTGTGTGTTATTCCTCGGTGTTCAAAAAGCAAAATATTATGCCTGCTCCCACGAGGTATTAGAACGAGGTCGCAAGAAGGCTAACGAATTATAATCAAAATACACAGAGACGCCAATTTGTCTGTCGTCATGGTGTTAAGTCGACAGAAATAAACATCTTCGTCTTGTTATGCAAATATTTGCGCTGTATTTTACATTAAAATTTTGCTATCAAAATTAAAATAGGAGAAATTTTTCTTTTTTCACAGCACCTTAATCGCTGAAGTGAAGTTTCGCTGAAATTAACCAACATCTGCTTTAAACAAAGTCGTCTTCCTGTTAACACAGTAGACTCAGTACCACGTTCAGTTCCTATTCTCTTCTACAATTGCATTTAATCGCCGATGAACAGAGGCAACAAGCTATCTAAAGAATCTGTCACTCTGTGACATCTATCCCCACGCAGCGTGAACTGCTTCTGACAACGCTGCTTTGGATGTTGGTGCAGGTCTTTTGCTCTTTACAATTTTTTCTAGGCGCAAGTAAATGAAGAAAGGCAGCGCGTTATTGTTATCAAGTAACATCTTCATGAATTACTTTAGTTTTAATGTAATCTACGAGTAATTGCTGATGTTTGATATTAACATGAAAAGGATTCCGTAGACAGGGAAAGAACCTGTTCTTCGGTAACTACTTCTATAATGACCAAAAGGCATTAAGTGATCTTCAAGCACATGTCTTCCAGCAGCGGTATGAAGAAAATGATAGTAATAATGACGGTAATAATCGAATTATCCGGTAACTTCACACTTCACAGTGGATTTTCTCGAACTAAGAAAGTTGTTGAATTTGTGAAAATTTCAAAATGGCTTCACATCGAGCCTAAGATGCCTGGAAAAGTCTTTACATCCTGCTGACATGAGAATTGCATAATCTCCGCGTCAGAAGCTTGCTTCTACTCAACCATTTAATAAACTCGCATTTTTTTCACCGTTACTAATTTTGTAAGCTAAGCACATCATTCGTCACAGCACACTCCTGAGGCTGGGAAATGTGGCCACAATGGTCTGGTGGAACGAACTATCACAGGTGCAATGCGTAGGATCAGGCACTTACTTTTAAAGGGCAAAAACAGTTAAAGTTTACCTCTGGTAACCTCAAGAGAAAGACGTTATAATCCAGAATCCGCATTAAACATCATGTTCCTTTATTACCAACTGGGCGGAGCCGGTTTACGTTGGGAAATGACATAGCGGAAATGATGGTAAACAGAAATACACTCGCCAGTAAACTTACTTACATTAGAAAATTTTATTTTATTTGATGAACCGATAGCCATTTAAAGGAACAAGGCTCTTATTTTACTTGTACTTGAATGAACTAGAGACGTTGAAAAATTTGGTGCTGGACAGTGATTCGAATTCGCATCTCCTCTTTCGAGGATCTGAATCTCTCGGAACAGTATGGTTCAATCATTTCGTTCCTTTTCCCAAAACTGCAGTCTTCTCTACGTCTACTCCAAAGGTAAGTATGTGAGTCCGAATCCTGATCCAGTTCAAAAATATTCATAAAACCATTCAAGCCCTATCAGGTGCAACCGGCGTGCTAGTGAAATTTAACGTGCACTTTTAATGTCCGTTCATGTTGTAGTGGACTGGCAAGACAGCCAAGCCACTCGGAGGTAGCCGAAAGGCACGCTTTTAAGCTCATGCAGATTAGCGTGAGGTCTGGAACAAGGTAAAGTAATTATCCTATAAAGGAAAGAACGTAGTTCCTGGAATACTTAACTTTAATCCACAATTGGAGAACATCGCTCTTGTTTAGACATTATTACAGTCTCAGTATAAACTGGTAATGGCGCCTTGCTAGGTCGTAGCAAATGACGTAGCTGAAGGCTATGCTAAGTATCGTCCCCGCAAATGAGAGCGTAATTGTCAGTGTAGCATCGCTAGCAAAGTCGGCTGTACAACTGGGGTGAGTGCTAGTAAGTCTCTCTAGACCTGCCATGTGGCGGCGCTCGGTCTGCAATCACTGACAGTGGCGACACGCGGGTCCGACGTATACTAATGGACCGCGGCCGATTTAAAGGCTACCACCCAGCAAGTGTGGTGTCTGGCGGTGACACCACATTCCTCCCCCGCAAATCGGCGTACGGTTGTGTTATAAGGCTTCCGCCTGCCGTGGGGAGGACCCAATGTTGACGTATGCGACGAGGTGTGGAGCCTAACAACAGGAGAGGTTGTGCCACCCGCACCCGGCCATTCGGTCCGAGGGGAGCTAGGAAACGCCTGAAAACCTAGTCCAGGGTGCACGCCAACATGCGGTGTATGCGCCCGTAGACAGACAGGAGGAGCCGAAGGGTCGACCTCCATCAGAACGGGGCACCCGACGGGCGAAGACGACATCTGGTGCGGAGCGGGCAAGAGGTCCATGTCGAAGGACAGCTGGTCACGGGAAGCGATCGGCGGCGCGTGACCCAGGGAGGCGCTTGGCGGCTGCAGCGAAGCGTCCACTGCGGGCGTCGCCGGCGGGAGAACAGGCGGCGGCGGCGGCGGCGCGTCGCCATGGGGCAAAATGGAAGGCAGCGTCGGTAACACCTGGGGATGAGGCGAGCCAGTGGATGGGTCCCCAGGGCGCTGACCGGACGGCACCGTCGCTGAAAGCAGACGGGGAGCGGCAGAACCCGGGCGACGACAGAGGCGCAGCTGATTGAGATGCCGGCGCACCTCACCAGAGGCCCCCAAAACCAGATACATAGCGCGGCCGAGGCAGCGAAGAATGCGCCCTGCGAGCCAACGCCGTGAACCTCGATAGTTGCGATAGTATACAACGTCGCCTGGAGCAAAGGCAGGTGGCAGCCGCTGCACAGGAACCTGATGCGGCGGATGCAGCAAAGACATCAAGGTTCGATGAGGACGACCGTGGAGCAACTCAGCCGGCGAGCGACCATGTCGGGGCTGAGAGCGATACGAAGACAAAAAGAGCAACAACGCGTCCTCCCGAGAATGCGACTCTTTCAACTTCAACATCTGTGACTTGAAAGTCCGGACCAGTCATTCAGCGGCACCGTTTTACTGAGGCGAAAACGGCGCGGATGTCAGATGTTGAATACCATTGGCCTTGCGGAATGACTGAATTTCTGCGGACATGAATTGTGGGCCATTGTCGGAAACAATAGTCTGTGGAAGACCTTCTATGCAAAAGATAGCAGATAACGCTTGGATGGTGGCAGATGACGTCGTGGAAGGCATCCGGACAACAAAAGGAAAATTACTGAAAGAATCGATCACAACCAACCATCGAGCATTCCAGAATGGGCCAGCAAAATCGATGTGCAAGCGTTGCCAAGGGGAAGTGGTTTTAGGCCATGCAAAGAATTTCCGCGGCGGTGCGGATTGTTGTTCGGCACACGCCATGCAAGAAGAGCACATATTCGTAATCGCAGCATCGATTCCGAACCAAGTACAGTGCTGGCGAGCAAGTTGTTTCGTTCGCACTATACCCCAATGTCCTTGGCGGAGAAGCCGTAAGACTGAGGACTGTAACGAACGTGGGACTACCACGCTGGACGGATCATTATCAGAACGCAACATCAAAACACGTCGTACAAAAAGTCTCTCCTTGTAAGCAAAAAATCGGCGAACCAACGGATCCTCGATCCATGACTTCGACAAGGGCCATTGCATAGCAACAAAACGCAAAACTAAAACAAGGACAGGGTCAGCAGCTGTGGCTGTAGCTACACGACGAAAATCAATCGGAAACGATTGGACCACGTCATCGGTTTCCAAGTCAATGAACATGCAAGCAAGTTCGGAGGAATCGAATGCTCTATCCTCAGCAACAGGCAAATGGGACAACGCATCGGCGTTGCCGTGCTTAGCTGTGGACCGATACAAGATATCGTAGCGGTACTGCGAGAGAAAAATAGACCAGCGAATGAATTTCTGCGCTGTACGTGGAGGTACAGGCTTGTTCGGATGAAAAAGCGACGTCAAGGGTTTGCGGTCTGTGATGATGGTAAAGTGACGACCATACAAGAAATCATGAAACTTTGTAACACCAAATACGAGAGCCAAAGCTTCTTTCTCGATCTGTGAATAATTTCTTTGCGCAGACGAGAGCAATTTGGACGCAAAGGCAATAGGGCGATCATGTGATTCATCTTTGTGCGCAAGCACAGCACCGATCCCGAAATCCGATGCATCTACCATCAACAAAAGGGGTTTCTGGGGATCGAATGGCGTAAGGCAAGTAGTGGAAAGCAACGCCAATTTCAACTGGCGAAAGGCGCGTTCGCATTCCGTCGTCCAGACGAACGGAACATCTTTACGGCGTAAGCGAAGAAGCGGAGCTGAAATGGAAGAGGCGTGGCGAACATATTTATTATAGTAATTGATTTTTCCCAGCACACTCTGTAGCTGCTTCAAATTCTGCGGCGAAGGCAAGTCCTGTATGGCACGGAGGTGCCTGGACTCGGATGTATGCCTTGGGCATTGAGTACATGGCCCAGGTAGGGTAAGTCCCGAGCAAAAAACACACATTTGTCCTTCCGCAAACGAAGACCATTTTGTCGCAAGACCTGAAATGATGTTCTGAGATTGGCTAAATGTTCTTCTTGTGTCTTTCTGGAGATCACAATATCGTCCAGATAGTTTCCTGCAGTAGGGACCGACGCACAAACAGTTTTCAGATACTGCTGAAACAATGCAGGGGCGGATGCGCACCCGAATGGCAGTTTTTTGAATCGATACAAACCCAGATGCGTGTTAACCACGAAAACTCGCTGGGATTCTTCGTCCACCGGTATTTGCAAGTACGCATCCGGGAGGTCCAACTTCGAAAAATATTGATCCGGGCACAGTTTGTCAAAAAGATCTTCCGGACGGTGTAAAGGTAAAGTAGCAATCACGAGTTGTGGATTCACTGTAGCTTTGAAGTCCACACAAAGTCTCAATTTTCCTGAAGGTTTTGGCAAAATTACTAAGGGTGAGGCCCAGAGAAAGCCTGCACACGTTCAATTACACCTTGTGATTCCAAATTGTGTGATGTTCTTGCGACCTCATCACGCAATGCGTGGGGAACATTGCGCGCTCTTAAAAATTTCGGTTGCGCGTTGACTTTCAGTTCCAAATGTGCTTTATAGTTCTTAGCGCAACCAAGGCCCGGTGCAAAAATGTCTGCAAATTCGTCACATAGATGAGAAACACTGGCTGAAGGCACAGTCTGGTTCACGGAGAGGACCTGATTTACTATAGACAAGTTAAACAACTGAAATAAATCTAAACCAAGCAAGTTCACTGCAGAAGAAGAACGAAGGACGTAAAATGACACAAGTTTTGTTGGTCCCTTGTATGTTACACGAAGGCTGCACTGTCCTAATACAGGGATATTCTGACCGGAATAGCTAGTTAACTTAACATTTGTGGCACCCAACGGAGGTGTGCCCAGTTGTTTGTACGTGTCGTGATTGATCAGAGAAACTGCAGCTCCGGTATCGAGCTGGAATGGTATCACGTTGCCATGAATGTCCAAGTCTACAAAAAGTTTATTGTCCTGCGGACGACAAGAGCGACTGTCTTGTGCAATGTGAACAGACACTGGTACAGAAGCACTTGCGACTTGACGGGATTTCCTGCGACGTCGACGCACACTATTTGTGGGATGAACACAGTCACTGTTAGAGAGAATGGAATTAACTACATGAATGTCCATGGGCGAAGGTTCACGAGCCTGAGAATTCTTGGTTCGATTCCGATTCCAGCGCGAAGCAAAGGGCCTGGAATGGTTGTGAGTGTCCGATATAAGCTTTTTCTGGCAAACACTCTGAACATGTCCTTTTTTATTACAGAAAAAGCAAATAGCTTGGCGTGACGGGCAATTGTCACGCGAAAGTCTAGTTGCACACTGCGGACATGATTTTAGCACTGCATTTGCGTGCTTGCGCGGCACACGTAGCGGAGAGCTTGGCGGCAGCTGCGCGGACGGGCGCGAGGGCTGTTTACTGTTCCGTGCAGCGCGCCCAGCGGGCCGGTTAATGTGACACACAGCTGGGGAAGGTTCAAATGATTCCTGAGCAAAGTCAAGCGTGTCTTGCCGATCCAATATGTCTATCACTTGTTGAAGGGAGGGATTGACTAGTTTCAAAATCTGTTCCCTTATACGAACATCAGAAACGTTCTGTGCAATTGCATCACGTACCATAGTATCTGAATAAGGGAGTCCACATTCACACTCAAAAGCACAATCCCTAGTAAGGCATTGCAAAGTTGCAACCCACTCCCGATTAGTCTGACCGGCTGTACGTTTTGTACGAAAGAACGTATACCTTTTGGCAACTACATTGACTGAGTCTTTGAAATATGCATCTAATTCCAACAAAATTTCGTCGTAGGACAGAGTTGCTACGTCGCATCGGGGAAACAATTTCACTATCACTCGGTTCATCTGGACGCCTACACACGACATTAAGAAAGGCCGCCGCTCGTTACCTTGAATTCTGTAGGCGGCGAGATGGAATCCAAATTGGCGTGACCACTCCGTCCAGCTTTCCAGTGCCGCATCAAAAGGACGAAAAGGTGGTGCAACTGCGTGTTGTGGCTGCGGGAGCGGTGAAGCGGCGGCTGCCGCATCGTGTTGTAGTGCACGTTGACCCTGGACGAGCTGTCCAATGGCATCCAATAAGGCCTGCGTCTGCTGATTCTGCAAGCGATAAAATTCGGACAGTACATCTGGAGATAGTGGCGAAGCCATGACACAAGTAAATTAGTGCAGTATAAAGAAGAAGACCGTTTGTACACTCGTCGCCAACTGTAGTGGACTGGCAAGACAGCCAAGCCACTCGGAGGTAGCCGAAAGGCACGCTTTTAAGCTCACGCAGATTGGTGTGAGGTCTGGAACAAGGTAAAGTAATTATCCTATAAAGAAAAGAACGTAGTTCTTGGAATACTTAACTTTAATCCACAATTGGAGAACATCGCTCTTGTTTAGACATTATTACAATCTCAATATAAACTGGTAATGGCGCCTTGCTAGGTCGTAGCAAATGACGTAGCTGAAGGCTATGCTAACTATCGTCTCGGCAAATGAGAGCGTATTGGTCAGTGTAGCATCGCTAGCAAAGTCGGCTGTACAACTGGGGCGAGTGCTAGTAAGTTTCTCTAGACCTGCCGTGTGGGGGCGCTCGGTCTGCAATCACTGACAGTGGCGACACGCGGGTCCGACGTATACTAATGGACCGCGGCCGATTTAAAGGCTACCACCTAGCAAGTGTGGTGTCTGGCGGTGACACCACACATGTGTTGCCAACAATCGCAAGAGGTGTCGTTATTTCTGGTCAAACACGCACATGTCTTACTGTTGGTGAGTAAGCAACTGATACTTAAGCTATATTCGTGGATGCACGGTAGGTGTGCAGAGCGATTGTCTCTTAGTCACAAAAGTGTGTATCCTTATTTTAGATTCAAACACCTAGAAGCTGGTAAGAAAAACCGATTCGTAACATTTGATTTTACTTAGTTAACAATCCGATTACGTGTTGGGTTCGTATCTCTGTCACAGAACTTCACATCATGCACTTCATCTTTAAATGCATGCGCACTTTCTTACTTCAGAATGGTGGTATAACAGACATCTTTTGTGGTTATTTAACAGGGACGATAGGGTCTCGATAGGACTCACGGTTTATTACAAATATTGTCGTCTTCTATTTTCAAGTTTAGATTTTGTTACCGGTATTGGCGAAAGTTTCGGTAATTCATGACTCTTCATGGCTAGTCATCAATATGATATGAGTAGATTAGATTAGATTACATTAGATTAATTCTTGTTCCATAGATCATGAATACAACATTTCGTAATGATGTGGAACGTGTCATTTTAGTGAAAGATTTCTTTACATACCCATGATTCAATTTCTTTATAACAATTTTTTACTTTGTCTCTCTTATTCTCTTTTATTTCTCTCTCTCTCTCTGTCACACAGACACACACACACACACACATACACACACACACACACACACACACACACACATCCTTTTATTATTTTTATTTGTTTGTTGTGCTCGACTATCGGCGACGCACGAAAACGTATGTGAATGATTTTCTTAGTTTTGAGTACACTTACGAAAGGAATATAAAAACAACTCTGAGAGTTACTGATTTATGATGCTTGGCGACACCAGCTATGGTCACTTCCCAGCCCGCTGTAGGATCACATCGGTTGGTCTTCTTCCTGCTGGTACTGTAACTGAGATTTGGCAACAAGGTAAGGTATGTTTGACAACTCTGTTCTCGACGAGTTACTTCCTGGTGTGCACGGAATTAAGCCTAAAAGTTCACTTGATTTTTCCTGTCATTTCCCTTGAATAATCTGAGTTATTATCGTTTGAGGTGTCACAAAAGATTGTAAATTTACGGTTTTCAGCCCAGGAAAGTCGTTGCACGTGGAAATCGCAAGTAATCTCATCCTTTAAATAGCGGTTTACGAGTTCTAGCCATTATTGGCCTCGTAAGAGGAAGCTAAGACATGTGCCTCTTTTGCCAGCTCTGTGGTGGATAGTTCGCCGGCGTACGGCGTGGAGGTAGGACGTAGTGTGGTGTGCGCTGCGCCTTCTGTGCTTGCGCGTGGTAAGTCTCGCGCTTGCTGTAGCTTAAAGCTCTGTTTATCGAACACTTCGAGAAGGAATGAGTAGTATGCAGTGATGGCTATACCAAGTCGAAAAGATACGTTGAAACTTACCTTTGATTCTCGATGTGCCAGACCTAAGTCGTTTGAAGTAGAGAATTGGTTAGAAGAAGACGTGAAGCTCTCCTTTAATGATATAATCGGGATCCACCTGTCGATTGTAGCTTGTGTCGTGTTTGTTAAAATGCGTAGCTCCGAGTTGTGCGAGAAAATATTTGAGTCTTCCGGAGGTGTCATGAAATTTAAGCACTCAGATGGAAACGTTGGTGAAGTCACCGTTGCACATGCTGGTTTTGTCATTCGCACAGTTAGAATCTTCGAGTTGCCTTTTGAGACAACAACAGACCAAATTAATGCCGTAATTTCACCCTTCGGGAAAGTGCTCAGCAACTTTGCCGAGAAATGGTCAAGCGCGCATAAATTCCCAGTACTAATTGGAGTACGGCAGCTTCGAGTAGAGTTACAAAAGCACATCCCGTCGTACATCAATGTCTGCGGATATAGAGGGATTGTAATTTATGACGACCAAACGCGAACCTGCGCCGCCTGTAACAAGCCTGGGCACGTTCGCGCAGAATGTATACAGCGGCGCGCTGGACAGCTGCCGGCCGGCGAGGCCGCCAGGCCACCGGCGATGACAACACTGCCTGGAACCTACGCCGCCGTGGCACGCGAACGGCCGACTGTCTCCTCAGCCCCTGAATCGTGTGCAAATACAAATTCTCCTGACACTGAAATTCCGATGGACGTCAGTGCCGTCATAGCTGACGACCTACAAGAGTCCCGCCAATCTACGGAAATAGTTGACGTTCCACCGAAACAGGCACCTGCAACTGTTAAGGCAGCAGATCCGCCGGAAGTTGAAGACCGACACACCTTTCAGGAAAGCGAAACTAACATGGATACTGAAGAAAGTCCGCCGAGAGCCAATTCTCCAAAAAAACGCCGGCTGGCGCGCAAAGGTGCAGAGGAGACAGCTCCTACACTCCGACAAAAAGCAAAGGTAATAGGTAGTAGCTTAAGCCAACAGATGGCTGACAACACGAAAGCGACACCAGTTTCTGAGGAGCGTTCCCCTCCTGCGCTGGAAAAACGGGACGTCCAAGGAAAGCTAACAAAGAAAGTATCCAGCCACCCTCAAGAAGCGAGTCACTCTCCTGAAGATTCACTCGTCCAACCCACGACGACAACGTCAACCAGCTGGGCACACGAAAGCGATCATAACAATGTGGATGAAGAAATGACAGAAGTTTCAGAACCTAAAACAAACTGTACTCCAGCCTCAAAGGTGGCTGATTCCTTCAACGAAAACGTCTCCGTGAACGAAATTTCTAAAGACCAAGAACACACCACTGAAACATTTGCTACCGATGAATATAATTAAAATGAGTTTTAAAGCTGACGCTTGCGAGACAAAACGGAAGAATGTTGTTTAAAGTTTGATTAAGTAAAACGACATACAAGCGTACAAGATCGCTACAGTAAACCTTAATAAGATTCATAGTTTCTTTAAATTACAGAACTTAAAAGATTTTATATATGCTTCTAACAGTGACATTATCCTTTTACAAGAAGTGACAGACATTGAGCTCAGTAACGTACCTGGCTTCAACGCCATTATAAACCCAGGGCATGGAACGGAAATGACCACAGCTCTGCTCGCAAAGGAGGGCATAGTAGTCCAAGATGTGGTAACACTACCCAACAGTAAAGGCATAGCGGCCACAATAAACAATGTAACCTCCCCACAAAAATGAATGAATGATAATTATTTATTATAAATAGGAGCCAAGTGTGTAACCTCCCCGTAAAAATATGAAAATGAAAAGAATTGAATAGAATTGAGAATAGTGCCAAATGTTAGCTTCCCACAGTAATAAAAATCAATGATAATAAAAAAGTGCAAAAATTTTAAGTCCCCACAAAATTAACGTTAAGATGAACCCGGTAAATTTTATAAGGGCAGCAGCGCTGACCTTAGGCCCTGTGCAATAATTAATCTGATAAATTGAAGGGCAGCATTGCTGATCTTAGGCCCTGTGCAATAATTAATCTGATAAATTAAATCTGGGAGGAAAAGTATAGGAAATATTGTTTTAATTAGAATGATTCTTTTCTTTAAAATGATTGCTTTGAAAACAAAATTATGATTGGGGCATCTCTTGAACAAATTAATTACAATTAACATACATTACATTATCAGATGTGCGCAATGCTGCTTCATTACCTTATTTAACAATATACCTCGTCCCGAAACTTAACCACAGACTCATGTCGACGCCCGCCGACTCCTCACACACAACTCCGATTCGCAACTGAACTACATGCTCTCGCGACTCGTTACGTACAACAACTTCCTCGCAACTGCGTCCAACTCAGAACTGAACTCTCGCGCAGTCAATCGCAGACTAGCAACGATAAATAACTCTCTGGTCAGAGATTCTGTCATGCCTCGCCATCGCTGCTACTGAATACATACGTGTTTCATAACCCTCCATTGGGGGGGGGGGGGGGGGGCAAAAATGTCACTGCGATGGTGAGTCATTTGGACTTGCCATGAGCAACAAATTTTTTTCTTAACTAATTAACTTTACAATCACAGAATATTCAGATGTAGATCATGAAGTAAATGTGGTGCACATGCACCGAGTACAAAATATATATACAATGAGTACAAAACAAATGACATAAGTGCACTCACACTGAAAAACTTCAGCATTTTCACAACAAATAAACATAATGGCAAAAAATCATGTTGACAAGTGACATAAGTGCACATGCACTGCAGTTCAGAACATATCAGCAAATCAAAATGTACATACAATGAGTAGTATGCATGTTAGAAAAATGACAAAAGTGCACACGCACTGTAGTTCAGAATATATCAGCAAATCAAAATGTACATACAATGAGTAGTAATCATGTTAGAAAATAACAAAAGTGTACACGCACTGTAGTTCAGAATATATCAGCAAATCAAAATGTACATACAATGAGTAGTAATCATGTTAGAAAATAACAAAAGTGCACTCGCACTGTAGTTCGAAAAAAAATGTATAAGCCATGAATACAAATGATGTTAGCAAAAAAATGATTTTCACTTTGTTACAAGAATTAGGATAGGAAATGGAAGGATTGCATCATGGTTGTAGCACTTTAGGTTGCACGCAGCTGCACTGAAAGTCCATATCTTTCCACAGAAGTACAACACCAAGTCAGACAATCTGAAGTTCTTTTCCCAGAAGTATTTATCAGCGTACCCAAGACACTCAAATGTCGTAGTAATATTCCATGTTATCATTTTGGCAGTACATCAGGTACACCAAACAGTGGTACCATAATAACGTCTCCATCGCTCACGGTGGTGGACAGCATGTCGTGTCAACACCACGCTCTTACAAGGCACACCAACGTAGAATTAGTGCAAAAATCAAATATAGTGCTCCATGATCAATAGGATATACAGGAAAAATGGATATTGCAGTAATTCAGGGTAGTTAGGTCAGAAAGTGAAGGACATTAAGTCACATACTAGTCTTCATTGGGAATTACATTAGTAGTTTGCGGCATTCATAGCCCAGTTATTGAACATTTCTGTACCATGTATGTAGTATTACAGAAAAATTTTCATTAATTGATTTACAGACAACATTGTCATTGGTCATTTCAATACCGTAATCAGTAGCGTTCATTTCCCAGTTACAAAGCATAATTAGTAGCATTCATTTCCTTGTTACACAGCATAATTAGTAGCATTCATTTCCTAGTTACAAAGAATTATTAATCATTGGTCATTTAAATACAGTAATCATCTCAATACAGTAATGAGTAGCATTCTTTTCCCAGTTACTAAGCATAATTAGTAGCATTCATTTCCTTTTTACAAAGCATAATTAGTAGCTTTCATTTCCTTGTTACAAATCATAATTAGTAGCATTCATTTCCTAGTTACAAAGTGTTGTGTCGATTCCCTAAGGTCTCGACACAATGAGTGGCTAGGTGCACGCGAAACTAACGCAGACGGGCGTAAATTCTGAAACAGGAGACTGGATGAAAACTATAAAGAAAAGAAGAGAGATTTTAATATACTTAACTTTAATGTAGTCTTGTTCTTGTTGAAATACATCTCTTGCATAGTAGTAAGCGATTAGCACAGATACAACTGGCGCCTTGCTAGGTAGTAGCGATGGACTAGCTGAAGGCTATTTAATCTGTCTCTCGGCAAATGAGAGGAAGACGTGATACGTCTTGTCGCAAGCTATGTCGTCCGTACAACTGGGGCGAGGTCAAGTCCGTGTCTTGTGACCTGCCATGTGGTGGCGCTAGGATTGCGAGTACACAGTGGCGACACGCGGGTCCGACATGTACTACAGGACCGCGGCCGATTTAAGTTACCACCTAGCAAGTGTGGTGTCTAGCGGTGACACCACATTCCTCCCCCGCAAATCGGCGAACGGTCGTGAGATAAGGCTTCCGCCCGCCGTGGGGAGGACCCCATGTTGACGTATGCGATGAGGTGGGGAGCCTAACAACAGGCGAGGCTGTGCCACCCGCACCCGGCCATTCGGTCCGAGGGGAGCTAGGAAACGCCTGCAAACCTAGTCCAGGGTGCACGTCAACATGAGGTGTATGCGCACGTAATGAGACAGAAGGGTCGACCTCCATGTGGTCGGAGCACCCGACGGGCGAAGACGACATCTGGTCCGGAGCGGGCAAGAGGTCCATGGCGGAGGACGGCTGGTCACGGGAAGCAAGCGGCGGCGCGTGACCCAGAGAGGCGCGCGGCGGCTGCAGCGAAGCGTCCGCTGCTGGCGGCGCCGGCGGCGGCTGCGGCGGCGCGACGCCATGAGGCAAAATGGAAGGCATCGTCGGTAACACCTGGGGATGAGGCGAGCCAGTAGATGGGTCCCCAAGGCGCTGACCTGACGGCTCCGTCGCTGAAAGCAGACGGGGAGCGGCAGAACCCAGGCGACGACAGAGGCGCAGCTGATTGAGATGCCGACGCACCTCACCAGAGGCCCCCAAAACCAAATACATCGCGCGGCCGAGGCAGCGAAGAATGCGCCCTGCGAGCCAACGCTGTGAACCGCGATAGTTGCGATAATAGACAACGTCGCCAGGAGCAAAAGCAGGAGTCTGCCGCTGCACAGGAACCTGATGTGGCGGATGCAGCAAAGACATCAGAGTTCGATGAGGACGACCATGGAGCAATTCAGCCGGCGAGCGACCATCGCGGGGCTGAGAGCGATATGAGGACAAAAAGAGCAACAAAGCGTCCTCCCGAGAATGCGACTCTTTCAACTTCAACATCTGCGACTTGAAAGTCCGGACCAATCGTTCAGCGGCACCGTTGGACTGAGGCGAAAACGGCGCGGATGTCAGATGTTGAATACCATTGGCCGTGCAGAATGACTGAAATTCTGCGGACATGAATTGTGGGCCATTGTCGGAAACAATAGTCTGCGGAAGACCCTCAATGCAAAAGATAGCAGACAAGGCTTGGAGTGTGGCAGAAGACGTCGTGGAAGACATCCGGACAACAAAAGGAAAATTACTGAAAGCATCGACCACAACCAACCATCGAGCATTCCAGAATGGCCCAGCAAAATCGATGTGCAATCGTTGCCAAGGGGAAGTGGCTTTCGGCCATGCAAAGAATTTCCGCGGCGGTGCGGATTGTTGTTCGGCACACGCCACGCAAGAGGAGCACATATTCGTAATCGCAGCATCGATTCCGAACCAAGTACAGTGCTGACGAGCAAGTTGTTTCGTACGCACTATACCCCAATGTCCTTGGTGGAGAAGCTTTAAGACAGAGGACTGTAACGAACGTGGGACCACGACTCGGGATTGATCATTATCGGAACGCAACAACAAAACACCACGTCGTACAAAAAGTCTCTCCTTGTGAGCAAAAAAACGGCGAACCAAAGGATCCTCGATCCGTGACTTTGACAAGGGCCATTGCGTAGCAACAAAACGCAAAACGGGAGCAAGGACAGGGTCAGCAGCTGTGGCTGTAGCGACACGACGAAAATCAATCGGAAACGATGCGACCACGTCATCGGCTTCCGAATCAATGAACATGCAAGCAAGTTCGGAAGAATCGAATGCCTTATCCTCAGCAACAGGCAAACGGGACAACGCATCAGCGTTGCCGTGCTTAGCAGTGGACCGATACAAGATATCGTAGCGGTACTGCGAGAGAAAAAGTGACCAGCGAATGAATTTCTGCGCTGTACGTGGAGGTACAGGCTTGTTCGGATGAAAAAGCGATGTCAAAGGCTTGTGGTCCGTGATGATTGTAAAGTGACGACCATACAAGAAGTCATGGAACTTGGTAACACCAAACACGAGAGCTAAAGCTTCTTTCCCTATTTGTGAATAATTTCTTTGCGCAGATGAGAGCAATTTGGACGCAAAGGCAATAGGGCGATCATGCGAGCCATCCTTGTGCGCAAGCACAGCACCGATCCCGAAATCCGATGCATCGACCATCAACAAAAGGGGTTTTCGGGGATCGAATGGCGTAAGGCAAGTATTTGATAGTAACGCCGATTTCAACTGGCGAAAGGCGCGTTCGCATTCCGTCGTCCAGACGAACGGAACACCTTTACGGCGTAAGCGATGAAGCGGAGCTGAAATGGAAGAAGCATTGCGCACAAATCGGTGATAATAATTTACCTTACCCAGCACACTCTGTAGCTGTTTTAAGTTCTGCGGTGACGGCAAGTCCTGAATGGCACGAAGGTGCTCTGGACTCGGATGTATTCCTTGGGCATTTATGACATGCCCCAGGTACGGTAAGTCACGAGCAAAAAACACACATTTGTCCTTCCTCAAGCGAAGACCATTCTGACGCAAGACCTGAAAGAAGGTCCGGAGATTCTGCAAATGTTCGGCTTCTGTCTTTCCTGAGATCACAATATCGTCCAGATAGTTCGCAGCAGTAGGGACCGACGCACAAACAGTTTGTAAATATTGCTGAAATAAAGCAGGGGCGGATGCACACCCGAATGGCAGTCTTTTGAAGCGATACAAGCCAAGATGCGTGTTTACCACCAAGACGCGCTGGGAGTCGTCGTCCACAGGTATCTGCAAGTACGCATCTGCTAGGTCCAATTTTGAAAAATATTTTCCCGGGCACAGTTTGTCAAAAAGATCTTCCGGGCGGGGCAAAGGAAAAGTAGCAGTCACTAGTTGGGGATTCACAGTTGCCTTGAAGTCCACGCAAAGTCTCAGTTTTCCGGAAGGTTTTGGCAAAATGACTAAGGGTGAGGCCCAGAGAGAAGCCTGCACACGTTCAATTACACCTTGAGATTCTAAATCGTGCAATGTTCTTGCGACCTCATCACGCAATGCGTGGGGAACATTGCGCGCTCTGAAAAATTTCGGTTGCGCGTTGTCTTTCAGTTCCAAATGCGCTTCATAGTTCTTAGCGCAACCAAGGCCCGGTGCAAAAATGTCTGCAAATTCTTCACAAAGACTAGAAACACTGGCGGAAGGCACAGTCTGATTCACTGATAGGACCTGATTTACTATAGACAAATTAAACAATTGAAACAAATCTAAACCAAACAAGTTCACTGCACTAGAGGAACGAAGAACATAAAATGACACAAGTTTTGTCTGTCCCTTGTATGTGGCAAGAAGGCTGCACTGTCCTAACACAGGTATGTGCTGTCCTGAGTAACTAGTTAACGTAACATTTGCGGCACGCAATGGCGGGGCGCCCAGTTGTTTGTACGTGTCGTGATTGAGCAAGGAAACTGCAGCTCCGGTATCGAGCTGGAATGGTATCACTTTTCCTGCAAAGTCTAAGTCCCCAAAAAGTTTATTGTCTTGTTGACGACAAGAGCGACTGTCTCGTGCAATTTGAACTGATACAGGTCCAGAAGCACTTGCAACTTTACGGGATTTCCGGCGACGTCGACGCACACTTTGGGTGGGACGAACACAGTCACTGTTAGCTAAAGTGTCACTGGACGGGTGGGAATGAACTACATGAATGTCCATGGGCGAGGGTCCACGAGCCTGATTGTCCTGGGTTCGATTCCGGCGCGAAGCAAAGGGCCTGGAATTTGTGTGATTGTCTGATCTTAACTTTTTCTGGCAAACACTTTGTACATGTCCTTTCTTTTGACAGTAAAAGCAAATAGCTTGGCGTGACGGGCAATTTTCACGCGAATGTCTAGTTGCACACCGCGGGCAAGATTTCACTGCAGTTGCTTGCGTACGCGGCGCACGTGGTTGCAATCTAGGCGGCCGCTGCGAAGTCGGGCGCGAGGGCCGCTCAGCGTCCCGTGCAGCGGGCCGGGCGGGCCGATTAACGTGACACACTGCTGGCGAAGATTCAAATGATTCCTGAGCAAAGTCAAGTGTGTCTTGCCTGTCCAATATGTCTATCACTTGTTGCAGGGAGGGATTAACTAGCTTCAAAATCTGTTCCCTTATGCGAACATCAGAAACGTTCTGTGCAATTGCATCACGCACCATAGTATCTGAATATGGGAGGCCACATTCACAGGCAAACGCGCAGTCTCTAGTAAGGCCTTGCAAAGTTGCTACCCACTCCCTGTTAGTCTGACCGGCCGTACGTTTTGTACGAAAAAACGTATACCGTTTGGCAACTACATTTACTGTTTCTTTGAAATAGGCATCTAAAGCAGACAAAATTTCCTCGTAGGACAGAGTTGCTACGTCGCGTCGGGGAAACAATTTCACTATCACCCGGTAGGTAGACACACCGACACAAGAAAGCAAAAACGGCTGCCGCTCTTTACCTTGAATTCCATAAGCAGTGAGGTGGAAGTTGAACTGATCGGCCCACTCAGTCCAGCTCTCGTTATGGGCCTCAAAGGGCCTAAATGGCGGTGCGACAGCGTTGTGTGGCTGCGGTAGCGATGAAGCGGCTGCCGCCGCATCGGTTTGCAGCGCACGTTGACCCTGGACGAGCTGTCCAAGGGCTTCCAATAACGCCTGCGTCTGCTGATTCTGCAAGCGAAAAAATTCGGACAGTACATCTGGAGAATGCGGCGAAGCCATGACACAAGCAAATTAGAGAAAGTATAACACAAAGACTGCAACGTGGGCGCGGCACCACTCCTCGGCGCCAAAATATTGTTGTGTCGATTCCCTAAGGTCTCGACACAATGAGTGGCTAGGTGCACGCGAAACTAACGCAGACGGGCGTAAATTCTGAAACAGGAGACTGGATGAAAACTATAAAGAAAAGAAGAGAGATTTTAATATACTTAACTTTAATGTAGTCTTGTTCTTGTTGAAATACATCTCTTGCATAGTAGTAAGCGATTAGCACAGATACAACTGGCGCCTTGCTAGGTAGTAGCGATGGACTAGCTGAAGGCTATTTAATCTGTCTCTCGGCAAATGAGAGGAAGACGTGATACGTCTTGTCGCAAGCTATGTCGTCCGTACAACTGGGGCGAGGTCAAGTCCGTGTCTTGTGACCTGCCATGTGGTGGCGCTAGGATTGCGAGTACACAGTGGCGACACGCGGGTCCGACATGTACTACAGGACCGCGGCCGATTTAAGTTACCACCTAGCAAGTGTGGTGTCTAGCGGTGACACCACACAAAGCATTATTAATCATTGGTCATTTCAATACCGTAATCAGTAGCGTTCATTTCCCAGTTACAAAGCATAATCAGTAGCATTCATTTCCTTGTCATCATCATCATCATCATCATCATTTAAGACTGATTATGCCTTTCAGCGTTCAGTCTGGAGCTTAGCCCCCCTTATACAGTTCCTCCATGATCCCCTATTCAGTGCTAACATTGGTGCCTCTTCTGATATTAAACCTATTACTTCAAAATCATTCTTAACCGAATCCATGTACCTTCTCCTCGGTCTGCCCCGACTCCTCCTACCCTCTACTGCTGAATCCACGAGTCTCTTGGGTAACCTTGCTTCTCCCATGCATGTAACATGACCCCACCATCTAAGCCTGTTCGCCCTGACTGCTACATCTATAGAGTTCATTGCCAGTTTTTCTTTGATTTGCTCATTGTGGACACCCTCCTGCCATTGTTCCCATCTACTAGTACCTGCAATCATCCTAGCTACTTTCATATCCGTAACCTCAACCTTGTTGATAAGGTAACCTGAATCCACCCAGCTTTCGCTCCCATACAACAAAGTTGGTCGAAAGATTGAACGGTGCACAGATAACTTAGTCTTGGTACTGACTTCCTTTTTGCCGAAGAGAGTAGATCGTAGCTGAGCGCTTACTGCATTAGCTTTGCTGCACCTCGCTTCCAGTTCTTTCACTACGTTGCCATCCTGTGAGAATATGCATCCTAAGTACTTGAAACCGTCCACCTGTTCTAACTTTGTTCCTCCTATTTGGCACTCAATCCGTTTATATTTCTTTCCCACTGACATTACTTTCGTTTTGGAGATGCTAATCTTCATACCATAGTCCTTACATTTCTGATCTAGCTCTGAAATATTACTTTGCAAACTTTCAATCGAATCTGCCATCACAACTAAGTCATCCGCATATGCAAGACTGATTATTTTGTGTTCACATATCTTAATCTCACCCAGCCAGTCTATTGTTTTCAACATATGATCCATAAATAATATGAACAACAGTGGAGACAGGTTGCAGCCTTGTCTTACCCCTGAAACTACTCTGAACCATGAACTCAATTTACCGTCAACTCTAACTGCTGCCTGACTATCCATGTAAAGACCTTTAATTGCTTGCAAAAGGTTGCCTCCTATTCCATAATCTTGTAGAACAGACAATAACTTCCTCCTAAGAACCCGGTCATATGCCTTTTCTAGATCTATAAAGCATAGATACAATTCCCTGTTCCACTCATAACACTTCTCCATTATTTGCCGTAAGCTAAAGATCTGGTCCTGACAACCTCTAAGAGGCCTAAACCCACACTGATTTTCATCCAGTTTGTCCTCAACTAATACTCGCACTTTCCTTCCAACAATACCTGAGAAGATTTTACCCACAACGCTGATTAAAGAGATACCTCTGTAGTTGTTTTAATCTTTTCTGTTTCCATGTTTAAAGATTGGTGTGATTACTGCTTTTGTCCAGTCTGATGGAACCTGTCCCAACTCCCAGGCCATTTCAATTATCCTGTGTAGCCATTTAAGACCTGACATTCCACTGTATTTGATGAGTTCCGACTTAATTTCATCCACCCCAGCCGCTTTATTGCACTGCAATCTATTGACCATTTTTTCCACTTCCTCAAATGTGATCCTATTTCCATCATCATTCCTATCCTATTCTACCTCGAAATCTGAAACATTACTGATCGCATTTTCACCTACATTGAGCAACTCTTCAAAATAATCCCTCCATCTGCCCAAGGCATCCACAGGATTCACTAGCAGTTTTCCTCACCTGTCCAAAATACTTGTCATTTTCTTCTTACCTCCCTTTCAAAGACTGCTAATTACACTCCAGAATGGTTTTCCAGCAGCTTGACCCATAGTCTCCAACCTGTTTCCAAAGTCTTCCCACGATTTCTTCTTGGATGCTGCAATTATCTGTTTGGCTTTGTTTCTTTCTTCAACATAACTTTCTCTGTCTACCAGAGTTCTAGTATGTAGCCATTTTTGATACGCCTTCTTTTTCCTTTTACAGGCTGCCTTGACTGTGTCATTCCACCAAGCTGTTTGCTTCATCCTACCTTTACACACTACTGTTCCAAGACATTCTTTAGCCACCTCTAGTACTGTGTCCCTGTACCTTGTCCATTCCTTTTCCAATGACTGTAACTGACTACATTCAACTAACTGGTACCTTTCTGAAATCGCTGTTATGTTCTTGTGCCTGATTTCCTTATCCTGAAGTTTCTCCACTCTTATCCTCCTACATATGGACCTGACCTCCTGCACTTTAGGCCTCACAATCCCAATTTCGCTGCAGATTAAATAATGATCAGTGTCATCAAAGAATCCTCTGAATACACGTGTGTCCCTCACAGCCTTCCTGAATTCCTGATCTGTTATTATATAGTCAATGACAGATCTGGTTCCCCTGCCTTCCCAAGTATACCGGTGATTGTTCTTATGCTGGGAAAAGGAGAGTTTGTGATTACTAAGCCCATACTGGCACAGAAAACCAAGAGTTGTTTCCCGTTCCTGTTGGCCTCCATATCCTCTCCAAATTTACCCATAACCTTTTCATACCCTTCTGTTCGATTTCCAATCCTGGCGTTAAAATCACCCATGAACAGAACACTGTCCTTGTCCTTTACTCTAACAACTACATCACTGAGTGCCTCATAAAAACTATCCATCTTATCTTGATCTGTCCCTTCACAATGCGAATATACTGACACAATCCTAATTTTCTTGCTAGACACTGTCAAATCTATCCACATCAGTCGTTCGTTTACAAACCTTACTGCAACTACGCTGGGTTACATTTCTTTCCTGATGTAAAGCCCTACACCCCATTGTGCTATTCCTGCTTTGACTCCTGACAGGTAGACCTTGTATTCTCCCACTTCCTCTTCTTTCTCACCCCTTACCCGAATGTCACTAACAGCTAAAACGTCCAGCCCCATCTTACTTGCAGCCTCTGCCAGCTCTACCTTCTTCCCAGAGTAGCCCCCATTGATATTAATAGCTCCCCATCTCATTACCATTTGTTTGCCAAGTCGTATCTCATGAGTCCCTGGTTTGTCAGAGGTGGGACTCCGACACCTCCAAACGTCCGAGGCATTTTGCTCTGATTGTTGCCAGCATCATATTTGAAAAACCAGGGAAGCAGGTTGCTAGCCTTACTTGCCCCGAGACCCATTGGGTTTTACCGCTAACGGCTGAGGGACTAACCGGTGGATTTGGTAGTCTTTGCCGTATGAGCACAAAGGTGACCACGACTCAGAATATGTCCGAGATGCCCAGCCTTATTCCAAAGTAACTGGTAGCCCGACTGTCGCGACCACTTACTTGGTCACTCATACGTTGCCCGTGGTTCATGAACTAGGACATGACTACAGGAACCCACACCATGAACCACTTCATTTCCTTGTTACAAAGCATAATTAGTAGCATTCATTTCCTAGTTACAAAGCATTATTAATTAATCATTGGTCATTTAAATACATTAATTATCTCAATACAGTAAACAGTAGCATTCTTTTCCCAGTTACAAAGCATAATTAGAAGCATTCACTTCCTAGTTACAAAGCATTATTAATTAATCATTGGTCATTTAAATACAGTAATCATCTCAATACAGTAATCAGTAGCATTCTTTTCCCAGTTACAAAGCATAATTAGTAGCATTCATTTCCTTGTTACAAAGCACTATTAGTAGCATTCATTTCCTAGTTACAAAGCATTATTAATTAATCATTGGTCCTTTAAATACAGTAATCATCTCAATACAGTAATCAGTAGCATTCTTTTCCCAGTTACAAAGCATAATCAGTAGGATTCATTTCCTTGTTACAAAGCATAATTAGTAGCATTCATTTCCTAGTTACAAAGCATTATTAATCATTGGTCATTTAAATACAGTAATCATCTCAATACAGTAATCAGTAGCATTCTTTTCCCAGTTACAAAGCATAATTAGTAGCATTCATTTCCTTATTACAAAGCATTATTAATTATTGGTCATTTAAATACAGTAATCATCTCAATACAGTAATCAGTAGCATTCTTTTCCCAGTTACAAAGCATAATCAGTAGGATTCATTTCTTTGTTACAAAGCATAATTAGTAGCATTCATTTCCTAGTTACAAAGCATTATTAATCATTGGTCATTTAAACACAGTAATCATCTCAATACAGTAATCAGTATCATTCTTTTCCCAGTTACAAAGCATAATTAGTAGCATTCATTTCCTTGTTACAAAGCATTATTAATTATTGGTCATTTAAATACAGTAATCATCTCAATACAGTAATCAGTAGCATTCTTTTCCCAGTTACAAAGCATAATCCGTAGCATTCATTTCCTTGTTACAAAGCATTATTAGTAGCATTCATTTCCTAGTTCCAAAGCATTATTAATTAATCATTGGTCATGTCAATACCGTAATCAGTAGCATTCATTATTCAAGTGACATATTATTCATAGCTGATCAGCATTACTCAGAGCTCTCTTAAACTGGTATCATTATTTGGGACTGGTAATACATTTTTTGTTAGCAATGCATTGCTTTGGGTAATTATAGGGAAAAGCAAGAAAAAAAAATTGCTTCTGGGTTGTTGCTGTAAATGAAAATGTGTAACGTCATTCGTCATGAGTCCGCTGTTGCAAGATTATGAAGCAATTAGAGTATGTGTAATCACATTCATAAATGATGTAGATTTAATGAACTGCTTATAGCACATTAATTTCATAAATAATTTCTCCTGCGAAAATATATAAAAAATGGATTATTAAGCTGAAAGAAGAAATGCATTTTATGCTGAAAAGTAGTGAACTTCGATATTAACAGGTAGTGAAATGTGTATAAAAATGTGTTCCATAGCTGTCCTTTCCAAAACCTTCAGTCATTATACTATGCAATATAACACCTGCTGTCAAAGCAAACTGCAACAAATACTTAAATAACTACATAGCATAAATACATAACTTCAACAATATCCTCATCTGTAAAGAAAAAACTTCATTATCCATCACTTCATTATCATAACTCCATTATTATCATCACCTGTAAAGAAAAACTTCATTATCCATAGTAGCATATTCTTCATCATTATTCATCAGCATTCATTATCATCTACAAAAAAATCACTCCATTACTCATTACATAACTATTCCTTACCTCTAGCATATTTCATCACTAAAACTAAGATGTGTAGTTCTGTCTGACAGCTTGCATCAATCGCCTTGTATTCTGAAAGAAAAAATTAGTTAAGACTGCTATTCTACGATGTGTATAGTATATTCTTGTTAATGCTTGTTAATCCTGATCCATTTACTCATCATCACGAGGTTTGCATCTTCTTTCGTTCATTCCGAAGATGAAAGTCCCATTTCTGTTTAATTTATTTCTTTTACGCATCGTTTCTTTCTGAAATTGATGAACAAAGATTAATGTCTTGCATTTACATCATATACTCACTAAATAATGACTGGTTTGTGATAACATAATTAAGCATACAGCATACCATGACAGAAAACATAATATGAAAAAAATAGACAGTGTTCAAATGCAAAAATGTACACATAATATCACAATGCAGCAGCAAAAATGTAAAACAGTCACGATCTTGAGATATCATAGGGCAAAAATGTCAAAGTCAACTGGTGTGTGTTATATCTTAATTATTTCACAGTGCATATGAAAACAATCGTACATACATAAAAAAATGATGACAAGAAATGTGACCTTCTTTGAGTTCACTTTGTATGTTGTGTAATTAGTAGAGGCGAGAATTAAAGACTTTAATGGAGAGAGAATTAAATAAAATTAATATGTCACTAGATAAAATTGCATAATTATTCATAAGATACGTAAGTTTCTCTGAAAAAAATGTGCACGGTCTGATATGTAACGACAAGAAGAGCGACCTGCTAACCTTACCTTGCCGCGCACTTGCCAAGAAAAAATATGATAATCATCAGTAATTAGTCATGTGAATATAATTGCATAAGTGATCATAAAAATTAGTAAATGGCATCATAACATGTTAAATCATAAAGTGTCTTCATTCAATAAAGGGTTTAATATTGGAGACATGGTGGTTGCCTTTACTTTTTCTGGTTCTCAGAGTTTCGACGTGTACTACATTGGGGTGAGAAATGCTGCGAATCCGATATGGACCTGCGTATAGAAGTTCAAATTTACTGCACTTACCTTTTATTCTGCTGGATAAATAGTGTGTACGTACTAATATCTTCTGTCCAATGTGAAAGTCACGGCGTATACAAACTTGTTTTTGCTGTCTTCTCCGGCGCTCTGCGGCACGTTTGATGTTGTTCAGCGCAATGTTAATTATTTCATGGTGTCGTAGTGGACGAGATGTAGGAAAGTTTACTAATTCTGTAATTTTGTTAGGTGGTTCAACATTTTTCAGTATAACGGACGGAGATAGCATAGTGGATTCATTTGGAATGGAATTAATTACATCTTGGAATGAGAATATGTGTGTGTCCCAATCAATATGTCTTTTGTGGCAGTATATTGTACACAGTTTACCAATTTCTTTCATTAATCGTTCACAGGGGTTCGAAGAAGCATGGTACCTGGATACATAGATCGGAGAAATGTTTCTAGTTCGTAACATACGTGTCCATATAGCAGAACGAAATTGTGATCCATTGTCAGAAATTACTTTCAACACATGCCCTACATGAAACAGAAAATGCTTTACAAATGCTTTCGAAACGGTTTTAGCAGTAGCTTTGCGTAACGGAGTGAAAGTAACAAATTTTGAAGTGAGTTCAACAGCGACAAAGATGTAGCAGAAACCTCTATTAGTTCTCGGAATTGGACCAAAAATGTCTACAGCGGCCATATGTCTCAATTTAACAGGTACAATGGGATATAATGGAGGAATATGTGAAGTTGTGTCTGACTTAGCTTTCTGGCAGATTTTACATGACGCTAAAACTCGTCGTATACGTTTCTTCATGTTGGTAAAATAACAGTACTGTCTCAGTATAAGAAAACATTTTCTGGCTCCGTAATGTGCGTAACATAAATGAGTGTACCTGATTAATTTGTTAATCAGTTCATCAGGAATGCATAATAACCAATTGTTGCTGTCAGGATGAGAGCGGCGAAACAGAATGTCATTGCGTACAGTGTAATGGTTCCTAATCGTAGCATTATTCTTATCTTGCCAAAGGTGTTTAATTTCTTTCTACACGTTGTCCTAACTTTGCTCTTTCGCTATATCCTGTAATGACGACGAAATAAAATTTTCAAATGCAACTTGTTGAATGTACATAACGATGAAATTTGTTTTGCAGAAGTTGGTTGCGATTTCTTGCTGATTGTTGCTGAGAGAACGAGATAGAGCGTCTGCTACAAAATTTTGTGTGCCTGGAATGTGAACAATTGTGAAATTAAATTCCTGTAAATAAAGCTTCCATCTGCTTAATCTGTCGTGTGTGAATTTAGCCGAAAGTAAAAATTGTACAGCTCTATGGTCTGTGTAAATGGTGGTGTGTCTTCCATAAAGAAAGTGCCTAAATCTCGTAAAAGCCCAAACAACACATAATGTTTCCAGTTCTGTAACAGAATAATTTCGTTCAGCAGGTGACAGAATGCGACTTGCAAATGCGATGTTTTTAATTGCTGTAGAACCATCTTCTTCAACTTCCTGGAAAATATGTACGCCTAAAGCGGTGTTAGAACTGTCGGTGGCAATGGAAAAATTTCTGGTAAGATCTGGGTGCGATAAAAGTGGTGCATTCAACAAAGCATGTTCCAGGTTCATAAATTCAGAATGAGCTTGCTTATCCCAGGACCAAATAGTGTTTTTACCTGTCAATTGGCATAATCTAGGTGTGTCTAAAGCAGAGTGATGAATAAATTTACGAAAAAAGTTAATTAATACCAAAAAGCTGCGTAGTTGTATTTTCGTTGTAGGAACAGTAATGTCACGTGGAGCTTGAAGTTTTTCCGGATCAGGCGCAATGCCTTCTGCTGAAATTACGTGTCCAAGAAATTTTATAGAAATTTTGCCAAAGTGCGATTTACTGAGATTAACTGTGAGTCCTTGAGCATGAAAAGTTTGCAACAGTTGTTCTAGAATCAGATTGTGTTCAGTCCAGTTAGCTTCTGCAATAAGAATGTCATCTACTTACGTCGTAATTCTGTCCTTAAGTTCTGTCGGAAGTATTGTGTTCAAACCGCAAATAAAAGCAGCAGAAGAGATTCTTAAGCCGAACGGTAATTTACGAAATTGATAACAATCGCCAAAACAGAGAAAAGCTGTATCCTCTCTGCAATTCGAATGAAGCTGAATTTGCCAAAATCCCGATTTTAAATCCAATGTAGAATAAATAGCAGTACCATGAAATTTTTGTAGTAGTTCCTCTAGTGTCTGTGGTCGATCTGTTTCATTAACAATTATGTCATTGATGTGACGCGAATCAAGCACGAGGCGAAGTGAGCCATCCTTCTTCTTAACAATATGTAGCGGGTTTATGTACGGACTAACTGCCGGTTCTATAATTCCTTGGTCGAGCATATCTTGGAACTCTTTTTTAACTTGTTCTCTGTGGATATATGGATTGGGATAATGCTTTGCTTTAAATGTGTCGTGCTGTTTGACTTGAAATTCATACATAAAACCGGACATAGTACCAGAAATATTGTCAAAAACTGGAGCTTGCTGTAAAAGAATTTTGTGTAGTTGACTGCGTTCGTCGTCTGTATTTGCACTGCTTTGTTTAACTTTATCAGAAATCATCTGCATTACGTCGTAGTCAGCTTTCGTACGGAGTATTATAGTTATGTACGTACGTATCTGTGAACAGTGTGGAATTGCGGTCTATGTTACGTGTTGCGGAAATGACCTCTGTGCGGTTAATTGTTTGTTCTTCCGCACGTAGTGAGTGCTGAAATTCTAAAGCAAGTTGTACATTTTCATCCTTTAGCATTAAATACGAATTTTTAAAAACAATAACTGCGTCGTGTTGTACCAGAAAATTCGTACCTAAAATAACGTCTGTCGTCAATAAAGGAACAATCCAAAAATTTGAGTGAAAAGTATGACCTGCGATGCAAAATGATAAATGTGTCTGTAATTTATCGTCTACTCCTTTACTCGATACTGCTCCTTTCACTTTCGTTTTGCCTAATGGTAATGTAGGATAAGTATTCTCTTTGTTACATTCGTTGAAAGTTTCTTCATTTATAACAGACATAAGTGATCCAGAATCGATTACTGCTGAAAATTTCGATGAATCAATTTTAATTTCGACGACAGGGTGCGAAATAGTTTTTTGAACAACTGGTCTTTCCTCTAAAAGAGTGTCTCTGATGTCGTCAAAAGTAATAACATTTTCGTGAACAACATTCTGCGTGTCAAAAGTAGTGCTTGTGTTATTGGAAGATGCGACCTGTACAGTATCTAGTCAGATTCTATTTGACGTGTTATTATTTTCTGGAGGATGTTGTGACATTTCGACTATTTGAACTGTTCTGTTATTTCTTCCAGACGTATTACGTTCTGGATGATATCTACTGTCGGGTTCATTCATGAGAATATGTTCTTGCGGGTGATTTTGCTGTTGGTAAGACCGACTGTTATTAGATGTACGCTGAAAATTTTGCACATTATTTTTACGTCTGTGGTAATAGTCATTCCTATACGGTGCATTGCGATAGGAATTGAAATACTGTGTTTTCTGTATGTAGTTGTTCCTTTGCTGCCGTGCGTTACTATTTGTTGTACCAGGGACTATACGTCCACGCGGCGAAACATTAAAGTTAGGTTGACCTTGTGCATTACATTGTTGGTTAGGTATGCTAACCGGCGGGTTTTGTTGCTGTTGTTGTGAAAAACCTCTATTGTTACTAAAATGTGGTTCCTGTTGCTGATAATTTGGACGATATTGATAATTAGAATTTTGTCTGTTATTAAAGTTCTGGTGGTTGTCGTTCCTAAAGCGTCTATTACTTTTGCTATCGAAATTGCGTGGCTGATCGTAATTACTGTAAGTTTGTTGGCCTTGGTTATTATATGAAAAATTTTTGTTTACGAAGGAATAATCTGATTGCTGCACTTCTAAAAGCTGCAGCAGATCCCTGAATGCCGAGATATTTTCTTTTTGCTCACCTGTTAAAAGTGGCACTATTAATGATCATGGCAATTTAGAAATACACAATTGAATGAGTGCAGATTCACTATAAGGTTCACTTAAGTACTGGTTTTGTTGGACCATGTGCTCAAAAAATTGCGTGACAGTGGAAAAATTGGAGTTCTCATAATTTGGTAAACTAATTAATTGATCTTTAATTCCGCACTGTGTCGTCTTCGAGCAGTACGCTGACAGAAAAGCATTCTGAAATTCTTAAACCGAGTAGCATTGCCTCGCAATCGGTCTCATACGAGTTGCCGGTTCGCCTTCCAAAAAACTGCAAATAAATTAAGTTTGTGTGTTACGGGCCAAGTCGGTGGAAAAGCAAAACTAAATTGTTGTATCCAATCCAGTGGGTGAATCTGTGTTCTGTCATTTTTAAATACTTTTAATTTTCTCACTGATAGAAAACGTTTGTAATCGAAATTATCGTCTCTGTATGACGGAACAGGTTCTGTATTGTAAGAGAATCTATTTGTCTGTGTCTGTTCTGAATCTAAGTCCCGTATTCTCTGTAGATTACCCAAGTTATACGCGCTGCGTGAGTCTGACAAATGTTCACTAAGTGGCGTCTGCTGTGATGTGTTAAACCCTGAAACATTTTTTATCTCTGTTACCTCTTGCTGTAAACATGACAATTTTCTACGTAAGCTGTTATTAGATGAATCGATCTCATTGATTGTCTGTTGAAGATTTTGAAATTCAGGTGTTTGATTAAATGAAACCGGTGAGGTATCGTCTGATTTCCTGTCATTATTACTTTCAATAACATCAATACGACTGGCCAATTCATCATATTTTTCAGTCAGTATTTTTGCCTGATCATCGTTTTTACTGTCAGAAGCATTAATCTGTTTTTGTAATTTACGTGTGGTTTCGTTCAATTTTTTAATGTCAGCTTTGACGACATCGGAATCCTGTGTTAGTTCTAATTGTTCGAATCTGTCTGTCACTGTCTGAATATCTGCTGTGTGTGTATCTGTTTTTGATTTAAGATCAGAAATTTCATCACGTAATTTGGCGTTCAACTGTTCGATGGTATTAATTTTGTCGGACACTGTAGCAATATTGTTGTCTACATATGTTTTTGCCTTCGCAAACAATTTACGTTTGTCTTCTTGTCTCTGTGCTGTGATTGTTTCCATTACTTGTCGTTTTACTTTACTTTGATCCTGTATAAATTTGCGGAAACGCGTATCACTGTTTTGTATGTGGTGATTGAAATGCTCGTCAATTTGACTGTTCTGTTGTTCAAATTTCGCGTCAACCTTTGCATCCATTGTGCGCGAAAGTTCTGCTGTCATTAATTTAAACTCGTCGCGTAATTGTGTAGCTCTTTTCAGAGCATTGTTTACCGACTGTACTAATTTCGTCTCTGAGTGATTCTGTTGCAGCTGTTTGCATATCCCTTAATTCTTGAGCAACAGACCTAATTTCTTCACTACTTTTCCTTGAACAAGCCTCAATTTCCTCGCGTAATTGCTCCTTAGTATCATGACACTGTGCAGCAATGGCTCTAATCTGTTCACTAAGCTGTCTGGAATTGTTGTCTCATTTTTCATTTAACTGTCTGGAATTGTTGTCTAATTTTTCATTTAATTGTCTGGAATTGTTGTCTAATTTTTCATTTAGCTGTTGTTTGAAATCTTCACTAAATTGTTTGAGATTGTCGTCTTGTCTTTCATTCTGTTGTTTGAAATCTTCCCTAAGTTGTTTGAGATCTTCACTCTGTTGTTTGGAATCTTCCCTATTTTGTAGCAATATTGCCATAATTTGACCCAATGTAACATTATCTACTTTATTATCTGTGCTGTTTGATTGCGTACCTGCAATTGTCGCGTTTTGTGTGACCATTTGGTCATTCTGAGATTTACAATAGGTTTGCCAGTCAAATGTATACTGTCAGTCACTATTTCGGAATTAAATAAATCCGTCCTACTTTGAGAATCCTGTACCTTTTCATTAGAAAAATTTGTCTGTATGTCACGTGAATTTTCCAAACCGGTTGTGTTAAGCTGGGCAGCGCTCATTGCAACAGAATGCCCCGCGTCATCAATTGTCGTCAAATTAACACAGGACACAATTGAATTCGTCTGTTCATCACTACGATCACAATCAACATTGGTGTTCGGTACATATTGATTGTCAATAAACGGAGGATTGTCATCATTACATTGCGTGTCACAATTACTATTGGTCAAGTTGTTTAATTCGGTTATTTCACTCATTATACTTCGCAATGCACTATTCGCAGTCTTTCGCGGCATTTTTACAATAGTCACAATTATTCACAAATGAAATAAGCACAATGCAAAATCCAACAAATACAAATACAACAAAAGAGCAACGAATTGCCGATGATCTGTGGAAAGAAAGTCACAAAATTAGTAAAAGCGTTGCGCCAAATGCTAATTACATTTTAGTAAATAAGAGCAGATATCTGGCTACTTTTCAGAAGATTCTCAAAGAAATACGATCCTGGCAGGGTCGCCAAGTGTAACCTCCCCACAAAAATGTATGAATGATAATTATTTACTACAAATAGGAGCCAAGTGTGTAAACTCCCCATAAAAATATGAAAATGAAAAGAATTGAATAGAATTGAGAATAGTGCTAAATGTTAGCTTCCCATAGTAATAAAAATCAATGATAATAAAAATGTGCAGAAATGTTAAGTCCCCACAAAATTAACGTTAAGATGAACCTGATAAATTTTATAAGGGCAGCAGCGCTGACCTTAGGCCCTGTGCAATAATTAATCTGATAAATTAATTCTGGGAGGAAAAGTATAGGAAAATTGTTTCAATTGGAATGATTCTTTTCTTTATAATGATTGCTTTGAAAACAAAATTATTATTGGGGCATCTCTTGAACAAATTAATTACAATTAACATACATTACATTATCAGATGTGCGCAATGCTGCTTCATTACCTTATTTAACAATATACCTCGTCCCGAACCTTAACCAGAGACCCATGTCGACGCCCGCCGACTCCTCACACACAACTCCGACTCGCAACTGAACTACATGCTCTCGCGACTCGCTACGTACAACAACTTTCTCGCATCTGCGTCCAACTCGGAACTGAACTCTCGCGCAGTCAAGCGCAGACTAGCAACGATAAATAACTCTCTGGTCAGAGATTCTGTCATGCCTCGCCATCGCTGCTACTGAATACATACGTGTTTCAACAAAATACGAGTCATTAACGTATATGCCACTTCAGGATCCAGCAACAGGCACGGAGCTCTTTAAAGAAGAAGTTGTCCAACTCTTTGGAACTCGATATGAACATCTTATCCTGGGAGGAGATTTTAATTGTGTTTTGCATGCCAAAGACCAAACTCCCAATTTCAACAAGTGTACTGAACTGGAACATATAGTTAATGACCTAAGACCTATAGACTCATGGGAGCATATGCACGGTGCCACCCCTGGCTTCACCCACACAACAAGTCACTCGGCGAGTCGTCTAGACAGGATATATGTAACTCATAATTTGAAACACCTCATTTTGCAGTCCGAAATATGGCCTACTGTTTTCTCGGATCATGCTGCGTACATATGCACAATCAATCTGACAAAACAAGAGACCTACCGAGGCAGAGGCACATGGAAGCTCAACGTGTCACATCTGGAAGACCAAGCTTGTCAGGAGGCATTTTACAAGTTATGGAGAGAGTGTGAAAGCAAATTTAGCTCGTACAACTCTGGCACTGACTGGTGGCTAAAACATGCCAAACCTAAAATAAGGAGGTTTTTCATAAATTACTCAAAAGACAAAAACTTTTGGTACAAATCAACTATAGAATATTACTTTCAGTGTCTAAGGGATTTGTACAAGTCAGATGCAACAGTTGTGGACAACTACGTAAGAATTAACAAAATTAAAGCAAAAATTTTGGCTCTTAGGCGTAAACAACTTGAAGGCTACCAAATACGGTCGGGTGCCCAGAATATAGCACAGCACGAGGTTACTTCCATTTATCATGTCATTCGTGAAAGCAAAAGGGCGTCTCGCAAGATATTCTCTGAAATAACATCTGATGATGGAAGGAAGCTGACGAAGCAAAGAGAGATTAAAGAGGCAATCGTACAGCATTTTGAATCCTTAACATCCAGTCAACCAGTTGACGAACAGCTTCAAGACGAGTTAATGGTTAACCTCCAGGGCAAAGTATGCCACGCGGAAGCACAAACTCTCATCTCGGAAGTGACTGAAGAAGACGTCGAAGAAGCTATATATGGAAGCACGAAAAATAAGTCTCCAGGGGCAGATGGAATTCCAGCAGAATTTTATCGCAGATTCAGTGGCCTCGTAAAAGGCAAGTTTACTCTCATCTGCAACGAACTGCTAAACCCTGAAAATGACATCCCGAAAGAATTTCGTGAGGGACTCGTAGTGTTAGTGCCAAAAATTACCAACACGATAACTGTAAGCGCTCTGAGGCCAATTACGCTTTTAAACAGCGATTACGAAATCTTTGGCCGCATCCTCGCTCGCAGGCTGGAAACCACAATCACCAGCGTCACTGGCCCTTATCAAACACGTGTGGGCAAAGATAGGAGTATTCTCCAGACCCTTTGTGATTTCAGGGACCTAATCTCTACGGCCGACGTCTGCAAAATAAAATGTTCACTCATCTGACTCGACTTTAATAAAGCATTCGACAGGGTAAATCATCGTTTTCTCCTTCGGACCATGGGCGGAATGGGCTTCCGTCCTAGATTCATTGCAGTAGTAAGAAATATATTAACAAACAACTCAGCCAGATTTGTCATCAATAGGCACATTAGCCGCCCGATTGACGTCACCAGCTCCATTAGGCAAGGGTGTCCAATGTCAATGGCACTCTTCGCCATCGCCACGAGCCCCTGCTTGCCTCCCTTATGAAACATCTACAAGGGCTACTAATACATGGAGAAAAGATCGTGTGCCAGGCGTACGCTGATGATGTTGGCTTCCTAGTCGTGAATGGCACTGAAGTAGAGAGCGCACTACAAATGGTAACAAAATATGAACAGGCATCTGGTGCAAAACTAAATAGAACAAAGTCGGGGATTTTCAACATCGGCCGTGGAATTGGGGCACAAACGCAGGGTCTGTTACGCGAGCTTGTAACCATGAAATGTCTCGGCATAGATTTTAAAAGAAATATCAAGCACACTATTGCTGCGAATTATCGAAAATTACTTAACAGCATACGCGCCTCCGTACAAGCACATAGTATTAGGAAACTCGATGAAGTTCAGAAAGTAATAGTGGCAAATGTATATATCACATCCAAAGTCAATTACGTAGCTCAAGTTCTGCCACCACCTGCGCCATTGTCGAAAAGTATCGCATCTGCACTAGGACACTTTGTCAGCCGCGGTCATATTTTCAAAGTCAAATATGACATTCTGATGCTCCCTACGAAATGCGGTGGGTTAAACCTCACTGATATCAGCAAAAAAGCGCAAGCCTTATACCTTTCAAACACATACAAACAATGGAAGGAACCACGTGGCACCCTTGCTGCACATTTGTTGAATGAAATAGCTCCTGATGACGTCAGTGCACCTATAAATGTCCAACACATACCCAACGCACTATACCACTTGAAATACTTTTTAGTGGAATACACCTACATACAGGCAAGGATCCCTGAAAAAGACATCATGAAAGAACTTTACAATAACTTGATGAAAGACAAACCCAGAAACGACGTAGAACAGAAGTATCCCTGTAATAACTGTGAAACAATATGGCAAAATATTCACTGCCGGAACCTGCCATCGTATGTTAGATCGACCTGGTACTATGCTGTAAACAGGAAAATTACGACGAACTCTAAACTGCACTCTATTCGATTGGCCGAGTCACCGCTGTGTATATTATGTAATATACCAGATACCGAAGAGCGTAGATTGTTGTGTCACAAGGAAAAAGACATATGGCTCTACATAAGACAAAAGATAGCGAGCGTCAGCAGAACTACATCCAACGCCGTTACGACTGCTGAATTTTTAAACCCTGACAGTATACCTTACCCTAAAACAAAATGAAACGCAATCATCTGGTTGAAAGGCCAAACGATGCATTACATCCTAACAAAAGAATCAAGCAATAGGGAGGACTTCTGGGTATACCTTACAACTGAGCACCAAAAGTTGATGTGTACCAAAAAATACAAAGAAAACTACGCAAATTTTTTAACTAAAACAATACTGTAACCAATAGAAGTGCGTAATTTACATTATCCACCGAAGCATTTCCTTTATTAGACGAATGCTTTGTGGTACAAGGTTGCACTTCACGTAGCAAGAGGAGGATATCCAACAACCAGTAATCAGAGAAGATCATCAATATAGACCAGTTAAGCCTATATGTATATATTACTTTGTTTTGAGGGAAGCATACGACACAGTGGTGACACTGGTATCTACCCTTTATTATGTTTCTTTCTTTCATTCCTTCTTTTCACAGGAAGACATATTTATGTTATTTATGTGTAAAATCAAGCAGCAGAAGCCTACTTTAATTCATTACCTTCTGAAGAAGGGAATTTTCTTATCAGCAATAATGAGTTTCCTTCTTTCCGTTTTACCACGCACGGAGAAAGAAAGTTATAGATGCAGTTTCGATAACAATTATGTGAATGCCTCCTCAATGGAATTTACATTTATTTTTATTCAAGCCATGTTGCAAACAAAGGCAGCAGAAGGGGCATACTTAGTTTGTCGGTCAGAATAAGCGCGTTTCCACATCATAAAGTTACATTCTCTCTTAAAGGCGGAGAAGCCGGGCCGAGAAGGCAAAAATTGGCGAGAGGAAAGGACGGGTTGAAGAGGAGGAAGGAGACCTGACAATAAGAAAAAAATTGGTAACGTGCTGAGCTGTGAAAAAGCGTCTGTTGTAGGTTGTAGTTCCAGTCTCACTGTAAAGTTTTTATCCCTTCTGGGAAAGAGCTACAAGCAGTCAGATCAAACATCAATAAGTAAATCGCAAGAAAACAATTTTGGCTCATTGTGCAATGGTGAAAAACTTACAATGCTGCACAACAGGTAACGTCTCTTTCCGCTGCTGACAAGCAAATTTTGGGTTTCTAGGAATACATAACTTTATTTATGAAATGTCACTTTTGCATACCTTTTGAGTATGACACAGCATACCAATTAAACACAGACCCAATCAAAATGTAAGTGAGTAGTATGTTACTAATTTGTGTCGATAGAGGCACGCTTGTGTACAGATACTCAGTTTTAATAAAGCAGACTTTCGTCATAAGGTTGTCATGGGTAGTTTTATTTCATTTCTTATTATACAGTGCACAATTTTCGTAGGGTTTCCTTTAATGTTATTAAAACAATAGTAAACATGAGAGTGAAATTAATCATCAACGCTATACGTGAATTCTCTGATTTTATCTATAACAGCCTGACAAGGCACATGCAGTTTATTGATTACATGGATGTAGAAAACTTGTTCTGAGTTAAATCTGTCAAACAAAGTTTGAAGAAGGATAAAATGCCACTACCACACGACAACTAATGTAGAAAAGTTTGCCCTTTTTCCACATGCGACTATTTTGGGATGAGAAATTAAGGGAAACGTGTTCAAAGTCCCATTACATTGATAACTTCCCAGCAGACAGCAGAATTGCGTTTTTAAAAAATTTAGCAGTGAATGTACTCGAACTCCCTACATCGTTTCTACAGCACACGATACTTACCATTACGTTACTAGCTTACATGTAGCTGCTGCTTCTCCAGAACTCAATAACAATTCCTCGAGAACTTCTGCATTCCACAGTGCTGTGAGATAATGCATATGGCTGCGTCTAGACTTCTGAGAGACAAACAGTTACAGCATTTCTTTTGCACTGCACGACGTTTTCAACAAACAGATAGTGCAATAAATTAGCTCAAGTGGAAAGGAACACTTCCTATTTATATTTCTGCATCCTACACCGTTGGCAGTTCTGTGTAGGTGGCAGTTAGGTAATTTTATTTCGGTGATTACAAAGTAGAGTCGAATGTATGCACTGGGTAGCCAAGGCAGCTAGTTCATTCTGATTCGGTCAACCAAGTAAATGAATTTACTCAACATGCTACAAATTACTACAGGGAGCGTGTGTGCCAGAATTCTCATCCAGTGTGGCGAAACAACGTTATGATAGAAAAATTAATAAGAGAGAACTGGGTTTGGTGGTCTGTTGGGTTGATGATAGGTTCATATACCTGTGGTCTTGGTTCGATTCCGACTTCTGTCAATTATTTTAGATAGGGAGAGAGAGATTCCTTTCTCTTCTGGCTACACCAAGTGAAGAAGATATAATGGCATTGTGGTCTGAAATTCACATTAAAGATGATATTCCTTCTTTACCAAGTAGACGTTAGATTGAACCACAATAAATTTTGGAGTGGCGACATGTAGAAACTATCACCAGTAACCTTTCTTATACTAATTATTTATTTCTAGTGACGAAACAAACGCAATGTAGGGTCACAGGACATTTATTCCATCTTTCATTTGAGCTTCTGTATGTCAATAAAATTGATTCTGAACTGCGAATGCAACTCAGACCGCCCTTAAAGCTGAACGTGATCCCTTCGTGACAATACAGCTTGGCTACAATTTGTTGTTTGTTCAAAACTGCAGATTCCCCAACATCTCCACATATATCGCATGAAGGGTTTCGAATCCTGGCCCACCACTATTGGTGGAGAAAAATTCGGTAGCTGACATGTCTTTGTGTGTAGTCAACAACGATATGTGTGGGGCTTTATTCCCATTCAGCACTGAACTCTACGTCATATTATTTCTAGTTCAAACATGCTCACATGTCGTTGCTGGTGCTACAAACCCATATTTAACGTTCGTTTTCTCCAGAATATAACAGCGATAGGTGCCGGGTTGGAGTCCTGGGAAGGAAAAAATTAATGTTTCGTCTCGTCGTTTCACTTACAACATCTAACTACCGCCGAGAAAATGCGAAATGTCACAGTTGATTGTGCTTCGATATCAATCCGATTAGGTTCTGGGTTCGAATCCCTGTCCAACACAAAGCTTTACCTCATGGCATCTCAAGTAAGATACTTGCGAAGAAGCAATATTTAACATCTCTCGTAGTTCCTTAACAGGGACAATAGATGCTGGGTACGAATTCACGTCCGTTAAAAATGTTTGTGTTATGTAATTTAAAGTTGATATTTGCTAACTTATACTGTCGAGGTATATCACTCTCTGTGTGCCTAATCAGGAATGACTGTTAGTTTCCGTCAGTCATGAAATCTTTGTTTAATCTGCATGACCTGAGTTTGAATCCATATGCAGCGCGAGACGGTTCTTCGTGTCATTTCAAGTTCATACATATTCTCAATTAACTGCTCGTGAATAACTTAAATTTTTAATGTCATTTTGTGTTAAGTAATAAGTACGGTATGTTACTTTGAAGAGGAAATCGTGAATACGTGGAACTTACTATGCTCACTGCCTATCTGACGTAATAATGAGAGTGGTAACATTTCAGGTATGTCATTTATTGTAATAAATGTGAGCTTACAAGCCTTAAGGACAGTCTTATCTGTGATAAGGTGTTCCCTGATATTTGTAGCATCGTGGTATTACGTTACATCTTGAGTTATTTCGATACAGAACAGGATGTTTCTAGTGGTGACTTGTTGGAACCATTTTCAATAGTCAAACGACTGTACCGAGGAGTGATTAGAGGACCTGCTAGACAGCTGCGTTATGCGGGTTGCATGCGAATCAGGCGAAATGCAATTCAGTTCGGATACTTTCGAGCACGACTGTACATGAGAAATACACTTATGTATGCAATTCGTTAGCAGTATTAGAGTATAGTTCATATCTACTTGAATGCATTATTCCTTAAATAACTTAATATATTACTGATATACGAAATTCATTGATTGTAGCTTTGAATAGAGAAGAGAATATACTTATGTCTGCACGCAGTAAGACGAGCAATACATTACTGCCCGTGTGCTGTAGACGTTAAACACTATGAAGTATGTCATTCGGGAGGAGGAGCCCCGGAATAAAAGTACTTCGAGCCTTCTCCTTCCAAGCCACATTACCTTCTTACTACATTCTTAGTATGTAGTGCCGGTGTATGTTTGTTTTATGACTGTTGTGTTGTTCGGGACCGTGTTGCGGCATGCATCGCCATGCAATGTTGGTTTTGATCCCTTACATGTTGAGCCATTCCGGGTCATATTCACTTAGTGTTTGCGTTCTCCCATATGGTTTGTTGTGTTGCTTGTGCTTGTCTACACCTCCTTCCATATGGGTTTTGGCTCTTGAATTCTTCGTGCAGAGTTTTCGATACAATATCGGCTACGCTATTTATTGTGTTCCAGTCATCGGGATTAGATATTATTCTAGCGATGTTATTGTCGTTCTGTATGGGTCTCACTTGTGCTAGCGCGTTGCACAGCAGTGTGACGTGTTCTGGTGTCCCAGTTTCTCCGCATACGCGTATTTCATCGTTAGTTAGTCCCATACGGTTTAAATGTACCGGATACGGCCCGCGTGTGGGGCGGCGGGTGGAAATTATTTGTTTTGTAAATGTAATGTAGAATGTAGAAATTATTGCAGTGTTCCCGGCCGTTTTAACCATATGTGGGGCGGCGGGTGGAAAAATTGTTGTTTAAATGTTCCTATTATTTATGCTGTTGTTTTGCCATTCTCAACACTGGCTCTCTAACTACAATTTTGGCAACCGGAAAGTGATTAGCAAAACGTGAAGCCTGTAATTAGAATTCCTAGTGCCCACTTCATCTGAGAAATACACTTATAGCTACAGCTTATAGCTCTGAGGAATTAGGAGATTGTCTGGGATTCATAATCAAAAACGATCGTGTAAAAACGTTCTCTGTATTCTGAAAGTCACAGATGAAAAAAAAAATAAAAAAATCCACAATATCTCACAGAGCAGTTCAGAGTCTAATGCGCTGATGCAACTATAACTGTCCAAATTAAATGTTTAAATGAATGCTCGCCATTATTTGATGATTAGGTTCATCAAACGCCACGCTAAATAATGGTAGAATGTCTGTCCCGCGACGCCACGTGAAAATACGACATACGTAAACTGAAGATAGATAATTAAAGTCATCCCAGAATTAACACTTCTCTCGAACATGATTCCATGGTTACGCGTAGCCCGAGTAACTTAATACGGAATCCGAGGCTGTTTATAGCAATGATACCGACGCGACGCGACTCCCGACACCGATGGTGTGCTATTCAGCGTCTGGAGAGAACTGGGGCCTTCCTTCTTCGCGCAGCGTTCTTATATATATAAAGCCGCGGTGCGGAAGGCTAAGGGAACGCCTGATCAAATCGGCTCTCCCGACTAGCCGCTGGGCTAGTAATGCACCACATTAAGTTATTGAATAAATCATTGCTTCCTTTGCTGATGGCCGATGAAGCTCTCAATTTAAATGTGCATTCAGCACACAGGTAAGTAATCATAATAACAGTCTCACGTGGCTAAGTAAAATATTTTGGGCGAGAGAATTAATTTAATTACACTACACGCAGTAGACGGGCTCTGAACCTGCCCTTTGGAGATACGCTATCGCTATAGTTTTATAGTTATTGAGTTGAAACTTCTCACATCTTTATGATTATAGCGGATCTCCCTTCTACTTAAATTTAAACTTCCTAGCCTTATTTATTAGCCTACTTAATCTATTTTGCTTCCTTAATTTTTAAGACAAAAACCAGAAAATTATGAATTTCAACAAAAATTTTCATTTGTGAGATCCAGAACACTGTTTCTATTAAATTATTATGAAAAAGGAATCTAAATATAAATTTTTAAGTATCTAGCTCTTTTCTGTTGCGCCAATGATTTTTACAGAAAAACGTCCAAATTTCGAAAATGGTTAAAGTTATCGAACTGATATTCAACACATATTAATTTAGTATTGCTCCTGACATGCTAGAAACGTTTTAGGTTATTTACTTGATTTTTAAAGTATTGCGCAACATTTATGACGTCAGAGCTGGTTACAGCGGACTGGCTGGCACACAATGGAAAGACTGATGTGAATTTATTACGGCGTGAGTAGGCTGCTTCCCTACACGCGGCCTGTCGCGAAATGGACCATCCCCCGGCTTTGGTCGACAGGTTGCTGTTGTAGTCTCCCGCGTACATCAGGAAAGAAAGAGTGTACTCGGCGATCGTTATCGGATGCATCCCACCCTCTCTGCCATGTTTGAATCCGCCATTATTTTATTTGTTTTGTTCATAATGTTGGCTCCCGTAATTTCGGTGACTTTATCGAGCCTGTCCCTCTTAAGCCAGTAAAGTGCAGCTCTATAACGTGTTGTTATGTCTATAGGCAGGTATCCATCAATACGCAAAGTGCCTCTAGTGACGCGATTATTCTCAGGAGTACACTACGTTGACTTCGTCTTTCAATTGTCTTGTTAGTCCCCATGTTCAGTCTGTGAGCCCAATCACTTGCAGCGAAGCATGCGATGGATTCAAATATCGCAATGTGGTAGGTCCTTACTGTCTTAATAGGTAATTTGTACTGAGTTGTGTTTAGCCTTGATAGTTTGTGCATAATTTTGGAGGCTTTGTCAACTGTCAGTTCTGATACAGCATGGTGGTTAGGGTGCAGTCACCTTACTGCGTTCTAGAATTCGTACAATTCAGAGATACATGCACAAATTGCTCAACATTAAGGCTGCATACAGTAGAGGAACACTTTGACGACTGTGACTCATTGTATCAGGGTAGCTGAGCGACGCGTCATAAAGCACCATCGGTAAGGCAATGAACAAGGGTGAGTTGCCACTCTTGTACGGACATTCAAAGTTTCAAAGTGTCACGCCAACACGGTTCAAGCCTTCATAAAAACGAGTAGTGGACACTAAGGTCCACTAAAAAGTGTCAGGATACTTTTCATCAGGTAGTGGAAATTTCTTTAGTGAGTATCATAGCAAATAATGAAATACGAGCAAACCCAATGTTGTTGTCAAATTTTTTGTGAACGGTCGTCATTTTACTGACATGTTATATGAATTTTAGTTGCTAGCCGAAGAAGTTCCTTGATGCAGGAGTAGGCCAGTAATGAGCCTCAAATATGGAATTCATTAACTGCCCATTAAAGAGATAGTTGCTATTATACGACAAGTAAAGGGAAGTGCAACTTCCTAAAGGCAAACGATAGGTCTTTATCGTACTCAGTATACACGGAATGCTTAGGTTCTTGTCATGGCATCGCTGTCTAGTTCTCTGGTACACATCGCAGCACCTGCAGCCTCTCGCTGTTTGTAGGGTAGGATCCCGGCATCGGTAAACACTAAGCGTAATCTTATACTGCCCCGACCGACGACCCATTAGAGCGAAGTGGTTGGACTTTGCCGGTTTCCGATACGGATCGCTGCCGCCTACGTGATTCCCCTCAGCCCTGCCTGAGGACCCTTGGCGACGGCGCTTTGAATTACCCCAGAGAAATCCTCGCAGACTGAGCACCAAGCGTAATACGTTTATGACTTACTCACGTGAATGTAAATGCGCAATAATAGCACTGAGAACATTACGTTTATAAATATACACAATACTACCAATATATCAATGGGAGAAACAACAGGCAATGTCGTACATACTTTCCTGCTGCTTGCGGCATGGTAGTTAATTGTGATTACTTACTGTTAAATAGCTTTATGGCTACTGATACATTTTCCTTAGCGGTTTCTTTCAGACGTAGAAGAGAACATGTAAGTGGTTCGCCACATTTATTTATTTATATTATTTATATTTTCCGATTAGTTCACCTAGAGAAAAATTAAATTTCTTGTCCATCTCGGCCTGCTGATGTATGTTTCGATTTATTACGTCGTGATACTTGGTATTCACTTAAGTGTACTAGACGCATGTAAATATAGGATGAAAGAAAGCTCACCATAAAAAAAGTTACTCTCTCCTTTAACCAGTGATCGTTCTGAAGCACTGTACATTATTCTGTACTGATATGAGGAGGGCACGTGACGCTGCGTCGTAAACCTGGGTGGTACGTATGTGCCAGTCGCTTGTATGGAATCAGAGGAGTGAGGTGGGTTGATGCAGGGATGTGTAGAATATTACAGAGAAGCTTTTGTGTCTGCACATTCCCATAACAATATCGTGAACAAAGGTGACAGATTTTTGGTGGATCAGGATGGAGTTCCGCTATGTCTTTCAGTCATGTAACAACGCATAAGAAACTAAGCGACGAGACGTGAATACTTGTGTCACGCAATGTCAATGACAATCGTTTTCAACACCGACAGGAATTGTTGCTGTCAGTGAATGCAGGTCAGTCTCAGTTTACGAGCGAACATTACAAAAGTGACAGCAGACAACATATATTTGTGGTTGGGTACCTTGCAATAGGCCATTATTTGAAGGGCGCATAAAACTGCATGACATAAAGCGGCGAAGCAACACAACAATTGGATCGGAACACTGGAGACGTGTTGTGTGGACCGCCTCGTCACGGTTTCGCCTCTTTTCAAACTCCGTCAGGCATCGACTGCGCCGACAGCCCAATGGGACTCTTAAACCACTGTGTGTGGAGACTGCAGTACAAGTCGAAAATGGTTCTGAGATGTCTTTGGGTAATTTTCATACCATGACATGGACCCACGTATTCAGGTTACCGTTTAAATCATCCCGGAGAGTAATCTCAGCATTGTCGGTGAACTAGAATTGCCTTTTTTATCTATGTATCTTCTAAGAAGACAACGGCCAAGACGCAAAATGATGCATCCGAATGTTCGATGAACACTCAGGAAACCTGTCGTATCTCCGCTGGGCTGCAAAATCACCAGATCTTAATCCTATAAAAAATGTATTATCAGACGTCATCATTAGTAAGTGCCGTCAGTTGGATATGGCGTAACTGACGAAGCTTGTACACTCTTTACCTAGCCGAAATGAGGCTAGAAGTGGTGTTACGCGGTGTTACTTGATGTCACTCGAGGATAATTAATTTTTACCCTGTACGATTACGTGCAAGCTGGTATTGTATTTATCAGGTCTACGAAAACTGTTTCTACTGTAACAGTTCTGGTACTAAATGTAACACTTCTGCTACTAAATGTAACTGGTTTTCTCTTTGAATGCTGTCAATTGTCAGGATGAGCATTCTAAAGCATTCTGTCAGGGTGAAAATATTAAATAAATTAACTTTTATCTCTTAACAACATGTGGGCAGGGTGGGTTCTTCCTTGGCTCGGGTATGAGGTAGAATGAAACAGCATTTTTACATAAGATAACTTGTATTGAAAGTTTGGTACAACTGTATCTTACTGGATGTTCTAGTTCGGAGAACGGCAGCTGTGTCGTTTGTGAAGTCTTCTGCTGCGGCATCGGCGGCGGCGGCGGCGGCGGCGGCGGCGGCTGATTACGCGTAGCGGAGTGTATCTCGTGTCGCCGTCTCGCCCAGCTGACTGGAGACGCGCAGCGCGAGGTGACCGGTTTAATTATTGCGAGCGAAATCGTGCATCGGATGATACCTTGGGTGTGGCGTCCCAGTGTTTCTCTTCTCTAAGCGGCCGCGTGTGTTGTGCGTCGGCCAGCGGAGCGGCGCGGCGGGGGAAGGCCAGTGTGGCGGACTCTAACCACGGACTCCCGCTTGCCAATCTTCGGCTGTCAGGTCTTCATCCCAGCTCACAGGTGACTACTGATGCGAGGCCGTCTCCTTCCCGTCCTCACGAGTCACCCGGGTACATAAAGATCAGACTTCAAATACCTTTTAACTTCTGTCTTCTGGCGCCGAGTCTGCGGCTTGCTATTCCATTACAGCGGCGGACTTTGTGCGTCTGTGCATGATGCAGCCTCTTCTTGCATGACGGTCTTCAGCACCGAAACTGACTGAAAACAACTGCTACGCTTCTTCACTTCTTCGTCTTCTTCGTCTCTCGTCTCCGTCTCCGTCAGTCGGGCCCACTGCGCCTCGCGTATTTATTCACTTCAGTTTACTGGAGGTGAAGGACTTCACGGTCATTGCCTCTTCTGTCACGTTGAGAAGCTTCTCGAAGTATCTTCTTAACGTCGGTCATTGGCTCTTGGAATGTAGGCGAGGGCCTTTGATCACATGTGACGACTGAGACACACGTGAGCTGGTCATGGCCTCTTCTGTCACGTTGAAAAGCTTCTCGAAGAATCTTCATAACGTCGGTCATTGGCTCTTGGGATGTAGGCGAGGGCCTTTGCTCACATGCGACAACTGTGAAACACGTGAGCCAGTCGGGCGATGCCCTGACGGCTGAATCGACAGCGCCCGCTTATATGGAACTTGCTGACTTCACGGTCATTGTCTCTTCTGTTCTGCTGTTCTGCCCGCTGAATGCCAGTATGTAACTCTCTAAACTAAACCAAGAATTTTATTTATATTCTAATTTTTACTTCACTTTGATTTTAATAATTTATTTACTTAAGTACCACTCAACATTCCTCCACCCTTCGGAGAAATACGCCCTCGAATTTACCACTCAACATTCCTCCACTCTTCACACGGCAAAAGCACTAAAACAAGCAATGAAAACTCTCGACTTAGAAGATTACACACGCTTCACATTAAGTATGTTGAATATACTTTATCACTTTACTAAAGCACTGTACGTTCACGAATCACATAGTTCACACATAAATGGTTATAATAAGTGTAACAAATCTTGATGACAATGAATAAACAAAAATAGATTATTCACTTGGAAAGTTACAAAGCAACACCTGTTTAATCTACGTGGAACCTGGTAGCACATTAATTTGTTCAATTTGATGTCTGTCTTTTGCATTCTCGTATTTTGACACAGTTCCTGATTTGTAAATGATAATGTATGTATTATCTCACATTCCTTTACTTTCTAAGCGGTGAATATTTAGGACTGAAATGAAAATACTGGTATTTGTGCTGTTTTCCCTACACTTCTGTCATTTTCTTAATTAATACCACTCCTTGCTGTTATCACTATTGCTACTGCGCGCCCCTGTAGCTAAGCTGTCACTGTGCCTGACTCTCAAGAAAAGGAGCCAGCTTCAAGTCTCTGTACTGCCAGGAACATTCCCTTGGTCGGAGGACTGAAAGAGATGCACTCGGTATGACAACTGAGGAGCTGTTTTACTAAGAATCAGCGGCTGCAGTGTTTGGGAAACTGACAATGATTACCGGCAGATACGGTGTGCTGAGCCCATGTGTTTCCACATCGTATCCAAATGACGTCACAGGGCATAAGACGACAGAGTTGCAGGTCGATATCGCCTGAACTTTGGGAGCTAATCATAGACTTAGTTCTTATTACATTACTACACCAACTTCTACTAATTTTTAGAGCAGAAGAAAGTTAACCCCATGAACATAACTTAGCATCACCGAAAACTCTATGACAATTACTACACATTTACCCACATCCTTACTTTTCTAGAGCAAATGAAATTAAGGCCAATAACACAGCGTAACATCACAGAAAACTGTATGAAAAATAATAGACATGTATTTGCGCTTCGCTTGATACAATGTCCCCTCTCTCTCTCTCCCTCTCTCTCTCTCTCTCTCTCTCTCTCTGTCTTTCTCTCTCTCTCTCTTCCTCCCACTCTTTCCCTCTCACCCTTTCACACTCATATATACTGAAACGGGGTAGCTGAAGCCGCAAGTTAGGCATATTTGTCAGCCTAGCATACGCCGGCACGGTAGCTCAGCGTGTTCGGTCAGAGGGTTAGCTGCCCTCTGTGATAAAAAAACTGAGTGAATGGATCAATGAGGAACTTCAACGGGCGTCTGGGAACGTACGCCACGAATAATTGCAACGAACTATAACGAACAAAATGAGATTAAAAAAAAAACCATACTGTCTGCCATCAGTCCACTTGAAATTTCATTCTGCAACAGCTACACCTAGCCGCTCGAAAAGCGAGGAGCGAGTTCCTTTGTTTATTCACCTCCGCACAGGCCATATGAATCCCACTTTACCCCACAAATGTGTTAGTAAGTAGACACGAGAAAGGGAGTGTTTTGAATTTGCCTCCAATATGTCCTGAGTTCCCGGGGCTGTGAGGTAGTATTACCGACATAACTTTGTAGATAGGAAGCACAGGGACCAAAGAGATTCGGACAGTGAGAGGCGTAGAAGTAATTCTAGTATGCCACAAGAACGCTGCCTCTGCTCTAACACTAACATCCATCAGGGCTGAAAACGGGGTGCGTGTTTCTTACTACAGCGCTTCCTGTCACTCTTCCGTTGGTCTCTGTACGTGATGGATGTTTATATAAGCGATCCTCTGGTCTTATAGAAAAATGTATTAGTCTAACTATGGTGTTTGATTAATTTCATTAATTTCATTTGCGATGGATAGGCAAGTGTTTCATTGGCCGCTTTCATTTGCAGTTCCGTGCAATTACGTGTTCTTGTAAGTAACATCAAATATTATGCTTTGTGCCAATAGAGGACCTGTTAAGTTTTATGTTTTAACGCAAAACGATAAAATCTCCTCAGTGATCTTAATGGAAGTGTAGTTCTTATTGTTTGATAGTCTGTGTGCTGAGATATGGATCATGGTTTTACAACCCATTAGAATCCTACATACTCTAGAGATGTTCCCTACTCATAAATGGTAGTCTTCAAATTTTAGAATACGAAGCAACAAATCCATTAAGTATCCATATGTGTGCATAATTTCTATCCTTTTCAGAGTTTTGAATTTCTTGTACATAATGTCGAGAAATATGGAATGAAATTTAGTGTGGAGAAAAGCAAGACCATGGTGGTAACCAGAGCGGATATAGAGGGCAAGGGACAAATTCATATTAAGGGACAGGATATTGAAATAGTGGACAACTTTAAATATTTGGGAAGTGTATTAATGGAGAATGCTCGTTTGGAGAGAGTAATTAGCAAAAGAATACAACGGAGTAGTACATTTTACCCGTGTGTGGGGGCTTAGTGTGGGGAATGGAAGTGCCAATGAGGTGCAAGCTGGTGCTATACAAGACTTACTTCACACCCATACTAATTTACGGCTCAGAGACTTGGACTATGACTAGAAGAGAGGAGAGCAGGATACAGTCCAGTGAAATGAAGTTTCTGAGAAGTATGCTAGGGAAAACAGAGAGAGGCAGAGTGAAAAATGAAGATGTTAGGAAGGAAAATGGAGTGGAGCAGTTGACTGAGAAAATTGAAAAGAATGGATTAAAATGGTTTGGGCCTGTGAAGAGGATGGGAGAGAGAAGAATACCAAAAAGAATGATGGAGTTCAAGATTGAGGGCAAGAGGCCAAGAGGAAGACCGAGAACAAGATGGATTGATACAATAAGGATGAGTTTAAGGAGGAGAAACCTGTTATGGAACCGAATCGTGAAACAAGAAGTAAAGTGGCCAAGTACCATTGATACCCCAACGTAAGCAGATGTTGGACAGAGGTGAAACGATGATGATGATGTATGTAATCTCTGGCCTTCAGCCCACCACATGACCAATACATTGCTGCTACTATTAAATGGTGTTGTTCGAATTTTAGATCATAAAGCAACGAATCCAAAGAGCAGCCATATGTGTGTGGAATTCTTTTTGTTTTTCGATTCTAGAATTTCTTGAAGATAGCGTAAATTTTGGCCTTCACTGCACCGTATGCTCCACACTTTAGGGCTAAAGATAAATGTTGTTCTTTAATTTATAGATCTCAACCAACGAATCCAACCAATGCCAAGATGCGTTCAGGATCTGTAAGTCTTTTCTAATTTTACGAATTTTTCCTGATAACGTAATGCTTGGTCTTTAGCGCTCTATGTGTCTTGAATCCGCTCACTAAGAGTACATAATTTATGTCACATTATAAGATAAACAATCGTGATGATAATGGGTATCTACTGGCATTGGAATTTTCTCTTAGTTTCTGGTTTTTTTATTTTTGTTCTCTTTTTATGCGATGGTTGAGGATTAGTCTCGCCCGGTTTGACGCCGCCTCTCACATTCCTCGTTACTCTGTTATTTCGTGAAAGACAGCAAATTCTTCATTAAAATTTGTTGGGTTCCTGTACGCATCTGTATGCAAGTGAATTGAATATTCTTCACTTTCCATGCCAGATAGCCTCTCATTTCTTGAAATTATGTTCACTAGTATGCTGATTTTCCCTTTCTGAATATGTATTGAGGGTCTCCTTACAGAATTCTTTCTAAGATTCAGATGTTGAACTGTGAACCCTGCTTGTGTTTGTAAATGTATAATTACGTGTACAGAGACATTCTTTGACGTTATATTTATGCGAGGTCATATTCCGGCCTAATAAATTTGCATTTTGATTAATTAATTTAATTGTAATTTAAAGCACCCCAAGTAGCACAATCTCTTTTTCCTAATGCGTCCCTTATGAGGCCATAAAGTGATTTTATGCATGTCACAACGTGTGTACTTTAATTTATAGAAGCGAACATGATTAGGAAGCAGTTTAACGAACTTGATGATAACTTATCGGCCATAGGAACACATTTCTGCCCAACATGCCTATCGAAAAATAAATCTCGTCATCGTTATCCGTTATGCATATAAGTAATTACAGTAACTTTAATTACAGTGCTAGGTGAGTAGTAGGAAACTAATTGGTGTGGTGTGCACCAAGTGCTATGAATGTAACATAGACAAACGTTAATGCGATTCCAGACGATCATAGAGGACCGCGAAAAGATGAATAACCACCCCTAAAAAATTAAAAACACCCTCCTTTCAATAAATATATCGAATCATTTGCACAAACATCGAATAGACCAGATTATGTAAACGTTACAAATATAAGTAATTTCGAGAAGTATGATGTCACCGGGGGTTTACTGGTGGTGGTGGTTAAAAATTTTAATATTTAGCCGGCCGGTGTGGCCGAGCCGTTCTAGGCGCTTCAGTCTGGAACCGCGCGACCACTACGGTCACAGGTTCGTATCCTGCCTCGGGCATGGATGTGTGTAATGTCCTTAGGTTAGTTAGCTTTTGTAGTTCTTTGTTCTAGGGGACTGATGAACTCAGATGTTAAGTCCCATAGTGCTCAGACCCATTTTTTTAAATATTTAATTGTAAATGTAGAACTAACCCTATTTATCTGATATAACTAAATAGCTACCCACCATAAGAATGATAAAGGAGCTTAATATCTATGAAATTAAACAATTTGTTGTTGTTGTTGTTGTGGTCTTCAGTCCTGAGACTGGTTTGATGCAGCTGTCCATGCTACTCTATCCTGTGCAAGCTTCTTCATCTCCCAGTACTTACCGCAACCTACTTCCTTCTGAATCTGCTTAGTGTATTGATCTCTTGGTCTCCCTCTACGATTTTTACCCTCCACGCTGCCCTCCAATGCTAAATTTGTGATTCCTTGATGCCTTAAAACATGTCCTACCAACCGATCCCTTCTTCTTGTCAAGTTGTGCCACAAAATTCTCTTCTCCCCAATCCTATTCAATACTTCCTCATTAGTTACATGATCTACCCATCTTATCTTCAGCATTCTTCTGTAGCACCACATTTCGAAAGCTTCTATTCTCTTCTTGTCCAAACTATTTACCGTCCATGTTTCACTTCCATACATGGCTACACTCCATACAAATACTTTCAGAAACGACTTCCTGACACTTAAATCTATACTCGATGTTAACAAATTTCTCTTCTTCAGAAACTATTTCCTTGCCATTCTCAATCTACATTTTATATCCTCTCTACTTCGACCATCATCAGTTATTTTACTCCCTAAATAGCAAAACTCCTTTACTACTTTAAGTGTCTCATTTGCTAATCTAATCCCCTCAGCATCACCCGATTTAATTTGACTACATTCCATTATCCTCGTTCTGCTTTTGTTGATGTTCATCTTATATCCTCCGTTCAAGACACTGTCCATTCCGTTCAACTGCTCTTCCAAGTCCTTTGCTGTCTCTGACAGAATTACAATGTCATCGGCGAACCTCAAAGTTTTTACGTCTTCTCCATGAATTTTAATACCTACTCCGAATTTTTCTTTTGTTTCCTTTACTGCTTGCTCAATATACAGATTGAATAACATCGGGGAGAGGCTACAACCCTGTCTCACTCCTTTCCCAACCACTGCTTCCCTTTCAAGCCCCTCGACTCTTATAACTGCCATCTGGTTTCTGTACAAATTGTAAATAGCCTTTCGCTCCCTGTATTTTACCCCTGCCACCTTCAGAATTTGGAAGAGAGTATTCCAGTTAACGTTGTCAAAAGCTTTCTCTATGTCTACAAATGCTATAAACATCTCCGTTAAAATGATAAAGTAATGCCTTATCAAACTGGGACAAGGAATATGGAAAGCGATTCAAATGGACGCGGATCTGGATAAAACAATCATGAACCCTTAAGTTGAACTATGTGATTAGTTATGGTTAGTGGTCAAAGACGAAAGCACTGCAGAGATGTACACAGAGTAGAAACTCTGTCCGACGACGGTCACTTGGATTCCGAAATTAATCACTGAATTGCATGTGATGTTTAATTACATGTTCGGATATAACGTCTCTTGTTCACGTTACAGCGTTCTACAAAAAAGTGAAACTTCTCCGAGAAAAGAAAACGTGAAAATGTTGAACATGTGATGAGCTACCGACTGTATTCATTCTTTTCTGAGGCTCTACATCCAGAAAAATTAGTAGAGTCCTGGGAAGACAAGGTGTAAGACCTTTTTTCCAACTTCGTAAGAAGAGAAGAGATGTTGTGCCCTATTGAGGATAGTCTGAGCCTCAGGATTCGTGGCATCTATAACATCCCTTGTGAGTGCGGAAGCAATTACATCAGACAGTCCATAGGTACCGTATCAGATCGCTGTGTACAGCATCGACAGAATATTAAAAAATCGAATAATGGAGAAATCTTCAGTAGTTGGGCACAGCCTCAAGAACAGAAAATGTTAGACGAAAGAAGAATCCGTACCAGGCTCCCGCCTCCTACGTACTTGGATTTTGTAACTAAAGAGGCTGCGGATATAAGCTTAGCGGTACGTGGAAGCGAACTCTCGATGCAGGCAATGGGTAGACATATTTGTCGCCCTGTTCATGCTGCTACTGGAGCGATGACGCCAGTACATGGACGTTGACTACATCTACAACAGTGTTACTTAACTATCGACCAATCAGAAGTCGTCAAAGGGCTATACAAGGCCACCACAGCTGCAGTTCGGGTAGTCGATTGCTCTTGACAAAGACGATTGAGGTACTCTTCGAAAACTCGACGTTTTACCGTGAACTGCCGCGGCAAGAAGTCCCAGAACGTTTTATAAGAGAATTTTTCTTAATCTGTTAACACATAATTACTCCGCAGTTCACACATAGGTGCTTTGCGGAGGGTGTGAGACAAAATTTCTCACACGGTATCTCTACAGTTCGTCTGTCAAATACCAAGTGGGAAAAATTAATACCTGTATCTTTTAGTACGAGTTCAGAATCCTTATTTTATGGCGATAGTTAAATCTTCCAAGATAAGTAAGAGGCTATTAAACTCTTCTCCATTCGGAGGAAAAAGAATATTCATAGAATTTACGTGAAAAGATTACGACTCAGTGAAAAAGCTTCCCATTTTGATTGAAGTCCCAGCTCGTTTATGGTATTTGTCATATTCTCCTCTCTATTTCTTGATAATGTGAGATGAACAACCTTTCCCTGAAATGTTTCGTTTGACTTTTGTGAAGCACACCTAATAAGAGTCCTACGGAGGACGGGTAACCATAGCGCAAGTATTTCGTTGAATGGATGTTTTGCATTTCCTAGTGTTCCGGCAATAAAACGTATGAACGTTTCAATTTAAATTGTCCATACCATAAATGTGTAGATATTTAGTTGAACTGACAACCACTAAATTTGTGTCATTTTACATATAAGAAGAAATTCAAAGAAATATCCTATTACTCAAGTGGAGGCCCCGGAGATTATTACCGTTCAGAGTGAATTATCTCTTTTCCAAGCATTCGGGTGTGTCATATATCAGTTAGTAGCAACGGCATTGGCTGCGAACAATGTAATTTCCAATTTTAATACATGTACCGTCGAAGCAAGCATACTAATCTAAGAGAGTACCTTAGACTGGTTCCTGAGTTATGCATAAAGATTGAGAATAGCATAGGATCTTTCACACTTCTTCGGGGAACGCCTGATCAGTTACGGTGGACGCACTTCTGTCATTTACTACGTACTGACGATCAGTTTGGCTTTAGGAAAAGTAAAGGGACGAGAGAGGCAATTCAGACGTTACGGCTAATAATGGAAGCAAGGCTAAAGAAAAATCAAGACACTTTCATAGGATTTGTCGACCTGGAAAAAGCGTTCGACAATATAAAATGGTGCAAGCTGTTCGAGATTCTGAAAAAAGTAGGGGTAAGCTATAGGGAGAGACGGGTCATATACAATATGTACAACAACCAAGAGGGAATAATAAGAGTGGACGATCAAGAACGAAGTGCTTGTATAAGGAAGGGTGTAAGACAAGGCTGTAGCCTTTCGCACCTACTCTTCAATCTGTACATCGAGGAAGCAATGATGGGAATAAAAGAATGGTTTAGGAGTGGAATTAAAATACAAGGTGGAAGGATATCAATGATACGATTCGCTGATGACATTGCTATCCTGACTGAAAGTGAAGAAGAATTAAATTATCTGCTGAACGGAATGAACAGTCTAATGAGTACACAGTATGGTTTGAGAGTAAATCGGAGAAAGACGAAGGTAATGAGAAGTAGTAGAAATGAGAACAGCGAGAATCTTAACATCAGGATTGATGTTCACGAAGTCAATGAAGTTAAGGAATTGTGCTACCTAGGCAGTAAAATAACCAATGACGGACGGAGCGAGGAGGACATCAAAAGAAGACTCGCTATGGCAAAAAAGGCATTTGTGGCCAAGAGAAGTCTACTAATATCAAATACCGGCCTTAATTTGAGGAAGAAATTTCTGAGGATGTACGTCTGCAGTGCAGCATTGTATGGTAGTGAAACATGGACTGTGGGAAAACCGGAAGAGAAGAGAATCGAAGCATTTTAGATGTGGTGCTATAGGCGAATGTTGAAAATTAGGTGGACTGATAAGGTAAGGAATGAGGAGGTTCTACGCAGAATCGGAGAGGAAAGGAATATGTGGCAAACACTGATAAGGAGAAGGGACAGGATGATAGGACATCTGCTAAGACATGAGGGAATGACTTCCATGGTACTAGAGGGAGCTGTAGAGGGCAAAAACTGTAGTGGAAGACAGAGATTGGAATACGTCAAGCAAATAATTGAGGACATAGGTTGCAAGTGCTACTCCGAGATGAAGAGGTTAGCACAGGAAAGGATTTCGTGGCGGGCCGCATCAAACCAGTCAGCAGACTGATGACCAAAAAAAAAAAAGTGACCTGCCTGCCAGCTTATCACGAATCTGTTGCATAGCTGAGATGATAATCAATACTCACACAATTTTACCGGATGCCATTTACGAGGTGCAGCGTAAAATAGCTATGGGAAACTAGGAATGTGCAATCAAACTGACATTCCCCGCCGATAGCACACATATGAATTGAAAGCCAGTTGTGATTGACATGGAAAATAACTTTTGAGATCATATGACTGAGTGTAGATATAGAGTTTTATCGAGGTGTCTCATAATTTTCGAACGCAATATGGTCTCCTGCTTCAAACTGCTAATATTGTTATGGGCCCAGAAATTAAAGGAGTGCTTCTGAATCGGTTTTTAAGCAGTTGTGTTACCTGCGCCACTTCAGTCGTGGACATCTTGTCGAGCGAGTGCCTATAAATGATTCCTATCAGTTCTATTTCATCAGCACATTCCGGCAGGACGACAAGACACGTCATTTGTGGGCCTTCCCAAGGATATGTAACTTCAAACTATTCGTGTTTGCCTTTCACCTTGATTCATATTGATACATACAGGGCAAAAATTACGGAACTATATGAAAAAAGTTAGTTAAACTACAGCCTGCATACACTTTATTCAACATGTAAACGTCACTACAGATATTCGGAATTAGGTGAGGACATGTTCGATATGCCTGCCATCATTGGCGCTCAAGTGGCTCAGAGTAATAGCGAAATTCTGCGTGACCCTCTGAAGTGTCGGAACATTGATGCTATCGATGACCTCCTGCTTGCTTTTTTTTTTAGCTCTGGGATGGTTTTGGGTTTATTTGTGTACTCCTTGTATTTAATATAGCCCCACAAAAATGAGTCGCATGTATTCAGTTCTGAGAAATATGGTGACCAATCGAGGCCCATGCCAGTGACCTGTGGGACAGAGCGGGAATGCGGTCCCCAAAGTGCTCCTCCAGGCCATCAAACACTCTACTGCTTCGATGAGGTCGAACTCCGTCTTGCATGAACCACGTCTTGTCGATATCAGAGTCACTTTGGATAATGGGGATGCAATCATCATTCCAAACCTTCACGTACCATTCGGTAGTCGCCGTGCCATCAAGGAATATCGCACCGATTGTTACGTGATTGGACATTGTACTTCTCGATCGCGGAATGGGGATTTTCAGTCCCCAAAATGTGCCAATTTTGCTTATTGTTGAACTTATCCAAATGAAAGTGGGCCTCGCTGAACCATTTCTTATACTAATTCCCTCCACGCTCTGTGTCCAGCCCTGCAGTTTGAATGTCCTAACGCAAACCGTTCAGAAGCTATGGCGATTTTTATATAGTTCAGTAATTGTCACCCTGTATTTATTGCTTATGACGGAAGCTCAGTCAATTTCTTTGGAGCTGCGCTGAATAACTATGCTCAATAAAGCTCTAGTCTGAAATACTACCGAGTCAGGCAGTGAAGGTGCTGAGTATTTCTGTACGTAAATAGTTTACTTACGGCTTACGACTTTCCGGCTAGATTTCGGGATGGTGTTACATTGTGGAAATCGCTAAAAGTTTCTCACATTTAAGTCCAGGACTGTGATGATATTGCAGGTCATTGGCGTGTGTAACAAAGCCCATAACTAGCTTACCGACTACGTTGTGGAAGTGGTGAATAAAGTTTGACTATATTCTTTGGTTACGACGCTTGTTTCCATGGTATGCCCAAGCAGAGATTTGCATAATTGGGTCCTTGCGCGACGGTCCCCTGTAATTTTCCGTAATGTATCGCCCCAGCGTCCGGCCTACGCGGAACCTTTGGCTTACAGGGCACGTTGCCCTTTCCGCCGCGTCGAAGGTTCCGCCCTCGGCGACGGTGAGGCAAACTTAGCCGCCAAGCTCCAAGTTTTCTCCCTCGATATCGCCGAAGGCGTTCCAAATAGCCAGCGATAAATTTCCTCGCAGCTACACAGAACACAACAGACCCTCCCTCTCTGAGTTAGCCACCGCGTGAAGCAGCAGTCGACGACACACTGTGTCAATAGTTTCGGGACGTCTGTGGAACATACAGTGGCTTGCCGTCAGGCAACATGGTTTGGTACGTGTCTTGACAGTTGGACTACTTTCTCGTTTTCCTGTCTTGTACTACTCCGTAGAGATTTTTGATGCGCCCTTTCTCATTGCCTTACTGAAATATTTGCTATCGGCTGATGAATGGACCCCATCATCATTACGTCCAAGAAAATGTCATAGTGGAGGAGAATTGCCAATCTCTGACCTGATACTAAGGGTTAAATGTATAGAGGTAAAGGTGGATAAATTGGCCCCCACTTTGTTTTTTTATACAACATGTTTTATTTTTAGTATAATCACCCGAAATTAATATAAAGCATTTCTCTAGTATGTCCTGCAAATAGTTACAACATGTTTTGGTTCAACTTTTTAATAGTTACAACAAAATTTTATTTTTCCTGATAATCTGCATTTTGTTGGGTTAAGAATTTGTGCTGGTAATATGGGCCCCAAGGTAGTTTGAAATAAAAAAGAAACAAAAATTTCAAAAATAATTTAATTTAATTTCTGTGTATAATGAAAGAAAGATTCACTCTGAACATTGTTAATTAGTCTACTGGTGGGATGATTTTCACAGCCTATGCCTAGTCTATTCACAAGCATCTTTTTACACGTTACAAGTGATCCTCTTTCAGCTGCAGACAATGCACCTACTTGCCTTTTTCCCCTCAGGCCGATGACACGAGAAATTTTTCTTTGAAAGACACTAAGACCTGACTCGTCTGCCGGCTGGAGTGGTCGAGCGGTTCTAGGCGCTACAGTCTGGAACCGCGCGACCGCTACGGTCGCAGGTTCGGACTCGTCTGCCGGCTGGGGTGGTCGAGCGGTTCTAGGCGCTACAGTCTGGAACCGCGCGACCGCTACGGTCGCAGGTTCGGGCTCGTCTGCCGGCTGGGGTGGTCGAGCGGTTCTAGGCGCTAGTCTGGAACCGCGCGACCGCTACGGTCTCAGGCTGCCTCGGGCATGGATGTGTGTGATGTCCTTAGGTTAGTTAGTTCTAAGTTCTAGGGGACTGATGACCTCAGCAGTTAAGTCCCATAGTGCTCAGAGCCATTTTTTGACTCGTCTACATTAAAAACTCTGTCTGCAGGATATTTGTAGTTACTGAACGCAGCTTCAAGTAAACTGAAGAAATTGTTGACAGCTTGTTTATTAAACTCATTAGCACGTGAAATCGAAGTAGCGGATGGCTTCAAAATAGACAGAATATTTTTGTGCCGTGACATAAAATGGTCAAACCAAGTTCGACCAGAAACTTCGCTCTTTACAAATGGATGAGGGATTTTATTTCTTGTGCAAAGCTGGTAGGCCATGCGCCTGACGTTATTTCTGGTAAGGCTGTAGAATTTGGATTCCATAATGAGAAGATATTTAACCAGTTCGTCCTCAAGTCACCGTGGTAAAACCGGTGGACGGCTCAGTTTAATATTAACTATTTCTTCGACCGGTTTATCGATTCGTGAAAGCCTTTGGAGTGTAGAACGAGGGACAGAGTACACTTTAACCGCTTTTTTCAACCCCATTTCTTTTCTCTTTAATAGCTACTATAGCATTTGACATATATGCTTTGTCCCACGATTGCCGTTTCGACTTTGTTGGTGGTACAAGATGTCTTCGAGGCATCTGAAACATAAATAGTAGCAATATTTGTAAATGGTCCCATAAAATCAGATTGATTTTACGGGGCCCATAATACCAGCAGCAAAAGGGGCCCATATATCCTCCCTCGACATCTCGGGAAAAAAGATTTTGCCTACGGTTAGTTTGGTTCACAACCGAGTTAATTAATGTAAAACGGCATCCCAACAACAAACCAAATACGTACATTACCTTAGTTTTAGTAATAACATGTTAGAAATTTGAGTTTTATTCAGATAAACACTAACCTTTCAAACTTTTGATGACAGCGAAAAAATTGACAGCACAACTACTCACAAACCATGACAGCTACTACGTCTGCGCACTGTACAGTGAAGTTTGGCAACTAGTTCTAGTAGTTCATGTGTTCTCCGCTAGAATTCGTGGCCTGTACTTCCAAATATGTAGGGGGCCCATAATACCAGCAGGGGCCCATTTTTCCACCTTTGCCTCTACTTGTGTGCTACGTGTGAATGGTGTAATGCGCCGTCCCAGGCGACATTTAATTTTATAGCGTTGTATATTTCTTTTATAATCATTCATCCCTCATTAATGCCTGTTTTTTTCACTCATTGTAATAAAAATAGCTGCAACCAGAAGGACAAGGCGGACTGCGATCACTATTGGCAGACAGATAGATGACAAGGGGCAAAAATGTATTGCCCTACAGTGCCACAAAATGCACGTGTTAGTATGATGTCGGGCCACCACACTTGTGAATCCAAGTGTCCAGACGTCACGGTATGGAGTTGTACAGGTCTCGATTGTAGTCCTCTGATACCTGAGCGTGCAGATTTCGCAGATTGGTAGGTGGAGGTGGTGTCCTGATGACACGCTCCTTCAAGAAGACTCGAGTGTCCGTGGCCCAGCAACCATCCTAACCGAAGATAACGTGTATCACGTACGGGAGCCGCATCACTCTAGCAGACGAACAAGTGTAAAAAAGGTATAAAGAGTTTATGTGAACGTGCACCCGTTTTCCTTTCTTCTGAACTGTCTATTGCTGAATACAAAGTCTCTTTTTGAATCTAAGCTGTGGCACATCAAATCGATTCCATTGATAGTAACTAATTAAGTGTATAAGTTAACCTCATGTTATACATTTACGAACTAAATCTGTAAGCGAGAATGAGAAATAAGTCAAACTGCTAGAATGTCAGTAAAATACGTCACGTCTGAACCAACAGTCTGTAACACAAAAAAATCTATACTTTAATGAGAGTAATCAAACTAACACTGTTAACCGACCCTGTGAAATTGAAAACACGTATCTCCTGTATTTGGCTTACCTGTGTCACAATGGAAAATGCCGAGTAGCTGCTCTCGTAGAAACACAAGAAAAGGTGCGTCTCAGTTTCCGAGCTGCTACTAACTACATAGAATCGTGGTAATGCAGTGCAGTCTCTTTATACATGCAGTGCAAACTCCTCTCATGAAATGTATCTGTCACTAAAAAGGATGTTCATCAAGTAAAGCAAGCCAGCTAATTACGTACGATAATCTGAATCACACTCTTCTCAAAAAATTTTCTCAAGGAACTGTATTAAATAGCATCATATAAAACGTTCTTGGCCCTACTTCATTTACAAAATTTCGCTTTGAAGGCGTAGCAAGCAATAATAAAATATTTCCTAACAAATAACACATACGTAACACCAACAATGGGGAAATGTAATACTGTAACTCAACATCAAAATTCAATCTGACTCAAAAGTTCTCATGCCACTTATTCAATTCAAAAATGATTCAAATGGCTCTGAGCACTATGGGACTTAACATCTATGGTCATCAGTCCCCTAGAACTTAGAACTACTTAAACCTAACTAACCTAAGGACATCACACAACAACCAGCCATCACGAGGCAGAGAAAATCCCTGACCCCGCCGGGAATCGAACCCGGGAACCCGGGCGTGGGAAGCGAGAACGCTACCGCACGTCCACGAGATGCGGGCACTTATTCAATTCCTTCCATCTTTACAAACCCATTAACATTCAATGTGACAAAACTGTACAAATAGCAAGAAATTCCTGATTTGGATGTTCGTGTTGAATCAAGAATGCCTAACTAAATGCTGCCACAATAAAGTAAAATATGTTCATATGCTACCATAAAGCCTAATCTTCTCAGAATACTATCTTAGTAAATCCATCTCATTCAGTGCCAAATGATAATATTCCTTACGTAATAGCAACGTCATCAATCAGACCAATAAAATAATCCCCAAGAGCGTCATGTTCTGTTTCGTTCCCATAGGACTTCACGACCATGACGCCCCAGCTACAGCCCCGTAAGTCTCCTCCTCGATCAACACTTAACAACCGCGCATCTTCGCACAACAAAGGTGACCTAACTACTATAAGGGTAGCGGAGCATCTCTGACGAGGCTGCGCACGCGTAACTAAGCACTCCGTCTCCAGGCCACAAGTGGCCCATCGGGACCATCCGACCGCCGTGTCATCCTTAGCTGAGGATGCTGATAGGAGGGGCATGTGGACAGCGCACCGCTCTCCCGGCACGCGTAACTAAACGACACAAATATTACATGCATGTCCTAAGACATCCAACAACGACAATACCGACAAAATTTTATACACACTTCTTTGAAACTTCCGGTTTATCGATGAGACAAAATATTAAGATCGCTGCCCCCCGCGAGATTCAGTGACGGCTGGTGCCCTTGCGAGCACGTGAAGCTGTAAGAAAGGATATAAGAGTGAAAGAGACGAATGGATGACCATTCCAGTGAAGATACGGGCCGCAAATGGGCAAATCTGATGCCGATAGCCACTTTGAGAAAGGGATGATAGTTATGGTCTCGCATCTGTTGTACGAGCATCTTATGCTACTTTCGTGATCTCTATGGAAACTGGCTGAATCGCAGTGAAACCATGAGCTGGACAATAGGTACTGGACGTGCTTGGAATATCAAAGAATGTGGAGTATGGTGACTTGCCGGTTCTGTAAAGTAGGAAGCAGTGATATTCGGCAGATCTGCCAGTAAAGCGCGGTGCTTGTGAAGCGAAAGTGTTGCAACATAGTACATTATTCCAAGTCCTTCCACCTTGGAGTAAAGTAAGCGATTTTGCGAAGTGAGTCTTGTCATGTAGCCGTGAGGAGAGCAGTTTCTGTTCTTTTTTTTTCTCTCATGCACACTCCCTGTCGATCAAAGAAAGCTAGGACGTAGCCAAAAGGGGGGCAGGTGTCCAGGGTGTCTGGATCCCCCATCTCCTATCACGTAAATGAAATTCAATCCTACTCCCAGTTATTATTTATTTTTATTTTCTGCTACTGGTCCCTTTTTTATGTTTACTTTTACAAATTTCATTGCGTTTCGAGAATGTTCAGTCTGTCTTCAAACGTCTATGCATAGACAAAATTTGTACTTAAAAATAAATTGTCTTATACTAAATTAGCAAAGCATTCTTCACTTACTGTTTGCTGTTAGAGTGGCTGTTGGGATATTTGGAGGAAAGGGTTGGGACAATATTTGGCCAGAAATTTTATATTCAGGGATGGTTTCTACTGGCATGGAGCTGTGTCTCGTAGTTTATTAAGACTGACATCACAGCCTGTGTGGCGTGCAGAGACTTTTCCATCAGTTACTACGTTACGAAAACCGTGTGATACTCTTTTTACATGCCAGTTCTTTACCCACGATTGTGGCGTCTTAAAGCTTCGGTCCTCATCGCTGGTACACTGACAAAGCTGTTGTGTAACATTAGAACATTGTACTTTTTGTTTTATCACTGTTTTTGACGTAATTCATTGCAGTAAAATTTTGTACATAAATGTGAACACTGTACACATAATAAAGATTGAAGACATTGCAGCGTGTGGGTGAGTATCTCTTATCGCATTTTAGAGCGATATTCACGATGCTGTTTGTTCCATATTTACACATTTTAAATCTATTGAACTGGAATTAGCTTAACACTATTGAAGAATGCTGAGTTTTTGAATTCATTTATCTGATTAATAATTCTGTATTTTGTTTTGTGAATGACAATTTCCATTTCAGACATGTCACGCATTCCCTTAATTTCAGATTTTGAGCAAAATTTCATGAATATCCTCGATTTTCAAAGGGTGGCCTGTGTCTCTGATGTGTACTGTTACTGTTCATCTGTTACATTCACCCAGTGTGTAAGAGTCTATACGTTCTTTAAATTAAGTTCTGCAATTTCTGCCTGTTTGGCCCATGCAGTATTTGTTGGGTTGCTTACAGATAATTTGGAAATGCCAGATGCATCAAGATCTGTATCCGGTGGTTTTACACCGTGAGTAAGTATCATAATTAAGTTGTTGTGGGTTCTAAAGGTAATTTTTAAATCAGTGTTCTTGAATAGCCTAGCAAATCTGGCAGACATACCAAGTTAAGGCACTATTACACATTTAACTTCTGGGCTACTGTCACGTGTGAGTGTACTTCGATTTTGTTTATTAAGTATATTTTTATCTGTTGTGACAATGTATTAATGAGTGATGGAGCATAATCAGTGTGTACTGCAGTATATTCTAAGATTTCTATTTCTTGCTGGAGATCCGTATGGTGAATAGGACGTTTGTGCGCTGTGCCCTAATCTGTGTGCAGCTATTTTTGTGGGAGGTGGGATGTGGAGAGGAATTTGATAGAGTGGCGTAGTTTTGCAAACACTGCAAGATAACCTCTGGTTCTGTTTTGATATTATCCTGTCAAGAAAGGGTACCCTGTCGCTTTCTACATGTTCAAGTATACTTTGGATAATTTATTAATTAGGTCTGTTATATCATCATCTATACAGTCAAAATAGAATGAGGGTGCCATCCACTTAACTTGTTCAAATGGTTCAAATGGCTCTGAGCACTATGGGACTTAACATCTATGGTCATCAGTCCCCTAGAACTTAGAACTACTTAAACCTAACTAACCTAAGGACAGCACACAACACCCAGTCATCACGAGGCAGAGAAAATCCCTGATCCCGCCGGGAATCGAACCCGGGAACCCGGGTGTGGGAAGCGAGAACGCTACCGCACGACCACGAGCTGCGGACTTAACTTGTTATGCTACCTCTTAGTGTCAATACTTTATTCTAGGTAGGGTTCATAAATATTTCCCATTATTAGGCCACTGAGAGGGCTTTGCATTGATCTTCTATCACACAACAACAAAATAATATACACTGCTTATAATCACCAAGTCCATCGATAGATACAAACCATTGGTATATCGATACTACTGAAAGCTGCCACCAGTCCCTCTTTTAGCCAACTATTGTACAATGTTGGGCATATTTCAGCTCAGCTGTTGTTTTGTTAATTTATTCAACTATTACTTGCATTACTGCTGTTTATTGTTTTTGTGTTGTGTGCTGTTGTGATAGTTTCTAGTTATAAGTTTTTCAGCAAGGAAGAAGAGAATATACACTGCTGATAACCACCAAGGTCATCGATAGATGTAAACCATTGGTATATCGATAGTACTAAAAGCTCCTGCCAGTCCCTCTTTTAGCCAACTATTGTACAATGTTGGGCATATTTCAGCTCAGCTGTTGTTTTGTTAATTTATTCAACTATTACTTGCATTACTGCTGTTTATTGTTTTTGTGTTGTGTGCTGTTGTGATAGTTTCTAGTTATAAGTTTTTCAGCAAGGAAGAAGAGAATATACACTGCTGATAATCACCAAGGTCATCGATAGATGTAAACCATTGGTATATCGATAGTACTAAAAGCTGCCGCCAGTCCCTCTTATAGCCAACTATTGTACAATGTTGGGCATATTTCAGCTCAGCTGTTGTTTTGTTAATTAATTCAACTATTACATGCATTGCTGCTGTTTATTGTTTTTGTACTGTGTCCTGTTGTGATGGTTTCTAGTTATGGCTAAGTTTCTCAGCAACGAAGAAGAAGATAATCGAATTTGGTGGTAGGTTAAAAATGTGTATGTACTACAAAAATAGCCTAATAACCTATCCATAGCAGCTTAACGTTCGTACAAGAATCGTCACTTCTAGACTGGTAGAACACTGAGGTTACAACCATTCAGTATTTCACGAGGCATCGGAGCGGTAAACATCATTACAAGTGATATTAAATTAAAATCAGTGCATAAAAAAACTTGGATTTTCCAGAGTCACCCAGAAATCGCGTCGTCCAACAGAATAACTCCCAGACGGCAAGAGTTGCTTTCCTTTAAAGAATTTGCTGAAATTTCTATCGTTATATCCCAAGCTCTCTATGAGAGGGGAGATTTGTCTCGTGGTAGAAGAAGAAACAGGAGTCGATTTAGAAAAGATAGGGGATCAAGTATTAGAAACAGAATTTAAAAGAGGCAATTATGTCGTTGTGATCGATAATGGAAGCGAGACTAAAGAAAAATCAAGATTCGTTCATAGGATTGTCGACCTGGAAAAGGTGTTCGACAATTTAGAATAGTGCAAGATGTTCGAAATTCTGAAAAAAGTTGCGGTAAGCTGTAGGAAGAGACGGGTAACATGCTATATCTACGAGAGCTAAGAAGGAATAATTAGAGTGGACGACCAAGAACGTAGTGCTTGGACTGAAAAGGGTGTAAGACAGGGATGTAGTCTTTCGTTCCACTGTTCAATCTGTACATGCATTGATGGAAATAAAAAAAAAAAACTTCTGGAGCAGAATTTAAATTCAAGGTGGAAGGATATCTATGATACAATTCACTGATGACATTTGCTATGCTGACTGAAAATGAAGAATATTTACATGGTATACTGAATTTTGATGAACAATCTAATGAGTACAGAATATGGATTGAGGGTAAATCGCAGAAAGAATAAAGTAATGAGAGGTAACGGAAATGAGATCGCTATTATGTGCATATTTGTACATGAGGAGAGCATTATATAGTTTTCGCTGCTTCAAGATGATAAGTAGCCTGCACTGGAACATAATGGCCCGGATTTTTCATCGGCACCACCATCCCAAGGAAAATCTCGTCATGTGGAGGAACAAAAGGGAAAATCTAATATAGAACGTGAACTAGACGTCTGAAGATGAACCTGTCGGTTCTAAACCGGTAACGGTGCAGTTTAAACAAATAAATAGCATTATAAAAAGGGGCTGGTTGCTGTAATCTTCTATGTAAGAGTCGACCTATATATAGAAATGAGAACAGTGAGAAGCTTAACATCAGGTTTCATGGTTACGAAGGAGATGAAATTAAGGTATTTTGCTACCTGGGCAGCAAAATAACCGATGACGGACGGAGCAAGAACGACATTAAAAGCAGACTAGTCCTGGCAAAAAGGGTATTCCTGGCCAAGACGCCTTAATTTGAGGGAGAAACTAGGGCGAATGTATGTATAGAATACAGCGTTGTGTGATAGTGGAACATAGACTGTTGAAAATTAGGTGGTCTGATATGGTAAGGAATGAGGAGGTAATGCGCACAATCGGAGAGGAAAGGAATTTGTAAAAAAACACTGATAAGGAGAATGGACAGGATGATAGGACATCTCTAAAACATCGGGGAATGACTTGCATCGTACTAGAGGAAGCTGTAGAAGGTAGAAACTGTAGAGGAAGACAGATATTGGAATACGTACAGAAAAAGAGGACGTAGGTTGCTACTCTAAGATGAAGAGTGAGATGAAGAGTTGACACAAGAGTGGAGAGAGGAATTAGTGGCGGGTCGCATAAAATTACAATAGACGAAATATCCCCCAATCTGATCACGCGAGTGGTATCCAGTTATGAAAATCAGTCGTAATATGGAACAATGGGTAGGGGTTTGTAGAGAGTGGAAGAGGTCTGTCATGACAGCACATTCTATAGTTCGAGTCTAAAATATTTTTCAGCGGGCTGCTTAAATACTTCCGAACCGATTGCGACCTTCATCCCCCCTCCACCCTTTCATCCAAGTGTATATACTCTATTCTAACTGCAGACAAGAATTCCATGTACAATTAAATATTAAAATATGCAAGCATTCACAGAGTATCAAATGTCTTTTCCTAAATCTTCAACTACCAGGGAAGCTCTGTGCGTTGAAGCACTAAGCTAACAATGCCTGATTGCGAAAGGCGAGATGGTTCGAACTATTCGCCGGAAATCTTGAAATAGGTGTTCTTAGGTTTCCCACTTCAATTAACCAAAGGCGGGGTTAGTCCCATATTACAGGCCACAGACAATTCCTTCGGAATTCCTTTTTTTCCTACGTCAAAGGTGAGCCAAACGCCACTTCGGAGACTCCTGGCACTGAAAGCATTCGGAAGCGGCTAGCGACTGTCATTTTGTACTGTGTGTCTGTGCTTAAGGTGGCTCTCTTGTGGAACGACTACACATAATGTCTTCAAGTCCCACTACAAGAACATTGTTGTACTCTTAAATGTCTTATATCAAGGATACGTAAAAACTCATTTAAGAGGTCGCTTACGTTACTAGTCTATTTGAAATTAATTCATAAATCAACGTTAAGATCCCAAAACTCTAGCTCATGGTATACATAATTCCGGTGTGTTTTACAAACAAATTTGGCTGGTGTGGTTCCAAATTGTCTGTTGTAATAATAATTTAAAAAATTTGAGGATTTAATGAAATATAAGATACTGTAATAAAATTTGAGACTGAACCGACGAGCTTGGGATGCATTGATGTGTTAGGCGTGCACTACACACCGGAAGCAGCTACTAGGGTAGCAGAGTACGTGTGGCGTGCACACGGGGGTTTTTTAGGTTAGAGGGACCCCCCCTTGGGCGAAACGATAAAATACCTGACGGCTTAGCAGAGAGAACATCAGCATCGTTGATAAAGAACGTCCGTCCTCAGAGACCAAAAACAGGAAAAGTTAACGTAATATTGGTAAACTGCAGGAGTATCCAGGGCAAGGTTCCTGAATTAGTATCGCTTATTGAAGGAAATAGTGCGCATATAGTATTAGGAACGGAAAGTTGGTTAAAACCGGAAGTGAACAGTAACGAAATCCTAGACACAGAATGGAATATATACCGCAAGGATAGGATAAACGCCAATGGTGGAGGAGTATTTATAGCAGTAAAGAATTCAATAATATCCAGTGAAGTTATTAGCGAATGCGAATGTGAAATAATCTGGGTTAAGTTAAGTATCAAAGGTGGGTCAGATATGATAGTCGGATGCTTCTATAGACCACCTGCATCAGCAACCGTAGTAGTTGAGCGCCTCAGAGAGAACCTGCAGAACGTCGTGAAGAAGTTTCGTGATCATACTATTGTAATAGGGGGAGACTTCAATCTACCAGGTATGGAATGGGATAGTCACACAATCAGAACTGGAGCCAGGGACAGAGACTCTTGTGACATTATCCTGACTGCCTTGTCCGAGTATTACTTCGAGCAGATAGTTAGAGAACCAACTCGTGAAGCTAACGTTTTAGACCTCATAGCAACAAATAGACCGGAACTTTTCGACTCCGTGAATGTAGAAGAGGGTATCAGTGATCATAAGTCAGTGGTTGCATCAATGACTACAAGTGTAATAAGAAATGCCAAGAAAGGAAGGAAAATATATTTGCTTAACAAGAGTGATAGGGCACAAATCGCAGAATATCTGAGTGACCACCATCAAACGTTCATTTCTGAGGAAGAGGATGTGGAACAAAAATGGAAAAAATTCAGAAACATCGTCCAGTACGCCTTAGATAAGTTCGTACCGACTAAGGTCCAAAGCGAGGGGAAAGATCCACCGTGGTATAACAATCATGTACGAAAGGTACTACGGAAACAAAGAAAGCTTCATCATAGGTTTAAGAGTAGTCGAATCATAGCTGATAAGGAAAAGCTGAACGAAGCGAAAAAGAGCGTAAAGAGAGCAATGAGAGAAGCATTCAACGAATTCGAACATAAAACATTGGCAAACAATCTAAACAAGAACCCTAAAAAGTTTTGGTCATATGTAAAATCGGTAAGCGGATCTAAATCCCCTATTCAGTCACTCGTTGACCACGATGGCACCGAAACAGAGGACGACCGAAGAAAGGCAGAAATACTGAATTCAGTGTTCCGAAACTGTTTCACTGCGGAAAATCGTAACACGGTCCCTGACTTCAGCCGTCGCACGGACGCCAAAACGGAAAATATTGAAATAAACGATATCGGAATTGAAAAACAACTGCTATCACTTAGTAGCGGAAAAGCATCCGGACCAGACGAGATACCCGTAAGATTCTACAGTGATTATGCTAAAGAACTTGCCCCCTTTCTATCATCAATTTATCGTAGATCTCTGGAAGAACGTAAAGTACCTAGCAACTGGAAGAAAGCGCAGGTCGTTCCCATTTTCAAGAAGGGTCATAAATCAGATGCGAATAATTATAGGCCTATTTCGCTTACGTCAATCTGTTGTAGAATAATGGAACATGTTTTATGTTCTCGTATTATGACGTTCTTAGATAATACAAATCTCCTTCATCATAACCAACATGGATTCCGCAAACAGAGATCATGTGAAACTCAGCTCGCCCTATTTGTCCAAGAAATTCACAGTGCCGTAGACACTGGCGAGCAGATTGATGCCGTATTCCTGGACTTCAGGAAGGCATTTGATACGGTTCCGCACTTACGTTTAGTGAAAAAAATACGAGCTTACGGAATATCGGACCAGGTTTGTGATTGGATTCAGGATTTCCTAGAAGAAAGAACACAACATGTCATTCTTAACGGTTCAAAATCTGCAGATGTAGAGGTAATTTCGGGAGTACCGCAAGGAAGCGTGATAGGACCTTTATTGTTTACAATATACATAAATGACTTAGTTGACAACATCGGTAGCTCCGTGAGGCTATTTGCAGATGACACGGTTGTCTACAAGAAAGTAGCAACATCAGAAGACTCGTACGTACTCCAGGAAGACCTGCAGAGGATTAATGAATGGTGCGACAGCTGGCAGCTTTCCCTAAACGTAGATAAATGTAATATAATGCGCATACATAGGGGCAGAAATCCATTCCAGTACGATTATGCCTTAGGTGGTAAATCATTGGAAGCGGTAACGACCGTAAAATACTTAGGAGTTACTATCCGGAGCGATCTGAAGTGGAATGATCACATAAAACAAATAGTGGGAAAAGCAGGCGCCAGGTTGAGATTCATAGGAAGAATTCTAAGAAAATGTGACTCATCGACGAAAGAAGTAGCTTACAAAACGCTTGTTCGTCCGATTCTTGAGTATTGCTCATCAGTATGGGACCCTTACCAGGTTGGATTAATAGAAGAGATAGACATGATCCAGCGAAAAGCAGCGCGATTCGTCATGGGGACATTTAGTCAGCGCGAGAGCGTTACGGAGATGCTGAACAAGCTCCAGTGGCGGACACTTCAAGAAAGGCGTTACGCAATACGGAGAGGTTTATTATCGAAATTACGAGAGAGCACATTCCGGGAAGAGATGGGCAACATATTACTACCACCCACATATATCTCGCATAATGATCACAACGAAAAGATCCGAGAAATTAGAGCAAATACGGAGACTTACAAGCAGTCGTTCTTCCCACGCACAATTCGTGAATGGAACAGGGAAGGGGGGATCAGATAGTGGTACAATAAGTACCCTCCGCCACACACCGTAAGGTGGCTCGCGGAGTATAGATGTAGATGTAGATGTAGATGTGTTGAAGGAATTTTGACTTTTCTAAGAATAGTCGTAAATTTGAGTTCAAGAAAGTAGTAGTTATGTATTGTCAAAAGTGAATTGATCTCACAAGAAGGACCACGACGTTGAGATCATGGACTTACTTCAAACTTTTTACGCTTTCAGTTGGCCATTAAAACAAAGATAGTGTGCAATTAGGAAGGTCCACTACTCTGACAATTCCGAGATGATCACAAGAGAGGTTTGATGCGTCTATTATGTTAAGTGATGCGTCTGTGAGCAGGTCTCGGACGTCAGAGTTCATTGTGCTCGTGTGGTTTGCGTCCGATGTTCGTGACACTAACGTATATAAGGCGAATGTTTGACTGTCGCTCAAACCTTCATTTTTGTAGTACAAGTGTAAATTCTGTGAGATTCAGAAAATTAGCAGCCATACTACTAGATCCAGCTGCATTAGCAACGTCTCACCGCTATAGTCAAATGTCAAATCGTGCCTGCCTCTGCGTCTACAGCTGGACGCGTCCAGGTGCAAAGTAGTTCCTGGTACCTTACCAGATTGCGTGCTTAAAAGATTTCACAAGTCACGACAGGCGTATATTCTCGTGAAAACTATACGCCTTTCTTCATTTACTTGTCGATAGTTACAAATATGTTTCTTTTAATAATTAAATGTAATTAAAATAGTAAGCAGTCAAGTAACATTAAATTCTATAAGATAACGTGCAAATGCCTTTTTTAATTATTCTCGTATTTCCTCTCATATATCATATACGTTAAATAATATGACCGTTGATGAAAACAAAAATACAGAATAAAAATTAAGTTGCAGTGGCAGTCGAATCGTCGCTTTGTTTTACCCAGCACGACAGCTAACCACTTGACCAGCACGAACTCTAACGTCCTACTCCTACACACTCACACATGAGTTACATAATAGACACTTCTTTTGCGGTTTTCTCTGAATTACTAGAGCAGTGCACATTACTACTTGATAATTACGCTGTATTAAGGCCTGCGACAGGTGTACAAAGTTTGAAGTAAATCTTTGATCCCAACGTCTTGGCCTCCCTTTGTCCGTTAGCTTTATAGGTTACTCTAGCCAACATTAAGATTGTACTGTTCTGCGATAGTGAACCGTATATTAGAAGACTGAGCAGAGTTTTCTTAGCAAGGAGGTGATACATCATAGTTTAGTTTAAAAAATTCGCTTTTAAGTGGAGTGAATTTATCACATTGACAAATAATGAAATTGGGTATTTGGGTATTTCTTAAAAGCACGGTGAATCACCTAGAACTTGCACTACGAATATTGCGGAAATGTAAAGTGCTATTGAAGTGCGGTTTTCACAGAATGGGTTGGTAATGACAGACTCACATTGTTGGCCAACACACGTTATTGTGATAGTACAAAGAAAGTGCTTTTTGTGCAAACATTCACGTTTTCAAACGGGACAGTATCCATTGCCATAAACAGACTAAAAGTAGGCTAAATTAGAATGTCAGCTGAGTCTGTTGCACGATTCTAGTGCGACTCGTTTGCGACATATCGTCTTTTGCAAAGTTCCCACACCGACACTTGTAGTAGCAGACACTAAAGAAGAACACAAGTGCATACTCTAGTTATTTGGATTCTGACTAGTAACTAGACAACTGACTATTACAGGTTGTGTTCAAACCGAACCCTGGAAGCAGCAATACACGCTTCCAGTCTGGTATGCAACCACTGCTGCACACGTTCTTGTATTTCAGCGGAGATGTCCGAGCAGTCTGCAGTAATATTTCCTTGCATTTTATCGGATGCAGTTGGTACGTCCTTGTAGACAGTGGCTTTGAGCTTTCCCCACAGAAAAAAGTCTACAGGCACCAAATCCGGGGAACGAGCCAGCGAAGGTACAGATCCTCTACGTCCCGTCCAAGGATTTGGAAAGAAATTGTGAAGACATGCTGCAGAACTTTGTCCCCTACGGGCTGCACAGCCCTTATATTGGTGCCGTATGTTCCATCTAGCCTGCAAAGCAACGTCTTCTAAAACCTATGGAAAATGGTCTGTTAGCAAGCTGTGGTACATGTGGACGTTCAGTGTTCCATTTATGAAAAACAGGCCCATGAGTTGATGGTTCCCTGCCCCATAGCACACGTTTACAATCCATGCACACTGACGTTTCCCCTGACGAAGCCAACGGGTATTGTCAACAGACCAATAGTGCTGGTTTCCATGGTTTACCTGGCCATGATAGGTGAATGTGGCTTCATCACTAAACAAGATAGGTAATATATCTGGAGTATACTGTCGTAACGCCCATGTACAGAAGCTAACACTATTCTCATAATCGGTTCCATGCAGCCCTTGACGTGATGGGGACGGCACCAATGTCGACGGGCAATGCATAGGACACTTGTCTGACTCATGCCACTTTGTCATGCGATTGCACGTGTCCTACGTTGCCAATGAACTACAACAGCAGTAAGAACAGTAATTACCGCTCTTCGCTCATCACTTGTTTCCTTGTGTTAGATTGTCTATGTGTTAGACTACCATTTTCACATAGCTCGTTGAAGAGAATGATAAATAATTGCCGAGATGTTTGAGAAGTATTGGGATATCTTGCTGCATACACCGTGCAAGAACGAACTGCATTGGTTAATTTCATCGTCCAATCACTAACTACTGCTTTGACTGTCACACACTAACTTACTAGTAAGTCTCAGTGCGCTCAAGGAACACACAAGTACAGTGTAAAGAAACATAATAACATCGTACCTAGCAGCTACGCAGGTTAAATGGTAGCAGCAACTGCCGCTGTGGAATTTTTTTAAAAATGTGATGTCTCGTAAACAACTTGCAATATAATCCAGCGACAAATACCACTGAAATTAAGATTTCGCATGCTTTTAGTTTGTTAATGTCAATAGGAATTGTTCCGTTTAGAAAAGTGTATGTTCGCAAGAAAAGAAACTATCTAAGTAATATTACAATCTGTGTCTTGTCTCACAACTAGTCCTTTCTGTGAAAATCTCACATCAGTAGCACTCTGCATTTCCGCACTATTTGTGGTGCCAGTTTTGGGTATTCCACCCTCTGCAAGTAGTCTTGAGAGTATACATTATACTTCGTCGACGATACATTTTCTTGCTTATTTTTTTTTACTAAATACCTCCAGAAAGCAAATTATGCACATAAAACTAAAAATAAATCAACGTGTTTTGAGAATCGATTGAAAAATACGAGTCTTTATAATGTCCTCTTTAATAAATTGGACCTCACCCCCCTCCCCCCCCCACACCCTTTTGACAAAATCGTGGCTACGTCCGTGAGACAAGTAGTATTGAATTTTATTTGGTCCTTTCCATACTTTGTATACACACGTATGTTGATAATACAGTTACGCTGTACGAATCTCAGTTCATTATCTCGAGTACTTTTCGGGACCGAAACTTTTTATCGGAAACGCCTATTAATTTTTCTGGTGCTACAAAACTGCGTTAGGGATTATAAACTACTGATTAAAATATCAGTTGAATCTATAACTGAAAGTAATCAGTTCACAGAAGTTATTTTTCCAGAATTTCTTTACTTTCGTTACAACAGATCTCTCATGCAATAGCAATCATTTTAAAAGAATATTATTTAACTATGTTTTGGTGTGTGAATGTTGTGGACGGACTGAAAGAGGGTATGGAGGACATACGTAAAGTGCTAATATTTTATTTTATTGAAAACTGTAAAACGTTTGTTTGGGAAAATCATCGTGCAATCACGAATCATGTATAATAGCAAATGTTATGTTTTTAATCAGTTTCATTTGTGGGAATAATTGCTATTTTGTTTTATTAAAATTATATTTGGTTTCATAAATGCAGAATTTCTCTTATATTTGCTTTCTGTTATTCTATTGGATTTTTTAGTGATTCCCGCAACTATTCGCAGACTAGAGTTATTCCAAGTGTGTGCCCAAAGTATTAGCCAATAGGAATTAAGCATTTCTGTAGTGATTTGTGCTACAGTGTCTGTATCTCAGTGAGTCGCTCGTGAACCGTCTTACTGTACAGTTTAGTGTGAAAACGCTGCACGTGAATTTTTCTTAATATAAAAGGAATCTTACGTTCTGTCGGCTCCCCTTTCGGAATTGTAAAGCGACTTCAGTTTTGGACACTGTAGTGAAAGTCTCTAATTTTTAAGTGGATTACCTTGGAAGTTACTTGCGTGTGAACTTTTCTGTCAAATTCTGAGTGGCGTGTTTCGTTAACAACACGAGAGATTATGACGATCACTTCTTTCTAAGAAGCCACTAAACAACTTGATGTAGTAACGTCCGAATAGCTGTGACTGCGTTCAGGTGAAATTTTGTAGTTAAAAAAGTAACCAAACTGCAACAATGTTAGTCAGTAATGGTTTGACAGCAAATACGGACTTGATAGCCTCTTATAACATGTTCTGTAGGCAATGAAACCTAATTAGTCGAACTTTAATATATCTTCAAGCACTTTCTTTAGAACACCGTACGCCTGAAATTTTAGGTACTTACAAGTTCTGTCTTTAAGCTCGAGTTATTCGGTCTATGTTTGGAAGGTATTTACCATGAAGTCGGTGTTTCTTCAACGCTGATTTTCATCGGCTAAGAGAGTATCTACCAACACAGTGTTAACGGGGCGGACAGTGAGAAGCCGATCTAGGTAAGCGGACTGAATGTTGTGGATGAGAAGTTACAGACCGCCAAACACATACTGTGTCTTTTGGGTCCGCTAAACGTAAACTTCATATGAGTATGAATTTTAAAAGAGCAGTGCAAAACCCGAAGTAGATACGGCTGCAAATGTTCAGATAAATGTCGAATTGGAACGGTAGAAGAAGGACTTAAACTCGATGCAGATATGGTGAACCGTGGACGATGTTAGCCACGTATCAAGATTTACCAGGCGGAGGAGTCAGTAAATTATGGCTGGAGCGACGGAGCAGCTTACATCGGCGAAGCTTAGCTGCCTGACAACAGCGGCATTTGGCGAAGCTGCACAGAGCGGATTACCAGAAACTGTACCAACGCCAGCAGTGCTTCGTGGACAGACTCGCAATATGATCTAGGAAAGAGGACAAAACATCTAACAAGGGGAGGCCGCCAATTGTGAAATTCAGATTCGATTCATACTGCGCATAATAAAAGCTCATGGCCAGAGTTGTAATGTGGCAAAGCACCGAGATGCACTTCTCAGCCGTTCTCGAGAAAATCGACAGTTAAAAGAAACCGATGCGGTGAAATACTGTCTACGATTAATATATATATATATATATATATATATATATATATATATATATATATATATATATATATACTCCTGGAAATTGAAATAAGAACACCGTGAATTCATTGTCCCAGGAAGGGGAAACTTTATTGACACATTCCTGGGGTCGGATACATCACATGATCACACTGACAGAACCACAGGCACATAGACACAGGCAACAGAGCACGCACAATGTCGGCACTAGTACAGTGTATATACACCTTTCGCAGCAATGCAGGCTGCTATTCTCCCATGGAGACGATCGTAGAGATGCTGGATGTAGTCCTGTGGAACGGCTTGCCATGCCATTTCCACCTGGCGTCTCAGTTGGACCAGCGTTCGTGCTGGACGTGCAGACCGCGTGAGACGACGCTTCATCCAGTCCCAAACATGCTCAATGGGGGACAGATCCGGAGATCTTGCTGGCCAGGGTAGTTGACTTACACCTTCTAGAGCACGTTGGGTGGCACGGGATACATGCGGACGTGCATTGTCCTGTTGGAACAGCAAGTTCCCTTGCCGGTCTAGGAATGGTAGAACGATGGGTTCGATGACGGTTTGGATGTACCGTGCACTATTCAGTGTCCCCTCGACGATCACCAGTGGTGTACGGCCAGTGTAGGAGATCGCTCCCCACACGATGATGCCGGGTGTTGGCCCTGTGTGCCTCGGTCGTATGCAGTCCTGATTGTGGCGCTCACCTGCACGGCGCCAAACACGCATACGACCACCATTGGCACCAAGGCAGAAGCGACTCTCATCGATGAAGACGACACGTCTCCATTCGTCCCTCCATTCACGCCTGTCGCGACACCACTGGAGGCGGGCTGCACGATGTTGGGGCGTGAGCGGAAGACGGCCTAACGGTGTGCGGGACCGTAGCCCAGCTTCATGGAGACGGTTGCGAATGGTCCTCGCCGATACCACAGGAGCAACAGTGTCCCTAACTTGCTGGGAAGTGGCAGTGCGGTCCCCTACGGCACTGCGTAGGATCCTACGGTCTTGGCGTGCATCCGTGCGTCGCTGCGGTCCGGTCCCAGGTCGACGGGCACGTGCACCTTCCGCCGACCACTGGCGACAACATCGATGTACTGTGGAGACCTCACGCCCCACGTGTTGAGCAATTCGGCGGTACGTCCACCCAGCTTCCCGCATGCCCACTATACGCCCTCGCTCAAAGTCCGTCAGCTGCACATACGGTTCACGTCCACGCTGTCGCGGCATGCTACCAGTGTTAAAGACTGCGATGAAGCTCCGTATGCCACGGCAAACTGGCTGACACTGACGGCGGCGGTGCACAAATGCTGCGCAGCTAGCGCCATTCGACGGCCAACACCGCGGTTCCTGGTGTGTCCGCTGTGCCGTGCGTGTGATCATTGCTTGTACAGCCCTCTCGCAGTGTTCCATTTCCAGGAGTATATATATATATATATATATATATATATATATATATATATATATATATATATATATATATATATAAACTATTAATGAACTGCTTATGGATGTTGGTGAAGGTGGATCGCTCTCCAATTGTACCGCCTCCATTTTTCCGTATGTTTAACAGGGTGTACCAAAGCTCTCACGTCCGCACTGATTTTCGACGATGTTATAAGTTGCGCTAGGGACCGCATCTACGTTCTTTCGAAGTTAGCAGGCAACTACGTTGTTATGCGGCGGCTCGTTTCGGTCCATTCAACATCTGTCCATCAAGTGTAACGAGCGAGTAACGGAGTTTATATTTCATACCTGCCACAGCAAATTTGTGTTCGTCGGGTCTCTATTCTAATTAGAACGTTTGACTTACGCTATACGTATTCCTTTCGGAATATCGTTTCTACGTCTTCCGTTAACTATACGTGGTAAACATTATGAAGAAAATTAATAAAATTTATGAAATACAACTTTATTTGCGGAAAACATAATGATGTTCGAAGTCGCCAGTTTTTCCACGACAAACGACTTTCAACAACTTATTATATGCATAATTGTTGCAACTGATTGCGGGGAATTATATATATATATATATATATATATATATATATATATATATATATATATATATGTGTGTGTGTGTGTGTGTGTGTGTGTGTGTGTGTGTGTGTGTGTATATACATACCCATTTGAATTACAAAAAACGAATACTAAAAAAAAGGTTGCATGGCGCGAGATTCGATCCGCCGACCTTCGGATTACAAACCCGAGCGCTTACCGCTGCGCCACGACGCTGTAGAAACTTATTAATCGTAGAGAGTATTTCATCGCAACGGTTTCTTTTAACTGTCGGTTTTCTCGACAACGGCTGCGAATTGCATCTTGGTGCTTTGCCACATTACAACTCTGGCCATGAGCTTTTATTACGCGCAGTATGAATCGAATCTGAATTTCACAATTGGCGGCCTCCCCTTGTAAGTAATGTTTCACTTCGCTTGGTGTGGGAGTGTGCTGGAAAACATGTGAATATGGTCAATAACGGCAAGCAGGCAATACGTAACAAGAAGGGGGGCGAGAAGGAAGGGGTAGATGAGAGCGAGTCAACACTTGCAGATGACGGTATGGCAGTTCAATTTACTTTTTATGTGTCTCAGATCAACGATACCGGTTACCCCAATACAGTGTCTGCTGATTATGGGTCAATTAATGAACAACATGCGGTGGAAGCTGAGGTTAAGTTTGCATCATTTCTTGTGGACGAAGTTAAAAATCGAGAGAGGTTTTGAAAGTGATATTAAAAGTAAACCCTCTCTTATTCAAGAAATAAACAGCGGACAGGCGTCTGACCACGATGCTAAATTAATGCCATTTACATGGCGCGAGAATATAATAATTCCAATACCAAAGAAAGCAGGTGTTGACAGATGTGAAAATTACCGAACTATCAGCTTAATAAGTCACAGCTGCAAAATACTAACACGAATTCTTTACAGACGAATGGAAAAACTGGTAGAAGCGGACCTCGGGGAAGATTAGTTTGGATTCCGTAGAAATGTCGGAACACGTGAGGCAATACTAACCTTACGACTTATCTTAGAAGAAAGATTAAGAAAAGGCAAACCTACGTTTCTAGCGTTTGTAGACTTGGAGAAAGCTTTTGACAACGTTAACTGGAATACTCTCTTCCAAATTCTGAAGGTGGCAGGGGTAAAATACAGGGAGCGAAAGGCTATTTACAATTTGTACAGAAACCAGATGGCAGTTATAAGAGTCGAGGGGCATGAAAGGGAAGCAGTGGTTGGGAAAGGAGTGAGACAGGGTTGTAGCCTCTCCCCGATGTTATTCAATCTGTATATTGAGCAAGCAGTAAAGGAAACAAAAGAAAAATTCGGAGTAGGTATTAAAATTCATGGAGAAGAAGTAAAAACTTTGAGGTTCGCCGATGACATTGTAATTCTGTCAGAGACAGCAAAGGACTTGGAAGAGCAGTTGAACGGAATGGACAGTATCTTGAAAGGAGGATATAAGATGAACATCAACAAAAACAAAACGAGGATAATGGAATGTAGTCAAATTAAATCGGGTGATGCTGAGGGGATTAGATTAGGAAATGAGACACTTAAAGTAGTAAAGGAGTTTTGCTATTTAGGGAGTAAAATAACTGATGATGGTCGAAGTAGAGAGGATATAAAATGTAGACTGGCAATGGCAAGGAAATCGTTTCTGAAGAAGAGAAATTTGTTAACATCGAGTATAGATTTAAGTGTCAGGAAGTCGTTTCTGAAAGTATTTGTATGGAGTGTAGCCATGTATGGAAGTGAAACATGGACGATAACCAGTTTGGACAAGAAGAGAATAGAAGCTTTCGAAATGTGGTGCTACAGAAGAATGCTGAAGATAAGGTGGGTAGATCACGTAACTAATGAGGAGGTATTGAATAGGATTGGGGAGAAGAGAAGTTTGTGGCACGACTAGAAGAAGGGATCGGTTGGTAGGACATGTTTTGAGGCATCAAGGGATCACAAATTTAGCATTGGAGGGCAGCGTGGAGGGTAAAAATCGTAGAGGGAGACCAAGAGATCAATACACTAAGCAGATTCAGGAGGATGTAGGTTGCAGTAGGTACTGGGAGATGAAGAAGCTTGCACAGGATAGAGTAACATGGAGAGCTGCATCAAACCAGTCTCAGGACTGAAGACCACAACAACAACAACTGTTACGGAAGTGAAAAGGGAGTCAGAATTAGAGACTTGTGGGCAAAAGGACATTACGTCAGTAATGTCGCAAAGGGAAATCCAACAGATTAGGGCCAATAGTACTATTATTACGGTACAAATTGGGGATTATAACAGCAATATTATGAAACACGTGGGGACATTAAAAGTAATATGAGGGAATGAACAGTAAAATAAATGGATTGGGTACTGATATAAATAATGGAGCAGAAAATTCATTGGATTAGTTTATAAAATTAACCAGTTTTTTTTAAGAAATCAGACGAATTCTGGAATGATTTTGAGTATCTGTTGCCTAGGTCAGGAACGGCAAACAGGAGACAGGCTTTGTTGTGTCTAATTTCATGGGAGAAACTCGTGTATGGGAAAATTTTTCTGTGGATTAATATAACAGCATGGACAGAACTAAACAGGTGTTCTTTCGGAAGCCCTGTATAGATTTTGGACAGGTGAAAGGCACAGCCCTAAGAATGAAACTGTCCAAATGTTTGTGCAGAAGTGATTCTTACTGATATATGAGTACTAAAGTACTATGGGGATAGAAAATAAGTTTCCTTTATACTAGCAAACTAAAATAATTTCTACTCCCAGAGACGACATCAACAAATTTATTTCTTATCTAAAGAGATTAGGGCAACTAATAAAGAAAGAGGAGAATACAAACAGAGATTGTAGGCCTTTCATTACAGAGATTGTAGGCCTTTCATTACATAAAATGAGATCGGGGCAGAAGCACATATAAACAGTAAAGGAGCGAAATTATGAAGTAATTTCAGAGGACGCTACAGAGGACGAGAGGATTCTACTGGAAGCAGATATTACTATAGGGAAAGAAATGATAATTGCGAACATACAGAATCAGCCGACTGGGGAGAGCAGCGTTCCAGAAATTCAATAGAAAATAATGGCAGTTTTAATGATATAGTGGATGGTGAGGAAAACTAATAGAGGTCTGTAGAGTTTCTATCGTTTGCAGACTGCCAAAACCGGGGTTAACCTGCCAGCACAACGCTTTGTAAACCAATAAAACATTGTAGAAATGGCGCAGTTATAACACGTATACAAGAAGAGAGGGAGGAAATAGGAATAAGCACTTCTCAGGGAAGCGTGGGAGAATATTGACAAAGAATAAATGATAACCGTGAATGTTTCTTGATGACAGAGCGAGGTTGTTATAATACCCGTTTCCAGAATAAATATTTTTGTAGCTACAGGTAAAAGGGAAAAAAATAGCAGTAACACATGAAATTACATTACCTTTAACGATTAAAGGTTTACGAGTATAACTCTACCAGAATTTTCCCATAATATTCGGCTTGACTGTAGACATGTTAGTTGGAGGATTTTTTGGTAAAAATATAAATGGAAGGTAGATATTAGAAATATCATTAGAGTAGAGGGGAAATATTTGATGACACCTTTTGTAAGAAAGAAGAGATATAGTCTTTGGAAGGAATTTGACGTTCCTATACGTTACTGTGGGAGAGAAGAGAGTATCGTGGGGTATAGTGAGTATGGAGAAAAGTGGAAAGTAGATCCAGATGAAATAGGAAACGTCAGGATCATAACTGTAAAGAAAGTACAGGAATTATCAGATCTGATGGGAACCCAGAAAAATTAGCTAAACCATTTGTCAACTAAACACCGTGAGGTATTTTTGGACCAGCCAGGAGTAATTAGCAATTAAGAACGGTATCCGACCATAAAAGACGAGGTACATCTGGTTCAGCGAACCAGCTACAAGTGGACCAGCGCACCACTCGTCCCCTGCGTGTTCTCATACTGCTCGAAAGATTACGTGTGCAATGTTTATGGGATCATCAACAACAGACAGTTGATCAATGCAAAACTGTCAGCTGGTCTGACGATTAACGTTTCTAGTTACAGCTCCCAATAAAATTAATGGTCGTGTCATATGGCCAAGGTCGTGATTCAATGGTTTGGGAAGCACGATTATGGACTCAGGGTCGTGTACTGGCCACCAAATATGCCAAAACTGAATCGGATGGAGCTAAACTGGGTTAGGTAGCGGATATGATCGATGGAGTATTTTCGTTGTTCCTTTTTACTTAATAGCACACACAAACAATCAAAGTAATCGATACATACAAATACTATGAATTGATTGGCGACTCCATGGCGTGTTGTGTGCACCACGACCAAATAGTGGATAGAATTGGAAGGAAAATCAGCATTGGCCGTATTTTGTTGTTTTATTGTCAGCAAAATCGATTTTCGTTCACTTAGTGACCATCCTCAGTGCTGTCATATACAATTAAAATTGGTAGGCCCTGGTATGAAGCTATAACCACAAGCTTAGAGCGATCACATAAACTCAGATTTTAAGTTAATGTAATCGCTCTAAGCTTGTGATTATAGCTTCATACCAGTGCCTACCAGTTTTAATTGTATATGACAGCACTGAGGATGGTCACTAAGTGGCCGAAAATCGATTTTGCCGACAATAAAACAAAAAAATACGGCCAATGCTGATTTTTCTTCCAATACTATGAGTACCCGATACTCTGTGAGAAGCAGAACAGACGATACATAGACCTTTTACTATTCACAGTAATTATATTTTAAATATATGCTGGGAAAATATTTAAATTATTGTAACTGTCGCTATTGCTATTCCTACAATTTATTCTCAGTAATAATTTATAAAGAAATAATTAATCCCACAGGAATATTTTGTAAGATGTCTGGGCTGTGATCTTTGGTCTACTTGGCCTACCAAGTTTTGGCTCGATTTGGTAACAGTAGAAACTCTAATCCGGTCTATTCTGTTGAAGAATCTGTTCTAATCTGTTCTGTAAGTTGAAGGTTTTATATTTGCAAGTTAACAGAAATGATCTGAATAAATCGACAATTGGATATAATTCAACGACGCCGTGTTCTTATTGGAACACCAGAATCGTGATCATACTTCGCAGATGCTGTTTATTGTTTCCAGCGAGCCTTGTTTTTCAGTTATTCTTGTTTTTGACGAGGAGCCGCAAGAAATAGATTAGCCATATATCATTTATCATTGTACGATCTTCCTTCCGAAAACTGTATTACTTGCACTATACTAGCGAAGCTATAGTTTGAAACGTGCAGTTCATTAGACACCTATTCTGATTCGATAATTTTAAATGTTTCATCATGGTAATAGATTGGAGGGTACCTCCAGATGCTGTCGGGTGTCACCATTGCACCCACTAACCACCGGCACGAAATTTACGAAACAGTATGTCCTGTACGTAGATATGTGGTGTCACATACCTGCGGATATGTATCAAGAGACTGTGGAGAATTGTGCTAGTAATTAGATGGTCGTAAGCTGAAGATGAAGACGTGGAGAAAGTATATGAGGATATCGAAAGAGTAATATAGTACCTAAAGGGAGCTGAAAATCTAATAGTCATTGGGGACTGGGACGCAGTTGTAGGGAAGGAATACAAGAAAAGGTTTAGAAGAAAAGGTTACAGACGAATACGGGCTTGGGGCAAGGAAAGAGAGAGAAGAAAGTCTAATTGACAACTGTAATAAATTTCAGCTAGTAATATCGAAGAATTCAAGTTAATACAGAAGCGTAAGCTGATCTTTTCGCTTGCCTTGTGCTATTAGTATTCCTGTGAACTAGCGTGAGACAAATTGGAAGTACATTGCTTCGTATCTTAGTTTCAGTAAATATAAAAATTTAATGCGACATCATATGGAGGTTCGACGAGAAATAGAAGTAAAGCTTTAATTGTAGTCTCGAACAATAAAAGTATGTAATTAATTTTTTGTTACTTTTCTCCCCAGTCTGAAGACTGCTCTAATACAGCTCTACACGCTTCTCTACCCTGTACAATGCTTTCCATCTACGTATCAATACTGCAGTCTATAATTATTAATGTATTCGAGTCTTGCTCTATCATAACAATTGTAGCCGTCCACAGTTCCCTCCAGTAGAAAAATGAAATTGTCTTAGATGTTGAGGATGTGTCCAGTCAAATGGTATCTTCTTTTAGTGAAGTTGTGTGATAATGTTTTCCTCACTCTGATACATTACCTCCACATTTGTATCCCATTTACCCGCCTAAGTTTTAGCTTTCTTTGTAACACCACATTTCAAAGGCTTCTATCCTCCTCTTGTCTGAACAGTCTATTGTCAACGTTGTACATCGGTGGCAGTCTGCGCTCATGAGAAATACCACCAGAAAAGCCTTTCTCAAACTTAAATTTATATTCCACCCTCACAAATGTTGGTCCTGCAGAAATGTATTTCTTGCTATTGTATGTCGGAATTCTATAGCGGCTCTACTTCGGACATTTTCACTCTTTCCTTCTGCCCAAATAGCGAACCTCGTCTACTACACTTAGTGTCTTATTTTCAAATCGTAGCTCCTTCAGTAATGTTCAAATTAATTCAACTTACATTCCATTGTCCTAGTTTTACTCTCGGGTCGTTTTTACTCGCGACCGTCATCTTGTAAATGCTTCACAAGGCACTATTCGTCCCGATATTTCACACTCTGACAGATTTACAATTCAAACCTTAATGTTTGTATTTCTTTCACCTGAACTTTACAACTCTTTCCAAATTTCTCTTTGGTTTTATTTACTGCGTGATCATCGTAAGCTCTGATTATCATTGACAATAGCCTGCAAATCTGTCAAACTCCCTTTCCATCTATGGCTACCGTTTCATGTACCTTAATTCTTAAGCTTGCAGTCTGGTTTCTGCACGATCTGTTGACTTTCTTTCGCTCCCTCTATTTAGTACTTGCTACCTTCAGAATTTAAATGATCGTATGTTATTCAACATTGTCAGACGTTTTCTCTGAATTCAATAGATCTCGTCTTGACTTTCTTAGTCGTAGGATCAGTATTGCCTCGCCTGTTCCTATACTTTTCTGGGAACTAAAGTGATCTTCCCCGCGATCGGCTTCTTCCAGATTATCAATTCTTCAGTCTATAACTGGAGACAACATTTTCCCACTATAACTTATTAAACTCATGGTTTGCTTATATTCAAACATGCCAGTACCTGTCCTTCGTCAAATGACGTTACTAAACTCTCTTTGAAGTCTGGGGATATTTAGTCTATTTCACACATCTCGTTTACCAATGTAACCACTTGCTCGAATTCTCTGCTGGAATTAACATCCACCGTCACGCCTACCACGGTCCTTTACTTTGCACGTAAAAGGGCAAGTACAATAGTTATATTAGTTCTCCTTGTTCTCTACGAACTCGAACTCGGTAATTAATAGCTTCAGGCTCACAAAGTTAGCGTTACATGAGCGAGCACAATGGATTTAATCACCGTGAAGAAGAAGACCACTGTTAGTTTCAATAATCTTTATCGTTTATTCGAGCTTCTAGCCCCACGTATTTATCACAGTTACGAATGTTTCAACACAAGCGCTAAAATTGCGCAATACGAATGCACAAACAGCATTTGCAAAACAAGTCTGTCTGCTAGCACGTGACATCATCGTGTCCCGTTCCTGACTCTGAAAGGCTTCAACCAGAGGGTAATATTACCTCTCAAGTTGATGTGACAGTTCTATGATAATCTCTGTGGCGGTTTGTCTTGCCGGTCCCGTGGTTAGCTTGCGGCATTCGGTGTTGGACATTCGGTGTGTTGACGGACAAGGTACAGACTGTCTACTTGGACGCTGTCCGGCGCGTGGCTAGCGTGTTTACTCTGTGTCCTATCTGACTAGCGAGAGACTGTTTGCTGTGACGGTGCCTGCCACAGACTCTGCTGGGACCGCAATACATCGGTGATATTCTGCTTGCAGAGCGAGAATTCACCCCATACTTGATTTCATATACCTCCTTTTTTTCCGCATCTCTATCAATTTTGGAAATTTACTTGAAGTTGACAATTTACGGATGATTGAAACTCTTTCAGTGTCTGACGTCCCATAAGCCAAAAATATTATAAATTTCATCGATTTTCATACCATAAGATGGCTAGAGAACTGAAAGTGTTTCGCCTGATCTGATTAAAGAGAGTAGAATTTAATTAACTTTCATAAGATGAGACTATGTAGGTGGTACCTCTTTGATTTAGTCATGCTAAGTTTGTATCTTCATTCGAATTTGGCAAATCCATCACTCTCGTGGCAAATATATGTAAAAATTTCTGTAGTTGTTTTCTGTATTACCTGCGAATGCTGTACTTTGTATTTTGAATGCATAACTTAATGAGCTTACATTTCGTTAACTTCGGTTAGACATTTCTTCGTTTCTGGTCGTTTTATTCCTGCTCACATTATATGCCCTCCTTACAGCTTTCTGGGAAAACCATGGAGCAATGGCTCGGCTATCAATACAAACACTACATGTTTATCTCATTATGAAGGTCATGAGTAATTGTTGGGATTTATGTTTTGTGTAAAAAAACAGATGGTAGTAGTTTTGGTATAGTGTATGCTCTTCTTCTTAAAGATTCATAAACATAAGAAGTAAATCAGCGCTCCTGTTTTCAACAGTCAAGCAACTCGGTGTTGGCAGTTGTTTCGATACTCATAAAGACAACATTACACTGTGACGTTTACTGTTCTCTGAAACAAATTTTCCAGATGTTATGTATACCCAAAGAACTTTAATGTCGATATTACAAATAGTTCCAGTGTTACAAAAATCTAAATAAGATGCTCGTGTCAGCATTACTGACATTTTAATGTGTTTTTAAATTTCTATTTGAGACATAATTTACGTATTTTATACTAGAAATTAACTCGAAACAACTGTTTCGATATTATTTAGAATGCAATGTGTGTAGTCAATGCTCTAAGCATTCAAATGAGCTCTAACTTATGGGTAGGTAGTGATACAAATATTTTTGTGTAAAAACTGTTATTGAAATACCCGACAAACAGTACACGAGAAACAGTAATGTGGAATATTGTACACGGCCTAAATGAGTATAGTAGTATCTAGTACACAGTATGAAACGTTATACCAGAAGCACGACTTTGGTTGTAGTTGCTTCCTTCGAGGAGCTCAGTAAAGCTGGGGCATTGTCGTCTATTCGACTTAGGTCTTTCAGTGCTGAGTCAGATTCTTCTGACACTATCGCATCTCCCATCTCACCATCTGCTTGCTCTCCCGTTTCTATAACATTGTCTTCCAGTTTATTTCCCTGGTAGAGCTCTTCTGTTCCTTCCACCTTACTGATTTCCCTTCTTTGATCACTATTAAACTGCCAGCTGAGCTCTTTTTATACATGGAGGTGTATTTATTTACTCCAAGTCATGCATGCAAGTGCAGTTTTCCTTTGATTCGATTTCATATGATTTGATTTGATTCCAGAATCTAGTATATTACCCAAGGATATCTGCAGTGCTTTACCTTCTCTTCCATCTGAGCTCCCTCTGTCTCTAGTCCTTTACCTCTCAAAGCTCCTCTTTCTGTCTGCTGTTGTAGTCCTGACCCTGTTTCCGTCAGCTGCTGTGAAGTTCTCCCAGTGAAATGCTGTACAACCTGTGTGTCTTTTAACTTATCTAAGTCTCGTCCTACCTTCCTGCAATTTATTCAGTTTTGACCAGTATCACAATTTGAGAAGAACATTGATATCTTCAACAATAGTAGGAAAGTTGACCTTTATTACCCATGATTCAAACTGACATGGCTCAGAAAGGAGTTCAGTATCTAGTGAAAAAAAAAAAATTCCATTTTCCAATAAAATGTACCTTGTTAAGAAATAAATAATAATGAACTGTAGTGGCAATGTAGGACTAAAACGTAGTGAATTCATTAATGTTAATGCCATTCGTGTTCATGCACCCCGTAAATTTCATCGTTCCATGTAATTTCGATAAAGGTGTCTTTCAAAAGATACGTGGATTAACTAATTAGCAGTTCTTAATCTCTAAATTATGATCGAAGTTCACATCTGTTGCTAGAAACATATTTAAGAGTAGTGTACGAGGGGAAAATAATTTTTAATGAAACTGAGCACAATGTCTGAAAAGTAGTAGAGCTGATAATACGGTTTCCGTGGGTTAAGGTCGAAAAACTCACAAAAAAACTTAAACAAAAGAACTTTATTAAATGAAATTTAAGGTCATACAATGTACAAAGCTCCATGAAGACCACTCCAATATTTAAATGTACTTAAACATCATGTGTATCACGTACAAGGGTCTATATTGCACTAATACTTTTTAATGCACACTATTTGCTTTATTTTCAAAAATCACACATGTAAGTTTCCATCTCACAACTAGTGCATTCGCACTTCAAAAAACGTTCTTTTCACGTACGATTCGCTACTACAGTCCTCTGCATATGTTTCTCCACAAGAAAGTCCAACAGCGCCATCACTGTAAGGGATGATATCAAATTCAGTTTCAGCAACGGGCTCATTGGAATCTGTGACTCACTATCAGAATCTTTGGATGAGAGGAATGATTTTAATTTGCCTATGTTCAACGGAAGCTTTAAATACTGTATTCCTTGTTCATCACTCATAATGGCTAACATCCTCTTTCTCTTAGATTTAATTCTGGATTCATTCATGTTATTTTGCTACAATTCGTGTATATCTTCTGTACACATACATCTCTTGTTAATATGAATTGTGAGCTATACTAAAAAATGCCACCCAAATGCCTCGCCGCTCAAAGTGTATGCATCGTTGAAACATGTGCGTAATGATTTGCGCCACTTTCAAATCATTTCTTAATGTTAACAAATACATTAACTGAGATGAAATGCGCTTGGTTTTTATGGTACTAAGGGACATCGTCATTATAGCGTTATATATGTTAGCCATGAAATACATATATGCATTATACCCATGCAACTTCGTTACATCTAAAGTGTGAGATGAGAAAATACCAATAGAAACATATTGATATTGTGATATATGGTGAATCTGTGTTATTATTTTTCTATGTAAAATACGTTTTCTATTTAAAATGGTATTATGAACGTATGGTGAGAGAGTTCTGCTAGAGGTCAAACGAAAGCGAACTCTCTATATCTTTTGCCGTATTATAAAAGAAACGACGAGGTTTTTACTTTATTCTCGTCATTCTGTCGCGTCCTTTTTCTTTTTCTGTTTGTTGCAGACTAAGTAGACATATTACTTTAAATCATAACTTTAGATAAAATATATTTTTTTGTAAATTAGTAAGTGAAATGTAATTGCAGTATGAGGCCTCATCATATACCATTATTATAACCACAGCTTTATATGATTGTTACTGTTTTCTCGTTATCTATTCGGTATCGCCAAACGATGTGGCTTTTAATATATTCTAGTCATTCTGTCGAGTCCTTTTTTATTTTTTGTCTGTTTCTTGCAGGCTAAGTACACATACTTCTTTAAATCATAACTTCAGATAAAATATATTTTTTTGTAAATTAGTAAGTGAAATTTAATTGCAGTATAAGACCTCATCATATACCATTATTATAACCATAGCTTTATATGATTATTTGTGTTTTCTCGTTATCTATTCAGTATCGCTAAACGATGTGGCTTTTAACTTGTTCTAGTCATTCTGTCGAGTCCTGTTTTTTTTTGTCTGTTTGTTGCAGACTAAGTACACATATTTCTATAAATCATAACTTTATATAAAATATATCTTTTTGTAAATTAGTAAGTGAAATTTCAGTATGAGACCTCATCATATACCATTATTATAACAGTGGCTTTATATGATTATTAGTGTTTTCTCGTTATCTATTCGGTATCGCTAAGCAGAACCATCCTGAAATCCAATGGCCGATAATTTTTTTTTTTCATTCCTTATGTATAGTACCGAGCGAGGTGGCGCAGTGGTTAGCACACTGGACTCGCATTCGGGAGGACGACGGTTCAATCCCGGCTCCAGCCATCCTGATTTAGGTTTTCCGTGATTTCCCTAAATCGTTTCAGGCAAATGCCGGGATGGTTCCTTTGAAAGGGCACGGCCGATTTCCTTCCCAATCCTTCCCTAAACCGAGCTTGCGCTCCGTCTCTAAAGACCTCGTTGTCGACGGGACGTTAAACACTAACCACCACCACCACCTTATGTATATTTTTCTGTAGGAATCATTTTAGGTTGATCGGTCACTCCTCTTCGAACTGTGACGTCGGCAGTCGCTTCAGTGGCTCTAAATTAATAGGCAGTAATCTGATAATTACGTGAACACGGACTTGACATCTTCTGACAGTAATCATTAGTTTCATTTATCTATAAATTTTGCTCTGGTTTGCCGTTATGAACGTATCTCTGGCCCGTCGCGGAATTACATAATAATCGGTATTTTTATTTGTCATGATGTGCTGGGGAATGTTTTTGTAATTGTAATATCCTAGGCCTCTCTTTTGTCCCGTAGAATTCACAACGGAAACGTTTACGTCTCTGCGAACAGGTCAGGAAAGTGCCACGTTCCTTATAGATAAAAGGAAAAGAAGAAAAATAAACGGAAACGGCAAATGGTACAAGTCGCTACAGAATTAAACTGTTTTCGTTTATACGTAGATTAAGTATTTCCACGTTCGAAATAAATAGCAAGTGGCTTGTTTTTAACGCGTACGAACTTGGTGTCCAAAAGGAAGGAGGAATACCTGTAATAACAAGAGCACAGTGTTGGGAGAAACAAGTCGTTTCGGCTGGAGCCGGCGGCCGTTAATGACGGAAAAGAAATGCAAATGCGCCATCCCGCCTCCGCCCGCATGCCTAGCGCGGTCCGCCGAGGACCAGCCAGACAAAGGCGCGGATTATGAAATTAGACCGCAGCTGCTGCCGGCTTGCAAGCGCGCTGCAAGCGGCTGGCTGATAATTCCCGTGTTAACCGCGCCCGATAAGACGAAGCGCTGAACGGCGGCTGGGATATCTGCGCAGCGCCGCGCTGCTGCATTCTGCGGAAGCGAGTGATGGCGGAGGTAATTAGAGGACGCAGCCTCAGCCGCGGCCGAGAAATCCCTTAAAATTGTGATACCCCCTCGGTAACATCCTTTCACGAGCGGTGCGTTAGTGTAGCGTAACTTAGTGGTACCAACACGTACCGTGCTGCAACATGAGGCGTAGCGCCGTATACCAATCCTGCCTTGGAGGCGGTTAAGTGGGAGATGGTGACGCGAGACTGGACGTGCACGTAGTTTATGTATCAGCCGATAGAGGACAATATTGGATAGGGGGACTGTGATTTTAGTTTCGATTGTGCCCATCAGAGTGCACTAAAGTAATAGAATGTTTTTCATAAACTGTTCTAGTGTTATTATGTCTTGTTGTGTGTGTAGTATACTATAAATGTGTTTTAGGAGTATGAATCATACGTGAGTGTGGTTTAAGGTTAATATGAAGACAATTGTTTAACGAATTAGGTAGTGGGATTTAGTGTGGGAATATTTCGAAGAAGTATGGGTATGGACAAAGGGGATTTTTGTAGAATAGATTTCTAAAGTAAGTTTATGGTAAAGAGAAAGTTAATTCAGGTATAAATAAGAATAGTAAATAACTTTATGCATAAGCAAAATTTCAGCATATTTGATAATTACGTCTGTAAAAAGTGCAGTCATTATGTTTGCTATTTTGCGATTGGTTATTGATGAAGAGCGCGGATTGACGCGGGAGAATGTTGTTTTACTATTGGCTGTTGAGCAAACTGACCAATGGTAAAGTAATATTCTTCGCGCGCCTTTTCTCTGCTGGTAGAGAAGACTTAGAGTGTTCTAGAGAAGGGTGGGAGCCTAGCCATGAAACAGTTCGGACGTGTGTAGTAGTAGTTTCGATGGAAACGATACGTTGCCGGATCTAGCAGTGTTTCATACATCAAAAGTGTGTTAAAGTGACGGCATGATTATTCCGATGGGCGTGTAGAAATTTCGGAAATTTTAAGTGAATTTTTTGACGAAAAAAGACATGTATTCTGCGTGGCGTATTGAGCACGTCGATGGCTAAAAACTGTGACTCCATTTGGTACCGACAGACTTGATATTTGGCGAGCATTATCAATCAAAAACAATCAGTCTTTTTGTAGCTATTACGTTTTCTGGAAATGCTACACCATAAACTTGCTAACGTGAGTGAAAGGGATTATGAGTGATTGAGTTAAGACTAGCACGGGCTTGTTCACCTAAGTTTCAGAATATATTAATTGAGGAAAAAATTTCCAACCTTTCGTTTGTGTGAAAACTTTCTTCCGAAACGTAGATTAGTGACTTAAATTGCAGCCTGGTTCACGTCGAAGTACAGTAGATTTCACTCGGCCTTCCTACTGATGATATGCTGAGACAATGTTCACAGGTAGGTTCAGGTCCGTCGTAAAGGGACGGAGAGAACCGCGCCGCCGCAAACCTACTGAATGAAGAGTGTCTTAGGGACCAAACAAGAGGAATAATGGAAGAGGACAACACTGATAAACGCCACGTTAAAAAATGGCCCATGGATACGCAGCAAAAGGGAGTGGGACACATACAGTACGAATAGGAGGGTCTGTGGTTTCGTCCGGAAAATAAGGAAAATATTAAAAATAAAACACGCTACTCCATGGCGTGGAACGATACAATTCCTATTGAGATGGTCTTTATATGAATGGTCTTCATCCGACACGCTTACTTCACCCACGCCAATAATGCAGGTAAGGGGAAACTAAACTCGACGAACATCTTATGCTACGCTGTACCTCGCACACACAGACCAGACGATAAATCCTGACCCACAACATGTGCAACTCCTTTAGGAATCCCGACCGAGCGGCACACCTAGACCAAACAGCAGAAATTATTTCGTGGGTATTACAAGCAGAATTCACAAGAGACGACGTACAGACATGCTCCCGTACTGAACTACCCATAACACTAACTGACAGCAGTCACCATAAAAGCCGCGTGGGATTAGCCGAGCGGTCTAGGGCGCTGTAGGCATGGACTGTGCGGCTGGTCCCGGCGGAGGTTCGAGTCCTCCTTCTGTCATGGGTGTGTGTGTTTGTCCTTAGGATAATTTAGATTAAGTAGTGTGTAAGCTTAGGGACTGATGACCTTAGCAGTTAAGTCCCATACGATTTAACAGACATTTCAACATTTTTTCACCATAAAGAGAATGAAATATGATATGGTGATAGATAAACAAAATATGAAGCAAACGCACTCAGACAAGGTAACACATAACACAAATGTGGCTGTAGTAAGCTGAACACGGGTTGAAGGCCCAACGGTACCGACTGACAACCGTTTCTTCCTCAGCCCACAGGTGCCACTGCACGCTGGTGAAGCTGTGGATGTGGTCAGCACAACGCTCTCCCAGCCATTAACAGTTTTCATGACCGGAACCACTACCTCCCATTGAAGTAGCTCCTCACACTGGCGTCACAAGGGCAGAGTGCAACCCGCTTGACAACAGCGCTTGGCAGACTTGATGGTGACCCATTCAAGTGCTAGCCAAACCCAACAGCGCTTAACTTCGGTAATCTGACAGGAACCGGTGTTACCACTGCGGAAAGGTCGTTGGCACATAAAGGTAGCTGTACGACTACATAATTAGTAGAATAATGGTAGATACAGAAATACAACGAAATGTAGCTACAATAAAACTAATGATTAAAGAAAATTATGGTCGGAAATGCATAACTCGACCCAACACGAGATCTGCCCTCCTGGTAAGCCCCATAAACAACTGACTACAGTAATTATCATAACACGTATTGTAAAATGTATTTGGTATTGGAGTATGAAACACAATCACCTGTTGTTGACTGAATATCACTTATAACTCAAAGTCATCGGCTACGCCTTTTGTGTACCTTGTAGAAGGTGACTGGGCATTGTCACCTAATGGTCACTCAGTAACTGTAACTAAAAAGTAAATTAACAATGCAGTCAGCCATCACTAATTAGTTTCTGTACTGGTAACACATTACACTTGACACAGAGGCCAATATTACGTATACAACACGTCAAAGTGAAAGTCAAAGGCTCGATCAATTCCATAGCTTTTCGTTCGGAGCACTGGTAGTGGTATTATGTATGGTCAAAGTAGCACTTACTTCTTTGGAAATATACGCTACTATTCAGGGCAAACATTATGGAAATTTCTCAGTCGTCTCCACAAAATAGTCGTCAACAACTCACAAAACCTTTCAGTGTGACTCAGCTTCAAACGGTGATATCAGTCACACCCATTCTGTATCTGTGTATACACTGCGGTTTTGTCTTAAATAATTTGACATGAGCAGTTTTCATAAGTCTCCTATTCACTGCCAAGATGTTGCGTTCTGTTCGCAGTTCGTGCAAACTCCACCAGTGCTGAATAAGTGGACGAGTCCAATGACAGTACAGAGTCACTACGAGAATTCAGCACAGATCAGCTGTAATTCAAAAGAAATTAGTGGGTAGGTGAGGGACGTCATTAGACTGTTCCTCAATATCGACTTTTTACAGAGACTTGTTAATCTCTTCCTATTGTGTTTCTTTCCTGATACTGTGATTCAATTCTGATATAGCTTCGGTAGGCGGCTGCCTCTGTTCTCTGTGTGTTATTTCCCCTTCGACGTACCAAGTCACTATTTCTTTCCAATATATATGTATATAACCTTTGCCACCAGTCATTCTGGATAAACCTATCTTTGCTAGGGAATCCCAATGTAATGTGCGCCCTGAATAGCGTCGACTATGTACGTCATAAGCCAATCCTAATATTTCATTCATGGAAGCCGAAGGAATGTGTACCATAGTACATCGTTAGCAGAAACAGATCAAACATAAGAGCATAATATGTAGCCAAATTGAACGGTTAGTGATTCCCAGTTTTGGCAGAACAACATATCATTTCCGACCAATGACAAATAAGTGATGTGCCTGTAGTTGTAGATGAGGGGTAACCGACAGGAGCATGCATGCAAAATTTTGTACCGATAGTCCAAGATGCATATCCATCCATTGATGGTCATTTTCCGGTAGACACACACCACGTGAAGATCCAAGAGGCCAGGTGCCTGTTACCTGACGTGTTTATAATCTTAGTGGCTAATGTGACTCGCACAGCATCACAGCCGAATAAGACCCTCGACGGACTATTCTAGATTGGGCTACATTGGCATCTCACTTCATTGAGCTGCTTGATAAAAATTTGGAAGGTATTATCGTACATCTTCAAGGTTTCCATACGAAATAATTAAGGTAAATAAGTCATAATCCCAAGACGAGAGAGTTTGAGATGTGCCAGAAAACTGTTTGGTCAATTAGATAATCAGTTAAGTATTTCCTTTTTCCGTAGATTAAAATCATGATAAAATATGTTACGATGAACAACGTGTCTTTGAGCAAAAGGTTGCAGAGACATTTAGAGAAATGTATATTCCGTCCATTTAGAGGTTGCTGTCTGAGTAATTATTCTGACTGAGTACTTGTTATGTAATATGAGAGTTCGTTGAAAAGAAATAACTGCAGTTGCCATTTCAAAACATTTGTACTGTCCTTCGTACATTTTACTTTATTAGATGATAATCATAGCGTTTTGCAGCTGAGTGTAGTACTACTTTCTGTGCTATAGTAAGATTCATTACAGGGAGGTGTAATTCATTTTTCTCTTAGTATTGTACTGCTATATATCTCTATCACTGTGAATCTAATGTGAATTGTTGACTTCCATATTTATGAGCAAATAAATGTACTACTGTACTGTGGTTAATATTCACAGTTTTGATATTCACAAGTTTTCACACAGATGTACGCAAGCTGTATGTCTAATAAACGTAAACATCGTCCGAAGTAGGCACTAATGTGACTTTTATTTTATCGTGAAATTAGGTCAATTTCAGTACTTGTCGTTCTCAAGCACCTGTAAACCCAACATGCAAAAGCCCTGCATTGTCTGCCTACATCGCCATGTATAAATAACACTTTAACACTATACACACCTCACATTAAGAAAGAACATCACCGCACAATTTTCTGACAACCCCATGGTAACTGCAGCAGCTGTTAATTCATTGTCACAGATTCACATTCATCCATAATGTTTATGGCTCTTGATATCACATACCATAGGCACATCACATATACTGCAGGCGTACCAGGTTTAGTTGACGTCATGTTTAAAAGCAGTCAGCGACCAAACAATAAAATGGTTCAAATGCCTCTGAGCACTATGGGACTTAACATTTATGGTCATCAGTCCCCTAGAACTTAGAACTACTTAAACCTAACTAACCTAAGGGCATCACACAACACCCAGCCATCACGAGGCAAAGAAAATCCCTGCCCCCGCCGGGAAAACAAACAATATATTAACAGCGTACAAAGGGACATAAAATAGTATGTACAATACACGGCTTGTCACCGGGAAAATTACATCATTTTAAACATCATATAACTGAAACATGCATGAGCTACGTACAAAGTTCCACAAATAATAGAAACAGAATATTTTATGACGTCTGCCTTATATCGTAAGCCATCAGTGTCTGAAAGCTATTTCTAGACACACAGGAGGCAGACCTGGCTATTTATGCGGGAAGATAACGCCCAGAACATTTTTAAAATAACAACCAATATGCAATGCGTGAAAACGTCGTAGCCAAATGTCACTTGCGTTATGAAACGTATCAACCAGAATTGGGAAATTTTAATGACTTTGTCTAGCACGGCATAGGATTATGAAATACAAAATTACAAGATGTATATGTGTGAATTCTAGTTACTTTCTGTTATGCGACGAATAAATTTTGCCTAATCGATGAGTTGCCCGAGACCGTTATCCCACAGGACATTAGTGAATGAAAACATACGTTAACTTATTGATATCTAACGTTTTAGTGGTTTACTATAAGTGTTCCACAGTTTCCGTTTTCAACAATTAGCACACAAAAAAATTAGAAAATTGTACTCTGCTTATTATTTTCAATTGTAAACCACAATCGTAGTAGATAGGCTGATTATAACAATATAAAATTGGATGAGTTGTATTATTAAAGTTTAAAATTACTCCATTGCTACAAAAAGGTTGATAACTTTGACAAAAAATAATTTATTATTTCCTCTCAGTGCGTTCTTTTGATCAGCTTTACAATAATACTTGCATGTGTTTCAGAAAGGAATCTTTTGCCTCCTGATGCAAATAAAACAGTAGATATTTAACCAAAGAACAAGAGCAGTAATGGGCTCATTATCGAATGCTTCAGAAGGTCAGTTGTGCCTTCTCCCCCTGACGTTGATATAACACTCCCTTTTGTATTACTCAAACATTCTAATTAAACTTTCTGCATCCTCTTCCTCTCGTAAGAACTAATAGGTAAAGCAAAATACCTCTGACAATTCACAGACGTTTCTAACTGGTGATGCTGCAGAAAATAAAGTTTTTATTACGTGCACATTGAAGATATTGAAAACGATATCAATAGAGCAGTCATTTTGAAATTCAAGCAGTGGCTGGGTAAGTATACCATTAATATACATCTTTGTACTAAAACTACAGTACATTACTTTCACAAATATTTTGGAAACTGGTGTACAGAGTGAGACTGCTGATAAATACTGATGTCAATGGAATTCTTTTTCTTACAGAGACCTATTAATGGTTTATTTTAATCAGGTTGAAAAAGAACACTGAACTGATCAAGTATTACACAGAGAACTGATAACCTTGAAAACTGCTGGGTCTTTTGCCAAAAATGATGCTCGAACACTTAACCTCCTTTGTTTTATCTTTAGGATACACAGAATACATATAAACAATAAAAAATCACAACTTTTTACTAAGCATACCTAATTTTATGTAGGTTCGCATATACCTTGCCTTTTAATATATACTCACCTAATGCTATATTACAAGATTTATAACCATTATATGCTTTCTTTGCACAAAACACTTCTTTCTAGGACTATTAAAGTCTATAGCATGCAGTAAGGATGGAGTACTAATGGTAGTAATAACTGTAATCTAGGAGTAACCTCTAACTTTATTTTCTGCGGCTAATATAGGTAACAAAGATTTTATCTTCCTCAACCGTGAGCCACTTATTTATCTTTGTGTTTTTCCCATTTTATCAAATTTTCTTTCCATTTCAACACATTAACATAACGCTAGCAAATGAGTAACAAAAGTTATCCCTGGTAATAATATATCAACAATTCCCGATACACTAACTTTATAGTCAGCGATCATATTATTACATATATTTTAATCAGTGTTTATTTATTTTGATTGCTTATCTTTCGTTTTCTCTTCCTTGAAATCCTTTAGTTTGTTTCTATGTTTGGATTATTTCCCTTTTGGCTGAAAATCAGTTCGTGATTTATCTAATCTTTTAACATAAAGTCTCTCATTTTCTTTTAGTATCCTTGTCTACAGCTCTTACTCCTTTACACACACACACACACACACACACACACACACACACACACACACACACACACACACACACATATATATATATATATATATATATATATATATATATATATATATATATATATATATATATATATGGGTTGGTGTTTATTGCCGTGAGGTAGGTCAAAATATCTTCCTTTTCTTTGGGTGCATCGGCTGCTATCGAGTTCCAGAGTATTAATAACAAATCATAAGCTTGGCCCTACCCAAAAATATAGGTAGCGGCCACGGCCACTGACGTCCTAGAAACTAACACTATTGCAAGCAAAGCTAAGCTCGTCCTATTCAGGCGTTGCCCTCTCTGACGTAATGACGTAATGACGTCTAACTTAATGTTACATTACATCAAACTTGGTGGAGACCTTGAATAATGTGACTGATCACACTGTTCCTTTTAATGTAATTGTTCTACTCTACCTAGTACTATAATGATTTATTCCAGTATTAAAAATTTGACTCAGTATTGAAAGCACACACTAATCAATTAAAACTTTCTGGTAACAGTATAATAGTATCGATTTACAGTCAGTCATTCACTTGAGTCTTTTCTAAGCATACAGTGCAAACACATTTTCCTAATTCGAACATCAAATAACAGAAACCACTGACAGTATACAAGGCTCTGCCCAGAGCAAGCTACCTCAAACTCAAAAGAGGCCGGATAATCTTCAGACCAAAACGACCTTCTGTATGTGCAACTGACAAAATGGTTCTACTAAAGGATCAGTCAATGATCTGCGAAAGTTTTCTGAAGTTATATTTCGTTTAACGTAACAACACCACTGAACAGAAATTTCCTACTTTTGGAAATGCATTGTATTTAGATTCCACTCTACTCCACTGACCTGGTACAGCATACTTCTCCAGTAAGTCTATACGAGACTTTACCATGCCGACTTACGGACCCGTCCTACTTGTCAACCAAACCTTTATTGTGATTAAACCCATACTAAAGTAGCTTAGGAACCGTTACAAGTGACAAATCAACCGCGTAATTAACAACAGCTGTGTTGTAGATGTCGGCTGAGGATGTGACAATTGAGAGCCATGGAGCATCTTATTGTCGCCAGTGTCTGCATTATCATGTCTTACACCTTCTTTCTCTTTATCAACAACATGTTTATGAAAATTCACGTATCAAAAATTTATAAAAATTATAATGTTATCAACGAAACCCAAATTAAATTGTTTCTTGCTCTCGTGGCTCGATGCATTCATTTTGGTCCATCACGTAAGTTACTTCCAGCACTACCGAACTACAGATTGACAGACTTTTATTTTTATTCCCTTACTAACAGGAACACTTGTAACCTCCCCCTCACTTATCGACCTTAATGACAGTGAAAAATGAAACCGCGTGTACCTAATGGGAATTTTGGAAAAGCAATCGTCACCGAAGTTAACCTGTCGGTAAAGAGGGAGGAAAGGGTTACATCTAAATGAAAGGAAAAATGCAAATGAAACTGGTGGAAATTAATTTTGAAAAGGGGTAAAGTTAATAAAGAAAGTAAATGTGCGGCCGTTACGTCAACAATTAACTAGCGGTAATTAGATATTTGAGATTTGGGGGAAATCACGGTCGCCAGTCCTAAGGACAATCACTATAGTAACTGAAAAAGAAAGGTTATTACACATATAATTAGCACTAAAAGCGTGTCAACTGAAGGTTGACACGTGTTGTGTGAAAACTGAATGTTTGTCTGAAGTAATAAATTTCGCTACACCCTGACTTAATTTAGCAAAAGAATTAATAAAACCGGAAAATCTAAAGTTAATTTAGTGACTGAAGTTAATAGTGAGCTTTCTTTCTGAAGCACATCGAAATTCAGTAAAATACGGTTAGTCTTGGACTACCTCAACAATCATTCCAAAAGCTACTTGAATCTACGCAATTTAGAAATAAGAGATTTAACTTTGAACTTGAATTAAATGATTCTGAACAATTAACAATAGTGAAATTTAGTACGTACCAAGCTGAGCCGCAGTCACAGGTAAGCTAAAATACGGTAACAAAACTCGCACTCTTAATTTGTGCTTGTGCAATCTAAATATTGTAGCCAGCTATGGAATACTTTAACTGAACTTTGAAATTAAAGCAGTGAAATCTAATTATATTATTTTAATGCTGGCGTTTGAATTTCAACGACACTCGGGTTCATTCCGGAAAAGGAAGGGACCCTGCTTGGTAATGCAATTGGGACAATGAGCAACAAAGGATCATGCTACGTTGCTGTAATTTTGTGATTTGAACAGTTTTAAAAGCTGAGGTCTGCCACACAGTTCTAAAACTTTACGTGCTTCCAGTCTTCCTTGTTGGTTGATTGAAGGTTTGAAGCCGTCGATCGAGGAGGTGGCGACAGTCACTCATTGTCGGCCGTCGCTGTTGCAGAAGCTGGATGTTGGCGCGCCTTCATCTCGACACGGTCACCAGGCGAAACGGGCTCTTCATGTGCGCCAGCTAATGCTTCCCGTCCGCGACACCGTGTCAGAAACTATCATAGCAAGTCGAGCGCAATTACATACTGCCAAACCCCGAACGCGCGGCAACTCGCGGGAGCGTCACACAACACACCTGCTCCACTGCACTACCCCAGCCAGACTCTCTCTGCCCGCGCTCCACGCGGCAGAGTTAACACTACCAAAGATCCTACATAGTTTGATTCTTCACACGACCTATCGATGTAATCGTTCGATAGCAGTTTTCCCTAGGCAAGACCCAGCGTAAAAATACAAATAATATTCACAAAACAAACCAATTATACATCGACATAAATGCATATATATATACAAATAGTAAAACAATTACAATATGTAAAGACACAGAAATGTCATATATTCAGGTAACAAAAATAAGGAAAAAATTTATAGTACAATAGATGGAAATAGGAGGATATGCATTTCCGGCGTTACACGTGCCCCACATTGTCTGAGGATGTTCGTGTAACCTAAACAGACTCAGAAAATGTCCCAAAAAATAAACAGCGGAAATGCATATGCTCAAAACATCATCAAAATGTAGCATTCGTCTAATTAAGCATAAATCAATTTTTTAGACCATAAAAATTGATCGGAGACAGTCCTAATCTTATTCCACTCTGTCATCTTGCACAAAATAAAACAGGTTGACAACATATTAAAATTCATAGAAAGCATAGAAAATGGTTTAGCTATTCCAAAATCATTAAAATTCGTAATACTATAAGAAATGGAATACTATTTGCAAAATTAATTAGAGTACATGGTCATAAAAACAGGTAGATCAAAATACGCAAATTATTTATTAATTACATAGAATACACTTTTTATATAACCTTTTCATAATTATTATCTCGTCATGAGAGTCCACTTAACGCTAAACAAGAAAATAATATACAGTACATCGACAAAAACATAAATATTGACAGCAGAATTCTTTCACATCAGCTGTCCGGGAAGAAAAACAACTGCGCCTTCCGTACTCGCAAGTACAAAGAATGCCGACAGCGGCACAAGAGCCGACAGTGACCCAAGAGCTGACAGCGGCTCCACCTTGCCAGTATTGTTGCGCCGGCCTGTGCGGCACGCTTGATCTCACTCGCCTGTGTAGCGGCATTTCCAGAACGTCCGTTTCACTGAATTCTTTAGGAAAACTCACTCCCGAGTAATCTCAAGGAGTCCCTTAATACTATCACAGTGGATAACTCAACACTGTCCGTCATCACACGCATGTACTAGCCTGAAACTTAAAACAGCGTCTAAGTACATCGGCAATGACTAGTAAAACACACATTCATGCATTCATGAAATCTGACAGCTAGTTACAAAAGCATATTTACATTCCTTAATCTACTGTGACTCAGCTGAAAACTTAAACTAGCAGCTTGGATTTTTCAATTGGTTAAAACTTCTAATCAAAAATTAATTACTTTTTAATTACAAGTTCTTTAATGACCTCTAGGTCAGGCAAAAGCATCGCAACATGGCACATCCTTAAATCTTACACTCTATATTACATACTGTACAAATTACCCATTCTGTGGTATTAATCAATCATAGGTTGGTACAATTTCAAGTCTACAATATTCCGTATACCTAATCGTTTTCCAGAGCTTGGATACTCTAAGCAATAAGCATTTGTGTGAGGTATACCAATGACTTTATATGGTCCATTATAAACAAACTTAAATTTAGAGATTTCATTGTCTATCTCGCCCGATTTCTCATGAGCTTTTACAAGTACTAAGTCTCCGATTGCAAACTTAGCAAAACGCGCTTTAGCGTCATGACGACGTATGCGAGCATCGGCTTTTAGCTTCATTACTTCCCGCAAACGATCTTTTTCACACCAATACTAATGTCAATCCGTGGAGGTAATTTGATTATCTCTTCCAATTCACTTTCTACACTTTTGTCAATGCCGAAATTCCTCACGTTACGGCAGTTCAAACTCATTCCTACGTCAATGTCATCCGGCCAGTTAACAATGTGTATAGGCTGGTATTGCCTGTGCACACCGTCTCCTGCCTCGTCAAAACTAACTACTATTGTTTTATCTTCTGACGTACTTGTCAAAGTTTTGCTTCCGCAATTAATCACTGCAACGGTACTTTAATAGCCAATCTAACCCGATAATTACTTCCGTAGTTAAGTCTGGCACGACGACAAACTCTTGTTCAAATCGTGCCCCACATATCTCGAAGTTGACAAAAATCTGTTTTGTGACCGGTTTACTGGCCTTCCCAGTAGCACCGATAATTTTCACTCCTGTTACTGGCATAACTACGACACCAGGTCTGTGTTTCAGTAACTCAAATATTTTCCCAGATACAGCACTCAATTCTGCACCGGTGTCAATCAACACGTTTAGTTGTAGGTCGTGCATATTAACAGACACTACTATCTGTCTACACTTGTCCTCGACCGTTTCTTTACTTTTCCACAGTAAATCCTCGTCTATATCCAGGTCATTCCAGAAAAAACCATCCGGCTTTGATCCTAAAACCGGCTTATCTGGCGGCTTTTTCAGCCTCTGTTCACATACAGTTTTAATTGCAACACGTCTGTCCTGAGGCTTAGTCTGTAGCTTCGCCTCCAATACCGAAACCTTTTCCTGTAACCCGTCAACTAGCGAGTGTTGCTTTGCTATCGATTCACTAATTGTCACCTTCGTTGATTCCTCTTTGGTGAGATTGATCTCATCTGCCAATCCACCTGGAGGAATGTGCCCAGTAGTCTCTGCAATTACTTCCTCTAGATCTGCGCAACCCACACTGTTATCTTCTGACCGTATAATGTCAGCTCTAACCTCATACACGCTGTAATCTACGTGCTTTTCTACCAATCGTGTCCGGCTATCACTAAAATTTTCGTAATCTTTCTCCTTAATACTCCCGCAATGTTTAAACTGGAGGCTTGCGTCGGATGGGTCGGCTACTTCTACCACTACGACTTTCGGTAAAGTCTGCCGGTTAGGGCTAGAACTTTCCTTTAATACTTCAACATTCAACTCCTGCGGGACGAAACACGACGCATCTTGCTCGTGCTCCCGATTAACATCAACTATTTCTAGTAAAGTCTGCCGGTTAGGGCCAGAACTTTCCATCACTTCACAAATACTATCTTCCTGTGGGACGAAACGCGGCAAATCCTGCCCGCGCTCCCCATAAACACTTCTCCCATACAGGCCCCTATAATCTCTTAGTTCGTCGTATAAGCGACCGAACTGCCTTAACCAGACCTCATCCCTCTCTGCATCCCCTCGCTCGATGACGGACGTGTTATCCGACATCTGATCTTCTCTCAACAATTGCGAATCATTCTTAAACTCAATCTCCAGTTACGCTGTGGGTATTACAGCTGCCACTTTATAATCGATTTCCGGAACACTACTTAAATTGATCTCACTGACAGTGAATGTATTTTCTACTGCCCTGTATACAGCTGATCTACTACTTGTGGGCGCACTCCTTTCTCTTAACACTGGCACACTCTCCCGCCGTTGATTATTCCATACGGAATTTTCATAACGACGACACCTGGGTTTTCTCTTGTTATTGGGCCGCCAAAATTTCTCCACGCCCGGTCGGCCCCTCACCGGCGCGGCTAATGGTTTCCCTGTCTCGTCCCAGCAGATACGCTCCCCGGATGCTGCTGAGGCGGCTGATCACACCCTCTGCCGTTATTACTATTCTGTGAAGCCCGTATCACGTTAGTATGATACTGGTTTCCGTCATTCCTGTTATTATTTGCATTGTACCGATTGTTATTACGGTCCGAACCATTATTGTTACTGCTGCCATGGTTGCGGTATGCATTATTCCCATGGTTATCGTTGTTGTGGTTGCCGTGGTACCCGTTGTTGTTACCACGGCCTCTACCACTGTCGCGATTATTGCGCCAATTGTCCTCGTCCTCAACTCTTTCCAGGAAATCATTGATTGTCCTGTAATTGCTTCCTACGTAGCGTTTTGTATCATCTGGAAGCTTCTTATAGAGTTCCCAAACTATTTCGGTTTCCGTGCGGCGATCACGCAAATATTCCAACTTGCGGATCCAGCCCTCACAAAACTCCTTCATCGAGCCACGCGAATTCGCATCGAAAGGCCTCGATACGACAAATTCGCGCCAGACACTTTGCTGTTTTAGCTCTGACCAGTATTCAGCCAGAAACAAATTTTTAAACTCGTCAAAGGTCAGGTTCGTAATGTTGAGGTTTAAGCCCCAACACTTGGCATCACCAGCCAACACATCAATAACCGCATTAATTTTTTTTTCATTAGTCCATGATCTGGGTAAAACTCTTTCACAGTTTTTAATGAAATCCGTCGCGTGTATACCGCCTTTTTTCAAGGGGTCGAACCGCTCCTCTTTCGTCAACAATTCCGAACTATGTGCACAGATTGGCACATAGCTCTGTTTTTCTTCAAGTTTCTTTTCTAATTCCGACACTCTCGTAATCACTTGGCAAGTGGTTGTCGCAAGCGTTTCCACTTCCCTCTTTTTCTCTTCGCAGGTATTAGCCTGCTTCCTCACTTTGGTATCTACTTCGGATACTAAAACCTTTAAAGTTTCCAACTTCTATTGATCGTCTTTTCTCACTAATTGAATTTGTTCCGTCACCTTATTCTCGATGATCGGAGCAACTGCGTCTCCTACACTTTTCTCGATTCTGCTAATTTCGGAATTAAAACGCGTATTTATGCTCGCAATTTCCGCCTGAACGCCTATCATTTCCTGTTTAAGATTACCGATTTCGGTATTAATCACAACAATATCTTCTTTGATTTTATCAACTTTTGTGTTAACAACTCCAACATTGTTGTTAACATTAATAGCTTTGTTCTGATTGTCTAGCTTCCTGTCAATTTTTTCAGACTGAGCTTCTTGCTTGGCAGCCTGAGCTTTAATTTCTGCCGATTGAGTTTCTATCTTGCTAGACTGAGCCTTGATTTCGTTAATCAAAACATTCAATAAATCAGTTAAATTCCCGGAAACTACCGGTTTTACTTCCGTAGCGGCTTCCTCTTTAATTGTCCCCCCGTATTCGTCATCAAGGGATTCCGATTTGATTTTCACTTCCGATTCCGAAACATTTTCTAATGTTTGGAATTCCATTTCTGCTCTTTGTTGCGTCTCGGCGGTCGCGTCTTTCATGCTAGCCGCCTGCCCCTGAACAATGGGTACCGCGGTGCGCGTTTCCCACTGTTCGACCGATTGTTCCGTACCCAAGTCTACCAAATTTTGGTAATTGTTGCCTTCACTCATTTTAATAATTTTCAATATAAATAACAAATCTCAAATCTAATTAGGATTCCTCAGACTAATATTCTCGCTGACGTATCGACCATTTCGTAACCAGTACTTTGTTACGAGATTTGCACAATGCAAAATTCGTGTCCAGAACAACCTCAAATTTGAAGATTGTCCTGTCACCAGGTCGCCACGTGTAACCTCCCCCTCACTTATCGACCTTAATGACAGTGAAAAATGAAACCGCGTGTACCTAATGGGAATTTTGGAAAAGCAATCGTCACCGAAGTTAACCTGTCGGTAAAGAGGGAGGAAAGGGTTACATCTAAATGAAAGGAAAAATGCAAATGAAACTGGTGGAAATTAATTTTGAAAAGGGGTAAAGTTAATAAAGAAAGTAAATGTGCGGCCGTTACGTCAACAATTAACTAGCGGTAATTAGATATTTGAGATTTGGGGGAAATCACGGTCGCCAGTCCTAAGGACAATCACTATAGTAACTGAAAAAGAAAGGTTATTACACATATAATTAGCACTAAAAGCGTGTCAACTGAAGGTTGACACGTGTTGTGTGAAAACTGAATGTTTGTCTGAAGTAATAAATTTCGCTACACCCTGACTTAATTTAGCAAAAGAATTAATAAAACCGGAAAATCTAAAGTTAATTTAGTGACTGAAGTTAATAGTGAGCTTTCTTTCTGAAGCACATCGAAATTCAGTAAAATACGGTTAGTCTTGGACTACCTCAACAATCATTCCAAAAGCTACTTGAATCTACGCAATTTAGAAATAAGAGATTTAACTTTGAACTTGAATTAAATGATTCTGAACAATTAACAATAGTGAAATTTAGTACGTACCAAGCTGAGCCGCAGTCACAGGTAAGCTAAAATACGGTAACAAAACTCGCACTCTTAATTTGTGCTTGTGCAATCTAAATATTGTAGCCAGCTATGGAATACTTTAACTGAACTTTGAAATTAAAGCAGTGAAATCTAATTATATTATTTTAATGCTGGCGTTTGAATTTCAACGACACTCGGGTTCATTCCGGAAAAGGAAGGGACCCTGCTTGGTAATGCAATTGGGACAATGAGCAACAAAGGATCATGCTACGTTGCTGTAATTTTGTGATTTGAACAGTTTTAAAAGCTGAGGTCTGCCACACAGTTCTAAAACTTTACGTGCTTCCAGTCTTCCTTGTTGGTTGATTGAAGGTTTGAAGCCGTCGATCGAGGAGGTGGCGACAGTCACTCATTGTCGGCCGTCGCTGTTGCAGAAGCTGGATGTTGGCGCGCCTTCATCTCGACACGGTCACCAGGCGAAACGGGCTCTTCATGTGCGCCAGCTAATGCTTCCCGTCCGCGACACCGTGTCAGAAACTATCATAGCAAGTCGAGCGCAATTACATACTGCCAAACCCCGAACGCGCGGCAACTCGCGGGAGCGTCACACAACACACCTGCTCCACTGCACTACCCCAGCCAGACTCTCTCTGCCCGCGCTCCACGCGGCAGAGTTAACACTACCAAAGATCCTACATAGTTTGATTCTTCACACGACCTATCGATGTAATCGTTCGATAGCAGTTTTCCCTAGGCAAGACCCAGCGTAAAAATACAAATAATATTCACAAAACAAACCAATTATACATCGACATAAATGCATATATATATACAAATAGTAAAACAATTACAATATGTAAAGACACAGAAATGTCATATATTCAGGTAACAAAAATAAGGAAAAAATTTATAGTACAATAGATGGAAATAGGAGGATATGCATTTCCGGCGTTACACACTTACTGTCTTTATGTATTTACTGTTTATATAGTTTCCTTTTTCATCGATTATGTGGAGAAACTCAAGATATCTTACCATACCAGTGCACCCAAATTTCAACGTTCTACTGTTGTGCCATATCTTAGACGCTTGGACTCTCGTCTGTTATAGTTTTTCCACTGTCCATGATTCACTAACAGACACTGCTGCCTTCCAAACATTCTTTCTCAGAAATAAATTAAGGTCTATGTTTGATATCAGTAGACCTATCGTGGCTAGGAATGCTCCTGCCGCTCTGTCCTTGCTTCATCCGTCTGGGTTATTTTTCTTCCAAGTAGCAGTGTTCCCTAACTTTGTCTACTTCTTGATCACCAACTTTGATGGTCGCTATTCTTATTTACACTGCTCTGATTAGTTCCGTATATTTACGATTTTCTCTTCGTTCAGGTACTAACTTCCTTCGTGTCGGGCACGAGATTCAGAAAGGTTACTTCGAGAAAAACAATGGACAGCTACCTTTGTGTGAAGCGCAGTTAGTGGCATCCTGTTTCCTACGCCGTCTTCGGCAGTGACTGAGGCGGGCTAAGGCACAACTCGGAAGCCATATTGCAACCGTGGTCTTGGTGGGTATAGCTCGCATTTGGCTTCCTCCGCGATGCCGGTGGGAAAATAGTAATGTGGAATTTCGTCAGATATTCCCAAGTAAATAGATGGAGTCTATTCACAATAAAAAGGACTATGGAATCTTTTTTATTTCGACATTTATAGATTAAATCTCCCAAAACAATATTTGTTTCCAGATTGAGATTTTCACTCTGCAGCGGAGTGTCCGCTGATATGAAACTTCCTTGCAGATTAAAACTGTGTGCCCGACGGAGATTCGAACTCGGGACCTTTGATTTTTACGGTGAAGTGCTCTACCATCTGAGCTACCGAGGCCCGCAGGAGAGCGTCTGTAATGTTTGGAAGATAGGAGACGTGATACTGGCAGAAGTAACGCTGCGAGGACCGGTCGTGAGTCGTGCTTCAGTAGGTCAGATGGTAGAGCACTTGTCCGCGAAAGACAAAGATCCCGAGTTCGAGTCTCGGTCGGGCACACGGTTTTAATCTGCCAGGAAGTTTCATATTAGCGCACACTCCGCTGCAGAGTGAAAATCTCATTCTGGAAACATCCCCCAGGCTGTGGCTAAGCCATGTCTCCGCAGTATCCTTTCTATCAGGAGTGCTAGTTCTGCAAAGTTCGCAGGAGAGCTTCTGTAAAGTTTGTAAGGTAGGAGACGAGATACTGGCAGAAGTAAAGCTGTGAGGAAGGGCCGTGAGTCGTGCTTCGGTAGCTCAGATGGTAGAGCACTTGCCCGCGAAGGGCAAAGGTCCCGAGTTCGAGTCTCGGTCGGGCACACAATTTTAATCTGCCAGGAAGTTTCAGAATATTTGTTGTTTACTTAGTTTTATTCATTGTATAATTATGACATTCAATCTGCAAACTCCATTCCTTGGTATGGAGATGGTAACAAATCCTTGCATTCAAGTCAGTTTTAAGAAGATTTCTTCCGTGGTGATAATCACCGTTTGGTTCAGCAACCATTTGATTTAGGACCTGGAGCAGGCGTTATAATTGAAAGTACATTTCTACCAATTTCTCACTTATTACTTCGATGCCTCCTGAACGACTTAGTGTTATAAATTCAGGAAAATCACTGCCTGTGTACAACTGCTATTGTGTTTGATCTTAATATCACGTGTTATTGATATTAGTCTAACTTCATTACTCCCTACAAGTTGTTAGATCATATTTCGCAGATTCCAAAAATGAAATGCTGGATGACGTAGGGCGTGTACTTCAAAGTTTATAAATGTTCGAGTGATTGAAAATTTCGTCTCACGTTGGCCTACCGGCTCATTGTGTCCATCCACTGTTAGCAGCACCACTAACGAAGCGCACTTACATTCCTATTCATAGCTAATCTTACACCCGTTATACTCTTTTCGGCTGCTGTTGCTATTACCTTATTTTTGCCTGAACCGAAATCTATACAATCTTTCAATTTAACTTCAGTGACTCACGCCTCCCTTTCAGATTTTCTAGCTTCCTTACTACGTTCAAACTTTCGTCATTCCATTCTCTCGTAGAAAATTTTACCCCTTCGTTGGACATTCCATCTTTTACTTATGGTCGCTTTCCCTCTGACAATCCTCAACCGTAGTTGCGAATAGGGGGGGGGGAGGACTAATGCAGAATCTTTTGTTGATAATAGTGTATGTCTCTCCAGGTCAGTAGTCTCCACCGCTCTCTGCATCCTGTTTACCATTGTTTATTCTTCCGTCTTTTAAGGCCGGTTTCCCTCCCCAAGGGCAAGACAATTCCTGAAGGTCTGCCCTCTTTGAGAAGGCCGTTGGCAGAACGAGAGTGACGTCTTATGCCCGATATCCTTGGCTACCACTCCTGACGATTTTTATTTAATATTTTAACAGAGGCTGAGTTCGAATGCAGGACCCTCAACGTTCTGATTACTAGTAAGAGATGCTACGCTAGGACAACGGTTCATCTACGTATATGTACTTAACACACCACAAACGTTAACTGTTTCTACCTAATTGTGGCCACTCGAAGATAACTTCCTTAAAATGGCCTTTCTGAACATTCACAACAGCCTGTGGTGCTTCACCGTTATATTCCCCACAAATATGCTAATACATAATTATTACCTAATTTGTTGGAAGCGTTCCTTCTTCCTCAAGACTTAAACTAACGGAAAAGAATTTACGATAGTTAAAAAACCATGAGTTATTATGTTCCGTCAGTTTCACTCATAACAATAAAACCGTTTCCCACCAAATAATTTCGTTGTTTTTCTATTGTGTTAACCGGTTTTCGGCTTACGAGGCCATCTTCAGACACTTATTGAGTATTGTCACCAAAGAAATTACAGTGAATGCAAACAACATTGGAAGGGAAGTAACACATCTAGACTGAAGCAGAAACATACAGAAAGTAACATCTTAGACAGTATGGTGGTAATGCAATGGAAATATATGAAGTTGAACACTAAATAAATAACAATGCAGTAGACAGGAAAAACACAAAATAGGAACAGCATGCCTACATAACAGTTTCTATTAATAAACGAAACTAATAAAATAAAATAAAGTTAGTACTTGACAACGCTACATCAGGAGGTACAAAATATCGGTTGTGTATCACTCTCCATGTCTTATACCTCCTGATGGAGCGTTGTCAAACACTAATTTTATTTTATTTTATTCGTTTTGTTTATTAATAGAAACTTTGTGTTAAAGGCTCTGAGCACTTTGGGACTTAACTTTGAGGTCCACAGTCCCCTAGAACTTAGAACTACTGAAACCTAACTAACCTAAGGACATCACACACATCCATTCTCAAGGCAGGATTCGAACCTGCGACCGTAGCGGTCGCCCAGTTCCAGACTGTAGCGCCTAGAACCGGACGGCGTTTGTGTTAAAGTTTTTCCTGTCTACTCCATTGTTATTTATTTACTGCTCAATTTTTTACTTTTTCATCGCATTACCACCACACTGTCTAAGATGTTACTGTATGCTTCTGCTTCAGTCTAGATGTTGTACTTCTCTTCCAATGTTGCTTGTAAACATCGTAACTTCTTTGGTGACAATATCAGTAAATGTCTGAAGAGAGCCTTGTAAGCCGAAAACCGGTTAACACAGTAAAAGTAATATTGCAGAACAAAAGCAAACTGGTGCTTTTCATATATTCACGTTACCTATTTGACACTATCCTAATTACTCCGTAACAATATTTATCCTTTCCACTAATACTTCTGGCATTCTCATTCCTTGCCTCTTACAGGTTCCACTACAACTTCCTTCCAAGTAAATGACAGCACAGTCACCAGCGCCTTCAATCTCGACGACGGTACACACAGTTTGTCTCATGAACCCTTACAGTTCCCATCGCTTTTAATTAGCATTTTTATATGCATTACTGAGCGATGTGTTAGTAATTGAAGTAGCATCATTACCGTTCAGTTTTTTATAACTATTCTGAAAAAAAAATGTTTTGGCCAAAAGCATTTATGCAAAATGGAGTCAGTAAAATGAGCTGCTATCAAAGTAATTTTCATATTCAATTTCAAATTTTATCAATACAGTCTTGGTACGCGGTAACAGAACGTTCAAGTCGAATGTATTTCTTGCAGCGTTTAAAAATGTAACTGGTATTCCTGATTTTGCTTTTGCAGTCCACACACCGCGCAGTAGATTGAGTTTTATAACTTTTCACACTACATAGCCTCAGTTCCCTCACCTAGTTTTTTGGCAGAGTTCTTCACATTGCCCATTGTTGGAGACGATCTGCAGAAGCGCAAAAGTGAACTGTATGAAGAATTGTCTTCTTCTTAGTTGTTCATTCGTATTTGTGTAGAAAATAATAGCGACGTTTATCGCATTTTGTTCATGATGCTATAAAATATAATAATTGTCTTTCTTGTATTAATAGCTACATTATACGTTGCACTCATTTCGTCTGAAATTCAAAGATGACTTTTTTGTCTGTTTTAAGTGATAGTAAATTCCAAGCGCCCTTGTATCTTATTCTTCCTCAGGTAACCAATGTTCGTTATCTTCCGTGTTATCAATGAATTTGCAACCTCGTAACTTGCAAAATGATTGTCGCAAGTTATGTTGCACCCTGCATTCATGACAGGTTGGCCAAGTCCCTGACAAAGTTCAATTGGCCTATTTTCCAGTTATTATAGCCTCTCCGGCTGATGCCCAATATACGAGTACATCATCGTGCTGAATTTGTGTAACATTCTGACATCCAGTACTGCAAAAGGTTTTAATTCATACCTGTTGGCTTATATGGCATCTACCACTGAATGCTTCTGAAAGTTGTCGACATTAAATAGGAAACCTCTCTTATCGCCACTATGTGATCGCTTTTCTCCCTCACCCATCGCGTTTGCTTATCGTTGAATCTGAGGCACCGAAGGAGAAAACAAAATCTATTTATTCCAATGATCACATGAAATATTTCAACTCATGTACGCTCTGCTCGCCACAAATCTTGTAGACTTAAAAGATGGGCAAATTACACCAGCGTAGTACGATAATCCCTACATAGCCTTCATTTCACGTTTATTAGTTCCTTGGACATCCTTCTCCCTAGATACGTCCCCCTGAATGCTTGGAATGTATCTAAAGTGTTCACAGTATACGGATGTGTGGATAATATGCTCTTCAAATCGGTTTCCAGTACTGGAAAGAGTTAGTGCACACTTTTCACACCTGGTAAATCACATCTCGTTAAGAGAACGTGTACGCGAGGATTTTGACGGAGGACGTAACTTCCATGTTGTTGCGTCTCTACCGATAAACACGTCACTATCTGCACCATGGTCTCATCTGTCATCACTCCTGTTAGCTCAGGGAATCATTTTTACGTTCTGAGACCTGGATTTCTCCAAAAGCGGATTCTCCATCTTCTAAATCGTTATCTTCTTGATTCTCTCCTCTTCTGTCTCGTAAGAATATGCCAAAATGCAGTTACGATACTTAAAAGACACTAAAATAAGATAACAAGAAAGAAAATAAGCGTTCTAACACTAAACAGAGCCAATACTTCATGCATGTTCGTACGGGAGTGACCTTAGCGGAGTTTAAAATAAAGTGACACCAGTGCCCATAGCAGATCTGTGATATCCTAGAACAGTTTACTGTAAGCTATCCGCAAGTGCTGTTGTTAAGGTAACAGGTACAGAATACCAAATGACTCTTATTATGCTTACTTCAAGGTAAGGAGAAGATTGCTGCTAGGAAGCAAATGTCAGATGTTGTACTCATATGAAAATATTCTCCTTGGTCTCGCAGAACACCTGCGTATGTTTGCTGGTAAAGAAAATTTTAAAAAAATTCCGACTGCTCCATTAATGTATTCTTCGAATGGGTAAATGCTGTGAGCACCTTATATTACACAGTGTTCCGTGTCTACGATAACATTATCTACCAATAATCTGCAGATAGGGGAACATACCTAAGAGTGCGCGTTTAAGGAATAACCTTAAATATCTTGGTTATTATCAAAAGGAAAAGAAAATAATATTTATGAACATAATATCTACGAAAAAAGAAAAAGAAAAAAATGGGAAATGCTCACTCTTCCCTTCACCTGCGCTTACGAGTACGCAAAACATGCCCAAAGAGTAAGTATCAAGCAAATGTCATAAATGAAAGCAACACCACCTCAAATAACTATAACTGTTCGTGCCGCCTCTCACACTTAATGCACTGGACCAAGTCCTCTAACCTGGCTCCTCGTATTGTTCGTCACATCTAGAACAGAAAATAGCCAACCTGTTTGCTGTGTCTTCAGGTGGAGTAGGGTTGTTCCTTTCGGAACAGAATGCTTCCTAAGAAGCACTGTGCTCTGTGGAACAGGATGCCTCTCCAGTATTAGGATTATAGCACAATTTTATCTTAGTCCTAGTAGGTACTTGTTTTTTGTTGGTGTCTCTCTCGAAAATACAGTTTCTATAGGGAGAGGATGTCATGACCTCTGATCGTCTGACTTCTCGCTTCGCCTTTACAATTTGTTTAGCTTTCAGTGAAGGCAAGTTTTCAGCAGGAAATACAGCTGGTTCCGCCGTGTTCTCAGTTCCCACAAATGGAGATTTTCTAGCGGTCTCTCTATTGGAGGTACTGTTAAATTCTTCCACTTGGGGATGGAAGCTCTATTTCTTCAGAATTCTGGGTTATATCCTCCTGTGGTGTATCAGTTACATTATTTGGAAAAAAACTACTCCTCTGAGAAACACACCATTGTTGAATGGTTGTATGGCTGTTACACGGAAGTAATGTTTCGCCTACTGCAAAGTGGAAACTCGTTCATAGGTTTTACCAGAAACAAGGCGGATGTCACTCCGCATAACCACAATCGCTCGGCTGTTGTGCACCCATTTGTCAGCTTCAGCTACGTCTGAAGGTTTCAGTGATCCAAAGAATCCACGTTCTAGATGCTGAAGTTTATGCTTGGCGTGTGATGGTACGGATAACAAAGTTCTCTAATAGTCTCGACAATATAGGATAGCTTGAAGACTTCAATGGAGCATGTAACTGCCAAATTTTGAGGGAACTGGGTTATCTTTAGATGGTTTTTCATAGCCACTGAACTGATTTAGTTAGTCGATGGAGAGATCGGACATTATGCAGCTGCTGCTTGAGATCATGAGTGGACGTCTTTGCAGAGCTCTGGTTTGATCGTCTTCCGTGTAAGAACTATGGCTAGTGCTATAAAGAAACGGACAGAATTCATTGAACACACAGCTGTGCCGGGCCCTTTTTCTGCTGACACAACCTTCCCTCCTAATGTTTTCCCTTAGGACATATGTCCTTTGAGATCATGTTTGGATTCGAAAATATTCCTGTCCCACCCACGTTACAGCTGCGATGAAAAAGAAATTTTTTTTCTCCTACCACTTGCTTCATATCTTTAAAACATGCTTGTTTAGGATGTAATGAACCGAATACTCCTTACAACACTGCACTTCTCTGGAGTTCAAAGTGTAAGATGGTGCCTTTTACAGAAATTTTTCACCTAATGCTGTCAAGCTGTTTTTGTGTTCTTATTGAAGCAGTGATCCTATTTATTAACCTTTGCGTTCTCATATGCAGAATCGTACCCGTGGTCTAGGGGTAGCGTCTTTGATTCATAATCAAAACGTCTTCGGTCCCGGGTTCGATCCCTGCCACTGCCTAAATTTTGATAAATAATCAGCATTGGCGGCCGAAGACTTCCGGCATAAGAAGTCAGCCTCATTCTGCCAACGCCCTTGTCAAGGAGGGCGGAGGAGCGGATATAGGTTCAGGGCACTCTCTTGTTCTGGGAGTGGGGAATTGCCCCTAAAGGCGGAAGAATCAGCAATGATCAACGACATGAGGATGCAGAAGGCAACGGAAACCACTGCATTAAAGACACGTAACGTGTATCCACAGGACATGTGGCCTGTAATTGAAGAAGTGTCATGATGATCTCTCCATTGGCAAAAGATTCCGGAATAGTCCCCCATTCGGATCTCCGGGAGGGAACTCCTTAGGGGGAGGTTACCATGAGAAAAAGATTGAATAATCAACGAAAGGATAACGTTCTACGAGTCGGGGCGTGGAATGTCAGAAGCTTGAACGTGGTAGGGAAACTAGAAAATCTGGAAAGGGAAATGCAAAGGCTCAATCTAGATATAGTAGGGGTCAGTGAAGTGAAGTGGAAGGAAGACAAGGATTTCTGGTCGGATGAGTTTCGTGTAATACCAACAGCAGCAGAAAATGGTATAACAGGTGTAGGATTCGTTATGAATAGGAAGGTAGGGCAGAGGGTGTGCTACTGTCAACAGTTCAGTGACCGGGTTGTTCTAATCAGAATCGACAGCAGACCAACACCGACAACGATAGTTCAGGTATACATGCCGACGTCGCAAGCTGAAGATGAACAGATAGAGAAAGTGTGTGAGGATATTGAAAGGGTAATGCAGTATGTAAAGGGGGACGAAAATCTAATAGCCTTGGGCGACTGGAATGCGGTTGTAGGGGAAGGAGTAGAAGAAAAGGTTACAGGAGAATATGGGCTTGGGACGAGGAATGAAAGAGGAGAAAGACTAATTGAGTTCTGTAACAAGTTTCAGTTAGTAATAGCGAATACCCTGTTCAAGAATCACAAGAGGAGGAGGTATACTTGGAAAAGGCCGGGAGATACGGGAAGATTTCAATTAGATTACATCATGGTCAGACAGAGATTCCGAAATCAGATACTGGATTGTGTAGGCGTACCCAGGAGCAGATATAAACTCAGACCACAATATAGTAGTGATGAAGAGTAGGCTGAAGTACAAGACATTAGTCAGGAAGAATCAATACGCAAAGAAGTGGGATACGGAAGTACTAAGGAATGACGAGATACGTTTGAACTTCTTTAATCCTATAGGTACAGCAATAAGGAATATCGCAGTAGGCAGTACAGTTGAAGAGGAATGGACATCTCTAAAAGGGGCCATCACAGAAGTTGGGAAGGAAAACGTAGGTACAAAGAAGGTAGCTGCGAAGAAACCATGGGTAACAGAAGAAATACTTCTGTTGATTGATGAAAGGAGGAAGTACAAACATGTTCCGGGAAAAAGCAGGAATACAGAAATACAAGTCGCTGAGGAATGAAATAAATAGGAAGTGCAGGGAAGCTAAGACGAAATGGCTGCAGGAAAAATGTGAAGACATCGAAAAAGATATGATTGTCTGAAGGACAGACTCAGCATACAGGAAAGTCAAAACAACCTTTGGTGACATTAAAAGCAACGGTGGTAACATTAAGAGTGCAACGGGAATTCCACTGTTAAATGCAGAGGAGAGAGCAGATTGGTGGAAAGAATACATTGAAAGCCTCTATGAGGGTGAAGATTTGTCTGATGTGATAGAAGAAGAAACAGGAGTCGATTTAGAAGAGATTGGGGATCCAGTATTAGAATCGGAATTTAAAACAGCTTTGGAGGACTTACGGTCAAATAAGGCAGAAGGGATAGATAACATTCCATCAGAATTTCTAAAATCACTGGGGGAAGTGGCAACAAAACGACTATTCACGTTGGTGTGTAGAATATATGACACACCATCTGACTTTCGGAAAAGCGTCATCCACACAATTCCGAAGACGGCAAGAGCTGACAAGTGCGAGAATTATCGCACAATCAGCTTAACCGCTCATGCATCGAAGCTGCTTACAAGAATAATATACAGAAGAATGGAAAAGAAAATTGAGAATGCGCTAGGTGACGATCAGTTTGGCTTTAGGAAAAGTAAAGGGACGGGAGAGGCAATTCTGACATTACGGCTAATAATGGAAGCAAGGCTAAAGAAAAATCAAGACACTTTCATAGGATTTGTCGACCTGGAAAAAGCGTTCGACAATATAAAATGGTGCAAGCTGTTCGAGATTCTGAAAAAAGTAGGGGTAAGCTATAGGGAGAGACGGGTCATATACAATATGTACAACAACCAAGAGGGAATAATAAGAGTTGACGATCAAGAACGAAGTGCTCGTATTAATAAGGGTGTAAGACAAGGCTGCAGCCTTTCGCCCCTACTCTTCAATCTGTACATCGAGGAAGCAATGATGGAAATAAAAGAAAGGTTCAGGAGTGGAATTAAAATACAAGGTGAAAGGATATCAATGATACGATTCGCTGATGACATTGCTATCCTGAGTGAAAGTGAAGAAGAATTAAATGATCTGCTGAACGGAATGAAGAGTCTAATCAGTACACAGTATGGTCTGAGAGTAAATTGGAGAAAGACGAAGGTAATGAGAAGTAGTAGAAATGAGAACAGCGAGAAACTTAACATAAGGATTGATGGTCACGAAGTCAATGAAGTTAAGGAATTCTGCTACCTAGGCAGCAAAATAACCAATGACGGACGGAGCAACGAGGACATCAAAAGCAGACTCGCTATGGAAAAATAGGCATTTCTGGCCATGAGAAGTCTACTAATATCAAATACCGGCCTTAATTTGAGGAAGAAATTTCTGAGTATGTACGTCTGGAGTACAGCATTGTATGGTAGTGAAACATGGACTGTGGGAAAACCGAAACAGAAGAGAATCGGAGCATTTGAGATGTGGTGCTATAGACGAATGTTGAAAATTAGCTGGACTGATAAGGTAAGGAATGAGGAGGGGAAAGGAACATGTGGAAAACACTGATAAGGAAAAGGGACAGGATGATAGGACATCTGCTAAGACATGAGGGAATGACTTCCATGGCACTAGAGGGAGCTGTAGAGGGCAAAAACTGTAGAGGATGACAGAGATTGGAATACGTCAAGCTAATACTTGAGGACGTAGGTTGCAAGTGCTACTCTGAGATGAAGAGGTTAGCACAGGACAGGAATTCGTGGCGGGCTGCATCAAACCAGTCAGTAGACCGATGACAAAAAAAAAAAAAAAAAAAAAAAAAATGCAGAAGCATGAACTGCTTTTTCCTGGTACCTTTGGAACATCGTATCAAGATACCTGACATGGTTTGCTACTTCCTGTGGCAACTCAACTGGGAATATCTTTGAGAAGTCGGTATAGTGCCCTAAGAGAAAACGCAGCCTGTAGTAGGCATATTTTGATCATAGCCTGTTTATTTGTTTATGAAACGTTTAACAAGAAGACACCAAAAAATACATTCTCTACTCGTAGATATCGGTCTTTTTATTAAAGTAGTCTCCTTCGTCCCAATAGAAGTGGCCACGTTTCGTTTGATTTTCTCCATTTTCGATTCGCTGTCTGACATCTCTGAGCATCTATTCAGAAAAGATGAACTTTCTGTCTGACTTATTGCATAACTTTAAATCATTCTGAAACAAAAACTTACCCACAAACGCAAGGTGGTACGTATTTACCCTGAAGAGAACTCATGCACTCTTTGGGGACGTTACATGCGCAGTCTTTCGTACCTTAACAATGATTCCCAGCGCAGTCAACAAATGGCAATACACGTTATTTTAGCACAACATATGCGTGCTATGTGGTACACTGAAAACAAGCTATTGGTCGTGTATCCTGTGAATACCTTATACAAAAGAGTTCCAGAATTGTATCAAGAAAGCTCATAATTAATTGTTACCTGTTTCACTTCGTAAATACGGTATTTCTTCGTTGGAGTTCTAAAAGGTGTTTCTGCTAACACTCTCACCAAACGTACTCCAGTGGCGAACTGATAAGTTTGGCCAACTGTTAGGATCACAATCTGCGCTCTCTGTGGGACTGCACACTCTTTGGTTCGTGTAACCTACGACTGTACAACTATCAAACTTAATACTTATGATAGGCAAGTAGCCTCACCTACGCTACTTAAAAATCCTATGCGCGATTTTCACTTCGCTCTGGAAACCTAATCTTATTTTCTTAATCTCTACGTCCTTGTTGCTCACCAATTACCCCATTTAAAATTCAATGTGCGCACTAATTTTGCCTCATGAGAAACCATTTAGCATTCTATTGCCACACAGCTCCTTTGATGTAGGGTTCACAGTTTCTTGACTAAAACGATTTATTGCTGTAGATTCTTCATTATATTCCTTAGAAAAAGAACAGGACAGCTCTATAGTTATTCGTGCTCCAGTCGCTAACATGGACTTATTATCGTTGCTTGATTAACACAATTCACTCAACTATCATTACTAACCCGTTTCTTTCCATCTTGGCTTACTACACAAGTAGTCTTAATAGTGCCACTTTACAGATGTTTTTATGTCCTTCTCAGTTTCATGTACTTCCCCTTTCAATATTACTACCTTATCACTAGGTACCCATAATTTCTGCTTAACTTAGTTCTAGTTTCTAGTTTAGCCTCTTATAAGATTTTCTTTAAAATCTTATTAACTTTGTCTAAATTTTGTTGCCAAGCGATAAGCTGTCCTAACAAGGGTGTCAATTCTTCCTCCTTTTTCAACACAACTAGCACAAAACACCACGCTCATCAATTAGAAATGTTGACTTTGATTTTCTATTCAGCACACCGACACACGTTTCTGTTGCTACAGAATCTCTAACCACTAACTACATTATTACTATTGTTAGTCTATAGCCAATCATTATTTCACACCCTGCTTTAAGACGAGACTTTACTGTCTCGTCAGACACACTTTTCACCACACTTACAACATGGTAAAGTGAAGTTTCTCTAATTTCAGTTGTCTCTGTTCGCCATTCGAGATGATGACTGCACACGTAATCTCTGTTGCGACACCTCAAAGACTCAAAAGCTTGTTTTTTTTTTTTTTTTTGATGTGATGGGATTAACAGCTCTGCTCATGGTTCCCTACATCCACTAACTCAGTTTAACACTTTCCTGGGTACGAACTTATAATCTCTATTAAAAACTCTCCTGCACTTTAAACAAATAGGTACTACCAGTCCTTATAGGATACATTAAATAATGGTAGAAAAGGGACTCACATTTATAAAATATCGAAAAGTATCCTCCTACTATCATTTCTTATAAGCTAATCCTAGCAGAAAAGGACACGAGATTTCTATAATGTCCTAAAGTCTGCGCTGACGCTTCCTTGCTTTCTTTGTCTTTGGAAGCACCATATAAATTTTATACGCAGTCTACATGTAGTCAATGGAAAATCAAAACCCTGTATTAAGTAATTTGGACATAATTTAGGAACGCTTATATTTTCGATTTTAATATACAGGGTGAGTCACTAACTATTGCCACCAAGAATAACTCCGAAAGTATGATAGGAGCTGAAAAGTTCCTGGGACAAAAGTTACATGGGACAACGGGGCCCGTAATATGACGTTGGCTTCTTGGCAAATTTGTGGTAACATCTTATGGGAACAAAGTGCTTAGGTCTTCACTCCCTAAGCTTACACACTACTTAATCTAACTTAAACTAAGTTACGCTATGGACAACGCACACACCCATGCCCGAGGGAGGACTCGAATCTCCGACGGGGGGAGCCACGCGGACCGTGACAAGATGCCACGGCTACCCCGTGCGTCATTGCTAGGTGGGATCGCTTCAAAGATATGAAGGTCAACTTTATTTTTCTTTAAATGGAATACTATAGTTTGGTAATTATTCTCTGATAGCGGATATCGAGACGAATCCAATGATTTGTAACAGTAAGGTCTTTGAAGGTCAACGAAGGCAAAAAAGGTGGCATGAACGTCCATTAACAGAAGATGTTCGAAGTTATGACCATTGGTATCAATGCAGTGCTGCAACCTTCTTATAATGGATTGAGTGGTATTCCTTATCACATGGGCACATATCGAAGCACATGTTCTGAAAATTCTCTCTCGCGTATCTTCAGGTGTAATTGCAACGTCTTTATATACAATGTCTTTTACGAATCCCCACCAGAAAAAATCCAGAGGATCCAGGAGAACGAGCAGGCTACGACTAGTCTCCTCCACGTCCAATCCAACGATTTGGGAGTTGTCTCTGCTATTCACTTCCAGCCATCATCGAAAAATGTACTGGACACCCGTCGTGTTGATACCACATTCTGTTCCTTTTTCCTACAAGTATTTCTCCCAATAACAGACCTAATGTTTCTTGCAGGAATGTGGTACTTCCTATCATTAACATTTCCTTCGATGAAGTAGGGGACTATAATTCTGTCCTCCAGAATCCCACACCATACAAACATCGACCACGGATTTTGGTTTGCAACTTGCTGCAGCCAACATGGATATTCAGTTGCCCAATAATGCATGTTATGCAAACTAACATCTCCATGGTTCGTGAATGTAGCCTCGACAGTAAATAAAATCAAATTAATAAATGAGTCATCCCTCTGAATCTGAAGTTGAACACATGGGCAGAATTCAATGTGACACATACAGTCCGTATTACTGATATGGTAAGGAAGACATTTATGGCGATGCAGAACACGAACAACACTACTCTAGCTCATGCCAGATTCCCTTGCTATTTGACGCGAAACTAACACAAGGATCTCGAACCACAGTGGTAAGAGTACCAATTCCGTTTTCTCGTTAGTAACTTTCCTTTGCCGGTTATGTTTCCGATGCGTTAAAGATCCAGTTGTTCTCAATTTATCACACACATATTCAAATGTACGACGTGTAGGGTGAGTCCGTTGAGGATATCTTTCAGCGTATAAGTCTCAAGCTCTTACTGGATTTAGTTGGCATTCCCCGTAAATGAGAAGCATATCGACTTGTTCTTCGAAGGAATACATCATTCACATTTGCTTGATTCGACGATACTAGTCCTACCGTTCCTATTAGTGTTGTGTTGCGAAACCGTCGAATGGTGTTTACATGCCAATGACGTGTTAGATGGATACGCCGTATTCGGTGAATATTTAATATTTGCAGGATACACGAAAGAGAATTGTCAGGGCATGTGCTTCGACAAATGCCGAAGTGATAAGGAATACCATTCAATCCAAGACAAGAAGATCGCACCACTGCATTGATACCAATGATCATCACTTAGAACACCTTCTGTACATGTCCGTTCATGCCACTTTTTGACCTTCGTTGCCTTCAAAGACCTTACTGTTACTGATCATTGTATTCGTCTCGATAACCGCTATCTAAAAATAAGTACCAAACTATAGCGTTCCATTTAAAAAGAAAGAAAGAAAGCAAAGTGGACCTTCATATATCTGAAGCGATCACACCTAGCAACGAAAAACCAACGTCATATTGCGGCCCCCGTAGTCCCATGAAACTTTGTCCCACAAATTTTTCAGCTACAATCATACTTTCGGAGCTATTGTAGGTGGCAATAGTTAGTGACTCAGCCTGTATACTGATCCGAGGTTAGATAAATGCTATTACCTTAGTCTACATTGCTTGTATGAAAGAATTCTTCATAAGAATATTAAAGTCTATAATGTGTGATAGGAATGGAATATTTTCGGTATTAATTACTGTAATGTAGGCATGATCTCTGATTTTTTTACTAGCACTGAGAAGAGTAATAAAGGTTTTTCTTACTGATTAGAGAATGAATGATTTGCTATTTACCTCTCCATTATTGCTCTTTTATAAAATTTTACATCAGTCTTAATACGTAAATATTGTACATGATAAAACTTAGATAAAAACTCTCTGCAAACTCTCTATAAACAAATCAAGAATTACTTTAACTCTATAACCAGAAATCACATTACCACAAGTTCTTTTAATCCTTATATGTACACTTTAAGTGATTATCTTACTCTGTCTCTACACTGAATAACCTGAATGGGTTTCGATACTTTTTCGTCCCTCTAAATATCAGAGTTAGATAAAAGCTTGTAATTTATGTCATCTCTTTACATAAAGTTCCTCGTTTTTTCGTAACATCCCTATCTTGAGCCCTCTGAAGTTCACATATAAATATTTGTTCTTTTAGAGAGGAAATTACTCTACCCGTTCTTAGGTTTATATTTATCTTCTTTAACGGCACTGAATCAGGTAGAACTATCTAGAATGGCAAAGTCAAATATTACGTTTACTGCTGTAAGGTAGGTCACAATCTATTTCCTTTCTTGCTGCTCTCGAGTTCCGTAGTGTTAATCGCGAATCATAAATTTGGCATAGACGGAAGGGAGAAGTAGGTAGCAGATACCGCCGATTGTGCCCTATAAATTAAGTCATTTCCGAATAAAGTTCAATCTCTTCAGGCTTTGTACTTTCCCTAGATATTTCTTACATTAAATCAATAACCGTAAACTCGATCCAGCCTACGAAGTATGTGAACAATATCGTTGTTCCTTTTACATTAATGGTTGCACTTGGCCTAGTACTATGATGGACTATTAAAAGTTTTTTTTTAGGTATTCAGAGTAGTCATTAAGTCACTCAGACTTTTCTAAGCACTGGGTGGGAACAAATTTTCGTCGTTCGAATATCAAATAACAGAAACCCCTCTCAACAGGCAGGGCTTTGCCCAGGGAAAGATTCTTCGAACTGGAAACAGGTTGTGTCTCTTTCTGACCAAATCTGCCTTCTTTATGAGCAACTATCTACACACTTTGAGTGGCTACTGACTAAATGATGAGTCAATGATCTGAGAACCTACATTCCATTTATCGTAACTAAACCATATAAGCCATGTGAGACTGCTATATCCCCTCGTGTCGATACATTCGTTTTTCTTTGATTAGTTTCATCCCAGATTAAATATTATACAAGTACAGCTACTGCTTGTTTAGACGAGTCCAGCAGTTCAGAGTAATCGTTTTCCACTGACAATGCATTCTGTTATAGTACTTGCTTTGCGCTTGAGTTTGTTACTACACAACAGTAGTAGCATATGGGATTAGCAACATAGTACACGCAGTGTGTGTGAGCCAGCTGTAGTTTTGGTTCAGATGTGCTCCCTAATTTTATTTTGGGCTAATTATCCACGCCGCGTTCCAACAGTCTTAAGATTTCAGTGTCAAACGATTAATATCACAAACTCGCATGCGGTATGTCACAAAAACTGGCTGTTTTTGGAGTGCCGAAGTAACTAATTATTTCGATAATACCACACAGTCAGCGATTTGCCAATAATTACATAACTGTACGCTACCTCAAATGACCAATCCAAGAGAATATATTACTAGCACCTTAGAATGGAGAAAGGCATCAGCATTGTTTAACATATATAGTACGTTGGCAGACTGTGTTATACGGGTTGGACCAGAACACCAACCAGATATTTTGAGAAGTTATTCAGGGGTACCTTCAAGATGAATATAATAATTCCAATCCCAAAGAAAGCAGGTGTTGACAGATGTGAAAATTACAGAACTATCAGTTTAATAAGTCACAGCTGCAAAATACTAACGCGAATTCTTTACAGACGAATGGAAAAACTGGTAGAAGTGGACCTCGGGGAAGATCAGTTTGGATTCCGTAGAAATGTTGGAACACGTGAGGCAATACTAACCTTACGACCTATCTTAGAAGAAAGATTAAGAAAAGGCAAACCTACGTTTCTAGCACTTGTAGACTTAGAGAAAGCTTTTGACTACGTTAACTGGAATACTCTCTTCCAAATTCTGAAGGTGGCAAGGGGAAAATACAGGGAGCGAAAGGCTATTTACAATTTGTACAGAAATCAGATGGCAGTTATAACAGTCGAGGGGCATGAAAGGGAATCAGTGGTTGGGAAAGGAGTGAGACAGGGTTGTAGCCTCTCCCCGATGTTATTCAATCTGTATATTGAGCAAGCAGTAAAGGAAACAAAAGAAAAATTCGGATTAGGTATTAAAATTCATGGAGAAGAAGTAAAAACTATGAGGTTCGCCGATGACATTGTAATTCTGTCAGAGACAGCAAAGGACTTGGAAGAGCAGTTGAACGGAATGGACAGTGTCTTGAAAGGAGGATATAAGATGAACATCAACAAAAGCAAAACGAGGATAATGGAATGCAGTCAAATTAAATCGGGTGATGCTGAGGGGATTAGATTAGGAAATGAGACACTTAAAGTAGTAAAGGAGTTTTGTTATTTACGGAGTAAAATAACTGATGATGGTCGAAGTAGAGAGGATATAAAATGTAGACTGGCAATGGCAAGGAAATCGTTTCTGAAGAAGAGAAATTTGTTAACATTGAGTATAGATTTAAGTGTCAGGAATTCGTATGGAGTGTAGCCATGTATGGAAGTGAAACATGGACGATAACCAGTCTCGACAAGAAGAGATAGAAGCTTTCGAAATGTGGTGCTACAGAAGAATGCTGAAGATAAGGTGGGTAGATCACGTAACTAATGAGGAGGTATTGAATAGGATTGGGGAGAAGAGAAGTTTGTGGCACAACTTGACTAGAAGAAGGGTTCGGTTGGTAGGACATGTTTTGAGGCAACAAGGGATCACAAATTTAGCATTGGAGGGCAGCGTGGAGGGTAAAAATCGTAGAGGGAGACCAAGAGATGAATACACTAAGCAGATTCAGAAGGATGTAGGTTGCAGTAGGTACTGGGAGATGAAGAAGCTTGCACAGGATAGAGTAGCATGGAGAGCTGCATCAAACCAGTCTCAGGACTGAAGACCACAACAACAACAACACACCTTTTGAGTATTTTGGCATCAGGGAGCCACGATATATACGGTGTCTGGGTCGATAGTTATTACATTTCGTTTAGTTCCTAGCCTCAGTTAACTTTGTATCTGCATTACACTGAAAGTACTACACAACAGTACAATTGTCGATGATATGCGCTGTGTCTCGTTTTCATTCGTTCACGACACTTGTTCATGACAATAGAATTGCCTTCTTAACCTCATTGCGCCAGGTTTGCATTCACTTCTGCTCGGTTCTGTCTAGAGTTTTGTTTCGTGGCAGAATTTTCTTTGCGTTCACAGAGATGCACACCAATACAACGGAAAGGTTGACTGAAGAAGAGTTGTCCGATATGCACGTCACGTACGGGTCACTGAATGCAGTGGAAGAGCGTCTAATCAATGCTATGTGGAGTTGTTCCCGCACCAACGACTACAAGATCACAATAGTTCTCTGCGTGTTGATGCATTATCCTTTGCTGTATGTTGCACGTTTCAGTAATTGCATATTATAACTTTATCACTGCTATGAAGAAACAGGGGTGAATACGGTAACAACGCGAACGAATCATAATTACGTTATAATTTTGTAACAAAGCGAACGAATCATAATTACATTATTATATTGTAACGAACCACCAGAGACAAGGACTCCCTGTACCAAAATATTCAGAAGGTATATCTGAACTGCCTCTGAAAGTTTGCCGGTGGAGTTCTGACAACCATTTGTATGGGAACCGGCAACAAGGACGTCACATCCTGCACCAATTCTCTGGTACAGTGTCCGAATGCCATTGTTAACGTATGGTGAATGAGTTAGAAATTTTCAGCGGCGCCTCAGTTTTTCAAATTACGTTAGACAAGAAAAAAGAAACCGACAGTGAACGATTAGATAGTTATAATTGTCGTCGCCAATGTTGACTGGTGGCCAGTGCTAAATAGAAACATATAAATCACATCAGGTTTGTCAGTAACGTCGCCACACACCGTCAGGTGGCTTGGGGAGTAGGGATGTAGATGTAGATAAGGTTCTGGCTGCATGGCCTGAATCTGCGATGACTAACATAATTAGAAGTCGTTGGTACAAAATAATATATATTTAACTTAACTGGTTGTACAGGATTCTTCATGACTGCTCGCATATAATTATAAACAGACTGCTATCGAGGCCTCACTTAGACCATATGTTACTAAGCGCCTTGTTCGAGGTTGCTTCCTAACAGCTGAAGGCTATGCTACTTTACTAATTGACGTCCCAAGCAAGAGTGGACGAGAGCTCTCTAGAAACTTGATACAAGCCGTGGGTCCAACGATACTAATACCGACCGCGGTCGATAAATGCAACCCCTAACAAGTGTGGTATCGAACGTTGATACCACAATAATTTGCGTGTGCAGTCTATTTATCTGAATAACAATTGCGAATCACACCGATAATGGTAACGTAATTGAAGGAGAGGACGGTGTTAATCAGGACAGTGGATCTCAGTAAAAGATCGGGATATTACACAGTTCAAATCGTAGTGGTAAACGGAAACAGAAGTTCAAATTTGAACGTTAACTGTGAATCACAAGGAGCAATAATAGATATGATTCGTTTTGACAATGTAGGAAGGGATGATTTATTGATGCAGTTTGTACAAAAAAATGAAAGCAGACTGGAACAAAGAACTTGATAAACAAGATGATCCTACGCTACCAGTCGGCCATGCTACGCTACATAATATTTTACCGCGAGGGCTGACAACTTAAACGACGAGAGAATGTGAGCGCCCTTGCTCGGATAGCCGCATCCTCAATGGGCCTGCTGTAGTCTACGATATGCGTTACCAGGCACTAATTTTAACATATACTGAAAGATTGCAAAGCTACGGCCAGTCACTTTTTCATGATAATTTATTTCGTCTTCACTGGTTTCATGCTGGTTTGCTCATCTTCTAACGGAAGGAGAATGTATGGGTTTTTGCATGTCATTTGCCGACGTCTCCGCTGCAAGGATTTTCTATCCGGCGGCCGCCCATACAGAATTTAATTGTTAGAAGTTCTCAAGGCGAATGCTGCGACTATTCCCTGGAAAAAACTTGGCCTTTGACGTAGTCTTGTCAGTCTTCACAAAAGGAATATTTTACAAATTTCAAGAGACATTTAGCCGACTTTGTGTCGTTTGCAGGCAAAGTGACGAGGAGGTAGTCTCTTTTCGTCCCAAATTAAATTTATTTACGATATTTACAGGATGGTCGATGATTACATTACACTACTTTCCGGAATACACAGACTGTTCTATGATTCAAACGTTATCTTCGGCATTGTATCTTCTGTGCGTAGGCCACATAAGTCGCAATGATTTTAAGCTTGCATCAGTTTGGAGCTTATTTAAAGCCTTTGCAATCGTTTTGTCAGTCTTCATTATTGACTTTATCTTCTTTTGGCATCAGAGTCTTCGTCAGTCTTCATTTCTGACTTTGTCTCCTTTTGCGGTCAGAGTTTAAAATTAGTCGGTCAAAGTAGTGGCCATGGTGCTCGAAATATTCTCGAAGATTTTTAACTAATGAGGAAACATTCAGATGAATTTTTGATATTAATGTATTTATTCTTCGGCTCCATCCTTCTGAGACGTTATCAGTGGCATGGCGCCTTCCACAATTCTCTTGGCATATGTTCGTTATCGAGCCCGTGGCCCACAAAACAGTCCTCAAGCTTTCGGCTTTAAGGCGTCCGCTCCTAAATACCCAGCCAACCAACATACAACAGTTCCAGGAAAAGATGTGCTGGAGCAGAACATATTCTTATGTGAGAGCGTATTTCCTCGTTTTCCTTACAGGCTGGAACGAGGCCGCAACACTGAACTTCTTTCCAGAAACATTGATTAAAGTGGTAATTGCCACCAGTAATCTCTGTTACAGGAACAGGAATGGTGTTTGTTTCCTCCCAAGAACTATTAAGATCAGCTTGTCGTACAAACAACTGTAAAGACTGTTTTCTCGATCTTTTGAATGTTTCAACCACAAAGAATGATTCACAGTTTGATAAATATTTTTTTTTCCTTTTCGCTGGCATTCTTTCATTCTGTCCTCTGTCATCTACATGTAAAAAATTTTTCCTAATTTTCATCAGTAAATACTTTCCTTGAAGAATATTCCTTCAGAATCGGTGGGACATTCTATAGTTCCTATATTTTCGCCTAATACGATAGTTTCGCACTTCTGTGTGGTGGTAACCATGTTACCAAGTCGAGGCCGCGAGGGTGATTGACCATCTTTTTCAATGTAAACTTATGAAACTGTATTGTCGGCTTCTTTTGCCAGCTTCTTTCCGCTGACAAATGTTTACGCACTTCATTTGCTTCTTCAACTGAATTGGAAAAATGGCTACCTTCCCCTAAAACTTTGTTATATTTTTTGATTAGTCTTCCTTCGCATTTATTCTTTTTGAACTTTACAAAACGCCAATAATGGCCTTATTCTTGTTTGCAAAGTTCACTGTATATGTATGGTCATTACACAACAGTAAAGGCTTCCCTTTGGCGGTCTCAGTGAACTCTGTTACCTCGACACTAAAACACAGAACACTATTTGCCAGTCAGTGGCCAATCGCAGTACTGAACTCTGGGAGAAAGACACGCACATTAAGAACTGGGGACAGGGAACTTTGGGCAGGAAATAGACTTTGGCCCTCCCCAGAATACGTCGCTGGTGTTAACTACTTCTGGAACACCCTGCCCACTCCCCACTGTGTCTTGGGCTCCGTACAAATGTCAACACATTCCATCTCCGTAAAAGTGTCACAAACTCCACCGCAACTTGCGTGACAGATATCGGTCGCGTTAACCTCCTATTCTCTGGTTAATTTATGTCTCACACGTACAGCTTTTAATATCACTCCCGTCTCTTTTTTAAAAAAATTTTCATGCGGATTTCATTTTACTGTCTTCTTTTCCAAATTTTGACATGATAGCTGTACTCATGAATTGATTTAAAACATGACAATGCTACGTATAATATGAATGTACTTCAGGATCCTTACTTGTTCAGGCTGTTGTGTTGGCAGAAGAGCCAACACCGTGTTACGAGAGGAGGCCGAAATTCACGCGTTTTAGCTCACGCAGGCTGGCGTGAGGAGGGAAGAACTATACTGACGTGAGGTCTGGAACATGACAAGGAATTAGAATTCAGAAAGCGAACGTAATTACTTTCATACTTAACTTTAATCCATTAATGATGAACGTCGCTCTTGACGGTACATGAGTCACAATCTTATCTGATCAGAATACATTCTAGTAACTGAATATGGCGCCTTGCTAGGTCGTAGCAAATGACGTAGCTGAAGGCTATGCTAATCTGTCGTCTCTGCAAATGAGAGCGTCTGCAGTCAGTGAACCATCGCTAGCAAAGTCGGCTGTACAACTGGTGCGAGTGCTAGAGAGTCTCTCTAGACTAGACCTGCCGTGTGGCGGCGCTCGGTCTGCAATCACTGATAGCGGCGATACGCAGATCCGACGTATACTAACGGACCGCGGCCGATTTAAAGGCTACGACCTAGCAAGTGTGGTGTCTGGCGGTGACACCACACGGGCTATTTTGTAGATTTCGCTATTTGGTTCTGCAGATACTGTAATATCTGTAGTGATCCAAAGTTCTTTTGAATACTTTCTAGTGTTCAATCAATGACTTTCTTTGAAACACTGCTCTTAAAGATTGTTCTAAGCATCTTAAGAGGTATGCTGAATGTAGGCTAGCATTAGTCCTATTGTAAACTTCACCTCAGTCGACCACTTTTAAAGTTTTCCTTTAAACTTTCTCAGTTTCGTCAGTAACTGCCATCATTATTATTGTTGGCTGTTCAGTCTGTACATGTAATTAAATTGTTATTATTTCCCACAGGATATGTATGTGGTCTGTTTAACTTCTAATTACTGTATGAATGCATTATATACCAGTGGTTATCTTCAGTTACGTGAGTAGGGATATTTACGACTAGCACTAAGCCGAACGAGAATAATAATAATTATAGATCACTTTTCTTGTCAGATTTCCTTGATGAATTTTACGCTAATAATCATTTAAGTCATCACAATAAGGCATCATAATTTTTTAAGAAAACTTACGAAGTTCTCAGTGCGCATGTGCATAATGTAACAATAACAAATCTTATGTCCATCAATTTTAGCTCATTAGAACATGCTGCTGTATCATGGTATATCCAGAATTTATTTATTTCTATGTTTTTGGATTTATATTAGTTTATTGTGGAGATCACGACTCCTCCTGTAATCATGTGGATGTACGAGAATATGCAGCTAATTTGTGCCACCTGCTACGTAATCTTCTAGCTCAGGTGTAATATGGTGCTCGGACTTACAAATGACCAATTTCTTTCCACCTATTGAGATCCCCTAAAAAAGTAAAGACAAATTTATTTAATTGTTCCTGTAATATCCTGATGAAGCAGGTTAATCTCCCGTTTCCTTCTTCTTTTAAGTGATGAAGTGGGAGTCTCCTTTTAATATCCTGTAATAGACGTTGCTTGCTCTGCAAAGGCGCTTGGAATGTAAGATTCTATATACTTACAATATTTTATAGTTTTAGCAAGTAACGTTGGTAGCTTGAAAATGACCAAGGAAGCGAAATTAGTTAGTAGCTACGTAGTGAAGTAAAGTTATAATTTCAAAATAAAAAAAGGCCTATCCAGAAAAATAGCTTCCCCCAAGAAATGGTTCTTTAATCTCCGATGCAGCTCTTCTACAGTCTCGAACACAAGGCTTTGCACTCTGATAAAAGTATAGAAAAGCATCACCACTGCACAGACGTGACTGCGATGCGGTTTCTGCTCTCTGTCCAATACATTTTTATAGCTGCTGCGAAATGCGAATGCACTCAGACAGCAAGTCTCACCAGGCTGTCGAAAGCTTGGCGAAATAATGCTGAGAGGAAACCAACATATATTCAGTGGCCGAAATAAAATACCGATAGCAGCCAGAAAAAATATTTGTAGAAGGGTGCACGGAAACTGACACTACTAAAGCTGGAGTTCGATAGTGTTAAGTCGCGGCACTATCGAAAAATAGTGGGAAATATATAAAAGGAGATTGAGACGTCTCTGGCTCCAGTTGCTTTTCCATAACGTTGGTAGTGAGTTTCCACCCCCCACATCCCCCGTCCCCCCTCCCCCGCCCCCCCTCCCCACCCCGTGAGCTCTGTTTTCCATATTGTGACTATATGGCTTACGCTGCTGTTGGCACCCAAAGTACACAGGCTCCTATCAACCGTCTCTAGTAGATGTAGAATCTGTTCACGAGAGAAAGAAGTCAGTGGCAAAATTTTAAAATATTACGAGAGTTACATGGCAATTGTAGTTTCGAAGTTGGCGTCGCATTAGTAGTGTGGCAGAGACTGTCCTGCGAAAATGGGCCAGTTCTTCTCGTTGTGTGTTCATACGAGTCACATCGGCTAATTTATGAACCTTATGTAAACTAACCGACCACTTATCCTCTTAGCCGGTATTTATTTAAGTCAAATTTATCATTTTAATTATTATAATTTACAACAAACTTTTCCTTCATTACTACTACTTACGACCCAAAATGGTCACTTCTCCCCTCCCCATTCAGTTTCAAGACCACTCGCTCCCCCCTCCTTGCCCCGGTCAATGTGGCCGAGCGGTTCTAGGAGCTTCAGTCTGGAACCGCACGACCGCTACGGTAGCAGGTTCGAATCCTGCCTCGGGTATGGATGTGTGTGATGTCCTTGGGTTAGTTAAGTTTAAGTAGTTCTAAGTTCTAGGGAACTGATGACCTTAGCTGATGAGTCCCATAGTGCTCAGAGGCATTTGAACCATTCGCCCCCTCCTCCCCCTGTCTGTCTCCAGGGCAATTGGGCTGTAGAAAATTCAAACTGACTGCCACACTCGCATGCGAGTGGTATTAACATTTTCCTGTCATTACTGTTCCTATTCGCTGTGTGTATATGCACGTTTCCGCGTGTTATTTCTCCGTCAGTGCATTGCGTCCCAGATGATGCAGTGGAGCAGGACACTCACCACTTGTTTCAGTTTCAGCTGCAGTATCACACTGTCGGAGTACGTTATACAGGGCGTTACAAAAAAGTACGCCCAAAATTTCAGGAAACATGCCTCACACACAAAAAAAGAAAAGATGTTATGTGGACATGTGTCCGGAAACGCTTAATTTCCATGTCAGAGCTCATTTTAGTTTCGTCAGTATGTACAGTACTTCCTCGTTTCACCACCAGTTGGCCCAATTGAAGGAAGGTAATGTTGACTTCGGTGCTTGTGTTGACATGCGACTCATTGCTCTATAGTACTAGCATCAAGCACATCAGTACGTGGCATCAACAGGTTAGTGTTCATCACGAACGTGGTTTTGCAGTCAGTGCAATGTTTACATATGCGGAGTTGGCAGATGCCCATTTGGTGTATGGATTAGCACGGGGCAATAGCCGTGGCGCGGTACGTTTGTATCGAGACAGATTTCCAGAACGAAGGTGTCCCGACAGGAAGACGTTCGAAGCACTTGATCGGCGTCTTAGGGAGCACGGAACATTCCAGCCTATGACTCGCGACTGGGGAAGACCTAGAACGACGAGGACACCTGCAATGGACGAGGCAATTCTTCGTGCAGTTGACGATAACCCTAAAGTCAGCGTCAGAGAAGTTGCTGCTGTACAAGGTAACGTTGACCACGTCATTGTATGAAGAGTGCTACGGGAGAACCAGTTGTTTCCGTACCATGTACAGCGTGTGCAGGCACTATCAGCAGCTGATTGGCCTCCACAGGTACACTTATGCGAATGGTTCATCCAACAATGTGTCAATACTCATTTCAGTGCAAATGTTCTCTTTTCGGATGAGGCTTCATTCCAACGTGATCAAATTGTAAATTTTCACAATCAACATGTGTGGGCTGACGAGAATCCGCACGCAACTGTGCAATCACGTCATCAACACAGATTTTCTGTAGACGTTTGGGCTGGCACTGTTGGTGATGTCTTGATTGGGCCCCATGTTCTTCCACCTACGCTCAATGGAGCACGTTATCATGATTTCAACGGGATACTCTACCTGTGCTGCTAGAACATGTGCCTTTACAAGTACGACACAACATGTGGTTCATGCACGATGGAGCTCCTGCACATTTCAGTCGATGTGTTCGTACGCTTCTCAACAACAGATTCGGTGACCGATGGATTGGTAGAGGCGGACCAATTCCGTGGCCTCCACGCTCTCCTGACCTCAACCCTCTTTACTTTCATTTATGGGGGCGTTTGAAAGCTCTTGTCAACGCAACCCCGATACCACATGTAGGGACTCTTCGTGCTCGTATTGTGGACGGCTGTGATACAATACGCCATTCTCCAGGGCTGCATCAGCGCATCAGGGATTCCATACGACGGAGGGTGGATGCATGTATCCTCGCTAACGGAGGACATTTTGAACATTTCCTGTAACAAAGTGTTTGAAGTCACGCTGATACGTTCTGTTGCTGTGTGTTTCCATTCCATGATTAATGTGATTTGAAGAGAAGTAATAAAATGAGCTCTAACATGGAAAGTAAGCGTTTCCGGACACGTGTCCACATAACATATTTTCTTTCTTTGTGTGTGAGGAATGTTTCCTGAAAGTTTGGCCGTACCTTTTTGTAACAACCTGTATATGAGATAAGGTCACGCAACCATTAGGGCTTCTGGCATCTGCACCATACCAGCAGCACTGTAACGGCTTACCTGCTACATCAAACTGGGCCATACTCCTCCCAGGCTCTGAGATTCTACTATTATCACCATCGTCGGCACCGCTCGTCGAGCGACTACCATGGTATAGCTCATCTGTGAAAGTAATGTCATTCTCAGCAATGTACAGGCTAAATTTGACTGACAGTGAAATGTGTGGTTGTAGGAAAGTCATAGGATCGTTATTTCCACTCAATCGAAATGTTTCAAAACCTTCACTTGTCATGAAAATAGTGCTTTCAGGCTATTAATCGTATGAATCATATCACAATTTAGCATGGATAACTGTAATATTTAACTGTGGTGTTACTGGATTGTCATACAGTATGTCTTGGGCAAGAAGAGTCAAAATGTACTCCTATGTGCCAGTGTACACTGAAGTGACAGGAGTCATGGAAGAGCGGTATGTACAGTACATGTACAGATGGCGTCAGTACCCCTTTCACAAGGTATAAAATGGCAGTGCGTTGGGGGAGCAGTCATTGGTACACAGGTGATTCATGAGAAAAGGTTTCTGACATGATTATGGCCGCACGTCGGGAAGGAACAAACTTTGCACATGAAACGGCAGTAAAAGACAGACACATGAGACATTTCATTTCGGAACTCGTTACGGAATTAAGTATTCTGAGGTCCACGGTGTCAAGAATGTGCCGAGAGTACCAAATTTCAGGCATTGCCTCTCACCGTGAATAACACAGTGAATGGCGGATTTCACTTAATGGCCGACAGCAGCAGCGTTAGCATAAAGTTGTCAGTGCTAACAGACAAGAAGCACTGTGTGAAATAACCGCAGAAATCAATATTGGACATACGATGAATGTTTCCGTTAGAACAGTGTGGTGAAATCTGGCGTTAATGGGCTATGGCAGCAAATGACCGATCCGAGTATCTTTGGTAACAGCACGACATCCCCTGTAGCGCCTCTCCTGGGCTCATGATCTTACCTGTTGCAGCCTGGATCACAGGAAAACTGTGGCCTTGTCAGATGAGTCCAGATTACTACTGGTAAGAACTGATTGTAGGCTTCGAGGGTGGCACAGACCCCAAGAAATCATGGACTCAAGATGTTAACATGGCACTGTGCAAGAAGGTGGCGGCTTCATAATTATGTGGATTGTATTTACATAGAATACGCTGGGTCCTTTGATCCAACTGAAACGATCACTGAGTGGAAATGGTTATGTTCAGCTACTTCATTTGCAGCAATTCATGTACCCAAACAAACCAGTAGTTCACTAAGATGAGCATATTTGTACTGGGAATATAGCTCTTACAAACCTAAGGCATCACAACGTTTAATAATAATGATGACATTAGGATTCTCATTCAACAACAAGGCATGTTAATAATTCCAGGCAATTCATTCCCACATTTGTAAGGAAAATTAGTGAAAAATGCTGGAAGATCTTCAGTTATATCACGAGCTACAGTATTATTTTCACTTTCCTCTTTCAAGAAGCGTGATGAAAACTTCATGGGGTTTACATTGACTATACTTGAAATTTTGTAATCAGATCATGCCTTAAAAGAAGTAACACACATTATGGCGTGAATGGGTCGATAAGTGACTCCTAACTCTTTAGCGGTTGTGAGCTACTGAGGATGCTACAGGCAAGAAAGAAGACATGAAACATTACACCATGAAAGTGAAGCAAGAACTAGTCATTGTGCCAAGTGCAACTAGTAATAATGGCGAAGGGCAGAGTATTCTTGAAGAGAATAATACTGTGCCTGAGAAACTGTAATCAAAAATGCCTCATATTCCTTTCATTGACTAGAAACTTATAAAAATGTTGAATATCTGGCAGAATCCTGTTCAGCTGCTGTTAAGTTCCGTTCACGGATCCGTCTGAATTTTGTATACTACTGACTACACTAAGGTAGACATGCCCAAATAAAACAGCTTTTGTATTCCAGACACCTCGCTCCACTATACTGGTGTTGCGAACCAACAGGTACGGGGAACCTACAAAAGAATTGAACCATATTGGACAATATTGTAATCGAACCAGTTCAGAAGTTTACCTTAGTTCAGAGTTTCATTGATAAGGTAAATTACAGCTGGCCTGGTGTAATAACGTCTACACCCTACTGTTTTATTTGTATGGTAGCTTCATGCTTCTTACTACAAGGGTGATGAATTGAGGTGCATGATCAACCCACAGAAAGTAAAGGAATCAGTCGCCGGTGTAATGATAGACTGCTCAAAGCAGAAAAAAAACACTAAAATCAAGGTCAAGTTTATATAGAAATTGAACCATCAGAAAATTTCCTCAAAGGAAATGCTGCATACGCATTATCCCTGCATCGCTTTGTGATAAATTATTCACTTCGCATAGCAATTGTGAAATGAGAAGTATAAACCAACAAGTGCTGCATCACATCTAAACTTTTTCACAATGGAACATCAAACTATGAACATCATCTCTAAGGTGGTTGGAACAGATGCTAGGAGGAGAAAAAAATAGTGTTATATATGCTTCAAGTACCATTAACTCAGGTGGCGAAAAAGATGATTTTAAAAAGAACATAGTTTTATTCAGTTAGTCTCCACCAGGAGGTCTGAGCACGCTTCTCCCCCTCGAACAGTCAGTTGCAACTTGTTCACCACCTATCCTCCTGGTTCCCCTCATCCTCCTCTTTCCCAAATGGGTTGAGCAAACATGCTCCAGTTGGTTCACTGACAGATTCGAACAAGCTTTTCCATTTCTACATGTACTGGTACGGAGTTTTACATGAAAAGAAGACGAAGAGAAAATTTTTTTCATGGTAAGTGTAAACTTTCGTTCGCATTTGTTGTCAGTACTGGAGGCATAATTTTAGACGTTTTTATATATGCCAATGGGACAAGCAATGATTATGTAACCTGCTTCAATAGCATAACATGTGCCGTATGATATGCAAAATTCCATATAATTATTTTGTGAAGTGAGGTATACTTCTCATCTATAAACTGCACTTTCTTGTTATTTATAGTCATGTTCCTTCCATTCTGACTGGTTTTCAACTTGAAACACACACACACACACACACACACACACACACACACACACACTCACACGGATATATGGTGCACCTTAACAGAACTGACAAACTGCAGGGCTGGATTCCTAACATAAAATGGAGGAGAAAAGAACCAATGAGCATTTCTATGGAAATGTGTGTTTGCCATGATAGACGGCACTGACGATTAACAGTTCCTCTGAACACATGCTGTGTGCTCCTAATGTGTAGCATGCTGTGTGATAAACACATCGTACTGTGAGCAGCAGAATGGTCCTGAATTCATACTGGAAACAAGCCAAGATGATGTCTGTGTGTGGCCGAGCGGATGTCTGTTCCAGAACACGTAGCCTCACAGACTCTAACAACATCACACACTTCAAGCCCTTCTGGGTATTTGTGTGACCACAGGTTCTTTCAGATAGCTGAATGTGCACTGAGGCGGGGGACTGTACGCACTCCAGATCTGGAGGACCGGATTCTATAGGATATTCAGACAAACCCGAGCACAATCTCTAGGCAAGTGGCCTGCAGGCCTACAAACATGGTGTAAGCTAGCCACATTATGATTATCTATGTGCTGAATGACAACCGCTACTATTCCTTTCACCTACAATCCTATGGAAGCCACCTTGAACATCAGTTGTAACGTGGATACGATGCAGCTCTGTATTGTGTTCCGACACAAATTGTTGTCGTTATATAACCGCCGTCCATTTCCTGACAGATACTCGTAGATGTTCACAGGATCTTTTTCCCGATTTCCAGTCAGGAATCTGTCCCTGCGGTTCGTCGGTTGTTTTAATGGTGGTCCTTTTATTACGTGTGCATAAAAATTTCACTTTTGGTATATTTTGATAATGTGCCGAATTTCATGACATTGATTTAATATTAATGAGTTTCTTGATGAGAAAATCGATTTTCAGGAAACTGCATTTTTCGACATATTGGGCTCAAATGGCTCTGATCACTATGGGACTTAACATCTGAGGTCATCAGTCCCCTAGAACTTAGAACTACCTAAACCTAACTAACCTAAGGACATCACACACATCCATGCCCGACGCAGGATTCGAACCTGCGACCGTAGCAGTCGCGCGTTTCCGGACTGAGCGCCTAGAACCGCTAGACCACCGCGGCCGGCTTTCGACATATTTAGAGTTTTGCTTTTGAAATTGTGTATAAAATGGTGAGATGACGTGCATGTTATGGCACACGTTATTCTGCATTGTGTCTATGAGACATGAAACATGACTGATACAGCCTGCCTTGCCAGATATAACTGAGCAGAATGGAGCTACCTTTTCTATTGACTGCACTGCACGACAGTTGACGATCAATTTTGAGCCTTTTGTATACTTTTCTTTTGAGTAAAACAATGTACTTGCTGTGGAAGTCATTTTTTGTGAAGTAACGAGTTTTCTTCCTTTAAATATGCAAAGAGTTCGTCTGAAGGCATTCAAAAGGCATCTCCATTTGCGCAAGAGAGTAAAAGGTATTCAGAATTCATCTGATTCATTGTCTCCGTCAGTATCTGATGTCCCAGTAGCGTGTAACCTCTACAATGGTTGTGATACATTTAGTGATACAACAGCCACTACTCTTGAAAATGCTTCAAAAAGAAAACTAGTTGGAATTGCAGAACAATGCAAGCAGCAAAATGCTGGGACTGCAAAATATAATTTTTATGTCTTCATTGTCAGAAGTTTTAAAGAAATTTTTTGCTGCAAATGATGTAGAAAGTGTGGTGTTTCACTGAAAGTTTGCTTTCAGTGAAACCCCAACACTGGAGACTTGCCAGTGTATTAGAGTTGATGTGTTTATTATTGTACCCATAGTGTTATTTCCTCAATTTCTCAAGTGGTACTGCAGATACGTGTTGTCTGTATGATATAAACATTAGAATGGTTTATGGATTATGATCTATAGGTGAGAGCAATGTGTAAGTGCCATGTTATGTGAGGTACTGAAGCTCCCTGCTCCACCATTAAAATTTGACAAACATGTCATCGCAATATGCTCTGCTGCTGAAAATGTAGCACAGGAGAGTAAGAAAAGTACAGTTAGGAGAGCTGTTGTTGAAAATAATAGTAACAGGGACTTCTGCATAGGTTTTGATGGAAGCTGGTAGAAGAGAGGCTAAATATCTCCGAATGTTACAGCTACAAGTGTGGATATTGGGAAGGTAGTTTATGAAACAATACTTTGTAAGCATTGGAGATGCAAGGATAAAAAGGAAAATAAACATGAAGAAGAGTGCATAGCAGATTATTATGATTCAACTGGTGCTATGGAAGTTTCTGGAGTTAGAGTTATTTCTCAGCACTGATTTAATGATACAATATTAGATACATAACTAATCTTGGAGGTGGTGGCTCAAAGACATTCAAAGAAATTTAGCAATTGAGACCTTATGGGAACAACGTGAACATTTGCGGACTACAATCTGTAGGCCACATTCAGAAAAGGATGGGATCAACAGATCAATACTTCAAGACTAGCATGAAGAGCAAGAGATACGAGGATGGAAAACTTAGGGATGGGAAAAAGACTGGCACATTGTCTAGAAATTAGACAGAATATAGAACATGCAAGCTTAATAAGAAGAGGGGTGTTGGTTGATTTCCACGTAGCTTCAACCAATAAGAATCCCCAGCATGGTTTATGTCCAGAATCAGAAGATAGTTTTGTGCAAATACAATAGAGTCAAGGTAACCAAACAACAGTACAGTACCCTCATAATTTTCTGCCTGCCATAATGGACGCAATAACGTTGCTTTTCTGAGACATTGCAGATGTTAGTGAACTAAAGAAATGTCTTCACATCTTGAATTAAAATCCAAATGAGTGCGTCAAGCATATGCTATGGAACAGACAACCTAAAAATGTGCTCATAGGTGAATAAACACACACTTTGGTGTTTATGATGCTGTTTCATCGTTCAGTCAGAGAAATGTAATAAAGTGAACATTTTTGCAGAAGAAGAGGCTCTGAATAGGATTACAAACTGCTGCAGCTATGCATTATTTAGACAAGTAACGACTCAGGTCTTTAGATAATGCAGCAAGATTGGTAGAAAGCATAGGAGAGCCATCAAGAAGAAACAAACGGACAGTTCTGATGCTACTAGCTATGGCGCAGGCATGCACCGCAGTAAAAGCTCTGAAGCTGCTTTATGTAAGTTTAACTTTTCATGTACAAGATACCGTTTGTCAGAGTCTACTTATAATGTAGTAGAAAGATACAATTTCAGGAGTTGTTCCTTAAGGACTTCTAATGTCTGAGTAACAGGATTGGTGAATTTATTTGTATTAAGGGATTTACGTTTTACAATACTCCTAAAAATTTATAATTCTTTTAACATTTAGAAAAATAAAACAGCTCTAAAACTTTCCTTTCCTTTCCAAAAATGCTTTATTGAGCAGAAAAGCAGAAACTATTTGCGTGTTCTGTGAAAAAAATCAAAAGAACAGTCCCAATAACACATGAGAAAACGATCCTAACCCTTATCTGAGTTTAACATTGTAAGGATAGGGCATGCTGTATACCCTTGGACACTTATAGACTCATGAAACAAAGTACTTAAACATTACATACTGTAAAAAAATGGTTGCGTTTGACTATAGACAAAAATATTTTAATCAACTGATATACTTTTTTCAAACACGCGTAGATATATTTTCATGGGAGAAAATCAGGTTTTACTGTGCGACAGAATATAGAAAGGGTAGATTCTTCATTAATCGATACTCATTGTAGCACACTCTTTTCACTGTATTTTTTTTCACCGTCTGGGTTTGGTCTCTGGTGATTTTGCACATGTCACCATATAAACTGTATTTGTTCTTCATTGGCGATTTATCGACTACTGACATCTTGAAATAACTTACCTCCTCTCTTGGCCATATGATTTCTCGCCCTGGGGTCTCTTTGGCAGTAAGATAGGGAGTGTTTGACTCCCAGTAAGTTGAAACCTTACTTAAGTACTCTAAACCTGTACTTAACCACAAAATGTACTAATTCATGACAAAAATGAGATTATAAACGTCCTTATATGAAATAATAGAGAGATTTAAAACACTAAATTTTATTTAGAAAAATTTATTGGGCCAAACAGCTAACTTACCCGAAAGAGTTGTAGCAGCAACCGGTAGAACGGTGTACTTCTTTCCGCAAAGTTCTCCACTGCAGATTTCTAAACATATGTGTTTTCGCGTCATTGTTAAAATTGTCATCAAAATGTGATGACACAGAAATCAATTCATTTAACACTGTAAATGCCGATAGTCATTCTTTACAGACTCGAAGAAAAGCTTGCATTTACTTTCTTGTACTGATTGTATTCTCTTATAATGAACGGGTTTTGGGAGGCTGTTCAGATTGCTAACTAATTCGGAAACAAGAATTTTGCATATACACTTACCATAAAAAGCCAGTGTTCCTCACGCTATTCAGTTCATTAAGTCTGACGGATAGCTTAGAATGAAAGAGGACTATCTTCAATAAATGGATTCATTTCGCCATCCACCTATCGTGATGCAAAGCTCCATGCGGATATGCTTGTAGATCACAGTTGTCCACAGAAGCATGATGGACATTTCAGCGAGGTCGTAGTAATTATTTTTCAGGTTTTCTTGATTCTTAGTAGTTTTCGGGGCAGCTTAAGTGCTTTATCAGTTTCGAAATTTCTGAAAGCCTCCTGTATATGTTCATGTCCATCTTCATAATTTGCTTGTTCCACACTATTCCATTTTTTTCTATGTCTTTTGAAGAAAAGTGTGCACCTGTCACTGTATTCACACACATTTTTCATGTAAGGCCTAAAAACACCAAGTCTGTGATCGATTTACCTCATCTTTCATTGGCCTGATAAACTTGTGTTACGTAGATGCCACACCTCAAGGAATATCGGCCACATATCCACATATGTCAAATGCGTTCGGTGGCAGCTTATTACTTCATATGGGCTACAACATTCACTAAGTATATGAAGGTCTCTGTATACATATATAGTAACTTTGGACCTGCAAAATGGGCTTTGACAAACTAATTATGAAACAGGCAGATATGGAGTTTGTATGGGTCCACTATACACGTCCTGACATAAAAAGATTTCGTGAATGCTGTAAAACCTTTGCCATTTCCAGAGCAACGAATTATGTAATACGATTGTTGCCACTTTACAGTTTAGCATAGCGTTAGAATTCTTTACTCCATAAAATGCATTCCACTTCGTTGTTAAGTAAGTTTTGGCGTGGCTTGTAACATTCTCTTTTGTTCTGTCGAAAACAGCATTGTTCATGAGCATAAAAAAAAATATTTCAAACTGACACGCCACAGAAGCCGTACCACTGAATCGAGCACTCTGAACGTTGCGATGCTATGTGCATCATGCGAACTATCAAGATATCCGATGTCTGTGCCGCGTCATACTCTCCACTAGCGTCAACTGCCACATCCTAGAAATCACCTACTACAAGACATTTCTCTTTTCACTACAACCACATAAGTTGCAAATAGCTAACATGATACCCCTGTTGAAATTGCTTACATTGAGGATATACTTTAAATGCGAACACCTTAGGTTAGGCTTTACCGTGACTATTACTTACGTTAAATGAAACAACAAGTTTTCTGTAACCAGTCACTGTGACTGATTAAAGTAAACTTGTTGTTTCATTTAATGCCAAATCGGATGTGCTGTACTCGCCATCCATTCAGGCGTTATTTACCTTTGCGTGCCTATGGACACAATGGAAGAGCCCCCTGGGAATTCCGCGATCAGTAAATAACAGAAATTAGACATCAGTTGAAACTTCGATACTGCCAATTGCTTTTTTCAGCATTGTGTGCCATGAGAGTCTGGGTATAGTGTAACTTAATGTATAATAATGTATTTCCAATCATACGCTCAGGAATGTCTCAAAAATATTTGTAAGCAGGTTTACTCGCACAGCTGTGTCCACGTAAATATTTGTATTCTCCACTAAGCCAGGGATGTGAAAATCCTGCCAGCATTCACTACCCGCACATTCTCTGCATCCGTTACGAAACTGCCTGCAGGATTACTGGAGAATGCATGTGAATCACAAAAAAGGGATTCATTACGTTTCTTCATCAAATCCGTATATTCGCAAGGGACCTCGGATGAAAACCCCAAGTGACGTTCATGTGCTCCTGATGCATGGTTACAATAAGTTTCTGAACTGGTGTAAGCTTACAAATGTAGTAAGTCCATGAAGCACAATGTAATTTGCTATGTCTTTCTCTTGGAAAATTGAATGTATTTTTTCATTCTAGCGGATAGGACACCATTCCAGTTATGGCTCAGGCCAAAATCGCTCAGTTGCTCAATAAGGATGTTAGCATCATACTCAATCTGTGGAGAAAATGGATATTTCAAGCTAAGAGAGCGACGGTCTCGCAAGATGTGCCGTGTGCATATGTCTGTGTGCATTTAACCTGGTACATTGCGACATATAGTGTACTGGAGGTACCGAGGCCTCCCTCAAAGTGTGTCACAGCACTGAGATGGCACTAAAACTCAGTGCCTCCAACAGGGAGACAATGTTCCTGGTGGGCGAAATCCTTAAGCTTTAAGAATTCATTTTTCTCAGTTGACGTTTCCGTACCTACCAGTTTCTATGTAGAGCAATACATCAGATGCTATCCTAAAAACAAAATCGAAGTAAACGCCTTTAGTAATATCTCTTACTCAATTGACAGGAAAGTAGGCGGGACATGTGCTTTACGCAGGTGTACTGTTGATTCTCCTCATTACAGAATAGCACTAATCTACATGTACCCTATGTTGAGTGGCAAAATTAGGAAACAGAATGGGTCCCAAGATTTTCTGTGTAACAACACAGTTATCTTGCTTTACCCAGAATAAAAACGTGAACTGACACATAGGTATTCTTTCTCTCAAATTTAGGTTTAATGAGAAAACCAACAGCATCGTAGTTTCATCATCCGTTTCATACTGAGTCGTATGCTCTGGGTAATTCTTGTAATGTAATTCGCAAGACAGACGGAAATAAGCAAAGCACATGTTTCATCAAGATCTATGGCATTAATAAAAGTCTTATTAGCAGCTATATCAAGTGGAATATGGGAGAACGACCCATTTAATGAGTCAGGTGGATGTAGATGTGGAGTACATGGCTGAGTGCACTACCAGACCCTTTGTTCTGCATTTCGGAAAACTGATCCACTATGATACTCGTGGTCAAATCTCAGAACAACACAGCAATTGAGCCGCCCCAAAATATGACACCTTTATCCCCGCAAATACCGCCAACGGTTTTCTTTTCATCACTACCATCTTGTTTTGGGTAGTACTCAAGTCTGCAGCATAGAACTACATTTAACATAATGTCGGAAGGGTAGACAAACATTAAGGAAATGGCTTGCGTCTCGATAAACTGCAGCAGGGTTATCAATGCATGTCTTTGTGTGCTGTCCCGAAATGCGACTCTAATTACTAGGTAATTTAAAGCTGCTGTGTGACTACTCCTACTCTGATGCTGAGCTACGATAGGAGGACAGGCAATGAAACTACTGTTGGTCGATGCATAACTATAATAGTAGCTGGTGGTCCAGGCTGAGGTGAATGTGAAGATGTTCCAGTCTGGGGTAATGTCGACTGTCGTGTGTGTGGTATTCTTAAGCCACAGCTAAACCGAATCTGGAGAGTTGCTACAGCCCTTTGGGAAGAATAAACTAGCATAGGTAAGTATCACATGTCGATTACAAAACAACCATTATATACAAGCATAATAAGTTTGTTTCTGGTACTTACATAGACCATAGACCATGTAGGTGTCGCTCCATCTCATAATCAGGAAGCTGAATCCCTCCGATAACACAGTTCAAATTAGCATTGGGATCTACGCCTGTGATAACAATATAAGAATCAAGCTCACCTAGAAACAAGACAAACACCTTGTAAGTAATTTTTACTGTAGAAGTAGGAACTGTTACTTAAGTAGTCAGTGGTCTATAATTGGTGTTCATCCCTCTGAGCTTATAGCTGAGAATTACATCATAGTTTGGAATGGAAAAACCTCAGCCATCTCATGGTGCTCAATGTTGACGGTATGTTACTGAACCATTGCTCTATCACGAACATTTATCAAGAAAATCGAGAAAAAAATATATCGGTGCACAAGGACAAATTATTATTATTGTATAAATATGAATTATCACTTACATAATTGCCTATCCATAATGTGGGCGCAGCGCTGTTCACTTATGGATGTGAATAATATCATAACGTGCTATGGCAAATAGTTGTCATCTGAACGAGAGTGTGCACTTTATCCCCAGGAACCTAGCCCTCCCAGTGTCAACATTTTTATACACATGGTGGCCTGTCTTCATCTGCGATAGGTGTATGTGGAGGCAATGAAGTGGGCTCATCCATCCCCATATGGGCAAAGTTATTCAACAATCCTATGGGAAAAAGCATTAGGTCAGAGAATCACTCATGTATAACGTGATGTATTTACAATTACAATCTCCGTTCATCAGTGATGCTGGTTCAGTCATTCCAATCCAGCCATCTCCCTCAGGAGCACCAACAACTTCCATGAGGGTTGCTAATGAGTTACCCTCATCAGCAGTAATGCCATGCTGCCATTTGTAACCTCAAAAAATCATTAGATTGTGGATAAACACTAATAATCACGAAAAAGACAGAAACATACACACACAAACACACACGCACACACACACACACACACACACACATACAATTTGTTTTAGATGCATGAGGGGCAGATGATTACGAGACATCTGAAAAAAAAAGGAAAGTGGTATGTCTAATATTTCAAAAGTAATAGTCATAAGTGTGAATGCATTTAACTCCACTGTGAGAGAAGACAACCAGTGCTTTTTATAGAAACCATAATTATGCCCAGGCTTCACCTCTTCTTCCAAAGATAATCGACGACCGTGAATGGGGCAAGAGAGCGCGGCTACACGGAAGATAAGTAAGAGCTTCGCTGCAAAATATAGTCGAAACAAACTTGGCTACTTGTCAGCCCATCCAAATATTGAGAAGCAGTGTTGAATAGTATGAGACGAATGAGACACAAGAAAACTGACTGGCAGTTCACAAATATTTTAGCTAGTATTAACAAACGCACCATTCAAAAGATCGGAGTCGGAGATATACACGGGAACGGTAGACAAATGCAGGAAGCTACTAGACGAATTACATCATGGAGGAACAGGGACTCCAAAATCAGATACAGGATGGCTAGGCGTAGGCACTGTTATTTTGAATATAGAGGTCTCAGAGATTCTAAAAAGAGTAATCACTTACATTGGCTGCGAAAATACAGGATTGAGAAAAGTGAATGCAAAGAAGTTTTGTATGGCCAAAGAATTAATTCAGCGAATTGAGGAAAGAAGGAAGTATAAAAATTTTTAAAGAAAGGAATGGCATGGAAAGATAAAAGGAACTTACGAGAGAGGGTCAGTACTCTGATTTCGACCACAGTGACTGTCGGACACAATACACCTCTTACGTTAACTTCTGGTTGTTGTCGAAAGGCTGGCACCACCCACCAAACCTGAAGAGCCGCCGCTACGAGTTTTGATGCGACCAACTCAAGGTTTACTTTATATGAATTTAGTTTCAGCTTTATACTTTTTAAGGGAAGATAGGAAGAAAAAATCCTTTTTCATTTTATGATGTTTATCCCATTATCATATGACAATTTTCTTTAGAAGCGTTCTGAAATCAGATACATGCTCGCATGGAAAGTACCTTACTTCCTTTTCTAAAATATTTCATACACTGCGATGTTCACGACGGAAATGTGATGCTCTGTTATGAAGGACAAAACTTTATTCAAGTACTTTACGCTATGGATGACCGCTTGTCACCACGTCGCAAACCCGCATTCACTGGAGTTCTCTTAGTTTCCTATAATTTTGTAATTTGTTAGTACTGAAATGTTAATTCTCTAATACGTTCTAGCCCAGTAGCAAATTAATTTATCCAGTTTATAAGAAAGAAGATAAGAATTTCGCATGTTTTAAAAGCTGTTCAGCCAAATTTTGTCGTAATAATAAGGCAATTACAATTCGTCTTGTGTATCGACAAGTTCCAAAGATTATCATTAGCACTGGATTCTGTAATTATCTCATGCTTCACTGTCAATTCAAGTATTAGCTCATGCTCTCTTATAACAGACTCAATAACATAGTGAACTTCTCACAACAAGACGACAGCCGTACTCCGCAAGTAAAAATTCCAAAATCATTTTGAATTACTTGTCAAAGATGACAATAATCAACGTTTTACATCACATGATCTTAAAAACTTATGAATGATATTATGGTTAAAAACTGCTTGAATTCAGTCGTACAAAAGCAATTATTTCCCTTCCATTCAGTGACTTTTTTGAGATAATGTGGCTTGGTATAAACTTTTAATTTTGAATACATTTGGTGTTGCTGTTAAAGACTCAGCTGTGTATCTGTATGTATTGTAATGACTCATATATTAGAAACAAGATACGAGGTTCATACACCTTTAACGTGCACTCGAAGACATACAATACAAAACTGTTACAAAGTTCTTGTTCATTCATCGAGTTTCATTCTACAAAAATATTTCAAGGTAATTAATGACAATCTCTTCCAATGTGTCTTTCATGCGCTGGCTGTTGAGTCAGCTCACACGATGACCTGCACTGCCTCTTTCTGTGTCTGTCGTTCATCATCACTGGATCACCTTGACAGGAACTTGTGTGTTTTACATGTAACTGACAGAAAGAGACACAGTTCTTTATTACATTAAGATAGACACAATACTTAAAGATTTACTAGCTCCAGCTAACATAACATCGCTTATGTGGAAAAAGATGACAGTCCTTCAGTCATAGTAATTGTTACACTGCAACGTGTTTAAAATTTCAAAATGTTTACTTGCAGTATCCCAAATTCAATTAATATCAGTAAATTTTTATTTGGAACGCAGCGCATTTGAGAATTACAAACGTGAAATATGTTCTTTCTATTACTATCACAATCTAAAATAATACCGAAGCTCTTCATAATATAAAAGAATGTTGTATATAGAAGTGCTAAATATTTTTTGAGAAACTCTAACAGACCAATGCTATAAAAGGAAATTTCCTTCATACGAACTTTTGAGAAGCATATGGTGGAATCGAGACCACTACAGAAATCGAAATATACGTTTATTTATGAATGGGAGAGGATGTGTGTAATGCTTAGTTCTTAGGTAATGGAGACTCAAAGGTTTATAACAGTGTAGCATAGTGTAACATTGTAACAAAATTGGAATTTGTGGGTCACTTGCCGAAGAAGGAAGCTGAGGAATTTGAAACGAAATTCAAGAAATAAGAAATTTTAAGGTGGTAAAACAATAAGGGGTGAGACTGTAGACCAATTCATTTATAAAGTGCAACAACACTTTGAAATAATCCTTAGGAATGACAGTGATGAGTTTCACAGAATGAGTCAGGCAGCATGGCCTATCTCTTTCCACAAACTGCCGATACATGATGAACCAAACCATCAACTTTGCCCTTACATATGGCCCAGTACTCAAACACTTCATGCAGCCTTATACATATGATCCCAGAAACGATCTTGGAAATTCTAAAGTCGATTTATAGAGACCTGATACAATTGCTATGTTGAGGAAATGCTTACATGGGCAGGCGCAGAATCCAGATGAGTCTTTCAAAAACATCATATGAAATCGCATACCAAAATGGATTTTAGTTGTGTAGAAGAAACTAAAACGAAAGAGCGGTCATAATGTTATTGCTTTTAATGATGAAAAATTGGTGTCATGAGAGTACCACAATGTATGGGAATTAATCCTGAGTAATCTGCAGAACTTAGTGTTGATAAAGCACTGTATACAGCACAAATGATCACTAAGAAGTCCAGAAGAGAGAGAAGAGAGACATCCTTGGAAAATGATCAACAATATGGTGCGGGGTGCTTCTGAGAAAGGTATATATACATATATTTCTGTGTGTGTGTGTAAGTAAGTGAATAATTTTTATTCATCTCACATGTTATTAGCTGTTCTGAAAATTTGCATTTTAATCTGAGTTTTCCCTGAATTTAAAAAAAAAATTTGGAGTGGAGTGATCCAATCTTCTTGGAGTTGCAGCATAGTTATACTGAGTGCAGTGTAACAAAGCAGAAAACTTGTCTTTGTATAATCAAAATTATTTGAAGAAAGTAGAAAAAATTTACATAATATTCACTGAATAGTTAAGAAATATTATTCCCCAAACTAGAGAGTGAAATACAATGATTTTACTGCGGTATATTAAGAACATAAAGTGTAATACTCATGGGAATTTTCGCATTTACAAATTCAGTAATTTCTGAAATATAGAGAAATGAATTAACCATTTAGCTTTCTTGATACAGAGCATTCTTTCTCCACTTAACTGTACTAATTGTTCATTGAAATTTCTGCTGCCAAGTCTCACGTCACGTCTTTGCATTCATAAAATGCTACAAAAGCCTCAGTTTTACATAAGGACAAATTAACATAATAATATCCTGAAATAACAAAAGAGTTATTTTAATGAAGCTCTTAAAGGTATTTTATTGAGAAAAGTCTAGCCATGATTTATGCCTGATTGAGTTACTGTAAAGGAAACTGTATTCTTCTGATGTACTTAGCAGATGCAAGTTTGGGTCTTTCTTTGACTTAACACACACAATGCAATCCATAAATTCTTATTCAATAGACTTCGAAACATCTACTAGGTCACAGTGCTTGTTCTCAATACTGTTTGCTAAAGAATTCAGTCACCAGGCCTGATGGGACAGAATGGAGAATTTTGTTAGTATCTTCACTAATGGAGTTTGGCTGCTGGATGAAAAATGTCGAACAAGCATAGCTTTTATCACTTTTGTAACTATCATTACCGACATTATTCAAAGAGAGATGTGAGTCATTCTGAATTCTGTCTTTGCAATAATTTTGAAAAAAAAACTTTATTATCAGTTAACCATTAACTTAAACAAAAAGACCATTCAAATAAATAAGTAGTACTTTTACTTATCTAACAGTGAATTTTTCAGTTACTGTTCAGTATCAAATGACAAACGAGGTAACTACTTTTACTGCATGCTAAGGCATTGCATTATTACTTCTGTTATGTAATATGAACATTACTGCACAAACACCTAGATTGGACAGAATTACGATGCAATTAATAATTTAATTTTAGAAAATGATAGATGAGGAAGCAAACAATCAGTTTTCGAAGTAGTACTAATTTAGCCATTATTATTGATGAAGCTAATGTATTGTTGATAATCAAATACCAACAACTTTCACGAATACAAATAAAACTTCTTTGACAGTCCTAATAGAGTAAAAAGCGTTCTTGCACTTTACTGAAGAACACACATTTCAACAATGACAATTAACACATTGCATTATTTTCCCGCTGATATCAACTGTATAGCTACTGTTCGTCATAGTGCATTTGTTGACCACAATGCTTGCTCGAATTGTGGTGAAGGAAATTTCTGAATTTATTCAGCGTTGCGAAATTATCACATCTCAGGCGATTACATAAGTGAGACAGCTTGTTACTGCAAATATACCAGATTAAGGTTAAAGTCGAACATTGTACAATAACATTTACTGCATTAAAATAACTGATTTTTGTGGTCCCAAACCACTGACTGCACAGCCCAACTGTCTGGCTATGACTGATTACAAGCCTCTTTTCATATTTCGCTAAGGCAAGGAAAAGCCGCCAACGTAAGGGTTGTAGCAAATTCTATATTTTTGTGGTTAAACACTAAGTTTAGAGATTTAGTGTACCACTCGGTGAGAAGGAGCTCAGCTGTTGACAGAGAAATTTGCAAGGACAAATAGGGTAAACACTTTGCCTTGCAACAGTGCTTTGAGAAAGCAAATTATTATGCACACATTTCGTAAGTATCAAAACTTAATCCCTGGTTCCATAGACAATGCATATGAAATGGTGCACTACTTTGGCGTCAGTATAAGCAGCTGTTTGGTAGGAGGGGGAGGCCACAGCAAGCAAATGGAAATATTATGTCAAACACCATTCACAATTAAATTACAAAGTTCAATAAACATTTACTTAAAACGCAGTTATTTAGAACCTGGGAGTAAATGTTTCCCAAAAAATCAAGTTTAGAACAAGAATCTCTGGCAGTTACAATCAAATAACTACAACAGACTAAAAATTATGATTACATTTCGAATATAAACAACAAAATATTGCTTTGAATCGGAGAGCTCTAACGCTTTACAATTTTAAACCATGGCAAAAACAATAAAGTCATGTGAATATCATAAAAATTTTGATACTGAGCTTGACTGGGAGTAAATGGGCACAAATAAGATATGTATCTAATTGTTTCTAATTCGCTCTGTTTAAGAAAACGCCACTATGCTTCGAGAAGCCCTCTAGTTTAAATGGCATTGATGATAATGAACATATTACGAATAATCATAGAGGTTAACTTCACAATAAATAACTGGTTGCTGTTTAATTACAGTAAAAAATTCAGGATGGCAATGACCAAGTGTAAAATTTGTACTGATTTAGTTAAACACCATTAAATGAAAAATACTAAATAACAGCCATTCAGCAGTAACTCACGTTTGTGAATTAAACTACTTAATGGAAAAGGTATTAAACCCACAGTAAAATGCGCTGTAATAACTCCAAAATATGACACAAACTGCAAAAGCTTTATTATGATTCAAACTGGCCATTAGCCTTACAACTTAGGAAACGCATAAAATTTTCTGGACTGCAAAGTTTTTCTAATCAATTTGCCTAGTGTGGGGAAGCCACACATTTCTCAAGATTACAATAATAAAAATCTGGAGCAGTTTTCCTTTCCAAAATGATACACTCCTGGAAATTGAAATAAGAACACCGTGAATTCATTGTCCCAGGAAGGGGAAACTTTATTGACACATTCCTGGGGTCAGATACATCACATGATCACACTGACAGAACCACAGGCACATAGACACAGGCAACAGAGCATGCACAATGTCGGCACTAGTACAGTGTATATCCACCTTTCGCAGCAATGCAGGCTGCTATTCTCCCATGGAGACGATCGTAGAGATGCTGGATGTAGCCCTGTGGAACGGCTTGCCATGCCATTTCCACCTGGCGCCTCAGTTGGACCAGCGTTCGTGCTGGACGTGCAGACCGCGTGAGACGACGCTTCATCCAGTCCCAAACATGCTCAATGGGGGACAGATCCGGAGATCTTGCTGGCCAGGGTAGTTGACTTACACCTTCTAGAGCACGTTGGGTGGCACGGGATACATGCGGACGTGCATTGTCCTGTTGGAACAGCAAGTTCCCTTGCCGGTCTAGGAATGGTAGAACGATGGGTTCGATGACGGTTTGGATGTACCGTGCACTATTCAGTGTCCCCTCGACGATCACCAGTGGTGTACGGCCAGTGTAGGAGATCGCTCCCCACACCATGATGCCGGGTGTTGGCCCTGTGTGCCTCGGTCGTATGCAGTCCTGATTGTGGCGCTCACCTGCACGGCGCCAAACACGCATACGACCATCATTGGCACCAAGGCAGAAGCGACTCTCATCGCTGAAAACGACACGTCTCCATTCGTCCCTCCATTCACGCCTGTCGCGACACCACTGTAGGCGGGCTGCACGATGTTGGGGCGTGAGCGGAAGACGGCCTAACGGTGTGCGGGACCGTAGGCCAGCTTCATGGAGACGGTTGCGAATGGTCCTCGCCGATACCCCAGGAGCAACAGTGTCCCTAATTTGCTGGGAAGTGGCGGTGCGGTCCCCTACGGCACTGCGTAGAATCCTACGGTCTTGGCGTGCATCCATGCGTCGCTGCGGTCCGGTCCCAGGTCGACGGGCACGTACACCTTCCTTCGACCACTGGCGACAACATCGATGTACTGTGGAGACCTCACGCCCCACGTGTTGAGCAATTCGGCGGTACGTCCACCCGGCCTCCCGCATGCCCACTATACGCCCTCGCTCAAAGTCCGTCAACTGCACATACGGTTCACGTCCACGCTGTCGCGGCATGCTACCAGTGTTAAAGACTGCGATGGAGCTCCGTATGCCACGGCAAACTGTCTGACACTGACGGCGGCGGTGCACAAATGCTGCGCAGCTAGCGCCATTCGACGGCCAACACCGCGGATCCTGGTGTGTCCGCTGTGCCGTGCGTGTGATCATTGCTTGTACAGCCCTCTCGCAGTGTCCGGAGCAAGTATGGTGGGTGTGACACACCGGTGTCAATGTGTTCTTTTTTCCATTTCCAGGAGTGTATAAGAGATTAAAATGCAACTGCTCTTATTAAGCACAATGAAATCTCAATGCAGACACTAAGAAAGTTCGCTCAACAGCTTGGCTTCACTTCACGTTCAAAAGTAAATTACAAAATACCAAACATGCTAAGCTGCTTTGCATATGCCTTGCGTTACATTCGTCCAATCTGAGTCAACTTAGTAATAAAGCATCAAATTACAATGCTCTTCGGTTACAAAGGGCCATGTCAACTCTCCGCTATGCACCAGCTATTAAATTCCACACACTTGTGTACTCCGACCATATTTCACTTGCAAGGATTCCATTCCTTTCGTATGATGATGATGACTCCCATACTCCTTTACAATGCGTAGGGGAGCGACGCGGGAGACCCGCGCCGCCGTACTAGGCAAGGTCCTAGTGGAGGTGGTTTGCCATTGCCTTCCTCCGACCGTAATGGGGATATAGATAGTAAAAGGCTGTTAATGACTCTGAGAGGATTTTATTAAAATAATGGGTATATTACTGTTTTCTTATGTTGGTAGTATTTGTGGGAAGATAAAAATAACTTAATGATAATGTGTTCAATGTACTAACTGAAACCAAATGTTGTGATCGAAAAAACTACATTTTTTAGGAAAATAAATTATTGTCTAACACTTCGACTATACTTCTGCAGATGGCACATTAATTACTTTTTAAATTCTTTTTACTGTCGTATTAGTCAAGTGTTACTTCCATTGCTCGTCCTGCTTTGTGGTTCTTTTTATTTTTCCCAATACTCCATCATTTACCCCTCAGGTGGTCTTTTCTTTACCTTCGTATACTTTATTCCTATTTCTCTGTTATTACTGCCCAGGAATTTTATTCTGAAATAAGTTTCATTCTGTCATATCTGAGTCTTTGACGCTGTTTCCTTCTAGTTGTTTTCCCACTTCTTATTACTCAATACGCTTATTTATTACTAATTTGCAAACGAGACCATGTAACCTTGACCAAATCAAGCACCATATACGTGGCGTCCAGCTATAGATATTAAGAATTTAACTACAATACTTAATCGTTGTAACATACTCCAGATGATCACGAATAATCTTGTAGTTGGGTGCTATCTAATTGTTTCTTTTTTTGTGGGCGTTATCTTGCATTTAACGACACTTAGAGAGATCGGCAATTCATTGCACAAAATGAAAATTTAATCAAATTCTTTTGCGCATCTTACAACTGCCCAGTGATGGTACTTTTCTGGAGACAGCAGCATCCTGAGCGAATAATCTAGCGGTGCTGTTGATCCTAATCAGTTCATCGCCTTTGTATACTGAAATCGTTAGTGGTTTCGTTGTCGCTTTAATTTCTGTTAAATATTTGCCGACCAGTATAGTGTTTCATCGATCAACATTCTGTATGAATATGGAAGCTTGTGACCCAAGGAACGGAAATTTTTGCTTAATTATGGTGAGACGCTCACCTCCAAGACATATTAAGTATCGTGTGGTGGATGATTTCTTAGGTGAAATAGTCATTATCGGAGAACCTCCTGGCTGCCTGCCTTATTACATAAGGCTTGCATATGTAAGCCGCTCTTAGCCAAAGTATATATTTATTTCTCTGGCTTTTCGTTCGAGATAAATTCAAGTCATAAACGGAAACTGAATAACTCTCAGTAGACTTCGTAGACTGCCAGGAAACACGATAACAACACAACGTAAACAGGCGTATTGGGTTTTCCCTTTGCAAAGTTAACCGGAGCCTTACAATATTTGGATCACGACACACTATCTGTTCTTCATAATGAGTTTAATGCAATGATAGTCACGCAAAATACCTTTGACAAACTGCCCCAACTTATATTTGTAAAGCAATCGACGATAGAGACCTTCATAAATTAATCACATTGTGCATTGTCTAATACCCACATTTTTATCGAACTGGGCGTGTACTTAACTTCCTAGTAGATTGTTAAAATATGCAGCCCATCATAAATTTTCATTGGTAATCAAGTGAACAGATCCACTGTAAGGGGCAAAGGTGAACCAGTCCGTGATTTATTTAGTAACGAAATTTTATTTTCCGATGCAACTGGGAAGATCAAGGGAACGAAGAGCCATGATACCATACATATTTTGTAGCTTTTCTACCAGAACATATTTTGCGAAGTGTTATTTATCATTTTGATTTGCAGGTCATTGTGTTGGTCGTGTTTGCAGTTGAAATTGTTGGATGTGAGGTCCGCCAGTCCAAAGCTGTTCACTTTTGCCATACGATTGTCTTGTCAAACGAATAATTTTTGCGCTCCACTGACACATTTTTGACACGTTATTAAATAAAATGCGAAAAGATATACGTAAGACTGCAGTGTAAACAATGGCTCCAGGAGATTATACAGATTATGTCAGTCATGACTCTCAGTCGTCGGTCCAGTTATTCGGTGATCACACTGGGACGGAAATGCAAGAAGACAGATAGAAGGCAGGCATACATACTTCTGAAAGGCATCAGAACCTGTGGGGATACCCCAAAGGTTCTAGAGAAGTTATGTGAAAAATTTGATTCCCATCCATAAGGGCCTAGGATAAGTCCACTTAATTATAGGCTATAACGCTGATCTAAATCTGTTTTAGATTAGATTTACTTTCATTCTAATTAATCCGTAGTGGCGGGGTCCTCCAGGATGTAGAACATCTCAGAAAAACAATAATACAGGACAAATATTTACAAATGAAACAAATAAGCTAATGTACCTTCCACATGTCCCAAATGGAATGATCGTCATTTTTTTTAATGAACACTATATGAAAGAATCATTTTACAAACACTCATTTACTAAGATCGCATTAATGCACTGAATTTAAAATAAAAAAAATATTTTCTTTTATAAGGTAATAAACATATGATAGAACTACTACAAAGCTTGTTTACAATGAACAAATTACTGCACTGAAATGGTGCAAAAGTTAGATTTTGCTTACACACACACACGCACACACACACACACACGCACATACATACATACACACACTTATTTACAATGAACATATTACTGCACTGAAATGGTGCAGAAGCTAGATTGTACTTATATACACACAAATCAAATCAGTTGGTTCTACTCAGAAATTCGTCAATGGAGTAGAAGGAGTGGGCGACCAATAAATCCCTTAGGCTTCTCTTAAACTGAATGTCATTGGTTATTAAGCTTTTTATGGCTGCTGGCAAGTTATTGAAAATGTGTGTTCCTGAATAATACACACCTTTTTGTACAAGAGTAAGTGACTTTAAATCCTTGTGAAGATTATTCTTACTTCTAGTATTGATTATTGAATTATGGAACATGTTTTACGCTCACGTATTATGACGTTACATTGGAAAAAAAGTCTCAGCAATAAAAAACGACGTGGGTTCCGTAAACAGAGGTCTTGAGAAACTCAGCTCTCTGTTGCTCCATGGGATCATAGCGCTGTAGACCTTGGCGCCCAGGTCGGTGCCGCGTTCCTTGTCCTCAAGAAGGTATCTGGCGCAGTCCCGCAGTTTCGTTAACTGTGACTGTATTCTAGGCTTCCTTGCAGAGGGAACTCATCATGTCGCTTTTAACGATACAAATCGACAGATGTAAACGTAATTTCAGGAGCACTTCAAGTAAATGTAACAGGACGGCTACCATCTACAATATATGTAAATGGAGTAATGGATAACGTCGGAAGCCCCGCGAGGCTGTTTGCAGATTATGCGGTTGCCTATGAGAATGAAGCAACGGCTGTAAGACTGTAGCGAACTGGAAGAAGACATGAATGGGATTGATGAACAGCGCAGGACTGGCCGTTCACCCTCGACATAAATGAATGCGTTGTGATCGCTACTCCAATGCAAGCTAGCCTTCTCTCTAGCAACGCCGACTGCTCGGGGCACCCAAGTTGGAGCAAGCCTCTTAGCAATTCGAGTGGACTACAACAGAAGTTGCCAGTTTCATATCACTGTGGAAACCAGCTATAAGCTGTGTTAGGCAGCTGAATGTGCAGTTCCAGCTCCATCAAGCTCAGCGGTTCCACCGCAGCTCACCTGCAGAGGAGCGTTGATCTGTCCACCCAGTAAACCGCGATGTACACCGACCACTAGTCCACCTGGATTTCCGCACCCCATCACTTACGTTAGGCATCGCCACAGAACTGTGCCCGTGCCGGGAAGAAGTTACTCGCAGTCATCATTTTGGAATTAGTCTCTGAATAAGGACAGGGGCACTGGTTAGAACTTTCTGAGCAACTATCACATGAAAACGGAGTGTTTATGTTACTGTCTGTTTGCACAGATATATCAGCGAACCGTAGTAGGCTGTTGACAAGATATCAAAGTGACAGTCGCCATATTGGCTGGCGGCGACGAAGTTGTAACAAAATGTAACATACCACGCAGAAATTGACGAAGAAATCCACTGTCGTGCGATTACATTATTGATGAGAAATAACTGGAAACGGTATCTTCTGTGAAACACTTTAAATTAACTACGAAAGAAACGACTTACAAAATATTTGTTCGACCGATTCTTAAGCGTTACTCATCTACAGGGGACCTTTATCAAGTTCAATTACCAGACAACATGCGTCCGCCTGGTTAGCTGAGTGGTAAAATGCATGCTGAAATACCTGGACTAGCAGGACAGAGCGGATGAGGTTATATTTGTGGAAAGGGGCCAAAATATATTTCTGTCAGTTACACTCAACATATAAATTTTATTAGTTAAAACACACAATAATATAAGCGAGAATTAAAAACTCTCAAGGTTTTAACGACAGTGCTCCTTTGATTTGATTTAAATCGGCTGAAAGCCACATTCGAAAATCTAGGGCCCAAGACCTAAGCAAAGAATAGAGATACAGGAGTTCTTCTGGAAGTTTCACTTCTATAAAAAAAAAATTGTTACTTCAATAAAAATAGGCTGAAGGCTACAAATTAAACAAGAACAGTGTTACGGCTTAAGGCCAAAACAAAGATTTTCAGTCCCGGCTGAAGGCCGCATAACAACCAACAAATTAACGGCTTGAAGCCTAGGAAGAAGGGGTTTCATTTTATCAGGCTGAGGGCCTTAGCTTAAAACATCTGAAGCAAACTAGACTGAAGGCCTGATACCAAAGAATAACAATGTTATGACTTAAGGCAAGACCAATATTTTAAATTTTTAACTTAACAGGGATTAAAACTTGGCTGAAGGCCACATACTAAAGAATAACTATCTTATGATTTAAGGGCAAAAGAATATTTTAATTTGTAATTTATGAGAGATTAAACTCGGCTGAAGGCCACCCACCATGTCAAAAAAGTTTTACGACTTAAGGCCTAGGAAGACGAGTTTTCAGTTTGAAAAGGCTGAGGGCCTTAGCTTAAAATGCGAGGTGCCGGGGCTAGTAGTGTATTTATCACTAAATTCTACTAGAATCCACATGTGTAAATCATGCTCTAAGCCCCCCCTATTCTAACTCCGACTTTTGCTGTTGCACAAGGATAAAACAAATACGCGAACTGACTCTAATCAACCCTGCTAGTGGAGTAGAAGAGAGTTTGGCACCTGCAATAATTTAATTTGATAAATAAGTTAAATAAACAAAGGTTTCATCAGCATAGTGAGGAATGATAGGGTTGCTCTATTGATTAACAGAAAGAAAGTTCTGTCCAAAATAACAATATGATTTATTAAGATTAAATGCAGAATAGTAAAAGAGACACAGGAAATATAAAACATCAAATTGGCTAAAATTGGAGATTCATACAAACACAGTAAAGGTGAAGTTGTCCCTAACTTAGATCGTGAGGTTTAAGACGAAGTGGTATGTGGAGCCAATTCCTTTCCACTCAAATCTCAAGAGAGACACACAGCTAACCCAATAGTAATTGCTGCTACTCGAAACTGAACAAAGTTAGAAAAGGATGAACAGGCGCGCTCTGCTGAGCTCTGATTATCACCTAGGAAAATCCCTATCTGCCGGTGCTGCGGACGTACATTACCAACAGTCTTCTTATCTCCCAGAACACGATCTGGCGTACCGCAGGCGAGGGCTGGTTGCTCCGACGACCTCGACCGAAAGGCGACTGCCGACTACCCAGAGCACCCGTACAGGCCGAACACCGAACATTCCCGCCCCCACGACAGTGGCCGTGGTTACGTTCCAATCAGCAACTCGAAAACCAGCGGAAATTCCACTCCATTGCCGGAGCACTACCTTTCCACCAATGGAGATACTTGGCGCCAATTTCTGTGCTGATTTTGCAGAAAGTGCGGGAATTTTCCCGCCGCAACTGCGTGGGTACACAAGTCATTCCCACGCCTCGCTGGTAGCCCGCCAGAAAGTGTTTTCGCAAAGTTTCTCTGAAGTAACGGAACCTCTAGCCCAGCCGCTACTTCACACCCCAGCGGGCGTGTCTCTTGACAATGTCGGCGTCTGAAAAGCATTCACTCGACTGCCTCACACACGTCGGCTTAACTCTCTCCCGTTCCACAGAGCCCGCCTGTCACCGGCCCACCCGGGTGACGAGAGACGCTGCGTGGGAAGTACGCGTGTTAAGGAAAAGCAACCCTCCACCGCATGCAACTAGAGAGGAGAATCGTAAGATAGAAATATGAGAGGGGGCTCATGCCACCTCTCATTGCCCCTACGCCATTTTAGATTGTAATTGGTGAGCGGTTGGCTCACTTAGGAGCAAGGTATTGAGTCAATCGCCCAAGAACAATCTTACAAAGTGACTCCACATACCGCACTCTATAAAAAAGATCATTGCAACTGTAAAATGCAACTCATAGAGGGAGGATTATTTATGATGTAGCCAACTTCACCTTCTTAATATGGAACACTAACACTCACATCACACATCCATACCCAGGGAGCCCCTTCCAAACACCGATTCACGCAGACATTCACGCTCTAAACATGGCCCGGGCATCTGAGCCAAATATGGAGCAGTTTATTCTTTACAATCAGAGTTGGAGTGCTCCGCAATTAAATGCCCAAGATGTTACAACAATTTTAATCATTAAACTAACCTGACCTCACTCACACATGATAATATTTAAGTTAACAATCTCTTTGTGAGTTTTCAGAATCTAGTTACAACCTCCGATTCATTCTGTCTCCCTGCAGCAAGAATAGCCTTTACAAAATGTTCCCTGAACTGATGGTCCATTCACAATGACAGTGGTGGTATCTGCTTCAGTTTATGGGGACTTCAGGCACACTGTTAGCATACACACAACAATAAACACAAAATACAAAAAAAACATGATGTGGAGAACAATACAGTAATCTGTAATAAGAATTACAGTGTAAAACACAAACGCATACAAGGTATAACATACATTACAGAAACAACATAAGAGAAAGAAATTTAAGAAAAAACAAAAAAAACAAGGTTCATGGGGCATCAAATTGTGCGTGCACATTGCACAAAGTTCACGACTGTGCTGAGAATGAGGCACTAAATCACATTGTTAGAAATATCCGTGGCACTTCACTGATTCCACTGTACTGACATCACATAAGGCTAAACGTCGGTTGTAGTTGCTACGTTGTGGCAACAGCAATAGGGAGTTCTGGAGTGTCTGCAGTACGCTGTTGAGATTGTAGTCAGACCCACGCATATGATCACGGCCGTATGGTAGGAAGACACAGTGATAGGCTCTCCTCACGTCGATTAATTGTCTCTGAGGTCTACTCGTTGGGATACATCACTAGTCTAGGTCTCTTCTCTCGCTGGACAGAACTTTATGTTTCCCAATATTGCAGTTCGACGAGGGATGATGGCACGTGGAGTGACTCCACAAGTGTGTGAGGTCATCCATACAGGATCGAACTAGGAGCGACTATTGTTAAAAACTGCTCTCTAATAGAGAGGAGAAGTAAGACATGAGACCATACATTTGTTAGTGTGGCACGATACTGCTTTGTGTATGCAGATCGGCCAATGCTAGTGAGTTGTAAAAACCCAAACAGGTGAGTATAGAGCGTCCCTTTCTGTCCTGAGGCACATGATGCGCAGGTTCTGACACGATATGTGATGTTCTTCGTGTACTCACGACAACGTGGTCTGCCGCAGGGAATCCCTCCAAGCGGCTGCCGCGTCCGGAGAGCTAGCAGGCTGTCGCGTGTCAGGGTCAACGGCCAGCCCCACTTTCGCTTGTGGCGGGGCGAGGGTCCCGTGTAATCCCTCAGGTAGGCAGCTGGGTGACTGTCAGCGTGTAGGACGGGACGCTCGCCCTCTAGCAGGTAGCCGAAGACCTCTTGTTTTTGCGCTGGCTGGCCTCTGCATTGCCACGTTCCTCGTCATCTGTACAATTCTTACAAAAGTCTTATGCCTAACTTTTTCCCATGACCTTCTATGTTATAATAAATTTACATAATGAAACATTGATGGTCTGTCATTTCAGACACTCTTATTTTACTTTTATAGTTATTAATCTATGGCAATCATTATAACATCTAATCTAGACATGGAAATAATTTATTTTGATATATGTGTAGAGACCGATCTCAGTATGTACATGGTGTGTGATAACTGATGCTTTGTAATGGATGAACAACTAAATGTGCGGGCCCGCACTAATATTACTATTAATTATATAGATCGACAGTAGACATGCTTCAAGAATTAACTACCATATCCCAACGATCTACATTCTACGTCTTTTAATTAAATTATGTTGTTATGCAGGTCTAAGTTTTACTGTGCTATAAAGAACATGCAACTACGCTACTTTCGCTCGCCCGTCGTCCCTCCATCTCGGGTCTGTGGTTTGGTGACCTGAAAAATAGCAACTCAACAGGCGCGCGCCACACTTGTGGTAGAAAACCCCCACAATATTAATCTAGTTATTGTTAAATCCTACAGTTTAACTTATCCTAGTATCGTACTTTCCCTTTTATTTATTTATTTATTTATTTTATTTTATTTATTTATTTATTTATTTTTTTTTTTTTTTTTTTTTTTACCTTATACAATACCCTTACATAGTTCCTGTTACGCTGAGGTGTCTTGCTGCTCGCCGCTATTGACGACAGTGATGTGCGCGCCGTACGACATGACCTCCGAGTTTTCATTACGCCTCACTGAAACTCCAGAGACTGGGTTAGCCATGGCTATACACGACAATAAATTTATAGTTGCAACTTCCTTCTCTATGTGAAGCGGTTTTCGCGATCGAAGTACACCTTTCCAGAAGCAATGTAATATGACCAAGCCAGGACTGGTTCCTGTTGAGGATTCAGACACCCAACACACCCCAGCTACACAGTATGTCACGAATATCCAAGTACAATTCCTTGGTGATTCATCTGTGACAAAAACGAGCAGCACGCTAAATCCCCAACCAGCACATTAGCATGGTAGGCTTTTATGCCCTCATTTCTCTCGTCTAGGGCACCATTAGAGTCAAATGCTCACAGGTTCACCCCGACTTGCAAGACAACGATACCGGCGCAGCTCTGCAAAAACTATACTGCCCATATTCACCCTCGAAATCGCGCAATATACCACAATCGTGCAGTGCACTGACGCGTGCCTGCAAGCATTGGTATGAACGTCTCACGAACTGGTTGTGGCCGCTATGGAGCGTATCACGACTTCTCAGAACGCTTCTAAGAGCACGTTCTTGTATGCGCCCGTTTGTGCGACATCTCGTCACTCATCATTATCCCTCAACATGGACACCAGATAGGAAGGGACAAAAACATTGCTCATGAAAAGGTAGTGTCTCCTACTCCATCGACATTGGAGATCGCGAACATAAAGAAAAAGAGGATAGCAGCAGTAAATTCTTATGCAAGACAACGCAGCGTGTTAATACTTTAGCAATCTTAATCTATTAATGTAACGATTATTGTTCCCCGAAAAAAGGTTCATATCTTTGCCTATTCTACTATGTACATTTCTTACACTACTACTATTCTACGAACTCCTTTATGTGAGAGAAGTGGTGGAGTCCTATGGACTAGCGTCAATCCCTTCTTAGACTCCCCCTCCTCTGACGTGCATTAGGATTTGGAGGTCTAATTTCAATCTCCTGGTTCTCCTGTTGTCCTTGATTTCGCTCCCTCCAATTACGGTTGCTTTGCCGTTCGTCATTCCTCCTGTCCCAGATTGCTTGTCTGGATTGACCCTGTTCCCTGACGTTCTGGTTTCCGTGTCTCTGGTTTCCATAACCTTGAATAGCGTAACCTTGATCTCGGTAACCCTGGTTTCCTAACTGACCAGTGCGATTATGCGATCTGTTGTCGTCTTCCCTTGCTGGCCCGTGGTATTTGTTATTTTGCGCCTTCTTCCTGTCCTTTGCGTCTTGTTTATCGAAGACTACTTCGAGTTCGCGCAGTAGACTCTTGAATGCATCTATGTCAGATCCACACTTCCCGACAAGTGTCTGTTGATACCTAACTGGCAATTTCGAAAAGCAAAATTTAATAATTTCTCCGTTGCTGTATGGACTATCTAAAAACTGATTCTTCTTGAGTAAATCATCAAAAAATTTGGTTGCGCTCTTATGCCCGGACACTTCCAGTTCAGGACAAAATATTATTTCCTCTTTAATCCTGTCTTGCGTTTCCTTTGACCAGTAGGTCCGCAGGAATGCACCAACAAATTCCTGATAAGTCCGACACGTCGCTGCCACGCCCCGCATCTTTTCCGCGGCTTGGCCTTCGATGTGTCCACACATGAATTCTAATTTGGCCTGGGGTGGCCATGACGACGGTAATGAATTAGTAAATTGCATCACCCAGCTCTTCGGATGCATCGACCCTCCATTATCTTTGAACTTCTGGAATTTGAGTATCGACAGGAAGTGATTGTGATCAAAATTCTGTCCGATCCTCGCACTGGTGTTGTCAGACGTTTCCGATACTTGCACGTCTGCGGAGTGTCCTGATCTATCTTGCTGATAACTGTGATGTGCTACGTCTGTATCACAGTGGAAGTGGCATTCAGCATCCACTCTTCTAAGTGGGCTGCAATTATTGGAGCTATTACTCGCTGTTTCTGCGTGTGCATTGTTTGTTCCGCACGCTGTCACTGGGCTAGAGCACGGCGGGCTTTTCCTCGGAGACACAATCCTGTGTGCTCCATCATTGGTATCCGAACGCGCAGTGCTCGTGTGCCCATTTCGCTCTAGTTTTGCTATCCGACTCTCTACTTCTTTCATTCGTTTCGTGATGTTCGTAACCGCAATATTACCTTGAGTCTTTAAGGCCGCTAGGGATTTCGAGTGGACTTGTGTCGCACGTCGCAAGCGCCCTGCGAGTTTAAGAGTTACTCTTGCGATTTTCATTGCCCCTGTTGCTGCAGTTTTGGCTAGGCCTGCTGCTTTTTGTGCTACCATTGATATTTGTTTTGCTTCTCCACATTCTTTCTTTATTGTTAATAATTCCCCACGAATTTCTCCTATATGCGAAATTATTGCCTCCGTGTCCTTCTTACGCTGTTCGTCAGCTTCTTCCTTCTCCTTCTTACGTTGTTTCTCCTCTTCTTCCTTCTCCCTCTTACGCTGTTCGTCAGCTTCTTCTTTGTCCTTCTTACGCTGTTCGTCAGCTTCTTCTTTCATTGATCGTAGGAAGCTCAGTATTGGGTTAATGTCATCATTTTGATCCTCGTCACACATGGGTGATGTAACTCTGGACACCTGGGCGCTAGAGCTCTGACGTGGCCGAGCTGGCCCCTGTCTGCTCTCGTTCGTTTGATTATAAACCTCTACTACCGTCTCGACCTGTGTGCCTGTCTCCGTTTCATCCTCTACCTCACTATCATAATCACGGCCGCGACGTTGCTCTAATATCGCGTCCAAATCACTTTCCTCATCAATGACCCTGTCGTCCTGTCCTGCAAAAAATGTGCCCATCTCATCTCCGCACCTATCCCCGTCAGTAAACTGCCCCTTATCCATTATGCTATCCTCTTTTGTTTTAGCTTCGCCCGATAATAGTCGTGCCTTACTCCTCGTTATCATTCATAAAAACAAATTCATCTAAAATGCACAATAAAATTAATCTACTCCATATATTTTTTACACATAAACATAAAATTTCAACAACGCTGTTCCAACGCTGTAATCACAAACACAATTTGATGTGGTACAGAAACCGCACACAAATCCGACAAAGTGCGATGCGGTACAGACACCACATCAGCGAAACACAAAAAAAACAATGAACAAAAAATATATACACTGAAAACAAAAACTGTAGTCATGCGCCGCTACTTAAAACTAAACGCGGAACTACCAAAAAAAAAACTTGGGTATTAATCATTAAAAAAATAGAGAAAAAAAATTGAATGTTCCTACTAAGAATCCTGTTTGTTTATCAGAGATTCACAGGAAAGATCCTGGCATGGTCGCCATATTATGCGAGGTGCCGGGGCTAGTAGTGTATTTATCACTAAATTCTACTAGAATCCACATGTGTAAATCATGCTCTAAGCCCCCCCTATTCTAACTCCGACTTTTGCTGTTGCACAAGGATAAAACAAATACGCGAACTGACTCTAATCAACCCTGCTAGTGGAGTAGAAGAGAGTTTGGCACCTGCAATAATTTAATTTGATAAATAAGTTAAATAAACAAAGGTTTCATCAGCATAGTGAGGAATGATAGGGTTGCTCTATTGATTAACAGAAAGAAAGTTCTGTCCAAAATAACAATATGATTTATTAAGATTAAACGCAGAATAGTAAAAGAGACACAGGAAATATAAAACATCAAATTGGCTAAAATTGGAGATTCATACAAACACAGTAAAGGTGAAGTTGTCCCTAACTTAGATCGTGAGGTTTAAGACGAAGTGGTATGTGGAGCCAATTCCTTTCCACTCAAATCTCAAGAGAGACACACAGCTAACCCAATAGTAATTGCTGCTACTCGAAACTGAACAAAGTTAGAAAAGGATGAACAGGCGCGCTCTGCTGAGCTCTGATTATCACCTAGGAAAATCCCTATCTGCCGGTGCTGCGGACGTACATTACCAACAGTCTTCTTATCTCCCAGAACACGATCTGGCGTACCGCAGGCGAGGGCTGGTTGCTCCGACGACCTCGACCGAAAGGCGACTGCCGACTACCCAGAGCACCCGTACAGGCCGAACACCGAACATTCCCGCCCCCACGACAGTGGCCGTGGTTACGTTCCAATCAGCAACTCGAAAACCCGCGGAAATTCCACTCCATTGCCGGAGCACTACCTTTCCACCAATGGAGATACTTGGCGCCAATTTCTGTGCTGATTTTGCAGAAAGTGCGGGAATTTTCCCGCCGCAACTGCGTGGGTACACAAGTCATTCCCACGCCTCGCTGGTAGCCCGCCAGAAAGTGTTTTCGCAAAGTTTCTCTGAAGTAACGGAACCTCTAGCCCAGCCGCTACTTCACACCCCAGCGGGCGTGTCTCTTGACAATGTCGGCGTCTGAAAAGCATTCACTCGACTGCCTCACACACGTCGGCTTAACTCTCTCCCGTTCCACAGAGCCCGCCTGTCACCGGCCCACCCGGGTGACGAGAGACGCTGCGTGGGAAGTACGCGTGTTAAGGAAAAGCAACCCTCCACTGCATGCAACTAGAGAGGAGAATCGTAAGATAGAAATATGAGAGGGGGCTCATGCCACCTCTCAAAAATACTTCATGCAACCTCGGCTAAAGGCCACACAGCATGGAGAAAACAATAAAAAAAGTAAAACTCAGCTGATGGCCACACAGAGTACTTAAGACTAAAAGGAAAAGCTGGCCGGAGTGGCCGTGCGGTTCTAGGCGCTACAGTCTGGAGCCGAGCAATCGCAACGGTCGCAGGTTCGAATCCTGCCTCTGGCATGGATGTGTGTCATGTCCTTAGGTTAGTTAGGTTTAATTAGTTCTAAGTTCTAGGCGACTGATGACCTCATAAGTTAAGTCGCATAGTGCTCAGAGCCATTTGAACCATTTGAACTAAAAGGAAAACACAAATTAAAACACAAGGAGCAGTGCTCAGAAGGTTCCAAGTGTCAGCCCGGGAAGTCACTAAAGCACGTTTAGGTGAGACAGGCAGCCCGACCGACAAGCTGTTAATCGGAAGGCAACCCAACCAAGGGACGGTTCACGACCGACTGACCATCTGACCGACTTTCAACGGACAGATTCAACTGCACAGATAATGGGAAATATCGGTCGATGAAGAGTAAACCGAGATACTAATAACTGCAAACTGGACGTCACCAAGATCAAGGCATGAAACATCACTCAAGATGAGTTTAGAAGAAGAAAAAACACAAGTAACTCCTGTCAAGTCACTACCGGAGGCTGCATATTCTAGGCAAGAAAACACTCGACTTGTTATCACACGCGTCATGGGCTGAGAAAACAACAACGCACACATAACGAACAAATCATAACAGACGAGTTTAACGAACAGGTAACTAATTACTCAACTTGAGGATCCTGCTTCGGAAGAAAGTGAAAAGTCGCTCGCACAGCTAGCGCTTCCAGATGGAACAGCGCATGCCCGCCGCCAAACTCACTGGCCTAACTTCGCGCTGTGGAGACTGCGTCGCTGTAGGTTCCAACGAACCAACAAGGTCCGGCCACATCCCAACTCCGAAAATGATGTTCGTCCAGAGGACCCAAGACGTTGTCGACTGAGACGACCGGCCGCGGAAACGACCAACGGCAGACCACCTTCGCCGACAGCGGTCCCGGCGCATAGTAAGACCATACGGGCCCGACTGTTCCTGGCTGCCAACTCTTCCCCGACTTATAGTGTCGTCAGTGGTCAGCAGACCACATGTCGCCATGCGACGACCAGCCGATCGACCGACCGTCTGCGTCGGTCACAGTCCCGGCGCGTACTTGCACTGTCTGCCTTCCGACTGACTCTGCCGACTCAGCGCTCCGTGCCCGACTGCACTCTTGGCCGTCTCCAACTGAACTGACTTCCTTCGGACGGACGACGTGCCGGAGACTCTGGCTCGGACCCAACCATGCAGAGGGAACACAATCGACATCTCGGCACAGGAAGGAACCGACCCAAAAAAGCATCGTCGATGAGACCAACGGTCATCCCAACTGGTACTGGCCGTGAGGACCTCACTGGGGCTCCGTGTATGCTGCGTCCCGACCGCCCTCCTGTTCCGTCTCCAACTGACTGCCAGACACGCGGTTACTCCAGAGATGGTACGACAGTGCACTTGTCGATACGCGCTGCTGCTGCCGCTCACGGGCAAGTAAGGCAGGAAGTTAGTGGAATAAGAAAACGAGTCGGCAGTACAGTAATAGAAGATGACAAACAATAAAAGGTATGAGAACGAGTTTTGCACGTCTCACATGCCTCCCACACATGGAGGCCCGGGTTCAATTCCCGAGCCGGGGTGGAGATATATCATTTCATCCTAATCAACGGCTCAACGCCACGCAAGTCGCTCAAAGTGGCATCGAGTGCAACAAGACTTGCAGTTGGCGGCCGGACTTTCCCTTCACTTTCCAGTCAGAATCCTTTAAGGGGGGTAGGACGTCAAACGGGCCGACTTGGAGCAGGAGAGGCAGCGCAGGACATTTTAATTTCCAGTGTCTATACTTTTACAAGTAAATTAATAAAACTTTGTTAGCATCACCAGGAAGGATTCAGGATTCACACTCATTTCAGTGGAAGTTCGAAAACATAACAAAATATTTTTTTACATGTGAAATTTCATCATTTTTTCACTTACTTATGGCTGCATTTGTTGCTATAGGTACACTTTTCTTCATAAGTTAGAGAGATTCGTCGATGAATTTTGCACAGCATACATACCATACTTACAGGTGTATGGAACTCTAGAATTTATTTAATTTATGAAAAAACGAATGAGCTGTTACAATTGAAACATCACGTTTAAAAAAACTCAAATTTTATGGTTAATTATCTGAATTTTTACCACAGTTTTTAATAGATCTGAAAAATTCTAAAGTTTCATACACCTGTAAGTATTGTTTGTATGCTGTGCAAAATTCGTCGAAGAATATCTCTTACTCACGAAGAAGAATGTACCTACAGCAACAAATGCAGCCACTAGTTGTGAAAAAAATTATGAAATTTCACGTGTAAAAAAAATACATTTTGCTTTGGTTTTGAACTTCCACTGCTATGAGAGTGAATCCTGAATCCTTCCTGGTCATGCCGACAAAGTTTTATGAATTTATTTCTAAAAGTATAGAAAGTGGAAATTAAAATGTCCTGTGATGCCTCTCCTGCTCCAAGTCGGCCCGTTTGAGGTCCTACCCCCCTTAAAAGAGGACGATAATACTAGCTTTTTTGTCCTCCGTTAGGAGTATTTTTCCGCTGGTTACTTACATAACCATGTTTTACCAGTTTTAAGTTTCTGAGGTTTCGGAAAAAATAGGATGTGATGTTTTCTCCCGTTTGTACATTACCTCCCTGTATCGATCTAAAATAACGGATTAACAATGAAGAAATCGTCGGTAGGCGAATGCGGCATGATACGTCAGCAACAGAGCTGTGTAATCCTGCAAAATGTAAAAATAAGTCACTTCTAATATCACTGATTCAAAATATTAGTGTTTCATGTCACGTTGTCAACTTGTACGGCCCGGGTAAAGCCACCGATGAAGCGGAACGTGGTACTTGGAGTTCGGCTCTTGTGCCCTTGTTCATCGGCATGCTTGACATCGTCTCCACGCTGCAAGGTAAGTAGCCGCGCAGCCCACCCGCGGCTGGACCCGGCGTCCGTCGTTGGTAGGCCGACCGAGTGCCCTCGTGACTCGGCGAGAGTGCTCGGGACTCAGGTGGGTGGCCTATCAGGTGGAGGACGCCGCCTTTTGCAGCTGCATGAATATTCCCCTCCGAGCCGCTCCCACCCTCCCTGCCTCCCACCGAGAGAGTCTCAGTCCTGCGGTGGGTGTGCGGCGGTGGCCAGCTCCGGGATTAGCATTTCTATCAGCCGCACAAATTGAAAGTCAATTGCGCCCCGGGCGGCTCTCGCCTTCTGGCTATTACTGCCGAGTCCTCCACTCGGCCTACTCAAGCCCGCGTCTGGGCCGTTCCGGGAGGTTATCGTCTTACTGCCGGAGATTCTGCGCAGTGCCAGATAATCGCTTTCACTCTTAATGAAGCCTTCCGTAATTAGCGTTGAAAGAAGATTACAGCCATTACTATTGGAAACGCCAACATCCGCCAGGTTTCAGACTCCCGACCTTTAAGAGTATATATAGCGAAATGTCGGTTGTATGTGTGGGATAAAGCTAACAGAGTGCATGCCGGTGGGACAGAAGGTTCTAACAACCCCACCACAACAAAGGTCAAAAATTAATTATGATTGAAGTGTTGCTCACGCTGCTAAATATTGGATTTTCGGGCAACAACAAAGTTACATTAGGTGGCAGGTGTCATTAGAGCACAGTTTAATAGAGTCATATCATGAAATAATGGATAAACTAGGCACTCATCTTTTCGTGTTTCCCACGCTGGTCCCGTTGTGAACTCATGGCTCAGTCGTCGAAAATCTAGGTAGTGGTGATTCCAAGGTCGGGTGCAAAGAGGCCTAGGTGTTATTCTGCGATAGTCAAAAGTTTTGCAGATGCGCTTCACAAACCATTCTTGAAGATTAAACTTTTGCAAGATAAGACAGTGGTGACGTAAAAACGTAATCAGCACTCCGAATTTAAGTTACACTTTTTTTATTGTTTTTGTTGCCACATCACTTCATAATATAAAACATACTTGAAAATATCTTCCTCACTGTTAAAGTTCACATTTGTAAACTGACTACAATTTGCGTCTTTTCAACATGACGACCAAAACTTGACTCTCTAATAACCGCTTACGCGCCCAAAAGTCAGAGTTACAAATACGACAAAGACCATAGTGACAAAAGAAAGAATACACATAACAATAATATCATTGCAACATAAACATATCGATGTATCAAAGTACCTCTACATTGATGAAATCAAATCTGAATGTTGTCTCAGAAATATGTTAACTACGTTACAGAAACACAGTAGAATATTGCTGGTATCGCGAGGTTGAGGTGAGGTGCCGCAATGGTTACCCAATTCAACTACCATTACAAGGTGCACTTTCACTATTCGTGGCAGCATTAGTCTGTTAGTAGACACCTATTAGTCCTTTTTTGTTTTCAATTTATTGGCTATCAAAATTTTTCTATAGATCCAGAAAATCCCAGAAAATGTCATACTATAGTTGGTTTTGGCAATTCATGAGGAAGACATTATTTAGGTCGTACCCTCGTACGATGTAACGTAGGATTAACAAAGTACTGATATGACGTAGAATAAGATGTACAATCAGAGTATCCGAAAGCGAGCAGCTATCAGTTGTAGTGGACTGGGGTGCTGCCAGTTCTGTAGAAATGAAATGAAACGACCGTGTGGCATCTATAGGCAGGCATATCCCCGTGGTGTTCCGACCGCCAATTTGCAATTCGCTTTAGTTGACACCACTTCGACGACTTGCGTGTCAATGGTAATCAAAATGATGATGAAGAACACACAACACCCAGTCTCCTGCCAGGAATCGAACCCGGGCACCACGCGTGTTGGGCAGTAACGCTACCACTTGGCAACGGGGGCGGACAGTTCTGTAGAAACTTTCACCATATACGCGAGTTTTAGGAGGGAATTTCGTCATCTACTGGCCGAGATGTGCTCCATTGATAGTGGCCGGGCCAAATATATCATGAAATAAGCATCAAACGAAAAACTACGAAGATTATAACTCGTCTAGCATGAAGGGGGAAACCAGTTGGCGCTATGGTTGGCCCGCTAGATGGCGCTGCCATAGGCCAAACAGAAATCATCTGCGTCTTTTTACATAGGAACCCCCATTTTATTACATATTCGTGCAGTACGTAAAGAAATATCAATGTTTTAGTTGGACTACTTTTTTCGCTTTGTGATAGATGGCGCTGTAATAGTCACAAACATATAAGCACGTCGTATCACGTAACATTCCCCAAGCGAGGGCGGTATTTGCTTCGTGATACATTACCCGTGCTAAAATGGTCCGTTTACCAATTGCGGAAAAGGTCGATATCGTGTTGATGTATGGCTATTGAGATAAAATGACAAACGGGCGTGTGCTATGTATGCTGTTTGGTATCCTGGACGACATCATCCAAGTGTCCGGACCGTTCGACGGATGGTTACGTTATTTAAGGAAACAGGAAGTGTTCAGCCACATGTGAAACGTCAACCACGACCTGTAACAAATAATGATGCCCAAGTAGGTGTTTCAGCTGCTTTCGCGGCTAATCCGCACGCCAGTAGCAGAAAAAATGCGCGAGAATCGGGAATCTCAAAAACGTCAGTGTTGAGAGTGCTACATCAACATCGATTGCAACCATACCGTATTTCTATGCACCAGGAATTGCATGGCGACGACTTTGAACGTCGTGTACAGTTCTGCCACTGGGCACAAGAGCAATTACGGGACGATGACAGATGTTTTTGCGCGCGTTCTATTTAGCGACGAAGCGTCATTCACCAACAGCGGTAACGCAAAACGGCATAATATGCACTATTGAGCAACGGAAAATCCACGATGGCTGCGACAAGTGGAACATCAGCCACCTTGGCGGGTTAATGTATGGTGCGGCATTATGGGAGGAAGGATAATTGGGTCCCATTTTATCGATGGCAATATAAATTTTGCAAAGTTTGCTGATTTCCTACGTAATGTTCTACCGATGTTACTACAAGCTGTGTCGTTGCCTGACAGGATTGCGATGTACTTCCAACATGATGGACGTCCGGCACATAGCTCGCGTGCGTTTGAAGCGGTATTGAATAGCATATTTCATGACAATTGGATTGGTCATCGAAGCACCATACCATGGCCCGCACGTTCACCGGATCTGACGTCCCGGATTTCTTTCTGTGGGGAAAGTTGAAGGATATTTTCTATCGTGATCCACCGACAACGCCCGACCACATTCGTCAGCGCATTGTCCATGCATGTGCGAACATAACGGAAGTTGAACTACTCGCTGTTGAGAGGAATGTCGTTACACGTATTGACAAATGCACTGAGCTTGACGGACATCATTCTGAGCATTTATTGCATTAATGTGGTATTTACAGGTAATTACGCTGTAACAGTATGCGTTCTCAGAAATGATAACTTCACAAAGGTACATGTATCACATTGGAACAACCGAAATAAAATGTTCAAACGTACCTACGTTCCGTATTTTAATTTAAAAAACATACCTGTTACCAACTGTTCGTCTAAAATTGTGAGACACATGTTTGTGACTATTGGAGCGCCATCTATCACCAAGTGAAAAAAGTGGTCGAACTAAAACATTCATATGTCTTTACGTACTGCACAAGTATGTAATAAAAATGGGGGTTCCTATTTAAAAAACGCAGTTGATATCTGTTTGACCCATGGCAGCACTTCTAGGGGGCCGACCATAGCGCCATCTGGTTTCCACCTTCAAGCTAGGCAAGTTTCGTTCTTTGTAGTTTTTCGTTTGACGCTTGTGTGTGTGTGTGTGTGTGTGTGTGTGTGTGTGTGTGTGTGTTCCACACCCCTTCTAAAATACTGACACGCTTTCAATGAAACTTGGTACACATATCCTCCATTGTCATGCCACATCCACCTACTGTCACTTGTTGTTGTTGTTGTGGTCTTCAGTCCTGAGACTGGTTTGATGCAGCTCTCCATGCTACTCTATCCTGTGTAAGCTTCTTCATCTCCCAGTACCTACTGCAACATACATCCTTCTGAATCTGCTTAGTGTATTCATCTCTTGGTCTCCCTCTACGATTTTTACCCTCCACCCTGCCCTCCTATACTAAATTGGTAATCCCTTGATGCCTCAAAACATGTCCTACCAACCGATCCCTTCTTATAGTCAAGTTGTGCCACAAACTCCTCCCCAATTCTGTTTAATACCTCCTCATTAGCTATGTGATCTACCCATCTAATCTTCAGCATTATTCTGTAGCACCACATTTCGAAAGCTTCTATTTTCTTATTGTCTAAAATATTTTGCGTCCACATTTCACTTCCATACATGGCTACACTCCATACAAATACTTTCAAAAAGGACTTCCTGACATTTAAATCTATACTTGATGTTCACAAACTTTTCTTCTTCAGAAACGCTTTCCTTGCCATTGCCAGTCTACATTTTATATCCTCTCTACTCCGACCATCATCGGTTATTTTGCTCCCCAAAATAGCAAAACTCCTTCACTACTTCAAGTGTCTCATTTTCTACTCAATTCCCTCAGCATCACCCGACTTAATTCGACTACATTCCATTATCCTCGTTTTGCTTTTGTTGATGTTCATCTTATACCCTCCTTTCAAGACACTGTCCATTCCCTTCAACTGCTCTTCCAAGTGCTTTGCTGTCTGTGAGAGAATTACAATGTCATCGGCGAACATCAAAGTTTTTATTTCTTCTCCATGGATTCTAATACCTTCTCCGAACTTTTCTTTTGTTTCCTTTCTGTCACTTACTGTCACCTATCTAAGACAGTTCACGGGATGTGGCGTCATAAGCAGTGAGATGCATGAAAAACTGCCGCTTAATACACAGACGAAAGAACGAAATGGTACCACGCATAGTTCAGGTCATATGTCATAAACAATGAGGTGCGTGAGGAGCTGCCGCATCATGCATGAAGTCTTAGTACATTTATTCTTTAGTACTAAGACACTCATACAGTCCAGTCACGTTAAGGATGTCCCTTACACGAGACAAAACTTTTGACAGCTTTTACGTGCGAGGCTCAAACGGCTGTAGACGAAAACAGTAGCCGTCCATAGAGATATGAAGAGGCGTTTCCATAGTGAAATAGTTGAAGACAAGCGAAGCAGCTGCGCACAGCGTACACAAACTGTCCGGGATCTTGTGTCTTCAGAGACTGCATTTATACATCTGTACATTATGCATGTTTATTTATAAGACTGTTTCATAATTTCGAAGATATTTTGACGATAACATGCAAATGAATGTTTTCCGGAACTACACTGCAAACACAGTTTTTTTTTTGTTTTGTTTTCGCGCCTAATAGAGCATTGACAAAATGAATACCCGAGGTATGCTGGGTTTCTAAGTTCGTACTTTTATATAATAGACATGCAAAGGAATTAACAAAAAAAAAAACTAATGATTCAAGGGAAGAATACGTTAATGATAATTGCATGCAAAGTGTTTAATGCTAATGAACATTTGAACAGCGATGCGTCTGCCTTGCAACAGCCGTAGGACAATTGAGGCATGAAAGCAGTAGGAGACGAGACGTAAACATGAAAAGAGCATCAATTTATTCTGCGGAAATTTCGCGCTTACGGTGTAGTATAGTTTATCTAAATCATTTGTGTTCTGACTGCACATTATACATCAGACTGAACATTTATAATTGGATAACGGATTGAGCTTCTTGGAATGAATATGATTTTAGAAATCCGACCAGCTCTGAAATGACTGAAAGGAATTCAATAAAGATGAGTGTGCAGAACTTCTGGAACTTTACTCCAAAACCTGATTTTAAGTTGTACGATTACAACGTGTAGTGTGAAAGCGGTGGTTGCACGAAGGTTGTTCAGTTCACAAAAACATGTGTGCCCCTTGTGGAAGAAATGGAAAGAAAGGCTAGAAAAAATACAGTTGTTCAAAAGTACAATAATACTTCATATTCGCACAGTGACAAAAATGTAAATTAAATAGCTAACATATGTACATATTCCAGGCAACTGATGATGCCTTGCAGAAAATAAAGGCGAAACGCGTATGGCACTAAAATTGTGTTTTATTCAGTTGCTGTCAGACGGTCCACAAGTAAAAATTATCAATATACCGTAATATATATTAATTTCTTTGTTTGTTTCCTTACATACGGTATGTGATGAAAAGTATCTTGACACCTGGCTGAAAATGACGTACAAGTTCGTGGCTCCCTCTATCGGTGATACTTAGCCTTGATGACAACTTCCACTCTCGCAAGTATACGTTCAATTAGGTGCTGAAATATTTCTTGGGGAATGGCAGCCCATTCCTCACAGAGTGCTGCACTGAGGAGAAGTATCGATGTCGGTCGCTGAGGCGTCGCAAGAAATCGACGCTCCAAAACATCCCAAAGATGTTCTGTGCGATTCACGTCCAGGGATGTTACTGTGGTGTAACCACTCCGCCACAGGGCGTGCATTATGAACAGGTGCTCGATCGTGTTGAAAGATGCAGTCGCCATCCCCGAATTGCTCTTCAACACTGGGAAGCAAGAAGGTGCTTAAAACATCAATGTAGGCCTGTGCTGTGATAGTGCCACACAAAACAACAAGGGGTGCAAACCCCCTCCATGAAAAACTCGACCACACCATAGCACCACCGGCTCTTAATTTCACTGTTGGCACTATACGCGCTGGCAGAAGACGTTCACCTGGCATTCGCCATACCCACACGCTGTCATCTGATCGCCACATTGTGTACCGTGATTCGCCACTCCACACAACGTTTTTCCACTGTTCAGTCGTTCAATGTTTACGCTCCTTACACCAAGCGAGGCGTCGTTTGGCATTTACCGGCATGAGGTGTGGCTTATGAGCAGCCGCTCGACTATGAAATCCAAGTTTTCTCACCTCACGCATAACTGTCATTGTACTTGCAGTGGATCCTGGTGCAGTTTGGAATTCCTGTGTGAGGGTCCGGATAGATGTGTCTACCTATTACACCATACGACCCTCTACAAATGTTGGCGGCCTCTATCAGTCAACCGACGAGTTTGGCCTGTACGCTTTTGTGCTGTACGTGTCCATTCACGTATCCGCTCCGATATCACATCGGAAACTGTGTACACAGGAATGTTTAAGAGTGTGGAAATCTCGCGTACAGACGTATGACACAAGCAACACCGAATCACCGACCACGTCCTAGTTACTTCCGCGCAGCGCTCCATTCTACTCTCTCACGATGTCTAATGACTACTGAGGTCGCTGATATGGAGTACCTGGCAGTAGGTGGCAGCACAGTACACCTAATATAAAAAACGTATATCAAGATACTTTTGATCACATAGCGTATCTCTGAACAATTTCATTCACTTTTTACGTTGGTACCAATTACAAAATGCTTTTATAATAGTCAAGTGTTATTTTGCATCCGTAATTGAAACGGTAATAAAAGCTTCTTAAGCCAGATGTAAACCTATAGGCTAGACTTACGAAAATAGAATCACGAGGCATCTCTCCTACTCGTGGTGCGTCATCTTACTTATCCTAGGTGCAGAGTTGGCAAAATACAGCCTTTTTAGATACTCTTTAAAATTCCAATTTTTTTTATCTATTTACAAAACCAATTTATTCTCAAAGACCTAAAATGTACACAGGTGGCAAGCACTTATAATAATATATATGCGCATTTACGGTATTTAGGCAATGTTTTCAAAATATGTACCACACATCGTCGTTTTACCTAATGTATACAACAACGTTTAGAGGTGATAAAGAAAAGCACTTTTCGTGTGACAAAAAAGTCACAGGTGCCCCATTTCTTCCCTAGGTTGTCATGGCAGTAATGCTCAGAGACGTTGTTCAAACTGCCATGTGATGAATGTTGTATCAGATATGTTGAAGAAAATATTATCTATTTACGTCAACATACATCCGGCACATGCATGCTAATGAATGTCTAACACGCTAAAAACAGTCGAGTGTTTCACGCATAACGACTGCAACTTCAGCCAGACAGACAACCTACTCTTTTGTAGTGTCTCTCGACGTACTGTACAGCAAACGCTTCATCCATCCCAACAAAAATTAGCTGATAGAAGGCATCACCACATTTTTCGTCAATGTCAGGCATGATTTAGATAATGTTTTACCCAAACCGGGGAGAGTCATATTGTACCGTGGCCACCAAATTCTACTGACCTCACTCCTAATAGAAAATCTTTAGGTATTTTAGTTTATAAAAGAATGTGTGTAGTGAAAATTCGAATCGGAAAAGTAACGTGTGCTCGGGAATATATATAGGGTCTTCAGAAATTCCCGTCACAGACTTCTAGGACTTGTAGAGGCGAGTGAGTCCATAATATTTCTAATAGGAACTCATGTCCGGCAACGTACCATATCCGTTCTTCCGCGGTTTCAATTTACAGGCTTTAGGCGTCAACGAAAATTTAGGTCCACTCACCAAGTTTCAAGTACGTTCTACAAATGTTCGATGTTTGTGTGCTTGGTCTCACAGTATACATCCAAATGGTAATCCAGTTCCGTCCATGTGTTCCCTGCAATGTTTCCATCAGTATCCGTCACAGCTGCAGTGATGGATTCCAGCAGGTGTCGTAGCATTGTTGGCATTATGTGTACAATAAATGTGTTCTTAACATAAACCCACAGGAAGAAACAAAATGACGTGAGATCCCGCGACATGGGGAATAATGGCAACAGAGGCACATCACCAGACCAGCGCGTCCTATCCAGGGGTGTGGCAGCTCTATGAGACGGACAGTTATCCTCTAGTGAGATGGTTCAAATGGCTCTAAGCACTATGCGACTTAACATCTGAGGTCATCAGTCCCCTAGATGGTTAAAATGTTTCTGAGCACTATGGGACTTGACATCTGTGGTCGTCAGTCCCCAAGAACTTAGAACTACTTAAACCTAACTAACCTAAGGACATCAAACACATCCATGCCCGAGGCAGGATTCGAACCTGCGACCGAAGCAGCAGCGCGGTCCGGACTGAAGCGCCGAGAACCGCTCGACCACACAGGCCGGCTCTAGTGAGATGGATCCCCGTCCTGTTGAAAGATTAAAGTCGATGAGTATGCAGTCAAAATCGTTTGCTCGATGAAGGAAAAAAGGGTCATAAATCATTGTTTTGGATATGGCACAAAAGACATTCACTTTTGGCTTACGCACATCCGTCGTTCCAGTAGCGCATACTCTCACACTGTGAATATTCTCGTATCCCGACGAATGGAAAGTCACCTCGTCGCTCAATGTCAATGTCACCCTACAGCCATCATCATCTTTAATAGCCTACTGCATTCGGGTGCAATACTCCGATTGGCAGGCATAATCGTCTGGACTCAAGTGTTCTAACATTTGCAGGCGATAGGGTTCGAAATGCAACTCCGCGCAAGACATTCCATACTGCTATCTGCGAAATACTCAGTTCATGGCTACCAAAAATGTTTGATTTTGCGGGCTGCGCACACAGCCCTGTCTCACGCGCACCTCGATGTCCTTTTAAGACATGCCGTCGACGCGTTCTTTTCTATTTACACAGACAACGAGTACTCGAAACTGTCGAAGCCAACTCAAAATGCTCTGGTGACCAGGTGTAGCCTTTCCTTGTAAGCGTACGAATGTACGCTGAACGATCGTAACCGACAAACACTTCGCATGTTCTAACACATGAAAACTACTCCATGGCCCCCTCTGCTCTGCCGCCATTACGTGTGCACGCAAGCAACAAGACGAATCCCTTAAGCTTGGTGAGTGTACCTTTGTTTTCTTCTGCCACTCGCCTTTGTACGTTGTATGACAGCAGGAATACTTGCGTGGTTATTTCACGCGCCCTGACTCTGATGTTTCTACGTGTAATATTGCCATTCATGAAAAACATTCCAGGGGGTATTTTCCAAGAGGATAACGCTCGCGCACAAACCGCTGTTGTAACCCAGCATGCCCAGCAAGGTGCCGACATGATGCATTGGCCTGCTCGATCATCAGATCTGTCTGCTGTCGAGCACATATGGGACATCATCTGACAACAACACCACTGTCAAGCACAGTAAACATTAACCGTCTCTGTATTGGTGGACCATATGCAACAGGCATGCAACTCCATCGCACAAACTGACATTCAGCACCTGGACAACATAATGCATGCACGTTTGCATGCTTGCTATCGACTTTCTGGCGGTTTCACTGGTTATTACTGTACCAGCATATCACATTAGTAGTGGCTTAACTCGCGCTTACGTTAACCTGTGATCTTGCAATGTTAGTCACTTAATAAGTCACCTAGACAATTAGGTTCCCGAAATTTAATTAATCTTCATGAATTATTCTTTGATGCTTCGATTTTTTCCGTGAGAGTCTATCTATCGCTTGCGCGTTTGTCCCGCATTTAGCGCGGGGTTGGCGTGGTTAAATCGGATTTGGCATGTTAATTTGTAGGCCGGGTACCCTTCCTGCCGCCACCACGTACGTCCCAGGACAGAATTCGATAATGTAGAGATTGCAATGCTATATAGTAGACTACTGACTGTTATGGTCGGAGGTACCGTCTTTCAAACAATTTATAGAGACATATTAGCCGTTCGTCCAGAAGATATGAATGTTCTGTTGTAAGTTCCTACTAAGTTTACAATGCGGCGCTTTAATTATGATGTGCTTATGAATGATGTTAATGATTAGTAAAATCACACATAACAATAATCACTGGAACATCGACATTTGTAGTTGCTGACACGCCCAGTAATCAATTATAGGAAAAGAAGGATGTTAGATGTTCAGTGTACTGTCATTAGAGAGGCATGTAATGACATTATGTCCGAAAGTGGGCAGTAAATCTTAGGAGTAACGACTTTTGATTGATGGTGAGCCACTTCACCTCTTTCACAACAATTACATGACTTCTGGCATAGAGTGACTGCAGAGGTGTCATCAAGTCTCAATGTTTTATAACTCATTATTTCGGCACTCGCAAACGTGAATTTCTGCGTGAAATTGCATTGAGTTTGCGATGAACACGAACGAGAAAAGCGTTTATCTGTTCATTCTTTTCCAACAACATTATGGCTTAGATTAGATTAGATTAGAGATTAGGTTAGTTTTTCGTTCCATAGATCCGTACTGAGGAGATCCTTGTGGATGTGAAACATGTCACTTTTTTTTAAGCTGAAATAACAATACTAATAGTTGAGTATATACAATACAACATTTGTTGCTATTAAAAATTCGCCAATGGAGTAGAAGGATTTGGCCACTAGTAAGTCTTTCAGGCTTCTTTTAAACTGATCTTCATTTGTAACTAAATTTTTTATGTTTGCTGGCAAATTATTGAAGATGAGTGTTCCTGAGTAGTGGACCCCTTTTTGAACTAAAGTAAGTGGTTTTAGGTCCTTGTGCAGATCATTTTTGTTCCTGGTATTGTATGTATGAACTGCGCTGTTTGTTGGAAAAAGAGATATATTATTTAGGACAAATTTCATTAAGGAGTAAATATACTGAGAGGCAGTAGTTGGTATACCCAGTTCTTTGAAGAGGTTTCTACAGGAAATCCGTGAATTTACTCCACAAATAATACGTATTACCCACTTTTGGACTCTGAAAACTTTTGCTTGACTTGAAGAATTACCCCAAAATATACCATAAGATGTTATGGAATGAAAGCAGGCAAAGTATGGAAGCTTTTTCATTTTTATGTCGCCTATGTCTGCTAACACTTGAATTGCAAATACAGATTTGTTAAGGCGTTTCTGCAGCTCTGTGGTGTGCTCCTCCCAACTGAATTTATTATCAAGTTGTAATTCCAGGAATGTAAGACTGTCAACCTCTTCTATCTGCTCTTCTTCATACTTTATGCATATCCTGGGTGGAAATCTCTTACAGGTTCTGAATTACATATAGGGAGTCTTTTCGAAGTTTAATGTCAGTGAGTTCGTTTTAAACCATTTATTAATATCCATGAAAATATCATTAGTAGATCTTTCTAGAACTACACGCGACATACTATTTATTGCAATACTTGTGTCATCCGCAAACAAAACGAACTCTGCTTCTGGCAGTGTAACTGATGAGAGATCATTAATGTACACCAAAAAAAGCAGTGGCCCTGAAATGGATCCTTGTGGGACACCACATGTAATTTCTTCCCATTCCGAATTCCTCTGATTCCAACTACGCTTTCACACTGACCTCAAACTTTTACCTCAGAGTAGCGTCATCTCGTTCTTCGTGTTCATAGCAGCTACAGAAGACATAGAACAGAAGAAAAGAGAGGCGCCCTCTGCTGCAGCCCGGATCAAGACTCCCATTATGGAGGCTGCTCTGCTCGCAAGTAGGTCAACAGGATAAATCGTTTCCGTGCCGACGCGGCTGATGCATTTCCCTTGTCTTCGCTGTGACTATTGCGCGGCAACAAGAACGAATCACCTCCCAGTAACTCTCTTCCTTACTTTAACGCGGCACAGATCCGCTGCAAAGCGTAATTCACGAAGTACTTAGCTCACGTAGCCGTTCAGCCAACACACGGTAGTGTTTCAAGATTTTCTTTCTTTTAACATTAGTTAACCTACTAGATCAATGCGACAAACCGTGACATCCTCCTTGATGGAATACCTTCGTTTCAGACTAGCATTTGCACCCAACGTCCTCAATTATTTGTTGGATGTACTCCAATCTGTAACTTCTTCTACAGTTTTTACACTCTACAGCTACCGCTGGTAACATGGAAATTAATCTGTGGTGCCTTAACATAATATCCCAACATCCAGCCTCTTATTATCATTCCTTATGTTCCATTCTAAGTCGATTCAGCGATGCACCTTGCCATACTCATTGTCTTATTCTTATTCTCAGAAGTTTCTTAGAGTAGGACCGGTACTGGATACTAGCAGATACCTATTGGCCAGCAATACTGTCTTTGTCCATAATAGTCTGCATCTTTGCCCTGCTTGCTTCGTCCATCGTACAGTACTTTGCTTTTGAGATGGCAGATTGCTATATTTCGTTATTAGTTATTCTCCAACATTGGCGTTAATTTTACCACTGATCTCTCCTTTCCCTCACAAAATTTCTCCTTTCTTCGGTTGATTTTCAATTTGTACTCTATATCCAGTAGTGTGTTAATTCCATTAAACAAGTCCTGTAATTCTTCTTCACTTTTACTGAGAAGCATATCGTCATTAGCGAATACTATCACTGATATTCTCTAACCTTGGTGTCAATTTGTTCCAAAACCTTCTTTCATTGCCGTTATTGCTTCTTAGATGTATAGATTGAACAGTATGGGCGAAAGACTACAAACGGTCAACATTTTTAAACCGAGCTCTTCGGTTTTGGCCTTCTGGTATTATTCTTCCCGCTCGGTTCTTGTACAGTCGGTGAAGAAATTCGCGAACATTACTACAGGTTGAATTCTAAAAACTGTGCGAGCATTGACACACTGCTCTGGATAATGTGAGAGGATATATTGCTGTTGATTAACCTATCTGTTACGTTTATCTATTGCTATTTCGTATGCACTGCAATAATACAAAGAATAAATTATTACTTATCATAATAATGTTACAAAAAAGTCTTTTCTTATGAAACAGAGCATCCGAAATTGTCACTAATTAACAGGATAATACGCAAAATTTGGGCCACGTAGGATTAGCCGAGCGGTCTCGGGCGCTGCAGTCATGGACGGTGCGGCTGGTCCCGGCGGAGGTTCGAGTCCTCCCTCGCGGATGGGTGTGTGTGTGTTAGTCCTTAGGATAATTTATGTTAAGCAGTGTATAAGCTTAGGGACTGATGACCTTAGCAGTTAAGTCCCATAATATTTCACACACATTTGAACACATTTTTGAACGCAAATTCGACTTCAAAACATTTAGTGCCTACTAACAGTGAACGGTGACACTGAAGAAGCACTACAGGGAAGACAGTCACTGTGGAAATGTAGCGGGAGGTGTACATACATAACGAAACACTGTTAAACATTCATTCAGTACCACAATTAAGTCAATATACGAGGGCTGTCCAGAAAGTAAGTTACGATTGATCGCGAAATGAAAATCACAGTGAAAATCAGAAATGTTTCATTTGTAACAGTTAGCTACACCTTTCAGCTACTTCTCTACGTAGTCGCCGCTCTGACTCAGATATTCGTCGAAGCGTTGTACCAACTTTCCAAATCCCTCATCATAGAAGGCAGCCGCCAGTGCTTTCCGCCAATTCTCTACGCTGGCCTAAAGCTCGTTGTCTGTGCCAAAATGTTGTCTTCATAGCCAGCGGTTCGTTTGAGCAGAGATGAAACTCAGTGGGAGACAATTACGGGCTGTATTGTGGGTAACCAAACATTTCCAATTGAAACGATGCAGGAACATCTTAATTGCCCCTGTAGAATGAGGCTGAGAATTGTCTTGAAGAAGAAACCGCACGACAGTTATGTAATGTTGTTTGCATAGCTTCAGGGGAAAATTCTCACCAGGCCCTCGTACTTGGGGGGAGACACTATTTTCTATAATATCTTTACGCGCTAAGACCTCAGGAATGAAAAGAGCGACATAATTCTACCTAGAGTCATACTAGAGACACTGCCCAACATATATTTGCAAAGCTTTATCGGATTTTCATAGCCGTTTCCATTTCGCGACCGATCGTAACTTACTTTCTGGACAGCCCTCGTATTTGACAGAAACAGAAGAAGCAGGTATTAACGCGTGTGCAATCCTGCCAGTTTTTCACTTTTAGATCTATATGATGGAGAATCAAGGTAGCGACAAAACTTACGGGGCAGAAGTTGTCTTATGGTTTCTTTCCTGGTTGGCACACGAGAGGAATTGGTGGCGGGCCACATCAAACCAGTCAGAACACTGATGACCTCAAAAAAAAAAAAAAAAAAGTGGGTAGCCAATAAAGCTGTAAGTTGCACTGTTGATGATAATTTTAGAGGAATCTGTTTACACTTGAAAATGCACGTTATATTCATTATTTCCGACATCAACAAAAACCAAAATAGTACCTTGAGAAAATTATAGTCTTATTTTCGAAGTCCTTCACCAGATGGTGATAGTCAATCGTCGAAGTAATCTAATGACTGTGCTTCTGTAGATCGTGAATAATAAAACGCAGCACAAGGTCTCGCCCTAGACTGATTTTTCAGTGTGTCGTAGCGAACGAACTTTGACCTGCCGCCTCAGCGTGATTGCTTGCCGTTCCACCTACAACAACCTGCAAAGTCGCCACTAGTACCACATACCGTTTTGGAGACCTCGGTACCTCCCTGACTCAGGGCCTGTTCTGTTCGCTTCATTTGTTCAAAAGCCTGAATGACGGATAAATATTTCTTAAGTGTCAGATTACTAAAATAGATAAGGCCCTTCCGCAACATACACTTAAGAGCCAGAGAAACCAGTATAGGCATGTGTATTCAAGTACAGAGATACGTAAACGTGCAGGAAAGGCTTCTGCGGTCCCCAACCCCTACATAAGACATGTGTCTGGCGCAGTTGTTAGATCAGTTACTACTGCTACAATGGAATGTTACCAAGATGTGAGTTTGAACGTGCCGTTGAAATCGGCGCACGAGTAATGGGATACAACATCCCCGAGGTAGCGATGAAGTCGGGATTTTCCCGTACGACCATTTCAAGCGTGTACTGTGAATGTCTGGAATCTGTTAAAACATTCAATCTACAACATCGTTGCGGCCGGAAAGAGATCCTGCAAGATTGGGACCAACGATAGCTGAAGAGAATCTTCCAACGTGACAGAAGTGCAACCCTTCCACAAATTGCTGCAGATTTCAATGCTGGGCCATCAACAAGTGTCAGAGTGCGAACCACTCAACGAAACATAGTTGATATGAGCTTTCGGAGCCGAAGGACCATTCGTGTACCCTTGATGACTGCATCACACAAAGATTTACGCACAGCCAGGGCCCGTCGACACCGACATTGGACTTTTGAGGACTGAAGCATGTTGCTTGGTCGGACGAGTCTTGTTTCAAATTGTATCGAGCGGATGGACTTGTATGAGTATGGTGACGGCCTTATGAATCCGTGAACCCTGCATGTCAGCAACGTGCTGTTCAAAAGAGATTTCCTCCTCCTCTGACTCTTACGTATTTATGGACAGCCTTGCAGGACTCATGGTGTCAGTTCTCTCCAGCACTACTGTGTCTACTTAGTCGAGTCGATGCCACGTCGTGTTGCGGCACTTCTGCACTCTCGCTTGAGTCCTATTCGTTATTAGACCTGTGCACTACTTTGTTTGGGTCTTCAGTGTAATGTCCAACATGTGAACAATGAGCATGATCGTGACCGCTATACCTGGAGGAAAGTGTACAGAAGGGATTTTCACACTAGAATTAACAATTCTTGGCTACACATTCCTGGAGGGTTTGCCTATGCAACCACTTAACACACCCGGACTGCATGTGGCTATGACTACGTGGCAGGTTTTCTCTGTAAAGGCACATTTTTAAAAATCTAAAGAAATATGGCCTGATGCCTTCGAGTGTTTTTCCGGGACCGTTTGCCGTTTTATTTACGCATTTGTCAATCTCGCAGCCCTCAGCGATCACGCCACATGAGCGTCTGCGACAGCAACACTGAGAAAGCATTAGTATCTTATGCTGCTTCACGTCACATTCATATTTCGTCGAATGGTTTTGAACAGACGATAGTTGTTCCCCCTCCAAGGGGGTGAGATCACATTCAGTGGGGTTGAAGCTCCGTTACATCCGTCGAGAAGGGCTTAAACGACGAGAAGTTATGAAGAACGTTGTCCTGTTGTTCATTGCACTGCGAATTGTGTGGGAATCCGCGTCCCAGGGATCGGTTTCATCGAAGCCCCTTATTTAAGACAACGGCATGATATCAGTGATAGGGGTCGCGTTACTGACCTCCATTACAGAGGCGTCAGATCGCGGTGTGGGTTAGAGGTACCGTGACAGCCTTCTCATAGCGTGACACGTCCACAGTGGCGTTGGGAAAGAGTATGGTGAAATTTGGTGACAATTTTTCATCATTAACCAACCCATTTTAAACTTCACATGAACTTCAGCGTCCTCTTTCGCATGGTTTCACTTATTGTATGAAGCTCCATCGAGCATGCAGGTGACGTAGCTGGGACACTTTTGCACCATTACAGAGAAATGTTATAGGCATCTATGAGCAGAATAAAAATACTGAAATGAGGTGGAGCACCTATGATAAATCTTAAACAAAGCTTCTATCATCTAACAGTTTTAGGTCATTTCGGTCTTATGACCTACTCTAGAAATAAAAACTGGGCGAATACAGCTAGACTTGACAGTAACACGAAATTTGGGGAGCACAATTCTATGATTACACACATTTTTCAGTAAATAATTATTTTGTTTGGGACATTTGCTTTATGATAGCCTGACGGTATGTTAATGAAACAAGTTTCCTCGCAGAAGTGATAAAATTTTAAACCACAGCATAAATGACACGTGATTTGACACTTCACAGTCTGGCGTCTTAGAGGTAAAACGAGATGAAATACCACACACATACATCAAAAACTGTACAGGATGGCGGTGTGCGTTATGAAATGAATAGAGTAATTTTTGGATAAAGGTCATTTATTGGCGAAAGCATGTTGAAAGGGGTTACATAGGCCTAGGGAGGTAAGGGTGAGCCAGAGCGTAGAGTATGGCGCACCATAGTTCGCGAAGGTAACGAAAGTGGTCGTCTGCCGAAACCAAGTCCACAGTGCCGCAGCACCGGGAGAAGCGGGAGATGTTCAATGCTACAGGGAGCGCATCCGACTCGCGGGTGAGCAAGAATACAACAGTGTGGTCCCGGCGACGGGCGGCCGGGTATATTCGACGCACCACGCGGCTTCCTCCGCCCTGATTGGTCGGGATCGAGAAAACCGTGCGGGCGGCATGGAACTTTCCAGAGCGTCGCCTGCTGAGTGACGCCTGGGGCGGCGTTACCTCGTAAGCACATGAGAGAGGTGCGTGGCCATGGTGCCCTACATCGGTGCTGACTTCCTGTTACTAGACCGTGGGATGAAAGAATTTACAGGCAGCTAAGACTGCCGGCCGTGGCTTGGCCGCAATGGTAAAATGAAGTTACCGCTTGGAGGCTCATATAATAAAGTAAAATCCCCTATTGTCTGGCTCATCCTTTAGGAAACATTGATAATATCTCGCAATAGACTCAAATGCTAAATGCACAAGTTTCCACACGAAGTCACTGAAAAGAAGGACCGCTTAAAATAGCAAGAAAGCTTAAGGACCAAAGATTAAAAATAATGCGCGACTACGATCTAGGAAGGCTATTCAGAAAGTAAGATTCGATCGGTCACGAAATGGAAATAACAACGAAAATGAAAAATGTTTTATTTACAACAGTTAGCCTACACCTTCCGCCTACTTTTTTTACAGTCGCCGCTCCGGCTGAGGCAGTTGTTGTGCCATTACACCAACTTTCCAGTACCCAGTACCCCCGTCACAGAAGGCGGCCCCCTGAGCCTTCTGCTAATTCTGTACGCTGATCTGCAGCTTGTGGTCTGTGCCAAACGCTGCAGCTGCGTCCTCGTTGCCTCTGTAGTGTACAACCGAGTATTGTCATGAAGAATGAAATGCATGACAAATACGTTGTGTGGGCTACAAGAAATCGGGCTACGTCTGTCACAGGCACTCATAGATGATGGGAGACAATATTTTCTAGTCGTCTTGAGGTACTAAATGTACGTTCAGAAGTGAAAGAGCGAGGTGACGCTGTCAACAGGCACGCTAGAGACACTGTCCTACACATCTATGGTTTCCATTGCGGACCTTGTATTGTATGGAACTGGGGACCTAGAAACGACGGAGAGGCTTCGTCCCTGCCGTAACCCTCTGTGGTTCACAACCCCATAGCAGGCTACAGCAGTCCACGAACCCCACCGCCGCCACACACCGAACATTGGGTTATTGTGCGTTTCGGTCCCCAGATGAACCTCCCGTTACCCCCCCCCCTCCCCCTCCTCCACCACTCCCCGGGAAAGTCTCACAGCACACGAGTGTGGTAGAGTAATTATGGTGTACGCGTAGGCGGAGAAAGTGCTTGCGCAGCAATCGCTGACATAGTGTAACTGATGCGGAATAAGGGGAACCAACCCGCATTCGCAGAGGCAGATGGAAAACGGCCTTAAAAACCATCCTCAGACGGGCCAGCACACTGGACCTGGACATTAATAAGCCGGGCGGATTCGTACCGGAGACCGGCACGCCTTCCCGCCGGAAAGCAGTGCGTGGGACCACACGACTAACCGGGCGGACATTTCGGACCTTCCCTTCCGAACAGCTCTCGTAATACAATGCGGGTGGAAATCATTAGAAAACTGGTGGGGAAACATCGATGCATACAACTGAAGATGGTACTGCGTGGAAAAGTCTGTTGAAGGGGTTAATGCAGCCTCGGATTCTGTATCCCGCCTGGAAGGCGGCGCGTGGGTCTGCTCCTGTGATCTGCAAAATAGGTCGAAAGAAAGTTCAAATGGTTCAAATGACTCTGAGCACTATGGGACTTAACATCTGAGGTCATCAGTCCCCTAGACTTGGAACTACTTAAACCTGAATAGCCTAAGGAAACACACACATCCATGCCCGAGGCAGGATTCGAACCTGCGACCGTATCAGCAGCGCGATTCCGGGCTGAAGCGCCTAGCCACTAGGCCACAGCGGCGAATGAAGGAAGCGAGAGGTAAAGCCCTTCGGTACTGCGTGTAAGTTTAAAGATGTTTACAATAGGCAAAAACATGTTTATAAATGGTTAAATCACTTTGTGATGATGAGCGTGTTGGTGCGAAGCCGTATGCCGCCGTAAGTAGCACCAAGCCTCAATAGCACTCTAGCCCACTCTGATAGTTGAAGCGATGTTTCCAGGTCGTCTGCTCTTGATCAGCTGGGCAGAAAGTGAAGCGGTGCTCGGTGAGCTCCACAGCGTGGGCTAGAGAGCGCTGTGGTCGGCGTCGTTGGTCCGCTCTCGTAGTGCCAGCCTGCGAGTGTGCACCTACGCTATGGCATCGAAACTATCGATACCATATCGGACACCAAATGACTCATAATTATGATGGTTATGATTCATAGGAGGTGAAAAAATAACCTTCCTGCAGTGATTCCCGTGTAGTTACAAGACCATGATCATGTGCCAAACTTCATCTACCTCATTATACACTCCTGGAAAGGGAAAAAAGAACACATTGACACCGGTGTGTCAGACCCACCATACTTGCTCCGGACACTGCGAGAGGGCTGTACAAGCAATGATCACACGCACGGCACAGCGGACACACCAGGAACCGCGGTGTTGGCCGTCGAATGGCGCTACCTGCGCAACATTTGTGCACCGCCGCCGTCAGTGTCAGCCAGTTTGCCGTGGCATACGGAGCTGCATCGCAGTCTTTAACACTGGTAGCATGCCGCGACAGCGTGGACGTGAACCGTATGTGCAGTTGACGGACTTTGAGCGAGGGCGTATAGTGGGCATGCGGGAGGCCAGGTGGACGTACCGCCGAATTGCTCAACACGTGGGGCGTGAGGTCTCCACAGTACATCGATGTTGTCGCCAGTGGTCGGCGGAAGGTGCACGTGCCCGTCGACCTGGGACCGGACCGCAGCGACGCACGGATGCACGCCAAGACCGTAGGATCCTACGCAGTGCCGTAGGGGACCGCACCGCCACTTCCCAGCAAATTAGGGACACTGTTGCTCCTGGGGTATCGGCGAGGACCATTCGCAACCGTCTCCATGAAGCTGGGCTACGGTCCCGCACACCGTTAGGCCGCCTTCCGCTCACGCCCCAACATCGTGCAGCCCGCCTCCAGTGGTGTCGCGACAGGCGTGAATGGAGGGACGAATGGAGACGTGTCGTCTTCAGCGATGAGAGTCGCTTCTGCCTTGGTGCCAATGATGGTCGTATGCGTGTTTGGCGCCGTGCAGGTGAGCGCCACAATCAGGACTGCATACGACCGAGGCACACAGGGCCAACACCCGGCATCATGGTGTGGGGAGCGATCTCCTACACTGGCCGTACACCACTGGTGATCGTCGAGGGGACACTGAATAGTGCACGGTACATCCAAACCGTCATCGAACCAATCGTTCTACCATTCCTAGACCGGCAAGGGAACTTGCTGTTCCAACAGGACAATGCACGTCCGCATGTATGCCGTGCCACCCAACGTGCTCTAGAAGGTGTAAGTCAACTACCCTGGCCAGCAAGATCTCCGGGTCTGTCCCCCATTGAGCATGTTTGGGACTGGATGAAGCGTCGTCTCACGCGGTCTGCACGTCCAGCACGAACGCTGGTCCAACTGAGGCGCCAGGTGGAAATGGCATGGCAAGCCGTTCCACAGGACTACATCCAGCATCTCTACGATCGTCTCCATGGCAGAATAGCAGCCCGCATTGCTGCGAAAGGTGGATATACACTGTACTAGTGCCGACATTGTGCATGCTCTGTTGCCTGTGTCTATGTGCCTGTGGTTCTGTCAGTGTGACCATGTGATGTATCTGACCCCAGGAATGTGTCAATAAAGTTTCCCCTTCCTGGGACAATGAATTCACGGTGTTCTTATTTCAATTTCCAGGAGTGTACATAATTTACTCGAGACCACTAGTAATATCTGAAAACTCCGAAGTTGCTCCTCTAGTCATTCAGTGTGATGCTACATCAGAAAATCAGTATTGCAGTACATGCATAGTTACGTTATTGGATTAAGTGAATGACTTTGACTTCCTACCAGTGCGTCATGAAAATCAGTATGACGTGCGTTGGTTAGTGAAGACTGTCTTTCTCTTTCGGATGAAAAATGTTGCCGCTAGCTGTCTTGGGACCTGGAGGTCACCCAAGCAGTGATGCAGGAACCGATTGTATTATTTTCGGGAGACAGCACTGCATACTTCCTTACTTCCACGGAAAACGGGTTGAAAGTGACGATGTTGACTGGTACGTTGCAGGATACTACCAATAAGGCGTACCTTGCTTGAATTGAACTTTTCTTCATGTTAGGACCGGAGATGTGGTCGCTCCTGCAGTTGAGGCCACAGGTCCCACGTTGGCGTAGTGATCCACAGCAGCAGGTCACCTTGGGCAGCAGCGTGCCCTGGTAGCGTGACCCTCTGATGTTAGCGGGACAGCAGTGTCTGTCGCTGATGAATGGAAGCCAAGCTGAAACTGCCTGCCTGCCTCTGGCCTCAGAATACGACGTAGCAAAGGATGTGCTCAGTATGATCAATGCCGAAGACATGTACCCGCCCTAAGCAGTGACGAGCTACAAGTTGTCAAAAAGGACCAGAATGGAGCGACAGGATATCCAGGCAGCTACCAGTCCAGACCCATAGACACGTATCACCAAGAAGGTGAAAGCCTCAGGAGGTAGCCTCTCAACAGGTGACTAAATTGTGAATATGTCAGACAGCCCACATACAATCTTCTGGTCAGACTGAAGCCGGTAGCTTGTGGAGCCTAAGTTCAGTGTAGGTGACTGACTTTATAGCTGTGTGATGGAAATGAACTTCGTAATTTAGATAGATACTGGCACTGGAATTGTAGCTCGGCATCAGGTACACATATGGAAACTGTCTGAGGACAGCTGAGCACACTGAAGAAGCATGTATGGTATTGTATGTATTGTATGTTAATCGGGGACCTAGAAACGACGGAGAGGCTCCGTCCCCGCCGCAGCCGCAGTGGTCCACAACCCCACGACGACTACCGCAGTCCACTTCACCCCTCCGCCGCCCCACACCGAACGCAGGGTTATCGTGCGGTTCGGCCCCCAGTGGACCCCCCAGGGAACGTCTCACACCAGACGAGTGTAACCCCTGTGTTTGCGTGGTAGAGTAATGGTGGCGTACGCGTACGTGGAGAACTTGTTTGCGCAGCAATCGCCGACATAGTGTAACTGAGGCGGAATAAGGGGAACCAGCCCACATTCGCCGAGACAGATGGAAAACCGCCTAAAAACCATCCACAGACTGGCCGGTTCACTGGAGCTCGACACAAATGCGCCGGGCGGAACGTTTTCGTCGATTGACAAGCAGGGGCAACACACCGAAACCGAGAAATTCGACATGAAACATGAATGTCTTTCCCAGTACTACAAGGGATCTTGGTATTTCGCTCTTGCATAACCAGGCAACTGTGTGTTGGCATTTTCAAAAGCTACTATTCTAGCGAGGAAAAAAAATAAGAAAACGAAGCTGTAACAGCCAAGCCATAATCTAAGTAATTGTACATCACAGTTAGAATACTGAGCATGAAAAATACTCTCAGGATGGGTGAAAACTTTGAGAATCTCGATCTGGTGGCTAACAACTTTCAAGTCACTGATGAAAGTGCCACTAAAGCAGAGTTATTATCCACGGTTTTCCGAAACTCCTTCACCAAAGAAGCGAAGTCAGTATTCCTGAATTCCAATCAAAAACATCTAAGAAGATGAGAAACATAGAAGCAGGTATTCTCGGTGTAGCAAAGCAGCTTAAATCACTTAATAAACCTTCCGGTCCAGACTGTATACCAGTCAGGTCCCTTTCAGAGTATGCTGATAGCCACATATTTAGCAATTATATACAGAAAAATATGCACCTAAAGACTGGAAAATTGCTCAAGTCACACCAATACCAAAAAGGGGAAGTATGGGTATTCCGCTGAATTGCAGGCCCATACCACAAACATCAATTTGCTGTAGGGTTTTGGAACATATATTGTGTTCGAGCATTATGAATTACCTTGAAGAAAACGCTTTACTGACATGTAGCCAGCACGGATTTAGAAAATATCGTTCTTCTGGAACACAACTAGCTCTTTATACTCATGAAGTAATAAGTGCTCTATGATTCCATATTTCTAGATTTCCAGAAGGCTTTCGACACAGTTCCTCACAAGCCGCTTCTAACCAAACTGCGTGCCTATGTCATATCGCCTCAGTTGTGCGACTGGATTCGTGATTTCCTGTCAGAAAGGACACAGTTCGTAGTAATAGACGGAAAGCCATAGACTAAAACAGAAGTTAATATCCGGCGTTCCCCAAGGAAGTGTTATAGGCGCTCTGCTGTTAGTGACATATTAAGGACATAGGAGACATTCTGAGTAGCCTTCTTAGATGATGCTTTACCGTCTTGTAAAGTCACCAGATGACCAAAACGAACTGCAAAATGATTTTGATAAGATATCTGTATGGTGCGAAAAGCGGCAGCTGTCCTTGAATAAAGAAAAGTGTGAAGTTATTCACATGAGTACTAACAGAAATCATCTAAAATTCGTTGACACCTTAAGTCACACGAACCCGAAGGCTGTAAATACAACTAAATGCTTATCGATTACAGTTACAAATAACCTAAATAGGAATGATCACGTAGATAATGATGTGGCTAGAACAAACCAAAGACTGCGGTTCATTGGCAGAACACTTAAAAGGTGCAGCAGGTCTACTAAGGAGAATGCTTACACCACGATTGTCCGCCCTATTCTGGAGTATTGCTGTGCGGTGTAGGATCCGCATCAAGTGGGAATGATGGATGACATCGAAAAAGGTCAAAGAAGGGCAGCTCGTTTTGTATTTTTGCGAAATAGGGGAGATAGTGCCAAAGACGTGATACGCAAATTGAAGTGCCAATCATTAAAACAAAGGCGTTTTTCGTTGTGACGGGATCTTCTCATGAAATTTCAATCAGCAGTTTTCTCCTCCGGTTGCAAAAACAGTCTGCTGGAACCCACCAAACATAGGGAGAAATGATCATCACGAAAAATTAAGAGAAATCAGGGCTTGCACAGAAAAATTTAAGTGCTCGTTTTTCCCGCTGGCCTTGCGCGAGTCTAACGGTAGTGAGACAGCTTGAAAGTTGTTCATTGGGCCCACTGTCAGGCAATTTATTGTGAATACCAGATTAAACACGTGAAGTGAAACATGAACGATAAAGAGTTTGGACAAGAAGAGAATAGAAGCTTTCGAAATGTGGTGCTACAGAAGAATGCTGAAGATTAGACGGGTAGATCACATAACTAATGATGAAGTATTGAATAGAATTGGTGAGAAGAGGAGTTTGTGGCACAGCTTGACAAAAAGAAGGGACCGGTTAGTAGGACATTTTCTGAGGCATCAAGGGATCACAAATTTAGCATTGGAGGGCAGCGTGGAGGGTAATAATCGTAGAGGGAGACCAAGGGATGAATACACTAAGCAGATTAAGAAGGATGTAGGTTGCAGTAGGTACTGGGAGATGAAGAAGCTTGCACAGGATAGGATAGCATGGAGAGCTGCATCAAACCAGTCTCAGGACTGAAGACCACAACAACAACAACCAGAGTAAACACGTAGACATAGACTTTTTTTCCACTATTCCAGAAACGAACTCTACACGTCATGCAAATCTCTGTAGATGTTAATCCTGAGAAAGCAACTGCTGGAATATAGAATTACACTGTAGGAAATGAAGTTTGAATAGAGAATCGCAACACGTGATGAAATGTTTCGTCTCTCCATAGAAAGGTTGACGGCATTAAGCTCTTTAGACGACGGCTGATGAGCGTGTGTAGGGTCGAATCCTATTATTTCGAAACGCGCATCTGTGTTAACAGCGAAGTGAGAGCAGGTGAGGTTGATTACGAAGCAGTTCTCTCCCCAGTAAATGGCGAGGGGCTACTGGGAAAACCCCTGGGGCACGGGGGTGGGTGCCATCTGGGAGATTACGGCCGTGTTGCCGCAGACGACTAGGGCAAATACTCACAATTACTGCGCCACAATTAGCGGCCTGTTTAATATTCCATTTCACTTAAAGCGGAACCGCTGCGGGCTGACCACACTGCTCGGTTGTCCACAGAGTGGCAACGCTGTCGCCACTTCCACGACTTACGTATCATGTCACCATATTGTAATGCGACATCCGAAGGGATGGAGATATAGCTGAATGATTAACACTTACTGAAACTAAAGTGATATATTTGCAGTAATGAATAACTTAATAGATGTCTAATTTTCAACAAATATTCTTTGTGTCCTCGAGACATAGGACAATGGAAATCTGATAACATTAACCATCTGGTGGTCTTAAAGTTTACACAGGGTGCTCCATTGATAGTGACCCGGCCAAATATCACGAAATAATCATCAAACGAAAAAACTACAAAGAACGAAACTCGTCTAGCTTGAAAGGGGAAACCTGATGGCGCTATGGTTGGCCCGCTAGATGGCGCTGCCATAGGTCGAACGGATATCAACTCCGTTTTTTAAAATAGGAACCCCCATTTTTGTATTACATATTCGTGTGGGACGTAAAGAAATATGAATGTTTTAGTTGGACCACTTTTTTCGCTTTGTGATAAATGGCGCTGTAATAGTCACAAACCTACAAGTACGTGGTACCACGTAACATTCCGCCAGTGCGGACGGTATTTGCTTCGTGAAACATTACCCCTGTTGAAAATGCCCAACGGGCGTGTGCTATGTATGCTGCTCGGTATCCTGGACGACAACATCGAAGTGTCCGGACCATTCGCCAGATAGTTAAGTTATTTAAGGAAACAGGAAGTGTTCAGCCACACGTGTAACGTCAACCACGACCTGTAACAAATGATGATGTCCAAGTAGGTGTTTAAGCTGCTGTCTCCGCTAATCCGCCCATTAGTAGCAGACAAATTACGCGAGAATCGGGAATCTCAAAAACGTCGGTGTTGAGAATGCTACATCAACATCTATTGCACCCGTACCATATTTCATTGCACCAGGAATTGCATGTAGGTTGCAGTAATGAACGTCGTGTACAGTTCTTCCACAGGGCACAAGAGAAATTACGGGACGATGACAGATTTTTTGCACGCGTTCTATTTACCGATGAAGCGTCATTCACCAACAGCAATAACGTAAACCGGCATACTACACCCTATTGGGCAAGGGAAAATCCACGATGGCGGCGACAAGTGGAACATCAGCGACCTTGCCGGGTTAATGTATGGTGCCGCATTATGGGAGAAAGGATAATTGGCCTCCATTTTATCGATGGCAATCTAATTAATGCAATGTATGCCTATTTCCTACGTAATGTTCTACTGATGTTGCTACAAAATGTATCACTGCATGACAGAATGGCGATGTACTTCCATCATGATGGATGTCCGGCACATAGCTCGCATGCGGTTGAAGCGGTAGTGCATAGCATATTTCATGACAGGTGGACTGGTCGTCGAAGCACCATACCGTGGCCCGCACGTTCACCGTATCTGGCGTCCCCGGATTTCTTTCTATGGGGAGAGTTGAAGGATATATGCTATCGTGATCCACCGACAACGCCTGACAACATGCGTCAGCGCATTGTCAATGCATATGCGAACATAACGGAAGGTGACTTACTCGGTGTTGAGAGGAATGTCGTTACACGTATTGCCAAATGCATTGAGGTTGACGGACATCATTTTGAGTATGTATTGTGTTAATGTGGTATTTACAGGTAATCACGCTGTAACAGCATGCGTTATCAGAAATGATAAGTTCACAAAGGTACATGTATCACATTTGAACAACCGAAATAAAATGTTCAAACGTACGTATGTTCTGTATTTTAATTTAGAAAACCCACCTGTTACCAACTGTTCGTCTAAAATTGTGAGCCATATGTTTCTGACAATTGCAGCGCCATCTATCTCAAAGCGAATAAAGTGGTCCAAGTAAAACTTCCATATATCTGTAGGTACCACACGAATATGTAATAAAAAATGGGGGTTCCTGTTTAAAGAAATGGATCTGATATCACTTTGACCTATGGCAGGGCCATCTAGCGGGCCAACTATAGCGCCATCTGGTTTCCCCCTTCAAGCTAGACAAGCTTCGTTCTTTGTAGTTTTTTCGTTTGACGCTTATTTCGTGAGATATTTGGCAGGCTCACGATCAATAGACTATCCTGTATAAGTTATTTCAGCAGTATGGCTGTGGGCATCCTGGAACACATTATTTACGTTTGTAACATACAGGGTGTTTCAAAAATGACCAGTATATTTGAAACGACAATAAAAACTAAACGAGCAGCGATAGAAATACACCGTTTGTTGCAATATGCTTGGGACAACAGTACATTTTCAGGCAGACAAATTTTCGAAATTACAGTAGTTACAATTTTCAACAACAGATGGCGCTGCGGTCTGGGAAACTCTATAGTACGATATTTTCCACATATCCACCATGCGTAGCAATAATATGGCGTAGTCTCTGAATGAAATTACCCGAAACCTTTGACAACGTGTCTGCCGGGATGGCTTCACATGCAGATGAGATGTACTGCTTCAGCTGTTCAATTGTTTCTGGATTCTGGCGGTACACCTGGTCTTTCAAGTGTCCCCACAGAAAGACGTCACAGGGGTTCATGTCTGGCGAATAGGGAGGCCAATCCACGCCGCCTCCTGTATGTTTCGGATAGCCCAAAGCAATCATACGATCATCGAAATATTCATTCAGGAAATTAAGGACGTCGGCCGTGCGATATGGCCGGGCACCATCTTGCATTAACCACGAGGTGTTCGCAGTGTCGTCTAAGGCAGTTTGTACCGCCACAAATTCACGAAGAATGTCCAGATAGCGTGATGCAGTAATCGTTTCGGATCTGAAAAATGGGCCAATGATTCCTTTGGAAGAAATGGCGGCCCAGACCAGTACTTTTTGAGGATGCAGGGACGATGGGACCGCAACATGGGGCTTTTCGGTTCCCCATATGCGCCAGTTCTGTTTATTGACGAAGCCGTCCAGGTAAAAATAAGCTTCGTCAGTAAACCAAATGCTGCCCACAGGCATATCGCCGTCATAAATCCTGTGCACTATGTCGTTAGCGAATGTCTCTCGTGCAGCAATGGTAGCGGCGCTGAGGGGTTGCCACATTTGAATTTTGTATGGATAGAGGTGTAAACTCTGGCACATGAGACGATACGTGGACGTTGGCGTCATTTGGACCACAGCTGCAACACGGCGAACGGAAACGCGAGGCTGCTGTTGGATCACCTGCTGCACTAGCTGCGCGTTGCCCTCTGTGGTTGCCGTATGCGGTCGCCCTACCTTTCCAGCACGTTCATCCGTCACCTTCCCAGTCCGTTGAAATTTTGCAAACAGATCCTTTATTGTATCGCTTTTCGGTCCTTTGGTTACATTAAACCTCCGTTCGTCTTGTTGCAACAACACTGTGTTCTAGGCGGTGGAATTCCAACAGCAGAAAAATCCTCTGTTCTAAGGAATAAACCATGTTGTCTACAGCACACTTGCACATTGTGAACAGCACACGCTTACAGCAGAAAGACAACGTACAGAATGGCGCACCCACAGACTGCGTTGTCTTATATATCGTTCACATCACTTGCAGCGCCATCTGTTGTTGAAAATTGTAACTACTGTAATTTCGAAAGTTTGTCCGCCTGAAAATGTACTGTTGTGCCAAGCATATTGCAACAAACGGTGTATGTCTATCGCTGCTCGTTTAGTTTTTATTGCCGTTTCAAATATACCGGTCATTTTTGAAACACTCTGTATGAGAAATGCATTTACCTAGTGAAGTCATCATCTTTATGAGTGATGTCGTCAGTGACACCATAACTCTTATCAATAATGACATCTTCCTTCTCAGAGTGTGGCCACTTCACTTCCCCTCTCTACATCTTTCTCATCACGATCCTATCATAATGCAGTATTAAAAACCACGGATAGTAGAAATATCTCAATTGTATTAGTGGGAAATTAAAAACCATGTCCACCTCTCTCCAATCTCCAGTCAGTCACAGTGCAGTGCTCTTTGTCACCACCCAATCATTGTGCATTATTAAAAATGTCCAAGATGAAGAAAATACTTTAATTTTGTAGATGGATATATGGAAAGAGAATAGTTGTGTGCTTTCCATCACATGCCCATCCCCCACTCCAGCCAGTCAAGATGTAGTATTTAAATGGTGTCAGTTTACATTATTTCACATGTACACTTCCCTATCTCCCAACAATCAAAGTGTAGTATTACAAGAAGTACCAAATAGGCAGAAAAATCTCACATCTCTCATATTAGAGTGAAAGATATTCATTATTTCTGAAAGACATTTACCTCTCACATAAAACTGGTGTAAAATTTCATTATTTATTCACTGATATATATCACTGACATACGTATTAAAATGACTGTGACATCAAGTCGTGTATAGTACACGTAAAAAGAAGTACACACAAGTCTTGTGGCTCTCTCCTTCCCTAATATCAGAGGCTGGTATTAAAATACAAGAACCAATTACAACGTAGCCCCATCTGGACTGTGTGCTCAAAAAAGTGTAAGCAATCCAAATTATTTTCGAAAAACGATGTCACACACATCTTCCCACTTCTGTAGTCAGTCTAGAATTACTAGTACAATGCAGCCTCAATGGGCTGTCCTCAAAAGAACGAAATATTTATAAAAAAAAGTGAAAGTATCAGCATCACATAAAACACTGCAAATTTTGTCAATAATCTTTGCACTACTGACTTCCATAAAATGGTTTATGGACAGGCTCAAAGTCACACAGGTATATTTCTTTCGTAGGTGTATACAGTTGCTCATGGAATATTGGAATCAATGCACAGGTTGTATCAAAAAGAATCATCTGATTTACCACATCAATATTTCTGAAAATAATAAACATACACAATGAGTTTTTTAATGAATGGTAAACCCAAAAAAATTTTTTTATACCATTTCATAGATATTCATCATGCCCCCTTGAGATGCATGGCATATGTCAGTGCAGTACTCAAATTGTTTTTGGCATCCGAACATAATAATTATGACTTTTGTCAATTGGCTGATTCTTTTCAATACACTGTGTATAATATATTTTGTGTGAATAATCAGAAATACACATTTGCTTGGACAGTATAACAAACGAATTATTGATATGTAATTGTCGAACATGAGTTTTACATTAAACACTATTCTGTAACCCTGAAAACTCGGAATAAAATCAATTCTTGTTTCACATTCCAGTTACTTATTGTCACCCAGAAACGGCTCTACTGTTACAGAACGACAAAATTTTGGTATCTGTATCACGAGTTGTCTCCACTGTGAGGAACAGGTTTATGTACTGGATGAAAGCATTCAATATTTAGTCCATAGACAATACTTGTGTTTAGACGCAACAGAACCTTAGGTCGATTATTTTCTATGTCTGTGATATCACAGTAATCCAAAATGTCTGAAAAGCAAGTCTGAAGTGCAAAACGTATGATGTTTGCATCGATTATATGCGGGAACTGATGACCACTATTCTGACCACCACAAAGTTCAACATTATCATCGATTACATGGGACTTTATTGACGTTAAGTACAAGAAAAGACGCTGTAAAGATCAAATAATTACTTTACCTCATCTATCATGCCACAATGTTCCGAAATGCACCAGGGAAATGTGATGTTTAGGTTGAAACAGTGTCTAGATATGTAAAGTGTATTCAGATCAATTATGTGTGTGGACTGCTTTCACCTAATATTTATTTCTTTCATTACCAGTTCACAAGAAGCAACATTAACAGAAAAATAACGTTAATAGCAAGCATTAAAAACAAACTGTTGCTGCATTTTCAGAAATTATTGCTCCCTAAAAAACCTGTAATCAGTTACACCAGCATCTTTTTAGGAAAGAAAGGAACAAGGTGTTGGATTTTATGATTTATCAAACTTTAGGGCAATGCGGACTGTTAATGCACACACACTAACGAGAGAGAAGACCAAAAGGACTGTAACAGTGAGTCTTGTGACATATCCAAAGACAATGTTAGATTTGATAACTGTCATTTATTGTTAGATTTTTCGTAACTTGCAATCACAATGATGTTTCAAAAATTAAACATTTCAACATGTAAATTTCTTCATTAATTGAAAATGCATGCCTATCTTAATGTATGCAAGATCTCAATGTAAATGCAAGTAAAATCGATTTGGGGCCTATGTAGCATTTCTCACACGGTTTTCAAGCGCATTGAAGCTTTAAATTAAATATTGCCACATCTCAACAGACTGTATCACTTATTGAAATACTCACAGGTTCGATATTCCCACTCCTGAAATGAACTTTTAGGTTAGGCAGGAATCATTTGGAACAAAAGGTCCATATGTACATCATTCTTGGCAGCTCTATTGGCCGATAAACCATATTTTCCAATTTATAATGTGCCTGTACAACTTATTAAAATACACACAGGTTGCATAACTATCAGAATATACACACAGGTAGCGCAGTTATCGTAATATGTAACACTCCCTTGAAACTCCAAAAAAAATGAACTTATATTATATGAAATGAACTTATATTATATGTAAGGTTTTCACCACGAACCTACTACGGTGTCGTAGCAGGCGGAGAGGTGATACTCCGACGTGGCGCGTCCCAGGTGGCGAATAGGGGGGTCCTCACCGGTTTACCAGCGGACTTGAGCGAAATAAAATAGCTCTCGCGGACCAAACACTAAACAACCTCTACGGCTAACAACCATAGTTGTAACTCGCAGCTTGCTCCATACAAGGTTGACTACCTTTGAAAGTCAAACATGGAAGGAAATCTTTCAAGGAATAATCCACCGCTTGGCAATAACCAAGGAAGACTGCACTCGGATACGGTGGGCAGTCACCTGAAAGATAACTTGGATGAGTCGGAGCATCTGAAAATACCCAAAACGGACAGACGACCAAAACTCAGGACAAATAAACTACATTGCGACACACAATATAAATTCCCTCATACAACCAGGCAAACTCAAAATTCTGACGGATGAAATGGATCGCCAGGGGATTCTCATAGCCAGACTTCAAGAAATGAGAAATACTGATCAGGAGCCGATAGAATCACAAGGATATAGGATTTATAAGGGAATACCAGGGAAAAGAGTCATGAAACAGTGTCCACAATTTGGAACAGGATTCGTGGTGAGTCTGAAAATAATAGAGTCCATAATAGAATTTAAAGCACAATCTCCCAGGCTCTCAACATTAACTCTAAAATCTGCAAATAAAATGTACACAATAATAAATGCCATGCCCCGACAAATGATAAAAATAATAAAAAAGAACACAGAGAAGAGGTAGAAAAATTTTGGGAGCTCTTATATCAAATGACGAATAACATTAATAAAAATCACATCAAAATTTTAATTGGAGACTTCAATGCCCAGTTAGGAAGGGAAAAGAGATATAGAGACATAATAGGGAAATGGACAGCACAAAGAAGAACAAACAAAAATGGCATAAGACTAGTGGAATTTTGCAGAAACCATGACATGATCTCAAAGCCGACATATTTTAAGAGAAGACCAAGTAAACTAAAAACTTGGAAACATCCAGACTGGAAAAAAGGAGAATGGCAACTGGACCATGTCTGCATGGATAAGAATTACCACAAGGAAATTTACAATGTGAATGTACTGAGAGGGACAGATACCGGATCAGATCATTACATGATAAAAATTAAAATTAAATTAACCCCATTAGCAAAGAAAAAATCCCACCAGAAGAAGAAGAGAACCTATGACCCTCATAAACTGATACAAAATGAGGATTATGAAGCACAAACCAGGGATATAAAAATAACAGATGATCTGGAAGAAATAATTCCCAAATTGAAACAAATAGCTGAACAAGTTGCCCCTATAAATCCAAGGAAAAAACACCAGTGGTGGAACGATGAATGTGATGAAGTAGTGTTGGATCGACACGAAGCCTGGTTAAGGCATCAAAATGAAAAAACAGAAAAATCATATTTGGAACTCACAAAACAAAGGAAGACAACACAAAAAATAATAAGGAGAGTTAAACGTCAGTACCAAAAAGATATACTTCTAATGATAGAAACAAATAGTGAAAAAACAAACTCAAGAGACTATTACAAAATATTTGGCAGTTAATTACAAAGATATGATCCTCCAACATTAATGTTAAAAGATAAATATAATAAAGTAGCCCATAGCAATAGTAAAAATACAGAAATTCTAGCAGAAACATTTAACAAGTTACTAAATTGTGAAGATCCCCCAGAACTTCTTCAGATAAACACAGAAACCCCAATTAAAACACCAGCAGAAAATATAAATCCACCTACAATTAATGAGGTCTACAGAGCTTTGAAAGAACTCAAAAACTACAAAGCAAGTGGAGAAGATCAAACGTTTGCTGAACTTTGGAAATATGCAGCAGAACCAGTAAAGATAGCATTTCACCAATGCATAGTAAAAATCTGGAATGAAGAGAAATTACCAGAAAATTGGACTACTGCTATAATACATCCATTACATAAGAAAGGAGAAAAATCAAATCCAGACAACAATAGAGGAATTTCCCTTTTGGACTGCACGTATAAGATCATGTCAAGAATACTATACAACCGGTGTAAAGATCAACTAGAACTGGAACTGGGAGAATATCAAGGAGGATTTAGATCCTGGAGAAGCTGCCCAGAACAGATAATCACCTTGAAGTTAGTTATGGATGCCTACAAAAGAAGGCAAAAACAACTAGTCATAACCTTTGTAGATTTCAAAAAGGTGTATGATTGCATCCATAGATCTTCAATGATGAAAATATTAAGGAATTTTGGACTTCATCCTAAATTAATAAAAATGATACAGTTAACCTTAACAAACACCAAATCCAAAGTAAAATTTAGAGGAGAAATATCTGAACCATTTACAATTAAAACAGGGTTGAGACAGGGAGATTGTTTATCACCATTGCTATTCAATTGTGCTCTTGAATATGTAATGAGAGAATGGTACAAGGAAAATCCTATGAATATTAAAATTGGAACTAAGAAAGATAAAATAAACCTAAATTGCTTGGGATTTGCTGATGACCTAGCATTACTAGCTAATAATATTCAGGAAGCCACGAAACAAATAACAAGCTTACAAAATATAGCACAAAATTTAGGACTCCACATATCATTTGAAAAGACTGAAATAATGGTAACAGATCCACTTGTAATAGATCACATCACAGTGGACAATAGGGAAATTAAAATAGTGAAACAATTTGAATACCTGGGTGAAATTATAACACATAAATTGGACGAGAAACCTGCATGGCGAGCAAGAACTAATAAAATGATAAAAGCTCAAAAACTAACATGGTCTACGTACAATAAAAAATGTCTATCAATTAAAACAAAATTAAAACATTACAAGACGGTGGTTCAACCAGAGGTTACATACGGAAGTGAAACTCTTTTTAAAGTCACCCTGAAAAACAGAATTGACAAAATTTTAAAAGTAGAGAGAAGAATTGCTAGAACATGCATAAATAAGAAATATCAAAAAGCTGGGCAATGGCGGATAGTTCCAAATGAAGTGGTATACAGAGAACTGGAGCCCATCACTGATACTACACGAAAGAAAAGGATCTCCTTTTGTGGTCACATTCTGAGGACACCAGAAACCAGATTATCAAGGAAAATTATTGAGAAACTCTGGAATTTGAAACAACAAGGAGGATGGCTTAAGAAAATAAGAGAGGATATGGAAGAACTGGAATTAACTCTGGATGATTTGCAGAACAAAACGCCAAATTTAAAGAAGTTGAGGGACACAGAAATAAGATTTAAACCAAAAATTGACAAACGATATACAATGAAAAGGGTATTTACAGATAAGGAACGACGAAAAGCATCGGAACGAATGAAGAGATACTGGGCCACTCGGAAGGGGAAGATACCAAAGAAGAGGACCAGAAATGATTGACTGAAGTGGTCCAATGAGGCCGTAAAAGCAGAAGAAGAATAAGAAGTAAGGTTTTCAAACCTAAAATAAAATATTTCTGTACCTAAATTGCTTCTGTTACTTATTCAAACACTCACAGCTCACTTATTGGCATTAGTGATAAGAAATTTAGAGAAAGCAGAATTCTTAAGAGTTAAACATGTGTGTTCTATGTAAGTGGGCTGCTATATGTAAACGAATTACATTCTTTCTTTTTTTAAAAAAAAGTGATCTATATGTCACAGATAACAAAGTACAAAAATGTATTAACAATCCAGTTTATATGTCAAATCTGTTCATTGACACTTAATTTATTACAGGAAATATGTTATACAGGAGCTGAAACACGGCCCTGTCGCACATAGTGCATGAGGTAAGGTAAGGTGCATATCTAACACAAACAGCAAAGAATGAAAAGAAATAACTATTCTTTTTGGAAACAAATTGTACACAGGCGACCACTGTAAGAATATAGCCTTTAGCATTTTATGGCAAGACTTTGTAAGGGGTCCGTAGGCCCTTACTATAAGTTTGCACTGGGCACAGGTCGACTGGGCAAACAATCGATAGTGTCTGGTTGCGGGAGCGAGTGTAGAGTTGAGTCAGTTCCGGGTTGCGGGCCGCACCGTGCGGAGGCCGGTTGATGTAACGCAAGGCTTACCGACAAAGGGAGTGGCCATCGCCGCGGTTTAACCCCTTTGTGTTAGAATAATACGGGAAAGTAAAAAAGTATAATTACGAGAGTGATCAGTGATATTTCTGTGCCGATATTTGTGGTTTCGCGTCTACCGCGCCGGCATCATTTGGATTGCAGTGTTGGATTGCAGTGTTGGATTACAGTGATTGAATTTGCGTGTGACTAATATGAATAACGAAGAAGCCTGTGCTGAGATTAGCCGTTATTAAAAGTGTATGACGGAGGCAGTGGCTGTCTCCTTCTTCTTGTGTTTTTGAGACGAATATAGGTCTTGATTAGTGAAGCTGTGTTGGCGTTCTTCTTGTCACCAGACATTTTATTATTACAGCATTTAAGAAGGACAAAATGGAATGTAACAACTCCGCAGCAGTCCATTCCGATTGCCAGCCCCATTAGGTACACAGTCACATTAATTAATTATTATTTGGGCTGCTATTCAGATCCCGATCGAGCGGGATACATTAAAAATCGGAGTGTTACAAGTTACATGCTTCCCTCATCACAGTTGGTATCACTACATTCGATGCTGAACTATATGGAATAAATTCTCATTATATCTTGAGATTTTTATTATGTGGGGAAGTACAGAACTTCGTTGCAAGGGTGGCGAGGCCTGGAAGCTGTTGCACAGGTTCTTGCTATGTTTACAGCTGTAAAGATGCAACAGCAATATTGGGGCACATTGATGCAATTTGAATAGCCAATTCGATACACTTATGGGGCAGTAAGTCTTAGTTTGATGGGTATTAAATAAACTATTACGGTAAGCTGATACATACGTATGATTCAACTTGATACAGTTTAAGGACTAATTTGATACACGTCAGGGGCAGCGTGGATGAGTGCTAAAGGCTACTTGATATACTGTGTATGGAGGCTGATATAGTTTGAGGAACATATTAATAAGCTTTCAGGATAAGCAGATACACTTCGTGGGGAAGCTGATAGACTTTTGTGGCAAGTAGATACATTTTGAGGGGCAGTTTGATACTCTTTGTGGAGAAGTGTGATACCCTTTTGGAGCAAGCTGATACAGTTTCAGAGGCAAGCTGATAAACGTATGGGGCAACTTCATAATGAATGAGGCGTAATTTGAGACCACTGATTGTCAGTGACCAATGATGATCAGTGATCTGTGATGATCAGTGATCAGTACATATTACGTATCAGGCTTTAAGCATCATGCATTATGCATTAGCCAATAGACATTATCCATTAGCTGTAAGGCATTAAATGCTAGTCACTGCCCATTACATTATATATTAGGCATTAGCCATTGTGTATTAGTCATTAGGCATTAAGCATTATCCAATAGCCATTAGGTGTTATGCACAAGGTATTAGGCATTACGCACTAGCCATCAGGATTTAGGTATCAGACATTGTCATTGGCGATTTGGCATTAAATGTTGGTAATTAGGAGATGCCCATTAGGTGTTCAACATTGCTTGTCACTCCTTAGCCATTATGCATTAACCATTATACAATTAGAGGTAAGCATTATTTGTTATACATTAGGCATTCAGCACAACACTCAGTTGTGGGAGGAAGTTTGGATTAAGAGGTCCTGTCTTCCTGTTTCAGTTGGAGGGCATTCATTTGCTGTGATGCTGTCAATGTCCTATAGCCTGGTGACAGTCGACGACCTTAAACACATGGCTTCATCAATATGGGGTTTATTAACAAAAATTGGGAATGGAGTTTCGAGAAATTACGTTTCAACACGAGTAAATGTGTCGGGTTATGGCAAAAATGAGAGAAATACAAATATCACAAACTGTGTCATATGTACGTGGTATCCCATCACAGAACATATATATTTTTAAACAATAAAAGTCTTTCCCTATCTATCTTGCATGTTGTAGCACAAAACTGTGAGAGACATCTCAGTTACCTCGGAAAATGCCGCACAGCTCCCCTAGGCTTCTACTATTCTCTCTGTCGAGGTATCAAATTCGTCAATACCTTGGGTCTCGGTTTCTCCTGCTGATATATTTTCCTCAGAAACTCTTTAACTATTTCATGTATTTGATCTCTGCCAGAGAGCTTTCCTCAGCCAAAAAAATAAATAAATAAAAATAAAAATGAAAAAACCGGCATAGTGCTGTTGCATCAATACTAATGCACTAACACACAACTATAAACTTCTTTCAGAAACAATTTCACCTGTTCTAAGAGCAACGTCCAAAATACTGTATTTTGAAACGATTTATCAGCATCTTTGCGTATTTTAATAACGGTTATAGATAATTTACATGTAGATATATTTAATTGGAAGTTTATTACGGTTGCAGAGTGTATGATGATGTATATACAGTACTACTTTATTTTTTATTGAATTTTTGTAGAGTTTATTCAAGCTGTGTGTATTTCAGTAAATAAGGCATACATCTTAGAATCAGAATAATAATTAGTTTTAACGGTTCGTACAGGATTCAGCTGTGGTACACTTACTAAACTTACTCCACAAACGAATGCTGTTTAACTTAAAATTTCCTATCAGTAATGCTAGTACACAAGCTAAGATTATTTTACTAAGTGATACAGACAATTTAGATTTGGTAACATTTAATTTTAATCTTTAATATGATTGCAAAATGTGAAGGAAGTCTTACACATAATGCAGTTCTGTTTGCCTCGATTTTTTTCTAGATATCTTGCATACATTATGATAAGCATGCATTTTTATAAGCAATACAGACCGTTTAGTTGCTGAAACATTTTATTTTTAGAAACTTCATTATGCTTGAAAAGTGTAAAATTATCTCACAAGAAATGATATATAGTTTCATTTACTTTCGAGATATCGACTCTGACACTGTCTCCAGATATACAGCAGCAGTTTGTTTGTAATACTCCCTAACTTCAGGTTTTTGTGACACATTATCCTCGCTCCCCACTCTTGAACTGGATGTGAAAGAAAGAAATGCTAGTCGATGACAGTGCACACATCAGACTTTATATATTTATATTTATTTACATATTTATATACAGTTGGAAGGTAAATATTACATTTTCTGACGCATTTTGCTATATCGTGGCATCATAGTTGAGTCAAAGTAATTAATTTGAGCCTAACAATGTTTTCTTTGTACTTATTCTCAACTAGGACACCAATCCTTTGCAACCAGTCAACAATAATACTTCCCTAGTGATATATTATCTTCACTGTCCCCTTTAAATGTGCCTCTCCTCTCACTAAATTATGTCATACGTTCTGTGAAAATGTTACCATTATGTTAATTAAATATTACTGTTATTATTTCAGTGAAATTTTCTATGTATGGTGTAATATCGGTACAATAGATAAAACAGTAAAAATAATCTAGCAACGTTGTGCAGATTCTCAGTAACATACAATCGATATCATACGGATACATTAAAACACAACCAAATGCTCCTCGGTAATTATTTGTGAAAATAAACAAGCTTATAGCTGTCACTTTACTTTTCACAGTGCTGGGTCAGTCATAAGGTTCACTTTTTGCAATGAAAGTCGTCCTGCTTTAGACTTTATACCACCCAGGACCTAATTCCATACAATACCTGCAAATTACTGACAGATTCGTCTTAAGCTACCTGGTACAGGTCTCTTTACTAGAAGAACAATTTTTAGTTAGTCGGCGCTGATAGTAAAGCACCTGTAAAACAATGACGTAAATTTTAAATGTGTTACGTAATGGTGGCTGACTGCAACGCTCCAGTAATGCTGTTTTCACTCCAATGCAGAAAATTTCATAGTTATGAAAACTAGGATTGTTTGACATAGGTCTAATACCTCTGTAAATAAAACTCAACTCACGCTGAACTTAGAATCTATTTGATATCAACTTAGGAAATTACATTACATTACATTACAGACCTGGATAACTGGATAAGTGGTATATGTAAAAGGTTTCTGGAAGTGAACCATACATATACAGAAACATAGAGAGAGAAAGAGAGAGAGAGAGAGAGAGAGAGTGAGAGAGAGAGAGACAGACAGACAGACAGACAGAGAACGCTTAAATGTATAAATCGGTTGAAAGGCGCAAATGAACGCTTATTAGTACAATGATATCGTTTATTTTTCAATTAAATCTTTACTGTCTCCATTTTTCAAACTATTAATTTGGGTAATTGTTCGGCTAAAGCACTGTATTTATGAATTTCCTAACCACACGACCTTTTTTTGTTTTACAGGTTTTGTACGTCTCACACCACAGGACAATGATATTGTTATTACATATTAGTATGGGGACGCTACATGCCAAGAGCACACATTTTCAATGTTTGTTACTGGCACTCCACAAGTGTTCCTATACTACAGTATACTCGTCATTTTTCCTCTAGTGTCCTTGGTTATGGTTCAGTTTTCACATTAACAGTTTAAATTCATCTCACTTCATTTGTTACATTCGTTTAAAGTCTTGCTTTACAAACGCTTGCTGTATTGTTATTACTGCTCGATGACACATTTATTGCAGCTACATTTTACGTGCTGGATTTACGGATATAAGTTTGTATTCATTTGCGCGCTACAATACTTCGGTGTATGTATCCCCCATACGGTCGAAGGTCAATGGGAAAATCAAGGAAACCACAACGGAGCCCATTGTGCCTGTATTATTGTAGGGTTTGCTTTGAATGATTTTTGAAGATTTAATATATACATTGTTTACTTGAAGTATGCATTAAAATCATGTTGGTGTTTTGTTTACATAAACATTGTAGGAGAAACAGTTTTGTTATAGAGCGTGATAAGGTTTATGGTTTATGTTTGGTTTGTCTGAACTGTCTGTAGTTTCCATTGCATACAAGTAATTTATGATTGTTCGGATAAAACATTTACGGTAATGTTTGATGTTTGCGAAAAGTCGTTAAGTGTGTACGGCAGTTAGTATTGAGTACGGATGGCTTCAGCACGGCATCGAATCTTATTACCCTGAGCTGTTCTCTGCTAGGCTGCTGGCATATGTGTCTCTTGTGGCATGCATCGTTAACGTCTGGTGGTAATCTGCTTATGCAGGGCAATTCCGTCAGATTTGTGCAATAAATAAACCCAGAGTACAGGATTACAGTCTGTATCATTTCTGATGTTACCGCTATGGACAAAGCGCATCATGCTTAGTTGTTATTGTCTATCAAAGGACCAGTTCCGATGGTCTTTATTTGCTTAGGGTGTGTAGTGTAACGACGTAAGCTTTTTATAAATGATTTTCTTTTGACATATGACCATGTGCAGACTTCGTCACCTACGTCAGTTACAACACACTTCAGAAATATTTAAATTCTTTTTAAATTATCTCTTAATGATTCTTGAACGAAACTGTAATTAAAATATCATCATTTGAGTCGTATGCGCAGAATTACGTCACTCAGTCCAATTGGTTTGCGCACACATTTTTCAATTTAGATGTCGTTTGTTTCTCATCAGAAATTATATTAATGCAAGTTATCTGCTTTAATAAATATTAGAACCACATTGAATAAACTTTCAAGACTCAAACTCGCGATGAACGTTGTCAGAATTAATAATATTATCAAATAAATTTAATTCATTAACATAATTCTTCATAAATAAATTCTTGGAACACGTATTTATACTTTAGTAGCATCCTCTAGTTTATTATGTTACTACATATAGACGTGAACCTGAACCTTGACAAGATAGGACTGAACATTTACAACATGATTAGACTTTTTATGACGTCATTGTTGTAGAAACATTACAAAATCTTATTTTTTTCAGTTTTTAGAAGCACGACGCAACAACTCGGTTTCAGGATCTTCTGTTGCTCTCTGGCTGTCGACCCACGACGTATAGTGGCCAGCAATTTTCTCTCTGGCCCTGGCAGTGAAGATGCTGTCTCCGTTCGTTGCGCCGCCCTCTCCGTACATGAAACATAAAAAATAAATACAAAACTTTAGATAATTCACAACAATTACAAAGATTACAAAAATACGTAAACAAAACACTAAATTAAATTTATATTCACCTGCAAACTGGGCTGACACTGGTGGATGGGTGACGCTTCAATTTCGCGTCCCACTACAGGCTTCATGGGTTAAAAAGTCTCGTATATTGACATTCTGCAGTAAGTCTACCTCAGAGTTCTCGATAATATTTTTGATCTTCGTGTATAATTAAGCAAACCAAATGAGTTTATACACAAGTACGAACTGATTTACTGTCCGTCTACTAGTCAGCATTCGTTTGCATTGTCTATTAGGAAAACATTCAGGCCCCGACCTTGAACTGTTTACATCGACGCCTCTACTGCTGGCGAGGAATGCTGATTGTTGACTGCGCCCAACTCGCAACCATTCCGGGCTTTATGCGCGAAATTACTTTTCATACTTTATGTTTCATACTCTTTAAGTTCGTAACCCTGGTTGTGAGTGTCATGTATTGTGCTAATATTGACGTTGCGGCGACGTCTTAACATTGTCCCAGAAAGCGATCAGTATCCCACCATGTTCCGTTATAACTGTGCAGTCTCACTCAGCATACATTTATTACGGGTCTAAGTGACTAACACACTTCTTTATAAAGTTCATTTTAGTGTACTCTATATCCAGGTATTTACAAGGAAGTTAACTTTGAAAGATCCACACAAAAGAGTGATTAACAACTTCCTGTATACAGAGCTCTATATGAAACGGTAGTTTACAATGTTTACTTCTTTCATACGCACCATGTAAAGTAATCGATTACTCGTTCACTGTGGCCTGACTTATAAGCTCTGGTCTGCCTTAAAAATAATGTTTTACTTTCATTTGTAGAGTATTTTGAATAATTGTGTACTACTTCTCGCGTGAGGCTACTTTCTCGAGGACTTCAGTGCATATTCCTACAGGTAAATCAAAACACGCACCCAGTTCCCTAGTTACATAATAACTTCCTAGAAATAAGAATTAGCACTGTGTATGTAGAAGACATACACCAAACGAATACGGTTTCAGTACTTGAAGTGAGCGTACAGAAGACATTTCTGGTGCATTAAGTTTGTACTGGTAAGTTATCTTTAGTCATCTCCCTCTCTAGTATTATTACATAAAATGCAAAATAACCTATCAATATTTATTACAGAAACTCAAAGAAGCTGTAAAGGAAATACATTCAACTACCAAAGTTATTTGATTAAAAAAAATTACTCCATTTAAACCTTATTTAGGAAGGTATCTCCAAATTGCGTACTACCTTCAATTAAATATTTGCTAGTGTATTGCAGACGGCCATGGAGACTTACCAGATAATCAATACATCTTATTTAAACATACTGACAGCACTATATATTCTCACTCAAAATAATGTTTGAGCAAAACAACATTACTTGCAAGTACTATACACCAACAACGTACATGTCATCAGCGTAAATACTTCATCCAATCCCTTTACCGGTATAAACCCTTGATTTTATTAGATTCCTAGTAAATAAATGCACACATGTGGGGTATTGATTACCTTCTATGGCGGTACATTTAGCAATTGCCATTTCGTAATCTTCTTGCTTCATGCTTGCTTAGGGTGGGTCCGCAGAGACGCTCGATTGTTTCCTACTCTGTCCTTTTCCTCGTCACTTCAGCAGCAGACTCCTTTTCGGTCCATGGGACGGAGTCTGTGTTATGGTGAAATGTATAACGTGGTCTTACCCCAGTGTGGTACGTACACCTCGTGATACTACCGGGTTTCTCTGAAAATATATCCATATAGTTAATCGACAACTGATTTAGCTCACCATGCTGGCCAGTGGCCAAATAAATTGATTATCACACCTTCGAGGAAATCGATTCAGTTCTGCCAGGAGTATTTTATTTTTTCACACCACTATAACGGAATTTTAGATTGTATACGTTATTGCTAATTGCAATACTTGTGTCCCCCTGCACGCTGCCCTGATATTCTGACAGTATTTGCCATGTACCTCTTTCATCTTTACCGTTGAAAGCGAAACTCTTCCATCTTCATTCAAAAAGCTGAGTTCACCATTAGATATTAGATATCCTCTAGCAGAGAAACTCGTAAGTCAGTATACAGGCCGCCACCAATCCTTTAAGTAGGGGGAAGGTGCATTATGTCGTTTCCTTCCACACTGAAACTTCCACCTGTATCTGATGCTTAATGATTCGTGACTGAGAGCCAAAAACGCCGGTCACTTTGCAATTTTTTGCTGGGAATGATGGGAACCTACAGACTTGACTTATCCTCCGAAAGAGCTGTAAGTCCATTACATCAACTGAAGCGCCCGTATTTACTATCAGGTTCACTGACGGTCCACGAACACTTGTCTCGACTACGGCTTCTACTAATTCAGTGTCTTTCTGTGGGCAAGAACGAGATCGGTTTAATCGCTCTTGTTGGAATTTGATATGTTAATTGTATCTTAGCATTCTCATACTACTGTCTACCACATCAATCTTTCTCTCATTCCGTATCACGGCTAACAACAAACAATTTATTTCGGTCTAATCTCGTCTGACAACTGAGAAGTCCCGGGACGGATATTTCCCGTTACGGCTACGATTCCCACACTCTGGTTAGTGTTTTGCCATTGCGGTGCACTAGGGTTTAACCCTTGTGCAGGGTTATAGCAAATATTATTATGCATGTCGGTATTGTTCGGAGGTGGTCCTTGATTTTGATGCCAGTGCCGAGGATACCCATTTTGGTTAAAACTTGAAGCATTTCTCCAATTGGCCGTACTATTTAGGCGTGATTTGGATCCATCCTCACGCCCACGTCTGCTGTTAAAAGGCGGATGACCATATCCGCTCTGTGGCTTGAAGTTCTTATAGTTATATTCATTCTTTCTTTCATTACAGTTGATGTTGTGATGTGGTGAATGGTTCTGCTTATCACGTTTGCACAGAGATGAATTACCATTACTGTGATCACCGCTGTGTTTGTATTAGATCAATAGCATCGAACGCTGACATGAAATGTTCCATGTCATGTTCCGGAACTTCAATAAGTTTCCATTTGATGTTGTTCGGTAATCTCACTTTGAGTAACTGTATCACGTCGCGATTTGAGACAGGTTCATCCCAGTATGACACTGTTCCACAACAGAAAAATAGTCCTATTCATGCCGCGCGGTTTGGGGCGCCTTGTCACGGTACGCGCGGCTATCCCCGTCGGAGGTTCGAGTCCTCCCTTGGGCATGGGGTTGTGTGTTACCCTTGGCGTAAGTTAAGTTTAGATTAGGTAGTCTGTGAGCCTAGGGCCGATGACCTCAGCAGTTTGGTCCCATAGGAACTTACCACAAATTTCAAATTTCAAGGTCCTGTTCCGGGAAAAGTCACGAATAACGGTATTATATGGGAAATTGTGCATATAGTATACGCGTCATGATCGTGCCTACTCTTCGTAGCTTTCGTAGAATGTTACCCATTTTATAGGATTTGACCACCATGTATGACTAATGGATATGGAAATCAGACTATTATATCCTTTCTTCAGAGTTTTGTAACTGTTGGAAAGAAACACGGTAAAAATGGAGTAATACCTAGAGCCTTTCTGTAGCAAGTTCATTGAGTGATTTGTGTAATGGATTTACGGTGGCCAGCCTATTTAGGCAAAGAAATGATTAAGTTTGAGAATAGGAGAATGTGTAAATTTGGGCTGCGTTCCCGCTGTTCCCTAACATAACTTCATAAATAAATATAATTTTTCAGGATATTGTTCTGAGAAAGACACAGAAACGTTTTAGATACCACATCCACATACGTGTATAGTTTTGATCTAGAAAGACCACCATTTTCAGTCATCACTATGTGCTCAACAGAATTTGGCCAGGGTGGACTTTTATTTTTGCAATCTCTATAACCAACCAATTATTCTCTTAGTATAACACATACATTTAAATTTATTAAGGAACTTCGTTTATACTTTTCTTTTAACAAATGACCTGCCAAAAGGTAAATGTAGGATCTAGATTGAAATTTTCACTCTACAGCGGAGTGGGCGATGATCTGCCAGTACCACGTCTCCTACCTTCCAAACTTTACAGAAGCTCTCCTGCGAACCTTGCAGAACTAGCACTCCTGAAAGAAAGGATATTGCGGAGACATGGCTTAGCCACAGCCTGGGGGATGTTTCTAGAATGAAATTTTCACTCTGCAAGGTTCGCAGGAGAGCTTCTGTAAAGTTTGGAATGTAGGAGACGAGATACTGGCTTAAGGTAGGATGTCCGTCACTCATCATTGTCATTTAGTATTTTCATGCAAACCTCCTTCAGTGTTATTGAGGCAGATAAGCAGCCATCTTTTCCCAACTCTTTGTACTAACTGTGAAACATCCCCTTTTATTAATTTTACACGACTGTGCTTAACCTGACACACAATATTTTTTAGCGCAACGCAATCTGACTTTCAAAATTCCCTACAAAAGAATGCCCCTGACTAACATTAAACTATACCTTTCACAAATCACTTACCTCACAAAAATCTTCGCTGCTCAAGCTACTGCAATACAGCGAGCGCCACTACTGCCAGCTAAATAAAAGATTCAAACTATGGAAGGCACTAACTACTGATAGCGATAGTTAGCAAATGAAAGATATTAATAGAGAACAAAGAATGTATTTACCTTGATATCATCATATATATAGCAGTTCATGACAAATTACAAAACTCCGCCATCTCTCTCCCCACATCCACCACTGCTGGCGGCTCACCTCCAACTGCCCAACGCTACGCGCTGTTCACAGCCAGCTGCCTAACACTACAATGGTTGAGTATTACAACAATGCAAAGCAGCCACAGACTGCACACAGCACAGCCAGTGATTTTCATACAGAGGTGGCGTTACCAAAAAAAACCTAAACAGCCTACTTACATAGCCCCCATGCTGCCCACAAAAAATTTTACAAATTTTGTTGGGCACTGGCCAATACATATTTGTTAAATATTTTTTTTTACAATTACAATAACAAAGAAATCAAATGCACGCACTTATTGATACAATGTTGGTCAAAAGCTAAACTTTCTCACAGTCCATAAAGACAGTCCTAACCGTTCATCGTAAAACTGCCGTTTCTTTTCTCAAAGTCTGAGCAGTAGAAGAAAATGCACACGAAAGTAGTGGCTTTCCATGCAGTCTTGAAGAAGTACTGTTGTCCTTCCAACGGAAAGACCGTGCTGACTCTTGACATGCAGGCAGGTAATGGGCCACAACAGAGCAAACCCACAGCGGAGTCAATCGAAGTTTTGAAGAATATCGTTTGGTAGGTCATCACAGAGCAGACCCACTGTAGTCCTGATAGAGATTACGGTATTGGTGGGCCACCAGAGGCGCAGACCCACTGCAGTCCTTGTAGAAATAATGGTACTGGTGAGTCAGCAAAGACGCAGACCCACTGTAGTCCTTGTAGAGATGGCCAGCAGCCATCTGTTGCAAATGTGCAGGTGCACAATCACCATCGAAGAGTCTTGCGGACAATATAGCAAGTCCATAACCACCACTTGTGCACTCACAGAGTTTTTTTTTAATCGTCCTTAGAACCAGCAATGCTGTTATCCAGTCCCTTGCTGAATTATTAACACACATACAAACACTAACAGTCCCTACTTCTCACATATTGTCCATATACTATGACCAACAGAAACGTGTGCAGTGAAATGTAACTTACAAGTTACTTAATGTGATGACCTGGTGTCAATTACAATTTTATAACATAAGAATACAATTACAAAGATACAAAATACATCATTAAAGAACATAACAATACAGATAACATTTGTAGTACAGGCTTTACAAAAGAATAAAAATGTATACATCAGTGTTACATAAATAATGACATAAGCACATACATAAAAGATCAGAATAACCCTCGAAACATCAACTTTACACATGAGCAACAAAACAGAAGAGATAAATAATGTCTAGCATCTTTACAAAGAAAATAACATATTATAAATGCAAATTATATTTGAGGATAACAGTATTCCTCATCATAGTGAATGTAGCTTAGTACTAGAACAGAAAAAATTCTATGAAACTACACAAAGACAGGAAGAAAACAAATACACAAGGGTACACAAACACATAGTGGGATAACACAAAAGGAAAGGACAGGGTTTGTTTTCAGTGTATCATTTGGTACTGCAGTCCAACGCAAAACTTCATTCTGTAGATCTTTCGTCTTATTTCAACCTTTGCTTCCACCAAAAAAATCCTATCCAAGCATGCTTTCTGTATTTATTTCACATATTTCTTAACTCATTATTTATTTCCAAGAAAATCCTACCTATATCTGTTGTCCCTAAACCCTACTTTTTTGGTTCATATCCTCTTTCAAAATACCCTTTTTTTTGGCCAAAGCATTTTCTTTAAGCTTCTCAATGCATTTCTTCCAATCCATCATAGTTAGTTTCTAATATAGTCTATCCCCTCTTAAGCTAACTTAAATCTACTGAGCTCAGATGCTAAACTAAGGAACGAGGCAATACAGCATCACATAAAACAATTAATATAAACAGCAATGAAAAAAAACGCAGATTTGCGAAGCAAGCAGCATTAAGAAATTAGCAAAGCAATTGTAATATTACAACTAATCTAAGGCAATGTGCAGCAAACAATAAAATTAAATCATTAGTAAAACTGGCTTAACAGAATAATACAAAGTCAAATTCAATAACACTATGCCTGGCAAACAGCAGAAGCAAAAGCAATAAATTATATCTAAACATGACAACGCTCAAGCAGAAAAATATTACAGTAAAGACAACAATGCAGATAAGGGAAATGTATAATCACATCTTAATGTCTATGTAATGAAAGTGGTGCACCACAAAAACTAATTCTAGAAAAGATTACCAAGTACTAGAAAAGAAAATTATGTATGCAGTTCCTGTGAAGGTAAATGCCCTTTTTTTTGTGCTCCCTCATTTTTGTGAAAAAATTATTATTTACTCGATCTGTAGACAGAAAATATTTACATTAATACATCTATAAAATTTTATTTTTACCAATGCTGCAGTGCAGCTAGAAACTAGATATCAAATGAAATAAGCAACTATGTACAAAGCAAAGCATAAAAATATCATTCAGTAGTCATGAGGTATTTCATAAGTTAGTAGAAAAATCTCTCAACTAGAGAGTCAGTAGTCATAATCAGGTGTATAGACATAAAAATATTTCTCGTCATTTCATTAGGCATCCAGTGTAATCATATGTTTTCAAGTTCGACCATGTCGTTTTTACGATGCTTTCTACAAGGGAATGTCAGAAGCGAGGTTAATGGCCTCTTTTTTTCTCCACCTAATGGCTTTTTCTCCGGGCGGCTGGCCCAGCTGCGCGCCACAACGCATTACATCAAGGTCACTTACCTTTCTTAACGAAATATTTACGACAGCTGTTTTTTTTTACAGCGACAGTCTCATATAAAAATATTTCACAGGTCAAGAATTAGCTTTGCAAATCTGTAGAAACAAAATCCTATAAATATAAGTGTCCAAAAAAAATATTCGTCAGCATTGTGATACATTCACGCATTTACACACATTTCATAATTCTAAAAGTACGATTCTCGGTTTCCAACATACGTCTTCACAAGGCAGAGTTCCTAACCGCTACTCATTACTCCTTACCTTATTACACATATATATATTCGTCGACGCTTCTTTAATAATTCATCATATGAAATACGTAGCATAATCAAATTCCTCATATAGCATCAGCTTCTTGACCATAAACATACCTCAGCAGCATAATACACATCGTCGTCGTAAAAATATCATAACATCTCAGTCAATTCTCAAAATCGTCGTAGCTTCCTCCAATAATTTCAAAACCTAAAAAAAATTCTCTGCTCATTTCAAAAGTGTTATCTACCTCAAACGTACTTTAAAAATTATGATCCCATACCAAATACATCATTCAACGCTCTCCTAGTATCACAATGGTTCCGAAAAAATATGAACAGTTCACAAAGTACTGACAAAATGCAATTTCATAAGTGTGAAGTTATTCAACTGCGTAATTACGTAAACATCTGTCACTGATGTAGTAAAAAAAATGTTTATCTCTCAGTTAAATGATCAGATAGCTGTGTAATTTGTATGTTAGAGAAATATGGTACCGATGTGTAAAGTTGTATAAGCAAATACCATATTAGCTAGGGTTCCGTGTGGTTGCCACACACATGGTACACAAAGTAAGCGTGTACCCCCCTGAGGATAAATGTAATTATACCCTCAGGTGTTACAAATTACAGCAATGGAATGAAATGTATCACGAAAAACTTTCTTTGTAATAAAAATTTTTTTAAAAATAAGTGTTTTAAGTACAAAATTAATCACTCAAATACGTGTCCTGTAGCGCTAAACTGTGCGTCATGTTGTAAGATAATCTCTGTGGAAGTCTCGTAGTTATCGTCCTCCGAAAGCTAAGTTCTGCAGAAGTCAATGTACTTACCTGATGATACACAAAAGTGAAATGCTTTGCGTATAGATATCTTAGTTATTACGCTTATTGTTGTGATGAAGAAAGTACTGTGCTGTAATGTATTGTTGTGCTACGGAAAAGGCTGCCTCATTGTTGCTATACCACAAAAGTTGCTACTAAAATATGTTTTACTTTCCAGAAGAATTCAGAAAAACTGTGCAGATATAAAACAGATACACCGCAAAAGCAACAAGGTGAATTGTGTCACACATTAGTAGCGTCGTGATATAGTCGTGTAGCTGTCAAATAAACTAACCACTGTGTCACCTGGTATCTCTCAGTAAGCACCTTGAATCCATAATGTATTTGCAAGTAAACCAAAATGTTGCATTGAAAAAAAAAGCAGATTATCTTTCAATAAACGGTTTTACATGTGAAATGTGGTGTAAACCTTTACTCTTCCTAGTACGCAGAGTTTCAACTTCAACGCAATTATCATGTGGTATACATCGGATTCTGTAAGGTCCATTGTAAACTAGAAAGAATTTGTGACTCAAGTGTTTCTTCTTATGTGACAATGAATGAGCTTTAATAAGAACTTTCTGACCAATATACAATTTCTTTGCATTTGCTTTACCGTGTAGTTTTCTCCTTTTGTCTGCTGCAGATTTTATATTTTTAAGAGCCAAATCAATTACGTCTTTGTGTCGAAGTTTACGTGTATTCGGGAAAGGTACAAGCTCTCTGATTCTGTTCGGTGGTTTTTCATTCTTCAGTACAAGAGTAGGTGGTGAAGCAGTGGAGTCATGAGGCATTTCATTCAGCACGTTTTGAAATAAGTGTAAATATCTGTCCCAATGCTGATGCTTTCTGTGACAATAAAGTCTGCAAAGCTTATTGATTTCTTTCATAATCCGTTCGGAGAGGTTACAATGTGGTGAGTACAATGAAATAAAAACAGGTTTGATTTTATGGTTGCGAAGCATGCGAGACCAAACAGCAGATCTGAATTGCGGTCCGTTATCTGAAATGACTTTAGCAACGTGGCCAACTTCACGTAAGAAAATTTTAACAAAGGCGTTGGATACAGATCGTCCAGTGGCTTTACGTAACGGAGTGAAAGAAACAAATTTGGAAGTAAGTTCAACAGCGACTAGAACGTACGAAAATCCATTCGATGTTCTGACAAGGGGTCCCAATAGATCAACTGCAGCAAATTCTTTTAATTTAGAAGGAATAATAGGAAACAACGGAGCACGATGTGAGACAGTAGATGGTTTCGCCTTTTGACAAAGTTTACAAATAGACAAGACTCTTCGAATTCTCTTTTCCATATTGTTAAAGTAACAAGTCGTTCGAAGAATATGATAACATTTTCGTGGACCAAAATGTGCGTAGCTGAAATGAATGTACCAAATGAGCTTATTAACAAAATCGTCAGGAATGCAAAGTACCCATAGCTTGTCATCAACAGTGCAGCGTTTGAACAGTATGTTGTTTCTAACCAGATAATAATGCCGAATCTGTGTGTGTGTCTTTTCATGCCATTTGCTTTTGATGTCTTTCCAAATCGGATCTTTATCTTGTTCATGAGCAATGTCCTTTAAAGATGTGGTGATGAAGTTTTCAAAGGCGACTTTCTGAATGTAAAGAATACTGAAATTTTTCTCGAGGTTGCCTTCTGTGTTACTTTTCTCAAGCCCAGCCGGTGCGCGTGACAGTGCGTCCGCAACAATGTTCTCCTTGCCGGGAATGTAGACTATTGTGAAGTGGAATTCTTGCAGAAACAATGCCCAACGTTTTAACCTGTCATGATTTAATTTTAAAGACATAAGAAATTGTAATGCACGATGATCACTGTATACTTTTACGTGCTTACCAGAAAGAAAGAAACGGAATTTGTTAAATGCCCAAACGATAGCTAAAGCTTCTAATTCAGTAACGGAATAATTTTTTTCAGATTTTGTTAGCACTCGGCTAGCAAAAGCAATGGTTTTCTGAACAGTAGTGTCATTTTCTGTGGCTTCTTGAAATAAATGGGCACCAAGACCGACTTTAGAAGAATCCGTGCTAAGGCAGAAAGCTTGTGACAGATCTGGATGAGCTAGAATTGGCGCGTTAAGTAGCGATTCTTTCAAAGAATTGAATTCCAACTGTGCTTGTTCGTCCCAGTTCCAAATAGTATTTTTTCCAGTGAGAGAACAAAGTTTTGGTGTAACAAGGATTTGCATACTCAGAAAACGACGGTAAAAATTTACGAGACCTAGAAAACTGTGGACTTGTCTTTTTGTGGATGGAACTGGAATGGCTCTGATTGCTTCTAACTTTTCAGGATCCGGCTGAATGCCTTCAGAAGAAATAATATGTCCCAAAAACCTCACCTTTGACCTACCGAATTCAGACTTTTCCAAGTTAACTGTAATTCCAGAATCTGCAAAAATACCTAACAAACTGTTGAGGATGCGATTATGTTGTTCCCATGAAGCTTCTGCTATTAGAATATCGTCCACATATAAGGTGATGTGACGTTTTAAGAACTCAGGTAATATGTAATTTAGCCCACGAATGAATGCTGCTGAAGAAATGTTCAAACCAAAAGGAAGTTTCCGAAACTGATAACAAACGCCGAAACAAAGGAAAGCTGTGTATTTTCTACATTCTGGATGAAGTTCGATCTGATAAAAGCTGGATCTGAGATCAATGGAAGACAACACGTTTACACCATTGAAATTTTGAAGAAGTTCTTCCAACGTTTGCGGCCTGTCTGTTTCAGGAATAATGATAGTATTAATTTGTCTCGAATCTAAGACAAGCCTGATTGATCCATTTTTCTTCTCAACAACATGTAATGGATTGTTGTATGAGCTTACTGCAGGCTCAATAATGCCCTCGTCAAGCATAGATTGTATTTCTGTTCTAACACGGTCCCTATAATGCGCCGGAATTACGTATGGTCTAACACAAAATTTAGTATGCTCACGAACACGAAATTGGTATTGATATCCCTTGATTGTTCCTGTTTTATGGGTAAAAACTGTGGAATGTGCTTGTAAAATCTCAAAAAGGTCCTGCCTATCAGTGTCATTACAATTCTCAATTGTTTGAATTTTATTTTGAATTAACTCATTAGTATCAAATGCGCCGTCGATATCACCCCTGTCAGTACTTGCAGAGTGATTGTTAGTGTCAAGTTCCGTCGAAAATTCCGAACTGTTGTCTAACAGGAGGTAAAGCCGATTAATTTCTTCGTCATGGTCTGAGAGCCAATCTTCAAATTTCAAAGCTACTAACTTACCTTCTTTTTCTAAACTTATTTCCGCATCGTGAAAGCTTAAGATTGCTTTGTATTCATTCAAAAAGTCTACTCCCAGTATAATTTCCGTCGACAATAATGGAACAATAAGAAAGTTCATAGAGAAACTGTGGCTTTGACAAAAGAATTCTAAGTTGGTTTGTTCGCGTACATCTACACTTTTTCCAAAGATTGCACCTTGTAATTTAATCTTACGTAACGGAAGTGTGGGGCAATCGTTCGATTTGTTGCATTTGCTAAAAGCTGTTTCACTAATTACTGAAATGGGACTGCCAGAGTCAAGTACTGCCGTAAATTTTACGTCATTTACTGTAATGTGAATCACAGGATATGCAATGTTGTTATGTTTTACGTCGTGTTCTTGGAGTAAGATGTCCCTAATGTCTTCCATTTTTACGTAATTACTAGCTACGGCAGCTGTGTCGTTAGTGTCATAAGAACGTTTTGTGGCTGCCTGCGGTGTGAGTCATTGCCTATTGTCTCTTTGTTGGCGCGCGTCGTTATTGGGATTTGGAGACCTAACTTCTACAAATTCACCGTGACGAGAGGGCCCTGCCCTGTTTAAATCCCGCCAGTTCTGATGCAATTCAGGTCTGTCGTTACGATCACATCGTCTGTCGTCATGTCGGTAGTTTCTGTGGTTTCTTTCTTGTAGGTTAAGTGGTGGAGAATTTCTCCCTGAATCGTAACTGCGCGCTGGACCGTTGCGTCTAAAGTTACACTGTCCCTCGTAATAATAATTGTTTTGGTTCCCATATTATCTGTTTCTCTGATTGTCTCTGTGATAGTCATTACCGCGGAGAGGTGATCTTTCCCTGTAATTATTACTACTCTGCCAACGGTTGTTATACGGGTGGTGTCTGTTTCGGTCACGATTTGTGTTGTGAGAATAGCCTTGTCGCGTCCAGTTATTATTTCTTTCATCGCGGAATTGCGACGGATGTGATCTGTAATTATTGTGCTCGTGCGTTCCGCGATTGTCATTGTCAATTTCCAGTTCTTGTAAGAGTCCTTGAAATGCTTCAATGTCGTCTTTGCAACGTCCTGCCAAAATAATATGTCGCAAATGTTCAGGCAGTTTGATTAAGCAAATGCGGATGAGTTGTGAGGGGCTGTATGGGTTTCACAGGTACTGATTCTTGTGCAACATGTCTTCAAAATATTTCACAAGACTGGAGAATTCAGATTGTTAGAAATGTTTCATCATTATGATGCCATGTTTTACTCGGTCTTGTGTGGCTTGAGACCAATATGCTGAGAGCAAGGCATGGTAAAATTCTCCTTCACTATGACACTCGTGAATGACCGAACGCATTCTTACAGCTGGTTCATTCTCTAAATAGCCACACATAAATTCTAATCTGTGTTCTAATGACCAGTTGGGGGGAAAACAGAGAATTGATGGAGCCACGCTTGTGGATGAATGTCGTTGGCAGAATTTTTAAACGTTTTGAATTTACGTGTAGTAATGAACAGCTTATAGTCAAAGTCATCATGTCGGCGAGTCGCATATCGGTCATTGTTAGGTCGTGTCGGCCGTTCCATCTCAAAATTCGGTGCGCATTGCCAGTTTCTTTCATAACTTCCGAAATGCCCTGTGTTATTATTTTGTGGCTGTTCCGTATTTCTATGTCCCTCTTCCTGTATTGGAGCGCGAGTGTCCTCTGAAATATGTAATTCTTGTATTACCTGTGTCAACTGATCTTGTACTTCCCGGATTTCTCTTTTGTACTGTGTATTGATTTGATTTTGATTTTGTTTGAATTTTCTAATTTGTTCATACTCTTCTGTGTCAGTGAAGGCTATAGGTCTTGTGTCATTCAGATCATCATCTACCTTTGTAGATAAGTTAGTGACCTGATCCGAAAGTTCGGCTACTTTCTCCAATAGTGAACACATTTCCTCAGTGTGTTTTTCTGAACCAAGTTTCAGAGTGTCCATTTGTGTTGAAATCGAATCTACTGTGTCCTTCAAGTTTTCCTGAGTTTTTGCAAGTTGCGTAACTGAATCGGTAGATGCAACTGAGTCAAATTTAGCTTGCAAAGTCTCATGATTTTCATGAACAGTAGTTTGCAGTTCTTTTATGGCTGCTTCGTGATTCTGTAGTGCATTCTCATGACGCGAAAAAATAGGTTGGAAATGCTCACAAATTTGTGTTTTTACGTCATTACAGACTTTTTGACATTTCGATTCAATGTGATTTAACTCAGTAGTTAAATCCTCACGTGTTTGTTCAAGAGTTTGCTCCAATGACTGTAACTTTTGAAGATTTTGTTCCATTTGTTTCTGATTTTGCTCAATTGTGTCTAATTTTTCAAGCTTTTGTTGTGTTTGTCTCTGATGTTGTTCCATTTGTTGCATTAGCTGTAATAACAATGCATTAGTGTCTGGAATCTGTTCCTCTACGCTTTTCGGCAGTGCATTTGCACCGGCAACATTCACATTTTGACAAGCAGAAAATGTGTCTTGACTTATTTGAGAAAACGGTGAGGATCCAAAACCTGAATCTACAGTATTTGTGAGATCGTCTCGTGTCATTTCGGATTCCTGAGCCGAGCTATTGCCGACCGATCGATCGATAATGCTTCCCTGTTTTCTAATTGTTTCGCTGTCTACACCATTGTTTGCCGCCCGCTCCATTTCCCTATGCACAGTTACCAAATTAGTACTTTGAATATTAGTTAATTCATTACACGGTGGCGCTAACACACTGCTCTCGTCTTCGCTGTCATTTCTCAATTTACTTTGGAGCCTAGTGTTACGTTTTTCACACGCCATTATTGTCACAGTATTTCACACGACAACACAGAAAAACACAATTTGAAGAGCAAAAATAAGAGAACACATTAACATAACATTGAAAATAATATCTAGTTAATTGCAGCTGCGAAATACTTGGTGCAAATCTACATGCATGCCACAACTGTTTTACTGTACAACAATGAAAAACTGCAACTACAAAGGAGATTCTCTCTACAATTACGCGCTAGCAATAAACAAAATCTACACTAATTACACAAACTACCAGAAAAAATCAGAAGATTCCAGTGAGGTATCCTGGCAGGGTCGCCATATGAAATATCCCCTTTTATTAATTTTACATGACTGTGCTTAACCTGACACACAATATTTTTTAGCGCAACGCAATCTGACTTTCAAAATTCCCTACAAAAGAATGCCCCTGACTAACATTAAACTATACCTTTCACAAATCACTTACCTCACAAAAATCTTCGCTGCTCAAGCTACTGCAATACAGCGAGCGCCACTACTGCCAGCTAAATAAAAGATTCAAACTATGGAAGGCACTAACTACTGATAGGGATAGTTAGCAAATGAAAGATATTAATAGAGAACAAAGAATGTATTTACCTTGATATCATCATATATATAGCAGTTCATGAGAAATTTCAAAACTCCGCCATCTCTCTCCCCACATCCACCACTGCTGGCGGCTCACCTCCAACTGCCCAACGCTACGCGCTGTTCACAGCCAGCTGCCTAACACTACAATGGTTGAGTATTACAACAATGCAAAGCAGCCACAGACTGCACACAGCACAGCCAGTGATTTTCATACAGAGGTGGCGTTACCAAAAAAAACCTAAACAGCCTACTTACAACTGACTATCATTTTTAACTCAAAAAATTTTATCTTTTCTATACTGACAACTGAAATTTGGGAGACGTCATTATTTACGTATGGCAAGTTCGTCTTTTTTATCAATATTTATTTACTGACTTTCACTTTACTTAATACCATATAGGGAGTAAGAATACCAAAATCGTTAAGTTGGTCGGAAAACACTTACTTCAGTAACCAAGCTGAATTACACTTAAGCATTTCCACTACATAACTCATACATTACTTTTACTATCGCCTTATGAGTTAGGATACAACAATTATTTTCAGACATTTATCCAAAGATGAATATTAGTGCTTGTAGATACTGAATAAAGCACTTCAAATATTTTTGTAACAGGACTACTCGGAATAATAAAACACGAGAAACGGACCCTATGTAGGTGAATGATTAGGTATAAAATAACAGGGTGTACCAAATTTTATGTTTACCATAATAGTTGTTCGAAAAAAATTAATTTCTAATTAGTGGTTCACCTTCCGACAGTTCTAAATGTACCTGTTGGCTGTAGTCGTCGTGTGCGGCGGATGGTAATGGTGGCTACACTACCTGTGGTACGGCAAACAGATTTTTTGAAGTGTGGACTAATTAAATCTTTGTGACGTCGTTTTAACGTTCATAACACAGTTCAGCAACTTGTACTGAAGCCGTAATAATTCAGCAGTCTTCATCCAGGGCTGTTGTGCTGCTAATTCCAGGCAAACATCCCCTGCTCCATGTGAGTGTTGCCACCTTCACTGCTGCCCATAGACTGTGTCCTCTCTCTTTCGCTCGCTCTACAGGTAGCACGGCTAAACCAAAGCCACCTTTGACGTTTCCCACAGCAACTTCCGTAGAGTACAAAAGTAGTCCATCTGTTACATAACGCATATCCTACACATTGTCGCTGAGCGTTTACCATTTTGTACAAATGACAGCTTGCACAAATATATAGCCGGCCGCGGTGGTCTAGTGGTTCTGGCGCTGCAGTCCGGAACCGCGGGACTGCTGCGGTCGCAGGTTCGAATCCTGCCTCGGGCATGGGTGTGTGTGATGTCCTTAGGTTAGTTAGGTTTAAGTAGTTCTAAGTTCTAGGGGACTTATGACCTCAGATGTTGAGTCCCATAGTGCTCAGAGCCATTTGAACCATTTGAACAAATATATAAAATTAGATACACTTGCATTTTCATTTCCTTAATCGATGACAAAATATTATTTAGTAAATTATACATTTCCCGTATTTCCTTACATAAGTTGCAAAACTACATTATCGAAGGACTCTAAAACCACACCCACCCACACCCACACCCATATATATATATATATATATATATATATATATATATATATCACTTTTCATACAGTGTTACAATGACTTCCTTTTGTTGCAAAAGAAATAGGAAAATTAGTCATCCTGACAGTGACGGCAGCCTCTGACAACAAAATTTACACTCTAGTCATTTTGATTAACAGGGATGTTGTATAAATACTAATGATTATCTTAGAGGAAGAACTGAGTGAAATAATAACATGTGATATAAAACAGAAATTTTAAAGGAAGAATTCAAAAATTATTATCTACGAAGGTTAAAGCCCAGACCATAAATCGACCAAAGATAACATTTGTCCTAGAAGAGAGTTGTAGTCGCATCGAGCTATAAGTTCGCTGTGACTACAATGTAACTCGGCAGTGGAGATGTTAACTTCACTTCTCTCTTGTATTCTGCAACAGTGGTATGCATGTTAAGTGCTGCTAGATGTTTTAAAAATGACTTGAAGTTTAAAATTTTACGGTGTAGCCTGGAAATATTAGTCATAAGTCGGACTAAAGTAGGATCATCTTTACCGTTAGACAAGTAACGGGATTTTGATGTATGTGACATAAAAGTGAATCATGTGATTACAGATTTGTGATGGTACTTAGCCTTCGTGGTACTTAATAGTCACGAACATCAAAGGACACAGAAAGGGACATAAACACGATTATTAGACTTCAGTAGGCCACAACTAAACGCAGTCACGAAGAGATTACAATTTCGTCGTCTTGTCAGAAGTTATCGTCAAAGTCAAGATAACTGATGTTAACGGACATAATTCCCTAAATGACATAACTGTGTGTGTGCTCAGCTTAAGGACAGAGAATAATTACGAAGGACGATAAACCATAATTCAACCCTAGTTCTCCGTGTCGCCTACATCATTTCGTGGACATTTAAAGTGTATTCGTGAATTGAACTGATTAATCTGATAACATAAAAGTGCCACGTGAATTAGTGATAATTTAAATGTGGACAGCAATAAGTTCACACCAAAATTACGACGCATTCTGAACATTGCTCAAGGGTATGTTTTCTCTGGAGTTACGTCGTGCAGTTGTTGAATACGTGACGTAGCGACGCCTTGACGACGGAATAATAACTAACAACTTAATATCATCGCAAAATTCATAATGTTAATTTGTTAACTTTTGATTAACCATTCTCAAACCGGGCTTACGAACTATAGTCAGCAAATTCGCCTAAACTTAAGGGTCTGTCGCGAACACGCAAGGGACTTCTGGTTATTTCAGACAGATGGAGGCATCGCGTTATCCAGTGGTGCAGTCGCTGCATTTATGAGTGGAGAAGATCGACAGACAACGAACACAACTGCCTTCATTACAAACAAAGGTGGCGCACACACTCCGGCGTGCTGCTCCATTGAGACAGTGATATCATTTTCCAGATACAGTATCTGAATGTAACCAAACCGCGCGAGAAGTTTTTTTTATTTTGTTTATTTATTTTTTTTTTTAATAGTTACAGATTGGCGTTGTCGTGATCGACGGACGCCGCGCCACGTGATGTCGACTGGGACATCCATCACCATCGAGCCGATAGAGAGAACAGCACCACATTACGTATCCATCGAAATATTTTTTCATTGTACCCTGTTTGTGATTATACTTGTCTGCGCTATAAACGTGTTTTCACACCCGCTTTCCATTAAAGGAGACCAACATTTCGGTAAAAATGCTTTTTCGAGTTCTTCCTGTGTAACGAAAGTTTGCGCTATTTTCATTGCCCATCACACTGCTTCGCCTTGGATACGAGAGATGATAAAAAAATGTACTTTATCTCTCTTTGTCATTGGCAGTATGTTCTTAAACTCTCTTTTGATTACTGTAGGATGAATCGATCTCTTTTCATCTGTATATTGTTGCAATTGTCTGTGTTTGATAAGCCTTTCCTCTAGGAATGGATACTGCAGCCACCATCCCCACACCTGGCATTTGTTGGGTAATCGGGCTGTGACTACGTGCGCTACAAATCCAGTACTGAACTTAAAGTTTCTGGAAAACTGTGAGTATTGACATACTTGTTTCCTCGCTGCACATTACTATTTATTCCTCCCTTATTCCTCTCTATTTCTTTCCCTTTTTCGTACACAAACTTGATGTTGTTATTATTTTACTTTACCGTCTCAGCAGCTTAGCTCCGTGTTAGCAACATTCTTATTTGGGAGCTCACGACTTATTCACTATATAGCACTTTTTAGTTCAGCTACTGCATGTTCCGCACTATCTCTATCTTTAACTTCTAAGCTTCGGTTGAATTCTCGTCCATCTTGCCTTGTCTGTTCAGCGAAGTGCTTTTCTACGCTGTTCTTCCGTTATTTTCTGTTCATCTTCTTTCACTAAATTTTGCTTTGTTTAGAAAGTCTGCAGGTGGCTTGCTAACGTATTGAATAATTCGGGTAAGCCCCTACATGTATTTCTAAGCTCAGTTAATTCACCTTTTATTTCGTTTATACTCGGTTCTAGTCTTTTTATCGTCTTCATCTTGTTTTATCTCACATTCATTGAACTTTATCTCTAATCGTTCTTGCACTTTAATGACCAACGTTTCGTCACGTTTAGCTTGTTTCAGATCACATTCCCTATTGCTCTGTTCTAGCTTTCTTAACAATTCTGCAGATGGGTCTTGAACCGGAGAAGAAACTGGTGCCTTTCAGCCTTGTCTATTCCCAGAGTAACATTCGGTTTCGTAGATGTGGCGGCTTTTGATCCATCCATCATATCCGTAAACGACGTTGGTTCTAGTGAACTAGCGCCCTCCACTTCCAACGTCGTGCTCGCTGCAGTCGAGGTTAACTAACTATTTTCCTCTACATTATGAACAGAACTTTATTCAGACAGGCCATCTTGTGAGTCTGCTTGTTTGTGTAGCTTGAGCATACCCAACAATATATAATTAGATGTCTTATTCTTCACTTGGTAAGATACGGTAACCCGTTATACACATAATAAATAACTTTGTGTTCGTGTGAAATAAAAACTTTGTCTTACAACACACTACACTATTAAAACAACATGGAAGTGGCTGTACAAGTGTGCAACCTTCCCGTCTCCTCTATACCTCTTTTGTTACGCAGCCTCCCCTTTTACAATAAACTATGAAACCTTTCCTTAGGATTTCTATCTCTTGCTTAATAATAACAAATGAAATCTTCCCTTTGAAATTTATTCTCTTTCTCTATCTTCGCATACAAATTTAACTGATGCTTATTAAAAGTGATTTTCTGATTATATCGACGGAACATAGAATGTGTCGTCGTCGTGGCCCTCAGTCGTTATCTGCAATAACCCAAAACTCTTCCTTACCTTTTTTACTGTTACTGGATCGCCATCTGACTGCTACATCGAACTGCGACATGAATACACTTACTCTGTTTTACTATACTCTATTAGCTGCTGGTGGGCTTTCATAATAAGTGGCTGTATTTATTACCAAAGCTGACGTTATTCTTTAATAGCAAAGCCGACATTTTTCTTTAATTAATTTGACTGAAGTTACGTAATTTATAGTTAAACTTTTTCTTCACAACTATAAAATTTTGCAAAGTTTTACTTTGATGGTTTTTGGGATGGATTATAATTAGAAATGCAAAATTGCTGGCAAAAGTTAATTATATTCTGAATGGAATGATTTTACAAACGTTCAAATGGGACTTACTTTTTACAATAATCTTACAACTAGCAATGCACAAACATACCTTCAGTAGTTTTGAGTTTCTCAAAAAATTAATTCAATAATATTAGTTCCTCTTATTACAGTAGTTAGCTGATGTCTCTGTACATCCGTTTATAATCTTTTGTAAATCATAGCTGGTGGCTGGCAAGCACACCGCTCCTCTCAACCTCTCGCTTCAGACCTGCTACCGACTCACTTCTCGCTTACTACTGACTTCCTACGAACGATAAAGTGCTGTTTCTCCTGCCAACAATGCTTTCTGGTGCAGACAATCCCTGCTACCATTATTATTTCCAGCATGACAAGTATTAATTATTCTTACCTAATCCTATCAATAAAATATAAACATCTTTCACAAATTGTGGTTTGACAATAGACAATAGAAATATACACGTCTTACAGTGGTACCGTCCTTACCTTATATGTAAAATTCAGATTTTTCTCTTTCTTTTTTCAGTGATCTTTCCAAAATTTACATTTTTTTTCCTCAGGATCGTGCGTATTTTGTACCATTCACTTTTTACATACTTTTTCTCATGTGGTTTGCATGAAAAAAAATTTAACCAATAATTAATATATAATAATGTACATCTATAATTTATTCGAGCCCTGCGTTATTGAATGCCGATTTTTAATGTGCCCGTACCTCTGACTAAATTATGTTTTACTCTCTGAAAATGTTATTATCACATTAATTAAATATTGCTGTCGTAATTTCAGTGAAATTATCTATATCTGGAGCTATATTGCTACAATCGATAAAAAAGTAAAAACAATGTAACAACGCTGTGCAAATTCGAAGCCACATAAAGTCGATATCTTACGAACACATTAAAATGCAACCAAATGCCACTTCATAATTATTCGTGAAAATAAATTTGATTTAGCTGTCACTTTCCTTTTCAACGTGCTAGGTCAATTATAATGTTTACTCTTTGTGATGAAAGTCGTCTTCCCTTTGACGTAGTACAAGCCAGGACTTAATTCCGCACAATACCTTAAAAAGACGGGCAAATTTGTCATCAAACCGCCTGGTACAGGGTTCCAGCTTTGCTAGAAGAAAAATTATTAATGCGTCTGCGCTGATAGTAACGTGCGTGTAAAGCAGTAACATTAATTTTAAATGTGCCGCTTAACTGTGGCGGGCTGCAATGCTCCAGCGATGATGTTTTCTCTCCACTGCAGGCAACGCTATAATTCTGATATTTGGGAATATTTGTCATAGGTTTAACACCTCTATAAAAGAAACGCAACTCCAGCTTAACTTAATATCTATTTGCCATCAGCTCAGTAAGTTAATTTCATAGTATTAAAGGCCCGGATAAGCAGTATATGGATTAACGCTTCGGAAGACAGCCATACAGAGAGAGAGAGAGAGAGAGAGAGAGAGAGAGAGACAGACAGACAGACAGACAGACAGACAGGAAAGCTTTACGTGTCTAAATCGGTTTAAGAGCGCAGATGAACATTTATCAGTACAGTGGTATCGTTTATTTTTCGAACGAATCATTTCTACATTCGTATAGTAAACTATTAACTTTCGTAATTCTTCGCATAGAGCACCGTCTTTAAGCATTTCATAGTCACGCGACTATCTTTTATAGTTTTTGTAAGTGTCATTGCACTTGCAAAAAGTGTTATTATTACATAATGCTATGGGGACACTGTACCCAGAGACATATTGTGGAGTTCACAAACGTGAGAGCACGTATGTGGAAAATAATTTTAGTGAGAACACTATGGTAAATCACATTAACCCTGTACTGTTTGCACATACTGAATATACGTATTCACATACTGTTTGCAACGTAAGCATTACATTTTCTGATGCATTTTAGAACACTGCGATATCATCGATGAGGTACAGTAATTATCTGAGCAGTATACCATTTTTTTCTCTCTCTTAACCTCAACTGATTTACACATGATCGTTGTGAACATTAAACTTCTTCAGTTCCTGAGGTATTTTTCGGACACTTTAGAATACTGTGATATCATAGATGTGGAACAAATTTAACTTACTGATCTGTTGTTTCTTACGCCTAAGTTGTGTATTTATTCCAACATCTCATGACGAATGATATATAGCTGCGACAGAAATTTACCATTGTGACTGGAGAGAGCCTACAAACGACTTTTTCGAAGTAAGTGATGGAGACATTGTTGATAAAATTTTGATATTTAAGACAATTCAATGACTTGGACATATTGTTTGATAAAACATATTTCGGATACTTGTAATAGTAATACTAAGCTGTGAGTGGAGAAGAGGAGACGTTAGAGGAGCGTAACGTATTCTTTTCACGGCTAACTCAGATCGTTCAGATACTTTTGAGCGCAGATCACAGCCAGGGTTACGTTGCAGTTAGCTTTTGCATTTTAATTCTTAGCTCTGACTGGAGGAGCGGAGAAGGAGCTGGAACACTACGCAATTTGTGTGCTCCTTCTAGATACGTAATGTATATATTTGACCTTGTAGTCATTTTAATTACTAATGTCAGTGGTAATTATGTAGACGTTAATAATGCTATTTTTGCACCGTCTCTTTCGGAAATAATGAATATCTTTGACGTTAATCGGAGAGCTACAGGGCTTTACTGCATATTTGGCATTATTTTTAATACTACACTCTGATCGGTAGGATACAGGGAAGTGTGCACATCCTAAATAATGTAATCTGACACCATTTAAATAGTAGGTTTGAGTGTAATGTAGGGGCGGGAGGATTTTAAATTTTCCATTAAAACATTTGGGCTATTTCCGCAGTGTTGGATTATTTTAATACTATGCTATTACTGGCTAGAAATAAGGAGTACTGCACTTTCACTGGTTGGAGATAGAGACAGGAGAACAAGATATCTAATTTTCCAGTAATACAATTGACAATTAAGCTATTTCTGCTATCTTGGGTTTTTTTAATGCTGTATAATGAAGCTTGAGATAAGGAGCGTGAGCAGAGGGGGAATGTGGCAAGGTTTCACACTGATAAAGGTGATAATAACAGCAACGATACCACTAGTGATGTCACTGATGATGCTGGTGACGTCAATGACATTGGTCAAATGATGGGACAAATGTATGCAAAGCTCGCTTCTCGCGCCCGGGTTTCCGGGTTCGATTCCCGGCGGGGTCATGGATTTTCTCTGCCTCGTGATGACTGGGTGTTGTGTGCTTTCCTTAGGTTAGTTAGCTTTAAGTAGTTCTAAGTTCTAGGGGACTGATGACCATAGCTGTTAAGTCCCATAGTGCTCAGAACCATTTGAACCATTTTTGTATGCAAAATGTTCCAGAATGTCCTTATGTGCACTCCTGTTCACACAGTTTTCTCTGGGGAACTTCTGTGATGTTTGGAAGGTAGGAAATGAAGTACTGGTGGAAGTGAAGCTGTGATGATGGGCTGTGAGAGGTGTTTGGGGAGCTCAGTTGGTAGAGCGCTAGCCCTGGAAAGGCAAAGGTCCTCCGCGAGTTCGAGTCTCAGTCCTGCACACAGATTTAATCTCCAGTGAAGTTTCTTAGACGATATCCGTTTGCTAACCTGTTTACAAATCTATTTATTCAGCAGAGGAAACTATTGCCAGTACTAAGCCATTTCTTTCCTCTGATGTCAGTCCAGCAGATCCGTTTGATAAACCTGAATTTCAGTTGACTTTGTGCACTTCACCCTTTTACGTCTATAGTAAAGTCATTTTCGTTCATTTGGATACCGCTCATTAAGACTGATTAATAATTTTAAAAATTACTTGCTCGATTCACGCACGTAAGTAGATTCGAGTAAGATGATACCAAAGCTCCAATGAACCAAATCTGTCTACATGGGTACCATTAGTTTGGACGGGATAGCTGAAGCACCACAATCTGCTATTGACACACAGTCATCATATTTCTTTTTAAAACAAAAATGTTGTTCTACGGCATGTAATCAGTTGTGGATTAATTTGATCACCTCCGCCAAGTTCCCCGGTGTTTCAATAATTCTTTCAATTCTAGAGAAATCATTGTCATCGACACTGGTATCCCTGCTGGATGTTGCAGGATGATTACGCGAGCTACTTTGTTCTTCGTCATGTTTCCATTATAGACTCCCTGTACCACTTACTTTTGTCTCCTTTTTTCCCACCACGTTCAGTGATGTTTGTTAATGAATTATGCTCTGAACTTAGAAACTCTGCTTTTTGCTTCTATCTTAGCTTCCTTAGTGTGATGTAGAGGGCACTAGTGTCTCATACCATAGTATATCAAGTTAGAATTCCGGAACGAATATTTATAAATTAGATGCCTTCCTAATAAATCATTTCAGTGTGTTTTATTTGGTTATTTATTCACGTACGACGCTCTCCATTCTCCGTAAGTAAGTATTTTCTTCTTCAGTTCAATAGAAATAATGTTTTCGTGAATTCCTTTATTGGCAATAACAAAAGTGCTCTTTTTTTACTTTACAAGTTTATGGAGTAATTCCCGCAAATGCACGCTGATATAGTGGTTCAATACCACGGACGTAAATACTTCCACACGTCGTCAACAGTCGTGCGATAAAGGCTTCAGTAGACTAATGTGTGTTGTATCATCGCTGTGCTGTAAATGATGACTGATTGTGACCAATTTGCAAACTTCATGCACAGGACAACACAACAGCCTGACAGCCCGACTTTGTTATCCAGCAGGACAATGCTAACTTCGATGTCTGGTGACTAATTATGAAACTTTTATTTATGGTCAACTGATCTCCAAAATGGTTCTCAAAAACGGGAACATGTGCAGCGTATTCCAATACTGAGTTAGATGTCTGGCGACTAATTATGAAACTTTTGTTTACAGCCTACTGATCTCCAAAATGGTACTGAAAAACGGGAACATGTAGGCCTACATCACGATAAATTGCAGCCAGAACATAAAGAAGACCCAATATTCTGGTTGTCTAGGGAACTAAACACACTAAGTTTCATAAAACTAGTATGAATCATAGGTAAACAATAATTGTCTTCAGAACAAAAATATTACACCAAGGAAAGGGGCACTGGAAGTAGGAAGTTATTCATGAAGAAAAACCTTTGCCACACCCCCTCTTTAAAACAAATAACTTTGCGGCATGTTACTGTTAATTTCCTAGCACAATTTCCATTTAAGTTTGATGCGACGTCTGCTGCTAGTCACGTTGTCCGAAGGTTGCAGGTTCATTTACAACTACGTAACAACAAAAACTTGATCATACTCCTCTACTGAATAGTATAATTTTCTGTGTTTCTTCTGCCTGTATTTCGCTTTATTTGTACAAGTGTGATCCCACTGCGGCTTTAACATGTACTCCTAGTCACTGACAATTAATATTGAAATCAAATATTACTCGCGTTTTAAGTGCATTCGTTTGTTGCTGCGATCACACCAAACCAAGTGTATTACTATAGATCAGTTTTTACTCATCTTAAGGCCTACATCTTTAACAAGGTTTCCTCTTTCTTTTCACGCATTGCATTTATTACCAAAAGAAAAAACTTCTACAGTACTTCCGATGTTAACGGTTAGTATGCTTTTGATATGGCAACAATTGGATGTCTATCTGCTGAGTATGGTTCGTCGGTCAACAATTTCTACTGAAAACACTACGTTTTTTAGAAACTTTTACAACGAAATATTAATTCTTTGGCTGTTGTTTGTATAATACTCAAACTGAAGTCAACTGCAGTGTAACCAGAGTTTTACAATATATTTAGCAACACGTTTATGCCGTTAACTTGAAGTACCTCGTGCCACATAGAGAAATAAACATGACGAAACTGGTAATTTTTTCTACTGGTGTCCCACTGCAGATGTTAGAGGCAAATGTTGTTTCATACCCGTTTAAACAAAGATGTGCTCGTTATGTGGCAATTGTGTGTTTCTGTTCTCTTGGTTTTAGCCTTGTAAGCTGCAGTTGCATTCAGTTTTGCAGATACTTTTTTATGATTTTGTTGTAATTTCTACCATAGCTTCCACGAATTCTAGCAATGTAAACTACTGTTTTAAAATCATTCATGTCTGTTAATATTAATTTGTTTTTAGATCATTCTCTTGATTTTAATCTGGACCTTGGGATGCAAAATGTAACAACCATATCCCCAATTGTAGCCCAGACGGCATTCCCTCATAAATGGTAATGTCCTTCAGAGAGTCAGTTATGTGAAAAACATTCCACAAATAGTGCAAGGTGTGTGAGACAGACAAGAGACAGACAAAACAGCCGTAGACTTCAAGAAGAATATAGTAAATCTCACTCTCTAACAGGTATGAATAATACCTGATTAACAGTCAAACAAGACATGCTTACAAAATAACTTCAAGAATTACTTACAAAATAATCCAAAAACTGGTAAAAACCATCACGAAGAAAAATAGTTTCCGTTCCAGAGTAATGAGAGAACGCGCTAGGCAATATTGACCTTATGACTAATCTTAGGAGATAGCTTAATGAAAGGGAAACCTATGCGAACAACATTTGTAAACTTAGAGAGGGCTTTTGATAATGTTGAGTATAATGCATTATACAGTTCTTAAAACTGTGAAGCTGGTAGGAAAAAATGTATGGAGCGAAAGGTAATTTACAAATTGTACAAAAACCAGGTGGCAGTTATAAAGGTCGAAGCATAATGGTGGACGCAGTGATTGAGAAGAGAGTGGGGCCGAGTTTTAGCCTATCAGCAATGTTATTTGATCTGTATGCTGAAGAAGCAGTGAAAGATACCAAAGAAAAATTTGTGGAAGGAACCAAAGTTCCTAAAGAAGAAATATAATCTTAGAGATTACCGATGACGCTGCAAATCTGTCAGAAACAGCAAAGGGCCTCGAAGAGTAGTTCAACAGAATGGACAGTCTCTTGACAGGACGTTATAAGATGAACATCAAAAAAGCAAAATAAGGTTAATAGAATACAGTCGCATTAAATCGGACGATGCTGGGAGAATTCCCCTAGCAAACGAGACAGTAAAAGAAGTCGATGATTTTGGTATGTGAGCAGCAAAACAACTGATGGTGAGCGATGCAGACAGAATAATTTGTTACATGGAACATGAGCCGTGTGGCTCAATCAGCGATGTTCCCGCCGCCAGTATGGGTCATCTTTCCGATGGTGTGCGCAGAGCGCGCGCCAGCGCCAACTACCGGGTCGATTGGGGAGCGAGGGGTAAGCTCTAGCAAGTAGCGAGGATTTTTGCTTTGGGACGCCTAGCAGTAACGTCATTTGGGAAGTTTGGCGGACAGTACATGAAACGCGCGAGGCAGCAGGAAGAGCACAACTAAAAGGGGCTGTTAACCCGTTTGACGGAGCCTTAGTAAATATCCCCGGCGTTGAAACAGTCACGTTACTGGGAAGCCGTTGGTGTATTTCCTGCATGTCCCCTGGCACAGGAATCTGCGAAGGCTCTCTTCTTCGAACAAGCCAGAAAGTAAGGGCCTTGCTTGTGCTGTGAATTGTGGCCGGAATCGACTTCTGGGTTCAGTGCTCTTGACTTCATTTTCTTGGACGGCCGTTGCTACTCCTACTGAGTCTGTTTTCGAATGTGTTAATTTCAACTTGCTTGGTACGCAACGTTCTACTTTGAGCTGTATGTGACGTGATGATTAACATTTACTAGGGCCTGGAGTGCTGATACATTCTGTTTGTAGATTGCTACTATCAGTGTTAACCGCCAGTGAAAACGGTTTGCTTGGCTCTTGTGAAAGTGCCGCCTGGTTACGGTATTTATATCGCATGACGGAGTTTATCTGGACAACTGTTATACATACACAGGGTTAAGATTTTCCCTGGATATCTTTTACTGCGAATTGCAATAACGTTTCTGTTATGTTTCTATCTGAAGTGATAGTATGTCTGAGAGACACGTGTATAATTATAAATGAGTATTTTCATAACTTCTTACAAGTTACTGAGATGCCAGTTGTTATTGTGTGTTTAAATAGTTTGGAACTGATTCTATTAACGAAAATACAAGAATTCCTTCTATGACAGTATATGGTAAGTAATTCTGATTCAATCACAAATTTAAGTGTGGCTGTTTGCTGTAAGTCACCTTGTGTTTTGCGTCGGGGGGGGGGGGGTGGAGGCGGGTCTTGATGTACCGTTAGCCTGCACGCTAGTTACTTGCGTTTGATTTCGTTTTATCGGGACTTTTGCTGTTTGTCTTGGTAGCGGGTGCGGAGTCCTGGGTTGCGTCCTGCTTGTGCTGTTGTTTATTTTCGGCCAACTCTGCCAGCGCGTGCCGGCTGGCCGTGTTTCTAGTTCGCTCGTGGCTTAATGTATAATTGGCCTTACGCCAATAAGAGAATAGATTTGTACTTCTTAGCTGATGTTCATTAATAGGTTGATTAATTGTACACATGTTTTCTAATGAATTATTGTGTTTCTCGTTACTTAAGGCAGATGTCTGTCGTAGATACCCACTAGCTCTGGGATTTTTCGTGCCTATTCGTGACCGTTGCTGCTCCCGTTTGGGGGCCCTTGCTGAACCTGTATTGGAAACAGCTGAGTGGGCGGGCGTCCGCTTCTGGGCGTAGTTTGTTGAATCCCACGAGGTTCCTTGGTCACATGAAATTTTATATTTTATATCCTACATTCTAGGGTGCCTGCCATTCATATAATGTGGTTGTGTGCCATGGTATCTGATTTGTTGTTGCCTGTACTCTGGATTACTTTGGTAACACCAACCACTGAAGTAACGAAAGACTTTCCTCTTTAAATGTTAGCAAATTGTTCTTCAGGTTGATCATAGTTTTTGAGTAAATAATTTTTAAGTCATCTCACTAAGTGTGTTACAGGCCATAAGTGCCGTGGGTTCTGAAAGTTTAAATTTTGAAGTAACTTGCTCTCACCTAAACGGTAATTTTAAAAATGTGTTGATGGTTTTATTTCTTATTTGTTTTGTTTAAATGTTCGAAATAAATGTTCAGTGCAGCTGTCGATGGTGATTGCCCGATGTGTCACTTTGTCCAGTCCTACCACCCCACAGCCTATTGTGCTGAGCTTGTCGTTGTGTAAAAGTTGAATTCCATGCTGCACTGACACCTCAGAACGTATATTTAACTGTCAGCAAGTCTTTTCTGAAGGTGTTTGTCAGGAGCGTTGCCTAGTACGTAAATGAAATTTGGACAATAAGTATTTCAGACAAGAAGAGATTAAAAGCTTTCGAATAGAAGCTTTCAAATATGGTGCTACAGAAGAATGCTGAAGATTAGGTGGATAGGTCACGGAACTGAAAAGGAGGAACTGAATATGACTGGGGAGAAAAGAAACTTATCGTACAGCTCGATAACAGGAGGGATTCAGGAATCATCAATTTAGTATTGGAGGGAAGTGTGGGTGGGTATAGACTGGGGACCGAGAGATGAATACAATAAGCAGGTTCAAGTGAATGTATGTTACGGCAGTTATTTGGCGACGAAGAGGCTGGCACAATATAGACTAGGGTAGAAAGGTGCATCATATCGGTCTTGGGACTAAACACAACCAGAACTACAGACAAAATTGAAATTATATGTTAAAAAATGTAATTCCTCCAGCTGAATTAACGTGTTGGTTTTATTGGCAACTAGTTTCGATGTTGTTACAACATCATCTTCAGGCCCATAACTCGGGCGGGCACACAGTTTTAATCTGCCAGGAAGTTTCATATCAGCGCACACTCCGCTGCAGAGTGAAAATCTCATTCTGGAAAAATCCCCCAGGCTGTGGCTAAGCCATGTCTCCGCAATATCCTTTCTTTCAGGAGTGCTAGTTCTGCAGGTTCGCAGGAGAGCTTCTGTAAAGTTTGGAAGGTAGGAGACGAGGTACTGGCAGAAGTAAAGCTGTGAGTACCGGGCGTGAGTCGTGCTTCGGTGGCTCAGTTGGTAGAGCACTTTCCCGCGAAAGGCAAAGGTCCCGAGTTCGAGTCTCGGTCGGGCACACAGTTTCAATCTGCCAGGAAGTTTCATATCAGCGCACACTCCGCTGCAGAGTGAAAATCTCATTCTGGAATCAAATTTTGTTTTCAACTAGGAAAATCTGCAAGTGAAACGTTTGTAATGTTACAACAAGTGTACGGCGATGATTGTTTATCGCGAACACAAGTGTTTGAGTGGTTTAAACGATTTAAAGATGGCCGCGAAGACACCAGTGATGACACTCGCACTGGCAGACCATTGTCAGCAAAAACTGATGCAAACATTGAAAAAATCGGTAAACTTGTTCGACAAGATCGCCGTTTAACAATCAGAGCAGTGTCTGAGTTAACAGGAGTTGACAAGGAAAGTGTTAGGCAGATTCTTCATGAAAGTTTCAACATGAACAAAGTGTGTTCAAAAATGGTTCCAAAGTGTCTCACAATTGAACAGAAGGAACGCCGAAGAATGATTTGTTCTGACATCCTGGAAGACATTGAAAGTGATCCCACCTTCTTACAAAATGTTATTACTTGCGATGAATCGTGGTTTTTTACTTACGATCCCGAAACTATACGCCAATCGATGCATTGGAAAACTCCTGGTTCTCCACGACAAAAAAAAGCACGAATGTCAAAATCGAAATTCAAGGCAATGATGATTGTTTTTTTTTTTTTTTTTTTTTGACATCAAAGGGATTGTGCACATTGATTGGGTACCAGAGGGACAAACAGTGAATCAGCATTACTACATTAGCGTCCTGGCTACCCTACATGAGGGAGTACGGAGAAAACGGAACAATTTGTGGACAAAAAAGTCATGGATCCTTCACCAAGACAATGCCCCAGCTCACAGTGCGTTGTCAGTGAAGACGTTTATGGCAAAACACAACATTCCCATCTTAGATCATCCACCCCACTCACCTGATTTGGCCCCCTGTGACTTTTTTCTTTTCCCTAAAGTCAAGTCAGCTTTGAAAGGAACTAGAGTTGAGACTGTTGAAGCGGTAAAAGAAAAAGCGACGGAAGTAATGTATGGACTTACCGAAAATGATCTGCAGCATTTCTATGAACAGTGGAAAATTCGTATGGAGCGGTGTAGAGACCGAGGAGGAGAGTACATTGAAGGAGATGACATGAAATTGTAAATAATTGTAAATAAATATTTTTTCCAGCATCAGTCCGGTTTTTTTCTAGCCGCACCTTGTATAGCAGCTGACGTCCCAAGTCGTCCGTTTTAATTAAGGATATACGAAAATTTCAAATTGCTTGGCAAAGTCATGATAAATTAATACTATTCCCTGGTCGTGCCTAAAAAGAAACGAAACACCTTTCTCACTCCTTGGAGCGCTAGTGTCGATCCACCTGTCAAACGGTAACCACACACACACAGGGGTGAGAGTCGGGACTGTACGTGTTAGACTGCGGTACCACGATCCTCCTAATCGTTGTGAACACTCAGCCTGAGACGAGTAAATTGGTAACAAAAGTTAAATCTGATTCTCAGACGGAAGCGCCGCTACGCGTGTACTCCGGCGCCTGACCCGGCGTCGCGACGTGTGTAACTGCGGGCGGCTGCCGGCAGCGGCTGAGTGCATTCTCGTGTAGCCACCTAGTTCTGGGACTCCGCTCCCCTGTAAGCACTCGCCGTTCCGTGCCACGGCGGTCGGCGCTCCTCCAGCTGTTTCTTTACCCGCCGAAGTTGTTTATGTTAGAAATCGCCGTTAGATCATCTCGTCACCCTCTCTGTTATGTTGGTTATAGGATACCGGAGAAGGGTTCATGTGTTACTACTGTTGCAAAACACTGATGTGTCAATAGTCAGGGGACAGCGATGTGTAGTTACACTGATGATGGTAGTACAACATACACAAGGTATAAAGGGGCAGTGCATTGGCGGCGCTGTCACTTATGCCCAGGTGGTTAATGGTGAAAGGTTTCCGACGTCGTCATGGCCACATGACAGGAATTTATAGACATTGAACGCGGAACGGTAGTCAGAGCTGGACGCAGAGGACATTCAATTTCTGAAATAGGGAATTCAATACTCCGAGCTCCACAGTGTCAAGAGTGTGCCATAATATCAAATTTCAAGCATTATCTTTCACTCTGGACAAAGGAGTGAATGTTGGCCTCACTTCACGACCGAGTGCAGCGGCATTTGCTTAAGCCGTCGGCACACGGACCGTGCATCCGAGCGTTGAGCGTGCCGAGTTTCTGACGTCATAGCGTGGAATGCACACTCGGCAGTCTTTCCGAACGTGCAGAGCAGTATCTGGCATGTCAGATATTTTGAGCGTGCGTCTGAGCGTTGACCAATGACATGTCACAACGCCACCTACGTCACACGCACGCCGTCTCCCTAAAGTCCAGAGTTTTGAGGCGCCATATTGGCATTCATCTCAAGCCTTTATGTATATATGCCGTTTCTGAGCACCAGCAAATTGAGAATCACTGGAAAACCCGTTGTTGACTGTGTGGTTTGTTCCAATAAAATAATGAGAAACATCATATTCATGGCAAAAGAATTATTGTAACTTGCGTATTATGAGAGTAGGCTATTTGAAGGCAGCGACACACTGAAATCCACCCAAAACGCATTATTCTTGGTGAAATTTGTTATAATTAAATTTTAATTAGTAACATATCTACGATAAGGTTTTCTGCAACGGGTAACATACTATGATTGCCTACTATACATCTGTTGGTTTAGCGTAACGAGCAGCGTCATTGCTTAGTATTGTTTGTTAGTTGGGGCGGTGGTTCGCGTATTGATACTACTAGATTTTATTTCCTAACATTCGCGTGTTTATTAGGTTCTGACACTTTATTATTAGTTCAATATAAGTATATACTATAATATTTGAAGTTATGTAAATATAAGTTCACCTTTTTTTGAGGGTTGACTGTGTTCGATTGGCTTAATCTACAAGACAGCTTGCGCTACTTGTATAAAGATGTTTTGCTCGTTTTTCTTTTACGCTTCGTAATTCACATGTTGGAAAGATTCTGCTACTGGGTAGGAACAGTCATTAAGTAAGACTGACCTTGGGGTTGTACTAAAATGTGGGAATGTTTATCTTATGCGGAGAAGGATTCCAAATTTGTACCGCACTGTTTGTAATGAAACTTTCATAAGCCTGTGTCCTTATTGATTGGACATGGTACTTCCCTTTTTGTGGACGATGGAGAAAACGTGCGTTTTAATAGAGCTAACGTGGGAATTTTACGCGCGCCCATTGAGTAAACAGTGTGATTTGCGAACTAGAAACATCCCTGAACTGCCGCTGGAGTTCGAGAGCACGGTCCGTGTGCCGACGGCTTTAGAGTTGCAACGGAGAGATCCAACGGAGAGCAGCGCGCGTCGTTACAGGATCATTTAGTAATCGCGAAAGCGTTACGGAGATGACAGATAAACTCCAGTGGAAGACTCTGCAGGAAAGACGCTCGGTAGCTCGGTACGGGCTTTTGTTGAAGTTTCGAGAACATACCTTCACCGAGGAGTCAAGCAGTATATTGCTCCCTCCTACGTTTATCTCGCGAAGAGACCATGAGGATAAAATCAGAGAGATTAGAGCCCACGCAGAGGCATACCGACAATGCTTCTTTCCACGAACAATACGAGACTGGAATCGAAGGGAGAACCGATAGAGGTACTCAAGGTACCCTCCGCCTCACACAGTCAGGTGGCTTGCGGAGTACCAATGTAGATGTAGATGTAGATGTAGAGTTGTCATTGTTAACAGACAAGCAACACCGCGTGCAATAACCGCAGAAAACAATGTGGGTCGTACGACGACCATATTCGTAGGATGGTGCTGCGAAATGAGATATGGCATGAGACGACCTACACGAGTACCCTTGCTAACATGGCGACACAGCCGGCAGCGGCTCTCCTAGACTCGTGATCATATCGGTTGGACTCTAGACTATTAAGAAACTGAGGTCTGGTCGGACGATTCCCGAATTCAGTTGATAGGAGCTGATGCTAGGGTTCAAGTGTGGCGCGGACCCCACGACGCCATGGACTTAGGTTAAATAAGTGTCGTGTGACTAGGGCCTCCCGTCGGGTAGACCGTTATCCGGATGCAAGTATTTCGATTTGAAGCCACATCGGCGACCTGCGAGTCTATGGGGATGAAATGATGATGATTAGGGCAACACAACACCTAGTCCCTGAGCGGAGAAAGTCTCCGACCCGGCCCGGAATCGAACCCTGGGCCCTTAGGATTGACATTCTGTCGCGCTGACCACTCAGTTACCGGGGGCGGACATGGACACCTAGGTTGTCAACAAGGAATTGTGCAAACTGGTGGTGGCTCCATAATGTTGTGGGCCATGCTTGCATGGAATGGACTGGGCCGTGTAGCTGGAAATGGTTAACTTCATCTACTTGCAAAACACATGTCGCCATTCGTGGACTTCATGTTAACAAACGACGGTGGAATTTTTATTTATGACATTTCACCATGTCACTGGGCCACATTTGTTCGCTATTGGTTTGAAGAACACTTGGCCACCCAGATCGCCCGGCAAGAATCCCTTCGAACAAATGTGGGGCATAACCGAGAGGGCTGTCAGTGGACTAAATCCTGCACCGGCAACACTTTCGCAATTATAGACGGCTATAGGTGAGTAATGGCTCGATATTTCTGCCGGAGACTTCCAAGGACTTCTTGAGTCCATGCCTCATCGAGGTGCTGCAGTATGCCGGGCAAAAGGAGGTTGGACATGATAGTAGCAGGTATCACATGACTTTTCTACACGGTTAACACTGAGACAAATATTGTTCTCATTTTTATCACCTTCTGTCTGCTCACTACAGTACTAACTTTTCGGATCAAGAATGCTGTCTGGACGATCCTCTAAGTTGAGCATGTGGTCTGTGACGAGGTCAGCCGTGGGATGCTATGTCAGCATTCGCAGAACTCACTTTGTTTCGTCAGCAGATATCCGCCCTCCCCCCCCCCCCCCCCCCGCCGCCGCAAGAGCCCATCTCGCACCCACCCAGACACACGCACACACGCATATGCACGCATGCGCGGACGTTTGGAATTATCTTTACCGAGGGTCCATCCCCTAGTTAACTAGGTGTACTGTTTTCCACATTACACTGTTTACTATTTGTACAAAAGACATTTTTATTGTATCTTACTAACAATAATCTTAACAAATCAGTAAAAACTTAAGAGAATAGCCTTATCATGAAATATTCGAAGTTAGCTTAATATGAGTTGATTTGTATGGAAAAAAGGAAGGACAGAATTGGTAACATCCTACCACCAGTTCCACTCCGAATATGGGGCCTGAGTAATACGAAGTCGTGCTGAAATATAATGCCTCAGAAATTTTTGTGCCAAAGCTTTTCAAATAAAATAATGGTTTTTAATGATCTACATTTTTTTTCTTCATGTCCACATATTTTCATCCCCCTGCCGCTGGAGAACTCCGAACTGTAGGCTGTAACAAGGCGAAGTGTAACTACGGCAGTGCTTGAGGAGCAGAGTGGCGCAATCGAGCTCGAACAGTTCGTACATACATGGGGCACCATCTGCTTCAGCAGGACAACGCGAGACCACATACGAGAACTGCGACCTCTGCAACAAACTGAAACCCTGGATTCACTATCAGCGACCATCCTCCCTGCAGTCCCGATTTGGTCCCATGCAATTTTCAAAACGTGTCTGAAATCTTATGGGACTTAACTGCTAAGGTCATCAGTCCCGAAGCTTACACACTACTTAACCTAAAGTGTTCTAAGGACAAACACACACACCCATACCCGAGGGAGGACTCGAACCTCCGCCGGGACCTGCCGCATAGTCCGTGACAGCAGCGCCCTAGACCGCTCGGCTAATCCTGCGCGGCATGCAACTTTCATCGGTTTCCCAAACTTAAAGGACACCTTCAAGGATTTCACTTTGATAGGCTCCGTCAACAAATTCAAACTTTCTCCAGTGACGGTATCAACAAGCTGACCTCTCGTTAGAAGAAATGTGCTCATCGCCAGGGTGACTACGTTGATATATAGACATGACATTTACTCCTCAATTTGGTACTACGAAAATAAATAAATAAATATAGGTTAATAACATTTGCTTTATTTAAAAAGCTTTAAGCGCTATCACATACAAACTCGAAGGTATTAATTATCAGCACTTCTGATTTCGTGGAACTACTTTTACACTATAGCTACTGCAGGTTTAACGTTCCTGTTTAGGGCAAGCCATAACACGCTTGCAGCCACTTATAGTGCAAAACTCAGTTAAACTCCGCCTGAAAAGGTCTCTGAAGACCCTAACGGTGCTGACCGACCGCTGTGTCATTCTCAGCCTAAGAAATCAAAGGATGTAGTTATGGACCACTCTCCCTGCAGTTGTCAGTTTTCGAGACCGGAACCGCTACTTCTCAGTCAAGTGCCTCCTCAATTTGCCTCGCAAGGACTGAGTGCATCCTGTTTACCAACAGTAACCGACAGTGAGGACGATGACCCACCCAAGTGCTAGCCAAGCCCAACAGCACTTAACTTCGGTAATCTGACAGGAACCTGTATTTCTATTGCGGCAAGACCCACAGTCTACATACACTCCTGGAAATGGAAAAAAGAACACATTGACACCGGTGTGTCAGACCCACCATACTTGCTCCGGACACTGCGAGAGGGCTGTACAAGCAATGATCACACGCACGGCACAGCGGACACACCAGGAACCGCGGTGTTGGCCGTCGAATGGCGCTAGCTGCGCAGCATTTGTGCACCGCCGCCGTCAGTGTCAGCCAGTTTGCCGTGGCATACGGAGCTCCATCGCAGTCTTTAACACTGGTAGAATGCCGCGACAGGGTGGACGTGAACCGTATGTGCAGTTGACGGACTTTGAGCGAGGGCGTATAGTGGGCATGCGGGAGGCCGGGTGGACGTACCGCCGAATTGCTCAACACGTGGGGCGTGAGGTCTCCACAGTACATCGATGTTGTCGCCAGTGGTCGGCGGAAGGTGCACGTGCCCGTCGACCTGGGACCGGACCGCAGCGACGCACGGATGCGCGCCAAGACCGTAGGATCCTACTCAGTGCCGTAGGGGACCGCACCGCCACTTCCCAGCAAATTAGGGACTCTGTTGCTCCTGGGGTATCGGCGAGGACCATTCGCAACCGTCTCCATGAAGCTGGGCTACGGTCCCGCACACCGTTAGGCCGTCTTCCGCTCACGCCCCAACATCGTGCAGCCCGCCTCCAGTGGTGTCGCGACAGGCGTGAATGGAGGGACGAATGGAGACGTGTCGTCTTCAGCGATGAGAGTCGCTTCTGCCTTGATGCCAATGATGGTCGTATGCGTGTTTGGCGCCGTGCAGGTGAGCGCCACAATCAGGACTGCATACGACCGAGGCACACAGGGCCAACACCCGGCATCATGGTGTGGGGAGCGATCTCCTACACTGGCCGTACACCACTGGTGATCGTCGAGGGGACACTGAATAGTGCACGGTACATCCAAACCGTCATCGAACCCATCGTTTACCATTCCTAGACCGGCAAGGGAACTTGCTGTTCCAACAGGACAATACACGTCCGCATGTATCCCGTGCCACCCAACGTGCTCTAGAAGGTGTAAGTCAACTACCCTGGCCAGCAAGATCTCCGGATCTGTCCCCCATTGAGCATGTTTGGGACTAGATGAATCGTCGTCTCACGCGGTCTGCACGTCCAGCACGAACGCTGGTCCAACTGAGGCGCCAGGTGGAAATGGCATGGCAAGCCGTTCCACAGGACTACATCCAGCATTCTACGATCGTCTCCATGGGAGAATAGCAGCCTGCATTGCTGCGAAAGGTGGATATACACTGTACTAGTGCCGACATTGTGCATGCTCTGTTGCCTGTGTCTATGTGCCTGTGGTTCTGTCAGTGTGATCATGTGATGTATCTGACCCCAGGAATGTGTCAATAAAGTTTCCCCTTCCTGGGACAATGAATTCACGGTGTTCTTATTTCAATTTCCAGGAGTGTATGTTATTTCTTGGTGTCTTCTGGTTTGGGTGCTGTCAGCCGCCAATCTGTCAGTGTTGTGTGCCCCATTTCGCTTGAATTATACCATTAAATATAAACTGTTACCCTCAGAGTTAGAAATTTCGCTCAGTTTTGTGTCGACAAATCCCATGGCTCAATTCGTCTCGAGTGACTGCCTGTCTGGTTCAACTGTACAGCCTCGTTATCAATTTATTCTGCATACAGTATGCGTGATGCAGTGTCAGTGGCTCTGTACAAGGCTTGTTACTTATCTAGATGTCTCATGGATTCGTAGGTGTCATGTGTGAAATTTATTCTCGAGGTCTGACTGCGAATAATGTAGTGTGGAATTATTTACTCAGAAGTTCCTTTTTCCCCACAGGAACTCTACATTCACTGACCGAGGTGCGTTTGATGGAGATACGTTCGGTAGGAGCAATGTCCCATCAAGAAAAAAGAAGTTAACTACCGCTCTTGACACTGCGTTTCCCCTCACGCTGCCACGCATTCACTCAGCACTGTTGGTGCTTGTCCCTGATAATTTCCCCCATATTTCCATTGTTTAGCACCGATTGTTAGGTCAATCGGGTATAATACGAACACTTCGCACATTGTTTCCACTGACGCGGGGCTTTGGTAATCTCAGCAGAACACTCCTTTGGCCAAGGGCCTCGCCTAGCAACGGTTCTGACCATTGTGAGACAGAGTTTGTGTGCCCACGTGCTCGCCGTGAAACATACCATTGATTAAAACAAGGCACAGCTAAACCTTCGTATAGCTTGCAGTGGAAGTCTGTAAGGGACTGTGATTATGCGTGCTAGTTTTCTGCTTTATCATTTACCTGTTTTATGTGCTGGTTATGTGTGAGTCGATCGTCAATCTGTACGCCTAAGTATATGTTTACGAGTTTTCTGTGAATGTTTACATTGCGCACATTTATATTCCGGTCTTTCTCTGCTTTTCCTGGCTGTAATATGTAGATTGTCTTTTTCACGGCTACGTTAGACTGAATTTCAGACACCACCCGCACAACCTATGCAGAGTTCCAATTGTTTTAGTTTTCATTTCTCTTCTCGAGGTGTCTGACACAACATTTAATAGCTCATCATCGTATGCGACAATATCGTCACGTTGTGTTTGTGTGTATGTGTGTGTGTGTGTGTGTGTGTGTGTGTGTGTGTGTGTGTGTGTGTGTCTCATCGGTTTCGGTTAGGTGGGGCTCGATGGTCAGATCCCACAAATGAAACCATTCGATCACTCTTTGTGTGATTCTCTCGACCACCTTAAGTTTACCAACCCGCCAATCGACGACTGTATTAGTACAATACTCTACTAGACTATTCGATAGAGTTGCTGGTGCCTGCAGTTCTCGTAGTCTTCCAAACGTCGTGGGCCACCTGAGGCTACTAAAGACCCACCCTATGTCTATGTGTCTGACCATTATTTGCTGTTGACATGTTGTGCTAAATGGAGTTTCCAGTTAGCCACATCTTCAACGGAATTATTCTCACGGCACCCCCATTGTGGCGGGTCGAGCCCAAGAAACAGCCTGTGCTCCTGTAATCGAAACACAAAATCCTCTCCTATACTTTAGTCAAGATGTTGATAAGGCGAACTGGGCTCTTCGACTTCAGATTGGCCAGTCTTTGTCTTCAAATTTCTTGATGGTTTCCTGCATTTGTCAATTTCAAGACTGCCGGAACTCCTCCCGACCTTAGGATGTTACTTATAGTGTGGTTTAAAAATGGGGTGATTTGTGCAGCTACTCGTTTGAGGGTCTCGGAGAGAATGCTGCCCAGATTTTTTGTTTTTTTTTTTTTTGTTTTTTTTTTAACTTTTGGTATGGCTAGCACCACCACTTTTTGTTTGAAGAGGTGGGTGACGTTCTCCGTTGCGCAATCTGTCCGTATTAGAGTACTTAAAATAGTGTGGCGTGGATTGTCTGTGTTGTGGTGGTCATCGATGAGGAGCTTCTACAGCAGAAATTAGGCTGTACTCCTTCATCTGTGTGTGACGTTACTGTCAACCCGTCTAAGTGTGGCTAGCACAAACGATGATTTTACCCTTTGGTCATCAACTTGCACAATGCTCCCTATAAGTTGTTTCTTAACTATGTTTGACCACACTCTTCCGTATATTGCCTCTTTTTTTGCTGTACCACGTCCTTGTACTGTCGCCTCGTCTCTCCGAAATGTTCTAGTCGTATTTGCCTCTCTAGCTAGCAGGTACGGTCCTCTGGTAGTATCTGCGTTGGGTTCTCGAATTAATTTTGAGTGTGTTAAGTTCGTTCGACCAGGGTATTTCCCCTTCACTCTCATCTATAGCTGTTGGGTTTGCATCATCTGGCACCTCTTCCAAAGTCTCCGACTATCAAAGCTACCTTCAGTAATGTAAAGTTTATATGTCGCTATCAAGTCCCGTGCTTTCAGGCTGCTTTGCTGAACAGATAATTCTAGTTATGGTGTTTCTGTCTGTCTTCGTCTGTCTATCATATTTGGGATTATGAAATCGTGGTTTTGTCTGTAACCCCGGCAAGTACGTCCCATGATGTACCGAGACCGACAGATTTTCTTTAGTAATGTCACTGTTTGATTTAGCTCCGACCCTGTTGCTATACCTGTGGGGTTGACACCTCTTCTTAACTATATATAAGTTGTTCGTGAGTAACTTGTCATTTAGGATAGAGGGTACTTATAAATGGTGGAAAATCGAATTTTTTTAATGACTTTATTAAATTCAATAGTCTTTCCTGATTATATTGATATATACATTATAAGGTTTCATAAAAAAATGAACTATGTATACCAAATTTTAAAGTTATGATCATGTATGCCGCCACATCCCCTTTATTTCTGTTACAGAAACCAGTATTATTTCGAAAAGAGCTGTGAACTTTCTGTTTCCAGCGATTATACGTATGATACATTGTATATGTTGTTAACAGCGCAGGTTTCTAGTGTCTACAAATTATTATCTTTGCTAGTATTTACTTTTGTTTCGCTGAAGCAGTTTGTTCACGTGTTACTGACTGTTTGTTGCCAAAGTGCTATATATATTTGTGGAAGTACATATCCTTTATTGTGCAATAAATACGAACTATGCCACTCACTCCTCCTGGTGATACAAATTTTTGTCTTAACAATGACGCTGTATGTAGTGGATTTGTTGTTGCTGATGTGGGCATCTTATCTTCTTTGGTAAAGGAAGTGGCGAAATGTAAACAATGTGATAGTGTAGGGATCTAGATATAACGGAACAACAAAGCAGCAGGAGTGGTTTAGCGTCAAATTTAGTTGTTCTGTGTAGATTCTGCAATAAATCTACCTCAAAAATGACTTCGAACATCGTGCATTATTCATATGATGTGAATTTGACGTTAGTGCGTGCAACGTGTGCAATAGGAAAAGGAAAAAACGCTTTTCAAACATTTTGTGGTTTGATGGACCTTCCTCCTCCTCCCAGTAGGTTCAGAAAGTACATAAAAATACTTTTAGGTGCCTTGACGGTTTGTCTAAAGCATCTATGAAATAAAACGTGCAGTAGCCGCGAGGGGTAGCCGTGCGGTCTCAGGTGTCTTGTCACTGTTCTCGCGGTTCCCTCCATCTGAGTTTAGAGTCGTACCTCGGGCATGGGTGTGCATGTTGTCCTTAGCGTAAATTAGTTTAGGTTAGATTAAGTAGGACGTAAGCCTAGGGACCGATGACCACAGCAGTTTGGTCCTCTAGCCCTTACCACAAATTTCCAAATATACAAACGTGCAGTAGAAGAAACTAGAAATTATTAGTCGAACCAGGGACATGGCTGTTGCACTTGATGGGACATGGCAACTTCGAGGACATCGTTCCTTGAAATGTGTTGTAAGTGATACTTCTCTGGAGAATGGAATAGTTGGTGATGTTTAGTGTTTATCTAAGTGCTGTCCACCTGCCAGGATAACACTGAGGGACTTACTGAACACAAGTGTTCTAAGAATTATGATGCTTACAGTGGAGATATGGAGTCTGACAGAACTCTAAAATTATATCAGAGGTTGGTGCCCGTTTACAGCGTTAGATATACGAAGTACCTAGACGATGGGGACTCTAAAGCTTTCAATAAAATTAACGAGTACAATGTTTATGGTAATACATTGGTAACTAAACTTGAGTGTTGTGGACATGTGCAAAAGAGGACGGGTGCTATATTGAGAAAGTTACGAAGAAAAATGAAAGGAAAGTAGTTATCTGATGAAAAATCTGTGTCTGGCTGAGGTAGATTGACAGAAACTGAAATAGACCTTCTTTAGAGTTATTATGGATGACCAACCTGTTCACGGACTTTGCCCTAAAGGAGCAGATTCTGGATGTGGTTACCCAAAAGCAAATGAAAGTGTCAAATATACCATCATAAGCATTCTCTTCCTGTGCCTGTTATGAATGACATAAAACCAATTTTTAGAGACCTAAGTGACCCTGTTTTGCTTAGTAAACGTCTTCATGGAGGCACTCAAAATGCATACTTTCAACCATTGCATTGACATGTTTCAATGATGGACTGATGGGAATGTTGGAAGTCCTGAGAAATTTGAGCATAAAATGTGGCTCTAATATGGAAGATCAATTACTTGCGTGTGACAGACAATAGGTGAATGAAGCTGAAAGATTCGCTCTTCAGGTTACTAAAGAAGTAGGAAGTGCTAAAAGGAATGCCAAGAGGTAGCTTCAAGATGAATAAATGCTGCAGGATGAAGACTACGCTTCAGGAATGTTCTGAGACACAATTTAATTGGACTCATATCTTCGCAGCTTCCCGCAAATTGTCTTTTTCAGAATTTAAGAACAAATATTGCTTTTGTTTATAAATCTTTGCTCTAAGTTTTTTCTGTAAGTAGCAGTGGTCCATACTTATGTAGTATACGTAAGCTTTATTGCAGATTCTACTAAATACTAGAAAAATATCATTTTTATTAGGAAAAAAACTATAAAGTTAAAATGTAAGATGTGACACTTTTTATCCTCGTAATATATATAATAGGTGGAATTAAATAGGTTTCGTACTTCAGTCATCATGTCATGCATATCTGGTAAAAATTTGGTCTCCTTCAAATATAAAACGTTGGATTAAATGGTATCTCAAAATGAGGACGCATTTTGGGAAAAAAATGCATCAATTTCTTTGTAATTTTTTAAGAACGCTAAGCAGGTTAAAAAATATTCAAAATACTTCTCATTTGTTTAGAAAGTGTGCTCTATTACCTGATATCAACAAAATGTAAAACATATAAATCATAAACTGTGCCTGAAAGAAGTAGGTGTTGATTTTTGCATAATTTTGAGCCGGAAAAGTACCCTGTATCCTTAATGTATTTTTCCCATGTGTCTGTTCGTGTCCCATATCGATGAATATGCATTGATTATGCAGTAATGACCATATACCTTTGTCGTGTGTGTTGGGAAATTCTCTCTATCAGCTGTCCGGAAGGCTGTGTCTAATCGGAGAATTGCGCACATAGTGACGAAGTTATCCAAACATCATTGCCTTTGCTCACTTCTACATTCATTACGTGGGGAAAGCAGACTTGTGACGTCTTTGCCACAGTCAACTGCCTGGTGGTGCCCGCTGTAACTACTGCGTTGTTTGCGAGACCTGTCTGTGCCGTGTTCTCTCCCAACTACACGTTTTCGTGAACTTCGCTGTCTATCTGTGTTTGGTATCCCGCCCTTGAGGAGGTTACGTCGTGATTCTTCTTCCTTCTACTTGTGACAACAGTGATGCGTATCGATATTTGCGCCGTGCACCATCTTTGGTTTGGTGCATATAGTTTCCAGAAAGGGGGTCTGGGGTCCTTGCCCCCACCCTGCAGCGCTCCCAACACCTTCTCCAATCCCATCTTGACCGGTTCACCGCTTGGTGAGACCAGTGGTTGCTCAAGGTCAATCCCTCCAAAACCAAGGCGATCATTGTAGGCAAATCCACCCCTTCCTTCCGCCTCCTTGATTTCTGTCTAACCATCTATGGCCGTCCTATCGCCCTCACTCCCACACTTAAGTACCTTGTCGTCACCATCGACCGTCGCCTCTCCTGGACTCCCCATCTCCGGACAATCCAAGCCAAGGCACGCTCCCGACTCCGTTTCCTCAAGCTCCTTTCCGGCCGTACTTTGGGTTTGGACCCCTCCACCGTCCTCCACAACTATAAATCCGTCATCCGCCCAATCCTTAGTTACGCCCATCTGGCTTGGATCTCCACCCCCCCCCCCTGCCTTTTATAAATCCCTCCAAATCCTTGAACGCCATGCTCTCCGCCTCGCCGATCGCATCCGTCTCCCCTCCCCCACGCAGATCCTGTACGATCTCATCCCCTTCCCCCACCTCCTCCTTTTCCTTGAAAGGATACGGATCCTGTACACCTCCCACAAACTCGATCCTCCTCACCCGCTTGTCTCACCCATCCTCTCCCACCCTCGCCCACTGCCACACCTGTATTCCCACGTCCCACCCAGTCTCTGTCTCTCCACCCTCCTTACCCTCTCCCAAGGTGGCTTCCGCCAGCTCCCCCTCCCTGATGATGTCCTCATCCCCTCCATCTACCCATCCTATCAACTTTGATCCTCCCCCCCACTTCCTGTGTCCTTTCCTTTAGGCACCCTCCCTCCCTTCTCTTTCCTTTTCTCCCGTCCCCCTTCCTCCGCCCCTCTTCCCCTGGGCTTCCCCTCCCCCTTCCTCCCTCCCCCTCTCTCCCCTGCCCATGGCATCTCTGCTCTCCCCTCTCCCACTCCCCTTCCTCCTCCTCCTCCTCTCTTGTCAGGTCCCCGGACTCGCACACGCTCAGTGAACATTCGCGCGCCGGAGATCATCGCCATCAGTGTCTCGTGTGTGTGCCTTCGTTTGTGTTTTGTGTTCTTTCGCCATCACGCCACCACTGTTCACGTGTGCCGTCGCCGTCATCCATGTTATGTGCGCCTTGTCAACAGGTTTTAGTGTTTTTTCTTGTGCAGCGTGAACGGCTTCATGTATCTTGTTTTTGTGTCTACAGTTTTTACCCGCCATTTTTATTCTATTATCTGTCACTACTTTCTGTCATCTATTGTACCATTCGCCGCTGAAGAGCAGCGTACTATGCTGCTGACAGCCCACCTTTGTTCAAGGTGTTTAAAATAACAATAAAGAAAAAAAAAAGATCTGGGGACCGTCTTTCGGTCGGTTGCTGCGGACGAGGGAAGTTACCTCCGCGCGGTGCAGTCGGCTGGGGCCGCTCGCAGTGTGCAGTGTCTGAGCGTGTGCGGAGCCGTCCGATCGCTACGGGCTTCGTGGTTCACCGACCCAGGACGTCAAAGTTGGTAGGTGGTTTCAACTACCCAAGCCACATCTATTCATGTTGTCGTTGTTCGCTTAGGTGGTTTGCTTTCGGGGAGGTTGGCCGATGACCAACACAGAGTGGTTCTACTGCTGAGATTTAGTGCAATTAACTACACTCCTGGGAATGGAAAAAAGAACACATTGACACCGGTGTGTCAGACCCACCATACTTGCTCCGGACACTGCGAGAGGGCTGTACAAGCAATGATCACACGCACGGCACAGCGGACACACCAGGAACCGCGGTGTTGGCCGTCGAATGGCGCTAGCTGCGCAGCATTTGTGCACCGCCGCCGTCAGTGTCAGCCAGTTTGCCGTGGCATACGGAGCTCCATCGCAATCTTTAACACTGGTAGCATGCCGCGACAGCGTGGACGTGAACCGTATGTGCAGCTGACGGACTTTGAGCGAGGGCGTATAGTGGGCATGCGGGAGGCCGGGTGGACGTACCGCCGAATTGCTCAACACGTGGGGCGTGAGGTCTCCACAGTACATCGATGTTGTCGCCAGTGGTCGGCGGAAGGTGCACGTGCCCGTCGACCTGGGACCGGACCGCAGCGACGCACGGATGCACGCCAAGACCGTAGGATCCTACGCAGTGCCGTAGGGGACCGCACCGCCACTTCCCAGCAAATTAGGGACACTGTTGCTCCTGGGGTATCGGCGAGGACCATTCGCAACCGTCTCCATGAAGCTGGGCTACGGTCCCGCACACCGTTAGGCCGTCTTCCGCTCACGCCCCAACATCGTGCAGCCCGCCTCCAGTGGTGTCGCGACAGGCGTGAATGGAGGGACGAATGGAGACGTGTCGTCTTCAGCGATGAGAGTCGCTTCTGCCTTGGTGCCAATGATGGTCGTATGCGTGTTTGGCGCCGTGCAGGTGAGCGCCACAATCAGGACTGCATACGACCGAGGCACACAGGGCCAACACCCGGCATCATGGTGTGGGAAGCGATCTCCTACACTGGCCGTACACCACTGGTGATCGTCGAGGGGACACTGAATAGTGCACGGTACATCCAAACCGTCATCGAACCCATCGTTCTACCATTCTAGACCGGCAAGGGAACCTGCTGTTCCAACAGGACAATGCACGTCCGCATGTATCCCGTGCCACCCAACGTGCTCTAGAAGGTGTAAGTCAACTACCCTGGCCAACAAGATCTCCGGATCTGTCCCCCATTGAGCATGTTTGGGACTGGATGAAGCGTCGTCTCACGCTGTCTGCACGTCCAGCACGAACGCTGGTCCAACTGAGGCGCCAGGTGGAAATGGCATGGCAAGCCGTTCCACAGGACTACATCCAGCATCTCTACGATCGTCTCCATGGGAGAATAGCAGCCTGCATTGCTGCGAAAGGTGGATATACACTGTACTAGTGCCGACATTGTGCATGCTCTGTTGCCTGTGTCTATGTGCCTGTGGTTCTGTCAGTGTGATCATGTGATGTATCTGACCCCAGGAATGTGTCAATAAAGTTTCCCCTCCCAGGGACAACGCATTCACGGTGTTCTTATTGCAATTTCCAGGAGTGTATTTTGGTCGACTGCGATTTAAGTGCATCAGTGGAATTCTGTCTTTTGGCCGTTAGTGGTCTGGTTACCTGCCCTGGGCACTGACGTAAATTGAGGCAGTGTTCTTTTGGGTGAAATTAACTATATTACCGTGTTTGAAATTCAAGTGTACCAGCGGAATTTTCTGTCTTGTGGCCGTTAGTGTTCTGGTTACCTGCCCTGGCCACTAACATAATTCAGGCAGCGTCCTTTTCTCACCTGTTGTCGCTGTCCAACATGGTGTGTAATTCTGACAGCTAATACTTACTCCATTGTGGATTATCACGTTTGTAACGTTGCCGGTTTGAGTTATCATGTACTGACTGACGGGAAACAAGTCATTGTGTCGGTCGGTCCATGGCTGTCCCCTGGCTGGGTTCCGACGGATCACGTATGGTTGGGCTCACCACCTGTCTCACCTAAGTGAACGAGAGCAGACCGACCTCCCTGGAGGCCTTCTGAGTGCCACCAGTGTTTAATTATCTGTTGTCAGCTATTTTTAATTTTAGGCTTATGGTTATTTGTTTTGTTTTCTTAAAACTTTGCAAAATTAGTTTCTAAATCTATCTTCCAAGCTTAAACACTGCGTCTTTCTGCTTTTAAAGATTATGGTAATATATTTGAAAATTTAGAAGTTTAATTGTGGCCCTCAGCCATGTTGCTTCCTTAAATAATTTGTTGCTATATTAAGTGAATTTTTATCTTGTTGATTTTTAAGATTTCTTGTTGTTAAACTTGCTGGCCTTCTGCCTTTAAAGGTCTATGGTAATAAATTATGAAGTTTTGAAATTTAATTGTGGCCCTCAGCCATTTGTATTGCACTTTGCGTACGTTGTTTTTTTTAAATTATTTTATTGCTATCTTAAATGGATCTTGTTAAGATTTTTGTTGGAGGCCTTCAGCCGTGAAAGGGTTGCATTCGGTAAAGATTCGGCTATGTGCCGCTTTGGTAGTAAAAGTTATTAAATTAAAATAAATGACAATTAGAAGCAGAAACTGACCTCATCCTATGGCCCTTTCCATAATCCTATTACCTGTTCTGCCCAGCGAGTTTAGCAGGCGTCTCACTCGTAGCAGAGCGTGGTTACGCTCGTGCTTACCAACCCTTAGTTGCGGTCAGTTTCACTCTTGTGTCTACTGTATTTGTGGCATCGTACTGTTCTGTTTGTATTGTTTCAGGTGTTAAGATAATGGCAGTGAGACAGTGTCCGGGAATCGGTCTGCTGAGAAGGGACCATCTCGTGTACGAGTTGGCAGTGAGGCGTCAACCGACGGAGGGCAGTTTTCCAGAGTTGGTAGCCCGTTTGCGTGGTGCGGTGATACAGCCAGTTGACATCACCTCGGCAGCGATCGGTGAGACAGGTGCAGCCATCCGATTGCTTGGTGAGATCCTTAAAGGTGTGGATGGTACTATCGGTCTTCTAGAAGGAACCCAACCTAGTGACAGTCAGTTGGGTCAAGTGTGGGCACAGTTGGTGCATTAATCTAATCGGGTGGCTGATTTGAGTACTTTAGAGTTGGGAGAGCATCACAAAAAATTGGCCGCTGAGTTGGAAAGTCACGTGGGCGCGTTAGAGTTTGAGCTTACAAGCTTGGACTTGGATGTCTGAGCGGCGACTGTATAGAGAAGTAGCTGGAAGGTGTAGCTAACGGTTGCAAATGCAACACTTTTGATTTTCACTGTGGTTTCCATTTCGCGACCTACCGTTCCCTACCTTCCGAATAGCCCTCGTATACAGGGTGTTACAAAAAGGTACGGCCAAACTTTCAGGAAACATTCCTCACACACAAATAAAGAAGATGTTATGTGGACATGTGTCCGGAAACGCTTAATTTCCATGTTAGAGCTCATTTTAGTTTCGTCCACCTACGCTCAATGGAGCAGGTTATCATGATTTCATAGGGATTCTCTACCTGTGCTGCTAGAACATGTGCCTTTACAAGTACGACACAACATGTGGTTCATGCACGATGGAGCTCCTGCACGTTTCAGTCGAAGTGTTCGTACGCTTCTCAACAACAGATTCGGTGAGCGATGGATTGGTAGAGGCGGACCAATTCCATGGCCTCCACGCTCTCCTGACCTCAACCCCCTTGACTTTCATTTATGGGGGAATTTGAAAGCCCTTATCTACGCAACCCCGGTACCAAATGTGGAGACTCTTCGTGCTCGTATTGTGGACGGCTGTGATACAATACGCCATTCTCCAGGGCTGCATCAGCGCATCAAGGATTCCATGCGACGGAGGGTGGATGCACGTATCCTCGCTAACGGAGGACATTGTGAACATTTCCTGTAACAATGTGTTTGAAGTCACGCTGGTACGTTCTGTTGCTATGTGTTTCCATTCCACGATGAATGTGATTTGAAGAGAAGTAATAAAATGAGCCCTAACATGGAAAGTAAGCATTTCCGGACACATGTCCACATATTTTCTTTCTTTGTGTGTGAGGAATGTTTCCTGAAAGTTTGGCCGTACCTTTTTGTAACACCATGTATTTAATAATGACGGTTACGATTTATGAGAGAAGGAAGTGATAGCTGCTGACAACACATAGGCTACTCCTTACTCCTATCAAATCCCAGAGTTTAGCATAAACGACTCCCCATCATGTGTCACATGGAGGCAAAGAGATTATTTTGGAACTAACCCAAGACTTGGCGTAGAATTTTGTGATCAGTATCGGTACGCCCGGAATTTTGTCCCCCTTCCACACGCTTCCCTTACCTGCCTCCATATTCATCATCGTGACTGCAACTGCCTACCTTCTTCTCTTCTGCAGAAAAGTCATTCAGCAAGTGTGCTGGCACAAAAAGTAGGACTTTCCTTGAGACTGACGCAGGAGGAATGTATGACTAGCAAACACACGTCATCATTCATAAGGGTTTGTGAAAATCCAGTTCTCTGTTTATGCTGCAAGAAATGACGGCACAGTTGAAACGTGTTGCTGATCTAACCACCACATGTATTCAAGCTAAAATTTCTCAGGAACGCGAGGGGTGGAGTAGAGTACTATCAGCAGAACTTGGGTTAAAGGAGGTGTGTTGCTATCTTCCTATGAACTTCGTTATTTAACGGCGGAAGAATCTAACATGTTATAAAGCCTAGAGTAAACTTCCTAATTTTTACTTTTTCCCTCAAGAATGGACTTTTTTAAATACACTGACCGCTCACAATTGCAAGGTAGCCTATGGTGGCGCTACGGTCGCAGGTTCGAATCCTGTCTCGGGCATGGAGGTGTGTGATGTCTTTAGGTTAGTTAGGTTTAAGTAATTCAAAGTTCTAGTGGACTGATGACCTCAGAAGTTAAGTCCCATAGTGCTCAGAGCCATTTGAAACATTTGAACCTTACACTCAGTGTGCTTTAAACTCGTGCTAAACTTCGAAACTTCTTTCACTTTAATGGAATGCATCTCAATAGAAACCGCCTCCTCGTGTTTGTAACACTATAATTAAACACGCGATTTTCGTATACTCACCATCGCCTCTGGTAGATACACGCCATCCTAAAACTCTTGTTTCTTAACGGTGCCTTCTCTTAGGCTAGTATCTGTAACTTTTATCCTCAAAATCCTCTGCTCACGGATACGTAACTTCATTTTCGCCTTATGCTCTGTAGTTTCCGTTCCTCGTCTGTGATATGTTTGACTACTGGTACCTTGTTTATTGAGCTGTTTCTTCGCCTTACTTTTGTTTACTACTCCTCCGAGCAATTCAGAGGCTATGAACTGTAATGTAATCGCAATTTGCACTTTCAGAATCCGTCTGTGGCTTTCTTAGCCTTGCCCTGTGTATTTACGCCTTGCACTTTTGTTTCCGTACTCTGTTTAACAAACCTACCCTCGATCTTCAGTGTTTCCTTTGTCTAATCAGCAACTCCTCTGTGATTCGTAAATATGACTCTGCCAGTTAAACTGGCATAGGGAATATCCAGTTCTTTTCCTACTAGATGAAACTTATACGTAACTTTTAATTCATGATCCATTCCAAGATATAAAACTGTCGCCCCATAAGTATCTATGACTGGCCTTGTAATGCCTCTACGTTTTATAGTTTCTTCGGGCTTATACTTGATCTGACTCCGCAAATATCTCACATTAAGCCAGCTAACCTCTGCTCCTTTTCCTGCAAGCAGTTATAACGAACGTTCTTTATTCATTGGCAAGTCAATTCTGTAAACTCGTTTTAACTGTCACAGACGAAATTAAATTTTTATCACAATTCGCCTCAAGACGACAGTAATGTTACGATTAATGTAGGTTAATTGTTACAAAGAAGAAAACAGCAACCAGCCACTATTAACACTGGTATTTATTTAGGTAAATAGCGCCGTTGCCGGTTTCGAACTGGCAAGTTCATCATCAGACGGCTGTTCACATGATTTTCAAGATACACTTTACATTATCGTCCGTTTCCAATTTTTATTATTCCGATGTGGCGAAGTATTTTTGGTGTGTTGCCCTATGGTAGAAAAACAGTGTTAGAAGCGCCCTATGTGAAAATAACTAACCTCCAGACGATGAAATACTGCGTAATAACAATGTTATGATCGTTCAGCGTTTCGCTACTTCATACTTTTCAGCCATGAAGTGATAATGGTAAACGCAACGAGACGTCATAAAGGTCGGAGCTCAAACTAATGTAGGAAAAGCATTTGTAGTGAAATCAGTCACGTCATTTCGATAGTAAGCATCAAATAACTATCCATAATCGATTAGGGGAAACCACAAAGTACATAATTGTCCGACGGAATTTGCGTCTCTTCCGCCCCATCTGCAAGTCCGGTGTCGTAACCATTGTGCAGACTCACCCGTTTCGAGCTTAACAGTCGAACCCATGTGACACTTATGAACTACAGTTCTGGAAATGTAGACTACACCAGTGGAATTTTTCCGCATCGCTGCCGAAGTGGTTGGAGTGGAAAACGAGTCTCTGACCGATACTCTCAAAGCGTAGGCCTATCGCACCCCCACCTCCCTCCCTCTCGCAGTCCATAAAGCGCGGCACGGCGCTTTACGCGACAACTTTTACGAAGTGCGGCGCTTCCAGCAACGAGCAGGGCGAGTAATGGCTCGTCCTATGGAGACAACGTGACGAGGGCGACATCACAAAGGCGCCGTGCCGAAATCGGCCAGCGGGCGATTTTTGATGAAAGAAGAAAGAGAGGGTGTGAAGGGACAGAGTGAAAACCTTATACTAAAGATCCACTAGGATTATTCGATCAGCGAAAGATCGTACTATGACAAATGTGGCGAAATTTTCTCAGAAGTATAGAACATGTGCCAAGAGGAATCGATTTCAACAGGAAGTCTGACTGCACCGAACTCAGTCATCGTGATGACCGTTGTCGTTGGTTTTAATTCGATGAACGGTTTGAGACAGCTCTTGATGTTAGCTCGACATGTGCAAGTTCCTTCATCTTGCCACAGGAACCTACATCCAACTAAAACTGCTATGGCCAAACCATGGCGTCTGTCTACAATTTTTGCTCTTTCCATCCTTACCCGACTCTCCCTGCACAAATCACTCCTTTTATTGAGGGCTCAGGTGTATCATATCAATCGGTCATTGACTTCAGTCAAGTTGTTTCGTAAATTGCTTCTCTGTCCAATCGTACACTACTGGCCATTAAAATTGCAGCACCAAGAAGAAATGCAGATGATAAACGGGTATTAATGGGACAAATATATTGTACTGCAACTGACATGAGATTACATTTTCACGCAGTTTGGGTGCATAGATCCTGAGTTATCAGTAGCCAGAACAACCACCTATGGCCGTAATAACGGCCTTGATACGCCTGGGCATTGAGTCAAACACAGCTTGGATGGCGTGTACAGCTGACCATGCAGCTTCAACACGATACCACAGTTCATCAAGAGTAGTGACCGGCGTATTGTGACGAGCCAGTTGCTCGGCTACCATTGACCAGACGTTTTCAATTGGTGAGAGATCTGGAGTATGTGCTGGCCAGGGCAGCGGTCGAACATTTTCTGTATCCAGAAAGGCCCGTACAGGACCTGCAGCATGCAGTCGTCCATTAACCTGCTGAAATGTAGGGTTTCGCAGGGATCGAATGAAGGGTAGAGCCACGGGTCGTAACACATCTGAAATGTAACGTCCACTGTTCAAAGTTCCGTCAATGCGAATAAGAGGTGACCGAGACGTGTAACCAATGGCACCCCATACCATTACGCCGGGTGATACACCAGTATGGCGATGACGAATACACGCTTCCAATGTGCGTTCACCGCGATGTCGCCAAACACGGATGCGACCATCATGATGCTGTAAACAGAACCTGGATCCATCCGAAAAAATGTTTTGCCATTCGTATACTCAGGTTCGTCGCTGAGTACACCATCGCAGGCGCTCCTGCTGTGATGCAGTTTGAAGGGTAAACGCAGCCATGGTCTCCTCGCTGATAGTCCATGCTGCTGCAAACGTCGTCGAACTGTTCGTGCAGATGGTTGTTGTCTTGCAAACGTCCCCATCTGTTGACTCAGGGATTGAGACGTTGCTGCACGATCCGTTACAGCCATGTGGACAGCCATGCGGATAAGATGCCTGTCATTCGACTCCTAGTGATACGAGGCAGTTGGGATCCAGCGCGGCATTCCGTATTACCCTACTGAAGATACCGATTCCTTATTCTGCTAACAATCATTGGGTCCCGCCCAACGCGAGCAGCAATGTCGCGATACGATAAAACGCAATCGCGATAGGCTACAATCCGACCTTTATCAAATCCGGAAACGTGATGGTACGTATTTCTCCTCCTTACACGAGGCATCACAACAATGTGTCACCAGGCAACGCCGGTCAATTGCTGTTTGTGTATGAGAAATCGGTTGAAAACTTTGCTCATGTCAGCACGTTGTAGGTGTCGCCACCTGCGCCAACCTTGTGTGAATGCTCTGAAAAGCTAATCATTTGCATATCACAGAATCTTCTTCCTGTCGGTTAAATTTCGCGTCTGTAGCACGTCCTCTTATTTGTGTAGCAATTTTAATGGCCAGTACTGTATTATCTCTCCATTTGTTAATCAACCTATTATCCACCCATCTAACATTTTAAATTATTCTATATTACTACATACCAAAAGCTTCTCGTCTCTTCTTGTTTGAACTGCTTGTCATGCACGATTTGCTTCTGTGCAAGGTATAATACAGACAAATACATTTAGAAAATGTTTTGTAACCCTTAAATTTACATTTGATGTTAACAGAATTAGTATTTTAGAGTGATCTTCTTGCCACTTTGGCTTTGCATTTTATATCCCCTCTACTTCCATTGCGGGCATTTAAATTTGCTGCCAAACTAACAAAACGCATTTATAGTTTTTGGTGTCTCATTTCCTAATCTAATTGTGCCATATCCTCTTGATTTAATTCAACTACAATCTATTATCGTCGTTTTATTTTTGTTGATGTTCGTTACACAACGCCAGGACACAATCCGTTCCAATAGCATTTTTTGAAGTGGGCAATTGTCGGTGTAATATTTTTAAAAATTGTATTTGACGTCCTTGTTCTTATGGATCTTGCTCCGTCCACCGGATCAGCACCATCATGATTCCTACGGCCTGAAGGTGCTCTAAATTATTTGCCGAAACTGGATGCCAACCTAAATAAACATTTGTTTCAGACAAGAGTGTTTTACTGAGATTGAAAAAAAAAGTATGCATTCCGTTCAGTTGCTCTTCCAAGTTCTTTGCCATATCGGAGAAAATCGTAATGCCATCGGCAAACCTCAAAGTTTCTATTTTTACTGCTGGAGTCTTATTTACTTTCCAGACACCTCCTTTTCGTTACTGCTTGCTCAATTTACAGATTGAATAACATGAAAGATGTCTCACTCTCTCCTCAGTTACCGTCATTTTATATGCTTAGCCTGTTATAAATGCTGTCTGGTTTCTGTACAAGTAGAAGGTAACCTTTCATCCCCTTTATTTTATTCCGTTACCATCAGAACTCCAAAGAGTATATTGTTGTATTCCAGTCCACATTGTCATAAGTTTTCGCTAAATCTGCAAAGCCTGTAAATATTTGTGTACATTTTTTCAGTGTGTTTTCCATGATAATTCAAAAAGCGTATATTTTCTTCGAATTCGACTTTTGCCACATTTTCATTCCTCTATAAATAGTTCGTTTAAGTATTTTTCAAGCGCTTAATATACGGAACTGTCCCCACTTCCTTCCTTTGCAATTGTGAACACATGATTCAGCATTACGCCTGTCTGATGTATCTTTCATACCTAGCGATATAAACTCGTGCTCACATATTAAGGACAATGCTGATACATGGTGAAACAACGCTCTGGTGGGCGGTTTGGCGGTTTAAATCACTTCGGAGTATGACTATTTGATCTGCGGTCGTCGCACGGTGGCACTGGCAGCAGTCCACATATGCAGAGGTGTATTGGTGCATGTTAGAGTACTGTGCAGCGAGTAAGTGTGCAGAAGTTTTCAGACGTGCTAATGGTGACTGTGTTGAAAACGGCTCAAAGAACACATATTGATGTCGTTACGATGGGTAGAAAACTAGGGCGACTGGAGGCTGGTCAAACACAGCAGGCCGTAGCACAGGCCCTCCGTGTGCCCCAAAGTTTGATCTCAAGATGATGGCAAAGTTTCCAGCAGACAGGAAACGTGTCCAGGCGCTACAGTACGGGACGTCCACAGTGTATAGCACCACAAGAAAACCGATATCTCACCTACAAAGCCCGCAGACGGCCACGTAGTACTGCAGGTAGCCTTGCTCGAGACCTTACCGCAGCCAGTGGAACAGTTGTTTCAAGATACACAGTCTACAGACGACTGAACAGACATGGTTTATTCTCCTGGAGACCTGCAAGGTGCATTCGACTGATCCCTGGTCACAGGAGAGCCCGTAAAGCGTGGTGTCAAGAACACAGTACATGGTCATTGGAACAGTGGTCCCAGGTTATGTTCACGGACGAGTCCAGGTATAGTCTGAACAGTGATTTTCGCCTGGTTTTCATCTGGCGTGAACCAGGAACCAGAGGCCAACCCCTTAATGTACTCAAAAGGGACCTGTACTGAGGTCGTGGTTTGATGGTGTGGGGTGGGATTATGGTGCACGTGCACCCCTGCATGCCTTTGAGAGAGGGATTGTAACAGGTCAGGTGTATCGGGACGTCATTTTCGAACCACCTCCTTGCTGATGGATGATAACGCACGGCCCCGCCGAGCTGCCATCATGGAGGAGTACCTTGAAACAGAATGTATCAGGCGAATGGAGTGGCCTGCCTGTTGTACAGACCTAAATCCCATCGAGCACGTCTGGGATGCTCCCGGTTGACGTATCGCTGCATGTCTTCAAACCCCTAGGACACTTCAGGAGCTCCGACAGGCACTAGTGCAAGAATGGGAGGCTGTACCCCAGCAGCTGCTCGACCACATGATCCATAGTATACCAACCCGTTGTGGGCTTGTGTATGTGTGCACGGTGATCATATCCCATATTGATGTCGGGGTACATGCGCATGAAACAGTGGCGTTTTGAAGCACGTGTGTTTCGGCACTGTTTTCTCAACTTATCACCAATACCGTGGAACTACAGGTCTGTGCCGTGTGTGTTCCCTATGTGCCTATGCTATTAGCGCCAGTTTTGTGTAGTGCCACGTTGGTGGCACCACATTCTGCAATTATCCATAATTTATGAGCGTGAGTGTAGTTTTCCCATGGCTAGCTTTCAGAAGAATCACAATAACTCAAGGGGAACAGCATCTAACGCAGTGACCATGCTCGACTTAGACCTCTTTGTAATGTCGGTAGTTTCTTTACACAGACAGATTCCTGTACATGACAACATCTCCAGGAAACAGTGTCTTATTGCTGCCCACTCTGACGGACAGATTATTTGTGCAAGGAGACAACAAGAGCAGTTCTACCACATTTCCCTGTTGCAGATGTTATCATACTGTCGTTACTGATCACGACTCGCCAGCCGTACCACTCAAAACGCGTTTCAGAAAGTCATATATTGAGATACCATCTCCATCCTCGGATGTTACAGTTGAAACGGGACAGTATGTTCCATTTTCATTGATATTATGTGCTATTTGTGCCACAATTTGTTGCCAGCAGCTAACTAGTTTCATTTTTTTACTGTCCGTGCAACTTAATCGTCGAGCATTTGGTGAAGGAGAATTCACGTGTGTACATTCATTTTTTTGTCTCACTACAGTCCCCTTTTCCTTCCATAGCCCCCTGTGTGGATATGAATCTGTGTAACTGAGAGTGTAAACACGTTTGATGTCCGCTCTACCTAAGTCAAAGTGTGCCGTAGTATAGTAAGCTTGCGATACCAACACAATTTCTTCACTGACTTGGGGTAGGATCAGAGACGTGGCTTTGTAACCGAAGTTATTATTTTATTTAGACAGAACGAGAACGCAGTAAGAAATGGTCGTGGCAGTTCTACATGTTGTGCTGCGCACAAGGCATACTACAGCATATTCGTAAAATATGGTGATGCAAACATGCGAATTAACGAGTCAACAGGGTCTCAAGTTTAACCATGCTTTTCCTCTGATAGACATGAAATGACAAAGAGAGATCGGAAATTGTATTGTCCGACAATATCCTGAAAAATTGTTTACTCTATTAAATTTTTGTATCAAAAGGCTGCATCACACAGTTAGTTCAAGATGAATCAGAAATACATTAACAGACTTTCCGTAGTACTCGTAAAACCAGAGGTGTCGTTATATACGGGGCAGGAGTACCACAAAAGCAATGAACCACTCTCTGCAAACTGTAAGAAGTTTGAGATGTTCTGATGTAACAGTGCATATTATTCTCCCACTTTTCCATATTTTGCTGTGTCTATTACAGGACTTTTGCAAGCTAACAGCCCTTAATTTTTAGTTCTAATTTGCTCCGATATTTAGACGACAGAGATAAATTTGCAGAAATGGTGATACACTGATACTTATAACTGGAAAAGTTGTATGCGAAAGTGTCATAGAATTCAACATCTGCGCAAGGGAGTTTGTCTTTTTTTTTCTTTTTTTTAATAGTGCAGTGAGGTTTGCACGAAACCTAACTGATAAACTTCATAGGCAGTTGTTAGGGATAACAAGAAGTTTCGTCTTCACTTCAACAATGAATTTCTCTATAGTGTTATCAATTGATGACTTGCCCTCTACAGGTTTACTTATGGTAAACATTGTAATTGAGCGACTTCCTCTTCCGTATAATTTCCTGAATCTGCTGAGCTACGTCGAAGAAGCCAGGAAATCAGTAAATTTCATCTCACTTGAAAGTCACACGGCCCAGCCGCAAACATCACTCACGGTAACGGTGCACTGACTCGCACGGGCAGTTCTAAATCTTTCGAAGAGCTTTTTTCACACTTCTGCGAGTTTCAGTTTGGCACTTTTTACGAACTGACTTTGCACACTCCTGAAGTTTAAGCCTTTTCTCCCTCCTTTATTTAATAAAATTTTTACAGCCTTTTATTTCTCACTGAATGCTATTACTGTGCATGTTTTTTTTTTTTTCATTTTGGGCTTAGAGACACTATATTTTTGTTCTGGACACTAAATGGCCCAAAAATTTTCATTAGGATTACAAATTACCCGACTTATTTCCTTTTTCTTGTACTGTTTACACATTTCTAACGAAATTCCATCATTGGAATGAATGTCCAAGGAATTAACGAATATATAAAACGTCATTTACATAGGTCGTCAGGTGAGGTAGGTGATTTCGTTCACATACCAAGTTCATTCTATTTCATCTTTGCAAGGCTGAAACGATTAATTGAACTTTACGTTACAGTAACTATATAACCTGCATAAGACAAACGCTGTTAACGAGCATATACCAGGAATTAAATTAACCTAATTCAGGTTATCTCCTGTAACAGTTGTGTTACGAAATGTGACACTTCTGTCACTAAATGTAACTGGGTTTTCTCTTTTGATGCTGTCAATTGTCAGGATGAGCATTCTAAAACATTCTGTCAGGGTAAAAATATTAAATAAATTAACTTTTCTCTCTTAACAACATGTGGGCAGGGTGGGTTCTTCCTTGGCTCGGGTATGAGGTCGAATGAAACATCATTTTTACATAAGATAACTTTTATTGAAGATTTGTACAACTGTATCTTACGGAATGTTCTGGTTCGGAGAGCGGCAGCTGTGTCGTTTGTGAAGTCTTCTGCTGCGGCAGCGGCGGCGGCGGCGTCTGATTACGCGTAGCGGTGTGTATCTCGTGTCGCCGTCTCGCCCAGTTGACTGGAGACGCGCAGCGCGAGGTGGCCCGTTTAATTATTGCGAGCGAAGTCGTGCATCGGATGATACCTTGGGTGTGGCGTCCCAGTGTTTCTCTTCTCTAAGCGGCCGCGTGTGTTGTGCGTCGGCCAGCGGAGCGGCGCGGCGGGGGAAGGCCAGTGTGGCGGACTCGAACCACGGACTCCCGCTTGCCAGTCTTCGGCTGTCAGGTCTTCATCCCAGCTCACAGGTGACTGCTGATGTGAGGCCGTCTCCTTCCCGTCCTCACGAGTCACCCGGGTATGTAAAAATCAGACTTCAAATACCTTTTAACTTCTGTCTCCTGGCGCCGCGGCTGCTGCTTGCTATTCCATTACAGCGGCGGACTTGGTTCGTCTGTGCATGATGCAGACTCTTCTTGCATGACGGTCTTCAGCACCGAAACTGACTGAAAACTACTGCTACGCTTCTTCACTTCTTCGTCTTCTCCGTCTCTCGTCTCCGTCTCCGTCTCCGCCTCCCTCCGTCTTCATCTCTCTGGCCCACTGCGTCTCGCGTATTTATTCACTTCAATTTACTGGATGTGAACGACTTCACGGTCATTGCCTCTTCTGTCACGTTGAGAAGCTCCTCGAAGAATCTTCTTAACGTCGGTCATTGGCTCTTGGAATGTAGGCGAGGGCTTTTGATCCCATGTGACGACTGAGAAACACGTGAGCCGGGTATTGCCTCTTCTGTCACGTTGAATAGCTTCTCGAAGAATCTTCTTTACGTCGGTCATTGGCTCTTGGGATGTAGGTGAGGGCCTTTGCTCACATACGACAACTGGGAAACACGTGAGCCGGTCGGACGATGCCCTGACGGCTGAATCGACAGCGCCCGCTTATGTGGAACTTGCTGACTTCACGGTCATTGTCTCTTCTGTTCTGCTGTTCGGCCCGCTGTTTGCGAGTATGTAACTCTCTAAACTAAACCAAGTTTTTCATTTGTATTCTAATTTCTAGTTCACTTTGATTTCACTACTTTATTTACTTAAGTACCACTCAACACTCCTTTGCTAAAGGCAATTGATAATTATTACGGACATTAAATGAGTTGGAAATTGGAGGAAAGAGCCACAGAAAATAATTTTGTCAAAGAAACTGTCAATGGAAACTGAAATTCGCGTTACATACTACAATCTCGTTGTGTCATGTTATATGTATACTGATACAACATTAACCAAAGATATGTGCTCCCCGTGTTGTGCATGCCAAGTCTGCTACAGCTATAGAAGGGTTGCACATTTCTCTAGCTTTCTAGTAAGCTACGATTTTTTTTAAATTTTAACTTTATTTTAAATAATGCTTACAATGTGTCATGGCAGCGAAAATTTTGACATTGTATTCTTTCGCTGTATTCTCCCTAAATAAAAAATTTCTGAGTAGTTTCCAACGGATTGGATTGAATAGTTTCCCTAACACGAACAGTTTGTAAAACCCAATGCAAAATGATTCTATCACAGCACAGAAAAGGTATACATGTCCTGAAAAGAGTTGGGGACGTAGAAGAAGAGAACTATCTGTCGATTTATCTGGCTGCTTCAAGACATTTAAAGAAAATCAGCGTGACATATTCTCACTTTCGTACGTGTCAGTTGTGATATCTGGCTTTGCAGCCATCATATTCAAATACAGGAAGCTCTTATTAGAGCAATTGAGAAAGTAGCAGTTGCCAGGTGACGTAATGTGTTGTGAGGTACCGATGACAGATGATCTGTTAGTTACGGGTATCGTAAGAAAGACCGCCTAAATTGTGGTCCTACTCTGCGACTGGCTGCTGCATTCGGAAGTTGCGGGCCAAAATGACCAACTTATGTTACTAATATTCGACAAACTAAACAGCGTATTTATTTCTTATCATATTTAAAGCATCTCTCAATAGGGTGCTATCATTCCATTATTTGACAAGTTTTAATAATTATCCGAATAATATACAACCGCCAAACGAAAAGGCAGACGAAGCATTTCGGTGATGTTCGGATCGCGCCTCAATTGGATGGCGGGCAAGGTGGTTTGGCTATAAGATCAGAGCTACGAGTAGTTTGGCAGAGCCAGAGGGCAGACATGCTGCCTGCCGCAATCGTTATTAGGCAAGACTTTATTAGCAACATATAATTATTTGGACATGTAATTGAGAACAGTTTGATACTAATTACGGGAATACGCTGTTCATTAATTAGTTGAAGCTATACTGATATTAGTTAATGTTTGCTACAGTAATCGCTTCAACCATCACCTAGCGACTCCTAATACCAGTATTGATCGCCCCTGTTTTGGAAACAACCGAGGTAGATTCTTCCTACATGTCGGTCAGGGGACTGAAGATGGGGTAGTAAAGCGCTGAAACTGGTCGCCAAATAAAGTAAGGTTGAAAATTGTCGGCTGAAAACTATTTAATTTGACATTCTCTATAGTGTACCAAGGTTGGCGATTCTCCTTGATTTTCGGTACAGGATCAGAGACTTAAGCCTATAAATTGCAAGATGCACGTGTGCCAACACGTGTAGTTAAGAGTTCACTGCGCTGGGGAATTAGGGTTAACTCGCAAAACAACGCGAATTAGTCAGTAAGTTATGAGTTAATATATTTGAAGCCACTGGATAACCCGAAAAACTGGTAACCTTCTGCTATCTCCCTAACTATGCCCAGTACACGTTAGCCATTATTGTGCACTGACAGGAGCATTTTTAATTCTGCTTTTCAAACTTCACTCTACCATACTTTTGACATGAGATTTTTCTTTACTCGGGCGACGACTCATGCGGTATAGGTATTTTTACTGTAGTACTTGATTTGGGCACCGTTAGTCTGTCTCGTCTACGGTTACCTGTCCAGTATGATTAAATATGTCCACTATAACCTAGTGTGTTCTCAGGGTACATAAGCCTTACCACCACGTCAAGGTCACATGTCTGCAGCAGTGGTTTTTTTTTTTTGCTTTATTTCATTGACTTTATATTTTTATTGTATTCTTTTACATTTTTAAACTAGTTTAGCTTTTATTGATTTTTTAATTTTTCTGTTTTGTACTTGCACACATTTCATTCATGTACACATGACACTGCATATACAAAATACGAAAAATAACCATAAATACATAACACACTGCACATAGTAACAGCAAATATGAACAAGATACCGAACGAACAGCCGGCCTCTCTGACCGAGCGGTTCTAGGCGCTTCAGTCAAGAACCGCACTGCTGCTATGGTCGCATGTTCAAATGCTGCCTCGGGCATGGGTGAGTGTGATGTCCTTAGGTTCGTTAGGTTTAAGTAGTTCTAAGTTCTAGGGGACTGATGACCACAGATGTTAAGTCCCATAGTGCTCAGAGCCATTTGAACCATTTGAACCGAACGAAGTATCAGACAGTTTACGGAGTAAATAGATTGTAAAGAGAACTACTATACGGCCTTATTACATAGATAATCTTACAGTATTACAGGCTAAACGATTTCAGCGACAAATGATAAAGTCTTGAAAAACATGCATCTCGTTATTTTCCCTTAGAATAAAAATGTCGTCATTGGTTATTAAAAATATGCGACAGTAAAAATTAGAAACTGAGAAACCTCCGCTACAAAAACACACGTAAATAATTTTGGCGTGAAATGCTGCAACAACCAATTCGAATCAAATATGAGAATGATGACCGAAATACGCATAATAACTGCAAAACAATGAATGCACGACAAAATACTGCCACTTTCAGTCCTTTACAAAAACTGATGAACTTAAGCTTGTTTCGATCGAAAATAAATTTTCTGAAAGCAGCCTTGTATCTTTTGAAGAAAATGCAGTAAAACATTTTCTGTTGGTTAGGAATAAGCTGATCTTTTTTCTGAAAATTATTTTTATAGCAATTTTCAGGTTATTTTAATTTTATGTTTGGTCTTCAATATAGATTTAAATGCTCAATCAAACAATTTATAGTTTTGTACGAAGCTATGTATATTTTAGGTTAATTACATACATTGTTTTGCTCGTCCACATATTTTTCGATGATCTGAAGCCACTAACCAATAAAATCTGTAACGTATACACAACTGAACGGTAATCAACTGCAATCGCTATTTTTTTTTTTAATTTCAGAAAAATGCAGCACTTAAAATCAACACACTTCTACGAAACACAGTTTTATTGCTGAAGCGTGATTTTTCGCACTCAAAACCCGAACGATGGGGGATTTTTGTAAATGCTTCTTATAATTACCGTAAGAATATATATGTTATTATCATCTGTATCACTTTAAACCGTCTCACAATGTGCGATAGACGTAATCCTAATTTTAGGTGCATGTTACGTCCAGTTTGTGAGCGATATATCGTGGCAACGGATAAAGTTCTCACAAAGCAACAGGACGACCTCTAATTACATATATTTTCTTCTTAGGAATTCTGAATCGATTGGCGCAAGTTTGAAACACAGAAGTAGCGCACGTGGGAAATCTCTCAGAAAATTTCTTTGCACGTAAAATCCGCATGTAGCTAGATGTTTCACACGGAGTTTTCAGTTTCTTCGGGAGCGCTCATTTTTGTTTATTTGGGTTACTTTAAACCATTCATAATCAAAACGTCTTCGATCCCGGGTTCGATCCCCGCCACTGCCTAAATTTTGATAAATAATCAGCATTGGCGGCCGAAGACTTCCGGCATAAGAAGTCAGCCTCATTCTGCCAACGGCCTTGTCAAAGAGGGCGGAGGAGCGGATAGAGGTTCAGGGCACTCTCTTGTCCTAGGGGTGGGAAATTGCCCCAAAAGGCGGAAGAATCAGCAATGATCAACGACATGAGGATGCAGAAGGCAATGGAAACCACTGCATTAAAGACACGTAACGTGTATCTGCAGGACATGTGACCCGCAATTGAAGAAGTGTCATGATGATCTCTCCATTGGCAAAAGATTCCGGAATAGTCCCCCATTCGGATCTCCAGGAGGGGACTGCCAAGGGGGAGGTTACCATGAGAAAAAGATTGAATAATCAACGAAAGGATAACGTTCTACGAGTCGGGGCGTGGAATGTCAGAAGCTTGAATGTGGTGGGGAAACTAGAAAATCTGAAAAGGGAAATGCAACGGCTCAATCTAGATATAGTAGGGGTCAGTGAAGTGAAGTGGAAGGAAGACAAGGATTTCTGGTCAGATGAGTATCGGGTAATATCAACAGCAGCAGAAAATGGTATAACAGGTGTAGGATTCGTTATGAATAGGAAGGTACGGCAGAGGATGTGTTACTGTGAACAGTTCAGTGACCGGGTTGTTCTAATCAGAATCGACAGCAGACCAACACCGACAACGATAGTTCAGGAATACATGCCGACGTCGCAAGCTGAAGATGAACAGATAGAGAAAGTGTATGAGGATATTGAAAGGGTAATGCAGTATGAAAAGGGGGACGAAAATCTAATAGTCATGGGCGACTGGAATGCAGTTGTAGGGGAAGGAGTAGAAGAAAAGGTTACAGGAGAATATGGGCTTGGGACAAGAAATGAAAAAGGAGAAAGCCTAATTGAGTTCTGTAACAAGTTTCAGCTAGTAATAGCAAATACCCTGTTCAAGAATCACAAGAGGAGGAGGTATACTTGGAAAAGGCCGGGAGATACGGGAAGATTTCAATTAGATTACATCATGGTCAGATAGAGATTCCGAAATCAGGTACTGGATTGTAAGGCGTACCCAGGAGCAGATATAGGCTCAGATCACAATATAGTAGGCTGAAGTTCAAGACATTAGTCAGGAAGAATCAATACGTAAAGAAGTGGGATACGGAAGTGCTAAGGAATGACGAGATACGTTTGAAGTTCTCTAACGCTATAGATACAGCAATAAGGAATAGCGCAGTAGGCAGTACAGTTCTAGAGGAATGGACATCTCTAAAAAGTGCCATCACAAAAGTTGGGAAGGAAAACATAGGTACGAAGAAGGTAGCTGCGAAGATACCATGGGTAACAGAAGAAATACTTCAGTTGATTGATGAAAGGAGGAAGTACAAACATGTTCCGGGAAAATCAGGAATACAGAAATACAAGTCGCTGAGGAATGAAATAAATAGAAAGTGCAGGGAAGCTAAGACGAAATGGCTGCAGGAAAAATGTGAAGACATCGAAAAAGATATGATTGTCGGAAGGAGAGACTCAGCATACAGGAAAGTCAAAACAACCTTTGGTGACATTAAAAGCAACGTTGGTAACATTAAGAGTGCAACGGGAATTCCACTGTTAAATGCAGAGGAGAGAGCAGATAGGTGGAAAGAATACATTGAAAGCCTTTATGAGGGTGAAGATTTGTCTGATGTGATAGAAGAAGAAACAACAGTCGATTTAGAAGAGGCAGGGGATCCAGTATTAGAATCGGAATTTAAAAGAGCTTTGGAGGACTTACGGTCATATAAGGCAAAAGGGATAGATAACATTGCATCAGAATTTCTAAAATCATTGGGGGAAGTGCCAACAAAACGACTATTCACGTTGGTGTGTAGAATATATGAGTCTGGCGACATACCATCTGACTTTCGGAAAAGCATCATCCACACAATTCCGAAGAAGGTAAGAGCTGACAAGTGCCAGAATTATCGCACAATCAGCTTAACAGCTCATGCATCGAAGCTGCTTACAAGAATAATATACAGAAGAATGGAAAAGAAAATTGAGAATGCGCTAGGTGAAGATCAGTTTGGCTTTAGGAAAAGTAAAGGGACGAGAGAGGCAATTCTGACGTTACGGCTAATAATGGAAGCAAGGCTAAAGAAAAATCAAGACACTTTCATAGGATTTGTCGACCTGGAAAAAGCGTTAGACAATATAAAATGGTGCAAGCTGTTCGAGATTGTGAAAGAAGTAGGGGTAAGCTATAGGGAGAGACGGGTCATATACAATATGTACAACAACCAAGAGGGAATAATAAGAGTGGACGATCAAGAACGAAGTGCTCGTATTAAGAAGGGTGTAAGACAAGGCTGTAGCCTTTGGCCCCTACTCTTCAATCTGTACATTGAGGAAGCAATGATGGAAATAAAAGAAAGGTTCATGAGTGGAATTAAAATACAAGGTGAAAGGATATTAATGATACGATTCGCTGATGACATTGTTATCCTGAGTGAAAGTGAAGAAGAATTAAATGATCTGCTGAACGGAATGAACAGTCTAATGAGTACACAGTATGGTTTGAGAGTAAATCGGAGAAAGACGAAGCTAATGAGAAGTAGTGGAAATGAGAAGAGCGAGAAACTTAACATCAGGATTGATGGTCACGAAGTCAATGAAGTTAAGGAATTCTGCTATCTAGGCAGTGAAATAACCAATGACGGCCGGAGCAAGGAGGACATCAAAAGCAGACTCGCTATGGCAAAAAAGGCATTTCCGGCCAAGAGAAGTCTACTAATATCAAATACCGGCCTTAATTTGAGGAAGAAATTTCTGAGGATGTACGTCTGGAGTACAGCATTGTATGTTAGTGAAACATGAACTGTGGGAAAAGCGGAACAGAAGAGAATCGAAGCATTTGAGATGTGGTGCTATAGACGAATGTTGAAAATTAGGTGGACTGATAAGGTAAGGAATGAGGAGGTTCTACGCAGAATCGGGGAGGAAAGGAATATGTGGAAAACACTCATAATGAGAAGGGACAGGATGATAGGACATCTCCTAAGACATGAGGGAATGACTTCCATGGTACTAGAGGGAGCTGTAGAGGGCAAAAACTGTAGAGGAAGACAGAGATTGGAATACGTCAAGCAAATAATTGAGGACGTAGGTTGCAAGTGCTACTCTGAGATGAAGAGGTTAGCACAGGAAAGGAATTCGTGGCGGGCCGCATCAAACCAGTCAGTAGACTGATGACAAAAAAAAAAAAAGAACGGTTTTTAAAAGCTACATTTATCTCGACTTTAAACCACTGCATTTCGACAACGGATTAAGATCACTGGATTAAAAAATTCTTTTTGACTTTATGCATTTATTTAACTTCATGAAAAATTTTAACAGATTCGCACAAGCTCTAAGTATAGAAGTGTCACGATTCAAAAACATCCAAGGTAAAAGTTTTCTTGTACGTAAAATCCAAACGAAGAAAGAATTTTTAAATGTGATTAAAACTTTTCTTGGACCAAGGTCCGATACAGCGATGATCCAAATTTGAACCATGAGTCACGCTCGAACCCGGAGTTATTTGAGGGTGACTGTTCCAGCAAGTTGAATTCAAACGAGAGTGACTGTTTCTGCACGTAATATCCGTGCACCGCATGTGCAACTGGTGCCAATGGCTGACAATTAGTTTGAGCCCAATGAAAATCTTTTGCAAAGGGAAATAAAAATTCGCACAATTTGACTACGAGTCATCTCCTGTTCATCGGTAAAACACAGACTAATATACCGTAACATAGCTACAATAAGAATAGCTACACAAATGGCCACTGCTCTGGGCTAAACCAAAAACTTACTAGCCCATTTTCTTAGCTCAAATGGAAACCGAGCACGTAGACCTCCTCAAACCACCATTCTCCGGTCTACCTTTTCATACAAATACGTTACAGCGTTTCCGTGGTATAATGACACTTTGTATCATACACAAAGTCCACTAATATATAACCACACATTTAAGAGTGTAACAGCTCTCTATAGAAATTCTTTGGTCAGTATAAAAATACACTCCTGGAAATGGAAAAAAGAACACATTGACACCGGTGTGTCAGACCCACCATACTTGCTCCGGACACTGCGAGAGGGCTGTACAAGCAATGATCACACGCACGGCACAGTGGACACACCAGGAACCGCGGTGTTGGCCGTCGAATGGCGCTAGCTGCGCAGCATTTGTGCACCGCCGCCGTCAGTGTCAGCCAGTTTGCCGTGGCATACGGAGCTCCATCGCAGTCTTTAACACTGGTAGCATGCCGCGACAGCGTGGACGTGAACCGTATGTGCAGTTGACGGACTTTGAGCGAGGGCGTATAGTGGGCATGCGGGAGGCCGGGTGGACGTACCGCCGAATTGTTCAACACGTGGGGCGTGAGGTCTCCACAGTACATCGATGTTGTCGCCAGTGGTCGGCGGAAGGTGCACGTGCCCGTCGACCTGGGACCGGACCGCAGCGACGCACGGATGCACGCCAAGACTGTAGGATCTGTAAGTGGACTGTTTAGGTTTTTTTTATTGGTAACGCCACCTCTGTATAGAAAATCACTGGCTGTGCGGTGTGCAGTCTGTGGCTGTTTTGCATTGTTGTAATACTCGCCATTGTAGTGTTGGGCAGCTGGCTGTGAGCAGCACGTAGCGTTGCGCAGTTGGAGGTGAGCCGCCAGCAGTGGTGGATGTGGGGAGAGAGATGGCGGAGTTTTGTAATTTGTCATGATATCAAGGTAAATACATTGTTTGTTCTCTATTAATATCTTTCATTTGCTAACTATCCCTATCAGTAGTTAGTGCCTTCCATAGTTTGAATCTTTTATTTAGCTGGCAGTAGTGGCGCTCGCTGTATTGCAGTAGCTTGAGAGCGAAGATTTTTGTGAGGTAAGTGATTTGTGAGACGTATAGTTGAATGTTAGTCAGGGCCATTCTCTTGTAGAGAATTTTGAAAGTCAGATTGCGTTGCGCTAACAAAACATTGTGTGTTGAAAGTCAGATTGCGTTGCGCTAAAAATATTGTGTATCAGTCTAAGCACAGTCGTATGTAAAAATTATTAAAAGGGGACGTTTCATATGTCGACCCTTAGCCTAGGATACCTCACTGGAATCTTCTGATTTTTTTCTTGTAGTTTGTGTAATTAGTGTAGCTTTTGTTTATTGCCAGCGCGTAATTATAGAGAGAATTTCCATTGTAGTTGTAGTTTTTCATTGTTGTACAGTAAAACAGTTGTGGCATGCATGTAGATTTGCACCAAGTATTTCGCAGCTGCAATTAACTAGATATTATTTTCAGTGTTATGTTAATGTGTTCTCTTATTTTTGCTCTTCAAATTGTGTTTTTCTGTGTTGTCGTGTGAAATACTGTGACAATAATGGCGTGTGAAAAACGTAACACTAGGCTCCAAACTAAATTGAGAAATGACAGTGAAGACGAAAGCAGTATGTTAGCGCCGCAGAGTAGTGAATTAACTAATGTTAAAAGTAGTAATTTGGTAGCTGTGCATAGGGAAATGGAGCGGGCTGCAAACAATGGCGTAGACAGTGAAACAATTAGTGAGCAGGGAAGCATTATCGATCGGTCGGTCGGCAACAGCTCGCCTCAGGAATCCGAAATGACAGGACACGATCTCGCAAATACTGTAGATTCAGGTTTTGGATCCTCACCGTTTTCTCAAATAAGTCAAGACACATTTTCTGCTTGTCAAAATGTGAATGTTTCCGGTGCAAATTCACTGCCGAAAACCACTGAGGAACATGTTTCAGACACCAATGCATTGTTATTACAATTAAAACAACAAATGGGACAAACACAGCAAAAGCTTCAAAAATTAGACACAATTGAACAAAATCAGAAACAAATGGAACAAAATCAGAGTCAAACACAGCAACAGTTAGACGCAATGGAACAAAATCTTCAAAAGTTAGACTCATTGGAGCAAACTCTTGAACAAACACGTGAGGATTTAACTACTGAGTTACATCACATTGAATCGAAATGTCAAAAAGTCTGTAATGACGTAAAAAAACAAATTTGTGAGCATTTCCAACCTATTTTTTCGCGTCATGAAAATGCACTACAGAATCACGAAGCAGCCATAAAAGAACTGCAAACTACTGTTCATGAAAATCATGAGACCTTGCAAGCTAAATTTGACTCAGTTGCATCTACCGATTCGGTTATGCAACTTGCAAAAACTCAGGAAAACTTGAAGGACACAGTAGATTTGATTTCAACACAAATGGACACTCTGAAACTTGGTTCAGAAAAACACACGGAGGAAATGTGTTCACTATCGGAGAAAGTAGGCGAACTTTCGGATCAGGTCACTAACTTATCTACAAAGGTAGATGATGATCTGAATGACACAAGACCTGTAGCCTTCACTGACACAGAAGAGTATGAACAAATTAGAAAATTCAAACAAAATCAAAATCAAATTAATACGCAACACAAAAGAGAAATCCGCGAAGTACAAGATCAGCTGACACAGGTAATACAAGAATTACGTATTTCAGACGACACTCGCGCTCCAGTACGGGAAGAGGGACATAGAAATACGGAACAACCACAAAATAATAACACAGGACACTTCGGAAATTATGAAAGAAATTGGCAAGGCACACCGAATTTTGAGATGGAACCGCCGACACGACGTAACAATGACCGATATGCGACTCGCCGACATTATGACTTTGACTATAAGCTGTTCATTACTACACGTAAATTCAAAACGTTTAAAAATTCTGCCAACGACATTCATCCACAAGCGTGGCTTCATCAATTCTCTCATTGTTTTCCTCCCAACTGGTCATTAGAGCACAGATTAGAATTTATGTGTGGCTACTTAGAGAATGAACCAGCTGTAAGAATGCGGTCGGTTATTCACGACTGCCACAGTGAAGGAGAGTTTTACCATGCCTTCCTCTCAGCATATTGGTCTCAAGCCACACAAGACCGAGTAAAACATGGCATCATGATGATGAAACACTTTGAACAATCTGAATTTTCCAGTCTTGTCAAATATTTTGAACACATGTTGCATAAGAATCAGTATCTTTCAAACCCATACAGCCCCTCAGAACTCATCCGCATTTGCTTAATGAAATTACCTGAACATTTACGACACATTATTTTGGCAGGACGTTGCAAAGACGACATTGAAGCATTTCAGGGACTCTTACAAGAATTAGAAATTGACACTGACAATCGCGGAACGCGAAACCAGGAACACAACAATTACAGGTCACATGCGTCGCAATTCCGCGATGAAGGAAGTAATAACTGGACACGACAAGGCTATTCTTATAACGTAAATCGTGACCAAAACAGACACCACCCGTATGACAACCGTTGGCAGAGTAGTAATAGTTACAGAGAAAGATCGCATTTCCGTAGTAATGACTATCACAGAGACAATCAGAGAAACAGACAATATGGGAACCAAAACAATTATTATCAAGGGCGGCAGAATAACTTCAGACGCAACAGTTCGGCACACAGTTACGATTCAGGGAGAAATTCTCCACCACGTGACGGACAAGAAAGAAACTACGGAACCTACCAACATGACGACAGACGATATATTCGTAACGACAGACCTGAATTGCATCAGAACTGGCGGGATTTAAACACGGCAGGGCCCTCTCGGCAAGGCGAATTTGTAGAAGTTCGGTCTCCGAATCCCATTAACGACGCGCGCCAACAAAGAGACAGACAATGACCCGCACAGCAGGCAGCCGCGTGCGCCAGCTGGCTCAGGGAAAAATAACATAGACGCTAACCTTGAGAAAAATTCCAGTATTCTTTACCGACGTATACTACTAGATAATTGCGTTAAAGTTGAAACTCGGCGTACTAGGAAGAGCAAAGGTTTACACCACATTTCACACGTAAAACCGTTTATTGAGAGATAATGTGCTTTTTTAACTTGAGATTTTAATGAAACATTTTGGTTTACTTGAAAATACATTCTGGATTTAAAGTACTTTCTGTGAGATACCAGACGACACAGTGGTTAGTTTATGTGACAGCTACACGATTTTATCATGACGCTACTAATGAGTGACAATTTACAATGTTGCTTTTGCGGTGTATCTGTTTTATATCTGCACAGTTTTTCGGCATTATTCAAGCAATTAAAACATGTTTTAGTAGTAACTTTTGTGGTATAGCAACAATGAGACAGCCTTTTTCGTAGCACAACAATACGTTACAGTACAGTACTTTCCTCATCACGGCAATAAGCGTAATAACTAAGATATCTATACGCAAAGCATTTCACTTTTGTTTATCATGAGGTAAGTACATTGACTTCTGCAGAACTTAGCTTTCGGAAGACGATAACTACGACACTGCCACAGAGATTATGTTGCAACAAGACGCACATTTAGCGCTACAGGACACGTATTTGAGTGATTAATTTTGTACTTAAAACATTTATTTTTAAATATTTTTGAATTACAAAGATAGTTTTCCGAGATACATTTCATTCCATTGATGTAATTTCTAACACCTGAGGGTATAATTACATTTATCCTCAGGGGGGTACACGCTTACTTTGTGTACCATGTGTTTGGCACGCACAAGGAGCCCTAGCTAATATGGTATTTGCTTATACAACTTTACACATCGGTACCATATTTCTCCAACACATAAATTACACAGCTATCTGATCATGTAACTGAGAGATAAACATTTTTTTTACTACATCAGTGACAGATGTTTACGTAATTACACAGTTGGATAACTTCACTCTTACGAAATTGTATTTTGTATGTACCTTGTGAACTCTTCATATTTTTTTCAGAACCATTGTGATACTATGAGAGCTTTGAATGATGTATTTGGTAAGGGAGCATGATTTTTAAAGTACGTTTGAGGTAAATGACACTACTGACATGAGCAGAGAATTTTTTTAGGTTTTGAAATTATTGCAGAAAGCTACGACGTTTTTGAGAGTTGACTGAGGTGTTATGATGTTATATTTACGACGACGATGTGTATTATGTTGTTGAGGTATGTTTATGATTAATAAGCTAATGTTATATGAAGAATTTGATTATGCTATGTATCTAATGATGAAGTATTGAAGAAGCGTCGACGAATTTGTATATGTGTAATAAGGTAAGGAGTAATCAGTAGCGGTTAGGAACTCTGCCTTGTGAAGACGTATGTTGGAAACCGAGAATCGTACTTTTAGAATTATGAAATGTGTGTAAATGCGTGAATGTATCACAATGCCGACGAAAATTTTTTGGACACTGTTATATTCATGGGATTTTGTTTTTACAGGTTTGCAACGCTAATTCTTGACCTGTGAAATATTTTTATTTGAGACTGCCATTGTAGCGGAAACTGCTGTCGTAAATATTTCCGTACGAAAGTTAAGTGACCACCTGCACGTAATACGTCGTGGGCACACAGCTGTGTCAGACACCTGGGCGACAGCCGCCCGAACAAAAAAAAACCATTAGCCTTCCAGCGGCACAGGTAGAAGAAAAAAGAGGCCATTATAATCGCTATTGACGTTCCTTTGTAGAAAGCATCGCAACATTTCACGGCTATTGTCGTGCTAATTGAGAGAAATGCCATATGGCTAGTGAATGACGTTTCACGCCTTGCTTTGCCCATTTTGTTTAATATCTAGTTTCTAGCTGCACTGCAGCATTGGTAAAAATAAAATTTTATAGATGTATTAATGTAAATATTTTCTGTCTACAGATCGAGTAAATAAAAAAAAAACGAAGGAGCATAAAAAAAAAATATTTCACTTCATAGGAATTGCATACGGAATTTTCTTTTCAACTACTGGGTAATTTTTTTTGGTAGAATAACTTTTTGTGGTGCACCACTTTAATTACTTAGACATTAAGATGTGATTATACATTTCCCTTATCTGCATTGTTGTCTTTACTGTAATATTTTTCTGCTTGAGCGTTGTCATGTTTAGAAATAATTTATTGCTTTTGCTTCTGCTGTTTGCCAGGCATAATGTTACTGAATTTGATTTTGTATTACGCTGTTAAGCCAGTTTTACTAATGATTATTTTATTGTTTGCTGCGCATTGCCTCATATTAGTTGTAATGTTGAATTGCTTGGTAATTTAGATTTACTGTAGCTTGCTTTGCCAGTTTGAAATATTTGTCATTGATGTTTATTGTTTTATGTGATGCTGCATTGCCTCGTCCCTTGGTATATATATCTGAGCTCAGTAGATTTAAGTTAGCTTAAGAGGGGGTAGACTATATAAGAAACTAACTATGATGAATTGGAAGAAATGCATTGAGAAGCCGCAAGAAACAGATAGGGCCAAAATGAGTATTGTACAATGAGCCATATTTATTTTGAAAGAATTATGGTTGGAATACAGAAAAGAGGTACAGATAGGACTTTTGGAAATAGTGAGGAACGAAGGGAGATCTCCAAGAACAAAAAAAGTTTTGTTCGCAAGATACTGCAGTAAAAGAAACCCTGTCCTTTCCTTGTGTTATCCCACTATGTGTTTGTGTTCCCTTGTGTATTTGTGTACTTCCTGTCTTTAGTTGTTTATCTGGTAGGACCTATGTTGTAGAATTTTTCTAATACCATGTTATTTACTTTGTAAACATGTTTAAACAGTATTTGTTCTGTTTTGTTTTAATGCTCATGTGGAAGTTGATGTTCCAAAAGTTATTCTGATCTTTATGTATGTACTTATGTCATTATTTTTGTAACACTGATGTATTTGTTTATTTCTATTCTTTTGTAAAGCCCCTATTACCGCAACTGTTATTTGTATTGTTATGTTCTTGAATGATGTGTTTTGTACCTTTGTTATTGTGTTCTTATGTTATAAAATTGTAATTGATACCAGGTCATCAAATTAAGTAACTTGTAAGTTACATTTCACTGCACACGTTTCTATTGGTCATAGTATATGGACAATATGTGAGAAGTAGGGACTGTTAGTGTTTGCACGTGTGTTAATAATTCAGCAAGGGACTGGATAAAAGCATTGCTGGTTCTGAGGACAATTCCAAAAACTTTGTGAGTGCACAAGTGGTGGTTATGGACTTGCTATATTATCCGCAAGACTCTTCAATGGTGATTGTGCACCTGCACAGTCACAATGGATGGCTGCTGGCCATCTCTACAAGGACTGCAGTGGGTCTGCATCTTTGATGACCCACCAGTACCATTATCTCTACAAGGACTACAGTGGGTCTGCATCTTTGATGATCCATCAATACCATTATTTCTACAGGGACTGCAGTGGGTCTGCACCTCTGGTGGCCCACCAATACCATAATCTCTACCAGGACTACAGTGGGTCTGCTCTGTGATGACCTACCCACCAATACTCTTCAAAACTTCGACTGACTCCGCTGTGGGTTTGCTCTGTTGTGGCCCATTACCTGTCAGCATGTCAAGAGTCGGCACTGTCTTTCCGTTGGAAGGGCAACACTACTTCTTCAGGACTGCATGGAAATCCACTACTTCCGTGTGCATTTTCTTTTACTGCTCAGACTTTGAGAAAAAGACTGATATTTTACTGTGATGAACGATTAGGACTGTCTTTATGGACTGTGAGAAAATTTTACATTTTGACCAACATTGTATCAATAAGTGTGTGCATTTGATTTCTTTGTTATTGTAATTATGAAAAATTTTTTCAAATCTGTATTGGGCACTGCCCAAACCAATTTGTAAAATTTTTTGTGGGGAGCATGGGGGCTATGTAAGTGGACTGTTTAGGTTTTTTCTATTGGTAACGCCACCTCTGTATAGAAAATCACTGGCTGTGCGGTGTGCAGTCTGTGGCTGTTTTGCATTGTTGTAATACTCGCCATTGTAGTGTTGGGCAGCTGGCTGTGAGCAGCACGTAGCGTTGCGCAGTTGGAGGTGAGCCGCCAGCAGTGGTGGATGTGGGGAGAGAGATGGCGGAGTTTTGTAATTTGTCATGATATCAAGGTAAATACATTGTTTGTTCTCTATTAATATCTTTCATTTGCTAACTATCCCTATCAGTAGTTAGTGCCTTCCATAGTTTGAATCTTTTATTTAGCTGGCAGTAGTGGCGCTCGCTGTATTGCAGTAGCTTGAGAGCGAAGATTTTTGTGAGGTAAGTGATTTGTGAGACGTATAGTTTAATGTTAGTCAGGGCCATTCTCTTGTAGAGAATTTTGAAAGTCAGATTGCGTTGCGCTAACAAAACATTGTGTGTTGAAAGTCAGATTGCGTTGCGCTAAAAATATTGTGTATCAGTCTAAGCACAGTCGTATGTAAAATTATTAAAAGGGGACGTTTCAGATCCTACGCAGTGCCGTAGGGGACCGCACCGCCACTTCCCAGCAAATTAGGGACACTGTTGCTCCTGGGGTATCGGCGAGGACCATTCTTAACCGTCTCCATGAAGCTGGGCTACGGTCCCGCACACCGTTAGGCCGTCTTCCGCTCACGCCCCAACATCGTGCAGCCCGCCTCCAGTGGTGTCGCGACAGGCGTGAATGGAGGGACGAATGGAGACGTGTCGTCTTCAGCGATGAGAGTCGCTTCTGCCTTGGTGCCAATGATGGTCGTATGCGTGTTTGGCGCCGTGCAGGTGAGCGCCACAATCAGGACTGCATACGACCGAGGCACACAGGGCCAACATCCGGCATCATGGTGTGGGGAGCGATCTCCTACACTGGCCGTACACCACTGGTGATCGTCGAGGGGACACTGAATAGTGCACGGTACATCCAAACCGTCATCGAACCCATCGTTCTGCCATTCCTAGACCGGCAAGGGAACTTGCTGTTCCAACAGGACAATGCACGTCCGCATGTATCCCGTGCCACCCAACGTGCTCTAGAAGGTGTAAGTCAACTACCCTGGCCAGCAAGATCTCCGGATCTGTCCCCCATTGAGCATGTTTGGGACTGGATGAAGCGTCGTCTCACGCGGTCTGCACGTCCAGCACGAACGCTGGTCCAACTGAGGCGCCAGGTGGAAATGGCATGGCAAGCCGTTCCACAGGACTACATCCAGCATCTCTACGATCGTCTCCATGGGAGAATAGCAGCCTGCATTGCTGCGAAAGGTGGATATACACTGTACTAGTGCCGACATTGTGCATGCTCTGTTGCCTGTGTCTATGTGCCTGTGGTTCTGTCAGTGTGATCATGTGATGTATCTGACCCCAGGAATGTGTCAATAAAGTTTCCCCTTCCTGGGACAATGAATTCACGGTGTTCTTATTTCAATTTCCAGGAGTGTATTATGGTTATAACTCTTGAGAATCACAATGCGAACATTTGTGTACCCTAAGTCTGTGTGTGTGAGTTCTTATGGAGTGCTTTCATGTGGAAGACGCAAACATTGTTTGTGAATTGTACTGTTACATCCAGTTTCATAGTCAAGTAATTCTTTTCATTAAATATAATAAAACACACACGTATTTCCAGCTCAAAACCAGAATACAAGAACGTAAACATTCAGCACTAATTTCTTCCCCTTCCCCTTTATCAACACTGTTTTAAATTACTGTGTACATCCAACATTCCTAATTAATTACAATGGTCAAATGAAACAAACGTGGGCCTAAACAAATATAGTGAGTAACTGCAAATTTCTTTTCTAGCAATGGAAGACCATTAAAGTTACGAATATCCAAAATACTATATAATGTCATCTCAACATATAGAGAAAATTCTGTTCTAGCGTTCATTCTGAGGACTCGTTTTGTACAGCTCTTCAGGTTAACCTGTACTGTACACGTCTCCTCATCTTTCTAAAGTTACTGCAACCCATAGTCATTCGACTCGGCATACTTCATCAAGCCTTTGTTTTCCTTTACAATTTGGACCATCTCCCATCCCACCTCTAACAATTGTCAAATTATATAGTCTCTCAAGCCTCACGATGTGGTTTAGAATAAAATATCATAGATGTTAAGGTAAGTGGTTGATCTTGGCCTTCAGATTCCGTGTATTGTTAAACTCTATGCAAACTCATTTTAAGTAAGTTAGTTACTTGCACCTTTCCTTTCTGAACCCGTTGACACCACAAACGTTCGCGTAAGTTAATGTTTTGCAAATTATGAAGATGTCAAAAATTTTGCCGCGCGTTACAACCATTGCGGATGCCAATGGCTCTGTAGCTCTGACCAGAGGATAGTGAGGTGTTGCTAGTAACTAGTAGGATGAGGTTCGACATTTCACCGAAGTGTCCATTTGTGCCCCTCCTACCCGTGGTAATGACGAATTCGCAGACTACACAATGTGCTCATTCCTTCTACTACGCAACGATCTTCAGGCTTATCCACAGAATTTCTGTTGTGTCAGTCCGTTATAGATGAATTGTTGCCTGCTTTCTCTCGGGGTATATTGAGCACGGTTCTGATTTTGATGCCTCCTGAAGACCTATAAACGTTATTACACAGACTGCACTTGGAAGTGTTATACGTCCCGGTTAAGAAAGCAGAGGGTAGTAAGTCTATTTACTGACCAACAGTTGCTGTGATTAATGTTGCAAAGGTCTCAGAATCAGTAGAGAGCTCATAATATATTTTTTTAAAATTGGGTCATCTTTTACAATGTCGAAAGGTTTCCTGAAACACTGGAATATCGTGTGCGAAAGCGACAAACTACGTTTCAAACAATCGATGGTTTCTGCATATATGCTAATTTAGAGGGAGCTGCTTATCTTTCCTCTACATTCGAGCTTAGGATATGAAAGAGTATCATGCAGCAGATCTCTTTTACGATAATGGACGGTAATTTTGCACATACTCTCTCTTGTCCATTTTGTACAATGCCGTAACTTTCATTTTCTTCAAAGTAGGTTGCTCACTTTAACTAACGTATTGCTTGCGTACAACCAATAGTAGCCTGCGACCAAGATAGACGTGTAGACTTCCTGAATCTATAATGGTAGTTCGGTAAAAGTGAAGGGGTACAGTTATATAGGCATTGATATTGATGTTCTCTCTGAAATCGTGGATTCACCGATTACTTCATTTTCAGCATCATTTCAGTTACTACTTTAATTGAAAGTACTGTTTTAATCATACGACGCAGTGATCACTCCTACGGCAGCAGCTTCTAGTGATTCCACATGTTTCCATCTTCCACCTTCTTGAAAATATATCTACGACGTTGTCTCGCTGGTGCCTGGTGTATATCATACTGTATCTGTATCGTGCTGAATTCAAACAGATTCCACTCAGGAAGGGACACAACAGTCTCGCAGGATTCGCTGTATCTGGTGTAGCATCATGAGGTATCTCAGAGTTGACGTATGTTATGGGGGTGACGTAGTGTGTAAGTGGCATTTCGTGTCATGGAACCAGAGCAGATAAATGTATCGTCACAGGAAAAGACAAAATGGCAGGAAAAAGTTATCGAGTTAAGATGTATCCATGAGAAATCCGTGAATAAAGTTGTCCGATTTGTTGCTGCATCAGTGCGAACTGTCGGTCGTATCTAACCGTAATGATGTACTACTTGCAGCCAGGCAGCACGGTGTGAGAACAATAGTCAGAAAAGGAAAATAACTGATAGAAGCCAGAGTCGAAGGCTACGCCTTGTGAACGACAATTTTCAAAACGAAATTGCCACTTTCAATGAATGAAGATACTTCTCAATCAGTTTGCATAAAACTTTGCAAAATGAACGAGATAAAATGGTGGTTCTGTGAAGGTCTTGTATTTTTCGTTCCATTGCTTGAAATCATCCATTCAGGTTATCATGAGCATAAACCTCGATATTTATTTTAAGTGGAGATGGATGTAAAATTGGTGAAAAATTTAGAAATTTATTTGCTTACAAATTGTTTTATAGTATGTTAGAAATATTATCTCCAATTTTCAGAGTTTACTTCGCGCTACAAATCATGTAAACTCCATCTTGTTTCAACCCATCAGTGCCGCTCTCCGTTTTCTGTGTGACTCTGTCCTTGTCTGCAAAATTTTATTGTTCCTTACTATCAGAGAAGACTTCTGTAGAGAATAATAGGCTGTGAGGCCATTTGTGATGCCGTTTATATCGATTTATTAAAGAAATACACACATGGAGGAACACGAAACCCGAATGCAAGCTTTAATATTCCCATTTAGAAAAGACGTACAAAGACAACATTTTGCCTATTTCCTATAGCTAAATTTAATTTGGATGATGCTTGATTGTCAGTGATGGTAAAACTAGAAGAGTCAGGATTCTTGTGCGACTAGGATTTGATTCATGTCGCTTCCCTGAAACCTGTTGAAGATGACAGATGATGTGCGTATTGCTAGTTTCTAAAGGTCAGTGAACGATATTGTGAAAGGGGCATCCCAGAAGAATCAGACGAAAAGAAAAATGTTTTCCAAAGCACATTACTGTCAGATTTACTGAAAATTTTGTGAAATAATCATTGCTACGTATCAAACACATAAGTGTAAAATGCTGTTGCTATAGATTCTAGACTGAGTTTGAGAAAGTGGAAGACGGATTTCTTTATCTACTGAGTGACAATTATTGTACCATATGAAAGGAAACATAAATTAGTTACAAACAGCGGCGTGCACACACTTCATTTAACATGTAAACGTCATTACAGATATTCGGATCTAGGTTATCAAACGTTTGATGTGCGTACCATCATTGGCGATGATGTGGCGCAGACGAATAGCGAAATTCTACATGAACCGCTGGAGTCTCAAAACATCAATGCTGTCGATGACCTCCTGAATGGCCGTTTTCAGCTCAGTAATGGTTTTGGAATTATTGTTGTACGCCTTGTCTTTAATATAACCCACAAAAAGGAATCGCTTGTGTTTGGATCCAGATAATATGGCGGCCAATAGAGGCCCCTCCCAGTGGCCTCTGGTTACCCCAGAACCAGAATGTGATCGCCAAAGTGCTCCTCCAGGAAATACACTCACCCTTGGATGAGTTCGAGATCCGTCTTGCACGAACCACATCTTGTCGAAGTCAGGGTCACTTTGGACAATGGGGATAAAGTCATATTCCAAAACCTTCATGTACCGTTCGGTAGTCACTGTACCATCAAGGAACATCGCACTGATTATTTCGTGACTGGACACTCTACACCATACAATTACCTGTTGAGGATGAAGGGACTTTTTGATCGCGTAATGTGGATTCTCAGTCCCCCCTGCCCTCCCCCCCCCCCCCCCAAATGCACCAACTTTGGTTGTTGACGAACTCATCGAAATGAAAGTTGGCTTCGTCGCTAAATCAAACCCTACATGCGCTTACTAATTTCCATTATGCCCAGCGCCCGTGCAATTTATCTTCCTAATTCAAACCATTATGACGATTTTATTTCATATAGCTCTATAACTGCCACCTTAAAAGTGCTAAGAACAAAGTATTAAATGTTAAAAGTGGTAAGTAAAGTAACCATTGCGAAAATGTTCCCCGCGTGCTGTAACGTGTTCTACAAGTGCAGGGTGATTCAAAAAGAACTTTAAAACTTCGGAATGATATAGATACGGACTGAGATTACTTACAGAATCGGTAGATGTGTCATTTTGTAGCAAACAGCCTCTAGTTTCACACAAAAGTGTCAAATGTCACTTTAGTTGGTTGTGATTACCATTCATGATGCGGCAAACAGTCGTTGCAGCAGATCGAGCGTATCTCGTGCAACAGTACTGCTCAACGAAGCTCTTGCGCAGTAGTAAATTGTAGGCCTGCTTGGATTTTTTTTTTTTGACGATTCTGCGAGAATTTTGCGCCGAACAGTTGTTGCAGAGTTCGTTTAATGAAAACAAAATACACAGCGAGCTCTCTCCGCAGCAGTGATAGTACCCACTTTAAATGTTCACCATGGTGGCGCTCCTGGATGTGCAATGGAGTAATGATGCACAACGTGAACAAAACTTGTGGTTTATGCTACAAAATGACACATATCCACATTCTGTAAGTTACCTCAAAAAATTTCTATAGCATTCAAAAGCTGTGAAGTCCTTTTTGACTTACCCTGTACACAGCAAATTCCTGATAAAATTAATTGACAAAAAACTTGAAAAAAAGTCCAGAATATATCCAATAACATGATGATAACAGTCACAAAATTTTCTTCAATTATCTCTCAAACAATACCAGTTACATTAGCTTATATGTAGCAATATATATCTTTTCGTACTTCCCCCGTTAACATTCTCGGTGGCCAAGCGTGGCACTTCTACATGTTCACGATGAGATTACTGCGGGCACTCTCATAGTCTAAGATATCAGACATATCAGGTTTGTCGAATAGTCACACATTCTATTGCACCTCTACTGACGCGCTGTATCACCTGACCTTAACCTCATAAAAAATGTCAGGGAGCATTAGTAATAGCGGGTGAAACACAGCAACTGGCATACCCTCGATTTCATGTACATACTGGATCTGACTGTCAATGAGTGGCTTCAACAAGATATGGCATACATGTAGCAATATGTTGTCAAGGGTAAAGAAAGTGATATATGGCATTAGCGTAATTTCTCCTGACGGTGAGTAATGTATGGTCCTAAATGTGTAGCTGCAGTCACTACAGTTCCTACAAAAGTCTTCAATTATGAAACCGTAAACATAGGTCTCCACCCTGTAGAGATCTGGCAGATAAAATTGTGGGTGTACAGCTCTTACAGAGATGCACACGAAGTGTTTCTCCCAACGTTCACACATGAAAAGGAAGAAGTGTAATTGTTGTACAAAAAGATATCAGTCGCCGGCTTCAACAGAATGATTCGGTGAGTATAGCTGTGGATGTGGCAATAAAACACTGAAATTTATGAACGTACGGTATGCGGAAGCTGCACCTCCGTTTAACAAACACGTAACTACATAGCTACAAGCAGAAGGATCTTAGAGTGATACAGGCCAGCTGCGTTCCGAGTTGCCAGTGAGTCGCAGGGTTGCCTAATTCGTGTTCCAGCGTCCCACTGGTTGCGTCGGGTTCCGTGCGGAAGCCGGTGTGGGTCCGGATTAACCACAGCCGCCGTTAGAGTTCTGGAAGCCGCGCTGTCTCCGGACGCCGATAAATTTATGCCGACCCCATAAGTCTTCACACCGTCGCCGCTTCTCCCCACTGGCTTTTCTCTCCACACCAAAATGAAACGAATTTACGTCTGCTTAACGTAATAAAATTTTTGTGACCATACATTTCACAGGTGCTAGCGTTCTAATGTTCACAGATCAATTACTACTAGGGTGTCTTCGCCCAGTAAGCTTCGCAGCTCACGATAAAGATTTTCGTAAACAATAAAATCTATTTTGAATAACCCTTTGTCTTTTTCTATAAAGGACACATAGTTTATGGTTCAAACTGTTTGAAACGAATAAAATTCACCCAGAAATAATAGTTTCCTTGTGTACAGTTCTTCTGCGGAAATCTATCAGAAACCGTCAGAAATGCCTTTACTTAACATTGACTAATCACAGCACACCGGGTGGAAAGTGTTATTCATAGTCCACAATGATATGAACCAGTTACGTATGTCGCATTACTTACTGCCACTGATAATACAGTATAACAATTGATACTGCTTTGTTTCATGTTTCTGTGCAGATTGTAAGTTGAAGTGTACACTGAGTTGCCAAGCGTAATAAGATAATGATATGATTATATACAGATGGCTGTAGTATCATGCATACAAGGTATAAAAAGGCACTGTACAGGTGGAGCTGTTGTTTCTGCTCAGGTGATTCACGTGAAAAGGTTTCCGACGTTATTGTGGCCACAGGACGGGAATTAATAGACTTTGAACGCGGAATGTCAGTTGGAATATTACGTTTCGGAAATCGTTAGGGAATTCAATATTCCGATATCCACAGTAACAAGAGTGTGCCAAGAATACCACGTGTCAGGCATTACCTCTTATCAAGGGCAAGGCAGTCGCCGACAACCTTCACTTAATGACGGAAAGCAGCGGCGTTTGCGTAGAGTTGTCAGTGTTAACAGACAATAACAAACAAGGAACACTACGTAAAATAACCGCAGAAATCAGGGTGGAACGTACGACGATTGAACCGTGCGGCGAAATTTGGCGTTAATGGACTATGGTGGCACACGATCGACACGAGCGCCTTTGCTAACAGCATGGAATCGCCTGCAACCTCTCACTCGCGACCAAATCAGTAGGACCCTAGACGACTGAAGAGCTCGATTTCACTTGGTAAGAGCTTGTGGTAGCGTTGGAGTGTGGCGCGGACTTCACGAAACCATGGACCAAATTTGCCAAACATTTTCTGTGCAAGCTAGTATTGGCTCCATAATTGCGTGGGCTATGTTTACAAGGAATGGGCGGAGTACTTTGGCCCAACGGAACCGATCATAGACTGGAAATGTCTATGTTCAGCTACATGGAGACAGTTTGCAACCATTCAGTAACTTCATGCTCCCAAACTGCGTGGAAATATTTGGGAGACTATGCGCCATTTCACCGAATAACAGCTGTTCGCGATTTGTTTTAAGAACATTCTCAACAGTTAGAGTGAATGATCGGGCCACCCAGAGCGCCCGACATGGATCACATCCAACATTCTTCGGACCCAATCTAAAGGTCAGCTCATGCACAAAATGCTGCACCGGCAACACTTCCGCAGTTATAGACGTCTGTACAGGCAGTATGGCACATTATTCCTGCACGTGACTTCTAACGACTTGTTGAGTCCATGCCACCCTTGGATTACGCCTGACACAAGGAGGTCAGACACTATATTGGGAGGTATGCAATGACTAGTCATCTCAAAGTATACATATCTGTAATTAAAATTACTTGTTGAAGAACTTAGCAACCAGTTGCACGAAAGAAATATTATTTATTTACCTATTTCAGGCACCCGTACAGAAAAATACACCATAAGTAAGTAGAAGATAAATAATAAAATAAAAAATCATTAAAGGGAGTTTAAAATTTTAGTGATAAAATATGGTACGTACTTATAGTTGCATTATTAGCTAGCGTGAAAATGAAACACATGTATTCGGTTTATTACTGTAGTCCTAAGGAAATACAACAACAAAACGTGATGAAATAACAAAATACTGTAGTGCCAAGAGACCTCACCAAGGTAAGTGCTTACATAATGTACAAAGTGTGTGTAAAAATGAGGTATAAGGAAACAGGTGCAGACATCATGACAGAATTGGTGTTAATCTGTTAATGACATGTACAGCATGAGTTTGGTCTCAGAAGTGATTAAAATGCTATAAAATAATAAAACAAAAACTTACGCATCTATAGTGGCCACAGGACGTAAACGAATATGTAAGTGTGCACAAGCATCGTATTAATATGTAAGAACCTAATGATAACTAAAATAAGTTCACACAAACGACATGTTGCGCTATGGATGGTAAACTTAAGAACCAATCCCCGAAACAGGTTTACTGAGGTCACTAGTGTGCTACCAGGCAAAGTGCGAAGTATGTAATGAGACTGCAAGCTGTAACTGGGGTAAGAGCAGAAACAGTTCTCAATCAGTGGCTAAATCAATCAGCAAAGTAACTGTAGAGGAAAGGAAGTGAAGGCGAAAATGTATACTTATATTGTAGGGAAACAAATAGTACTGCAATATATACAAGTTGCAAATACGATTCGTGAAAGAACTGTGACAATCGACATTCATACTACTTGTTTGGGAAGTTTTAGAATACATTGCTGAACTGGTGTGGAGGGGCCAATAGCGTGCTCGCGGGAAATAGCCCCCCCCCCCAAAAAAAGGGCAGGATATACCAAGGGGTCAGAACCAATAACTGGAATATGTGAAGAATCAATTCCCAGTCATGAGCCAAAACGTAGGAACAAAAATAACTGTAGGAGAAAGGAAACATGAGCATCGTTTTATACTTCTGTCATAATGAAATAACTAGTTCAGAAATATGTAGGATGTCCTAAATACACTTAGTCAAGTAAATATGACTAGCGTCATTAATATTAATTGTATGAAATAAGTACAGTTGGTCTGACTACCTGATTCTGAATGACTAAAAGTGCTTGTCAACCTTGAATAGTAGTAGTAACTATAAAGTAAAACATCAGTATCAACAAAAATTAAATTTGTGTAGGTCATTGTTTATCTATAGCTAACCACCTAAAGTAAATCCACTGTGAGATTTCGATGGCTTAGCATCTCCCATAACAAATGTTTACTTAGCCGATAATGTATGTGGTTGACCACTTAGAACTAAAGATACATCGCTTCTTGTAATTATAGATGACTGACAACTTGTATCTATAAATGGTCAACTTAACGAAATACCTGTGAAAGAGAGACAAACATTGTGGTGTCACCACCAGACACCACACTTGCTAGGTGGTAGCCTTTAAATCGGCCGCGGTCCGGTAGTGTACGTCGGACCCGCGTGTCGCCACAATCAGTGATTGCAGACCGAGCGCCGCCACACGGCAGGTGTAGAGAGACGTCCTAGCACTCGCCCCAGTTGTACAGCCGACTTTGCTAGCGTTGGTTCACTGACAAATTACGCTCTCATTTGCCGAGACGATAGTTAGCATAGCCTTCAGCTACGTCATTTGCTACGACATAGCAAGGCGCCATTATCAATTGCTATTTATCTTGTGATGCATGTACCGTCAGACTGATGTTCACCAATTGTGGATTAAAGTTAAGTATTCCTGCAGCTACGTACGTTATTGGCTATATTAATTACCTTGTTTAGTTCCAGACCTCACGCCAGCCTGCGTGAGCTTAAACGCGTGCCTTTCGGCTACCCGTCACTGTGGATTGGCTGTCTTGCCAGTCCACAACAAACATAATTATATGTATCAGATGAGGGTTGTAGCCTCTCCCCGATGCTATTCAATCTGTATATTGAGCAAGCAATAAAAGAAACAAAAGAAAAGTTCGAAGTAGGCATTAAAACCCATGGAGAAGAAATAAAAACCTTGAGGTTCGCCGATGACATTGTAATTCTGTCAGAGACAGCAAAGGACATGGAAGAGCAGTTGAACGGAATGGACAGTGTCTTGAAAGGAGGGTATAAGATGAACATCAACAAAAGCAAAACGAGGATAATGGAATGTAGTTGAATTAAGTCAGGTGATGCTGAGGGAAATAGATTAGGAAATGATACACTTAAAGTAGTAAAGGAGTTTTGCTATTTAGGGAGTAAAATAACTGATGATGGTCGAAGTAGAGAGGATACAAAATGTAGACTGGCAATGGCAAGGAATGCGTTTCTGAAGAAGAAAAATTTGTTAACATCGAGTATAGATTTTAATGTAAGGAAGTCGTTTCTGAAAGTATGTAGTGTAGCCATGTATGGAAGTGAAACGTGGACGATAAATAGTTTAGGCAAGAAGAGAATAGAAGCTTTAGAAATGTGGTGCTACGGAAGAATGCTGAAGAATAGATGGGTAGATCACATAACTAATGAAGAGTTACTGAATAGAATTGAGGAGAAGAGAAGCTTGTGGCACAACTTGACGAGAAGAAGGGATCGGTTGGTAGGACAAGTTCTGAGACATCGAGGGAACACCAATTTAGTATTGGAGGGCAGCGTGGAGGGTAAAAATCGTAGAGGGAGTCCAAGAGATGAGTACACTAAGCAGATTCAGAAGGATGTAGGCTGCAGTAGGTACTGGGAGATGAAGAAGCTTGCACAGGATAGAGTAGCATGGAGAGCTGCATCAAACCAGTCTCAAGACTGAAGGCCACAACAACAACATCACATGGGGCAGACAGTAAAGGGATTACTAACTGGAGCTGCATACAATTATTTAAATTTAAATACATATAGCAACTAACAGAAATTAAATGCTATAGGATATGGCCAAGATATATTGTGTAAAATAGTAACAACGATTTACTGGCCGGAAATATCAAATTAATGACCATCTGGATGAGACTACTTACTGCAAATTTTGAAAGTAAAATTTAGTTTGCAACTGCCGTTTACTGAATATAACCACAAGCATGTAGTTGTTGTTAGGACTGTAACCTATCAAATGAAAATGCTATATCTATGAAAATTAATATATCGCTACCACTAAACTTCTGCGCCTAGGAAATAAAATGCAATTGTAAATCAGATGCTAAATACAAAAACTCCGAACGTTAAGACCGATACTAAGTAAGATGCTTTGAGTCGAGTGTTGGATAAAGTGGGGAAGGGGGAGAGGGGAGGAAGGTTTCAAATGCACAGAAAGGGGGAAGAAATTGAGGAGGCAGCCTATATAACCAAAACTGTGTGAGCAAAGCGTAAGTATGTGAGTGGGACAGGTTTTGGGATCGGGTTTTTGGGATCTGCCGTGACAAGGGGTAGAACGGTGGAGGGGCGAGGGAGGGTTTAGAGCAATTAGCCACTTGCGTTGCCATGTATTTATTATAGCTGACAATGAACCGCCTAGAACTTACAGGTTGTGACTCATTCTTGCAACATCTTAGCTGTACATTTAACCAATCACCCACTAACTGTCTGGTCTCATAGGTACAGATGCTTTACTTTGTAGCTACAAGCACTGTTTACGGTTAATAAGCGCTTTTAGTCATTCAGTAAGGTAATCAAACTTGTTGTACTTCTTTCATACAACTAATATGAATGTTGCTAATTATATTTACTTGGCGTGCGAAATTAGGACTTCGTAAACATTATTCAAATATAGGTCCCACGGCAACAGAAGTGTACCACGTTGCTCACTGTTCCTTTCCCCTGTATTTATATTTGACCTTTTTTTCAGCTATTGCTTAAGAATTGTTTCTTCACTTACTCCAGTTATTGCTTCTGGCCCTTGGTGCATCTCGGCGTTGTTTTTGCTACAACATTTCCTGCGAGAGACGATTGACCTCTCCACAACAGTATAGGGATGCTTTCTACAACTTACCATACAACTGATATGAATGTTGCTGGTAACAGTTATTTCCCGAATCGTATTTACGACCTGTATAATACTACAGTGGTAGTTGTTTCACTAGATTAGAAGTATAAAATTCTGCCTATGCTTCCTCTCCTCTGCACTTGTAACCTCACCCTCAGTTATCGACCTTAATGACAGTGAAAAATTAAACCGCGTGTACCTAATGGAAATTTGGGAAAAGCAATCGTCACCTAAGTTAATCTGTCGGTAAAGAGGGAGGAAAGGGTTACATCTAAATGAAAGGAAAAATGCAAATAAAACTGGTGGAAATTAATTTTGAAAAAGGGTAAAGTTAATAAAGAAAGTAAATGTGCGGTCGTTACATTAACAATTAACTAGCGGTAATTAGATATATGAGATCTGGGGGAAATTAGGGTCGCCAGTCCTAAGGACAATTACTATAGTAACTGAAAAAGAAAGGTTATAGCACATATAATTAGCACTAGAAGCGTGGCAACTGAAGGTTGACACGTGTAGTGTGAAAACTGAAAGTTTGTCAGAAGTAATAAATTTCGCTGCACTCTGACTTAACTTAGCAAAAGAATTAATAAAACCGGAAAAATGGAAGATAATTTAGTGACTGAAATTAATAGTGAACTTTGTTTCTGAAGCACATCGAAATTCAGTAAAATACGGTTAGTCTTGGGCTACCTCAACAATCATTTCAAAAGCTACTTGTATCTACGCAATTTAGAAATAAGAGATTTAACTTTGAACTTGAATTAAATGATTCTGAACAATTAACAACAGTAAAATTTAGTACGTACCATGCTCAGCTGCAGTCACAGGTAAGCTAAAATACGGTAACAAATCTCGCACTCTTAATTTGTGCTTGTGTAATCTAAATATTGTAGCCAGCTATGAATACCTTAACTGAACTTTGAAATTAAAGCAGTGAAATGTAATGATGCTAGCGTTTGAATTTCAACGACACTCGGGCTCATTTCGGAAAAGGAAGGGCCCTGCTTGGTAATGCAATTGGGACAATGAGCAACAAAGTTTCATGCTACGTTGCTGTACTTTTGTGATTTGAACAGTTTTAAAAGCTGAGGTCTGCCATACAGTTCTAAAACTTTACGTGCTTCCAGTCTTCCTTGTTGGTTTATTGAAGGTTTGAAGCCGTCGATCGAGGAGGTGGCGACAGCCACTCATTGTCGGCCGTCGCTGTTGCAGAAGCTGGATGTTGGTGCGCTTCCTTCTCGACACGGTCACCAGGCGAAACGGGCTCTTGATGTGCGTCAGCTAATGCTTCCCGTCCGCGACATCGTGTCAGAAACTATCATAGCAAGTCGAGCGCAATTACATGCTGCCAAACCCCGAAAGTGCGGCAACTCGCGGGAGCGTCACACAACACACCTGCCCCACTGCACTACCCCAGCCAGACTCCCCTCAGCTCTGCCCGCGCTCCACGCGGCAGAGTTCACTACCAAAGATCCTAAACACTTTCGTTCTCTACACGACCTATCGATGTATTCGTTCGATAGCATAGTTTTCCCTAGGCAAGACCGAGCGTAAAAATACAAATAATATTTACAAAACAAACCAATTATGCATCGACATATATATATATATATAGTAAAACAATTACAATATGTAAAGGCACAGAAATGTCATATATTCAGGTAACAAAATAAGGAAAAAAATTTATAGTACAATAGATGGAAATAGAAGGATATGCATTTCCGGCGTTACACGTGCCCCACATTGTCTGAGGATGTTCGTGTAACGTAAACAGACTCAGAAAATGTCCCAAAAAAGAAACAGCGGAAATGCATATGCTCAAAACATCAACAAAATTTAGCATTCGTCTAATTAAGCATAAATCAATTTTCAGACCATAATAATTGAGTGGAGACACTCCTAATCTTATTCCACTCTGTCATATTGCACAAAATAAAACAGGTTGACAACATATTAAAATTCATAGAAAACATAGAAAATGGTTTAGCTATTCCAAAATCATTAAAATTCGTAACACTATCAAGAAATGGGATACTATTTACAAAATTAATGAGAGTACATGGTCAAAAAAAACAGTTATATCAAAGTAAGCAAATTAATAATTAATTGCATAGAATACACATTTTATATAACCTTTTCATAATCAATACTCTCGCCATGAGAGTCCACTTAACGCTAAACAAGAAAGTAATATACAGCAGATCGACAAAAACATAAATATTGACAGCAGAATTCTTTTACATCAGCTGTCCGGGAAGAAAAACAACTCCGCCTTCCGTACCCGCAAGTACAAAGAATGCCGACAGCGGCACAAGAGCCGACAGCGGCACAAGAGACGACAGCGGGTCCGCCCCGCCTGTATTGTTGCGCCCGCCTGTGCGGCACGCTTGATCTCACTCGCCCGTGTAACGGCATTTCCAGAACGTCCGTTTTACTGAACTCTTTCGGAAAAACTCACTCACGAGTAATCTCAAGGAGTCCATCAATACTATCACAGTGGATAACTCAACACTGTCCATCATCACACGCATGTACTAGCCTGAAACTTAAAACAGCGTCTAAGTACATCGGCAATGACTAGTAAATCACATATTTATGAAGTCTTACAGCTACCTACAGAATCATATTTACATTCCTTAATCTACTGTGACTCAGCTGAAAACTGAAACTAGCAGCTTGGATTTTTCAATTGATTAATAATCACTCTCTCTTAAATCATTTAGTAAAAATTAATTACTTATTAATTACAATTTCTTTAATGACCTCTTGGTCAGGCAAAACCATGTCAACCTAGCAAAACGTTAAATATTACACTCTACATTTACATACTGTACAAATTACCCATTCGGTGGTATTAATCAATCCTTCGTTGGTACAATTTCAAGTCTACAATGTTCCGTATGCCTAATAGTTTTCCTGAGCTTGGATACTCTAAGCAATAAGCATTTGTGTGAGGTATACCATTGACTTTATATGCTCCATTATAAACAACTTAAATTAAGAGATTTCATTGTCTGTCTCGCTCGATTTCTCATGAGCTTTTACAAGTACTAAGTCTCCGATTGCAAACTTAGCAAAACGCGCTTTAGCGTCATGACAACGTATGCGAGCATCGGCTCTTAGCTTCAATACTTCTCGCAAACGATCTTTTTTCACACCAATATTAATGTCAATCTGTGGAGGGAATTTGATTATCTCTTCCACACGTCCCGGTTTGTCTGAAAACACACTCTTATTTCTCATTATTACTTCATACAGGCCTCGTCTTTGTTCGTGTGTTACGTTTGACACACCGTCTACAATACTTTACAATTCACTTTCTACACTATTGTCAATGCCAAGATTCCTCATGTTACAGTAGTTCAAATTCATTCCTACGTCAATGTCATCCGGCCAGTTAACAATGTGTATAGGCTGGTATTGCCTATGCACACCGTCTCCTGCCTCGTCAAAACTAACTACTATTGTTTTATCTTGTGACGTACAAGTCAAAGTTTTGCTTTCGCAATTAATCACTGCACGGTACTTTAATAGCCAATCTAACCCGATAATTACTTCCGTAGTTAAGTCTGGCACGACGACAAACTCTTGTTCAAATCGTGCCCCACATATCTCGAAGTTGACAAACATCTGTTTTGTGACCGGTTTACTGGCCTTCCCAGTAGCACCGATAAATTTCATCCCTGTTACTGGCATAACTACGATACCAGGTCTGTCTTTCAGTAACTCAAATATTTTCCCAGATACAGCACTCAATTCTGCACCGGTGTCAATCAACACGTTTAGTTGTAGGTCGTGCATATTAACAGACACTACTATCTGTCAACACTTGTCCTCGACTGTTTCTTTATTTTCCCACAGTAAATCCTCGTCTATATCCAGGTCATTCCAGAAAAAACCATCCGGCTTTGATCCTAAATCCTGCTTATCTGGCGGCTTTTTCAGCCTCTGTTCACATACAGTTTTAATTTCAACACGTTGGTCCTGAGGCTTAGTCTGTAGCTTCGCCTCCAATACCGAAACCTTTTCCTGTAACTCGTCAACTAGTGAGTGTTGCTTTGCTATCAATTCACTAATCGTCACCTTCGTTGATTCCTCTTTGGTCAGATTGATCTCATCTGCCAATCTACCTGGAGAAATGTGCTCAGTAGTATCTGCAATTACTTCCTCTAGATCTGCGCAACCCACACTGCTACCGTCTGACCGTGTAACGTCAGCTCTAACCTCATACACGCTGTAATCTACGTGCTTTTCTACCAATCGTGTCCGGCTATCACTAAAATTTGCGTAATCTTTCTCCTTAATACTCTCGCAATGTTTAAACTGGAGGTTGGCGTCGGATGGGTCGGTCACTTCTAACACTATAACTTTCGGTAAGGTCTGTCGGTTAGGGCCAGAACTTTCTATCACTTCACAAATACTACCTTCCTGCCCGCGCTCCCCATAAACACTTCTCCCATACAGGCCCCTATAATCTCTTAGTTCGTCGTATAAGCGACCAAACTGCCTTAACCAGACCTCATCCCTCTCTGCATCCCCTCGCTCGATGACGGACGTATTATCCGACATCTGATCTTCTCTCAACAATTGCGAATCATTCTTAAACTCAATCTCCAGTTCTGCTGTGGGTCTTACAGCTGCCACTTTATAATCTATTTCCGGAACACTACTGACATTGTTCTCACTGACAGTGAATGTATTTTCTACTGCCGTGTCTACAGCTGGTCTACTACTTGTGGGCGCGCTCCTTTCTCCTAACACTGGCACACTCTCCCGCCGTTGATTATTCCACACGGAATTTTCATAACGACGACACCTGGGTTTTCTCCTGTTATTGGGCCGCCAAAATTTCTCCACGCCCGGTCGGCCCCTCACCGGCGCGGCTAATGGTTTCCCTGTATCGTCCCAGCAGATACGCTCCCCGGATGCTGCTGAGGCGGCTGATCACACCCTCTGGCGTTATTACTATTCTGCGAAGCCCGTATCACGCTAGTATGATACTGGTTTCCGTCATTCCTGTTATTATTTGCATTGTACCGATTGTCATTACGGCCCGAACCACTATTGTTATTGCTGCCAAGACTGCGGTATGCATTATTCCCATAGTTATCATTGTTGTAGTTGCTGTGGTACCCGTTGTTGTTACCATGGCCTCTACCACTGTCGCGATTATTGCGCCAATTGTCCTCGTCCTCAACTCTTTCCGGGAAATCATCCTAAACACTTTCGTTCTCCACACGACCTATCGATGTATTCGTTCGATAGCATAGTCTTCCCTAGGCAAAACCCAGCGTAAAAATACAAATAATATTTACAAAACAAACCAATTATAGATCGACATAAATGCATATATATATATATATATATATATATATATATACAAATAGTAAAACAATTACAATATATAAAGGCACAGAAATGTCACATATTCAGGTAACAAAATAAGGAAAAATTTTATAGTACAATAGATGGAAATAGAAGGATATGCATTTCCGGCGTTACACACTTACTTTGGTGCTTTATATTAGCTACAATTTGGGAATTGTTTCTCCGCTTACTCCGTTTACAGCTTGCAGTCTCATGATATACTTCGAACCTTCTTTTAACCAACTGGTTCCTTCCTATTACGCTGCTGGCCTCATTGCTCGTGTTTCTGAGATTAGTTCCAAAGTCGCGCATCCGTAACGTCATATGCCGTTTGTATTAACTCATTTATTATTAGTGTTTCACATATTACATAACAAGCTGTTTATGTGACATACCTTTTAGTTTATGTCTTATTCGAATTGCAGTTTCGTAAGATTTATTTTATTATCTTATCACACATTTACACGCACTTTGAAGCCAAACTCAAGATATTCATGTCGTTGACGATATTCCTCTGTCATCACGTCTGCACCTGTTGTTTGTCTTCCTTAGACCGTATTTGTACAAACTCTATGATGCACATGTAAAAACTTATTAGATCTTTTGGAATTAAGGTCATTCATTGTTGTAGGAGACATTGATTTTGTATTTTTAGGAGTACAGTAATATGCTACATACACATGATTATTTTTCCAATCGCGGACAATGTGATAATAAGTATGTACCACATTTTTGTCTATTAATTTTTCAACTCTTCCTTCTTAAATTTGATATATTTTTCTATAAAGTCTTCTGAAGAAGGGAACTAGGTGCCTGAAAGCGGTAGAGAAATAATATTTCATTTGTGCAACTGCTTCCAGAGTTTTTCAACTTAAAAACCTCTTAAAGAACCTTATTTGACACATTAATAATAATGTAATTTTACCTATTAGCATAATACAGTTAAATTATTGCATATTTTGTATCACTCAGTAATGGATATATCTTTCGTAATCTGATCCAACATCTTGGAGAGTTACCTAAACATCATCACTATACTTTCACACGAACAGTCAAATTATTGTATAGAAATACCTTCAAGGTAGTCAGAGAACAGATAAATCAAATAAAATTATTTTATCAACAAACATAGTCCTCTATAGGATAATGTTCCAACAATGGAAACTTAATGCTTTCGAAATTTTTGGTGAATGTGGCACTATGATCTCTTATGTTACAAGCACTACAAAATAAAGTTTTAATTTCAAATTATCAAAAAGAGAAGAGTTACAGGCACGATAACAAGGATTAGAAATATTGTCTTCATGTGATTAACACATTCACCAGGTAGTGTTTCTCCAAAAGTAAGTTGCAAAAAGAAAAAGAGTATCAAATGAAAAGATTTACTCGCAATGTAATTTCAAAGAGAGTGAAGGTGATTGCTGCATTTCAAACCCACTAATGATATACTTCCCACACAATTCGACTACTGCCGATCACCTCAGTTCAAAATAAAATCACATTATTTCCAGTCTTTGCCTGAGTGCTTTAAATGATTTATTTCCTATGGTGTAACAGTTTTATCAGAGACAACTACAAAATTGGTTATCTTCATTAAGGAAGTTGGTAACAGAGAAACTTAAAAGGCTTTTCACTAACAATGGAAACAGGCTGAGAAATAAATGTCTATAAGAGTCATTATTCTCTCATTGTCCACTATTTTATCTCCATTACATGCCCTTTAAATATCATGTTTTCACATATCCATAATTATATTTTATTTCTTCGCGTTCATCGAATGGTGATGAACAGAGCAAAAAACATTTTCATTTACATCCACTCACATTAGGACAACATCCCTAAAAATTCGTGAAACATCTTACTAGTTTAACCATTAATCACTTACATTTCCTAAAACTCCAAGTGATGGTAAATGTGAAATGTGTACAGACAGGAACAACAACCGTGATATCATAGAATTCTGTCATTGTCTGTACGCACCCTAAAAGCACAAATGACGTTTAAATATTCGAGACATACACTCAAAATTTAGCCCCCGCAGAGTGCACAACTTGGAAGAGAATCTTTCCACCGTTAATGCAAACCACATTTTTACTTCCCATGAAGCAGCAGAGTTAGATAAAGGAATGCATATAAAAGTCATTTCTTATCACTCACTACATAGAACTTCACTACAGCAACTTAACCCAAACTCCACCGACAATATTTTCAAACCTTCCAGTGATATTTTCTGAGTATTTTGGTACAAGGGACTCGTGGTCTTCAGTGGCTCCTTGCAGAAATATTACGTTTAATTTCTTACTTACATTTACCTTTTAATTTTACTAGCAAAAATGTCTGCACACAGTGCAAATGTCGATATTATGTGCTTTATCTTGTTTTGAAACAATTATGTGTTATTCAGTCATAATTTTTGCTGTTGAGAACCCTATCGCCTATTTTATTCTAAAATTTTCAGTCAGTGCTTTTCCGTCCTTTCTCAGATATGTTTCTCTGGACACATTAGTTGTGTGATAGCGGTAACACACAGGAATGGGAAAAGTGTTTCTGACGAATGGTTGGCTGATATGTACCTTGTGTGTGGGTTTACGAAATGCAGTGGAGGAACGATAGTATGCTGAACTCTCTTTACAGTGGCTGCAATCAAATAACGATACAATCACAAGACTACTTCAATAGTCTGCATGTTGTGCTGTACGTTTCCATAATTGCATAGCACAGAGTGATTCGCTGTTCTGAAGAAATATAATAAAACATAATGTCATTATAGATCTGTAACGAGCTACTAGAAACCAAGATTCCCTTAAGGCCAAACACTCAAATATTCCTAAACAGCCTCTGATATTTTTATGGGGTAGCTAGTTTTCATTATGTATAAGTTTGCGAGTCTTTTCCTTGGTATGTGTTGCTTATAACTAATAACATGAGCTCTGCACTGCAGGTCAGTAATCTTGACCACTATTTTAAATGGTTCTGTTACACAAACAAGCGACTACATGAGGTTTATGAAGTTATTTACTCTATTTTAGGATATCCATGTAGCAACACCCTGGCCATCACCCCAATATCAGACACTCTAGTCAGTGTGCAATGTTAAAGTTGACACGTTGCGAGTTTAGTAAATAATAACTGAACATTGATAATGTATCCTAAATTTAAGGAAGCAATCAAAGAAAAATTATTGGTATTCGAGACGATTCCGGTGGTTTCTGATTTAGCAGTCTACTGTTTTGCAAAGTAAAAAGATTTCATTGGTGAAGAGAGCTATTTTCCACTTTTACATATGTTGTGGAACATACACTTTTCTTAATGATCAGTAGTATTGCACATTTGGCAACCCTATTCGTAAGGATACAACCGTTCTTGCGCCACCTGTGCAATCTTCAATGTTAACTCCTATCAGAGAGAGTAGCAAGTGTATGCTCCAAATTAATGGTGATTCAGTCCTACTTCTACCAATATTCCTATCAATAAGGCAAGTCGATTTTCTCAGTGTGTCTCACTCACTATTAGAATACCAGCCACAACAGTATTACTAGACTGTTTTCACTGAGCGCAACAGCAAAGATATTGTGACATTAAGAGCTGCCAGCTTGAGGAGTGAAAGAAAGTTCACTCAGATAATTTTGCTGACCGAGGAACAGAATCTTGTTATTTCTTGAGATGTTAACACGCGCGCTGATTGAAAGGGTCTTACAGATATGCTACAGAAAAAACACTAGATACACCAGAAAAATCGCAGGGATGAGACAAGCTTGTCGCAATTTCAAGCTTCACCCTAGGATAATTATTTTTAATTTAATATCGTTTCTTATTTTGACAGATTATTCAATTAATAACGTATAAAACGATGAAGAAGTATATTCCTACGATGTGTGATATCAAAGCTAACGTTCTCAGTAATCACCACAACCGACCACTCATGAAATCAGGCAGATGTATAAGGATTTATAATCAAGTTTATGAAATTGATGTCCCAGTAGGGAGATCAGTATAAATTCTCCACGGTGACATCTAATACGAAGGCAACATGAGTTTCCCAGCCCATTTATCTCAGTGGATGAGAAACGACAATCTGCAACTTGGCAAGCGCATGTAATTTTTTGTGTAGTTTGGCGCTTTGCAGATGTACATGTTGTTCATGAATGTTATTAGTAATTTTTTCAGTACTGTGTCTACATTTTGCACTCTTTGTCTTCAAATATCATATGTGTATGTGTAATTAAATTTGAATTTGAATGGTGGTAGTTATTTATGTGTTAAAATTAGGTTCATCAGTGCATAACGTCACAAACAATACTTAAGCACTGGTGGCAGTGTGCATATGCTCACTTGTCATCAGTATTTTGTGTGTTAGGAAGGGTATCAAGGATGCTGTGCACTGAAGCAGATGTGAGATATTTTAAAATCTGAGTGAATTTATAATAATTTCTGTGACTGTGAGTTACAGTTCTGTAAATAATGAGAGAAACCAACTTACGTCGATTAGACAGTGGACCACGGCGGGTAAAACATCTCGATTTTCAGTCTCGGTGCCAGCAGAGAATTTCTGGTATGAAGACAGAATTGCCATTGGTTCGCTGAAATGTCAGTCACAAAGTAATTTTCATTGAAGTATGGATGCTTTGGTAATAATATAGCAACTTAATTTCGATGGAATACGGAAACATTTGTCTTCCATTGAAGAGCTGAGTACAAGGATAATGCCCGAAGACTTGAGAGGATTCTAACTGCACTGTAGCAATAACCCATTTTTATTGTTTCGTGTATTCTATAGCCATAACAAAGCTTAGGATGGGGCATGCGGAGTCATCTACTTCTGACACAAACTGGATCATCTGAATCATTTCACATGCACCTTCAAGAGTTCTTAATAAATATCAGGCTAACAGTGTGTCCCGAATTAGCGCAGAAAGGCTGGAAAAATATGAATGAAACCCCGGAAGGAGCTCGTTCACGCCACACAAGCAACTTCAAGAACAGAGCTACACGGTTAGGATCACATTTTCGCTCTGCTTGCGTATCTGTGAACAGTGCAGACGTCAACACAGTCAGCAATTAGTGTGGCAGTTATTAAGCCCTAATGAGTCTTTATGAGGAATGATGATATTATATACAATATTATACTTACTGTTGGTGCCTCTGACATTACTTTCATTTCTGCCGAACGTTCGTTATTCGTTTTAACTTACCAATGTTTAACACAATGTCTGTGTTTATACACAGTCCCCACCCGAGACAAATTTTCACATGTCATTAATAAAATCCACAGTTGATTCCAGTACACACTGGTATTCACAATTTTCAGCGTACCTCTCTCTCTCTCTCTCTCTCTCTCTCTCTCTCACACACACACACACACACACACATACACACACACACAGACATAATTTCCTACTTTGTGATATTTGCCATTATGCCGACAGAACAGTATCTAGCCAAATGAAAAGTAGTCGCCAAACCACGGTATGTCAATCGTTCAACAAACAATGAAAGGATCCCTGGCAAAGAAAGACGATGAAAGAAAAAGATCGAGCAGGAGAAATCTGCTGAGATTAGTCAGTGTATATTTTTGCGAAGAGAATCAACTACAGCTCAGAACATACAACGAAATTAACTTCCACGAGTGGTTAATGAATAACCGAAAAAAATCCAGTTCATTATTATGAAAATTATACTACTAAAGATTTGAAATTTACTAGTAAGTCTTCGTTACGTAAAGGGCTACGTTAATACGAGGGTCACTGCAAAGAAATGCACACTATTTTTTTTAAAAATACAGTGTTCATTCTGCATGTGTGAAAGTTTTACAGTGTGTAGATACATCCTTCCCGCTTGTTTGCAAACTTAGTTCAACCTGTTCCCGTGAGTGGCGCCGTTACAGCATGTCTTCAAGATGGCTGCTATACTTGACGTTCGTCAGAAGCAACGTGCTGTCACAGAATTCCTGTGCTGTGAAACGATACCGTGGGAAACATCCACAACAGGTTGAAAAAGGTGTATGGAGATGCTGCTGTCGATCGTAGTGCAGTTAGTCGGTGGGCAAGCAGGTTACATGATGTAGGCGGGCACGGCAATACTGAGGATTGTCCTCACAGCGGTAGGCCTCGTACTGCACACACTCCAGACAATATGGATAGAGTTAACGAATTGGTGACTGCTGACAGACGCATCACAGAGAAAGAATTGTCACGCTACGTTGGGATTGGGGAAGGAAATGTTAGCAGAATACCAAAAGTGTTTGCGTCAAAAAAGTTTTTGCGAGGTGGGTTCCCAGGATGTTGACAGTGGCTCACAAAGAAACAAGAAAAACAGTATGCAGCGAACTTTTGGAACAGTACGAGAATGGTGGAGATGAATTTCTTGGAAGAATTGTGACAGGTGATGAAACATGGTTCCATCATTTTCCACCAGAGACGAAGAGGCAATCAATGGAGTGGCATCACGCTAATTCACCCAAGAAAAAAAAAATTCAAAACCACACCTTCTGCTGGAAAAGTTATGGCTACGGTGTTTTTCGATTCTGAAGGACTCTTGCTTGTGGACATCATGCCAAGTGGAACCACCACAAATTCTGATGCATATGTGACGACACTGAAGAAACTTCAAGCTCGACTGAGTCATGTTCTACCACATCGGCAAAAGCAGGATGTTTTGCTGTTGCACGACAATGCACGGCTACATGTCAGTCAAAAAACCATGGAAGCGATCACAAAACTGGGATGGACAACACTGAAACACCCACCTTATAGTCCTGACCTGGCTCCATGTGACTATCATCTCTTTGGGAAACTGAAAGAGTCTCTTCGTGGAAGAAGGTTTGAAGATGATGACTCCCTTGTGCACGCTGCCAAACAGTGGCTCCAACAGGTTGTTCCAGAATTTTACCGTGCCGTTATACAGGCGCTGGTTCCAAGGTGGCATAAGGCAGTTGAGAGGGATGGAAATTATGTGGAGAAATGAAAATATTGTTCCTAAAGGATGTGTCTACACACTGTAAAACTTTCAGACATGTAGAATAAAAGATGGATAATAAAAAAATAGTGTGCATTTCTTTTGGAGTGACCCTCGTAGTTTTAACTGCAATTAAAATCAACAAAGTCGAATAGAACAAGATAAAATTCACTTGTCATATCCTCTAAGTCTCACTTTTCAAGCATCTATGAGCACCTTGTAATGGTACTTGAGTTACGTAACCATTGCGGCAGCTCACCTGAACCTCTCGATACCAGCAATATTGCCGGCCGCAGTCGTCTCGCGGTTAAGGCGCTCAGTCCGGAACCACGCGACTGCTACGGCCGCAGGTTCGAATCCTGCCTCGGGCATGGATGTGTGTGATGTCCTTAGGTTAGTTAGATTTAAGTAGTTCTAAGTTCTGTGGGACTGATGACCACAGATGTTAAGTCCCATAGTGCTCAGAGCCATTTGAACCAACCAGCAATATTCTACTGTGTTTCTGCAAAGTAGTTGACTTATATCAGAGACAACATTCAGATTTGATTTCATTAATGTAGAGGTACTTTGATGCATCGATATGTTTATGTTGCAATGATATTATTCTTATGTGTATTCTTTCTTTTGTCACTATGAACTTTGACGTACTTGTAACTCTGATTTTTGGGCGCGTAAGCGATTATTAGTTAATTAGTTGTTAGAGAGTCGGACACTTGGACCTTTAGAGAGTAAAGTCTTGGACGTTATGTTGGAAAGACGCATATTGTCGTCAGCTTATAAAATGTTAACTTTAACTGTGAGGAAGATGTTTTCAAGTATGTTTTGTATTGTGAAGTGACGTTTTATGTGTTACGTGATTTTTCTACAAAAGCAATTAAGAGGAAGTGTAACTTAAATTCGGGGTGCTGATTGTTTTTTTTTTTTTTACATCACCATTGTGCTAACTTTCACAGGTTTAATCTTCAAGAATGCTTTGTGAAACACATATATAAAATTTTTGAATATCGCATAATAAAACCTAGGCCTCTTTGTCTCCGAGCTTGGAATCATCACCACCTAGGTTTTCGACGATTGAGCCATGATTTTACAACGAGACCAGCGTGGGCAACACGAAAAGATGAGTGCCTAGTTTATTCATTATTACATGAAATGACTTTATTAACTGTGCTCTAATGACACCTGCCACATAATAACTTTGTTGTTACCCGAAAATGCAGTATATAGCAGCGTGAGCAACACCACAATCGTTACAAAATTTTGGCCTTTGTTGAGGTAGGGTTGTTAGAACCTGAATAATTTCCAGTTGATAAAATGAAGGAAAGAATTCTTCACCATACTGACATTACAGTGCGATAGGAAATGGATGTAATATACTTATTATCGCACGTATGTTTCAGTTCTTGCAAACGTCACGCCTTCTTAATATCGTATACTCACTTATTTGATATAGAACTGTAATAGCAGTTTTCCTGTAGTAACGTGGTTTCTGTAGCAGCTACATCGGAGACTAGGTTGGAACTAAAACACAGCTATAATAAATAACGCAGTTCTTTTGTCAAGCTTAATGACACAGCAAGAGATTTTGCCGAGCAATTGCTCTAGCAAACACAGAAAATTGCATTCCCTGGCGCCACATCTTTTCCTGACAGTGCCTAGTGTCGCAGTAAGTTTATAACGTGGAAACGTGCACAGGCATCCAGTGTGAACTGCTACTGGGTCCCGGTACAGCGCGAGGAAACATTGGCGGCGGACACAAAGAGCCCATACGCAGGCGGGCGCACTCATTTCGCCGGGGCCCGCCGCGCGCAGCTGCTGCTTCCGCGGAAAGCCAATTGCATTTCGCGGCCACCTCGTTCGCAGCGCAGCGGACCGGACGGGGACAATGGCAGCGGGCGACAATGGCGACCTCTGGCGGCCAAGTGTGCCCGCTAAGTGGCGCCCGGCGGCCGGGCGACGCTTTTCCGCAGATTAGGCTGCCGGCGCGCCTTGTTCGCCAGCTGACGTCACGGGCTGCGTTCATTACTCCTAGCCGACGACAGTGTCCGCCGCTACTGCTCGACTGTCGGTGGTTGGGAGCATTCTGAAGTGGCAGCAGGACGCATCTGTATTTTGAGAGACGCAGTGTGAAGTATGTACAGTATGTGATACAAATGCTTTCTGTGAATTACTCATCAGACAGGTCGACGAAGTAACTTCAGTATCTGTACGTTTCTAGAAAAGGAGAAACTCTTGAAGAAACTCGAGGGGGCACTTGTGCGCTCCAAGCTCTATCGCCGTTCCTGTCTCGAGGCCCAAATGTAGGACTTAATACCAGTTGATCAAAAAGTCAGTATAAATTAGAAAACTTAATAAACCACGGAATAATGTAGATAGAGAGGTACAAATTGACACACATGCTTGGAATGACATGGGGTTTTATTAGAAACAAAAAAAAAACACCCCATATTGCTAGACGCGTGAAAGATCTCTTGCGCGCGTCGTTTGGTGATGATCGTGTGCTCAGCCGCCACTTTCGTCATGCTTGGCCTCTCAGGTCCCCAGACCTCAGTCCGTGCGATTATTGGCTTTGGGGTTACCGGAAGTCGCAAGTGTATCGTGATCGACCGGCATCTCTAGGGATGCTGAAAGACAGCATCCGACGCCAGTGCCTCACCATAACTCCGGACATGCTTTACAGTGCTGTTCACAACATTATTCCTCGACTACAGCTGTTGTTAAGGAACGATGGTGGACACATTGAGCATTTCCTGTAAAGAACATCATCTTTACTTTGTCTTACTTCGTTATGCTAACTAATGCTATTCTGATCAGATGAAAGCCCATCTGTCGGACATTTTTTGAACGTTTGTATTTTTTTGGTTCTAATAATGGCCCATGTCATTCCAAGAATGTGTGTCATTTTGTACCTCTCTGTCTACATTATTTCGTGGTTTATTCAGTTTTCAAATTTATACTGACTTTTTGATCACCTGGTATTAAGTCCTACATTTGGGGCCTCGAGACAGGAACGGCGATAGAGCTTGGAGCGCACAAGTGCCCCCTCGAGTTTCTTGAAACGTAAGTTTACCGTCAGTTTAGATGACGGGTACCAGCTTGAGAATGCTTATTACTGATGTTAAGTTAACTAATATTTTACTTTTACGTAGGACCACAAACTTTCACACATGTGTAACATAGAAAAAGCTTGCTGCAGCCGCTACAGCTCTTTCCAGTGTCACGTAACAACCATTTCAGTCCCAAAAATTTAAAAAATACTGGAAATACAATTTCAACAGAAGGGCAGTTTAAGGCGCAGTTTCATATCTGGAAGACTGCATCACTGAACAGCGGCATACAATAGTGTGTTATCTCATTTGCCTGTAGTTGCAGCTCGCAGATTACTAATCTTGACTTACAGACAAAGAGTATGGCCACGGGACCTTCAGCCCGAAGTTTAAGTTCCTCCTGCCAGGCAGCACCATGGTCAGAGAGTTGTAGTCGCTTTGGACGAGATTTTTGATGGTGGAAATTAAAAATTCCAGGAAATTTAAAATAGACCAATGCCACTACGTGTGCTATGGTTGAACTTAAAAGAATGCTGGAAAAATTTAAAAACTAAATATATAGAATGACGGAAATTTAAAAAACTGTTGGAAATTAAAAGAAAGTCAAAGACGCATTGATCAGAAATTTGAAAAGCAAAGTATTGAAAGGAAGCGTTCAATCGTAATAACATAAATTTTACAATATTAGACTAAGCTAACCGTGCTTTATATACATCCTGCCCACTCCTCTCCTACTCCTCCACTCTTCCTATCGCCAACCAGTCTCAGTGTGATACTGAAGATGAAACAGCCAATCAAATAACCCAAAAAGCTGGAACCAAGCAAAACATGTTACTGGGAAATTAAAAAACACTTACCCTCTTCCCTTGCCTACAGCCCATCACAGCAAAGTATTGAAATGGAACAGCCAACAGTGAAAAATCTGAAAACCTCTCCCTTATCCTTCTCTTCCCAGCCAGTCACCGCGAAGCATTAAAAATGAAACACAAATTTGGAAACCCAGGAGGGAGGGAATTAACTCAATTGTGATTTGTATTGCCCCATCTTCCACTCCTTTATCCAACCGCTCAGAGTGTAATATTAAAACGATGCATTATATTGGCACCAAGATGCATTATTTCTGTGATATTTAGGAAAAATTGTATGAGGCCGTACTGCATAATGTACCACTTCCCTCCGCTCTCCTCTTCTCCCGTTAAAGCCTATTATTTTATCCACCTTGGAAATGGGAGACCTAAATGCAGTGTATCCTCACCTGTGCCTACTCTAAATAATCTAAATGATCACAATTATTTATCATAAAAACATATCATTAGTTTGGATTACTAACTTCAAAAATTATTTATGGACTGACCCACCAGTCACATAAGCAAATTTAATTCGAAGCTACACATCCATTGCTATGGAATGCTGGAATGAGTACATAACGTACACTCCACAAGCAGTTAAAACTCAACTTTGGCTTTTCCAATGAATGTAATGAATTATTAACACGTAATTGCAGAAGATGAGTTTTCCTTTAAATGCTTTTCTGAAAATCTTAAGGGAAACGCGAAATAAAATCAGCTGAATATTTATGCCCCAGTTCCTTGCTGTCACCAACAATTGTCTCAACTGGTAAAAACGTTAAAAGTTCAATCTAAGAAACATAGTTAGTGAAAGACAGCAGAGGTTCACATTAATTATGTGCCACATTTGTAACGTTTGTCACATTCCACCGTAATATAAATGTCAGCAAAACTTCACCAAAACGCAGCACGCCAAAAATGTTGCAGTATATACAGTAAGTGTCACATTGTTTACATCAAGCATTACAATGTTGTTTTACATATATATCCGTCAAATTCGTCTCTCTTAAGCGTGGTCTACACGTAGCGTCATTGACGTAATCGAAAACTTCTTGTTCCCAGTTTCGACCTAACTACTGCTTAAACTGTAAATAAAAGTCGTTGTCGTTGTTGGCAAAAGACTTTCAGCATAATAGGTCACCCTTAATCTGCCAATGCCCTTGTCAAAGAGGGCTGACTAGCAGGCATAGGTCGAGAGTAGAGCCATGCAGGCTCTTGTCTCATCCAAGTGGTCTGTATATGGTTGCAGCGTGTGAGAGATGGAGAAAATACACTTTGCATACCTTGGCGGGAATTGCCGAAGATGACAGGTGCAATCACCGAGCTGAGGAAGCACTTGTCTGTAGTCACAGGGATGTCACACACTTGTCCAAGGAGATGCGGATGCCACGTTATCATGCACACTTGCACACAGGCTGTGAATTTGTAATTTGCATATGCTAAATTTATTTGAATGCTGAAGAACAAATACAAGTAATAGTTGTTATTTGTTATTCGTTTTAACACATAAATAGAGTTTTTTGAGTAATTATAGATATACAAGAATAACGACATTTGTTTGTCATCTGCGATTAAAAAATATTATAAATAGTAGATAAATGTAAAATCCAATGACATTAATTGCTCCATATCCATTATTACTTACTATTCACATACACATTTTGCTGCTTTGAAATTAGTTTCGAGAACAGCAGTTTTATCAAACATCTCATCAGAATACTCGTTTCATTTTCGAAGATCTTCCATTGTGACAGACTAACGAAAATATGTTCGACACATGATAAGTGAATGTCGGTATTTCGTATCTCTTGGAATTTTCTTTAGTTCAGGAAAAAATATAAGACTTTGAACTCACAATCGTCTTCCAAACGATTTGTGAAATCATTAAATCAGTCGCAATTTTCGTAAATAAATTCGTTCTGATTCACTGTTAATTTCAGCTCCTAGAGCATGTTGAAAATAAATTTTGTTTTTAAATCACAAAGTCATCTAAAACTGGCGACTCCACCTCCAAGACATACATTTGGCCATTATAATTACGTCTACAGTTTTTTGTAAGTCTCCCTTGGTCATGGATAGCAGAAAAGGTGAGGTATTTGTTTTTAAATCTTGGGTGAGGCATTGTGCAGTGAGCGCAGATAGTGAAGAAAGGCTGAAAAACCCTTCCAGTCGTCTCTTGACACATTCTCGATTAAAAAAGTTGCCCGTGTGCTACAGTGTTACGACCTTTCTTATGTACACGAACTTAGTGTCTCTTCCGAAACTTTTATCTTTAGAGTTCCGTGTACTTCATAGACTATGTCCGGTTGAAAATCTATTCCATCCTCAACAGAAAACTTGCAGACACTTAATCCTAAAATAGTTTAGGATGACTTTAGACTTGCAGCAGCATTCCAAAAACGTTTACGGGACTACAGTTTTAAAGTCTGTTGATACTAGTCGTTAGCAACTAGTGAGTTCACACTTTGGTCACCCATTTTGTATAACTATAAATACGAATGAATTTCATAATTATATCATTGAGACACACATTTCCGATAATGTTGGCAGGCTTGGTGCAATGGAAGAAGTTGTTGCAGATTAAGAGTTTTTCTTCGCTGCATTGTCTGGTTACGTTCAGCGTTTTTGTACGTTAGAAGGGAAGTTGCAAAGTACTGTCAGGAGCAGAGAGCCACGTCAGGAGTATAGCTATTAGGCCGTCCACATAAGAAGCATTATTATATGAGATTTGTTACGCTTTAATGCAAGTAAAGTTGTTGTGAACCTGCAAGTTGCTGTGAGCACAGGAATGTTGTAGCGTGTATCGTGTGTGTTCTTGCCTGCCTCGCATCTCTCAGCCGACTTATACAGCCAATTACAGAGAGAGCTAGAGTTCAAAGTGCACTCTGAAACAGAGTGCTACTTCACTTAGCATTTTTATCATTGTTGGAGATGAAAGAAGCAATAAGTAACTGAAAATCGTAGGACCAAGAGGGGTTGTACCTTAAAGGCTAAATGGCTCTGAGCACTATGGGACTCAACTGCTGAGGTCATTAGTCCCCTAGAACTCAGAACTAGTTAAACCTAACTAACCTAAGGACATCACAAACATCCATGCCCGAGGCAGGATTCGAACCTGCGACCGTAGCGGTCTTGCGGTTCCAGACTGCAGCGCCTTTGTCCGCACGGCCACTTCGGCCGGCTGTACCTTAAAGATTTAGATTTATAATGTGGAGCAAATCCAAATTTTTTTAAGCCTTCTCTATAGCTCCTCCTTGCCCTCCACAATCATGCCTTCGTTGTCTAGCTTCTTTAGCTCTACGAATTGTAATAACTTTCCTTGGTGCTTGTGAGCCCACTGAGTCAGTGGGAAATATTTCTGTACGAAGCATTAATAGGTCATTTATCAAACGGAAACTGTACTGAGCCAAGGGAACAAATCCTGCGCAAGAAGTAATCGATGAAAATGAGGTGGATGGCACGGTATTCGTTATTTAAGTTACGGATAATGAATAACAAATAATTACTTGTATTCACAAAGAGGAAGAATGAAAGAGGAGAAAGACAAGTTGAGTTTGCACACTACGTTAGCTAGTAATAGCGAGTACTCTGTTCAAGAATCGTAAGAAGAGAAGGTGTACTTCGAAAAGACCCAAAAGTGGAATACTTTCCCAGCTAGATTACATCACGGTCAGACAGAGATACCGAAATCAGATGTTGGACTGTAAGGCACACTCAGTAACAGAAGTAAACTCAGATCATAACTTAGCAACGATGAAGAGTAGATTTCAGCTTAAGAGGAGGAAGTGGGATACTGAACTACTGAAGAACCATGAGACGCAGTGGAAGTTCGCAAAGAATATGGAAACTGAGGTAAGGATAACCACAGCAGATAGTTTAGCAGACGAGGAGTGGACATTCCTAAAAGAGAAATCTAAGACGTTGGACGGACAAAAATTGGCACAAGGGAGGTATCTCCAAAGAAACTTTGGGTAACAGAAGAAATACTTCAGCTTATTGACCAAAGAAGAAAGTGCAAAAATGTTAAGGGAAGACAGGAATAAAACAGTGCAAATCACTTAGGAAAGAAAGAAATAGGAAGAGGAGGAAAGCAAAGGCGAAATGACTGTAGGAGAAATGTGCAGAAATCGAAAAAGAAATGGGTACTGGGAAGACTGCGTGGCATGACAGTCACATACTGTTGAGCAATATTTGATTGTATTTCTCCTCATCCCTTAGCTGCTTTTGAGGGGGATACAGTGCTTTCTAACTCAGGAAAAAGACTCCAGTATACATTATTAAGAAATGAACGGGGAAGGTTGTTCGTCACAAGGCCTCGCTTGATCACAGGCGGTCAGTCGGACAGGCTCTAGAGAATGGAAATGGGTCGCCAGTACACTGCAGTTAGCGGAAGTGGTTGTGGTAAGTCCCTGCTCAACGCTTTTGTGTGACAAGTTCACCTCCCTGTACGCAGATCGAAGGCCATGCTCCGTCACCTTTAGAAAATTCGTTGCCCATACTTCCAGATCATCTTGTCCAATCAAATAGTCTCCCCAGCCACCATGCTTAGGAGCGAAGGTCTCTACCAGTGAGTGGCTAGTAGCCGATACCAACGTCAAGCATGTTGCGGTGCGTTCTGTAAGCCAACACTCGGATATTTCTGCAAGTTTCCTCTGTATTCACCTAAGTAAAGCAATATCCTCGCTGGTCACTGTGGCCATTGCCGGGTGTCATCCATTCCATACAGATTTCGGTTTACAGGAAGATAATTTTACGAACTAGCCTTCCTGTCATGGTGAGAGACTGAGTCTGGCGATCCAGCCTTGGAGAGGGAGTTTTGGTCCGGAGCGAGATAGGAGCGCACGTTTGCTCAGTTTTGAGTAATGTCGCATTTCACATTTGATGTAAATTTTCTGAACAGCTCACAGTCGGGTATTCGATACGCAACTTGTGTTGCCTGATTGACTGTATTGTTTCTTGGGTCTTCGACTCATTTATTTTGCATCTGCAAGCTGCGCAGACAGGAAAGCTTGTAGCGTCTCCTACGGAGTTTTCCATGAAGGTGTGGTGTCTCTCCACAGCGTGAGCGGGACGTCCATAATTAAATTCAACACAAAGCGAACTTTCTGTTTCAGTATTTTAGGTACCTTTGTGCACGTTGCGTTGGAGCAATTTCTCTATCAGAATTAACATCCTCTATGATAACTTCATTGGTAACCTAGTCTCTATCATTCTAATGTGGTATGTACTGAGATTTTGGAGTAAATAAGTGACTTTTTAAACTCAGGTTTGATTTGATTCTCAGAAACAAAACATTCTCCCGCACTATCGTTACTAGGCGAACTTTCAAAAACAGAGATACACCTTCGATTCCTTATCTCAATGTTATAAAGTTCCATTGCAAAGCAGGTGCTTTCTGTTTAAGTATGAGCGGCTATGACTTATGATTTACGAGCACAGTATTGAGTTTGTCAAAGTTACACCAAAAGGAGGTCAGAGAGACCAAGAAATGTGAACATAGCATGTTCTGCTCAACTTACTCAGCATGTATTACGTTGGTGCATAAGTTCCTAGCGTTTTCGTTTTCATGTTGGTATTCTGGTTGCTGTGGCTTAATTGATTTTATATTTCTATTTCAGTGTTGCTATTTGAGTTAACTGTACTGTCATTTTGATGTTCGGAGGTAGTGATTGGAGCTGACAACGCTGGAAAATGAAGTGCCAAGTGGAGAAATCGGAACATTTCTTACATATTCTTCTTCTGACTTCAGTTGAGGAGTCACGGCAGCCAAGGCAGCAAGAAACATTTGTGTCATGTATAAGGATAATTTCACTGGAAAGAACACGCTGAGAAAATAGTTTTCTCGTTTCAAGGAAGACCGTTTTGACATTAGGAACTCTACAAATTCAGGAAGACTTTCTGGGTTTAATGAACATCGTTTAAACGTATTAATGCACAATGATCGATTCAGTGTACTCGAGAACTGCTAAATATGACGAACTGTAATCATTCCACTATCGTGCGACATATGAATAAAATGAGGAAGATTTAAAAATCGAGTGTACGGGTACCACATGGTCTAAGCCAAGCTCACAAAAATCAGCGAATTGCCGCATGTGTTCGTTAATGGTGACGAGAAATGGAGTCTAACACAAGGGAGAGAAAGGAATGTCTGACACCAAACGAAGCAGTGACTCACCGTCAAAGACCTGAGAGCACCCTGAAAATACAATGTTATTCATCTGGTGGAACAGCGACGGTTTGTAGTACAACGAATTGCTTCGCGAGCTGTCGCCATCGTGTAACCATCACTGGTGACATTTCTGTCAACGACAGAGACGTCGTGCAGTCGCTATATAAGAACAACGACCAGGAAGACTATGTGAGGTAATGCTACTCAACGCGCATTCTGCTAGACTGACAAAAAACACTATGCAGGAACTGCGTCGTAAAATCATCAGCATCTGCATTATTCATCTCATCTTGTGCCCTCAGACTTTCACCTTCTACGCTCTCTGTGGAACTACCTCCAAGGAAATTCCTTTCCAGGTATGCCTTCCGAACATGGTTTACCGAGGTCTTTGCCTCAAATCCACGTGATTTCTGCAGTCGCGGAATCGAAAGTTTACCTAAGCGTTGGCAGACTGTTTCAAATAGTGAAGTAGAATATATTGGTGGTGACTGAGCTCCCTGTTATGAGCTTCAGATGTGTTTATTGAACTTACTGGTAAACGCTGCGAAGTTCAGCACCAAACAATTAGAAAATTCAAAACAACGTTCGGTGCAATTAAAAGCAAGGGTTGTAACAATGGGAAGTCAACTGTCGAAAACAGAGGAAAGAGTGTGTAGGTGGAAAGGTACAGTGAAGGCTGCTGTGAGGAGGGAGCAACTGTCTGATTCAGAGATAGAAGAAGAAAATTGGGTCGATATGGAAGAGATATGGGAATCCGGTACAAGAGGGAATATTTAAAAGAGATTTGGAACACTTGAAATCAAATAAGGGGAAAGGAATGTATACCACACCAACGGAATTCCAAAAATCGTTGGAGGTAAGTATCAACCAACCCACTGTTCAAGTTGGTGTGTAGAATCAGACACTCGGGCACTTCCAGCTGGCATTCAGAGAAATATCATCCGCACAATTCCGAATATAGCAAGGGCAGGTAACTGCGAACGCTTTCACACAGTCAGCTCAAAAGTTCATGCATCCGAGCTGCTTACGACAATAATGTACAGAAGAATGGAAGAAAATAATATGTTTCTGAAAAGTGAAGGCCACCGAAAGGCAACTGCTGTGTTTGATATTCGAAGCAAGGCCGAACAGATGAACATTTTCATAAGATTTGTTGTTCTGGAAAGGGCGTTTAACTATGTAAAACGATGCAGGATATGAGAAATGCTAAGAGAAATAGGAGTAAACTATGGGGAAAGACCGGTAATACACAGTGTGCGCAGGAATCAAGAGGGACTTAGGAAGTCCTCAGATTAAAAAGGATATAAGACAGCGATGTTATCTTTCGCCTCTACTGTTCAACCCAGACAACTAAGAAGTAATGACGGAAATAAAAAAAGGGCTCCTAATTGGGATTAAAAATCAGGCGAAAGGATACCAATTATATGATATCCTGCTGAATTGATATCCTCAGTGAAAGTGAAGATCAGTTAAAGATTCTGTTGAATGTAGAATGTGGACAGAGAGTAAAACGAAGAAAGACGACCATAACGAGAAGTAGCAGAAATGAGAATAGTGAGAAACTCAAAATCAAAATTAGTAATCACGAAGTAGAAGAAGTTTAGAAATTTTGCTACCTTTGAAGCAAAATAAGCCATGACGGACAAAGCAAGAACATTGAAAGCAGCCAAGCACGGGCATAAAAGGTACTCCTCGTCAAAAGCAGTATCCAACGGAGGCTTCCATTTGTGGAAATACACCCAACAAATAATTGAGGTTGTAGGCTCTAAGAGCTCCTCTAAAATGATGAGGCTGTCACAGGCGAGGAATTAGAGGTGGTCTGCATCAAACAAATAAGAATACAATACTAGTTCTGCAAGGTTCGCAGGAGAGCTTCTGTAAAGTTTGGAAGGTAGGAGACGAGATACTGGCAGCAGTAAAGCTGTGAGGACCGGGCGTGAGTCGTGCTTCGGTAGCTCAGATGGTAGAGAACTTGCCCACGAAAGGCAAAGGTCCCGAGTTCGAGTCTCGGTCGGGCACACAGTTTTAATCTGACAGAAAGTTTCATATCAGCGCACACTCCGCTGCAGAGTGAAAATCTCATTCTAGAAATAAGAATACAGATGACCCACAAAAAAAAAAAATCTCTAACCCACATGCCACAGAAAGAAGCACGATGTTGATGTACTACTAGAAAATTTAATCGATGACAATTATTGAAAATGATTGAGACCTAAATGGGGTGAAGTAAAAACGTTTTACCATAGCGTAAGGCTCAGATTTATCATTTTATGTTATCTACGGTATGGTGACTGTTGTATGTCACAATACTCTAAAATGTCCGGCAAAAATGCGTCAGCAGTACAAGAGAGCTAAATTTCTACGTTACAACAGTATCTAAATACATGAAGCGTATTTAATATCTCTAAAAAATCAATGACATTTGTTAGATGTGGCTGAATAAATTACTACAGTAGGAACTATGGCTCTTTAAGGAACTGTTGTAAGGCACATTAACATATAATAAAAAATTTCCACCACGTGCGCAACATTATTTTAGAAATGAAATCGGTGTTCTTATCACTTGAATTTTAGAAAGGAAGAAGGTGTTTTATTACGATTTATCACCTAAACTGCTGAATGACATGTTTTGTTTATGCCCACTTTCAAAACCCCTGAAGATTGTAACAGAGGAATAAAACAATTCCATGACGGCACATCTCCAAAAAAAGTCACAAAAAATTATTTACGTGTTATTGTATTATGTATTTGATTTTGCCCACTTTGCAAGCACACTGAAGCTTCAAAAGAACTATTTCAGCTTCTAAATATTGTGTATTATATATCAATATGCAAGCAGCTTTCATATTGGCCCCACTGATGAAACATTTAGGCTTAGCACCACCCGTTTACGAAGAAATTCCCTAAGCATACCACTCTAACAAGTTTTGTGGACCCTCAAGCTAAATATATCCGCTTGTAAATTGCATGTATAAATTATTAAAATACATGCAGCTTGAATGTTTGTCGTAATAAACGCAAAAACTCTACGAAAGTTGCAGGAAATAATGTTTTATTTTATGCAAGATTTCGCACACTTCCGAAGAGCAATCGACCTTCAAATTAAATATTTCCGCACTGCAGTTGTCTGTACTACCTTTCCAAATGTACGCAGCTCGCTTACAGGCACTTCTCCAATAAATTATAGTTAATAGACGACAGTAGGTTTAACTAAGTGCCTCACATTAAAGTCGTCTAAATTCCTGATACTTAGTCCGCTTGGTATCTACTGCAAATGTATCTTACAGCATAAAATGTAAAAATCTTTTTCTCACTTACAACACTCGCCGAAAACTCACCACTCTTTGGAAAGAAAATAAGAATTTCCACAGTTACATTGTCTGTATATAGCTCATTGAAATACATACAACATTAAAATCTTCCAGAAATCTACTGCACTGAATTATGAAAGTTAACACTGACGACGTCGCAGAAAAAAAACCAGATCTTACACCTTGGAAGTTTTAGCAATACGATCAGAATGCTTACCGTTATAACAATATAAAACTTTTTGCTGTTACGTAGTGGAAAGCTGTAATCCCTTCGCGGTATGTTAATGTATCCACACCGAAAGACTTGACCTTTAGTCACCGTCACTTTATTGATATAGTTAAATACATGAGGAAATTTAGATTGGACGCGAACCGTACTCCGAATGGTTAGGGCGACCGCTCGCTCTAAGTGGGAAATCTGGATTCGAGCCCAGTCGGCAAAAATTTGCTTTTATACTACAGAATTAATTTGAATACCCGATTTTAGGTGATGTTGGAATTTCTATTTCGTCATGTTATTAGTGTGGTGGTGTATTATCAGCTCTACGCAGTCACCACTGCCTATTAGGTTCACTCAAACTTTGTTCACTGGCCTAAATTAGTTTTCTCACTAGTGCAGCTCTACCGACAACTAACCTATCCTCTTAAAATTAACCCACGATTATATATTTTGTGCTCTTTGAAGTCGCCCGACCTGTTCCCTTTGCCGGCCGCTGGTGGCCGAGCGGTTCTAGGCGCTACAGTCTGGAACCGCGCGACCGCTACGGCCGCAGGTTCGAATCCTGCCTCGGGCATGGATGTGTGTGTTGTCCTTAGGTTAGTTAGGTTTAAGTAGTTCTAAGTTCTAGGGGACTTATGACCTCAGCAGTTGAGTCCCATAGTGCTCAGAGCCATTTGAACCATTTTTTTGTTACCTTCCTTAATCAACATGTTAATCAACATCTGTTTCCTAGTCTTAAATCATTCTTTCACTCCGACATTACGAAACCATCCATATCTGAATATGAACCAATGCTGTACAGCCACTGTACCATTTATTTGATATCTCAATAACGTAGACAGATTTTCTTATTGTATTACTGTTGACCCCAATGATAAATCTCAAATCCTTCAGCTGAACTGCATCCAGCCTATTGATCCTGTATTTTGTCTCTACTCTGTATAACTATCCTCACTGACATCTCTCATAGAGCCGGCCGCTGGTGGCCGAGCGGTTCTGGCGCTACAGTCTGGAACCGCGCGACCGCTACGGTCGCAGGTTCGAATCCTGCCTCGGGCATGGATGTGTGTGTTGTCCTTAGGTTAGTTAGGTTTAAGTAGTTCTAAGTTCTAGGGGACTTATGACCTCAGCAGTTGAGTCCCATAGTGCTCAGAGCCATTTGAACCATTTTTTTGTTACCTTCCTTAATCAACATGTTAATCAACATCTGTTTCCTAGTCTTAAATCATTCTTTCACTCCGACATTACGAAACCATCCATATCTGAATATGAACCAATGCTGTACAGCCACTGTACCATTTATTTGATATCTCAATAACGTAGACAGATTTTCTTATTGTATTACTGTTGACCCCAATGATAAATCTCAAATCCTTCAGCTGAACTGCATCCAGCCTATTGATCCTGTATTTTGTCTCTACTCTGTATAACTATCCTCACTGACATCTCTCATAGAGCCGGCCGCTGGTGGCCGAGCGGTTCTGGCGCTACAGTCTGGAACCGCGCGACCGCTACGGCCGCAGGTTCGAATCCTGCCTCGGGCATGGATGTGTGTGTTGTCCTTAGGTTAGTTAGGTTTAAGTAGTTCTAAGTTCTAGGGGACTTATGACCTCAGCAGTTGAGTCCCACAGTGCTCAGAGCCATTTGAACCATCTCTCATAGAAATCATCTATTTGGTTAGTTTCCTACGTTTCTGTAACAGAGACTTGCAATTTTTCCTTCCCCACCCGATTTGTATTTTGGTCTGCCACATGATAAATATTTATGTTATTCGCCATAGTTCACCCAGGCACTTAAGTCACCGGGCCGTCATATACCCTTCAGTTTCGACATTCTTGGCTGAAACAAAAAGAGAAAAGAAGTTAATTCAGAGAATCTATGAACAACTTAAATACCCAGATTCTATCAGTACGTGGTGTTTCAACTTAGATTGACCCCATATAATGGGGACTCCATGTGAAACAGAAGGTGGTTGCTGAAGAGCTTGGGGAGGTGCAGAGACTGACCTCCATAGACATAGCACGCAGGACTAGCGGCACACTCACTTCTGGGGCGGAAACCATGCTAAACATGCCCCAAGAACACTTGTGAGTTAAAATGGAGGCAGCGATGCTGACGTACTGGCTAAAAACTTAGAGTAAGTGGATACGTTTTGCATACCCTGAATCCCACACAAATTTAGGGGTTGTGGTAGATAGAGGAATGATTGAGAAAAAGCCAGCTGAGTATACTGTAAGTAGGCTGTTTATGTTTTCTTATTGGCAACATTACGTAGCGCTCTGTATGAAAATCACTGGCTGTGCTGTGTGCAGTCTGTGGTTGATTGGCATTGTTGTAATACTCGCCATTGTAGTGTTGGGCAGCTGGATGTTAACAGCACGTAGCGTTGCGCAGTTGGAGGTGAGCCGCCAGCAGTGGTGGATGTGGGGAGAGAAATGGCGGAGTTTGGAAATTTGTAACACTGGATATCATGAACTGCTATATATATTATGACTATTAAGGTAAATACATTGTTTGTTCTCTATTAAAATCTTTCATTTGCTAACTATGCCTATCAGTAGTTAGTGCCTTCCGTAGTTTGAATCTTTTATTTAGCTGGCAGTAGTGGCGCTTGCTGTATTGCAGTAGTTCGAGTAACGAAGATTTTTGTGAGGTAAGTGATTTGTGAAAGGTATAGGTTAATGTTAGTCAGGGCCATTCTTTTGTAGGGATTTTTGAAAGTCAGATTCCGTTGCGCTAAAAATATTGAATGTCAGTTTAAACACAGTCTTGTATAATTGTTCTAAGGGGACGTTTCAATACAACCACTTATAACTGCCTCAGTATACCTTTCAGTATAATATTAGGAAGTGGGGAGCAATGGAGGAACGAACCAGGAAGACGTATAGGACCAGTGATCTAGTATACTGACACGTCGAAAAGAGACAGCGGCGCTGGAGCTGGGATATTCGTGGTACAGTCTCCCTAGGGAAGCTGGCCACGGTATACCTGGCGAATACATCCGCTGACTGGATGTGCTTGGAGGAAAATTTGCATAGGCACTTCATATATAACGGAATCTGCATTTATTCAGACAGACATTCAGGGCTGAAATCTCTATCAGATCCTGCAGCGAGATCAAAGCTCGTTGCAGAACGCCGCAAAACCCTTGATACAGGGGGAAAGGAAACTAGTCATTCAGTAATCAGTAGCAATGTAACAGGTGATAGAGCAGTAGAATTACGACTACTAAATTTATTGGACAGGAACCGGTCCTGATGGCCAATAATGCGAAGAGTAAATCAGACCTATGAAACTGGAGCAGTGATGCCAAAGCCACGTGTTACCAAATTTCTTTTAATTCATGACTTTGGCACCACTGATCCAGTTTCTTAGTTTGAACAGGAGACTGCCTAAACTCATGGTAGCACTATCAGGCCGTGAGAACCTTAAGAAACACCTACTGATGATGCCTGTCAGGGAGACCCTAGATGTGAGGATGATTAAACGGCACCACAACGAATCTCCCACTGAAAATCGGTGGGCACCGAAAGTCTTAGGAGATTCGGGTCATCAAATCGTGAAGAAGTTGCGTCTTATAAAGGAAACTACTAAACTGCCTCCCAATACTCGTTAAAGTACTGGTTTTCTTTACTAGAATCACAGGAGTGAAACCACAGAGTGCTTTGATGTGGGCAATAGTGGGGCAGGACCGCTGTTCGTTTCATCTCCCTTTTAAAATAAAATCAAATCACCAAAGCAAGAGGGACACAGCTGACATTCTTTATCAACGTTGTCCTATCCTACCATCATTTATAATGATCCAATCGGCAGATGACGTTAATCTCAAACATTAAACTAAAAACGGAAGTAATATCCAGCGTTCCCCGATGAAGTGTTACAGACTCTCCATTGGTCCTGATCTATATTAACGACGTAGGAGACAATCTGAGTAGCTGTGTTAGATTGTTTGCAGAATATGGTCTCATTTACCGTCTTGTAATGTCACCAGATGACCAAAACGAGTTTCAGAAGCGGCAATTGATCTTGAATGAAGAAAAGTGTGAAGTTATTCACATGAGTACTAAAAGAAATTCGCTAAATTTCGATTACGCGGTAAGTAACACAAATCTGAAGGCTGTAAATTCAACTAAATACTTAGGGATTAGAATTACAAATAACCTAAATTGGAACGATCACTTGGATAACATTGTGTGTGGAGCAAACCAAAGACAGCGATTCATTGGCAGAACACTTAGAAGGTGCAAGAGTTCTACTAAACAGACAGCTTGCACCACTCTTGTCTGCCTTGATCTGGAGTATTGCTGACTGGTGTGGGATCTGTATCAGGTGGACCTGACGGATGACATCGAAAAAGTACATGGAAGGAAATCTCGTTTTGCATTGTCACGAAATAGGGGAGATAGTGCCGCAGATATGATACGTGAGTTGGAGTGGCAATCATTAAAACAAAGGCGTTTTTCGTTGTGACGGGATCTTGTCATGAAATTTCAATCATGAGTTTTCTCATCCGATAGCGAAGACTCTCCTGGCACCCACCTACATAGGGAGAAATGATCATCACAAGAAAATAAGAGAAATCAGGTTTCGCTCAGAAAAATTTAAGTACTCGTTTTTCCGCGCGCCGTTCGAGAGTGGAACGATAGAGGCACAGTTTTATGCTGGTTCATTGAACCCTTTGCCAGGCACTTTATGTGAACAACAGAGTAATCATGTAGATATAGATGCATATATTCTGTGAAGCCCTATCCTATGGGAGCAGCCATAGAATGAAAGTTTAGTATGTTGTAAATATAATGACAGACACAATTATAAAATATGTGTTTCGCAAACTTAAACAGAATATTGGATGGTGCATTTAACATATCATCTAAGATACGCATTTCCAAAATGTTCTGCGGGAGATGCGGCGTCTGGGATTCCTAAGGTAACAGCACGAAGCAGTACGTGAAGACGCAGCAGTAGAATATCTACAAACGATCTTGAGCAGCGCCAAACCATTCCTAAGGTAACAGCACGAAGCAGTATGTGAAGACGCAGCAGTAGAATATCTACAAACGATCTTGAGCAGCGCCAAACCATTCCTAAGGTAACAGCACGAAGCAGTATGTGAAGACGCAGCAGTAGAATATCTACAAACGATCTTGAGCAGCGCCAAACCATTCCTAAGGTAACAGCACGAAGCAGTATGTGAAGACGCAGCAGTAGAATATCTACAAACGATCTTGAGCAGCGCCAAACCATTCCTAAGGTAACAGCACGAAGCAGTATGTGAAGACGCAGCAGCAGAATATCTACAAACGATCTTGAGCAGCGCCAAACCATTCCTAAGGTAACAGCACGAAGCAGTATGTGAAGACGCAGCAGTAGAATATCTACAAACGATCTTGAGCAGCGCCAAACCATTCCTAAGGTAACAGCACGAAGCAGTATGTGAAGACGCAGCAGTAGAATATCTACAAACGATCTTGAGCAGCGCCAAACTATTCCTAAGGTAACAGCACGAAGCAGTATGCGAAGACGCAGCAGTGGAATATCTACAAACGATCTTGAGCAGCGCCAAACCATTCCTAAGGTAACAGCACGAAGCAGTATGTGAAGACGCAGCAGTAGAGTATCTACAAACGATCTTGAGCAGCGCCAAACCATTCCTAAGGTAACAGCACGAAGCAGTATGTGAAGACGCAGCAGTAGAATATCTACAAACGATCTTGAACAGCGCCAAACCATTCCTAAGGTAACAGCACGAAGCAGTATGTGAAGACGCAGCAGTAGAATATCTACAAACGATCTTGAGCAGCGCCAAACCATTCCTAAGGTAACAGCACGAAGCAGTATGCGAAGACGCAGCAGTAGAATATCTACAAACGATCTTGAGCAGCGCCAAACTATTCCTAAGGTAACAGCACGAAGCAGTATGCGAAGACGCAGCAGTGGAATATCTACAAACGATCTTGAGCAGCGCCAAACCATTCCTAAGGTAACAGCACGAAGCAGTATGCGAAGACGCAGCAGTAGAATATCTACAAACGATCTTGAGCAGCGCCAAACCATTCCTAAGGTAACAGCACGAAGCAGTATGCGAAGACGCAGCAGTAGAATATCTACAAACGATCTTGAACAGCGCCAAACCATTCCTAAGGTAACAGCACGAAGCAGTATGTGAAGACGCTGCAGTATAATATCTACAAACGATCTTGAGCAGCGCCAAACCATTCCTAAGGTAACAGCACGAAGCAGTATGTGAAGACGCAGCAGTAGAATATCTACAAACGATCTTGAGCAGCGCCAAACCATTCCTAAGGTAACAGCACGAAGCAGTATGTGAAGACGCAGCAGTAGAATATCTACAAACGATCTTGAGCAGCGCCAAACCATTCCTAAGGTAACAGCACGAAGCAGTATGTGAAGACGCAGCAGTAGAATATCTACAAACGATCTTGAGCAGCGCCAAACCATTCCTAAGGTAACAGCACGAAGCAGTATGCGAAGACGCAGCAGTAGAATATCTACAAACGATCTTGAGCAGCGCCAAACCATTCCTAAGGTAACAGCACGAAGCAGTATGCGAAGACGCAGCAGTAGAATATCTACAAACGATCTTGAGCAGCGCCAAACCATTGCTAAGGTAACAGCACGAAGCAGTATGTGAGGACGCAGCAGTAGCTAAGTCTCCAGAGTATGATGCCATACCATTCCCCGCCGCCTGCGGATAGAGATTCCCATAAGAATATCTACAAACGATCTTGAGCAGCACCAAACCATAAAATGCTTACACGCACTTTTTTTGTTTCATGTGAGACGATGGATAATACGGATACATAAATAAATTAAATGTCGCTCTATCCCCCGGGAACAGTTACGATTCCCAAAATGTTTCCCTCGGTAATAAGTCACACGAAGGAACCGGATATCACCTTCCAAATGTTTGTGGTTGTGAATTCCACTTCCTCACAGCATAGAACGGGATGGATATTTGGCTCTAACGAACGAAACCCTACGTAGAGCAACCCGCCCTGCCCCGAAGAACTGGGAACGACAGATGTTAAAAATATGAAAACTTTCTTCTGTAACCAGTACGCGAGAATGAAGAAGGAGGCTGGTGTAACTTGGTAAATACATACCTTGAGAAAATACAGGTTGAAAATCGAGAATCAGACAGGCCTCCCACATTCCGCCAGATTTTGCGAAGGTTGATGTGAAGCGGGTGGCCAGAGTGCTTGGCCACCGGGAAGGTTGCGGATGACCGCCTGGTAACCTGCACGAGAAATTTTGACCATTACGGTACGGACATGTCCCTAACCTGGGCACCAGGATGTTTCACCGTAACACCGCGACTTGGACACGCTTGCTGATGGAATGAGCTTCTTGCTTAAGAGCGCTCTAATGTACATTTTTCTGTATTTCAAATTGAAAGCTGAGACATCAGTTACAGATATGATACTAGAACTGTACCACTAAGAGCATCTGATGCACTCCAGAAGGCTAAGGCCCCAAGGAAGGATGGGAACTGGGACTTTCGCTAGCAAATTTCCAATTAATCGACCTCGTCAAGTCCCACACACACATACACACGTAAACACACACAAACACAGACACACACAATAATTCACAAACGCGAATTCTAATTTTTGGCTGCGACAGCGATTAACATTTGCCTTCATCTAAATTGAACTGTCATCTATACACCAGTTCTGACCAAAATTTGCAAGGAGTTTCCTTGGTTGTCAGGCAAATGACGGAGATTTTTTTTCCAATTACACTCCTGGAAATTGAAATAAGAACACCGTGAATTCATTGTCCCAGGAAGGGGAAACTTTATTGACACATTCCTGGGGTCAGATACATCACATGATCACACTGACAGAACCACAGGCACATAGGCACAGGCAACAGAGCATGCACAATGTCGGCACTAGTACAGTGTATATCCACCTTTCGCAGCAATGCAGGCTGCTATTCTCCCATGGAGACGATCGTAGAGATGCTGGATGTAGTCCTGTGGAACGGCTTGCCATGCCATTTCCACCTGGCGCCTCAGTTGGACCAGCGTTCGTGCTGGACGTGCAGACCGCGTGAGACGACGCTTCATCCAGTCCCAAACATGCTCAATGGGGGACAGATCCGGAGATATTGCTGGCCAGGGTAGTTGACTTACACCTTCTAGAGCACGTTGGGTGGCACGGGATATGTGCGGACGTGCATTGTCCTGTTGGAACAGCAAGTTCCCTTGCCGGTCTAGGAATGGTAGAACGATGGGTTCGATGACGGTTTGGATGTACCGTGCACTATTCAGTGTCCCCTCGACGATCACCAGTGGTGTACGGCCAGTGTAGGAGATCGCTCCCCACACCATGATGCCGGGTGTTGGCCCTGTGTGCCTCGGTCGTATGCAGTCCTGATTGTGGCGCTCACCTGCACGGCGCCAAACACGCATACGACCATCATTGGCACCAAGGCAGAAGCGACTCTCATCGCTGAAGACGACACGTCTCCATTCGTCCCTCCATTCACGCCTGTCGCGACACCACTGGAGGCGGGCTGCACGATGTTGGGGCGTGAGCGGAAGACGGCCTAACGGTGTGCGGGACCGTAGCCCAGCTTCATGGAGACGGTTGCGAATGGTCCTCGCCGATACCCCAGGAGCAACAGTGTCCCTAATTTGCTGGGAAGTGGCGGTGCGGTCCCCTACGGCACTGCGTAGGATCCTACGGTCTTGGCGTGCATCCGTGCGTCGCTGCGGTCCGGTCCCAGGTCGACGGGCACGTGCACCTTCCGCCGACCACTGGCGACAACATCGATGTACTGTGGAGACCTCACGCCCCACGTGTTGAGCAATTCGGCGGTACGTCCACCCGGCCTCCCGCATGCCCACTATACGCCCTTGCTCAAAGTCCGTCAACTGCACATACGGTTCACGTCCACACTGTCGCGGCATGCTACCAGTGTTAAAGACTGCGATGGAGCTCCGTATGCCACGGCAAACTGGCTGACACTGACGGCGGCGGTGCACAAATGCTGCGCAGCTAGCGCCATTCGACGGCCAACACCGCGGTTCCTGGTGTGTCCGCTGTGCCGTGCGTGTGATCATTGCTTGTACAGCCCTGTCGCAGTGTCCGGAGCAAGTATGGTGGGTCTGACACACCGGTGTCAATGTGTTCTTTTTTCCATTTCCAGGAGTGTAGTTTCACTTGGTAATCGTTTTGTCTCATCTTGACATATCTGCTGCTTGGATGAAAAGAGTGGAACAGTACCTCTGCCTGTATCTCGTGAGTAGATAAATAATTTAATAAATGAAAAAACTGAAAACACTGCTGCACCTGGCAATCGTTGCCCCCTCCCAGGGACCATTTCCGAGAGATTGCGCTACAGTATTACGAATCGTTAACTTTTTATCTAGTTACTGGAACTCAAAATCCTCCGTAATGATAAAGCAAGATGACCAGATACGCCGACGAGATAGTGAGCACCTAGTAAGCAGAGGAGTTGAAGGAATCACAACAAAAGTCAACTGATTGAAATGTACAAAACATGGAGTAATCGATAAGGAACGATAGATTAGGTTGCAAACTTAAACAGAGCTAAGTCATGTAGAATCCTTCAAACACACCTGAAAATTGTAACACATCTCGTTGCCAAAACTTCGTGCAAAAGCAGTTCTAGAGCGTCAGCGCTCAACGGCACGCGAGAAAAATTTAAATTGTATTTGAAATGCTGAATTAGGACCAGGTCTTTAAAAAAGATCATTGCCTAAACATGACGACTCGCAATGAGTAATGCTCTCTACATCACTTCAATAATTTTCATTTGTTCCATTCATTTATTAGTCACTGTTGTGTGGCCGTATTGTTTTAATGTATGAGCCTACATTTCATTTCAGCTCTCATTTACATGCATGTGTAAATTTGTGTAAAGTTATTGATGCAATTCGCGGACACAATGGTTTAGCCCTCACAAACGGTACTAAACGTTCCCCTTGAAGTCATTGTAGTGAGTCTGCGTATGTGTGTGTGTGTGTGTGTGTGTGTGTGTGTGCGTGTGTGTGTGTGTGTGTGTGTGTGTGTGTGTGTGTGCGTACGTACGTGTGTTTGTGAGTGTTTTTGCTTGTAGCTGCGTGTAACAGTGCGTCATGTGAGAAATGAATGAATTTTTTAAGAATTTAATTTAGAAGTGTTGCCCTTAATGATGTTGCATGTGATGTACGTTTAAGTTCTGTGGTTGACGAATATTGCGTATTTCGGTTTTTTATTGTGTCACTAGCTGTGGTGAGTTATGACTGTACTAACAGATGGCGGCGTCGATTTAAGATGCTCTTTTAGGTTCCGTGCTTGATTCCTGTGACTCAGCGATAATGGAGCCTAGAATATGTAACCACTGTAGCCCAGTAGGACGTAGACAGAACAGTGTGTCACATTTTTTTTTCTGTTTCCACTCTACTCGCTGATAATGTTTTTTCACAATGTATGAGTGAGCATGATTCCCATCATTCTCCTTCCCTAATCGTTGCACTTAATGCGCACACGATATATTTTGATAATTGTGCATAGGGTTTAGAATGCCTGATAGAAGATCGCTGATGGGACTTCTTTACATTTTGATCATTTTTCAGTGTACTGTGGCTATAAATACATCTAGAGTATGGGTTCATGTTTATAAACTATACACATTTTGCTGGCACGCAGTGTGAGGTTCCTTAACCACTTTTTTTGGTAATCAATGGGCTTTTGTTCCACGAGTACACTGTAAACGTAATAAAATAAGTAAAGAGGATAACATCGAGAAACTGCTAGAGGAATTAGGCAGTAAGGTTAGGGAAGTGGAAGCGATAGTCATGGGTGACTTAAATGCCGAGGTCGGAAATGAAAATGTAGGAAGGGAAGAGATAGTTGGTTCATACAGATATGGTAACAGAAATGTGGAAGGAGAGACATTGGTTAATTTTTGTGAAAGAGATTGTTTGACTGTGGGCGTCACGTGGTTCATGCAGAAAAAATAGCAAAACGTTGACGAGATGTATTTAGGGAGAGAGGAGGAAGACTATCGTTGACTACTTTCTGGCGGAAAAACAAATTCAGGACAGTAGATGGGTGTAGTGCGCTTCGAGAGAAACCTTCTGATGGAGACCATGGCCTAGTGGTGGCAAAGATGAAGATTTATATAGTGGAAGAAATAAATGTAGAAAGACAGAAGATAATTAAAATATAGAAGCTAGAAAATAGGAAGATACAAAAACCGTTTAGGGAGTTACTCAAGCTGAATATCCCAACCTCTGAATGTGAAAGTTTGGAAGAGGAGTGGGATGAGTTAAAAGAGACATTTTTAAGCTCTGCAGATGACACCTTTGCAGAAATGTCTGGCAGCGCAAAGGATCAGGAGACACTATGGTGGGAGAAGTGACGAAGACAGCAGTAAAAGGAAAGAAAGAATCACACAAAGAATGGAACAGAGAGAGAAAATAAGAGAGTTAAAAGAAATACTGTGAAAATAAAAAGAAGTGTAATTAAGTGCTAGCAGATGAGGTAATGTTGGGAGAATGGAATTACAAGAAGCAAGAGAAAGGAAAGCCCTAATTAAAGCCTGGTGAAAGAGGAATGCGCAAAGTTAATAATGCAACCAGATGTGATAAGGAAACGAAGGAAAGTGTAGTTTGACAAATTACTAAATCAGAAAAGTGACAATTAATAGAGAATAAAAGTACGTGACAGGGACCTCAATCTGGAAGGAGAGAAGGATATTACAATTTTAGAACTAGCGCTTAGAGGAATTAAGACAAAAAAGGCAGCTGGCATAGATGATGTAACCATGGAAATGATAAAGGCAGCTGGACGTACAGGGTTATAACGTTTATTTAGTCTGCTGAAATGCATGTGAACACACAAATGTGTGCCTGAAGAATGGTGCAAGGAAACAGTAATGTCACTGATCAAGAAGAGAGAGACTGGAAAGTAAGTGATAACTTTCTAGGGATCCACCCATTTAACAAATAGCAAAGATAATGGAGAGGATATTCGAAAGAAGATTGGAAGAAAAGAGGAAGGTCAATTAGAGGAGGAGCAGTATGACATTCCTCCTTATGCAACATCAACAGCGGACTCAGTCTTTGGTATGAACCAGTTGATGGATAGGCTCTTAGAAGCATTTGGTGCTGACACTTCTTGATTTGCTAAGGGCACACAGCATTCTACTCAGAGAAACGATACAGTGAATTCTTGGAGAGATGATACACAATAACGATGGAAATCATTCGTCGTGGGTGGCGTCATCTTTGATCGGCTGTGACTTAGGTGCAATGCACACATGGGCAAGGCATCGCCTGTACTGCGTATACACAAAAAGTAGTACATTTTCACGTACACAAGACATGTAATCCCAGAATTAAATTAAAAATACAACATATTGCTTGGTTCAAAGCAAAACAATATTAAATCCATTTTAGAGGTCACATTACGTAATAACTGACCTAAATTCATCACGTAAAACAGAAGGGACCTCCGGTGTTCCCCAAGGTAGTTTCACAGACCCTCTGCTGTTTCTTATCTGTACAAACTATTTCTACATCTACATCTACATCCATACTCCACAAGCCCCCTGACGGTGTGTGGCGGAGGGTACTTTGAATATCTCTATCGGTTCTCCATTCTATTCCAGTCTCGTATTGTTCGTGGAGAGAAAGTTTGTTAGTATGCCTCTGTGTGGGCTCTAGTCTCTCTGATTTTATACGATGGTCTCTTCGCGAAATATACCTAGGAGGGAGCAGTATACTGCTTGACTCCTCGGTGAAGGTATGTTTTCGAAACTTCATCAAAAGCCCGTACCGAGCTACTGAGCGTCTCTCTTGCAGAGTCTTCCACTGGAGTTTATCTATCATCTCCGTAACGCTTTCACGATTACTAAATGATCCTGTAACGAAGCGCACTGCTCTCCGTTGGATCTTCTCTATCTCTTCTATCAACCCTATCTGGTACGGATCCCACACTGCTGAGCAGTATTCAAGCAGTGGACGAACAAGCGTACTGTAACCTACCTCCTTTGTTTTCGGAATGCATTTCCTTAGGATTCTTCCAATGAATCTCAATCTGGAATCTCCTTTACTCACGATTAATTTTATATGGTCATTCCATTTTAAAACACTCCTAATGCCTACTCCCAGATAATTTATGGAATTAACTGCTTCCAGCTGCTGACCTGCTATATTGTAGCTACATGATAAAGGATCTTTCTTTCTATGTATTCGCAGCGCATTACACCTGTATACATTGAGAATCAATTGCCATTCCCTGCACCATGCGTTAATACGTTGCAGATCTTCCTGCACTTCAGTACAATTTTCCATTGTTACAACCTCTCGATATACTACAGCATCATCCGCAAAAAGCCTCAGTGAACTTCCGATGTTATCCACAAGGTCATTTATATATACTGTGAATAGCAACGGTCCTACGACACTCCCGTGCGGCACACCTGAAATCACTCTTGCTTCGGAAGACTTCTCTCCATTGAGAATGACACGCTACGTTCTGTTATCTAGGAACTCTTCAATCCAATCACACAATTGGTCTGATAGTTCATATGATCTTAATTTGTTCATTAATCGACTGTGGAGAACTATATCAAACGCCTTGCGGAAGAAACACGGCGTCTACCCGGGAACCCGTGTCTGTGGCCCTCTGAGTCTGGTGGACGAATAGCGCGAGCTGGGTTTCACACGATCGTCTTTTTCGAAACCCATGCTCATTCCTACAGAGTAGATTTCTAGTCTCATGAAAAGTCATTATATTCGAACATAATACGTGTTCCAAAATTCTACAACTGATCGACGTTAGAGATGTAGGTCTATTGTTCTGCACATCCGTTCGACGTCCCTTCCCGAAAACGGGGATGACCTGAGCCCTTTTCCAATCTTTGAGAACGCTACGCTCTTCTAGAGACCTACGGTACACCGCTGCAAGAAGGGGGGCAAGTTCCTTCTCGTACTTCATGTAAAATCGAACTGGTATCCCATCAGGTCCAGCAGCCTTTCCTGTTTTGAGCGATTTTAATTGTTTTCCTGCCCCTCTGTCATCTATTTCGATATGTACCATTATGTCATACGTGCAACAATCTAGAAAAGGAACTACAGTGCGGTCTTCCTCTGTGAAACACCTTTCGAAAAAGACATTTAGTATTTCGGCCTTTTGTCTGCCATCCTCTGTTTCAGTACTAATTAGGAGACAGCAGCTGTCTGAGGTCGTTTGCCGATGATGCTGTAGTTTCTCGTGCAGTAAACTCATCTGAAAATCAAAACAAATTACAAAATATTTAGAAAAGCCATCTGTATGGTGCGAAAATTGGCAGTTGACCCTAAAGAATGAAAATTGTGAGGTCTTCCAAACGGGTGTTAAAAGGAGTCCTTTAAACTTATGTTACACGATAAATAAATGAATCAGTTCAACTAAATACCTAGGAATTACAGTTACGAACAGCTTAAATTGGAAAGAGCAGACGGAAAATACTGTCGGGGAGGAAAACCAGAGAGTGTGTTTTATTGGCAGAACACTTAGAAGATGCAACAGATCTACTGAAGAGACTAGCAACGTTACGCTCGTCCATGTTCTTTCGGAATACTGCTGCTGGGCGTGGCATTCTTACCAGAGAGGAGTAATGGAGTCCATCGAGAAAATTCAAAGAAGGCAGCATGTTTTGTATTATACAGAAATTGGACAGATAATGTCACGGGCATGAAACGGGATTTGCAGTGGACATTATGAAAACAAAGACCCCACGTCTTCTTAGGAAATTTCAATCTCCGACTTTCTCCTCCGAATGCGAAAATATTTTCTTGAAGCTGATCTACATAGGGAGAGACGGTTATACTAATAAAATAAGGGCGGTGAGAGCTCGCGCGGAAACATATAGTTGTGCGTTTGCTTTTCGTTTGCTGTTGGAGAGTGGAATAATAGAGAATTATAGCAAGGGTGGTTCGATGAACCCTCTGCCAGGCACTTAAGTTTGATTTGTTGAATAACCATGATAGATGTATATGTAGATGCCCCACACACCTATGAGATCTACTCCACCTCTGTTAGTTTCTCTGATTGTATTCCTCGTTTTTACAGAACTATGACCATGACCTAAATCCACGCCACCAGCTAAAACGATGACACTTAAAAAACATTCCAGATACCGAGAAACGCCGTGATTGGCGCCGAAGACCAGGACTGCACCACTCAGATCCTGTGTTGGAAAACTTTCCGTCAATTTGTGGATAAAACTCCTACTCCGTACTGTTCAGAGTTGCCCAGTAATCACGAATTGCCGGACAATCTAAGCCAAGTTTACCATTTACTTCCTAAGTAGTTGTACAATCAATGTTGTCTCTCAATGTGATTATTCCTTACCGCTACACTTCATTGGTTGATTGGTTTGTTTGGGGAAGCAGACCAGACAGCGAGGTCATCGGTCTCATCGGATTAGGGAAGGACGGGGAAGGAAGTCGGCCGTGCCCTTTGAAAGGAACCATCCCGGCATTTGCCTGGAGCGATTTAGGGAAATCACGGAAAACCTAAATCGGGATGGCCGGACGCGGGATTGAACCGTCGTCCTCCCGAATGTGAGTCCAGTGTCTAACCACTGCGCCACCTCTCTCGGTACACTTCATTAAATATCCGATATAATTTGTTCTTGGTTCCCAGTTCCTAGTCCGCACTTCCCAAATAGAACCCAATACACCAGCATAGTAATATTACACAGAAGAGGAAACACTGCTCCTGGTCATGACTATATTGCCTAACAATACCTAAAAGAGTGCCTAAACTCTTACCTACAGATCCTGTCCAACTTCCGCAACATCATCCTTCAAGTTGGATACTATCCTGAGCCTTGAAAAACTTTCCTCATTCTATTTATCGTTATAATTCAAGAAAGCTACCAGTGACACCTACTTCTTCCCACCCATCAGCCTCACCGTGGTTTACAGCATGCTCTACGAATAAGTCTTCTCCCTACGCATACGGAATAACTTAAACCAGCTTCTCCTCCTCTCCGATCATCTAAACTGCCGTCCTAACCTGTGTTCCTCCGAACCAACCTCTGTACTGCACTTCTATCCGGCTATAGTTGAGACAGTGTAAGAAAATTTCTGACAGCTCGCACGGCTGTAGCGAGCTTCCAACGGCGCAGCGCTGTCGGCTGCATGTGGAAACAATAGCCGTCTACGGAACTCTGACAGTAGTGAGGCGTATCACGTTATTGGTTGAGGTAATCCCGCGAAGCTGCCGCGCCCAGCCCACTGCACCTATCAGGGATCAACTTACGCTGATTCAACTATAGTGTCCTGATATGGAGAAATCAAATGGCCATAGATGACATTCAGTATTCTAATCAAAGTCTAGACGTTGTAACGCTTCCGCCCGCTCGGACGTACGTTAGCTGTATAAAGCCTGTACTGTAATAAGTTCACGGGCTTCACCTTATAAACAAGGATTTTGGTACATAAGTTGACCGCGTGTACCTAATAGAAGCAAGATCGGACTTGTACTCAGTCAATAACTACAGTGATGCATCAAGCAAATGTAAAGTATAATTGCTCGTTCGCATGGACAAGAAGTATACACAGTAGATGCTACCTATAATTAATAATTCGGTCGCCAGCCTACTTCGGCAATGAGTGAGTTTTTCCTTGTACAAGTGAGTGCATGTACAAGCATAGTAACACGTAGTAATGATGCGTTATATGGTAAAGTTTGGAACCAGAAAAATCCACTGAACTAAAGTTTTCTCTTTTTGTACTAATTTGGACGAGATAAATTCACACAACACCACACAGCAATGATTACTACGAACTGCATTTTGTATATTGATCAGACTGAAATCGGGCATAGATTGTCCTAGAATGAGCAATTTTGAAAGCACACATACAATGCCACTATTAAAATTGGAAAACAACACTAATACCATTAGGTTCAATATAGAACTTAACTTTACTGGTCAAAACTAATCAGCACATTTCAAGGTTTGAAAGAATGGACAAGATAAGGGGGGGGGGGCTGAAACTGTTATGGTCGTTATACTGAAACTATTAAGTATTGAAGGCAAATTAACACTCAAAATTATCAATCTATGGATAACTACTCTTTTGTCTTACTTCTGAATAATTTAGCTGTCATTATTTCTGTCTCAGATTAATTAAATAACATCGCTAACTCAATGGAGGGGTATCTGTTGAGAGGCCAGACAAACATGTGGTTCCTGAAGAGGGGCAGCAGCCTTTTCAGTAGTTGCAGGGGCAACAGTCTGGATGATTGACTGATCTGGCCTTGTAACATTAACCAAAACGGCCTTGCTGTGCTGGTACTGCGAACGGCTGAAAGCAAGGGGAAACTACAGCCGTAATTTTTCCCGAGGACATGCAGCTCTACTGTATGATTAAATGATTTATTTTATTTATTTATTTATTTATTGTTCCGTGGGACCAAATTAAGGAGAAATCTCCATGGTCATGGAACGAGTCAATACATGAAATTATAACACGATATTAGAAACAGATAAAATGAAATATAGAAAAAATATACCTCTTGGGTAAAATATTCCGGAGGTAAAATAGTCCCCCATTCGGATCTCCGGGCGGGGACTACTCAAGAGGACGTCGTTATCAGGAGAAAGAAAACTGGCGTTCTACGGATCGGAGCGTGGAATGTCAGATCACTTAATCGGGCAGGTAGGTTAGAAAATTTGAAAAGGGAAATGGATAGGTTAAAGTTAGATATAGTGGGAATTAGTGAAGTTCGGTGGCAGGAGGAACAAGACTTTTGGTCAGGTGATTACAGGGTTATAAATACAAAATCAAATAGGGGTAATGCAGGAGTAGGTTTAATAATGAATAAAAAAAATAGGAGTGCGGGTTAGCTACTACAAACAGCATAGTGAACGCATTATTGTGGCCAAGATAGACACAAAGCCCATGCCTACTACAGTAGTACAAGTTTATATGCCAACTAGCTCTGCAGATGATGAAGAAATAGATGAAATGTATGACGAGATAAAAGAAATTATTCAGGTAGTGAAGGGAGACGAAAATTTAATAGTCATGGGTGACTGGAATTCGTCAGTAGGAAAAGGGAGAGAAGGAAACATAGTAGGTGAATATGGATTGGGGGGAAGGAATGAAAGAGGAAGCCGCATTGTAGAATTTTGCACAGAGCATAACTTAATCATAGCTAACACTTGGTTCAAGAATCATGAAAGGAGGCTGTATACATGGAAAAAGCCCGGAGATACTGACAGGTTTCAGATAGATTATATAATGGTAAGACAGAGATTTAGGAACCAGGTTTTAAATTGTAAGACATTTCCTGGGGCAGATGTGGATTCTGACCACAATCCATTGGTTATGAACTGCAGATTGAAACTGAAGAAACTGCAAAAAGGTAGGAATTTAAGGAGATGGGACCTGGATAAACTGAAAGAACCAGAGGTTGTAGAGAGTTTCAGGGAGAGCATAAGGGAACAATTGACAGGAATGGGGGAAAGAAATACAGTAGAAGAAGAATGGGTAGCTCTGAGGGATGAAGTGGTGAAGGCAGCAGACGATCAAGTAGGTAAAAAGACGAGGGCTAATAGAAATCCTTGGGTAACAGAAGAAATATTGAATTTAATTGATGAAAGGAGAAAATATAAAAATGCAGTAAATGAAGCAGGCAAAAAGGAATACAAACGTCTCAAAAATGAAATCGACAGGAAGTGCAAAATGTCTAAGCAGGGATGGCTAGAGGACAAATGTAAGGATGTACAGGCTTGTCTCACTAGGGGTAAGATAGATACTGCCTACAGGAAAATTAAAGAGACTTTTGGAGAGAAGAGAACCACTTGTATGAATATCAAGAGCTCAGATGGCAACCCAGTTCTAAGCAAAGAAGGGAAGGCAGAAAGGTGGAAGGAGTATATAGAGGGTTTATACAAGGGAGATGTACTTGAGGACAATATTGTGGAAATGGAAGAGGATGTAGATGAAGACGAAATGGGAGATAAGATACTGCGTGAAGAGTTTGACAGAGCACTGAAAGACCTGAGTCGAAACAAGGCCCCGGGAGTAGACAACATTCCATTAGAACTACTGATGGCCTCGGGAGAGCCAGTCCTCACAAAACTCTACCATCTGGTGAGCACGATGTATGAGACAGGTGAAATACCCTCAGACTTCAAGAAGAATATAATAATTCCAATCCCAAAGAAAGCAGGTGTTGACAGATGTGAAAATTACCGAACTATCAGTTTAATAAGTCACAGCTGCAAAATACTAACGCGAATTCTTTACAGACGAATGGAAAAACTGGTAGAAGCTGCCCTCGGGGAAGATCAGTTTGGATTCCGTAGAAATGTTGGAACACGTGAGGCAATACTGACCTTACGACTTATCTTGGAAGAAAGATTAAGAAAAGGCAAACCTACATTTCTAGCGTTTGTAGACTTAGAGAAAGCTTTTGACAATGTTGACTGGAATACTCTCTTTCAAATTCTGAAGGTGGCAGGGGTAAAATACAGGGAGCGAAAGGCTATTTACAATTTGTACAGAAACCAGATGGCAGTTATAAGAGTCGAGGGGCATGAAAGGGAAGCAGTGGTTGGGAAAGGAGTGAGACAGGGTTGTAGCCTCTCCCCGATGTTATTCAATCTGTATATTGAGCAAGCAGTAAAGGAAATAAAAGAAAAATTTGGATTAGGTATTAAAATTCATGGAGAAGAAGTAAAAACTTTGAGGTTCGCCGATGACATTGTAATTCTGTCAGAGACAGCAGAGGACTTGGAAGAGCAGTTGAACGGAATGGACAGTGTCTTGAAAGGAGGATATAAGATGAACATCAACAAAAGCAAAACGAGGATAATGGAATGTAGTCTAATTAAGTTGGGTGATGCTGAGGGAATTAGATTAGGAAATGAGACACTTAAAGTAGTAAAGGAGTTTTGCTATTTAGGGAGTAAAATAACCGATGATGGTCGAAGTAGAGAGGATATAAAATGGAGACTGGCAATGGCAAGGAAAGCGTTTCTCAAGAAGAGAAATTTGTTAACATCGAGTATAGATTTAGGTGTCAGGAAGTCGTTTCTGAAAGTATTTGTATGGAGTGTAGCCATGTATGGAAGTGAGACATGGACGATAACTAGTTTGGACAAGAAGAGAATAGAAGCTTTCGAAATGTGGTGCTACAGAAGAATGCTGAAGATAAGGTGGGTAGATCACGTAACTAATGAGGAGGTATTGAACAGGATTGGGGAGAAGAGAAGTTTGTGGCACAACTTGACTAGAAGAAGGGATCGGTTGGTAGGCCATGTTTTGAGGCATCAAGGGATCACAAATTTAGCATTGGAGGGCAGCGTGGAGGGTAAAAATCGTAGAGGGAGACCAAGAGATGAATACACTAAGCAGATTCAGAAGGATGTAGGTTGCAGTAGGTACTGGGAGATGAAGAAGCTTGCACAGGATAGAGTAGCATGGAGAGCTGCATCAAACCAGTCTCAGGACTGAAGACCACAACAACAACAACAACTCAATTCAAAAAACTCTCTTCCAAGTTAGTCACACTTTTGTTCTTTACCAACATTTGCAATAACACACATAACTTTCAAACTTCTTTATAGCATAGATTGATCTACGGATAATTCTTATTAACACTAATTTTTAAACTTTCAGTTCAGGATACTCGGGTTGCACAATACGAGGTAAGGATCCTGTCTAGGTCAGTGATCAGGATAAGTCATGGCTAAGGCAATTCTGGTAAAAGTCACGTTATTATTGAACAGTTAGAAACATTTTCGACACTGTTCCACACAGATACACTTCTAAAGATGAAATAAATGTTTGACCTGTGCAAGTCGGTGCGGCGGTTGGCGGGCAGCGAGATAGCGGGCAGCACGGCACACATACAAGCACGGCTAAGGCTCACACTACATCGGCACTTTCCTTCTTCTTAGCGTCGTAATCTTTCCAACTTTGTGCCTCAGAATATAGCCATGCCAAGTAGTCGTCGGAATCGGTGCATCCGAGGCTCAATGGGATCCACTTTTCCTGGGTAGCCGCCTCGGTACAGTACGTGTTCCTCTGACCGATTCACAACTCCGACTGACTACTGAGCCCGTTGTGCCGAACCGCGCCAGTTTGCGTTTTCCCGCCTCGGCTGCCTCCACCTTTTCCCGCTCCCCTACAGGTAGGGTATTCACCACAGGTTTTCTACTACACATATCCTACTGCATTACCTACGTATGGACCAAGTGTATAAATTACAATTTTCACATCTTACAACAGTTTTAACATTAAATACACTTCCCTTTGATTACCACATTATTTGAAATCCAACATAAATAATAACATTCATTTCAAAAGTTACTCACAGTTTCTTTAACATCACGATACGAATCGAAAAAGAATTTCAAAACATTGCTTACATTAATTTACCTAAATTCATAAAGAAAAAAATTATTATATGTACAGTTGTCGTTACAACGTGTACAATTCTGACAAACTAACTCCGTACTCTTTATCCTTCCTCTCCAACCGTTCATCCTATAAGACTAAAAAGAGCAATAACTCCAATTCATTTCATCCCATTAATGATGTATCCAAAGGCTCTGTCCTTTCTCTATTTCAAAATATCCTCTACACTGCTGATAGTCCTAAATCCCAACTGGCATCAACACCTCCTGTGCGCCGACGAATTGCTTCGCTAACCTTACACTTGGTCATCCAGAAATCACAACGATCCCTTCAACTGGCTGAACAACCTTCTGGTGCAATCAGTGGTTTCTGAACAACACCACTTCCCAGATAAAGGAATTAATTATCTGGATGGAACCACACCCAAGGTTCCAATAGTTTCCACCTGTACGTTTAATTCGCCCTACCTAGTGGAGTAACACTAAACTATCTCACACTAACACCAGACTCTAAACTAATATGGACATCACACCTTTCAGCGGTACAAAAATTAGCAGCTATAGACTAATACTAATGTAAATAAAAACTGGACAATTATAAGGGTTGTATCCCTCCACACCTATAGAGCTTTGGTAATAACAATTCTCTGTTCTGCTACTGAAGCATGATTACCTGCTCCACCAGTTCTTTACCACACTCTCCTACGCTTCGGAAATCATTCATCCCAACTCGTCTTCTGTGTCAGTCTGCCTCATCCGGATGTTGTATGTACTTATTAATTTCCACCCTTCTCTCCCACATTTAAGAGCTTATTATTTCCTCCAGTTTCGTACCAACAACCCAGTCGGTCCATCCCTATTTATCAAGACTCAGACTTCATTGCTGTTGTATCAGCACATCCTCCGAACCTTACACCATTACGCTCTCCATACCCCTTCCCCCAACTTAAAACACTTCTCCCGTTTTGACTTAGTAATCCTCCTATGTATTTCTTCGCTCTCCGAAAGGCTAACTCCTTTGTTATAGTTCCCGTTTTTCCATCGACATATTACCCACTTTTCTCCAAAAGTGCTGTTGGGTTCCTGTACATAGTGCAGTGAAAGAAGAGCCCCGTATCCCAACCGTATTTTTTTTTCCATTTTTAAAGGTGAATGATTCACGTTTTAGAATTGAAGGGCTTATTTCAATAGTGGTACAAGTCCATTACCTCCACTTTTCTGTCTACAATGCTGCTGAAAATAATGAGCCAAACAGACAGAAAGAAAGGTTCATCTCTAGCAAGAAGCCATATGCTTCAATATTTCTGGTATCTCAACTGCAGATTTTTGAGCGCTCATTTAACTTTATGACTCTGTATCTCAATATGAACAAAAATGGATTTGTACCACTATTGAAATAAGCCCTTCAATTATAAAAGTATGTACATCCTTTACGTCTTTAATAACTTCGGAAAAAGCTGATCGTATAGTATTACAAACCGACTTAACTGAAGAGTATTGATGTAATGCTTCCAGCCCACCCTAGATCCCATGGACTCAAGGAACAAGAATTGAAAAAAGAACATACATTGAATATCTTTTAACACACACTGCTAGGAAACTCTACTCAAATACCAAAATGTTCTTTCGAAGGAACAGACAGCTCGAATTCATATAACTGATAAGCCTGGGTGAGCAATGGATCCACTTTCTTCAGTGCGAACGCATGAAAGACGACCGACCACCCGGGGGAATCTCTGAGTAGCGAACAGGGAGTGTAGTGGACAGGGACTGCGGATAGGTGGCTCTCGGTGGGAGTGTGGGTCGGCCGTGTGGCGTACCGACACAGTCCATGCAGTTGTGATGACGCTGTATCCCGGATGGCGCAGTGGTTACCGCAAGTGCCTGGTAAGCATGAGATCCCGGGTTCGATTCCCAGTCAGGTACACATTTTCACTCGTCGCTGCTGAGACCGCTCAATGCAGCTGACAGCAGTGATCCCGCTTCCCTTTACATAAAGTATTTTTCCTCTGCAACTTCCAATCCTACTGTGCTGCAGTGCCTACACGGACAGATTTCACCTACTCCACACTTACGCATGTTCCTTTTCGTCTTCAAATTGAATCACGTAATTTCTCGATGCTGTTTTGGGTTTTGTCCCCCCAACTTTTTGCCAGTTCATGTCTCTACATTTCTCTTCGACTGTCTTATCTATATGACTGCTGACAGCTGCAGTGATCTAACAGCTATAGCAATATGGTTGCGCGATGAAGTCGTGTTGTGTGTGTCAATAGAAAAACTAATAGCGTAACGAATTTGATTGAACATGAAAAACTCTATGGTAATCTATCTGATAACCCTGTAACTTCCATGTGTAATTTACACGGTATCTGCTGATTATCAGTGTACACGTATACCTGAAGTGACGTCATTCTTCTGCAGACGGATAACATTATTGCTCTTACGTCTCCCCTGAATGTGGCGACAAAGACCTCCTTCCTGCTTTCTCCTCACCTCACAGTCCACTAAGGTAGAAGCCTAACTTAGCGCTGACCACTTATATCGACTTATATCAATATGTACGTAGTATGGCGTGTGAGCTCATTACAACTTGAAGTAAAAGAAACATCGCTTGAACAATAGAGTGCTTACCAAATTTGAAGGCTTTTAAGACTTTAGACTATAGACTGTCTCAAAGTTTCATTCGTAGAGATGTAAGAACAGTATACCTAATACATAAGTTGTATCTATTTCCAGTAGCATAACAAAACCCAGTGTCTGTGGGGAAGTTGCAGTACTTAAAGCGACAGGGATTGTGTTAGTGTTCCAATGCAACTGAAGTAATATTTCACAATAAGTTTTTGTATATACGTTATGTGATAGTGAAGTGTTATTAAACCAGCGGAAAAATGTTGCTGTTAGAGCAGAAAATGATGGAGATGTTCCCTTCTAAAATGACAGAAAAGTGGGGAACCTTCAGCTTCAATCCTCACTATGCCGTCCTCGCCAAAATTTTGACATACGAAGATATTCCTGATCTTTTAACATAGAATATTTTAATTAATTTACCCAGTCTCTATTTGTAATTAAGCCTTAATATTAAATATCTCCTTGTCAATGCCTCTCTCTATATGTGTCTCTCTATTCGATTGTCTCCTTTTTATCCCACTGATTTACGGTATATGCCACTACCACTGTCCCACTCTCACTAACACTATCTCGTCTTGTCTTTCTTTCCCACTGCCCACTGTGCCGCTTTCTCCACAATTCCCTGAGATCCAAAATATTTTTGGAGTCCAACTTATTTTTCCCATTTACTCACGTGTTTAAAATTCCAGTGCAAAATAGGCCCATACCTACACCTGACAAATTTCATCGTTCTGAAAGGGCCCATACCACTCGAGCTTACGTATGGTCCCCATCAACTGTAATTTCCAGTTACAATTAGACTGTCTCTCCTCTCTCTCTCTCTCTCTCTCTCTCTCTCCCTCTCTCTCTCTCCTATTTGCTTCCTCTGCTCCTGTCTCCATCCATCCCTCTTTCGCCTTTATTACCATCTCTTCTCTCTTTGCTTCCCACTGTTTGGAGGAGGAGGAATGTTTAACGTTCTGTCGACAACGAGGTCATTAGAGACGGTGCACAACCTCCGATTAAGGAAGGGTGGGGAACAAAACGGCTGTGCGTTTTCAAAGGAATAATTCCGGCATATGCCTGAGACATAAATCAGGATGGCCTAATGCAAGTTTGAACCTTCGAACTCACGAATGTCACGAACCACTGCGCCACATCGCTCGGTCCTCCTACTGCTGTTGTCATCATCCACCTCACTTCGTCTTTCAATGACATCTTCATTCTCCCATAATCACTGTGTCATCTCTCTTTCTGTCCCACTGGCACTGTTTTCTCTCTTCCACTGTCACTGTCTCTCTGCAGCTCTCTTTCATTACAAAGAACCGCGAATATGTCCACACGCCTAAATTTTTGGCGAGAAAGCTGGAATGGAATGTCAGAGTTTTTTGAAAAGGAATTATATTCCGGCTTTGTGGCTCGACAAGACCATTCTACCGTTGTATGCCATCTTTTCCCTGCTTCGGAATTGCATACTGTTTATTTTTTTCAATAATCTGTAGACCAGTAAAGTTTTCACTATTTATATACCTCGACACATTTAGTATACGCTCTGACATACATAAATAACAAATATGTACGCATAATATATGGATAACGCAAAATCGTTTCCTTTACGATTTTTCTCTACGCTTCATCGACCTCGCTTCATCCCAAATGCCCGACTTGTAGTTTGTACCTTAAAAGAGTAAAAATATTACTAGAAACATTCTACTGGATTTCCAGTTTTACGTAATTTTTGACACTTATTTTTAATTCTTTTCAGTCAACTCTTTTGTCACTACAGTACCCGTTTGGCATATTTGTATAGGCTTTAAGTCTCCATTACACAGAGAGAGAGAGCGAGAGAGCACCATAAAATTGTATTGGTGAAAAAATGCAGAGTACAAACATAATTTGGTGACATTACAACAAATGCGATGACTCCAGAATCCTTTTTATGTTTTAACTACACCAATTGAAACTACATTTACACCTCAGATTAGTTATCACATGCATCTTAAGTGCGTAAGTATGATAACTTTGGAGCTCTGGATGTTGGTAACGGATAATGATATCAAAAAAAGTTTCAACATTCCTCGATAACTTCATCTTAAGATCTTGCTGTAAATTTCGAATATATGTCAAGATTATAAATTATGGGAGTGGCCATCCGCATAACGATAAGTATCCGTACCCAAAAATAGCGGCTTTTTGGTGTCTCTTGATAATATAGTTTCTAGATGATAGTCTAATAAACATACAGTTAAAATTTGAGCCATTTCTTATTGTTAGTTATTTAAATAATTTATACCAATGTTGCAAAGACGGGTAGAAACAGGATTTTGTGGTTTTCTGTATAAGTACGTTAACCTCGAACCTCTGGATCTCGGTGACGAACAACGGTAACTGAAACTGTTTTGATGTTACCCAAGAATATCACGTTGAGGACATATAATAAAAATCTCGACGATATGCCATTAATAGAAAGTATAAAAATGGCCAACACCATAATTGTTACTTTCTGTACCCACAAATCATTGTTTTTCAGGGTTTTTTCGGGAACCACCCATGAATAAATAGTGCTTTCGCAAGAGGACTAAGGCCCACCCTAGACCCTACCAAACGCAGAAAAATTAACCTATTTTCTCAATTCGCCTCAGTTTGAGGAAGTGTGTACTGTTTAAATTTTGGCCTCATACCGTACGATAACTACAGTATGCCCAGTCTTCCGATAGGTAGTATACAAATGGTCACTAGGCTAGTCCAGTACAGTGGACCTTAATTTGTTTGCCGTATGCCAGCTCTAGTATACCATGTTCGACTTCCCTTGTGTAACATTTGCACAGAGCGTGGGGAACGAAGTTGTAAGCCTTGCAGCCCGTTGCAATGAAAGAAACATTGCGGGTCCAAATCTTCCTCAACGCTGACAACATTTGCATCTCACACTATAATCTGGCAGCTTGCTGTGATGGAAGTGAAGCAGGGAGTAACAAGGTCTCATGAAAGATCATTACAATGACGTTGACATTCACATGTTGTACTTATTTGTAGCTGTTATTGTGAAATGAAATTAAATAAGTGGCACAGAATAAGCTGAAGCAGTTCACTGTGTAATGGCTAGTGCAATGTGAGCCCATACAACACAGCAAGTGTCATGGAAACTTCAAGTTTCTACCACTGAATACCAAGCAATACTAGGGGACATTGCTTCAAGAAACGTTCGATAGGCTGTAAAACGCCTCTTGCCCCATCCACTTTCTACACCTGCCCACTGCCGGCAGCTGTGGCCGAGCGATTCTAGGCGCTTCAGTTTGGAACCACGCGACCGCTTCGGTCGCAGATTCGAATCCTGCCTCGGGCATGGATGTGTGTGATGTCCTTACCTTAGTTGGATTTAAGTAGTTCTAAGTTCTAGGCGACTGATGATTTCAGATGTTAAGTCCCACAGTGCTCAGATCCATTTGAACCATTTCTTTTCACCTGCCCACTACCTTCTACATCTTCTAACTGCCTACTGGGTTTACCCTTCTTCTTCCTTTCATTTCTCCCTCTCTCTGACCACCTCCTACCACTTCTCTATCTCCTGCTCATTCTGCCTCCAGCTTGATCCTCTCTCTGTGCATTCAGTCCCTCAGCCTCCCCCCCCCCCTCCCTCTCTTCAACTCATCCTCCTCCAACTCTCTCTGTCCATCCCTTCCACCCTCCTCTCTGTTCATTGGGTCCTGTCTATACCTTCCTCCCCTATTTCTCTTACCACCTCATATATCCCCTTTGTAAAAATCGATCTTCTCCCCTCCTCTCTCTGCTCAGCGGTGCTCAACCTCTCGCACAGACCCAGCCAAGGCTTGCCAATAAGGCCCACGTAACACTCCGCCTCACCTCTCTTTATATCCATCTCTTCTTCCCCAAACTCTCTCTTATTTTCCTTGTCTCCCACAATCTATCTCATTACCAGCAGCCAGTTTCTCTGCTCAACAGAGCCCATCTGCGCATGCAACCCCTGAAAGGCAGGCCAATTCTATCTGAATTACATGCCTGTTTAGGAGGGCAGCTTGCATATCAGAGGTGAAAACACTTTTTAACCCACATCACCGCTTATATGGATTCTAGGAGCTTCTGACCCTGCCATTGTTGATTCTCATATAGTAAGTGGTATACATATTAAATTAGGTTGCCATCGGTACAGTGGTTTAGGTGAACTTACTAGTCTTTTCAGTGTGACTTTGCACGAAAATGCACTCAAGATATATATTGAACAAATCTCCTCCTACCATTTCTCTGTTTTCCCCTCTTCCTATGTCTCTCTGTCCACTTCACCCTGCTAACTCTGTTTGTATACATCCACTTCCACACGATCTGTCCTTTCATCTTGTACTAATTCCTCTTTTTGTCCATCTCCTCTGCCCCCTGTCTCCAACGATAACATCCTGCTTCTCCCTTTTCACCTGCCCTCTGCTCCACTAGAATTTCCACCTCCTTCCTTTGTCTTCCCTCCTTCTCAATATTCTTCTTCTCCCTCTATCTCCTCCGTCCCACACTGTCTATCCACTCCTCACCCCTCCATCCATTTCCACCACCTCCCATTACATCAACCTCCTCCTCCACCTCCTCTCTCTATCCATCTTATTCTCTCCTTACCTCTGTCCCTCCCTTCCTTCCCCACTATAAGTGTCCAACCCATTCAGCCCACCTTCCATTCCCTCCTGCCCTCTTTCTCCCTATCCATACCCTCCTGGCCCCTCTCTTTATCTATCCACTACTCTGTCCAACCCATCCAGTCCACTCTCCATTCCCTCCTGCCCCCTGTATCCCAATCCAACCTCTCCTTCACCCTCTCCTTATCTATCCACTACTCTGCTTGTCTCAGCATTCTTGTAGCTATGCCCATCTACAAGTGTAGCTCTTGCAAAACAGGTCTATAAAGCAGACCATTAATAATCCCATGACAGTTCTGTCATGAAGTGCTACCTACATGTCAAGAGCCTGACAACCATTTGTTGGACTGAGGTAAAGGTTGTCGATAGAGCATTATGATACTACAGCAACAGGACACACATGTTGTACAGGGGTTCTACTGGGGCAAGGGAATCTTTTCTAAAGGCTGCCCTGCAATGTAGGTTGATAAGATGGGCTGGTACTATTCCCAAACAATCATTTGCCTTACATGGCAGCCTATATAGCAGGTTCAGGAGAGGCATGTTTTTTACCTCGTCTTTGAGCTAGGAGGTCATAAGCTTCGCAGTGGTGATTCTCAGAAGTTTGCTGTTTGTGTGACAAATTTGCTTAAAATCGATCCAGGGGGCTTGGGAAGAGATCCTAAACATGTGAAGTCATCTGTAGAACTACACACTTGGTATGGATGTCACCCAAAATTCGTACAGTGATTCTTATATTTAGGCATAAAACATTTCTAAGATAAAGACATTTTAGGAAAAGTATTCCTGAGGCTGACAAATGTTTCCTGTTTATTTGATGTTAATTTGTTTTGTAAAGTGCTTACTTCCAAGCTAAACTATGCTAAGAAAGGAAGCATCTGAAGAAGACTTTTGTGCTGCTGACAAGCCCACCCACGCCCTGCCCTTCCCCCCACTCAACCACGCCACTGTGATTCAGAGGTTCAGTGTTTTTATATTATGTCTCTTCGGGTTAGCCCATGAAAGCTGTCCACAAAATATATTATCTCACAGCGAATGAAAAGTCACTTCGCCTGTCAATAAACGTTACACAAAATTACGAAAAAGGGCCCCAAATGTGGAATCTTGGCTTATCCCATGAGAGTTGAGTGAGAACGTATATCCAGAAATGTGCCATGAAAAGAGACCGGAAATTCTATGGAGTTTCATGATCTAGTGAAAACTGTATGTTATTTTATACTTTATTGTGTTGATAATGAAACACAATTAGGTATGTAAACAAAAATCTTTTGTTTAGAATCAGCAGATCAGATACCGGCTAAATATGTGCTGTCGATCTTCAGTTTTAAGAAATAAGCTCTAGAGAATTACGTCACAGAGTATGTACGATTTCCGATATGATTGTTTTTCGTATGTTACAGTAGGCCACTGCAGAAATTTTACATTTTTATACTGATTTGAAATCTTCAGTTTAATTAACATAGACGTGACACGTTTACAGCTGATCTGCAGCCTCCATCGAACATGCGTCAAGAAAGGGTCGCAATATGCATGGTGTCAAAATACGTATTCAATTGTATTTCCTGCTTCTCAGTGTTTCCGTCTAATATTATCAAGAAATGTATTCAGTAACACTATCCATCCAAAACCCACTGCAATTTCCGTTTTTACTAAACACTTTGCACTAATTTTCAATTTTCCCTGTACAGTAAAAATGAAATCAATATGCAGTTTCGGTTTAAATAACGGATGCAATATGTGCGCAAAGGGACGGTTTCAGAAGTAACTTTCTTCATCGTGCCGTGTAACCTACGTTGGTGCATCAACACTTGCCAATGGTGAAAGTTCCACAACTCCCCTTCCCCCCACTCGATTCCCACTCTTCCCCCACTTATCCTCCCTTTGCTGTATGCTACGATTCTGCGGGTGTATTACATATTGGCCATCCATACAACGTCCTTGTATGTGGTGTTACAGATGCATTACTTGTCAAAGGTTTTGACTCACCTATCACAACTATGGATTTATGGCTAAAACAGTGATTTCGTTTTCAATATTCTATCATATCCGCTTTCTGGTTAATAAAGCAAGTATAAAATTGTAAATACTAAAAGGTTTTGTTGTATATTTGACGGGTTGTTCGGATAGAGAGTCGCTAGAGAGTATTCAAAACAACACTGCCTGTGTAAGGCAGTGTGTTTGTACACCAGATGAGGTTTATACCGTTTTAGCTCATAATGGAGCGAAAGGAAGAGTTTGGAATTGAAAATCGCGCTGTAATTGTCACTCTGCATCAGGAAGGCAATTCCTGCAGGACATGAGCAACACAAAATGCCGTAGTCCAATGTGCAGCGGCGTATACATTACAGAGATTCAAGCAAACTGGTACTAATGCAGATGTTCCGGGATGTGGAAGACCCCGAGTAAAAACATGTAGGGAAGATCAGCTCGTATTTTTACAGAGCCGTAAACATCAGAGCACTCGTGCTGCACCTGAAATTCACGGTAAAATGTATGTGAGCAGCTCCAGTCTAGTGCTAAGCTGTCTTCGTGGTCGAGATTTAAACAGGTGCTTAGCGGCCAAAAATCCATTATTCCGAAAAAAAATAAGGTGAATAGATTGCAGTGGGCACAGAAACATAAAAAAAGACAGGAGCGTGCAGCAGTGGTCCAAAGCGCAATTCACGGATGGACTTAAGGCTGAAGTACGTATTTGGAGACAATCGTTTTGTTTTCGACTTCGTGGAGATCGTAGTAGTCAGTGTGTGATGTCTGCTATGAAGTATCATGGAGGGTCGTTTATCGTGTGGATATGCTTTGTAGTTATGAAGTCGGTAATTTAGTGAGAATTAATAAAACATTAAAGAAGAAAGGATATCACAGGATACTGATCAGAAATACAGTTCCATACGACAAGACACATTCTGCAGTAGAACAGTGACACAAACATGCTTCTAAACTGCACAGAGGCTTGGTAAATAGAAAGAGAAATCTGGGGAAATGAAGAATATAATTTGGCCAAGTCAGTCACATAACTTAAATTCGACTGAAGTCTTGTGCGATTAACTTCACACGGAGGTCAGAAAACTGAGTTCATCGAACGTTGAAGATGCACACAATAATTTACGGACATGTTGGTTCGCAGTATGTGTGAAAAAACTACAGAATGTTATCTTAACATTGCCAAGAGTTTCTGAAGCTGTTCTGACTGCAAGGTGTGGACACTACAGAAAAGTAAAATCTGAACCAGAACGTGTTCTACTTAATGGCACATAGAGAAAATATTAATTTTATTGGTTTATTTAGTTTATATGATGTGTCTGAGCGTTGAAACAAAGTACTCGTATATAGTTTCAGCACGGGTGATCGAAAATTTCTCATCGCTAGTACATCCGATCTGTCGGGTTCCCTTTAGAAACGGTAAGTGTAATAACGTACCATGGAGATAGAATTCAGGGTGTAGAGTAATTTTTACATACTTTAAATTATGCTGCCGTTCTGTTGTTGGATTATTAAGGTCCACGCAGTAATCCTGTAGAGGATATTCTAAGGTTTCAATACCCCAGAAAGGCAATAAAAGATTTCACGTTAAAGTGTGTCATTTTGTTGAACACATAACTACAGCTCTTAGAGCATAGCCAGAAATAATACACAAGGTTTTAACGGCAAATGATTAACTGCGATGCTGTTTCTCACTAAATTCATGGCCTCGCCATGATGGAAGAACATTGTCTTTCACCAACGCAAATGAACTTCTTCCAGTAATACTGGAAGCTCGTTTTAGAGAAACTGTACACAATGCGGACCTGTAACACAGTTAAATAACACAGCTGGTTCAGTCTCCTGAAGCGTTTTTGGGAACGTAGCTCCACAAAGGCGTGTGTGTTTATGTCGAATCAACGATGGGAGCTACGAGAGTTGTTGACACCATCACTAGTCAAAGTGGCCCCATCAGTAAGTAGTTTTAAAACGAGCAGTCTACAGTCATCTTGGTATTAATAAACTGCTTCAGCTGTATTTTGTCGTTCATTTTTAGGTCTCCTGCCGTCTTCGTGGCACTGAAAGCCACATCTTCAGGTGAACATATAACTAAAACATTACAGCTAAGAAGCTCGGAACTTTGTACCCAACACTCGTTGTCCGTTAGAACTAAACACGACTAAAAGGCATGTTATGAATCAGCACGGAGCCATGTCCCCTGTTGGCGATTGCGCATAGACCCGAGAAGCCGTCCCATCCACTGCACTTGACTGGTATACGGCTGTTTTATTCCACGAAAAACCAGCTTTCAGTGGTGTTTTGTTTTGACAGACAACGAATGGTGGATACAAAGTTCCGAGCTTTATCGCTCTACTGTTTAGTTATATGTTCACCCGAAGGTATGGCTTTCAGTGCGCTGGTAGTGATCTAAAAATAAAGGACTAAATACGATTGAGTGGTTTATTAATAGCGAAGATAATAATTCATAGATGCTCTACCTACAAGGTTGTCCCCAATTTACGATCAGAAAAGACCAAATTCCAGTCATCTCCCTCCATGTCCTTCTCGATGGTCTTGCTTCAAATGATGAAGATGAAGGACGTGTAAACAGAAAGCCGTCGGCACATTCACCGTGAAATCGAATCTTGAGCGTGCCAAACTTCTGACGTCATAGGGTGGAAAAAGCACGTCTGGGAGTCTTTTCATACGATCGGAACAATACCTGCCACGTCAACATTCTGAACGGGCATTTAATCGTAGACCAATGAGGCGGAAGAACGCCACCTATGTCACACGCACGTCGTGTCTCTTCAGTACAGTCACGAGACGCCATAGTGGCTTTCAGTTGAAATCCATATCTACATATATGGATTCCAGTTGATATGCACATATGGTTTTCAACTGAAAGCACCAGAAAACTGGGGATCCCTTGAAAACCGGTCGTTAGTTTAATGATATCATGTAACAAAAAACGGGAAACTTCATATCGATGATTAAAGAATTATTGCAACGTGCGTATTATGAAAGCATGCCGTTTCAAGGCAATGGCATATAGACAATTCAACAAAAACGCGTTGTTCAGGAGGTGATAAGATGAGAAGTATGTTCGCAAATCACTCATGGAGAAGCGTAATGAGTCCATCACACAATGGCAAGAAAAAAGGTTATGTTTTGCTGATTCACGTCTCACTGGATTCAACAGTTTTTTTACTAATCTTCACGTTTTATAATAGTTTCTGATACTACCTTTTTAGTTTAAAAATGCATCCAATATTTGATGTCATGTAGATGTAAATATCTTCTTACTGATGAGCAAGTCTCTTCGACATGATTGACCTATAACTCTACTTGTAGGGGCATATTTTGCACTTTCTTGTTTCAAGTTTTGTATCTCATACATTCTTAAGATTTTAATACTAAACAGGAACAGTGATCAGTTAAGAATTAGATTAGAGTGTTAATAATAAGTAGAATGTTTTTAATAATTTTTGTATTCCCTGAAGGACCATATTCAATTTGTATCTGCACTATTTGTGATGGAACTTTTATAAGCTTATGTCCTGATTGCACATGGTATTTTTATTGTTCCCTTATAACATGTTCGTGGATATTAAATTTTTTATTTATGTATACTGCAGACAGAATAACATAACTTGGATGTGGATAAGCGTTCAGCAGCACTTGAACTCAACGTTCGACGTTCGAAAGCACGGAACGTGTGCCGACAGCATAGGCCAACCATATTCATGGACGTGGAGAACCGAAATCTGAAGCAATTTATTCTTCGTATGCTCGTTGAAGGACTACATCCTGTCTACTCAATAATATCATCTATTACATCCACACACCGTTCATGTGCATTTTCGAATGACATATTTGTGTTGGGCACTGCACTACTATCGTGCACATTAGTGAGAAGACGAGTAAACACCTTGAATCTTGCACTCCGCAGATAGGAAATCGCCTGCCATAATATCTACGAGAAGCTGCAGCGCTTCCATTACAAAATCCGTGCACAATTGCGATATCAGCAAGCTGAGTATTTGTAAATGAAAAAATCAGTTGTGTAAATTGATGCACCACTTCAGAAGTTGAGTTTCCAAACAAAAGTAACAAAGAATAATCAGTTCTATATAAAGTGCAGTACCAACAAGCGAAATTACAGCCTATCGCTGTAATCCATTTCGTCTCGGTAAGCAACAGGGGTGTGACGCTTGTTGTATGGAATGCTTTATTCGAATTTGTTTATATTAACGTCTCCTAAAAATTAATATCCTGCTGAAACACTCTGTATTTCTCATGGTTGCCTCCGATTTTAAACGCTCCTGTTTTTATTTTTCTCTCTTTGGTAATTTACGTGTTAACATCGTGGTCAAGGTAAGTTAGTAGCGTTTTTCCTCAGGGCACAACAGATAAACATAATACACACTTTAGTCCTCAATCATATATTCTCTTGCTAAAGCTGGGGTACTTTTCGAATCCACGACAGTAGAAATCATATGGCTGAGGCAAAGACTTGTCGACCCGTGTTCGGATCGCTTTTGCATCCGGAATGGAAGATCCCTGAAAGTTGTTTGACGGAATGCGAAAAAGTTGATCATCTGAGTGGGGAAAGATCATGTGAATAAGGTGGAGTCCGCAGCTAGTGGTCGTGCGGCAGCGTTCTGGCTTCCCGCGCCCGGGTTCCCGTGTTCGATTCCCGGCGGCGTCAGGGATTTTCTCTGCCTCGTGATGACTGGGTGTTGTGTGATGTCCTTAGGTTGGTTAGGTTTACGTAGTTCTGAGTTCTAGGGGACTGATGACCATAGCTCATAGCCATTTGAACCAATAAAGTGGATGTTGAATGACTTCTCAATCCACCTCCCGTATGGTGTTTTTGTTTAGTGTCAAGCAGTGTGCTAGCGGCGTTACCGTGGACTAGCATGACATCACGCAGTCTTCCTAGTCGTCATTCTTAGATTGCTTCTGCAAGCCGTCTCAGTTGTTGACAAAGTATGTCAGCAACGATGGTTACACCTTGGGGAAGCAATTAGTAGTGCGCCACACCGTCTCTGTTCCACCAGATGCGTAACATTGTCTTTCGTGCATACGCGCAAGTCTTTGTACAGGGAGTTGCTGCTCAACCATTCCTTTCTTTTGCTCATGTTAGCATTAAGAAATGTCTCCTCACCAATAACGATAGAGGATAGGGATGGTCGGTGTTGTTCACTAGCCAACTGACGACGAGGAAGCGAGATGCACGTGTGGCCACCTGCTGACTTCTGTGAGCTCGTGTTAGATCATGCAGCACCCGTACACTCGATTTTTAAACCCTCCAAATTTTACGAAAATGTCGCACGATGGTGGAATGATCACAGTTCATCACACTTGGCCGTTCTCGAGTACACTGAGGAGGATCATTGAGGTTTAATGTGTTCAAACGATCTTCATCAAGCACCGAAAATGTTCTTGGCCGGCCTGAGTGACCGAGCGGTTCTAGGCGCTTCAGTCTGGAACCGCGCGACCGCTACGGTACCAGGTTCGAATCCTGCCACGGGCATGGATGTGTGTGATGTCCTTAGGTTAGTTAGGTTTAAGTAGTTCTAAGTTCTAGGGGACTGATGACCTTAGATGTTAAGTCCCATAGTGCTCAGAGCCATTTGAACTTTTGTTCTTGAATGTGGAGAGGCACTGATTTCAAAACTATACTTAGCAAAACGATAAAACTATTTTATTCCATTTTCCTGCCGTGTTCTGTCCAATAGCATTGTCCCCATACACAGCGCAAATAGTGGTGGCTGCTTCCACTGCTATCACCCCATTACTGAACTCAAACAGAAGAATAAATATCGGAAAAGTTAAAAGTTCTGATTTCTCCACTTGGCACTCTATCTTCTAGCGTCCAGGCACTTAAATGTGATTTGCAGAGTATCCATGTGGATGTAGATGTCACGTCTCCAGTCGCTATCCCCAAATCACAAAATGAGAATACTCAAACTCAGATACCAACAAGCAAAACAAAAACTTTACGAACCTACGCACGAACATAATATTTACTTCCTCTGAAATATGGCGATAAGTTTGTCGCTCTTCTAAACTTCTTATTTAAATAATATTATTATTACGATTCGTAACAGTTAATTTCGTTACAGTTAATTTCGTTAGAAAACATCACTCGTATCTTCAGCACTTCTTCTTTATATCTTGTCTAACCATGCAAAGCAATGAGAGGATTATAAATAACCAAAACAATAATCTGGTATTACTAAAGATAAAAATGTTTTACTTGCCTTCGGCTTATCCTCTATTCCAGCTTGTTGTATCCCTTGGTACAGTTTTAGTCTAAGGTGAACCAAATTCCTGCTTCCAAGTTTATTTCCATGTGTATAAACTCTTTGTGTATTTGAATGAAACGCTGCTTGCTTCAGCTTGAACATTCTACACTTTCCCTACTATTCTTCCAAAGTACAACCGATAGTATTGAGATCAAACTTAACGTTTGCACCACAACGAGATTTCTGCACAATAATATTGCTTCAAGAAATTGTCCGGCAAGATCTCATTTCCTCCAGTTTAGATAAAAGGCCCCTAAGTACAAGACAAAGACACCAATCGTTTCGCAAACGAAAGGAGCTTTATTGCATAAATGTTTAAGTAATATTACTGATGTTAATGACAATTACACATTCAGGTATAATATAGAAAAGTTCATGATTTTCAAAACATTTTCGAACCAACGTCATTCTAGTTCCGATGTGACCTATATTAACTTTCACTTTGATACACGTACGTATTTGGTTTAGAGTTGAAACAAAGGTTGTTAAACGTTAACGTAAAAGGAATTTGTGTATGTATCGTAATGGAACTATGATGTGCATTAAATAATTATGTTGTGTTATTTACTAAGTAGAGAGAGTGTGCCATTGATCATCAATCATTATACCCTGTCGATGTTTTTTCTTCTTTTAATACTCCACTTGTGTGTACGAGTTAGTATCGGGACATTTGTGTGAAGCCACCACACACTACGTATCAGTGACTTGCGTTAGCATTACTTGGCACCTATGACTGAGTACATGTGATTCAGGTGCTAAGTATCGATGAGTTAATATTTATATTTCTGGTGTCGTAACTTTCATAGCGACATAGCTGTTAACATGTAGTTTAAGAGTATCTTCACAATCTGCTATAGTGTAGCGATGATGTAAGCTAGTGGACGGGGCTGTGGAGAACTAGTAATTAATTTGGTGGGAGATGAAAGAATGACGGAAAAACTTTGATCTTAATTTGGGAAAGAAATTTCTGGTAATGTACGTTTGGAGCTCACCATTCTCCATTAGTGGAACATGGAGTGTGGGAAAATCGGAACAGAAGAGAATCGAACAGTTTGAGAAGTGGTGCTATAGAAGGATATTGAATATTAGGTGATCTAGTACGGTAAATTGCTTCAATTCTTCCGTATTTAGCGATTATGTAAGCACAACAACGGAATCATAACCTAGACACTAAAACACTCACACACCGTAACACCACTTCTTCCGTACTCTGCGTTCTAAGCACGATAGCATGATATGTTCTCCAGGCAGTCACCAAACCCAGACACTTCCCTAGGATTGCCACACGGTACAGCGTGATTCACAGCTACAGATCACTCGTTGTAGTCGCCCTTTGTATCACCCGAAGCGTGGCTTAGTATTGACCTGTGAAATACACAACTGGCCATTAAAATTGCTACACCAAGAAGAAATGCAGATGATAAATGGATATTCATTGGACAAATATATTATACTAGAAGTGACATGTGATTATAATTTTACGCAATTTGGGTGCATAGATCCTGAGAAATCAGCACACAGAACAATCACCTCTGGCCGTCATAACGGCCTAGATACGCATGAGCATTGAGTCAAACAGAGCTTGGATGGCGTGTACAGGTACAGCTGCCCACGCAGCTTCAACACGATACCATAGTTCATCAAGAGCAGTGACTGGCGTATTGTGACGAGCCAGTTACTCGGCCACCATTGACCAGACGTTTTCATTTGGTGAGAGATCTGGAGAATGTGCTGGTCAGGGCAGGCTTCGAACATTTTCTGTTCCAGAAAGGCCCGTACAGGATCTGCAACACGCGGTCGAGCATTATCCTGCCAAAATGTAGGGTTTCACAGGGATCGAATGAACCACGGGTCGTAACACATCTGAAATGTAACGTCCACTGTTCAAAGTGCCGTCAATGCGAATAAGAGGTGACTGAGACGTGTAACCAATGGCAGCCCATACCATCACGTTGGGTGATACGCCAGTACGACGATGACGAGTACACGCTTCCAATGTGCGTTCACCGTGATGTCGCCAAACACGGATGCGTCCATCATGATGCTGTAAATAGAAACTGGATTCATCCGAAAAAATTACGTTTTGACATTCGTGCAGCCAGGTTCGTCGTTGAGTACATCATCGCTGGCGCTCCTGTCTGTGATGCAGCGTCACGGGTAACCGCAGCCATGGTCTCCAAGCTGATGGTCCATCCTGCTGCAAACGTCGTCGAACTGTTCGTGCTGATGGTTGTTGTCTTGCAAACGTCCCCATCTGTTGACTCAGGGATCGAGACGTGGCAGCACGATCCGTTACAGCCATGCGGCTAAGATGCCTGTCATCTCGACTGCTAGTGATACGAGGCCGTTGGGATCCACCACGGCGTTCCGTATTAGCCTCCTGAAACCACCGATTCCATATTCTGCTAACAGTCATTAGATCTCGACGAACGCGAGCAGCAATGTCACGATACTATAAACCGCAATCGCGATAGGCTACAATCCGACCTTTATCAAAGTCTGAAACGTGATGGTACGCATTTCTCCTCCTTACACTAGGCATCACAACAACGTTTCACCGGGCAACGCCGGACAACTGCTGTTTGTGTATGAGAAATCGGTTGGAAACTTTGCTCATGTCAGCACGTTGTAGGTGTCGCCACCGGCGCCAACCTTGTGTGAATGCTCTGAAAAGCTAATCATTTGCATATCATGGCATCTTCTTCCTGTCGGTTAAAGTTCGCGTCTGTAGCGCGACATGTTCGTGGTGTAGCAATTTTAATGGCCAGTAGTGTATGTGGCTGACGAGGAGGAGCTGCTCGAGCATGACGCCTCATTCTTTTAACTCTATGTGTTGAATCATCGTGCTAGCTGGGCTGTTGGTGGCACCTAGAAATTGACTGATTCCTGCCGCTGCCCTCCACAATGCTCGATGACGTCCGTCAATACCTGAGGTACTGGCTTAGCTGTAGAAATAGTGAAAGTGACGCCCGCCCGCTCCCCCAGTACTGAAATTTGCATATAATAACCACGCTGTGTTTTTGTAAGATGTCTATGGGTGGTCGACAAGTTTAGAGTGGATCTTTGACTTTCCGCGCGCTCTGCACGTAGGTATTGTAATAGTGACGTGGAGTTCTCTAACAGAGAAAGAGATGGTAAGGTCAATCTGACAGTATGTTTTTCAAAGTTTGTAAGTAATTCGTATTTTTGGTGTGTAATTCTGTGTTAAATAATAGAGGTCAATAAATGTCTTGAGTTTACATTCCGTGATCGAGTGTGGAGTGAATGTGGAACGATGAAATTGTATCTGAAGAGGAGTAAGGTATCTTTCAGACCAACCAGCTGGTTTACACCGTGGTTGATCCTTGGCGTTTACGCTTTACAATCACGTCACCAGCGGTCAGCTTAATCAAGAGTAGAAGGATTGAAATGTCTCTGGTGGATTTGTTATTCAGGTGATATCCAATGACTACGTTAGAAGTCACCTAGCTTTCTTGAGTGATCCTGCCTGCTGTTCCTGCTTCTGTGCGGGCACAACAATACTCCATTCCTGTTTTGTTACTATCGGGTTCTCTCTATGACATCCAGTGATCAATCACGCCTTATATAGGGCTGTACATGCTTCATCAGATAGGGTATTGCCGCTGTAATGCGTGGACATACATGACGTTCTTATTATTTACTTTGTTCTGCGGGCCAAAAGATAGCAGGGAAAAGCAGTACTAGAGAACGTTGCGCTGCAAAGCTATTACGTGACTGTAATACTGGGAATCCCATTGTGACTTTAATGATACTTGGAATGGAATAAAGTGTGCTCTGAGGTTAAAAAGAATAGCTAACGACGAGGGGGAGAGAAATAGGAATTCCCGCAACTGACTTAATTGGGTCAAGCTTCTTTGCATTACGCGAGTAATTTCGTGCAAGCACACCGACTCTCTGACAACAAAGGCCCCTTTCACACTGCAGTAAGCTGCACCGTCCAACGAAAATCACAGGAATACACACTGCTGTTCAGTAATTACTAATGTTTGCTTGGTGGTTTCTTAAGGGGGCACCACCCAATAATAATTCGTGAGACGCAAAGCCAGTTCCACTTTTGTCGGTTTTACTGCGTGTATCAGGCAAGATACATGCAGATACCTCTGACATATATGATTTACATTATGGCTAAATTATTAAGGTAGTTTTGGCATACTAATTTGCAAATCAGTCAGTCTCCTGAACGCAAGTACGTAGATATTGTACTGCATTTTCTTTGAGTTCTTCTTATCCTTTCCACAAGTAACAAAACTGAGAAAGTGTGTGTTTAATCAACCATGAATTTGTTAATAAGCTAGATCTGTAAGGAATTAAACAGATTGGAAACTATGTACACTGCTGGACATTAAAATTGATACACCAAGAAGAAACGCATGTGATAAACGGGTATTCATTGGACAAATATATTATACTAGAAGTGACATGTGATTACATTTTCACGCAAATTGGGTGCATAGATCCTGAGAAATCAGTAACTAGAACAACCACGTCTGGCCGTAATAACGGCCTTGATACGCCCGGGCATTGAGTCAAACAGAGCTTGTATGGCGTGTACAGGTACAGCTGCCCATGCAGCTTCCACACGATACCACAGTTCATCAAGAGTAGTGACTGGCGTATTGTGACGAGCCAGTTGCTCGGCCACCATTGACCAGACGTTTTCAATTGGTAAGATACCTGGAGAATGTGCTGGCCAGGGAAGCAGTCGAACACTTTCTGTATGCAGAAAGGCCCGTACAGGACCTGCAACATATGGTCGTGCATTATCCTGCTGAAATGTAGGGTTCCGCAGGGATCGAATGAAGGGTAGATCCACGGGTCGTAACACATCTGAAATGTAACGTCCACTGTTCAAAGTGCCGTCAGTGCGAAGAAGAGGTGACCGAGACGTGTAACCAATGGCACCCCATACCATCACGCTGGGTGATACGCCAGTATGGCTATGACGAATACACGCTTCCAATGTGCGTTCACCGCGATGTCGCCAAACACAGATGCGACCATCATTATGCTGTAACAGAACATGGATTTATCCGAAAAAAATGTTTTGCCATTCGTGCTCCCAGGTTCGTCGTTGAGTACACCATCGCTGGCGCTCCTGGTTGTAATGCAGTGTCAAGGGTAACCGCAGCCATGGTCTCCGAGCTGATAGTCCATGCTGCTCTAAACGTCGTCGAACTGTTCGTGGAGATGGTTGTTGTCTTGCAATCATCCCCATCTGTTGACTCAGGCATCGCGACGTGGCTGCACGATCCGTTACAGCCATGCGGATAAGATGCCTGTCATCTCGACTGCTAGTGATACGAGGCCGTTGGGATGCAGCACGGCGTTCCGTATTACCCTCCTGAACCCACCGATTCCATACTCTGCTAACAGTCATTGGATCTCGACCAACGCGGGCAGCAATATCGCGATACGATAAACCGCAATCCCGATAGGCTACAATCCGACCTTTATCAAAGTCGGAAACGTGATGGTGCGCGTTTCTCCTCCTTACACCAGGCATCACAACAACGTTTCACCAGGCAACGCCAGTCCACTGCTGTTTGTGTATGAGAAATCGGTTGGAAACTTTCCTCATGTCAGTACGTTGTACGTGTCACCACCGGCGCCAACCTTGTATGAATGGTCTGAAAAGCTAATCATTTGCATATCACAGCATCTTCTTCCGGTCGGTTAAATTTCACGTCTGTAGCACGTCATCTTCGTGGTGTAGCAGTTTTAATGGCCAGTAGTGTACTTTTGTAATCTTGAGTGTTTATAAACTTACAGAAAGCGCTTGTTATGTCCGCATAGTAAAGAGTGCAACATCTTATATTCTAACATCAGGCGATGAATGTACCTGCATGACTAGAGCATTATATGTAGCTGAGAAATTTGTATAACACTGTTCAATAATTACCCATTTCTTCGTCTTGTTCTGTTACTAGTGATCTTTAGATATAACAAAGTTTCATGATCCAGATTCACAATTAGACCTACCGTCTACACTCCCTCCCCGTGTTCGTAGCCCATATTGGGTAGCTTTCAACTACTTGTCTATGAGTACTCTTCAATCGTAATCAGTAAAACAAAGTATGACGCCAAACATAAAAATACTTTTATTTAAGAAACTGTATTTAAGAAACTGTTTGATAATTTCAAAATTTATTTTGTTTCAGTCAGTTAACGTTGATTAATTAGTTGCATGTTTCAATGAAATTCGTATTTTTTTGTTACTTTTTTTAAATTTTTATCTCTTTTAAGGACAACATGAGAGCTTTACGTACAGAAAGACGTCAAATTTATTGTCGTTCAAGACCAATGAAACTTTATTCTCAATTTCACGTGATAGACGAACTTGGCTGCCTTAGAAGAGATATAAAACACAGGCCAATTAATATATGAACGTCTGCGTATCTTGTGAGAGAATTATGAGCAACTGCAGTGTCATATCTAAATCATATCCAAAATAAACCAAAGACAGAGAGGGGAGGTGAGATGTTACACTACTCACATCAACTGGAAATTAAAGAACTATGAGTCATAAACTAAAACTGTCAGAGCGGTGCTACAAATAGCGGTTACTCAAGTTCAAATGGACGTGAATACAGTGATATATTGACAGAAAGTAGGCAGGTGACTTGGATGCTCTCTGGCCGTTTGGGTCGTTCGCCTGAGATCTCAGAAACATACATTTACGTGTAGGGCGATATAAAACGGTGGCCATCTCGGACAGAGGTTTCCACCGTATGTATTGTTATGTTCAATAATTTCAAAATTTATTTTGTTTCAATCAATTAACGTTGACTAATCAGTTTACTCATTCTCGTGTGACATTCCAGAAGCTGTTACACAGCTTTTCTGGTTTTCAAATCGTTATACACATCCCACAGCAAAGATTAGATATTACTACGTGATTTTTAACTTATCGGAATACTCAATGAGAGTCACTGAGACTGCGAATACGCTGATGCAAATTATTACTAATTTCACAAGTAATTTGAGAGGTATCTTTTGACTTCTGAAGGCCGTGCATCAAAGTAGTGAAGCAGATGCAGTATATTTTCATCTCCGAAAAGCATTTAACACAGTACGTCATCGAAACTTATTAAAGGAAGTAAACAGACTTCAAACAATATTTGCGTTTGGGACGAGTATTGTTTGCTGTTAAGGAAGCGGGATGTTTCCTCCGATTGATATTTATCGTCAGATGTAGAAGGAACATCAGGCATGTTCCAGAGAAGTGTCCAGAGATCTCCCAGAGAATCTTATTAGTAACCTCTGAATTTTTGCACAAGACATAGTAATCTATAATGAAGTACTATCTGAAAGAGCTGCATAAAAATCCAGTCCTACAATGATAAGATTTCAGGGTGGTGCAAATATTGGTGACATGCATTGAATGCTCGTAAATACAAATTTTGTGCACTTTACAGTACGTAAAATGTAGCAACTATGGTATCAATGATGAATGAATGTCGTGTGACTTGGGCATCCCGTCGGGTAGACCGTTCGCCGGGTGCAAGTCTTTCGATTTGACGCCACTTCGGCGACTTGCGCGTCGATGGGGATGAAATGATGATGAATAGGACAACACAACACCCAGTCCCTGAGCGGAGAAAATCTCCGACCCAGCCGGGAATCGAACCCGGGTCCTTAGGATTGACAGTTTGTCATGCTGACCATCGCTAAACTACCGGGGGCGGTCGGTATCAATCATGGTCAAATCAGACAACTAATACAAAAAGTTTGACGTAACAGCCTGTGAAGACATGGAATGTAATGATGAGATAGGTCCAGTAGAATGTAAAACTCTCATTTATCAGTAGTATACTACGAAAATTTGATTCTGTGTACAATGGAGGCCGCTTAGAAAACACTCATGCGAGTCGTAGTTGAATATTGCTGTAGTATGTAGGATCCATAGCGAATAGTGCTAACAGACTTTACTGATATTCAGAGAAGGCAACATGAATGGCGACAGGTTTCTTTGGCTCACGGAATTTGCTGAATACTTGAACCGATGAACGCCAGATGATATGCGCCAATTTATTCCGTAAAAGACTTCTCATACGATCTCTAAATCCAGAATTAAGTGACAAATCCAGGTGTAGGTGTAACGTGCGCGTGGGGCACACGATACTCATTAAAGCCTGTACTATGGTGAGTGGGGTTCACCTTATGAGACAGGATTTTTGTATACATATTGACCGCGTGTACCTGAATGGTGGCAAATCAGACTTACACCCACTCTGTAATAACAATGATACGTCAAGCAAGTCCGAAACGCAACTACACGTCAGGACGGACAAGAAACAACACAGAAGATGCTACCAATTTGTTAATAATACGGTCGCCAGCCTAATTAGGCATTAACTGAGTTTCTTTCCTGTACAAGTTGGTGTATATTCATGCAAAACAACACGTAGTAACACTGCATAATATAGTAAATTTTAGAACCAGAAAATCTATTGAACTGATAGTTTCACGTTCTGTACTGATATGGAAAAACCATAAATACATAATACTACACTATAATGTATACTACAAAACTTCGTACTGTCTATTGATCTGATTAAAATCGGGCATAGGTTACCCTAGAAATAGTAATTTCAAGCCACAAACAAAATGTCAATTTTAATAAAGATAAAACACTGATAAATTTTGGCTTTTATATTGACTTTAACTTTTGCTGGTCAAAAAATTTAGAACAATTCAGAATTCAAATGAATATAAAAAAAGGGTGGGGGGGACCCTGAAACTGTTATGATCACTGTATAAAAAAATTAATTACTGACACCATTATGCGGTCAAGATTTCCAATATATGAGTTACTACTCTATTTATCTTACAGAATGAGATTTTCACTCTGCAGCGGAGTGTGCGCTGATATGAAACTTCCTGGCAGATTAAAACTGTGTGCCTGACTGAGACTCGAACTCGGGACCTTTGCCTTTCGCGGGCAAGTGCTCTACCATCTGAGCTACCGAAGCACGACTCACGCCCGGTACTCACAGCTTTACTTCTGCCAGTATCTCGTCTCCTACCTTCCAAACTTTACAGTAGCTCTCCTGCGAACCTTGCAGAACTAGTACTCCTGAAAGAAAGGATACTGAGGAGACATGGCTTAGCCACAGCCTGGGGGACGTTTCCAGAATGAGATTTTCACTCTGCAGGGGAGAGTAAAGCTGTGAGTACCGGTCCTGAGTCGTGCTTCGGCAGCTCAGATGGTAGAGCACTTGCCCGCGAAAGGCAAAGGTCCCGAGTTCGAGTCTCGGTCGGGCACACAGTTTTAATCTGCCAGGAAGTTTCATATCAGCGCACACTCCGCTGCAGAGTGAAAATCTCATTCTGGAAACGTCCCCCAGGCTGTGGCTAAGCCATGTCTCCGCAGTATCCTTTCTTTCAGGAGTGCTTGTTCTGCAAGATTCGCAGGAGAGCTACTGTAAAGTTTCGAAGGTAGGAGACGAGATACTGGCAGAAGTAAAGCTGTGAGTACCGGGTGTGAGTCGTGCTTCGGTAGCTCAGATGGTAGAGCACTTGCCCGCGAAAGGCAAAGGTCCCGAGTTCGAGTCTCTGTCGGCCACACAGTTTTAATCTGCCAGGAAGTTTCTCTTTATCTTATTCGCAGAAATCTTTCAAAGAATTCCTGCCCCTGTTAACATGAAGTTTGGCCATGATAAACTCGCGCCACAAATAATCCTGTTTTTGTTCGGACCAGTCTTCTTCCGTAAACTTTTGTTTAAACTCTTCGAACGTCATTAGTTCGGTATTCAAGTTAATTCCCCAGCGCTTAGCGTCACCTGCTAAGGCGCTAATTACTACGTTTATCTTAGACTGACCAGACAAGTGCTCAGGAAACATCCTCTCGCAATTTTTGATGAAATCCAACGGATGCCATCCATTATGTTTCCTGGCGGGATCGAAGCGCTCCTCACCTTCCAACAGCTTCGTAAGTGGCGTGCCATTACAGACAACACCAGGTCTATCTTTGATTTTACTCTCGAGATCGAAAATTTTGCCTTGAATTTTCGATGTATTTTGTTCACACTTTTGTACACATCAGGTAACTTTTTCGCCTAAATTTCTCTCAGTATCTGAAAAAACCTTTTTCAACTGTGAGATTCCATGTTGGCATTCGTTTACGATCTCAGTTTTAAGACCGAAAACTTTTTCGTTTACTTTTGTTTCAACTTGAGGCTCTACTTTCTCTTGGATGTTGAGAATTTCAACATCAAACCTACTGTTAATGTCGTCAATTTCCCCCTGCATAGTACTCATATTTTTATTAATTGTGTCAATTTCAGACTTCATAGTATTTACTGCAGCACTTAAATTACCCACTTTTTGCTCTACCTGTTCTATTTGTTTACTAATTTTAATTCCTTCTTCTTCGACCTGTGCTTTAAGCTGACCAACTTGTGTTTTAAGCTGATCATTCTGTGTTTTGAGCGGATTACTTTGTGTTTTAAGCTGCTCGTAAACGTGTGTTTTAAGCTGACTAACCTGATTACTGACTTGTCTTTGAAGCTGATCATTCTGTCCTGCAGTTTCTTAGGTTAATCGTTCAAATAAGTCGTTCTTGCTTAAAATTCTCACACTGTTTTGTTCTACGGAATCGGTGTACTCCGATCCTATTTCGAAATTTTCTTTCGGTTCTTTCTTTATCTGTGGTGAATCAAACATGTCAGTGGATTCGTTTACGTACCCACTATCATCTACAAAGTCATCATCTACTTCCTGTTTTATTCCCTGCTGTGTTCTAGGCAATCTCGACATTTCAATCTGTTCGTTAACATTTTCGTGATACTGTATGTACGCCAATTGTCTTCCGCTAACGCCATCTGTTATCTGACCGCGTACACTCCTGTCATTCCCAGCAGCATTTTCCATTACGCTCGTCCCATCTACTGTGTCTACGTTCTTGTCCATACTGAACGCAAATTACACCTCACTACCGCGCTTGACGTTCACTGCTATTTACTTTACGGAATAATATTGCAATTCGTGCCACTGAACATCCACTGTTCGGTATTCACGTTAATTTGTAACCGACAACAACTGGATGTCCTGTCACCGGGAGCCACTTGTAACGTGCGCGTGGGGCACACGATACTCATTAAAGCCTGTACTATGGTAAGTGGGGTTCACCTTACGAGACAGGATTTTTGTATAGATATTGACCGCGTGTACCTGAATGGTGGCAAATCAGACTTACACCCACTCTGTAATAACAATGATACGTCAAGCAAGTCCGAAATGCAACTACACGTCAGGACGGACAAGAAACAACACAGAAGATGCTACCAATTTGTTAATAATACGGTCGCCAGCCTAATTAGGCATTAACTGAGTTTCTTTCCTGTACAAGTTGGTGTATATTCATGCAAAACAACACGTAGTAACACTGCATAATATAGTAAATTTTAGACCCAGAAAATCTATTGAACTGATAGTTTCACGTTCTGTACTGATATGGAAAAACCATAAATACATAATACTACACTATAATGTATACTACAAAACTTCGTACTGTCTATTGATCTGATTAAAATCGGGCATAGGTTACCCTAGAAATAGTAATTTCAAGCCACAAACAAAATGTCAATTCTAATAAAGATAAAACACTGATAAATTTTGGATTTTATATTGACTTCAACTTTTGCTGGTCATATCAATTTAGAACACTTCAGAATTCAAATGAATAAAAAAAAGGGGGCGGGGACCCTGAAACTGTTATGATCACTGTATAAAAAAAATTAATTACTGACACCATTATGCGCCCAAGATTTCCAGTATATGAGTTACTACTCTTTTTATCTTATTTCCTACTCATTTAAATACCTTTATATCTGTCTCGAAATAATTAAACTTCATTACTAAATCAATATTAAAGTTATCCTACTTTGTCAGACCTTCGTTATTCATTTACTGGTTCATTAACAAAACAGTTCTTTAAACACCATTCTAACATAGTTAGGTCTGCAAGTAATTATTATTAACACAAAATTTAATTTTTCATTTCGGGACACTCGGATTGCACAACATTTGGAAAGGACCCTATCTAGGTTATTTGTGAAGATAATTAAATGATAGGAAAGTTCTGGTAAAATTTAAGTTGTTATTGAACAGTATGGAACAAAAGTAACACTGGTCTATACGAATACAGTACTAAAAGTTTCAACCTGTTCGTATCGATGCGGCGGTTGGCAGGCGGCGAGATGGCGAGGCACAAAGCACACATACAACCACAGCTATGGCTCTTGACGTATCGGCACTTTATTTCTTCATAGCGTCGCAATACTTTTCCATTTAGTGCCTATGGAATTTTGCCATGCTGTATGGGCGTTGGAACGGCATACCCGATGCTCAATGAAACTACGTCTTCCAGGAGAGCCTCCTCGCTCCAGAAGGTGTTGCTCAAACCAGTGCCAAACTCCAACTACAATTGCTGAGCTCGTTGTGCCGTGCAGTGCCCGCGTGCATTTTCCCGCGCTCGCCTGCCATCCACCTTTTACCACTCCCTAACAGACAGGGTATTCACCCGAGGTTTTGCATTCTATATATCCTAACACATTGCCTACGTATGGACCAGACGCACAGTTACAATTTTAAACATGTTACAACAGCTTCAACATTTGTTGCATTTCAATTCTACTACAATATTGCTTGACATTTGACATAAACATTAATATTCACATTGAAATTTGTTTACAGTTTTCCTAAAACAATGACATGAAACAAAAAAGAACTGAAATCAGAACATAAATTACTCAAGTTTAACGAAAAATCTGAAAAAAAAGAATTATTTATATGTACAATAGTACAACGTCGTTGTTGTTACATAGGGACCAGGAGTGCATCGGTAAGGATCGCTGAGGCTACAGAAACAGGAAGTACCCTGAACTATACACTAAAAAAAAGTTGCATATTACGATGGGACCTATATTAAATTGCCGGTTCAAATTTCAAATTCACTCCGCAAGTGGTATCTAACAGACTGTCCCTGAAAAAGCAGTTCTTGCTGAAAAAGGCTGTCCCTTTAAGTTAAAATGGAGGACCGTCGCAGATAATGGCAACCGTGTCATGTAAACTGTCCCTTATTCTCCCTTTCCTGTCAACAGTTTGACTTTAGTAAAACTACATCAAACAACCAGAGAACGTTCTCGAGTATATTAAAATGTCAACCTCTTCGCTGTCGCGTTACCATTACTATAGTGGTGCTAAGGTTGTCATTGTGCCGTATATGTGGCAAGTTTGATACGTGTAGCAGGTTTGACTGAAACTTCCTCAGACAGTCCAGAGTTATGCTTACATCTAATCCTCTTCCCTTATCCCCACGGCCATATCTTGGGTAGACAGTAAGCCACATTCGTTCGAAGTGTGTTTTAAAGTTCCCTCAGACATTTCGCAGCTATACTTTTGCGTCAAAAACTTCTTCTCCTACATCATACCCACAGAGAGGGTTTTGAAAGGTATCGTAAGCAAGTGACAATTCTACATCCACATCTACATACATACTCCGCAATCCACCATACGGTGTGTGGCGGAGGGTACCTCGTACCACAATTAGCATCTTCTCTCCCTGTTCCACTCCCAAACAGAACGAGGGAAAAATGACTGCCTATATGCCTCTGTACGAGCCCTAATCTCTCTTATCTTATCTTTGTGCTCTTTCCGCGAAATGTAAGTTGGCGGCAGTAAAATTGTACTGCAGTCAGCCTCAAATGCTGGTTCTCTAAATTTCCTCAGTAGCGATTCACGAAAAGAACGCCTCCTTTCCTCTAGAGACTCCCACCCGACTTCATGAAGCATTTCTGTAACACTCGCGTGATGATCAATGCTACCAGTATCAAATCTAGCAGCCCGTCTCTGAATTGCTTGTATGTCCTCCCTCAATCCGACCTGATAGGGATGCCAAACGCTCGAGCAGTACTCAAGAATAGGTCGTATTAGTGTTTTACAAGCGGTCTCCTTTACAGATGAACCACATCTTCCCAAAATTCTACCAATGAACCGAAGACGACTATCCGCCTTCCCCACAACTGCCATTACGTGCTTATCCCACTTCATATCGCTCTGCAATGTTACACCCAAATATTTAATCGACGTGGCTGTGTCAAGCGCTACACTACTAATGGAGTATTCAAACATTACGGGATTCTTTTTCCTATTCATCTGAATTAATTTACATTTACCTGTACTTAGAGTTAGCTGCCATTCTTTACAACAATCACAAATCCTGTCCAAGTCATCTTGTATCCTCCTACAGTCACTCAACGACGACACCTTCCCGTACACCACAGCATCATCAGCAAACAGCCGCACATTGATATCCACCCTATCCAAAAGATCATTTATGTAGATAGAAAACAACAAACAGCGGACCTACCACACTTCCCCGTGGAACTCCAGATGATACCCTCACCTCCGATGAACACTCACCATCGAGGACAACGTACTGGGTTCTATTACTTAAGAAGTCTTCGAGCCACTCACATACTTGGGAACCAATCTCATATGCTCGTACCTTAGTTAGGAGTCTGCAGTGGGGCACCGAGTCAAACGCTTTCCGGAAATCAAGGAATATGGCATCCGTCTGATACCCTTCGTCCATGGGTCGCAAGATACCTTCTGGTACCAAATTATAAGGATCCGAAATGTTCCTAACATTTCTTCAAGGGTCCCAGAACTGCAGAACTGCACTGAACTCCCTCCCCTTGCCTGCACACGCTAATATCTATTTGTAATATGTGTGCTATTTTTGATACACTCTATTGTATTAGAAAGCTTTCAGTTCTTTCCATGAAACACAGGAAAGTTGCGCTTCGTGACGCAGGCACACACAAGGTGTACCTCGCGGTGTCCTGCAACCCTGCACTTCGGTGCACAAAGATTATTTCGCGCACACTCTTTTGCCCACAAGGAGCGAAACGTACATCAAACGCGAGTACACTTGCTGGGGAACAAGTCGTCGCTTGAGGACTGCCAGGAAAGAGCGTCGCGATGCGTCGATGGCGGCAGTTCAAACGAAGCGAAGCTCGGTGGGAGGACTTCTAAGGTAGTAGGGAGCTGGGGAAGGGGCGGGCTTTCAGAGAGACTGAGGACGACAGAGAGAGAGAGCGTGAGAGAGGGGGGGGGGGAGAAAGAGAGGGAGAGACGGAGAGAGAGAGAGAGAGAGAGAGAGAGAGAGAGAGAGAGAGAGGGAATGAGGGACGTAGGAAAGACAAAAGACTACTGCAAAAGAAAAGGCCGTTACAGCAACCCAACCGTTTTCCTCGCAAACTCCATTCTATACAACTTCCATTTGCAATTGCACCAATTAAATAAAAATTAAAAAGATAAATTAAAAATGGATTAATGATATGGTAGTGAGAAGTGGATTTCTCAGTCTGTAGTAGAATATACTCCGTTTTGAACCCTCTTGAAAGATTAAAACTGTGTCGTGAACCTGAGCTCAACATTACCTTTCGCAGGCAATGCTTTCACCAACTGAGCTATCCAAGAACCAATCTATAGTTTACGGTACTTTCAAGCAGTGAAAAATGTTGCAACTTAAAATGTTGCGAAACCAATAGTGCGAGTCTACAAGGTCTTCAATATACACAGCTTTAGTGGATGAACGAGGTTTCATACAGCCATATGTTCATCAGCTTTATTCAGTTTAACACCTGTATTCTACTGATTGCAAGTTCCGTAAGCTATGTATCAAAGAACGACTGATGATCCGCTCTCACAGCTACACTAGGCTTTGGCAACGCCATTCACCATACTTTCTTCCAGCACTGATGGGTTAGCAGGTTGTGCTGGAGAACTTCTGTGAAGTTTGGGAAGTGGGATACAGGTCGTGGCAGAAGTACAGCTGTGATGGCGTGTCGTGAATAGTGACAATATTGCTGAGCCGGTACGAGGACTGCACGAAAGGCAGCGTTGCTGCTTTTAGTTCCAGACCGTAACGCTGTTTTAATATACCAGGAAGAATATATGTTACGCTTATAAATTCACTACTCGTATCTTTCCAGAGTGAAACATACTACGAAGACGCCTACATTTACGCCTACATGACTAATATACAATTGACACTTAATGGCTTAGCAGAAATTAATCGAACTACTTTCGGACTATTTTTTTTACCGTTCCAGATACTACGTGAGTGAAACAAAAGCTTCAGTCTTACCGTAAGAGTCTATGATTCGTCTTGTTTTCTCATATTGATCATTTTACACAATATACACTCCTGGAAATGGAAAAAGAACACATTGACACCGGTGTGTCAGACCCACCATACTTGCTCCGGACACTGCGAGAGAGCTGTACAAGCAATGATCACACGCACGGCACAGCGGACACACCAGGAACCGCGGTGTTGGCCGTCGAATGGCGCTAGCTGCGCAGCATTTGTGCACCGCCGCCGTCAGTGTCAGCCAGTTTGCCGTGGCATACGGAGCTCCATCGCAGTCTTTACCACTGGTAGCATGCCGCGACAGCGTGGACGTGAACTGTATGTGCAGTTGACGGACTTTGAGCGAGGGCGTATAGTGGGCATGCGGGAGGCTGGGTGGACGTACCGCCGAATTGCTCAACACGTGGGGCGTGAGGTCTCCACAGTACATCGATGTTGTCGCCAGTGGTCGGCGGAAGGTGCACGTGCCCGTCGACCTGGGACCGGACCGCAGCGACGCACGGATGCACGCCAAGACCGTAGGATCCTACGCAGTGCCGTAGGGGACCGCACCGCCACTTCCCAGCAAATTAGGGACACTGTTGCTCCTGGGGTATCGGCGAGGACCATTCGCAACCGTCTCCATGAAGCTGGGCTACGGTCCCGCACACCGTTAGGCCGTCCTCCGCTCACGCCCCAACATCGTGCAGCCCGCCTCCAGTGGTGTCGCGACAGGCGTGAATGGAGGGACGAATGGAGACGTGTCGTCTTCAGCGATGAGAGTCGCTTCTGCCTTGGTGCCAATGGTGGTCGTATGCGTGTTTGGCGCCGTGCAGGTGAGCGCCACAATCAGGACTGCATACGACCGAGGCACACAGGGCCAACACCCGGCATCATGGTGTGGGGAGCGATCTCCTACACTGGCCGTACACCACTGGTGATCGTCGAGGGGACACCGAATAGTGCACGGTACATCCAAACCGTCATCGAACCCATCGTTCTACCATTCCTAGACCGGCAAGGGAACTTGCTGTTCCAACAGGACAATGCACGTCCGCATGTATCCCGTGCCACCCAACGTGCTCTAGAAGGTGTAAGTCAACTACCCTGGCCAGCAAGATCTCCGGATCTGTCCCCCATTGAGCATGTTTGGGACAGGATGAAGCGTCGTCTCACGCGGTCTGCACGTCCAGCACGAACGCTGGTCCAACTGAGGCGCCAGGTGGAAATGGCATGGCAAGCCGTTCCACAGGACTACATCCAGCATCTCTACGATCGTCTCCATGGGAGAATAGCAGCCTGCATTGCTGCGAAAGGTGGATATACACTGTACTAGTGCCGACATTGTGCATGCTCTGTTGCCTGTGTCTATGTGCCTGTGGTTCTGTCAGTGTGATCATGTGATGTATCTGACCCCAGGAATGTGTCAATAAAGTTTCCCCTTCCTGGGACAATGAATTCACGGTGTTCTTATTTCAATTTCCAGGAGTGTAGTTTGGCATAAACAAGATATTTTCACATTCGCAAGAGAAAGTAGCTGACAGAAGTAATGAAAACAGGTTTTGTTTTAATGATTGCCGTCCCATATCCGCGACACGCAATTCCCTGTCTCTTAACTCCAGTACAAGGATTATAGCTTAGAAATTACAGGCTACTGAATGTTTCTTCAAGTTTAAAATCCTTATTCAATGTGTTTCAAAAAATTTGCTGTCTACATTTTTACGCTTGGTAAGACATCGTGCTGGTGACTCGATTAATATACTACAGAAAAGAAAACTTATTGGATGGCGGTGTCGGTTTAACAACGTTAAAGTGACACGAGATGCAGTTCTGACGACGTTAGCGGTGATAAGCAAGATTTGAGAAGGCGAAGCGGTCTGGGTTGGATTCCCGGTCGGGTCGGAGATTTTCTCCGCTCGGGAACTGGTTGTTGTGTTGTCTTTGCGTTCGTATAGTCGTAACTGAACATTCCGCTGTTAATCTGGGTGAATGGCACATCCGGAAAGGCAATATTGATGAAAAATGAAAAAGATTTAAGAAAAACAAGACACTGTCATTGAATTTGGTGATCTAGTAAAGGCGTTCGTCAATATATGGTGAAGCGAGAAGTTTCTACACGCAATAGCGCTAGACTAGTAATGTACAATACGTACGAGAATAAAGAGGGAACAATAAGAATGCAAGAAGTCCTCGGATTAAAAAGACTTAAAGTGAGGTGGCACTCTACTTCTCCGCTTTTCAACTGTTTATCGAATAAGCTATGTAGAGCTATGAAGGAAATAAGACGATGGCGGGGATACAGATTCACAATAAAATAATATCGATGATAAGATTTACTGCCGGCCGCGGTGGTCTAGCGGTTCTGGCGCTGCAGTCCGGACCCGCTGGACTGCTACGGTCGCAGGTTCGAATCCTGCCTCGGGCATGGATGTGTGTGATGTCCTTAGGTTAGTTAGGTTTAAGTAGTTCTAAGTTCTAGGGGACTTATGACCTAAGATGTGGAGTCCCATAGTGCTCAGAGCCATTTTTAAGATTTACTGCTGACACCGGTGTCCTCTACGAAAATGAGGAAGGATTGCATGGTCTCTTCAATAGAATTAAAATTCTACTGAGCACAGATTATAGCCCGAGAGTAACCAAGAAAGGCGGAGGTATTAAGAAGCAGCCAAAAAGTGATTAGACACGAAATTAACATCAAACATGTAGATAAAAAAAATGGTTCAAGTGGCTCTGAGCACTATGGGACTTAACATCTATGGTCATCAGTCCCCTAGAACTTAGAACTACTTAAACCTAACTAACCTAAGGACATCACACAACACCCAGTCATCACGAGGCAGAGAAAATCCCTGACGCCGCCGGGAATCGAAACCGGGAAAAACATGTAGATCATACGGCCAACAAGATGAAGGAATTATCCTACTTTGCATGCGATATGACGCACAGTGCAGGAAGCAAGTAGTATAGGACAAGCATACTAACAGTACAAATGAGAGCAATCCGAGTTGAAAAAGCATAGTAATATCAAACAAATCATTAGTTTGAGACTAGAATTTTTGAGAATGTAATTCTGAAGTACAGAATAGTACAGAAGTGAAACACGGACTGGGGGAAACCAAAATAGGAGAGACTCAAAGTGTCTGAAATGTGATGTTAAGGAAGGGCGCAGAATATGGACTGATAACGATAAATGAGAATTTTCGCGGAACTGGATATCTATGGAAATCACTAACGAGCAGATGCAACTGAAACATCTGAATTACACCAACCACTACCTGTCAAATTTTCCGAAATACCTCGCACTCTGAGAAGAGTACCATTTCATTTCATTACTAGGGGTTGGTGTAATCGAGGCGTGTCAGTTTCATCTGAGCGCACTGACGTAGTTGTGTGATATTCTGTCGAATAACAATGCTGTGCTAAATTTGTACGTGGTAGATTTCTGGTAATGCATAATGGACCAATAGGATACATTTCAGAGAGGATGGAAATCGAAGTGCCGTTCATTGTGTTAGTGATGTCTAAACGAAGTACACCCTGACAGCAGAGTTTCAGTTATGTGAAGGTGGTTTTTCAGTAAAAGTTGTTAAAAGCCCATTTGTAATATTTTAAATGTGAACTTTGAATTTTCATTGTTTTGCTATCCACTTGCTTTCCACTACCCTAAACCAGTCACTCTGACTGTCGCGTAAAACTATAATGTGTGACCTACATCAACAGCCCCTTTTCCTTCCTTCCTTCTTTTATTCTTTTCTGCAGTGTTTTAACCCATGGAGTACTGGGGTCCATGTTTCCAGGATTCGGAAAATTTTTTTTAATATTTAATTTCGTGTCGTTATGCCACAGTTGTCGAGAGTAAAAATGGTGATCAGCATGCGCTAGCCAGAGCATCACAGACCACGGACCCATCGGTTTGTTACGTACCTTTCGTTCGGTAGTGAATGCATTTTTAATTCCACCGGCATCGTTCAATGTATATTGATAGGCATGTGAGTAGATAATTGGCGAGATGGAAGTCTTGATCGTGTTGTGAAGACGGGTATCGGTGACAGTAGGGTTTAAAGATTGCGGTGAGATGATTAACTGTAATACGTTTACGGGCAGTACGAAAATTATGGTCATTTAAATGAAGGTTTCTCTAGAATGACGAATTATCAGTACGTGTATGTAAAAGGGTGGATGTGAAAACCGTGATTAGGGACATTTTTAGCTTGTAGCCCAAAACTAAGTTTATATACTTCGTATTGTCATTTATAAGTGATACTTGCCTAACTATATCTACATCAGTACTCCACAAGCCACCCGAAGGTGTGTGGCAGAGGATACCAATGGTACCACTACCTGATCCCTCCTTTCTTGCTCGTTTTACGAATTGAGCGTAGGAAGAATGTCAGTAAACATCTGTATCACACTAAGGCGCCAAAGAAACTAGTACAGGCATGTGTATTCGAATACAGAGATATGTAAACAGGCAGAATATGACGCTGCGGTCGGCAACGCTTATATAGGACAACAAGTGTCTGGCGCAGTTATTAGACCGGTTACTGCTGCTACAGTGTCAGGTTATCAAGATATAAGTGAGTTTGAACTTGGTGTTACAGTCGGTGTACAAGCGATGGGGAACACCATCTCCTAGGTAGCGATGAAGAGGGGGTTTTCCCGTACGACCATTTCACGAGTGTAGCGTCAATATCAGGAATCCGGTAAAACATCAAATCTCCGACATAGATGCAACCTGAAAAAGATTCTGCAAGAACGGGACCGAAGACGACTGAAGAGGATCGTCCAACGTGGCATAAGACCAACCCTTCAGCAAATTACGCCAGATTTCAATGCTGGGCCATCAACAAGTGTCAGCGTACGAACTATTCAACGAATGGGCTTTCGGAGCCGAAGACCCAATCGTGTACCCTTGATGACTGCAGGACACGAAGCATTACGCCTCGCCTGGGCCCGTCAACACCGACATTGGACTGTTGATGACTGGAAACATGTTGCCTGGTCGAACGAGTCTTGTTCCAAATTCTATCGAGCGGATGGATGTGTGTGGGTGTGGAGACAACCTCCCGAGCTTATGGGCCCTGCATGTCAACAGGGGACTGTTCAAGCTAGTGGAGGCTCTGTAATGGTGTAGGGCGTGTTCAGCTGGAGTGATGTGGGACCTCTGATACGTGTAGATACGACTCTGACTGGTGACAAGCACGTAAGCATCTTTTATGATTACCTGCATCAATTCATGTCCACTGTGCATTTAGGCGGACTTGGGCAATTCCAGCAAGACAGTGCGACACCCCAAACGTCCAGAATTGCTAAAGAGTGGCTCTAGGAACACTCTTCTGATTTTAAACACTTCTCCTGGCTGACAAACTCCCCAGACATGAACATTATTGAGCATAGCTGGGATGACTTTCAATATACTGTTCAGAAGACATCTCATCTTCCTTTTGTGGACAGCCATACAGGATTCACAGTGTCATTTCCCTCCACCACTACTTCAGACATTAGTGGAGTCCATACCACGTTGTGTTGCGGTACTTCTGCGTGCTCGTGGGAGCCCTTCAGAATACTAGGCAGGTGTACCAGTTTCTTTGGCTCTTCAGTGTAGCTGTAATTTCTCGAATTTCCTCGTTGCGATCTTTTCGCGAGACGGTTGTAGGAGAAAGAAACATGTTTTCCGACTCTTATCTGAACGTACTTTTTCGGAATTTCAGTAATAAACTTCTCCGTGATGCCAACGCGTCTGCCAGTGGAGTTTGTTGAGCGTATCTGAAACACTACCTTGCCCACTAAATGTTTCGAGATCTTCTCTATCTCTTTGGGCTATCTGGTAAGGATCCCAGACGTATGAACAGTACTCACGACCAGTTGAGCAAGTGTTTGGCAAGCCACTCCTTTCGTGAATATGTTACCTTCCTTTCAGAGTCTTATGTACCTCAGTCTGACACCTGCTTTTCCTACTATTTGTTTGATGCCGTCATTCCACTTTATGTCGTTCCGGATGGTTCCCCGTAGTAGATACTTTTCCAGCAGATTGTTATCAATGGTGTATGTGTACAGTAGTTGATTTCTTCTAGAATGTGTGTGTAGCATGTTACATTTATATACGTTCAGGGTCAAGTGCCAATCGCGCACCATTCACGAATCCTCTGCATGTCTTTCAGCAAATCGCGTCTTCTGACGGTGCTACCTTGGTTCAAATGGCTCTGAGCACTATGGGTCTTAACATCTGAGGTCATCAGTCCCCTAGAACTTAGAACTACTTAAACCTAACTAACCTAAGGACATCACACACATCCATGCCCGAGGGGTGCTACCTTCCTACAGGCAACAGCTTCATCCGCGATCAGACTTATGGAGCTGCCCATGTTTTGTATTATATTATTTATATTCATTCTAAACAGCAACGGCCCTATAAGCTTCGTTAATGTATTCCTAAAATTACCGTTTTATCTGTTGATTTTGTTGGGCTAAAATTGACTTGTTGAGCTCTGTCTGCAAGGAAGTCATGAATCGAATAGCAAATCTGGTCTGATAATCGGTAATCTGTTTTATTTCTGTGTTTTACTCCACTAAATGACATTCCTGGACGGTGTTACATTCCTTCCTGAAGTCAAGGACTACGGCATCAATGTGAACGCCAATGTCTACAGTGTCGTGGATCTCATGGAGGAACGGAGGGGGATGTTCAACAAGATCTCTGTTTGGGGATACCATGTCCTCAGATTGATTTTTATTGAAAACATTTTCGCTCTCTAGAAACGTTGTAATACGTGAGCATTAGACAAGTTCTCTAGTTCAACAACGGCCTGACGTAAATGATATACTCTCATAATTACGTACATCTATCCTCCAACCCTCATTTGAAACGGGAAGACCTGTGCTTTTTTTTACAGTCGCTAATTATCCTTCGACGGCCGGTGTGGCCGAGCGGTTCTAGGCGCTTCAGTCCGGAACCGTGTGACTTCTACAGTCGCAGGTTCGAATCCTGCCTCGGGCATGGGTGTGTGTGATGTCCTTAGGTTAGTTAGGTTTAAGTAGTTCTAAGTTCTAGGCGACTGATGACCTCAGATGTTAAGTCCCACAGTCCTCAGAGCCATTTGAACCATTTGAATTATCCTTCGTTGCCCCAGTGACCTGCGATAAACTGCCGCTAAAAGGGGAGCAAGTCATTGCATAATGTATGCAGGACATTACTCCTATCTCATCTAGGTCAGATGGTTTTGTACTACAGTATGATTCCAGTTGCTTTACAATTCAGCGATCACTTATCTCAGTATAAGCCATTGCGGCAGTCGTACGAAGACTGAAAGGAGTGAACTTTTTACAATCTTCCGCTGTGAAGCAATTTCAGAAGTCCGAATTGAATACTTCGGCCTTAAGTCATTCTCCCCTTCGGTGCAAATTTGGGGTCACTGAGTGACTGAATTGATGATTTGGAACAGCTTACTAAATTTATATAATACCAGTACCTGTTAGTGTGTGAATCCAGTTCGGTTAGCAAAATTATAGTTTGAAAGTTGCGAACGCTTCTCTCACTGCTCTCGTTATGCTCGTTTTCACGTTGCTCAATTTCGGTTTGTCAGCTAGCTTTAGACTTCTCTTAAATCTATGACGAAATTCTCTTTGTCTTTGTTGTTGTTGTTGTGGTCTTCAGTCCTGAGACTGGTTTGATGCAACTCTCCATGCTACTCTATCCTGTGCAAGCTTCTTCATCTCCCAGTACCTACTGCAACCTACATCCTTCTGAATCTGCTTAGTGTATTCATCTCTAGGTCTCCCCCTACGATTTTTACCCTCCACGCTGCCCTACAATACTAAATTGGTGATCCCTTGATGCCTCAGAACATATCCTACCAACCGATCCCTTCTTCTAGTCAAGTTGTGCCACAAACTCCTCTTCTCCCCAATTCTAGTCAATACCTCCTCATTAGTTATGTGATCTACCCATCTAATCTTCAACATTCTTCTGTAGCACCACATTTCGAAAGCTTGTCTAAACTATTTATCGTCCACGTTTCACTTCCATTCATGGCTACACTCCATACAAATACTTTCAGAAATGACTTCCTGACTCTTAAATCTATACTCGATGTTAACAAATTTCTCTTCTTCAGAAACGATTTCCTTGCCATTGCCAGTCTACATTTTATATCCTCTCTACTTCGACCATCATCAGTTATTTTGCTCCCCAAATAGCAAAACTCCTTTACTACATTAAGTGTCTCATTTCCTAATCTAATCGCCTCAACATCACCCGACTTAATTCGACTACATTCCGTTATCCTCGTTTTGCTTTTGTTGATGTTCATCTTATATCCTCCCTTCAAGACACCATCCATTCCGTTCAACTGCTCTTCCAAGTCCTTTGCTGTCTCTGACAGAATTACAATGTCATCGGCGAACCTCAAAGTTTTTATTTCTTCTCCATGGATTTTAATACCTACTCCGAATTTTTCTTTTGTTTCCTTTACTGCTTGCTCAATATACAGATTGAATAACATTGGGTCTCTTTGTCTATGTAACAGTTATCTATTGTGGTTATTAAACCACGGTAGGTCTTTAACATCCCATGTGGCCTTGTTCAGAACATAACTGGCAAAGGAATATTGAACGATGCTTTTAATTATTTCCATTTGTGCTCTACATCTTCGCCTCAGCACTAAAACATGTCTAGTACTCTGTTGCTCAATGTGTATCCTGTCACACACGCTAACCAAAAATATTTTCCTACCTTTCTGAACAGCCCTTATAGCACCCGTAGTAGTTGATGGTATCGCTGTCATTTGATCACGGAAACCCTTTTCTACGTACCTGATTCGAGAAGTTCAGGTCTGGTTGTTGCTGGGACGTCTAAGGTCTTTCCTTCACAAGTTGGTTCTCTATCTGCTCGAAGTAGCTTTAGGACAAGGTATTCAGAATAATGTCACATGAATTCCCTCTTTAGGCATCAGTTTTAATAGCATGACTCTTCCATTCCGTATCTGGCAAGTTCAAGCGTTTCCCTATTGTAACAGCATGATCAGGGAACTTATTCACGAAATTCTGCAAGTTCCATCCAAAGTGACCTATTACTACAGCTCTTGATGCATGTGGTCTATAAAAGTCTTCGATTACCATTTTTGACCTGACGTTGATGCTCAGCTCCACCCATATCAATTCATATTCAGAACTTGCTATAGCCTCACCAGATAATATCCAGCACTTTGTTGTTACAAATAATCCGGCAACTTTGGCCTCTAACCTATCCTTACAATAAATATTCCAGTTTAAAAAATGGTTCAAATGGCTCTGAGCACTATGGGACTCAACTGCTGTGGTCATAAGTCCCCTAGAACTTAGAACTACTTAAACCTAACTAACCTAAGGACATCACACACATCCATGCCCGAGGCAGGATTCGAACCTGCGACCGTAGCAGTCGTGCGGTTCCAGACTGTAGCGCCTTTAACCGCTCGGCATTCCAGTTTAAATTTAGGATGTTGGTACTATTCATCTCCTGTTTCAGTTAATTTTGTATACCTTTGGTGTGATGTCACGTGTGCTGGACTGCTGTTGAAATTGTTCGTCAATATTTCATAAAGTTTTAGCCTTCATTTACTTATTTTAAAGATTATTTGTGTTAATATTTGCGGTAAAAGTAATAGTATTAGTGGATTTTCATTAATCTCAGTCTTTCTTCCTGTGTTATTGACTCGAGTGGTCGGTTATTCGAGAGTGCTTACGTCGTTCGTCCAAGTCTCGCGCCTCACAATCAGGAGTGTGTTTACATTTTGCGGCGTGCAGTTTCAGCTGTAAAGGTTATAAAGCTAAGTATTGACAAAGTTATTTGTGAACTGTTATGCAGTTATTAAATTTAATATCTTTCAGCGGTTTCTCGTGCTGTTCGTGGCGAAATAACGATTTAATAAACTTTTGGAAACGTTCGCTCGCTGTGTTTTTTAGAGTTTTCTGTGCGTTCAAGTCGTTTAGTAAGCTTCGTGCTTTTGTTTTCAACCGACGGTTTCTAATTGTTTCTAGTGAAATATTTCAGTAAAATTTTCATTCAGTGTTCTAACTTCGTTGAGCGTTACAGGGAATTTTTTGTTTTAACCAGTAATTTAGAGAAGTTTTGTTGGTATTAGCTGGGGTGTAGTAGTATTAGTACAAGTAGTGACTTTCTTAGTAGTAAGAGAATTTCGAGACCGCTACTGTTAGTTCTATAATTAGTTCTACTATTGTAACCGAACTTAGGTAACGTAGACATAGTTTCTTTCAGCAACTGTAAAATTTTACCACGAGGGGAAGTGTTGGCTCTGTCGTAGGTTTGTGAGTAGTGGGTTACGGTGTGGAATTTGTTCAAAATATTTTCATTGGTGGGAATGCAGTGGGCATTCTAGCGAGATCCTCTCCTGGGAATGAAGAATCTGTAGTAGAAATTGGTTGATAGAGGAGCAACAGCGTAAGATCTGCGCCCTTCAGGTGCAGTTACAACGTGCAAAGGAGGAACTAGATAGGGTGAGGAGGGTGAAGGGTGGTGGGGAATGGGTACTGGCAGCTGGAAAGAAGGCAACTAGGAGGAGGGGGTATTCAGACAGTTATACTTTGCGTATATGCAATAGATTTGACCAACTCTCAGAGTTAAGTGGAGAGGAGCCTCTTGTAGCTGTAGATGTAGAGAACATGCAGCAGCTCTTAGCAGGTAGGAGGCCTAGGTCAGCTGCAAAGTCTAACAGAAAGAAGAATGTTCTGCTGCTAGGTAGTTCGCACGGTAGAGGTGTGGCCCAGCAGTTGCACGAAGTGTTGGGGAGTGAGTACCAGGTCAGCAGCATTGTGAAGCCTATTACAGGGTTGGCTCAGGCGACTGACAACATAGGAGGGATATGTAGGAATTTTACGAAGGAGGATCAGGTAGTGATAGTGGGTTGAGCTGAGAAGAGTCTTCATAGGGACAGGGGATATGATGGAGTTGGGGATCTGGTAAAGATAGCTACTCAAACTGGTCGCAGTAATTTGCATTTCGTGCAACTGTTTCAGCGTCATGATCGGCTTCATCTTAATGCGACTGTTAGGCGCGTTAACGTGGGGATGGGGAGGGCACTGATAGCTGGGTGACATTTCAATGGTGCCAGTTGGCTCTGTCAGTGGATCGGGTTTCACTAGGCATGGCCTGCACCTTAACAGGTAGGGGAAAGGGAGGCTGGCAAAGCTTAAAAGTCAGTGTAGTGGGTGGTGTTGGTGGTGCTGGTGGTGGTGGTGGGGGTGGTGGTGGGATCAGTCATGAAAAAATTCCTGTAGTAGTTGGTGTTAGAGCTGCACCTTCTTTAGGCTGAAGTTGGTTGATAGGTATACCTGTTTAATGGAAATACCTCTAAGGACTCACCTTCAGAGGACGTCATGTTTCGAAGTTGAGAAGGAATTAGCATATTTCATCAAAATATAAGAGGTATTAGAGATGAAGTTAGTGAACTGCTTACAGATGTTGATTCTGAAATTATTGGCATATCGGAGCACCACTTAAATAATTTGACAATTCAGAGGATTCCTTTACCAGGATACAGATTAGCTGGCTGTTTATCAAGGAGTTTATTATGGGGTGGGGGAGTGTCTATGTACGTAAAATACATTATTCCATTTGACTCCATAGATGTATCAGGGCAGTGTGCTGAACAGATTTTTGAATGTTGTGCTGGGGCAGTTGAATTTAGTGAAACTAGACTCCTAATTGTTGTTGTTTACAGGTCCCCTAACTCTGGCTGCAGAGCATTTCTGCTCAAGCTAGAGAGGGTTCTTGATTCACTTTCTAGGAAATACCAAAATTTAGTTACATGTGGTGACTTCAATATAAATTTTGTATATGATGAAGCAAGAAAAAGGATGTTGGTAGATCTAAACTCATATGATCTGATGCAGACTGTGGTTTTTCCAACTAGGATACAGGGGAATAGTAGCTCATCCATAGACAATATTTTTATTCATTCTTCAGTACTAGATGGGCCTTCTGTTGGTAAAAGGGTGAATTCCTTTTCAGGCCACGATGCACTAATTTTAACACTAAAAGGGTTTTGTACTCAAACAAATGTCACATATAATTACAAACTATGTGGGGAAGTTAATCCAACAGCAGTAGAGAGTCTTTTAAAACTTGTCAAGGAACAAGAGTGGCATGATGTTTATAGTGCCGATAACATAGATGATAACTGTAATGTTTTCTTTAACACATTTCACATGCTCTTTGAGAGTTGCTTTCCATTAGAACGTTCTAAACGTGGTACTAGCAGTAAAAGGCAGTCAAGGTGGCTGACTAGTGGGGTAAGGATATCATGAAGAGAAAACAGGGAATTATATCAAAATGTTAGAAGTAGTCACAATCAAGCTACAGTAGCCCATTACAAACAGTATTGTAAGGTGCTTTAAAATGTTATTAGGAAGGCAAAGAGTATGTGGTATGCAAATAGAATAGCTGATTCACAGGATAATATGAAAACCATATTGTCAGTTGTGGAGGAAGTGTCTGGTCAGCAGAACAAGGTCGACTATGTAAAGTCAGTTCGTAGTATGTATATCTCTGTCAGTTATAAATCAGATATATGTACAGTATTTAACAATCATTCTCTGAGCATTGCTATTGAATTAAATAAAAATTTAGTTTTTGCAGGGAATCATGTCACTTACTTGGCAAATGCCTTTCCGAGATTGATGTCTGAAATACTCCTCTCTGATACAGAAAGGGGGAGATTGAGCCAATATTAAGTCACTGAGGACTAAGGACTCGGATGGTTATGATGGCGTGCATAGGAGAATATTAATGTACTGTGCTGTACATGTTAGCCCTGTATTTAGCCACATTTGTAATTTTTTTTTACTAATGGTCAGTTTCCTGAACAATTACACTACTCAGCAAAAAAGCCGCTTTATAAAAAGGGAGAAAGGGATAATGTTGACAATTTTAGACATATTTCTATGCTGTCAGTATTTGCTAAAGTTACTGAAAAGGGTATGTGTGGTGTCACCGCTAGACACCACACTTACTAGGTGGTAACTTAAATCGGCCGCGGTCCTGTAGTACATGTCGGACCCGCGTGTCGCCACTGTGGGATCGCAAACCTAGCGCCACCACAAGGCAGGTCTCGAGAGACTGAGGAGACCTCGTCCCCAGTTGTACGGACAACATAGCTAGCGATTGGACGCGCTAAGCCTTGCTCTCATTTGCCGAGAGATAGACAGTAGAATAGCCCTCTGCTAAGTTAAATGGCGACCACCTAGCAAGGCGCCATTTGTATCAGTGCCTATAGCTTACTAATATTCAAGAGAGATGTATTCCAAGGACTAATTAAAAGTTAAGTAACAAGCATCTACGTACTTTTCTTCTTATTCATTTATAAGTTCTCATGTTCCAGACTTCACGCCCGTCTGCGTTAGCCTTGCGTGCCCTATCGGCTACAGCATTGTGTCTAGGCTGTATGGTCTAGACACAACAGTATGTATGTAAGGTTGATCAAATTCAAATGGTTAAAATGGCTCTGAGCACTATGCGACTTAACATATGAGGTCATCAGTCCCCCAGAACTTATAACTAGTTAAACCTAACTGACCTAAGGACATCACACACTTCCACGCCCGAGGCAGGATTCGAACCTGCGACCGTAGCAGTCGCTTGGTTCTGGACTGAAGCGCCTGGAAACCCTCGGCCACCGCGGCCGGCCGGATAAGGTTGATCATTTTTTATGTCACACGATTTACTATGTACAGTTCGATTTTAAAAATCGTTTAACTACTGAAAATGCTATATTCTCTTTTCTCTCTGAGGAACTGGATGAGTTAAATAAAAGGTTTCGAATGCTAGGCATATTTTTTTATTTAACTAAGGCGTTTGATTGTGTTGATGACAAAATATTGCTCCAGAAGTTGGACCATTACTCAATACGGATATTAGCTCACAATTGGTCAACCTCTTACTTTAGCAACAGATATAATGACTACTGTGATAAATAGAGATGCGAAAATTTATCCTTGTGCTTGCAAAACCAGTCCTGGACGATGCGAGCTCTGTCGTCTTGGAGCACAAGACGGTAATTGTGAAACAAGCATTGTACCGTGAGATGGACAACATCAGCCAAAATGGTCAGACAATCCTTGGCAATAATGCGACATTGGAGAAAACCTTGGATCCCTTGGAGTACAACGAAGTGGCTCCTCAGTTCATCACTGAATCCCCGTTACGTTTCACTGTTCGGTAACAGTGTGAAACAAGACTCAACCGAAGAAATGACTTTCCTTCATTGCCCCACTGCCCATGATTCATGGCATAACACCAGGTTTACCTATTACGGACATTGGTATCATTTCCCAAGCTGCGTTTTTCGAAAAAATACAGTGACACGTATATGTAATAAGTTTCCTTTAATTTACGCCTATGGTCACAATCTTTTTGTTTAACAGATTACAGGTTTCGGTCTTTAATGGCCATCATCAGATCTGCAGCAAAAATGGGAAAAATATAAATACACTCGCAAACTGTATACGGCTTAAGAACAATACATAGACCATAATGAAAAGTAGTACTGACAAAAGTTGCCGGCCGGGGTGGCTAGGCGGTTCTAGGCGCTACAGTCTGGAACCGTGCGACCGCTACGGTCGCAGGTTCGAATCCTGCCTGGGCATGGACGTCGGTGATGTCCTTAGGTTAGTTATGTTTAAGTAGTTCTAAGACATAGGGGACTGATGACCTCAGAAGTTAAGTTCCATAGTGCTCAGAGTCATTTGAACCATTTTGACAAAATTTACATTTTTGCGCTTTAAATATGAAAAGACATACCTGTTTCATAAAAACAAAGTGCTAATGTACTGCAGCCGTAGCGGCATCGTCAAATGTTAAATGCGGAATCAGCACCATCTTCGTCAAATACAAAATAATCACATCACCTGAAAGCCACATACCCGGTGCACTATGAACGGTGTTTAATATTTATGTCATTATCTAGAATATTGGCACTAGAGCACATGTCAACCACTGTTTTTAACTCTTCCTCCTTTTAACAGTATTACTTTTGTCGTGTTCTTCTTTTTATTGCTTTAAATTACTGTAATGCCTTTTATACTTTAAAAGCTTATTACAGACTTCAACTATTGTATCCCCCTTTACTTTCGCTGTTTCGATTAATTATTGAAAACTAGTGTATACCGACATTAGCGACATCTGGTTAACTTACAACACAGACATCTTCTGGTTACTGTACGGCAGCTTGTTTTAAACAGTAGTACTACTGACAACATGACTCGTGCATGTGATGTGATTTATATGTATTTGACGATGCTGGTGCTGATTCCGCATTTAACATTTGACGATGCCACTATGGCTGCAGTACACTAGGACTTTGTTTTTATGAAACAGGTATGCGTCTTCTTATTTAAAGGGCGCAAATGTAAATTTTGTCACTACTACTTTTCATTATGGTCTATGTATTGTTCTGAAGCTGTATACAGCTTGCGAGTGTATTTATATTTTTGCCAATTTTGCTACAGATCTGATGATGGCCATTAAAGACCGAAACCGGTAATCTGTTAAACAAACAGATTGTGACCATGGACGTAAATTAAAGGAAACTTATTGCTATCATTGATGAGCGTTTCTAGAATTCCAGGTCGCCGTGCTATTCCTTGCTTATGGAGCTACCAGCGTGTTGTTTTGGTGTTGATGCGGTTCGCTAGAGCTACAGGCAGCTCTGCAGTGACTTCTGCAGCTGACGTCCTCTTATTTTTCGTCACTATCCTATTTAATAAGTCTGTCACGATCAACTGACACACAGTTTGTAAGTAGGCTGTTTAGGTTTTCTTATTGGTAACGCCACGTAGCGCTCTGTATGAAAATCACTGGCTGTGCTGTGTGCAGTCTGTGGCTACTTTGCATTGTTGTCTGCCATTGTAGTGTTGGGCAGCTGGATGTGAACAGCGCGTAGCGTTGCGCAGTTGGAGGTGAGCCGCCAGCAGTAGGGGATGTGGGGAGAGAAATGGCGGAGTTATGAAAGCGGATGATCTGGACGTGTGTCCATCAGAGACAGTAAATTTGTTAGACTAGATGTCATGAACTGATATATATATATATATATATATATATATATATATATATATATATATATATATATATATATATAATATGACTTTTGAACAATATTAAGGTAAATACATTGTTTTTCTTTCTATCAACATCTTTCATTTGCTAACTATGCCTATCAGTAGTTTGTGCCTTCAGTAGTTTGAATCTTTTATTTAGTTGGCAGTAGTGGCGCTCGCTGTATTGCAGTAGCTTGAGTAACGAAGATTTTTGTGAGGATTATTGAAAGTCAGATTGCGTTGCGCTAAAAATATTGTGTGTCAGTTTAAGCACAGTCATTAATAATTTTTCTAAGGGGACGTGTCAAGTTGCGTCCATGTTGTGTCTTAGCGGATGATGTTTTTCCGCTTTCCCTGTATGCTTCGTCTCGCTTGGTTACTTTCGTACATCTACCATATGAGCATCAACAATATTTGGAGAATGAGATTGTTCACTCTGCAGCGGAGTGTCCGCTGTTATGATTCTGTGGCCCGGGCCGATACTCGAACTCGGGACCTTTGTCTTTCGCGGGCAAGTGCTCTACCGTCTGAGCTACCCAAGTACGTCTCACGCCCCGCCCTCACAGCTTTACTGCAGCCGGTACCTCGTCTCCTACTTTCCAAACTTCACAGAAGCTGTTCTGCGAACCTAGCAGAAGAAAGAAAGAACGGTAGAGCACTTGCCCGTGAAAGGCAAAGGTCCCGAGTTCGAGTCTCGTCCGGCACACACTTTTAATCTGCCAGGAACGTTCAATAATATTCCCACGTTAGAATTAACTTAGCTCCAAGATGGCGCACTCACAGCCACAAAGAGAACTGCGCTGACCGCGACTGATACTTACAACGTACTGAGGAGGTTGGGCTGGTGCTGTTACTGCTTAAATACACCAGCGCCACTTGCACATTATGTCGAATTCGTGGCTATGTTCAAACGTACGTTTCTCGCGGTGTTTCCACATTTTTATCCAACTCTTGTACGTATTAATATGGTGCACGGTCCCGTAATCTTTTTGGTAATGTGCAAGCGTGAATTCCAATGTATCTCCCTTACTCGCGGACCTTAGGCCCTTGGGTGGCAGGAGGGTGTGCTGTATCATTTCCGTCATCTCGCTGAGCCGTTTGTACACACGCCGAACATCGCCGATGGATCCTGCTTGAGCCCTCGCCGGATTATACACGGTAGCCGCTACTGTTCCGGCGTTCCTGGGCTGGCTACAGGCGGTGCGGATTGCCGAGCGTGGTCTTTCCTGCCGAGATATCAGCCAGGGAGCATCATCGGTAAAACGTCTGTTTAGCCTCAAGTGCCTCGACTTAGAGAGAAATTGGACTCAACTGGATGCGACTCCGGCATATTGTCTTCGGACAATATCGGCTCATTTCGATTTGCATGGAACTGAGATCAGTTGTATCAAATGAACTATTTTAGTCTTGGCTCACTAGAAACTGTGCGTAACAGTGGAACTGGTTCCAGATATCCTACAGACTTTATTAAAAGAAGGTTGTAGTAAGCCGAAATGTGGTCTGTCAAGCAAAAATGGAAATTTACTCTTTTCTTTTTTTTTAATTTGTGCAGATGTTTCCTATTCATTATTGACTAATAGTCGTAGGCTCCGTGTTAGTTCATGTCGTCTAGTGGTTCAAATGGTTCAAATGGCTCTGAGCACTATGCGACTTAACTTCTGAGGTCATCAGACGCCTAGAACTTAGAACTAATTAAACCTAACTAACCTAAGGACATCACACACATCCATGCCCGAGGAAGGATTCGAACCTGCGACCGTTGCGGTCGCTTGGTTCCAGACTGTAGCGCCTAGAACCGCACGGCCGTCGTCTAGTGAGGGGCAGTTGTTGTGACTTGCGTCAAAAGCGCCTGTGATAATTGGTAGCCGTCTTTATCGATACAGTTTTAGCTAGTGCATATTTTTTACGGCTCCACTTAGACTAAACACCGTTGCCTCAAAGTTTCGGTGATTACTGGCTGGGGTCGATTTTCTGTAAGGTTCAATACAGACTTGTACAGTCATAATGGTCAGAATACTGGAATAACATGGAGCGTGCTGTTTACTAACAACTGTGAATAGGTCGCTAATGTAGTCCAATGAATGCGTTTTAGTGTACTCTTCACGTTGTTTCTTTTATTTAAATATCTTGAACATTTCACGACCCTGTCATAAACTGTGTAAATATTACTTTTAATTTTAATAAACAACAGCCTCAGTTGCAACGTTTACCTTCAATTTACCTAGGTTTCAATCGGGATAACCCAACCTTCTTCAGAATAACAGTAACTACCGTTTGTCCATAGTGGAACATCGTCAAGCTTAAACTACAAATCCATAAATTATCGTCAGACTAAAAACTTATCTGAATCTGCCTCGGACCCACTGTGCTGTAGCACTCGTGGCTGCCGCGCCGCGGTCGAGAAGTTGGGCCGAGGCAGTTTCAGATAAGTTCTACAGTCTGACGATAATTTATGGATTTTTAGTTTAAGCTTGACGATTTTCCACTATGGACAAACGTTAGTTACTGTTATTCTGAAGAAGTTTGGGTTATCCCGACTGAAACCTAGGTAAATTCTAGGTAAACGGTGCAACTGAGGCTGTTGATTATTAAAATTAAAATTAATGTTTCTTTTATTTCTGACGTTGACAGCCGGGTAGGTAAATTTGTAAGTTTCTGTAGAAGTGAGACTGCTCTGTATTTCTCTTTCTTTTATTCATACATTGCAGTTATTATAAGTCGTTATTGTGAATATGAACCAGCGTTATATCCCTTGATATTGATCTATCAGTTGAGATTTGTAGGCGGTTAGTGAAGATGTTACGTAAATGTAATTGCGCATCTCTCAGTCTGGTGTAACCACTCCTCTATTTTTTTCCTTTAGCTCTTCCTTCATTACACGAGCCCTTCTGTTTACCTATTTCTCAATCTTTCTCTCCATTCCTTTGAAGCTAAATGCAGAAGTATCCATCAGTACGTTCACAACTGCTAAGAACATTCCATACCCAAGTACCATTCCGCTCCAGTACTGATCTGCCTTTCTTCCTGTTCTGTCTTATTTTGTTTACTTCGTAGTGTTTTTTGCCATGTTCGCGAGATTTGTGCACTAATATCTTCCACTCCCTCGTCCACTGAAAAACGTTGAAGAGGACTCTGCTGCTGTTGTTTCCGTTTCTGAGATTCCGTCTCCCTTTCCGTTTCTACCTTGCATACCTTAACATTCTGTTCACTCCGTGTCTAGGCATGTCCTTCCATGACTTACTGTGTTATCTCCGTTATGCTCGTATTCGCTTCCTGACACATTTATGTGGAGTACACTTCTACCCATCAACGCCTGCAACATCACTTCCAGTAACTTGCTGCGCCCCTGTTGTTGATGTGTCGTACTCTTAGTGCTGATGTCTAATACCTCTGTTAAGCCTCTTCTTTCCTGCGGGATGATGGTGCTCATTGTTTCATTTGTATTGCACTACGTATCGATAACTACTGCTGTTTGCACTCAGTAGCTCACACCCCCAGTAGCCGATGCCCACTGCACTTTGGCTACAAGTCTAGACATTATTCTTAGCTTTCTGCTTATTCGTTTCTCCTTTTTCGAACAACAGGATCTTACCAGAAAAAGTTTCGATCTGCTTAGTCAACATCATAGACTCTTTGATATCTACAAATGCATTTCGACGCACACTTTAAGTACTTGGCACACACTATGTATTAAGAATATTATAAGTAGCACACATCTGCTGCACATACGCACTGTCAGCTTCTGGTGACAGGATACTATTTCAGACTCAGTAGCTGACACCTTATATCAGGTTTTGTCACACGCTGTTTGAGTTCGGACGGCAATTTGTTTGCAATTTTCAGTTATCAATGCCATACCTACTTAGCATATTAATTTGTTTGGTGTTTCCAACTGTAACTTGAAATGTAGAACGAAAATTAAAAGAGGATTCTCAAGTACAAAGAAGACAGACTGAAAATCCCGCTTCAGTTGTAAGGTTCTTTTATATTATTCAGTCCTTAGATAGCGACCCGGTTCCGGCTATTACATGCCCATCATCAGTCTGATACTAAAAATAAAGAAGAGACCAATGCTGACAATTTTTCCAAGCGGTAGTACTCATGAGAAAACAAAAAATAAGGCTTATGCAACACTTTTAGAAAACAGTAGTTGGGGCTGGGTGCGGTAAAACCTAAGTCGATGCCAAACCAGCAGCAGGAAGATCAAAGGAGGACAGCCTGAGTGAAGAATAACAGAATTAACACCAGGGAACTCACATTTTGTTCTGCGACTCGGAGCACGTTAATGGTAAATATAGGACTCGGTGCACCACCAGCATGAGCAGAGCTCGGATAGCGAGCACGACGGAGGAAGCAAACTGGTAAACGAGGTTGGCAGAAGTACTGCAATCTGTTGACGGGAAGAATAACGAGGGACCAACAAGCCCAACCGTTCACAAGTTGAATTATTGATTTACATTCAAAGAGGAAAAAACTTACATAAAATTTGCCTGAAAAGAGTTAAGAGTGCACTATGAGTGGTACAGTAACATACTGAAACAGGGGCCGTACAGATCACTGGGAGAATACGTAACTGCAAACCGACAGCTTAAAGCTTATGCATGCACCGTAAGAGACAATAAATATTATTCTTTTCCATGAGAGTCAATCAGATGTCAAGTTAATGTGGACGAGTGAGGTAACGTGGAATAATAAGCCAAAGTTGTGAGCTTAGTGAACGCACACAAATGCCTCTCCTTGCTATTAAGCAAAACGGAAGGCAGCGTAATCTTCAAGTCCTCATTGTCGAAAACACCTATGCTATTTAATAGCTAGAAGGAAAAGCTGTAAACGAACACATTGAAAATAGGAGCAATACAGCTAGGTAACAAAACTGCTAACCAAAAGCCATCGACTCAGCAAGGCTTACGTAAGACAACTAAATAAAAACGTGAGACAGATAAATTTTGCATCTTGAATGGCAGGAAAATTTTAATTCAGTGAGGGTGCAGATAATGACGCACAATAACACGCCATAATCATAGGCTAAAAAACTAAAAATATTCAAACTTCTATAAAAAGAGTATATCTTGCATCTATGCAACAGAGAAACTGGGTGGATCTTGAAGTCCTCACTGTGGGAAATGCGCATATGCCAATTAGTAGCTAACCCTAATAAAGAGCCATCAAGGCAATGGCGAAAATACACAGATAAAAAGCTACATGTGTATGGTACAATAATCAGAAACCAGAAGAAGGGAATGAGAGTGGACGCTGCTTCAAAAAAGAAGGGCTGCGTGCTTAATAATATGATTCAAACTTTGAAAGCTGTATAAAATGGGATGCCTATAGGAGATGCTAGTAATGATTTCTAAGATCTCATCATAACTGCGTTGTATAAAACTTAGGAAAATATCCAGTTTAACAGTTTAACGGCAGATGGCAGCCTTCTGTGCATAGGGTGAAGAATCTGAAGACTAGAAAGAGTTGATTCATTATCAGTAAAAACTCAGCTAATAGCATGTTGCATAGTTGAAGTTGGATACACCGTGGAAAGATGGAAAAACTTGCAATTATTGGATAGAATTGTTTTTGGAAAGACGTGCAGATATTACACGAAGAGTGGCTTGGACACTGACTCCATTACGACGCAGTGTTACTGATAGAACACTAAGGAAGGGGTGTGTGTCATACGCTGTGATGGAGAAGAAGAAGAAGAAGAAGAAGAAGAAGGAGGAGGAGGAGGAGGAGGTGGAGAAGACACAGTAAGACAAAGAAGGCAAAGACGTTAATGACAAAGACAACAATGTACTCCTAAATAAGAAAGCAGAAATTTGAGAAATTGGAACCAAAGAATAATTACAGTTAAGAAGATGACATTCGCAAATGAAAGGCAATCTCCAACAAATTACCATCAGAAATCGACTATGTGCACTGAAACAACACGAATGAATTAGTAGACGGATTAATTTTCTTGCTTTCTTTGGAAGCGGTAGTACTTCACATGGTAATGAAATATTGGCTACTGAAGATGAACTGTGACAAGAATCGATCATTGCTTGAAGTTTATAATGGCTGCATAATACAAAGTCGAAGCATTATTAGCAAAAGATGACAAAAGATTTGTGCTTCTACGTAAAGTTAATACTCAGGCATGAGGAGTACTATGTTGTTTTTTATTATCTGCAGAAGTTGACCAAGGTTTTGCACTGCAGGAGGAAGTTAAGACCCTTGGTATTACTGGTGACTTCAAAAGAAAATTATATGATCAAAAGTATCCGGACACGCCCAGAACATGCGTTTTTCATATTAGGTGCATTGTGCTGCCACCTACTGCCAGGTACTCCATATCAGCGACCTCAGTAGTCATTAGACATCGTGAGAGAGCAGAATGTGGCGCACCGCGGAATTCACGGACTTCGAACGTGGTCAGGTGATTGGGTGTCACTTGTGTCATACGTCTGTAAGCGAGATTCCCGCACTCCTAAACATCTCTAGGCCCACTGTTCCCGATGAGGTAGTGAAGTGGAAACGTGAAGGGACACGTACAGTAAAAAACCGTACAGGTCGACCTCGTCTGTTGACTGACAGAAACCGCTGACAGTTGAAAGGGGTCGTAAGGTGTAATAGGCTGACATTTATCCAGACCATCACACAGAAATTCCAAACGGCATCAGGATCTACTGCAAGTACTATGACAGTTGGGCGGGACGTGAGAAAACTTGGATTTCATGGTCGAGCGGCTGTTCATAAGCCACACATCACAGCGGCAAATGCCAAACGACGCCTTGCTTGGTGTAAGGAGCACAAACATTGGACGACTGAACAGTGGAAAAACGTTGTGAGGAGTGACGAATCACGGAACACAATGTGGCGATCCGATGGCAGGGTGTGGGTATGGCGAGTGCCCGGCGAACGCCATCTGCCAGTGTGTGTAGTGCCAACATGTAAGGTGTCAGGCAAATCCAACACCTTCCATGAAAACCCTGACATGATAAGCAAATCCCGTAGTATGTCACATAGCTCCGAATAAATCGTGATATTAAATTAACCAAAGTAATACGAGTAACGAGTGAGCAAATGGAATACCACAGACTAACACAAGAATGCCTAAATGCATGTCATACCTTCGCACCGTGAGACAGACGCAGTTCCGATGGGAGAAACGAGAACAGAAGCCAAGAGCAGAACCGCGTTAAGCTAGAAGGCCCTACGATAAGGGACGGACTGGACACCCACGTCGCCAGCTAACCACTAGGACCACCCCCAGCTGCAAGTTTTAGCGTGAGACTTTTTCGCGTCTCTGTTACGTTGCAAACTTTAAAAACATTGCCCCACCTCGAAAAGTATAATGTTTCTCATTGGATGGACAGAATTTTTGTAGGCGGAGCTTAAGGCTAACATTGAGACCCTGATTGGTCAGATGAAAACACAGCCAGATAGTTTTTTCTTAAACCAACTTCGGTAAATTGTAGTAAGGAGAAGTTAGGACGAGAGTTGCTTCCGAGACGGCGAGGTGAGCGGAGCTGTGCTGCCCGCTGCCCCCTGACGAACACCGACAAGGTAATGAACGCACGCGATGCCGCATAACAGCGCATAAAGCTTCACTCAGAACTGCAGAAGTCTCATCTGTTACACCCCCTTCTGGTCGATCGTCAATTAAAGCTCACGGTGTTCACATTTGCCACTTGAAGTAAAAATCTGAAACGCGATGATTTTTCTGTTACATAGTTATTGGGAAGCCACATCAGCCACTGTAATTTACGACAAGTCAGATAAGAAATTAAAGATAATTGAGGGTCACTGTAGACCATTTTCATAGTTTTCTCTCTTGTGAAACTTAATTTAAACCTAGATTATAGATGTTATATGGCATAGGTCATCCTTCGATCCATTCTAGAAAATGGAAACCCATTCAGGGAATATTCGTTCACATTTTTGTTGAACGCAGTTGGTTTTTGCCATCCTGTATTAAAACGTTTCCTTTTATCAATAGTGCAATTTATAAACAATGTTTTGTGAGTAGAATAAAATTTCCAATGGTAAATTTTTTCGACGTTATTTTACCAGCTAACTAAAAATAGGAAAGCCTTGAACCCCTTCCACTAAATTTAGTTATTATTAAGATTCTTTTACAGGGAGTGCAGTGGAGGTGACGCTGAAATCATTAAGTATTTGGTTATATCATCGCTAGTCTCACTGAACTCTTCTGAACTCTACATGTCATGTGTGGTCCAGCGTCTCCTTACCAGCAACAGGTCCCAGGTTCAAACTAGTCAGTTCCCTAAAAAACACTCTCAGAGCATCGTTGCGCGAAAGTGGTAGGGAGACACGATATAGAACAGACAGACACCACGCAGAATGTTAGAAACAGCAAAATTCGGAGGCAATGGTGTTTTTCATGGAAGGGGCTTGCACCCCTTTTTGTTTTGCGAGACACGATCACAGCACAGGCCTACATTGATGTTTTAAGCACCGTCTTTCTTCCAACATTTGAAGAGCAATTCGGGAATGGCGATTGCATCTTTGAGCACGATCGAGCACCTGTTCATAATGCACGGGCTGTGGCGGAGTGGTTACACGACAATAACATCCCTGTAATGGACTGGAGTTCACAGAGTCCTGACCTCAATCCTATAGAACACCTTTGGGGTATTTTGGAACGCCGGCGTCGTGCCAGGCCTCACCGACCGACATCGATACCTCTCCTCAGTGCAGCACTCCGTGAAGAATGGGGGCCATTCCCCAAGAAACCTTCCAGCACCTGTTTGGACGTATCCGTGCTAGGATGGAAGCTGTCATCAAGGCTAAGGGTGAGCCAACACCATACTGAATTCCAGCATTACCAATAGAGGGGGCTTCGAACTTGTGAGTCATTTTCAGCCAGGTGTCCGGATACTTTTGATCACATAGTGTATAGCTACCCTCATTTATTATTTATGCTGGCTTGTATCACTACCATTCTCTATGCTGCTTCATGGAAGTGATAGGTATTTCACTCTCTGTGACAGCAGAAGTTAACAATATTTTGAAATGCATAAAGAAGCTCGTACCCTAGATATGGTACCTATTATGTTTGACTAATATTGAAACTGCATAGTTGGAAGCGTACCAATCTTGCTTGTATATTATATTACGTATAATTAGTTTTCAGAGTGCCATTTCGTTCAAGATCTGGAGTGCTTGAAAAATTAGTAATGAATTTACTCGTTTAAGTCGAATCCTTGCTAAGTTGCTGATTGAACCAAGACTGTTTAAGATGATAATAGTGAGGGGAAACATATTTCAACAGTGACCTTCACAGAAGATGTCAAGAATGTCCTGTCTATTATTCTAGAAGCAGAATTAGTCTTTTTGTAGATGACACTAGTATCGTGATCATTCGAAGCACAGATAAAAAACATAAGAAATGGTAAAAAGTTTCTTAAAAGTGCCATTGATTAGTTTATTGTGAATGGTCTCATCCTCAATTTTTTAAGGACATCACATATTCGGTTCAGCGCATGTAGGGGTGTTACACGAATGATAAGTATAAAGCATGAAGAAGAAATAATAGAAAGTGGGGAAAGCAAAAAAAATTTTTTTGGCCATATCGATAAGAATTTAAACTGGAAGAAGCACATTTTACAGCTTCTAAAGCAATTTAGTTCAGCCTGATTTTCACTTAGAAGCATCACAAATCTCAAGAGAGACAAATCAGTATGTTAACATATTTTGCATATTTTCATTCAATAATGTGATGCGGAATAGTATTATGTTTAGCTTATCTTTAAGAAAGGAAGTCCTCATTCCACAAGATGTGCTGTAATAAAAACATGTGGTGGACACCGACGATCGTATTTTAGACATCCATTTAAGGTACTGGGCATTCTGACTACCGCTTCACAGTGTATTTATTCCCTCATAACGTTTACTGTAAATAATCCACTGCAGTTCAAAGGGAAGAATAGTTCATGTAACTACGATACCGCCGGCCGCAGTGGCAGAGCGGTTCTAGGCGTTTCAGACCGGAACCGCGCTGCTGCTACGGTCGCAGGTTCGAATCCTGCCTCGGGTATGGATGTCTGTGATGTCCTTAGCTTAGGTACGTTTAAGTAGTTCTACGTCTAGGGGACTGATGACCTAAGATGTTAAGTCCCATAGTGCCGAGAGCCATTTTTGAACTACAATACCAGAAGAAAATGACATTCATTACTCCACATTAAGGTTTTCCTTAGCACAAAAAGGGATGCACAGTGCGCATCTAAAGTTTTCGATAATTTCTACATCTGCATCTACATTTATACTCCACAAGCCACCCACTGGTGTGTGGCGGAGGGCACTTTACGTGCCACTGTCATTACCTCCCTTTCCTGTTCCAGTCGCGTATGGTTCGCGGGATGAACGACTGCCGGAAAGCCTCCGTGCGTGCTCGAATCTCTCTAATTTTACATTCGTGATCTCTTCGGGAGGTATAAGTAGAGGGAAGCAACATATTCGATACCTCAACCAGAAACGCACCCTCTCGAAACCTGGACAGCAAGCTTCACAGCGATGCAGAGCGCTCTCTTGCAGAGTCTGCCACTTGAGTTTGCTAAACATCTCCGTAACGCTATCACGCTTACCAAATAACCCTGTGACGAAACGCCAGTGATATAAAATGTCTGATAGAAAAGTAAAATTAGAAAACAAACTGAAAATGTTTCTTGTTGAGTACTCCTATTCAGTAGAAGAATTTGTATTGCTATAATGTCTAAAGGCAATGGGTAGAAATTACTGACATACATACATTTAAAAAAAGGAAAGAACATATAAATGTTCAGCACGCAGCCATATTTACAAATTAACTAGCGATGTGAATGTAAAATGACTCTTTCCACACGATTGCGACTTATCGCGCAAATGATGCATGGAACATGAGACTATCTTACAGCGGGCACTTAAGGACGACGGGTACGATGCTTTGTCCAGAGACAGAGCTTTCGAAGAAAACATTAATTACGCTAATAATAATGACGAAGAACTGTTTTTGTCCTCTGGTGGACTACCATTCAGCTCTAGAGTTACTGACAGTGTCATCAGATTTCTATAGAAGAACAAAACACAAGACATTTACCGATGCGAAAAGAACGCATCTGATTACCTCCACACTGCGGGAGTCTGTGATATGTTGTGTGACTGTGACAATGTGTATACAGGCATGACGGGGAAGATGTAGCAGAACACCTCACGCTGGTGAACCGAAGAGCAATATCGGCCGTAGCGGGACATTAGACTGCCACGTATACTCTGATTTCAATAACGTATGTGTGCTGGCGACGATTTACATAAGGAAAGACTGAAAAGCGGTTGAGGTAACCAAGAAATCATGTAACCTCAATATACACTCCTGGAAATGGAAAAAAGAACACATTGACACCGGTGTGTCAGACCCACCATACTTGCTCCGGACACTGCGAGAGGGCTGTACAAGCAATGATCACACGCACGGCAGAGCGGACACACCAGGAACCGCGGTGTTGGCCGTCGAATGGCGCTAGCTGCGCAGCATTTGTGCACCGCCGCCGTCAGTGTCAGCCAGTTTGCCGTGGCATACGGAGCTCCATCGCAGTCTTTAACACTGGTAGCATGCCGCGACAGCGTGGACGTGAACCGTATGTGCAGTTGACGGACTTTGAGCGAGGGCGTATAGTGGGCATGCTGGAGGCCGGGTGAACGTACCGCCGAATTGCTCAACACGTGGGGCGTGAGGTCTCCACAGTACATCGATGTTGTCGCCAGTGGTCGGCGGAAGGTGCACGTGCCCGTCGACCTGGGACCGGACCGCAGCGACGCACGGATGCACGCCAAGACCGTAGGATCCTACGCAGTGCCGTAGGGGACCGCACCGCCACTTCCCAGCAAATTAGGGACACTGTTGCTCCTGGGGTATCGGCGAGGACCATTCGCAACCGTCTCCATGAAGCTGGGCTACGGTCCCGCACACCGTTAGGCCGTCTTCCGCTCACGCCCCAACATCGTGCAGCCCGCCTCCAGTGGTGTCGCGACAGGCGTGAATGGAGGGACGAATGGAGACGTGTCGTCTTCAGCGATGAGAGTCGCTTCTGCCTTGGTGCCAATGATGGTCGTATGCGTGTTTGGCGCCGTGCAGGTGAGCGCCACAATCAGGACTGCATACGACCGAGGCACACAGGGCCAACACCCGGCATCATGGTGTGGGGAGCGATCTCCTACACTGGCCGTACACCACTGGTGAGCGTCGAGGGGACACTGAATAGTGCACGGTACATCCAAACCGTCATCGAACCCATCGTTCTACCATTCCTAGACCGGCAAGGGAACTTGCTGTTCCAACAGGACAATGCACGTCCGCATGTATCCCGTGCCACCCAACGTGCTCTAGAAGGTGTAAGTCAACTACCCTGGCCAGCAAGATCTCCGGATCTGTCCCCCATTGAGCATGTTTGGGACTGGATGAAGCGTCGTCTCACGCGGTCTGCACGTCCAGCACGAACGCTGGTCCAACTGAGGCGCCAGGTGGAAATGGCATGGCAAGCCGTTCCACAGGACTACATCCAGCATCTCTACGATCGTCTCCATGGGAGAATAGCAGCCTGCATTGCTGCGAAAGGTGGATATACACTGTACTAGTGCCGACATTGTGCATGCTCTGTTGCCTGTGTCTATGTGCCTGTGGTTCTGTCAGTGTGATCATGTGATGTATCTGACCCCAGGAATGTGTCAATAAAGTTTCCCCTTCCTGGGACAATTAATTCACGGTGTTCTTATTTCAATTTCCAGGAGTGTAAAAGACCTCTGCACGCTTCCAGCTTCGTGGCTTCCCATCGTCAGACAAGTGAGGACACAATCGCGGCGCGCGAGGAGCACATGCAACGACCAAGAAACCACACCTACGGAGAATAATGCTTTAGGTTAACATTCTCTCCCTCGCCCTGCCCGTTTCGCTTCTATCCAGTGACGATGGCCCACCAACAGCATCAGTATATAATTTTAATCAAAAGCTCTTCTTCAGCATAAGCATGGGAAAACTCCCTTTTAGAAGAGAAAGCGACATTGGTCTTCTACTCTACACTGAGGTGTTCGTCGAAACGTGGAGGTAACGTTGGTGAAATTTCATGTTCTATTGAAGATGGAGATGTAAAAAGGATACTAAACACACGATTACATTAAACTCATGTTAAGCGTAAAATACAGCAAAACTTTAAGAAGATGCAGATAGGCGAAGTCTACAACAAAGTTTCCCTGCATCAAGATAACGGCTGATGAAATTGGTGTAACTGCTTATGTAGGCAGTGAATCTGCAAATCTGCACTGAAGACGAGATAAGATAGGTGTTCTTATTTTTTTAAACTAATGAATACCGGCAAGACCGTCGAACAAACATCGCAAGAGGCATAACATTACTGACAGAATTTGGAGCTAAGAACAGAACGAGAAGTTTGCAAGCACTATATTGGATTTCGGCAGATATTCAGATCCTAAATGACCAGATAGACAGAGATATCACAAAAGGCCATAATACGTAAGGGAGCTAATACCGCCTGCAATCTATTTCCAAATGTTGTTGAGAAAAATTAATGTAACAGCAGTGCGATTCGTAAATAAAAAGAATGGATAAGAATAAATGCTGTACTTGAAAAATTTACTCTGTTAACCAGTCAGGATCATTAAATCAACGAGTTATTTGTAAAGAGCAGGCCACAGAATGACGGAATATTCAACAACTATGAGGGAAAATTTCAGAATAATGACGTTTTGTAAGAACGCCAGCGAAATAGTGTGAAGGAAGAGGTAGAGAACACCAATTGGAATTTTTCATATCTATCAAGAATACACATTTCGATCGACGAAACAAGTTGTAATCAATCAACTTCCTTTCATTTTGTACAGATCTAAGTAAATGAAAGAGAGTCGCCAGAGAAATGGCGTGAAAATGTGCACCTTTCCACACAAAAGTTTCTCCCAACAAACAATTTATGATGGAATTTGATACTACTTCGCAGACATCTTCAAGAATAGGCGAACGGTCCTAACTACCTTCGAACTACCTTTCACGGCTACTAGTATGCTGAACTAGTTAAGATAGTTTTCACAACTTTTAATACGTTATAAATGGTTCGATAAAACTAGAATATGTTCTACTGTAACTGAGTAACGTAACCAAACTGAATGCTCCCAATCAGTGTCCAAAACCTATAGGAGAAGTTCAACCTAGAGTCGTAAATGATAAATATACCGCAGGCACTGTGGCCGTGTGGTTCTAGACGCTGCAGTCCGGAACCGCGTGACTGCTACGGTCGCAGGTTCGAATCCTGCTTCGGGCATGGATGTGTGTGATGTCCTTAGGTCAGTTAGGTTTAAGTAGTTCTAAGTTTTAGAGGACTCATGACCTAAGATGTTAAGTCCCATAGTGCTCAGAGCCATTTGAACCATTTGATAAATATACCAGTACCCAGCGGGGCCACAATTGAGCACTCTAACCTAGGTTTCTGTCAAAGAGCCACGTCATTATAGTCTGATTCGACTTAAACACAAGTCGCTTCAGTGCTAAGTGCATATACATGAAGAATCAGCCGGTGACTAGATTTCCTCCCACTTTGGTCTCATATGAATAAGGTAACACACACCCACAGGCACTATCATAATGTAACAAATATGTACAAATAAGTATTAGAATGGCTGTAGAAACTAATTATTTTTGAAACCATCTTTGCGGATTGTTGTTGTTGTTGTTGTTGTCGTCTTCAGTCCTGAGACAGGTTTGATGCAGCTCTCCATGATACTCTATCCTGAGAGAGCTTCTTCATCTCCCAGTACTTACTGTAACCTACATCCTTCTGAATCTGCTTAGTCTATTCATCTCTTGGTCTCCCTCTACGATTTTTACCCTCCACGCTGCCCTCCAATGCTAAATTTGTGGTCGCTTGATGCCTCAGAACATGTCCTACCAACCGGTCCCTTCTTCTTGTCAAGTTGTGCCACAAACTCCTCTTCTACACAATTCTATTCAACACCTCTTCATTAGTTATGTGATCTACCCATCTAATCTTCTGCATTCTTCTGTAGCACCACATTTCGAAAGCTTCTATTCTCTTCATGTCCAAACTATTTATCGTCCATGTTTCACTTCCATACATGGCTACACTCCATACAAATACTTTCAGAAACGACTATACTCGATGTTAACAAATTTATCTTCTTCAGAAACGATTTCCATGCCATTGCCAGCCTATTTTATATCCTCCCTACTTCGACCATCATCAGTTATTTTGATCCCCAAATAGCAAAACTCCTTTACTACATTAGGTGTCTCATTTCCTAATCTAATTCCCTCAGCATCACCTGACTTAATTCGACTACATTCCATGATCCTGTTTTTGCTTTTGTTGATGTTCATCTTATATCCTCCTTTCAAGAAACTGTCCATTCCGTTCAACTGCTCTTCCAAGTCCTTTGCTGTCTCTGACAGAATTACAACGTCATCAGCGAACCTCAACGTTTCTATTTCTTCTCCATGGACTTTAATACCTACTCCGAATTTTTCTTTTGTTTCCTTTACTCCTTGCTCAATATACAAATTGAGTAACATAGGGGATAGGCTACAACCCTGTCTCATTCCCTTCCCAACCGATGCTTCCCTTTCATGCCCTCGACTCTTCTAACTGCCATCTGGTTTCTGTTCAAATTGTAAATAGCTTTCCGCCCCCTGTATTTTACCCCTGCCACCTTTAGAATTTGAAAGAGAGTATTCCACTCAACATTGTCAAAAGCTTTCTCTAAGTCTACAAATGCTAGAAATGTAGGTTTCCCCTTCCTTAATCTATTTTCCAAGACAAGTCGTAGGGTCAGTATTGCCTCACGTGTTCCAACATTTCTACGGAATCCTAACTGATCTTCGCCGAGGTCGGCTTCTACCAGATTTTCCATTCGTCTGTAAACAATTCGCGTTAGTATTTTGCAGCTGTGACTTATTAAACTGATAGTTCGGTAATTTTCACATCTGTCAACACCTGCTTTCTTTGGGATTGGAATTATTATATTCTTCTTGAAGTCTGAGGGTATTTCGCCTGTCACATACATATTGCTCACCAGATGGTAGAGTTTTGTCAGGACTGGCTCTCCCAAGGCCGTCAGTTGTTCTAATGGAATGTTGTCTACTCCCAGTGTCTTGTTTCGACTCAGGTCTTTCAGTGCTCTGTCGAGCTCTTCACGCAGTATCATGTCTCCCATTTCATCTTCATCTACATCCTCTTCCATTTCCATAATATTGCCCTCAAGTACATCACCCTTGTAGAGAACCTCAATATACTCCTTCCACCTTTCTGCTTTCCCTTCTTTCCTTAGAATTGGGTTTCCATCTGAGCTCTTGATATACAAGCGGATCTCTTTTCTCCAAAGGTCTCTTTAATTTTTCTATAGGCAGTATCTATCTAACCCCTAGTGAGATAAGCCTCTACATCATTACATGTGTCCTCTAGCCATGCCTGCTTAGCCATTTTGCACTTCCTGTCGATCTCATTTTTAAGACGTTTGTATTCCTTTTTGCCTGCTTCATTTACTGCATTTTTATATTTTCTCCTTTCATCAATTAAATTCAATATTTCTTCTGTTACCCAAGGATTTCTACTACCCCTCGTCTTTTTACCTACTTGATCCTCTGCTGCATTCACTACTTCATCCGTCAAAGCTACCCATTCTTCTTCTACTGCATTTCTTTCCCCCATTCCTGTCAATTGTTCCCTTATGCTGTCCCTGAAACACTGTACAACCTCTGGTTCAGTCAGTTTATCCAGGTCCCATCTCCTTAAATTCCCAAATTTTTCCAGTTTCTGCAGTTTTAATCTACAGTTAATAACCAATAGATTGTGGTCAGAGTCCACATCTGCCCCTGGAAATGTCTTACAGTTTAAAACCTGGTTCCTAAATCTCTGTCTTACCATTATATAATCTATCGGATACCTTCTAGTATCTCCAGGATTCTTCTATGTATACAACCTTCTTTTCTGATTCTTGACCCAAGTGTTAGCTATGATTAAGATGCTCTGTGAAAAATTCCACCAGACGGCTTCCTCTTTCATTCCCCCAATTCATATTCACCTACTACATTTCCTTCTCTCCCTTTTCCTACTCTCGAATTCCAGTCACCCATGACTATTAAATTTTCGTCTCCCTTCACTACCTGAATAATTTCTTTTATCTCATCATACATTTCATCAATTTCTTCATCATCTGCAGAGCTAGTTGGCATATAAACTTGTACTACTGTGGTAGGCATGGGCTTCGTGTCTATCTTGGCCGCAGTATTGCGTTCACTATCCCATTGGTAGTAGCTTACCCACACTCCTATTTTTTTATTCATTATTAAACCTACTCCTGCATTACCCCTTGCAACCGAACCGCCGAATCTTTCCATCAGTAAATGGTGTATGTTCTCAACTGACTCTGTTGTTTTAACCCCCTGCACTGACGGAATGACTCGCTTCCTAATTCCGTATGTATAAAACCAATACGGACTTGTAGCTGTCACGCCTTTGCGCTTACTGCTACGTATTTTAACCGTAAATAGCTCAGTCCTAATGGTAAGAGGTAGTAGTGAATTCACGTTGTTAATTTTTGAATACAGCACAGCTGCCACAAGCTCAGCTCACTTCTACTCCACTCCTACCCTCGCCATTGCACCACATTAACTAGGTGCTACACGGACCTTGCTAAACTCGCTTGCGTATACATCTTTGACCGTTACTCGCCAGTATTTACCTAAGGATTAGTACACTCCTAACCGGACTATTTCCCAAAGAGCTGTGATGATTGAACAGTTTCGATCCACGGCCTACAGTGCCCTACAGTTCACACGGTAACACTGCCTACCTGACCCACTTAACTTGGTAGTGAGCTTATGTATCCAATCACCACTGATAGCAGCAGTGGATAATCCTATCAGCACGACGAGAGCAGCAGACTTACCGTCGAATCCTCCTGAAAATACTTATAACTATGGTCGCCAGCTCTGAAGGAGCAAAACAATACATCAATTTTTGGCTCGTTTCAAAGTGAAACGGCTTGAGTTGAATTTAAACTTAATTCTGAATATTACTATTTCTGATCTTTCTAGGTGATTCTACAAAGCAAATACTCTCTCAATTTCTGTGAGTTGGCTTGGTAATTACTACCAAGACAATTTATGCAACTTGGGTTAACAAAATTCTATCCTTCAACTTATTTAATGATTTTGGATAATACTCTTTGGACAATTGATGTAGAATTAGTTAAGTGACTTTACTTGAAAGGTTACTCTGAAAAATTTAAGTAACTATAAATAGGCGACTCATTCTGGTGTGACCATTGCTCTTTTCAACATTCTTATACGCTAAAGTATTCTACAACCAAAAGAATTGTAAATGAAAGAGGCGATGGTGTCCTCAGTCTGATTTCACTATTCTATGTTTGAGGTTGCTACACTTTACAATGAACAACATGCGTCGTATTTTTACTCATTACTATATTCTGTACTCTGCACTTTCATAAAAGAAAACTGGTATTCTCCTTTTACATGTATACAAAGTTCGACTTAACAATTGCAAGCAGTCTTACCTTGGGTAGACGTGTCGGTGCTGGTGGTGAGATGCATGTGGCTAACGCAGCTCTTCACGCCTCATGCCCTTAATGGCGGCTGGAACTACGAGCTGTAGCACTCGTATTAGCTACTGCACGTCCGCCATAAAATCTGGGCGCAGGAACTCTTACAATCAGCCCCAGTGGCATAGAGACGGCTTCGACAACCATTCGTCGCGTTCTACTCCACAAACGGCGACGATATTCGCCTCTTCGCTGTTGCACAATCACTTTTGCGTGAGCACAGTTACGCACGTCCGATCACGTCAACACTCCCCAGGCCAATCCATTGTTCAGTCCTTGTGTCTCCAGCTACCCCTAGCTACGCTCGTATCACCAAGAGTGGGGGCGTTCCCCTACCACCTTTTTACCGAAATCATTTAGTATTTAAGAATATTTATATTTATTACCCTGGAGTTCATACCAGTCATAATGATTTACTACTAGCGCTTTACAACATTAAATTACACAGTAATAACTTATGATTACCAAGAAAATGAATACATTTGACTCCGAGAGCTTAGTTCATTGTCTGACAGGTAACGCTAATTCCCAGTTTCGCCAATAGATGGCATCAGGGTGCACTCCCTGGCAGTCTCACACCAGCGCGCCCGTGTCCGACGCGCGGGCTCCAAATTACTGTCAGCCCACCATCATTTCAGTTCCGTTACACATGCCCCTCTTCTTATTGAAGTATCTAACAGTGATAATTCAATAAGAAGTCTCTCCTATAATGAATCTGAAATGTTCGTTAAGGTTTTTACTAAGGGCTTTTCCCTTTCTTACTGATACACCTCGATACTTGTATTACATATTTAAAATTAAACACCAATTCTTTCTCTCTTTCCTGCTAAACATTACATAAATGATTTACATATATTCTTTCCAATTTACTTATTTCTACACACAGTACACTTTAAACATCTTTTTTACAAAAATTTTAAATACACTTCTTTTATCTCAGGCAAGTAATACACATGTTATGTGCCTATTACTTTATAGCCCGTCCTTTTCACTTTACCTCCTCACTTTTCTACCTCTTCCACAACACTTATTTATACATCTATTAAGGCTTTCTTAGAAGCTCAGTCTTTCCCAGTCTGTTTAGTCTCTACTTAAACTAGAAGTTTCATTAGAATATTGCAACATATTTTAGTGAACATTTATCTTTCACATAGAACAAAAGAAACAAAACTATTTACATATTGGTTTACTTTAATATTTATCTATATATTTATTTTCAATCTGGTAGAATTCGTGGTTCATACCTTTTGAGATCCACTATGTTTCTTACTCCCAGGCGTTTGCCTGTTAATGGGTACTCTAAATGATAAGCATTCACATTGGGTGTGGACACTATTTTAAATGGTCCATTATATATATATATATTTAAATTTGCTGATCTCGTTATTAATTTCACTTGACTTTTCATATGTTTTTACAAGAACGAGATCACCTATTTTGAATTTAGGATTCCTTACTTTTTCGTCGTGACGACGAATTCTCGCATCTGCTTGTTTCCTCATCTTGTCTTTTACTAAGTTCTTTTTACTATCATAATCTAATTCAACTCTATCTGGAAATTCTAGTAGGTCTTCTACTAGACTTTTACTTCTTGTCTTTTTCAGGATTTCTTCTGGAGTAAATCCAGTGCTCTCGTTTGTTAATGAATTCATGATTTCTTCGAATTCACTCACATACATGCCCCACTTCTTGTGGTTACTATGGCAGTACGTCCTAAATAACCGACCTATCTCACGCATATATCTTTCTTCCGGATTGCTTGATGGGTGATAAGCTGAGATATGTACCACTTCTACGTCTTTCTCAGTTATCCCATCCTTCCACATTTTTGAGCAAAACTGAACACCATTATCTGATAGTATTCTCTTTGGCTTCCCTACTTTCACAAAATAATCACACACCATTTTATCATACACAGCTCTGGCAGTAGCTTTCCTCAAGGGATATAGCTTTATATACTTTGAGAAAAGTTCAACTGCTACAAATATGTACACAAAACCCCCCATGGTTTTCGGTAATGGTCCAAAGATATCTACTGCTACTATTTCTAATACTTCATCAGGTTTTATTGCTTGCATGGGCCCTTGATTAGTTACATTTGTTACTTTCGCCTTTTGGCATAGATCACAAGATCTTATCCTCTGTGCTACCCTTCGTGCCATGTTGTTAAAGGTAATGCATTCATCTAACTTATCGGTACACTTCCGTGCACCACAATGGCCATATGCCAAGTGAACATAATCTATCAGCACTTCAGTATGTTGTTCCGGCCAACATACTCTCCCCTGGATTATTTAATCTTTGAAGATACAGTACACCTTTATGTATTTTATATGAAGCCCTTATGTTAGTTGCGTCCGGATTGTCAAACAAGACCTTTACCGACTTGAGTGCATCATCATCACTTTGATATCTTCGCATATTCCGACATATTTCCCTAATTTTTTCTCTTCCTTCCGCTTTTTTGAAGTAATTCACCTCAAAAAGATCTTCCCTATTCTTTACACTTTCTAGTGTCTCACATACTTCCGGTAATCTCGACAAAGCATCCGGTACTGCATGTTCTTTCCCTTTAACATACTTGATCTCTATATCAAATTGTTGTAAAAACAGTGCCCATCTGGTCAACCTGTTATGTAACAATCTGCAGTCCTTCAAAAATATTAAAGCTTTGTGGTCTGTATGGACCACAGTCTTATGTCCCCATAAGAAAAGTTAAAATTTCCTAAAACCCCATACTACAGCTAAAGCCTCCTTCTCTGAAACTGTATAGTTTCTTTCGTACTTAGACATGGTTCTACTCGCAAATGCTATTTGTCTATGAGTTTTTTCCCCATCTATCATTACCTCCTGAAATATGGATACTCCCAATCCATAATCTGAACTATCTGTTGCCATGTGGAATGGTTCACACAGGTCAGGGTGCCATAACTTTATGTTTTTAGCCAAATTGTCTTTTAGCCGGTTGAATGCTGTTTCACATTCCTCAGTCCATATATACACACTGTTCTTCTTAAGTAGCTTGTTCAGATGTGGGCTATTGAACACCTGATCATCCACATACTTACGATAAAAGGAACAAAGTCCTATAAACGACTTTAGTTGTTTTTTATTCTTGGGAGCCGGACAATTTCTTATTGCTTTTACTTTATCGGGATCCTTTTCAATTCCCTCTGGTGTTACTATATGACCTAAAAACTTTATTTCTTTCTTCACAAACTCGCATTTTTTCAGGTTCAGGGTCATTCCTCCTTTAATTAAAGCTTTGAACACCCTGCCGCATAACTCCATGTGACCTTCCCATGTCCTTGTAGCAATTAACAGATCATCTACATAAACCGTGATTAGCGAACTAAGTTCACTCCCTAAAATTTTGTCTAAAGCCCGAATGAACACTGAAACGGAAGTATTTAGGCCAAATGGTACCACTGTGTAATGGTAGCATTTGCCATTGAATAAAAATGCCGTGTACTTCCTAGACTCCTCACTTAATGGGATTTGCCAGTTTCCTGCAGTTAGGTCTAAACTAGTCATGTACTTTACACCATTAAACTTCTGCAATAAATTATCTATGTTCTCTGGACGATCCAACTCCCTCTTCACTACTTTATTCAGAGTACGAGCATCTATCACTATTCGTACACTTCCATCCTTCTTACCTACTATTACCAATGGGTTATTATATGGGCTAGAACTCCGTTCAATGACCCCACATGAAACCATTTTATCTATTTCTTTTTGAACTGCTTCTTTCTTAGACAAGGGTACATTATATGGTGGTTTAAAGAAAGGTTCATGCTCCTCTACCTCCATGCAGTACTCATAATTTATCACTCGTCCCGGTTTGTCCGAAAATACCTCCTGATTTTCTTTCAGAATTTGCCATAGATCCTCCCTTTGGGCATCAGATAGTCCTTCCGTTTTATCCACTACATTTCGAAGGAGTGTCTCCTTATTTCCATCTTCAACTATCTGCCTCACCAGAAACCAATCGAATTTTTGACCTATTCCTGAATCATGATCATCTCTAAATTCTACCCATCTCAGCTGGTTCTCTTCCACTACTCTAGATGATTCAAATGGTATTTCTAATACCGCACTATCAACTTTAAAAACTATTATCCCTTTGTCACAATCTATAATTACTTTCTGTTTTATTAACCAGTCAATGCCTAAAATGATCTCGGCACTGAGCTCTGGAACTACTAAAAATGCATTCGAAAATAGCTTGTTTTTTATCTTAAATTCCATCATCACTTGATGTTTAACAGGTTTACTACATTTCCCTGTCGCCCCTATCACTTTAACACCTGTTACTGGCATCATGACTACTACTCGTTGCTCTTTGATCATCTCAAAAAATGCGTGCAAAATAGCACTTATTTGAGCACCTGCATCCAACAATACATATAAATCGTACCCACATTATTAATGGGTAGGATTGATTGCATCCTATTGTCCTCTTTCATACTTTCTTTATCTTCCCATAATAAATCCTTTTCCACCGCCAAGTCTTGCCATATTATTTTTCCGGTTTTTATACTGACCATTCCATCTGGAGGTTTCTTTCTCCTTTTCATCCTAAATTCTTTCACCACTTTTTCCAATAGTCCTTCGTCTAGGCTCTTTAATGTCATCTCGTTCTCATTCGAATCTGTCATGCCTGAACTCTCGGTTGCGGAATTGGAAACTTCCTCTACTTCTTTTTCTCTCTGGATGCTTTCTGATGATTCTGACGATAATTCCTCCTCCTTAGAAATATGACCTTCTTCGGATTCAAATAATTCTCGCAAATTATAATCCATTTCTCTACTTTCCCTTTGTTGGATAGTGCATTCGCCACTCTTACTTTCATTATTTTCCCCTACTAATGGAATTCCAGTCTCACTCAACTCATTTGCTTCAGTACTACAGGGATCACAACACTCTTTATCTTGGTTAGATACACTTTCTCTAATTTCTTTAAAAGAATCTTCATCACAGTCATGTACTCTTGCTGTCACTAGGTACACATCATAATCGGTATGGCTCTCTAACACTGTCATATTCGGGTCGAAATTAATCACTTGAGTGGAAGATCTTTCTAATTGTGCTGGCTGGCATTTGAGCTGATGTACATATTCTGCATACGAGGTAATTTCTGAATTGGCATGCGTCTCTGCACTATGCCCCTTTTTCTTATCCACCCTTTCCTCTTTAATTACTTCTCGATGCGATTCGTCGACTATTCGTACGAACCTTTTACCATAAGTCACATCACTCCTCCCTTGCCCCTGCCTCTCTGCACAGTTGCCATCCCTACCGACAAACAACGCCTTCTCTGACTCTTCCTTCATCAGTTCGTCACTCTGACCTCGAATTGTACATATTTCATTCACGTGAGCCTTCACATCCGACCGATATTCTTTTCCTACTTCATTTCCCTTAATAATTCCTCCCTGCTCTCTCTCCTCTGTTTGTATCCCTGCATTATACTTCGCAAAGTTTCGTTAATGAACTGCTCTTTAGTCGAACGACGCACTATCCTACTATAGTACTGACTACTCCAGTCTTCCCTATATTTGGGCCATTTCTTTCTCTCCGCGCGCGTTAGGCCCTTGACCTGCGCGGTATTTAGTTTTCCTGATTTTGATAATGCATCCCGTTTCCCTGATAGTGTCCTCTCCCTCGCTGAGAGTTACCTCCTTGACCTCTTCCTCTCATCATGTTAATTTGCGGTTCATTCCTACCACCTTTTACTATTCCATTCTGATTTCTGAAACCTCGAAACTCTCTAGTTTCACGCCACCTATCTTCATTCTCGATTTTTTCTAAAAATTCATCGAATGTTCGATGAGTGCCTCCTACATAACGCTTTGAATCGTCAGGTAGCTTTTTCCACAACTCCCACACTATCTCCGATTCTGATCTACGATCTTTAAGACACTCCAAACGCTTAAACCATCCTTCACAGTATTCTTGTATGAGCCCACGCCCATGTTCTGGCATTCTGGCGACAACGAATTCTCTCCACAACCTCTCTGTTGTGTGCTCCAGAATTCCTCAAGGAACTTTTCTTTGAAGTCTGTAAACTTCAAATTGTCGATATCCAAATTCAATCCCCAACGTTTAGCATGACCTGCTAAAGCGTCTATTACTAAATTAATTTTTTCTTTATCCAGCATGTCTATTGGTAAGACACGTTCACAATTTTTTATAAAATCCATTGGATGCCATCCACCTTGTTTCTTTTGAGGATCGTATTTTTCCTCCCTACTCAGTATTTCCGATTTTTGCATTACCAATGGGATACCACTACAGTTAAGAAACGTCTGATTCTGAACTTGCTGACTTAACAATTTTATCTCATTACGCAGTGTATTTTCCTGCTCCTGCACACATGCATCAAAACTCAACATGGTATTGCGCAGTGTTTCAATATCAGCTGCCGTTTCTTTAGCAATCTCTTTCTTTACAACTGGTACTATCACCTGTAATTTACTTTCAATTATCGGCTCTAATTTTTCACTAACCAAAGGTTCCACTGATTTCTCTATTCTCTGAATTTCGGTATCAAATCTTTTCTCTATTTCTGTGACTTTTCTCTGAACATTTGTTATTTCAGCCCTAATGCTATTTACTGATTTGTTTACCTCTGTGATACGTTGGCTTTGCGTATTCAAAATATCTAAATTGGCTTTTATTTTACCAGATAGGTTTTCATCCAATTGGGATATATGACTAGCCATTTCTGCTTTCAAACTAGCATTCCCTTCTCGAATTTGCGCCATCATCCTATTTAACAAACTTGTTAATTCCATATCCTCTCCCTTGTGACTTGCATCCACAGATACATTGGGTTCACTTTTCACTACCTTTGGTTTCACTTCCCGTTCCTCCTGTCTTATGGGTGTGGATTCATCTATAAGATTTTCCAACCCTACAACAGTATCTATGGTCCCTAATTCTGGGTCTGACCTTGTAATGTTATCGTCTTGCTTGTTACTATTCGACTCCATCTTATGCTGCTGTATTTCGTGCCTAATAGAAATGTTTATTAAACCAAGTATTACTTGTTTAACTCCTACTATTGGACATTCTTTTGCTGCTTTGCAGGTTGTCGTCTCGAACTTACCAATTCTGGTATATTTGTCTACAACAGAATTTTAAATCTAAAATTGTCTTGAAACTACAAGTTTATATAAAACACTTTTATTGCAGCCATTATTCTACAAACTTGGTAAGTCCTGTCACGGTCGCCACATGCGACCGAACCGCCGAATCTTTCTATCAGTAAATGGGGTATGTTCTCAACTGACTCTGTTGTTTTAACCCCCTCCACTGACGGAATGACCCGCTTCCTAATTCCGTATGTCTAAAACCAATACGGACTTGTAGCTGTCACGCCTTTGCGCTTACTGCTACGTATTTTAACCGTAAATAGCTCAGTCCTAATGGTAAGAGGTAGTAGTGAATTCACGTTGTTAATATTTGAATACAGCACAGCTGCCACAAGCTCAGCTCACTTCTACTCCACTCCTACCCTCGCCATTGCACCACATTAACTAGGTGCTACACAGACCTTGCTAAATTCACTTGCGTATACATTTTTTACCGTTACTCGCCAGTATTTACCTAATGATTAGTACACTCCTAACCGGACTATTTCCCAAAGAGCTGTGATGATTGAACAGGTTCGATCCACGGCCTACAGTGCCCTACAGTTCACACGGTAACACTGCCTACCTGACCCACTTTACTTGGTAGTGAGCTTATGTATCCAATCACCACTGATAGCAGCAGTGGATAATCCTATCAGCACGACGAGAGCAGCAGACTTACCGCCGAATCCTCCTGAAAATACTTATAACTACGGTCACCAGCTCTGAAGGAGCAAAACAATACATCAATTTTTGGCTCGTTTCAAAGTGAAACGGCTTGAGTTGAATTTAAACTTAATTCTGAATATTACTATTTCTGATCTTTCTAGGTGATTCTACAAAGCAAATACTCTCTCAATTTCTGTGAGTTGGCTTGGTAATTACTACCAAGACAATTTATGCAACTTGGGTTAACAAAATTCTATCCTTCAACTTATTTAATGATTTTGGATAATACTCTTTGGACAATTGATGTAGAATTAGTTAAGTGACTTTACTTGAAAAGTTACTCTGAAAAACTATAAATAGGCGACTCATTCTGGTGTGACCATTGCTCTTTTCAACATTCTTATACGCTAAAGTATTCTACAACCAAAAGAATTGTAAATGAAAGAGGCGATGGTGGCCTCAGTCTGATTTCACTATTCTATGTTTGAGGTTGCTACACTTTACAATGAACAACATGCGTCGTATTTTTACTCATTACTATATTCTGTACTCTGCACTTTCATAAAAGAAAACTGGTATTCTCCTTTTACATGTATACAAAGTTCGACTTAACAATTGCAAGCAGTATTGCCTTGGGTAGACGTGTCGGTGCTGGTGGTGAGATGCATGTGGCTAACGCAGCTCTTCACGCCTCATGCCCTTAATGGCGGCTGGAACTACGAGCTGTAGCACTCGTATTAGCTACTGCACGTCCGCCATAAAATCTGGGCGCAGGAACTCTTACAATCAGCCCCAGTGGCATAGAGACGGCTTCGACAACCATTCGTCGCGTTCTACTCCACAAATGGCGACGATATTCGCCTCTTCGCTGTTGCACAATCACTTTTGCGTGAGCACAGTTACGCACGTCCGATCACGTCAACACTCCCCAGGCCAATCCATTGTTCAGTCCTTGTGTCTCCAGCTACCCCTAGCTACGCTCGTATCACCAAGAGTGGGGGCGTTCCCCTACCACCTTTTTACCGAAATCATTTACTATTTAAGAATATTTATATTTATTACCCTGGAGTTCATACCAGTCATAATGATTTACTACTACAGTAATAACTTATGATTACCAAGAAAAAGAATACATTTGACTCCGAGAGCTTAGTGCATTGTCTGACAGGTTACGCTAATTCCCAGTTTCGCCAATAGATGGCATCAGGGTGCACTCCCTGGCAGTCTCACACCAGCGCGCCCGTGTCCGACGCGCGGGCTCCAAATTACTGTCAGCCCACCATCATTTCAGTTCCGTTACACCCTATTTGATTTTGTATTTATAACCCTGTATTCACCTGACCAAAAGTCGTGTTCCTCCTGCCACCGAACTTCACTAATTCCCACTATATCTAACTTTAACCTATCCATTTCCCTTTTTAAATTTTCTAACCTACCTGCCCGATTAAGGGACCTGACATTCCACGCTCCTACCCGTAGAATGCCAGTTTTCTTTCTCCTGATAACGACGTCCTCTTGAGTAGTCCCCGCCCGGAGATCCGAATGGGGGACTATTTTACCTCCGGAATATTTTACCCAAGAGGACGCCATCATCATTTAATCATACAGTAAAGCTGCATGCCCTCGGGGAAAAATTGCGGCTGTAGTTTCCCCTTGCTTTCAGCCGTTTGCAGTACCCGCACAGCAAGGCCGTTTTGGTTGGTGTTACAAGGCCAGATCTGTCAATCATCCAGACCGTTGCCCCTGCAACTACTGAAAAGGCTGCTGCCCCTCTTCAGGAACCACATGTTTGTCTGGCCTCTCAACAGATGCCCCTCCATTGTGGTTGCACCTACGGTACGGCCATCTGTATCGCTGAGGCACGCAAGCCTCCCCACCAATGGCAAGGTCCATGGTTCATGGGGGTAGGTTTTTCGGATTAGAGAATGGTTATTTCTTGTATGATATGAAACTAAGAGCAAGTGAGCCAATGTGAATTTTCGATGTTATGTCGTAGGTCGGTATTTCGTAAGATATCCTCACTATAGTTTATAATAAACACTGACTGTTAAAATATCTTTCGTGTATGAAAGTACAAAGCTTGAAATCAATCTGGTTATCATACTATAAAATGAGATTATTGCTAGGACTTGTGTAAAATCACTTATATACAAAAATTGGGACTCACTATCAAGTGTAATGTTACATCTCCTGCCCCTATTTTGTGGTATATTGTACGTCGCGTTAAGTTCCAACTTTAACATGGTTCCTACTAAGCAAAAGGGCATGAGTACTTTCCTCTATTACTCGTAAACATACTCAGAAAAAAATCAGTTTAGTAATGACAACGTTACTCGTTCCATTAAGGTTGTTTCATGTGGAAACCCTAATGTTATCAATAGTTCCTGCTATGCTCTAAGATGTCACATTCTAACTAATAACGGAATAATAGGCAACAAAACTCTGCTGCTTACATTTCTTAAGGAATTTGCGTAAAATTTAATTTCTTATGAGTTCATCAACATCTATATGATGGTCTGTTACATCGCTGTCTTCACATGTTGCCGAACAAAGTCACTCTCTTTGTATAAAGCGCTGGAATATTCTTGTGTCTCGTGTTGTGTCAGCAGGTGCTGGTGCGCTGCATCGATTTTGTGATTCGCTGGACCGAGGCAATACGGAGGTTCCTGCTTGTCAAAAGGAAAATTAATTAACAGAATTTAAAATGAAATTTTCGCTGCCACACGGCGAATCGATTGCTGTTTCGTTTGGCATTGACCAATGTTCCTGCTGAAGACAGAGTTCTGAGAAGAGGTCACACTTGAAATTTAGTGCAAAATGAAAAATAAGTACAGAGGAATCTAATCCGTCGTGTTTTGGGGCATGAATTTCAAAAATAACACCGAAATGAAAATAACTAGCAGGACCATTAATTAAATTTACGGTCGTAGTGACTGAATCCACAACTATTAATAGAAGAATCGTCGCAACTGCCAGGAAGTGGATCACATGACGTACAAGGCCTCGACATGAGAAAGAACAGAAGAAAGAGAAATTATGATACATCAGAAAATCCTGAATACATTCAAATAAACAAGGATGTGATGTACTCAGTATGCCTACCACATAGATGAATTGATGAAAAACTGGTACTGTACGATGTGCGTCGATAATTAGCTACGTTACTGAACAAATGAAGTTAAAACTTAGTGCACATTTAAAGACCTGAAGATATTGAAGAAAGTATTATAACAAGCTGTAAAATGCAAGCCTCTACCTCAACATACATCTTGTAGCTCATTACATGAGAAATGTCATCGGTAAGTAGACCTCAAAACAAGCTACCACTCCCTCGTCCATAGATTACACGTGGAAGCAACAGCCCAGACCAGCACCCGAACGAGAACAGCATAAGAAAAGCCAGCTAGAAACAGTAAAGTACAGAATATTTTGTTCGTTATCCCACGCGGTCAGTGCAAGCCCATGATTGCCCCATACCTACAGTCTCACAACAACATTAATTTGGAAGTTCAAGTCGTCTTCTGAAAGACAAAACGGAGCGACAGCACCGCTCAAAATGACGTGTAGATGAACTAAATAAAATGTAAACATTGGGGGTTGTTTCCCCTGTAGCACATATAGTAATTTTTTGGATCCTAGCTTTACTAAAAAAAACTTATAAACTGCCCAAGTTATGCTCCCGGTTAGCATCAGAATAAAACAATTTAAACGTAGCTATAAAATACTGCAGTATAGCAGTGAATTTAAGTCATCTTTGTCACAAAACTAACGGTATTTTTTAATACGTATACCATATTGATTTTGCAGACCTGCGGAAAAAACCTCAGTAAGGTGAATGGAAGTACATTTCACCATCGCCAGAGGCATGTTATTTCGAATGAATCATTAACTTAATAAAAGGAAACTTTTACTTCTTTACGTCATCTGTTTTTGTTTGTTTGTTTGTTTGTTTGTGTTATGCAACTTCAGTCGTCGGGAAGTAAATATTAATCTACCTCCTTGCATGTTCAAGCTATAGTAAATTATTGCTTTTTGCTTCTGAAGCACATGTAGCTGAATTAAAATAATTTAATCGTGTTTGATAGGCTTACCTTCAGACAGTTTCCTTTACTCGACACATTCTGTCTCCCACATGCATGTTGTTAACAATGTGTGAAATTGCTACACTACCACCAAAAAAGCGGTACCATCTCTTCCACACTTCGCTACAAAGTCACCAGTAGGAGTGGACGCTTTCTGTAGGACTACTTCTTATCTAACTGTAGGCCTGTTTCTGGAAACTCGCATTAGTAACCATTACTTCCTTCAGAATGTTCTCAAGAGTAAATGCTTCAACACCAAAGCAGACACAACATCAAGACTAAGAAAAAAATCATCACAGATAGGAAATGCTGTTAAAGCAATTAACTGAAAACAAATATTTACAACCTTTTTTTACTTTTTAATCACACAGTAAAATATATGTCTTAACTGTAAGACAGCTTTAAAATTCTCATTTAATTTCTCCTTGATTATATCTATTCGTTTATTACATACAGTAGGCTCCCAATTTCTGACACACTTGTAAATAAAAAATGGTACACATTTCGTAATATATATTGTTCAGGAAAGTGAGCTTTAGAAGATGCTGTCCATTCTGGGAATCTAAACAGTGAAAAGAATTTATCTTCAATTATTTCGTGTTGTCCATATGTATCCAAGTGTGAATACAACTGACTGTGAACAGGATATTAGGCTGTCAGTTGCAAACAATAATTTTGTGTTCATGGTATCAAACCAAGTTGCATAATGGTATACATCTATCATGCCCACAACTACTTCAGGAATTTGTGGGTAGAGATATGCTGTTGATTGTAACAAACAGGCAGCCAGAATATCTGACAGCTAGTGAAAGAATATAACTAATTCCACTTTTTTAGGCCCATACTTGATGAAAGGCACAATGAACCCTCAAAGTAAACATTTCCACAGCTAAATTGGTGTATAATCGTTTACAAGTATTAAAATGGTATCTCGACATATAAGATAGGTAAAAGGCCTTCTTATACCACTCAGCCTATATTATTAATGTTTAATAGAATAAACTGTCTTCACATAACGTTTCTAGAAGGTTTCCAATAATGTTGCAGTTTATAAATCATCATTTCAGGTATACAAAGCCACTCAATCTTTTTCTACACTAGAAAATACAATCTGTGTTGTTCACTGCCTAATATGACCTTTATGTGTATTTGAACTGAAGTTTATATTCAGAACGAACTTTTGAAGAAAGTTGCAATATTTACCAGCCATGAAATGTGATGTGAAGAACCTCTAAAACTATATTAAAACAATCACTTAGTTAATAATACCTAACATTTATCAAAATTCGTTATGTAAATGTACACCCTCACAAAGACGCACGAAATCGCCAGACAACACTTCAGGCAAAAAGAAAAAAAAATTGATTCGATCTTTAACGTAGTCTATCACATAAACTACATATTTTCGTAACGAAAATATAAATTCATAAGTCTCCGAAAGTGAGAAGCGATGTACAATACGACCAAAGACAGTGGTTGGAGAATATAACAGAGATCAAAGGGCACTAAAACTTCAAACTTTGCGCCGAAAAGAGGAGATGTAATACTTCTGAATATACGTAAGATTTCAAGCACAAAATAGGTGGCACTGCTGTTGTGAATCATGTGTGTGTGAAGCCTTATGGGACTTAACTGCTAAGGTCATCAGTCCCTAAGCTTACACGCTACTTAACCTAAATTATCCTAAGGACAAACACACACACCCGTGCCCGAGGGAGGACTCGAACCTCCGCCGGTTATGAATCAACTTCTCAGTAGGATTAAAAGAAGACATGCATATACCTGTTTATTAGAATTACTGACAAACTTGAGGTTAAGCAGTAATTGTTGGCTACCGGTGTTTTATGTCTGTATCACACATGGAAAGCACATAGGACCTTCGAATCACGTATTTCATGTCCTGATTGGGTCTGAAACTGATTAAAATACATATGGCTCATTGAAGTAAATGATAGCTCAGTAGACAAGTGTAGTTCCATATTTGCACCAACCATTAATACAAATCATGAAAGTTGTCAAAATATACAAGAATTAATTCTAATTCATTGATAAACACTCATGAACATTACTGCTGGTGCGACATAGAGCTTAAAGTGCAGGTCTCGAGGGGAATTACCAAATTAACAACGTTATTCAATTGACATTGGCATTGATGACATCATATCCTCACAAGGAGTTTCACCTGGAACACCACTCACCCATTCTTTTGCTACTATTTTTGTGAAAATGATATGTTCAACGTGGTTTACAAAAATATTTGCTAAGGCTCCTGAAACTGGGGACCCCATTGGTAATCCATCTTCTTGTAAACAAAATTCATTATTGAATTGGAAGTAATTTAGTTTTGTTATGAGCTTTATTAGTGTGCATATTTCCTTAATCTGTTCATCAGGGAGTTGACTATAAGTTTTCGGGTTCTTATCTATAATTTCTATTGATCTGGTATGGATATTTTCGAATACATGTTTTTATATCAAATGAGAGGAGTGTACCTGTGTCTGGGATTTTCATATCTTTTATTTGTTGTACTAACTGTGTAGTGTTTTTAATGGGTCTGTCTTCTTTTACTTTGAAATTTTCAGACAGTAATTTTAACATGTATCCTGCTAGCTTGCAATTGGGGATTTTCTGAAATCCAGTATTGTCCTCACAGGAAGATTCGGTTTGTGGATTTTTGGTTGGCTTTGGAGGACCGATGCAGTGGGATTGATCTGTGTCAACTTTCTTTTTCCTGTGTTATCCAGTATGATGTCAATATCTTTCAGAGTGTTTTTTTTAACTTTTTTCTGGAATCTGTTTGTTGGGTCTCATTTTAATTTTGTAATGCAATGTAGCAGAAGAATACAACATATTATATTGGTTCAGGTATATGGATGACATCCTTTGCTTAACAGATGAACCACAAACAAAAATTGAAAAGCTATATACTGACATCAACAGGATATTTAAAAATATAATATTCACAACTGAATGAGAACAGAACAATGAAATTAACTTTCTGGATATAACAACGAAAAAAACAAAACAATAAGCATATGTTTGAAATTTACCGTAAACCTATAGCAGTGGACATTATCATTCCCCAATCCTCGAACCACCCACATGTACAAAAGCAAGCAGCACATCGACACATGCTCCATAGACTAAACACAGTACCATGCACCAAAGGAAGCTACCGAAAAGGACTGAACATAATAACTCAGATAGCACAAAATAATGGTTACAATAACAACACAGTCACAAAGTTAAAAAATAAATTTAAAAACCAAATAATAGCAGAAAGTTCCAAACCACAGACGACACAACAGAACCAAACACAAAAATACTGTCCCATAACAAAAACACAGGATAATCAGAAAAAAATGAAATAAAGCACAAGATGGTACACAATTACATACAAGCACAAACTCACCCATAAAATCACCAAGATTTTCAAAAGACAGGGAATAAACATAGCATACACAACAGACAATTCTATACAAAAATGCACCCCAAAACCGACAAATAACAGATACATATACCAGAAAGCAGATACATATCAGGTTCAGTGTAACACTTGCGAAGGCACATACATAGGACAAAAAGGTAGAACATTTGATGTCAGATACAAAGAACACTTGAGAGCCTGGAAATATGGGACAAACCACTCCACATTTGCAGAACACCTAAGAGAAAATGACCACAAACCAACCACTACAGAAGATGACATGAAAGTAATAAGAATCAACAATAAAAAACAACTCCTAACCATGTAAGAAAATTACCTCATACAGAAAACCAAAGCAGAGGGGAATCTCTTGTTGAATGACCAAGTACACGTGGTAAGCAATTCACTATTTACACTAATAGACAAAATAACAGAATAAAGTTTGCAAAAAGTATTAATATAATAATACTGTCCAATATAATAATAATAGGACCTAACATCTTTGCACTCACTTATCCATGAACCCCTCCACAGGGTATTGAAACGAAAAGTCATATCTTTGCCACCAAAGTTTTGAACCACTTGCTAACAGCTAGTACAACCCCCCCCCCCCCAAAAAAAAAAAAAAAGAAACAACTCGTCAGCTCTATCCGCCACTCTCTCATACACACACACGGTATCAACATCATAATTAAAAGCTAGTCTCGAACATATGCTTCGTTACGTCGGCAATAAAAGGGTAAACCTACCAAACAAGATGTAACACGAAATGGAGTCGCAATATTTACATTGTGAAAAACAGTGTGCGACGAAGTAGTTGTATCGAGTGACAAAAGATCAATAGCCCACCACAAAAAAGAGTGAGAAACATGGTGAACAGTGTGTCGAAGGCCAGAACACAAAGATGTGATTATATGGCAGTGATAAAAGTGGTAGTGCGACCTCCAGACGAGATGTGAGGAAATGCACAAAAGCAAATCGTAAGTAATTACTTTTTCACAAAAAAATCGTCAAGTGAACTGTTTAATAATCTAAAACTAACAAAACTGTATCGTTATAGATAGCACTGATGTTGCCTTAGAACAGGAGAAGGCGAAATGCGTGTGGGATAAATAAAGTAACTAGCAGCAGTAAAAGGCAGTTCTATTTACAAAACTAGAAATTTTGGGAATTAAAAATTATTATGCATCAGGGAAGAAGCAAGACCGTAGAATAGCACATCTAGCTAATACGTACACGTAACCCAACGTAAAACTAGTAGCGAGAAAAGTAGACGGTTGGTACCCGTCATGAATTCTAAAGTTTCTTTTTGACAACGTCAGTGCCACATACACGCAGTTAAACTGCGCTTTCGCACGAGCGGGGATTTTGCGTCGCGCGAGCAGAACGGGGCGCTTTGTTTCAGCTGAGACGCATAATCTTAACACGTTGTCCATTTGTGTTTCCTTAGAAAATTAAATCACGATAGCAATAACTATTGGGTGCACAAGTGCTGCCTAGAAAGAGTGTTCAAACAAAGAGTTATAACTTTTACCAAAGTGCTGATATACACTACGGTGCTGATGATCGCTTAGTAGAAAAGAAATTCTTGTGTTTGCTGATAACTAAAGTTATAGTTGTCAGTGTAACGCAGGTTTATTTGCTGCAGACGTGCGAAGCGCAAATAAAACACAGCAATACGTTTCTGACACTGTACCGGTTAGCAGTTTAGCTTCCTTGGCAATGAAACGCAACTGCAGTTTTTAGCACAAGTTTCAGCCATTTGCCTAGGAGCTGTACTTGACCGGAACAGAATTCCTACTCCCAGGGAAAACTGGCTTTAGGATTGTTGCAGCTACACAAGTTTCAAGACTATCACACGCTGTCAGTACTTCATCTGTTCCATACGTGAACGTGCATCAGTACCACACAACAGAGAGCAAGGAGTAGGAAGAGATTAAAGTTTAGCGTCCCGTCTAAAAAGAAGACATTGAAGCACAAGCTCGGACTTGGGAAGTGTGGAGCAGGAAAGCGGCCCTGCTCTTTCGAATGAAGCATCCTGGCATTTGTCCTCAAGTGATTTAGGGAAATCGTGGAAAACCTAAATCAGGATGGCAGGACGCGGATTTGAACCACCGTCCTCCCCAATGTGAGTCCAGTGTGCTAACCAGTACGCTACCCTATAAATTCTTGGTTGTACCTACTCTTGTATACGGTTCCGAATTATCGAGAGTCAAACAGAGAGAGAGGAATCACGTATAGAAGCTGGAGAGATAAAGTCCATGGTATACGTAAGAGGTTGTTATAAAATGGGTAATATGACTGTAAGGACTGAAGTAATCAGAATAAATTTAAAAATCTTTTCAATTAATTTCAAGAGAGAAGAGAACGTAATGCAATGGAAGGTTCATATTGATACAATGACAAAATAGATTAGCAGAAAAAGGTTATAATTACTGGCCTACTGGAAATAGACCTCGTGAGAGATGGTTGGATGGATGATAGAGGCCGGAGCTGCTGATTACAACTCCTAATCCTTGGAAGATGATGATGATAATGATGATTATAATGATGATGGTGATGATGATGATGATGATGATGATTCATTGTATTCACGCATTTGAGATCGGTTTTCTTTCATGCATGTGCGTCATTTATAGCTATCCTAATTTTGTATCATTTGATAAATAAACAATTATCTGGCGGGTTTTCATTTAACAGTTTTGAATTCACTTATATTATTGCATACTGGTTACTATTCACCGTAACTCAGTTGTTGCGACTATGATTAACAATCAGTTAACTTATCACCAAATTAACGGCGTTATCTTAGGCATAGCAGTACGTGGCTGCTAAGTTCCTCGAAACCCGTATGTTACATCGTGAGCCATAGGGTTGCAAATTAAATTAAAAACACATAATTTGTTTTTACAGGAAGAAGATCAGTTGGAGGGAACATCACTCGGTGAAATGAGTTGTGGACCACACATGACTAACTACGTTTCAATAACTGATGCAAATCATCATGCGTTCTCAGAGAGTCTAACACTAAGCGTAACTGAAGACTGATTTGGATTTACTTGTCAGATTTTTCTCGCTTTTTGGCTAGTGATGTACTATGTTACTTCCAACGTGAGCTGATAGACCAGCAATGTAACACTCCACATAAAGGCCTGTTAGTCCAGTCCGTGAATTTTCAACACGTTTATAAAACATGACCTCAATAACAACACCCTAGGCTGCACAAACAAGCTGTTAAAGTTATTTCAAGTTTTCATTAAACATATGTGAGCAAATGTTTTTTCTGTTATGGAACTGATATAATCTCGTCTACGTTCGGTTTTAGCTGATTTTAATACGCTTAATGCCATGCGTTTGGCTGTATCACAAACCATAGAGCGAGATATATTACACATTATAAAACAGAAATACGTACAAAATTTATGAACACCACGACTTAATGTTAAATGTCTGTATGTAAAGAGTTTTCTTTAACAACAATCAAGTGTAGTTCTGTTCATCGTATTAATACTGTCCAGTGTTCTTACTACCATATAGAGGTACTGCCTTGGCAGAATGATAGAAAGTTGGAAACTAATTCTGCCGCTAAAATACTGCTTATAAAAGAATACAGCAACGTTCCCCTTTTACATATAGTTCTATTGTATTCCAGACACGTCTTCCTAAGTATCCTGCTTGTGCAATCTACATCATACAGGCTTCTCACTCACACACCGGCTCGGAACAGTTGTGAAGGAAACGGGAGCGTTGAGCACACCATTCTTCTAGCGCAAATCACGGCCAGGCCTGAACTACTCCAATGGTCGTTCAACACTAACCGGACGATTACGCCACATTTCATTTTGCTTCATATAAACCCGAAGCCTATTCGTCCGTATAAAATGTATTTCAAAACAACAAAAAGACGTTGACATTTATTTCCGGTTTTGACAGCTACATCTTCAGATAGTCCGGGCTTGTATTCAAAGCTGAAAAGAATGAAGTTCAAGGTTTAACATCACGTCGACATCAACGTTATTAGAGCCTGAGCACAAACTTGGATTGATTCAAGGATGGGCAAGGAAATCGGCCGTACCTTTTCAACCGATTAATCCCAGGAATTGCCTTAACCGATTAAGGGAAATCACAAAAAACCTAAATCTGGAAGGTCAGACGCGCATTTGAAACATCATCCTCGCTAGTGTGAATCCAGTGTGCTAACCAATGCGCCACTTTGCTTCGTATTGTACTCAAACCTAGTTTTCAACTCCTGTAGCCAACATTATATTGGGACGTCGTTTTCTGCGAACGTCTTCAGCCTGAAAAGACGGTTCCTGAAAAGACTGTTTTGTAATATCAGATAACCACTAATGTTCTACCATCCTACGCCTATCATGAACAAAAAATAATTCTGATTGAGGCATACATTTTGTCTTACGTTAAGAGTGATTTGTGAGAGCAGTTGAATTTGTACGGATTACGTCTCCGCACCCAGCCCTGAAGAATCGAAGGAAGTGAATTTCCTAGTATTGACAGTTGGATCTTAATACACAGGTAAGGTACGAAAACTGATGTTCGAAGCGGTGAGTATTGCAGAGTCAATCATATGGACCGATTCACATTACAAACTCAAATGCGAAAACGCTAGAGAACATGTATGCACGCCATGATTTCTGTCACGTCTGTATGCAAAATGCCACTACTTGGTCAAAAAAACTGAGGTGGATAAATGCATACGTTGGATAACACGCTATGGGTCCTAGAACAACCTAGTGTTGTTAGTCACAGAGACAACTGCGCGGAAGTATGAGATTCCTGTGAGTTCCATTAACAAAATGTTGCATTGAGTGACTATTAATGTCAACACGAACTGCAATGTACGCAGTGTACCGGTTTAAACTGTAAACGAAGCTGGCAGACTGCCCTCTGAATGGTAATTTGCCAGTACGAACATGCATATTGATGAAACCTTTCGCACTCGGAGCAAAGAACTTGCGAAAGAACTTGCGAAAGAACTTGCCCCCCTTGTAACAGCCGTGTACCGCAAGTCTCTAGAGCAACGGAGGGTTCCAAATGATTGGAAAAGAGCACAGGTAGTCCCAGTCTTCAAGAAGGGTCGTCGAGCAGATGCGCAAAACTATAGACCTATATCTCTGACGTCCATCTGTTGTAGAGTTTTAGAACATGTTTTTTGCTCGAGTATCATGTCGTTTTTGGAAACCCAGAATCTACTCTGTGGGAATCAACATGGATTCCGTAAACAGCGATCGTGTGAGACCCAACTCGCTTTATTTGTTCACGAGACCCAGAACATATTAGATACCTGCTCCCAGGTAGATGCTATTTTTCTTGACTTCCGGAAGGCGTTCGATACAGTTCCGCACTGTCGCCTGATAAACAAAGTAAGAGCCTACGGAATATCAGACCAGCTGTGTGGCTGGATTGAAGAGTTTTTACCAAACAGAACACAGCATGTTATTATCAATGGAGAGACGTCTACAGACGTTAAAGTAACCTCTGGCGTGCCACAGGGGAGTGTTATGGGACCATTGCTTTTCACAATATATATAAATGACCTACTAGATAGTGTCGGAAGTTCCATGCGGCTTTTCGCGGATGATGCTGTAGTATACAGAGAAGTTGCAGCGTTAGAAAATTGTAGCGAAATGCAGGAAGATCTGCAGCGGATAGGCACTTGGTGCAGGGTGTGGCAACTGTCCCTTAACATAGACAAATGTAATGTATTGCGAATACATAGAAAGAAGGATCCTTTATTGTATGATTATATGATAGCGGAACAAACACTGGTAGCAGTTACTCCTGTAAAATATCTGGGAGTATGCGTGCGGAACGATTTGAAGTGGAATGATCATATAAAATTAATTGTCGGTAAGGCGGGTAACAGGTTGAGATTCATTGGGAGAGTGCTTAGAAAATGTAGTCCATCAACAAAGGAGGTGGCTTACAAAACACTCGTTCGACCTATACTTGAGTATTGCTCATCAGTGTGGGATCCGTACCAGATCGGGTTGACGGAGGAGATAGAGAAGATCCAAAGAAGAGCGGCGCGTTTCGTCACAGGGTTATTTGGTAACCGTGATAGCGTTACGGAGATGTTTAATACACTCAAGTGGCAGACTCTGCAAGAGAGGCGCTCTGCATCGCGGTGTAGCTTGCTCGCCAGGTTTCGAGAGGGTGCGTTTCTGGATGAGGTATCAAATATATTGCTTCCCCCTACTTATACCTCCAGAGGAGATCACGAATGTAAAATTAGAGAGATTAGAGCGCGCACGGAGGCTTTCAGACAGTCGTTCTTCCCGCGAACCATACGCGACTGGAACAGGAAAGGGAGGTAATGACAGTGGCACGTAAAGTACCCTCCGCCACACACCGTTGGATGGCTTGCGGAGTATAAATGTAGATGTAGATGTAGATGTAGAAAATTTGTTGAAACATTTGGATACTTCAGCTCTGGAGCTTTTCCAGGCAAATAATTTTGCTAATATACACACATATCAGATGTCATAAAACTGTTATGTTGGTTTTTGTTAATAGGAATGCCAGTGTCAGTAATCCACTGACATAATCAATTACCCATATCTTCAGAAAAAAAATTCTGACACTAATCCGTATAACTCTCCTCCGACGTGCTGTATGACTTAAGTTTACACAGAGGATTAATACCCCTATAACATACAACATTTTTCTCCCTGACAATTACTAGGACCATAGGTTAGAGACTGTGTAGTTTGGTCATCTGCGTGAAACTACATGCTCACCAGCCTTTTTAAGTACATTATTTTAACGATTGCGAAATAATTGATCCCCCTGAAATCGTTAAGCACAAATCGATAAGAGTTATTTTGTGCGTGTTTCTCACATTGCGAGATGATCTAAGGAAGAGTTTGCTGATATTTCAGACATCATTGTGTAACAGCTGAACAGCTGAAAGAGTGAAGCTGCTGTAACACAAATGAAGGTAGTCAGGACAATGTACTACCAGCTTCTGGTGAATTTCAAACCACTGCGAAAAACCGAAGACTGTTGCGGCCCAAGCAAAGTCACTGTACTGGACGTTGGGTAGCACTGGTGATTTCTATTTTTTTTTAGAGAATGAGACGTAGACTAATCCTTGGTGACTGATACAAAGTATTCCATGGGACCCACTAGGGAATGTTTACTGTAGAAAGCAGGAAACAAATCATTGTTCACGGTGGGGGACAGAGGACATTGACGAGCCTCTGGTGTAGTGTGGACGTTGGAGGCTACCTGAGTTAGACGAAACGATTGGATGGAATCTATTGCGATCCATTTTAGTGAAAAGGTGGATGGTACAATAAGAAAGTGAATAACAGACTTTCGGGGAAAGTATGTTACCGCGTTACAGTAATGTACTGGAGAGGGACCGTCATACGAAACATACATTTTCGGTGTTTAGATAGCACTATCGTGGTAAAAACTGATTAACACAACCTTTTTGAGCTGAAATGGAAGGAGTTAAACTGAAAATGAATAAATCTCCATTCTATAATTCTCTATATATTCGTGTGTTACTTTAAAGTTTGGCATGCTTGTGATTTAAAGTCTTAGTATTGAGAGGCACCCACATGCCTTGCTCATACTGTGGCATCAAGCAGTCAGGCCTGCAAGATGAGTGGTCTGCCAAGCGAGTGGATTAATTCTTAATTTATCGAGTAACATGAACTCTCGTACCTTACTATTTAGTTACTAATTATCCTCCTGTATGAATAATACGCAACGGAAACACGCATCTGACTATCAGTAATTTACAGAACTCTGACTGTACACTACGCACTGGCAATACCACATTTACTTTTTGTCTTTTATTTAACGGCTTTTGTCAACACGTGGCCAACGCACTGAATATGAATGGCGCACACATTATAAATTCGGGACATTATGACAACATACAATTCGAAGGAAAAGTCCACCAATCTTTTTCTTTTCACTATCTTATTTATTCCTATAAATTCTCTAACCTAAACACACAAATTCTATAACCTACAACAATATCACATGAGAAATTCCGCCCAGTGGGCATGGCTTTACACTAGTGAATCTCTATATTATGGTCTCGTAATTTATTTAACGCTACAGTGCGCTTTCTGGATAGGATGGTGAATCTTTTATTATATCTCACCCTTCGACTCTCACAATCATCATCACGAAACTTTCCTCCAGATCGAGCGATACAGAAGGAACAAGCATAACCCACAAATCTTTTGAAACTACCTTGCTACTCTCCCATGCAAACCACACATACCCAAATTACATGACATACACCACACAACAATATGAAATACTACACAGAGAATGGTTACAACATTATCACTTTCAGCTTTCCCACTTCAATTAATATTTATACCAGTTTCACACGACACTGCCCCACTTTGTAATTCTACTTTACTACTATGAACTCTGGAGATATATGCACGTCTTCCTGTGCAATGCAAGCCAAGTGGCGTTGCTGGATAGACGGCCGACTCACCTTGATTCTCTCTCAGAGTTTAAATCTAGCGTCACACGGAATAACATTAAGAACATATTCAACACACACGCGAGTCCTCAACTGATACCTTGGACGAGTACTTCTCTTTATCCTTTGTCTCATACACAGATTGAGACTCACACAGTACTCACCACGTGGAAGTACTAGTCTCTAATTTCAAGTCCTGCACACGCCATTTCTTAAATATTTCAGCTTATGGTACACACGCTATTTCTTAAATATTTCAACTTATTGTACACACGCTAGTAATTCAGCTTAACTTAAGCACACGGAAGTATTTCAACTTATAGCTACACGTGGTTTCATTGTGACCGTTGGTCACTTCCGAAGATTACTACAATCCCCTTAATATTACCTGCCTGACATTTAATTCTCCCCACAAAAGTTCCTGAGATAGAGAAATTATTATTTCAAACTACTCTTAAATATTCCACATGCATACCATGTCTCCACTCTTTCGTCATTACGGAGCACAACTAAAACAGGTCTTAACAGCACAAGATCCAGCGGCAGAGTGCTGAAATATGGCCGTTCTCTAGGTCATCTCCCATCTCTGTCGACGTGGGGGAAGCACCTTGCTATCGTATTGGTCAGCCACATTTCAGGCGCTCAAAGCTCTGGTAAATTTCATCTCTTTGGTCCCACCAAAGGCGGCCAAAGGATCGACTCAAAGATGATCATATATTCACATTCACTATCTGCGGTTAGCAGACGACCATACATTCATTCATTCCACAGATCTCACAAAACTGGATGTAGGGATTTACTTTGGGGAGTGCACATGTGATCAATTAAATAAATAAATTGCCATTCTTTCCCACACTGGTATCCGGCTTCGCTGTATTAATTGAAATTGAGTTAGTTTTACAAAAAAAATGTGTTGTTCTGACAAAAATAATGAAGTATGTTGTACCTATTTTCAATGTCGGGCGGTACTGTACCCTTTCAGTATATACAAACATCAAAAAAGATTTGCATCACATCAGTTCCGAAAGTTCCGGAACCTGTACGGAAAATTGGAATAGAGCTCAATACATAAATCATTTCCGCTCTTTTTATTGCTCATTAAAACCACACATTGCATGTTGTACCACCATACAGTGAGACCTACAGAGGTGGTGGTCCAGATTGCTGTACACACGGTCCCGGCGGAGGTTCGAGTCCTCCCTCTGGCATGGGTGTGTGTGGGGGTTTTTCCTTAGGATAATATAGGTTAAGTAGTGTGTAAGCTTATCGACTGATGACCTTAGCAGTTAGGACCCATAAGATTTCACACACGTTTGAACTTTTTTTTTTCTTTCTCTTTCTTCTGTACACACTGGTACCTCTAATAACCAGCAGCACGTCCTCTTGCATTGATGCATGCCTGTATTCGTCGTGGCATACTATCCACAAGTTCATCAAGGCATTGTTGGTCCAGTTTGTCCCACTCCTCAACAGCGATTCGGCGTGCGTCCCTCAGTACAGTTGGTGAGTCACTTTGTCCATAAATAGCCCTTTTCAATCTATCCCAGGCATTTTCGATAGGGTTCATGGCTGGCCACTCTAGTCGGGTGATGGCGTTATCCTGAAGGAAGTGATTCATAAGAAGTGCACGAAGGCGGCCCGAATTGTCATGCATGAAGACGAATGCCTCGGCAATATGCTGCCTATATGGTTCCACTATCGGTCGGAGGATGGCATTCACGTATGTAACAGCCGTTAAGGCGCCTTCCATGACCACCAGCGGTGTGCGTCGGCCCACATAACGCCACCCCAAACAGAAGGGAACCTCCACCTTGCTGAACTCACTGGCGCCCCAGACGATTGTCTAGTTGAAGGCAAATGCGACACTCATCGGTGAAAAGAACATTATATCAATCCTGAGAGGTCCATTCGGCATGTTGTTGGGCCCTTATGTAGCGCTGCGTGGTGTCGTTGCAAAGACGGACCTCGCCATAGAGGTCGAGAGTGAAGTTGCGCTCCATGAAGCCTACTGCGCATAGTTTGACTCTTAACACGACGTCCTGTGTCTGCACGAAAAGTATTATTCAACATGGTGGCGTTGCTGTCAAGGTTCCCCCGAGTCATAATCCATAGGTATGGGTCATCCACTGCAATGGTAGCCCTTGACGAGGCATGTACTCGGCAGTTCCTGTCTTTCTGGATCTCCTCCATGTCCGAACAACATCGCTTTGATTCACTGCGAGACGCCTGGAGACATCACTTGTTGAGAGCCCTTCCTGGCACGAAGTAGCAATGCGGACGCGATTGTACACTGGTATTGACCGTCTATCCATGGTTCAACTACAGACAACACGAGCCGTGTACCTCCTTCCTGGTGGAATGACTCGATCTGATCGGCTGTCGGACCCCACTCCGTCTAATAGGCGCTGCTCATGCATAGTTGTTTACATCTTTGGTCGGGTTTTGTGACATCTCGAAACGGTCAAAGGACTGTGTCTGTGATATAATATGAACAGTCAACGTCTATGTTCAGGAGTTCTGGGAACCGGGGTGATGCAAAACTTTTTTGATGTGTGTATTTTATTGTGGTAGATCTTATTTGATTAATCTATATTTCAGCCATTTGGAGAACGAATCGTATATGTTATAGAAACAAATAGTCTGAAATTTTAAGCTGGTACCTACCGTCCCACGTTGTCCTGAACGTAAAGTAAGTTTGAGCCCATATGTGTAATACAGGTGTACGAAGAAAAGCAAGCGAAGGGCAGACAGAATATAAATGCGGCAGTCGATTGATGGCTGAAGTGGGAGGTGGTGCTCGAGACAGAATACGTGACGGGAAAGAAAACGATGTCGTACTGTTGTCAACGGAATATATCGAACACTGAACGAACGCGTAGCAGCTGAATCGATTAGTTGTTATTGGCCACGGTGTTAAAGTGGTATTAACCGCGATTAGTAAGCCTTTTTAAACTAAAATGCACAGACAAACTCCATGCTAAATACGTAAGAAATGTGAACCACGGTAATTTGTTTCCCAGAGAAAGAAAGAGAGAGAGAGAGAGAGAGAGCCATAGCAAATATTCCCCCTCGCGCCCTAGCTGGGATAATAATATCGATATTTTGCATTAAACTCGGAAATGCTTCTAGGTTTTAGTAAAATCCAAGGTAATGAACGCTTTGATTCACTGTCCTCGTTGAGAAAGTCTTATACAAAAGTCCTCGCCTGTCGATGCTGATCATTTTTATTCAGCGGCCGAGCCCATTTTGATTACTGATCAAAGACGCCACTCCTAGACCATTGAATGTGATCGGCGTTTCATTTTCATACATCATATAGATCGCAATAGATGGGTGGCCCACATATCTGACTGCCAAGCAGATGATCTGGTTGCATTTCGCGTACTGCCTGGGATCTTCCCTTCCTGGGGCGACTAGAACGTCGTGCACTTACCCCAAATGCGACTTTTCCAATTAATACGAAAAGCGAACGCAATAGGTCCATCGGAGACAGTTATATCATAATTAATTTTTCTTCCAAATATATATTTATTTTAGACTTCCGAGGATATATTTATTTTAGATATATATGTATATTATTGTTCCTTTTGAAAATTGCTTGTAACATATCTAGGTCATTTTAACCAAAACAGTTACCACCTGTAAATGACACACTTAAAGATATAAGCACTTTGTGTTACCGATAACCAAAGAGACGTTTGCTTGAGTATTAGTTACCATTTTGAGACAAATAGAACATTGTGTGGCACACCAATAGACTTTCCTATGCAAGTTTTTTGCGATTACTGTTGTTGTGAGAGTCAAGTAAGGATCAATTTGTATACATATTCTGAGATACTCTAAAGTGCTAGTGTATCATGCACTTGTTATACTTATGCAATCTTATGAGTGAGAGATAAATCTTTTATTACACTACTAACCAAACAAAATAACCGGCTACAGTGGTAAGGGGCATTAAGCTCTTTTTCTTGTAAACTACTTCTAAGTATCTTCTAAACATTTATTATTGTAGACTTACGAATGAATTATATCAATTATGTTGTGGATATATGTAAGTTCAGTGACTATTATTACATTGGGTAAGTACTCGAAAACTTTGGCAGCATTATTTTCCCCAGTCTGAGCTTAAGTTAGTTGTAATGTAAAGTAATGATTTTATTTCTTATTCTCCTATTAAAACCTTGATTATTGTTAGTCGTCCTGACCTCGAATTGATTATTTGAAGCAATTTTAATGTAATAAAATATATGCTGTGATGATGTAGTTAACATACGTAACTACTTAAACAGTTGTCTGCAAAATGGTTGAGGGTGAGCACTACATATTACGCTTGTGGCATACAATTGAGATATACAAACTTTCTTCCCTAATGATGAGTTACCCGAAAACGCAGTTCCATGTGAAGCTTTTCAATTAAATGAAGCAAAATCCGTTAACTTATTTCCTATCTTGTTTTTGTCACGAGATATTCGACTGACATTTGCTTGATCATTTTCCTGATGTTTCGCGATCGTGGGTGGCAGATTTCTGGCTTCTTTAAAAACTACTGCGACGTTCGTGTATTTCTATGGCTTTCCTGAATAAACGGACATGGCACCTCTTCTCCATAGCGAGAGTCTGTGTGCCGGGAATTTTATTCTGTCGTCCGTCCACAACAGCCAATTTCTGGTGGTAGGTCCAGACATTCCAACATAGACTTTTCCCCATTTAGAAGTTCTTCGGTTTATTACCAACATTACGAGTGGATCTCTTTGGTCCTTTGCCTACCTGAGACACTTTGATCTCCTTCGTCCGTTTGTAAATAGTCTTTAAACTGTGTCTGCACAATTTGCGACCGATCCTGTCCGTCGTACTGGCATGTATGGCGGAAAGGTCATATTGTAAACTGGATTTACTTTGACAGATTTTCAGAATCTAAAGAGGTTATCATGACTAACATTTGCCATATTCATGTTAGTAAACATAGGGGCTTGTATGAAAGGATTACGTACTAATTACTACAATACATTTTCTAAAAAGCAGAGGAAGTAACGGAAAAAATTTTGGTAGTCAAAGTTAGCATGGATTTGAGGATACATTGTGCGGCCTATACTTCCACCACTGCTGTCAGCTACCATTCCAGTTGCAGGTAGTATCTGAAAGACACAAAGTAACATTGACTACCGATATACGATCGCAAGTTTTATTAAGTGATTTATAAAGCCTCAGAAAAGAAAAAAAAACAATACGGTACATAAACTAGAGTTACCCATCGTCAAAATTATAAATGTAATGAAAGGTACGAAGACAAAGTACCACACACACATACCTCGAAATTTAGCTGAGAAGAGTACCTTCAATTTCAAACATCTTAGACCTAAATCTTCGTTTCAGAACGTCCATTGCAGATAGAATTAAGGTTATTCGTTCGTCATTTGTCGAGACAACATATGGCACTTGTGACCAAACGAACTCCATTCCGTGTTTTCAGAGATATTTGACGTTATGTGTTGTACTCGAATCACTGCCTGAACCACGGCTTGCAATTTGAGCAGTATGTAACTGAAATTGGTTTAACTAAGTTTTAGGCACATTAACAATTACAAATGTGCCTTTGTTTGTGTACAAGTGGTTAATGTATGTATTCCTCAGTTCCACACTGTTGTTGGCATCAAAATTGTTTCTAGATTAACAATGGCAAGTGGTCAAAGTAGCTACAAAACAGGGAAATCATGCACATGATTTCAGAAATCTTAATATTGTGGCAGATATATACATGCAATCAAAAAACTAATTTACAGTCTGTTTTGAGAATTAATCTAGTAACAATCAAGTGATATCGATGGGTTTTGCACAACCTAATTTTAACACACTTTTTCTTCTACAACTATAGGTTTCAAGAGGTTCGCCAACTGTTGCGGAAGAAAATGGTAACTACATGGCGCTATATAGCGTACATTATAATTGAATTACGGTACCCCTCTCTCTTCTTCCCTTATGTCACATCGCTGAGTGTTATATTTTGTGACACTTGTTACGCAACTGATTGAGTTTTTCCCCAAGGGAGGGCAAATTTGGGAATTTCTTAATAATTTGATATTGTCTGGATACAAACGAGGCAATAGTTTTACAGTGTGCTTAAATTTTTCATTTACTTTCTTTCTCTTCTGCAGTACATATATTCCACAATTCCTACAATAAATTGTATTAGTAGGTTGGAACAATAAAAGGAAATATGCAGAGAAGAGTCTCCTAAATAACTATCTCGACAGCAGTTCTGTGGCGAAAGTTTATTACTGACCTAATTTCACCACTGCGTTTGGCCGTTTCTTCAACTCCTGAACAAACGTTAATTATCTCAGTCGGTGTACCACCGTTAGCTGGCTTCTGTAAAATGTATGAGGTTTCAGAAGTATGGACGTGCCCAAGACAATTTTTAATGATGTAAACACGTTCCCACGCCTGGTTAGGCCTCTATAGAATTGTTTGACGGAAAGAAAAAGACGGTGATCCACTTCATTAGTCGCCAGCTGTGAAAGTTGAGAGCCCTGTTCTGTTCCGAGTTGTCTCACAAAGGAAAATGGGCTGGGATGGAGGTGAATAAAAAGAGATTCATTAATAATAAAGCGCCACTCATGAAGTTCTCATCGCAGGACGGAAGCAGCGAGGCACCGAGCAGCCACTTCTGAATTTAATCTGCTACAGTCCCTCCAACTCAGGGGAATCGTTTATACTCACTTTGCGGAATCATGAAACGAATGTATATTTGTGTGTTTCCTTTGACAATGACCATTCTTCCTTACTGCTGGAATTATATCTTATCACTGCCGTATTCGATTACACTGTGACAACAAAAGCGGTGTGGAATTTAACATAAATTTATCGCTATAATTCAAATATATGTGATTCAATTCAGGTATGATGTTTCTTTATCGAATGAGTTATTTATCAATTGATGCAAAAGTTAGCGCAACGCTTTTCTACATGTATTCGAGAGGATATAGAGACGGAAATTAGGTGTCTTACATTACGTTAGGTTAATTTTAATGTAATATATTACAATTTTTCCTTTTTAGCTTCCCCCAGATGTCGATGACATAAGTATGTTTCTTCCTACGAAGGAGGATATCTTGACGACATGGATACCTCTTCTGGAATGGAGTTGGCGGTTAGGACCAGATAATAGAAACCTGCGGAGCTCCATCGGAGCTCTCTAGGTAAGCTGCCACTCCTTTCACCACTATATCCGAGTGCTCATATAAAGTTATGAAGATGATTTATGGCCTACAGTATATCCCCAGTCATTGAAAATACGCACTAATAACGCGAGCTGACTGTAACAGCAATAGGAGAGGGCAAAGTGCACGCAAAGCGCTACGAGGTGGGGGAAGGTTACTCGAAAGTAACACAACTGAGAACTGAACATAAACATGAACTATAAAACTCATAGTATACAACCTCAAGGTACAACGAATCGTGTCTTAGAGGGCCGACTTCTGCATGGACAAATGATTTCGCTGTCTTTCCTACATTATCTCATAAGATGAAACACACAACTTGTGACCTGAAAAGGATTATTTGAAATTACGTCCTCTCCGCAGCCGGATATTTCGGAGAAGAGGACGAGTGTGGCACGCATGTGAAACATAGCCCCTGAGCAACAAAACTAAGAGTATAAGTGGCGGATCAAGGAAGAAGGGGCAAGATAAACAATTCGCAAGCTCTAATTGTAGTAATGTAACGGCTCCATGTGATCCGCTACATGGTTCTATGAATGTTAAGAGCAGTGTAGCCAGCCATTGTGTAGAACTTCGAATATGGCTACGTTGGGTCAGAGAGACATTAGTGGCCACTGGTCAGCACCCATTGTTAGGTTGGCACAGGTAGAATCCGCTTACGCTCTCTGAGCCCTTCCGGCCACAGTGTGTGTTCCACGAGAGAGACGATTAGGTTACTCTTCGCTAGGATGCCGGTGAGTACAGATGCTCTGAGTAGCATGTCTGAGTTGAAATATGTCAGGGCTTTGTTTGAGTTTCCGGTAGTCACTCTGGTGCGTGGCATTGGTAATCATTCCACAGAAACTAATTCAGTCAGAACACGGTGTTAATTTCAGTAGTATTCAGATTAGTCGATGAGATCTTTGCCGGCCTGTGTGGCCGAGCGTTTCTAGGCGCTTCAGTCGCGCTACGGTCGCAGGTTCGAATCCTGCATCGGGCATGGATGTGTGTGGTGTCCTTAGGTTAGTTAGGTTTAATTAGTTCTAAGTTCTAGGCGACTGATGACCTCAGATGTTAAGTCGCATAGTGCTCACAGCCATTTTGATGAGATCTTTCGTGCAACTGTCACTTGGTTTGGACAAGCCGTGGCACCACGTGACGTACAGCTTTAGTTAGTTTAGCGTATTATGTATGAATGTTTCGTGTGCTTTGTGGAATGCTTGTGCTAAATTTTATTTAATTTACGTCCAATTTGTGTTTCATTTCAGCGGACTTAGTACACCGTAATCTGGTGTACCACATGTGTTTCTTTGTACGCCATGAGCCTCCAGTTCGACGTAAACACATTTACAGTTCAAACTGCAGCCTCAGTTCCATAACGGAGAAGATGTGTTCTTCTTTATTAGAAGGAAGGTCAGCGTTGGCCGTAATTTTGATGGTTTATCGAAAGCAAAATCGACTTCCGATCACATAATGGTCATCTTCAGTGCTTTAGTGTACAAATTAAAGCTCGTAGGCACTGGTGTCAAGTTATTGTGAGTAACCAAAGCTATGAAAGGATCACATTAACTCCCGTAAACCATCAAAATTACGGCCAACGCTGACCTTCCATCTAATTTCACGTATGTGGTCGTTGTGCACACAGCACTCTATGGAGTCGCCAATCAATAAAGTGTTCTTCTTTGGTAAATTTATTTTCAAAATTACTGAATTGCACGGAATTTTAGAACTGGACTTTGTTCTCTGAAATTGACCGTTAAAGGCAGTCGCGCAATGACCCAGTGAGCTTAGATGTGGAACAGGGAAGCTCTTCTTCTACATTCTACCTTTCGTTGTATGAGTGACCAATGTGTACGTGGTGTGCGTGATTTTGATAAATAATATCCAGTAATTTAGCTGTCCTGCCCCACATGAGTCAGTCCAGATGCTGAGCTGTATGATGTACAATCTGTCGATGCACGCTCAAGCATCCAAAGTAACTATATTTTAACTTTAGTGTGTGTGTTACAGATAATTAGGAAACAAATATGAATTATTGATAAACTCTTTGGTATTACTTCTCACAGCGCCATTCCGGCCCCCAGTCAGGATCCTTTAAATACGTCAATTTGCAACTCCAATGTAAAGATTGGTATTTAAGTAGTTATCATAAAATGATTTGTGAGGTGATACATTTTTATCAGTTTAATTAATCAATATTTAAATAAATTCGACCGACTAATCAGAAATTTTGTGTTTGGTACTTGTTGCACGCAAGCAAAACTAGCCTCTAATTGCAGACACATTCTTGGGATTTAGGAAATCAGAAAAGATACAAAAAATACATTCAAGCTTCTGTAAAGTTTGGAAGGTAGGAGACGAGGTACTGGCAGAAGTAAAGCTGTGAGTACCGGGCGTGAGTCGTGCTTCGGTAGCTCAGTTGGTAGACCACTTCCCCTCGAAAGGCAAAGGTCCCGAGTTCGAGTCTCGGTCGGGCACACAGTTTTAATCTGCCAGGAATTTTCATATTAGCGCACACTCCGCTACAGAGTGAAAATTTCATCCTGGAAACATCCCCCAGGCTGTGGCTAAGCCATTTCTCCGCAATATCCTTTCTTTCAGGAGTGTTAGTTCTGCAAGGTTCGCAGGAGAGCTTCTGTAAAGTTTGGAAGGTAGGAGACGAGGTACTGGCAGAAGTAAAGCTGTGAGTACCGTGCGTGAGTCGTGCTTCGGTAGCTCAGTTGGTAGACCACTTGCCCGCGAAAGGCAAAGGTCCCGAGTTCGAGTCTCGGTCGGGCACACAGTTTTAATCTGCCAGGAAATTTCATATCAGCGCATACTCCGCTACAGAGTGAAAATTTCATCCTGGAAACGTCCCCCAGGCTGTGGCTAAGCCATCTCTCCGCAATATCCTTTCTTTCAGGAGTCCTAGTTCTGCAAGGTTCCCAGGAGAGCTTCTGTAAAGTTTGGAAGGTAGGAGACGAGGTACTGGTGGAAGTAAAGCTGTGAGTACCGGGCGTGAGTTGTGCTTCGCTAGCTCACCTGGTAGAGCACTTGCCCGCGAACTACAAAGGTCCCGAGTTCGAGTCTCGGTCGGGCACACAGTTTTAATCTGCCAGGAAGTTTCATATCAGCGCACACTCCGCTGCAGAGTGAAGATTTCATTCTGGAAGCATCCCCCAGGCTGTGGCTAAGCCACGTCTCCGCAATATCCTTTCTTTCAGGAGTGCTAGTTCTGCAAGGTTCGCAGGAGAGCTTCTGTAAAGTTTGGAAGGTAGGAGACGAGGTATTGGCACAAGTAAAGCTGTGAGTACCGGCCGTGAGTCGTGCTTCGGTAGCTCAGTTGATAGAGCACTTCCCCGCGAAAGGCAAAGGTCTCGAGTTCGAGTCTCGGTCGGGCACGCAGTTTTAATCTGCCAGGAAGTTTCATATCAGCGCACACTCCGCTGCAGAGTGAAAATATCATTTCAGAAAAGATAGATTTTGCGTAGCAGATCTTATCAGCTTGCCGTAGTAAAAGACGATAGATATCATTCAGTAGCACTAACAGATTAATGTACTGGTTAGTCGTTGTGGCTAGCTCATTTAGAGGAATATTAAGAGCTTTTATCATAGATCGTGATGTGTAACATGAGCCAGACTAATTTATCTTCGTGGTCTAGGGGTAGCGCCTTTGATTAGTAATCAAAACGTCCTCGATACTGGGTTCCAGTGTTGATTAATAATTAGAATTGGCGGCAGAAGACTTCCGGTACAAGAAGTCATCCTCGTTCTGCACACGGCCTTGTCAGAAAGGGCGAAGGAGCGGGCTGAGGTTCAGGGCACTCTCTTGTCTCAGGGGTGGGAAACTATCCCTAAAGGCGGAAGAATCAGCAGTGATCAATAGCATGAGGATGCAGAAGGCATTAAAAACACTTAACTTGTATGCACAGGACATGTGGTCTGTAATTGAAAAGAGTTATGATGATCTCTCCTTTGGCAAAAGATTCCGGAGTAGTCCCCATTCGGATCTCCAGGAGAAGTACAGAGTGATACCAACAGCAGCAACTCTGAACATTTCAGTGGTAGCGTTGTTCTTATCAGAATCGACAGCAAACCAACACCGACAACAATATTTCAGTTATCCATGCTGACGTTGCAAGTTGCAGATGAAGAGATAGACAAAGTATATGAGGATATTAAGAGGGTAATACAGTACTTAAATGGAGAAGAAAATTTAATAGTCATGAGAGAAGAGATTGCAGTTGTAGGGGAAGGAGTAGAAAAAAAAGGTTACAGGAGACTAAGGGCTTGTGTCAAGGAATGATAGAGGAGAAAGACTAATTGAGTTCTGTAACAAGTTTCGACTAGTAATAGCGAATACTCTGATCAAGACTCACAAGAGGAGGAGGTATACTTGGAAAAGGCCGGCTGATACAGGATGATTCCAGTTAGATTACGTCATTCAGACAGAGATTCCGAAATCAGATAGTGAATTGTAAGGCATACCCAGACACAGACTCAGACTCAGCAGACACAGACTCAGATCAAACAATATGGTAGTGTTGAAGAGTAGGTTGAAGTTTGAGAGATAAGTCAGAAAGAATCAATACGCAAAGAAGTGGGATACAGAAGTACTAAGGAAAGATGAGGTACTCCTGAAGTTCTCTAGGGCTGTAGATACAGCAACAAGAGATAACTCAGTAGGCAGTATAGTTGAAGAGGATTGGACATCTCTAAAAAGGGCCACCACAGAAGTTGGGAAGATAAACGTAGGTACAAAGAAGGTAACTGCAATGAAACCATGGGAAACAGAGATACCTCATTTGATCGATGAAAGGGGGAAGGACAAAGATGCCCCGGAAACCCAGGAACACAGAGATGCAAGTCGCTGAGGAATGAGATAAACAGGAAGTGAAACAAAGCTATGACGAAATGGCTGCAGGAAAAATGTGAAAAACTGAAATGGGAATGGTCGTCCGAAGGGCAGACTCAGCATTCAGGAAAGTGAAAACAACCTTTGGTGACATTAAAAGCAAGGGTGGTAACATTAAGAGTGCAACGGGAATTCCACTGCTAAATGCAGAGGGCAAAACGGATAGGTGGAAAGAATACACCGAAAGCCTCTAAAAGGTGGAGGATTTGTATGGTGTGATAGAAGAGGAAACAGGAGTCGAATTAGAAGAGATAGGGGACTCAGAATCAGAATTTAAAAGAGCTTTTGAGAGGACTTAAGGCAGAAGGGATAGACAACATTTCACCATAATTTATAATATCGTTGGGGGATGTGGCAACAAAACGACTATTCACGTTGGTGTGTAGAATGTATGAGTCTGGCGACATACCATGTGACTTTCGGAAAAATATCTTCCACACAATTCCGAAGAATGCAAGGGCTGGTAAGTTCGAGAACTATCGCACAATCAGCTTATCACCTCATGCATCCAAGTTTCTGACAAGAATAATGTACAGAAGAAAGGAAAAGAAAATTGAGGACGTGGTAGGTGACGATCAGTTTGCCTTTAAAAAAGATAAAGGCACTATAGAGGCAATTCTGACCTTGCGGTTGATAATGGAAGCAAGACTAAAGGAAAATCAAGACACATTAGTAGGATTTGTCGACTTGGAAAAAGCCTTCGACAATGTAAAATGGTGCAAGATGTTCGAAATTCTGGGAAAAATAGGGGTAAGTTATAGGGAGAGACGGGTAAAATGCAATTTGTACAAGAGCCAAGAGGGAATAACGAGAGTGGACTCCCAAGAACTTAGTGGGCGGATTAAAAACGGAATATGACAGGGATGTAGAACTTCCCCCCCTGCAGTTCAATCTGTACATCGAAGAAACAGTGACGGAAATAAAAGAAAGGTTCAGGAGTGGAATTAAAATTCAAGGTGAAATGATATCAATGATAAGATTCGCTGATGACATTGCTGTCCAGAGTGAAAGTGAAGAAGAATATGTGGTATACTGGATGGAATGAGCAATCTAATGAGTACAGAATATGGATTGAGAGTAAATCCAAGAAAGATGAAAGTAATGAGAATAGCGAGAAACTTGACATCAGGATTGATGGCCACGAAGTAGATAAAGTTAAGGAATTCAGTTACCTAGGCAGTAAAATAACCAATGATGAACAGAGCAAGGAGGACATCAAAAGCAGACTAACAGTCGCAAAAAGGGCATTCCTGGCCAAGAGAAATCTACTAGTTACAAACATTGGCCTTAAATTGGGGAAGAAATTTCGGAGAATCTACATCTGGAGTGTAGCATTGTATGGTAGTGAAATATGGACTGTGGGAAAACCGGAACAGACGAGAATCGAAGCATCTGAGATGTGGTGCTACAGACGAAAGTTGAAAATTAGATGAACTGATGAGATAAGGAATGAAGAGGTTCTGCGCAAAATGGGAGAGGATATGAATATGTGAAAAACACTGATGAGAAGAAGGCACAGGATGATAGGACATCTGTTAAGACATGAGGGAATGACTTCCATGGTACCAGCGTGAACTGTAGAGGGCAAAAACTGTGGAGGAAGACAGAGATTGGAATACATCCAGCAAATAATTGACGACGTTGATTGCAAGTGCTACTCTGAGATGGAGAGGTTGGTGCAGGAGAGGAATTCGTGGTGGGCCGCATCAAACCAGTCAGAAGACTGATGACCGCAGCTGCAACACGGCGAACGGAAACCCGAGGCCGCTGTTGGATCACCTGCTGCGCTAGCTGCGCGTTGCCCTCTGTGGTTGCCGTACGCGATCGCCCTACCTTTCCAGCACGTTCATCCGTCACCTTCCCAGTCCGTTGAAATTTTGCAAACAGATCCTTTATTGTATCGCTTTTCGGTCCTTTGGTTACATTAAACCTCCGTTGAAAACTTCGTCTTGTTGCAACAACACTGTGTTCTAGGCGGTGGAATTCCAACACCAGAAAAATCCTCTGTTCTAAGGAATAAACCATGTTGTCCACAGCACACTTGCACGTTGTGAACAGCACACGCTTACAGCAGAAAGACGACGTACGGAATGGCGCACCCACAGACTGCGTTGTCGTCTATATCTTCCACATCACTTGCAGCGCCATCTGTTGTTGAAAATTGTAACTACTGTAATTTCGAAAGTTTGTCCGCCTGAAAATGTATTGTTGTCCCAAGCATATTACAACAAACGGTGTACTGCTATCGCTGCTCGTTTAGTTTTTATTGCCGTTTCAAATATACCGGTCATTTTTGAAACACCCTGTATTTTCTCCAGCTGCTTCTCTCCGCAGTCGGCGCTCCGAGTTAAATGTTTGTCGTAGCGCTGTACAAACGTCCCAATAGACTCGACATTAAGGCAGCCTCCTGTGGTTTCAGCCACTTCTGTACGCTTGTCTGGAGTTCATTATCTATGACAAAATTTTGTCTTCATAGCCAGCGGTTCGTGTGAGCACAGAAGAACATCAGAGGGAGCCAAGTCCAGGCTATAAGGTGGGAGATGAAACACTTCCCATCGAAAACGCTGCATGGGTGTCCTCACTGCCCCTTCAGTGTAAGGCCAAGAATTCTCTTTGAAGAAGGAAGTGCATGACACGTATGTTATGCAGAGTTGCATGAGATCAGGCGAAACCTTGCAGCGGGTACCAGTACTTGGCGGGAGATGCTGTTGTTCCATGCACTTTTGTACGTGGTCACTGGGATCTCGGCCGGCCGCGGTGGTCTCGCGGTTCTAGGCGCGCAGTCCGGAACCGTGCGACTGCTACGGTCGCAGGTTCGAATCCTGCCTCGGGCATGGATGTGTGTGATGTCCTTAGGTTGGTTAGGTTTAAGTAGTTCTAAGTTCTAGGGGACTGATAACCACAGCAGTTGAGTCCCATAGTGCTCAGAGCCATTTGAACCATTTTGAACTGGGATCTCGGAACTGAGAAGGATGACGTGACGCGATTGCCATATATACCGAAGACACTGCCTAACATGAGTGTAAGACTTTGTAACAACAACGATTCTGTACTATTGTACATATAAGTAATTCTTTTCATCTGATTTTACGATAAACTTGTGTAATTGATGTTCTGCTTTCATTTCTTTTTGTTTCATGCCATTATCTTAAGAAAACTGTAAATAAATTTCAATGCGTCTCTTAATGTTTATGTCAAATGTCAAGTAATATTGTAACAGAATTGAAATGTAACAAATGTTGAAACTGTTGTAAGATGTTAAAAATTGTAACGTAGGCAATGTGTTGGGATATGTAGAATGCAAAAACCTCGGGTGAATACCCGGTCTGTCAGGGAGCGGTAAAAGGTGGATGGCAGGCGAGCGCGGGAAAACGCGCACGGGCACTGCACGGCACAACGGGCTCAGCAATAGTAGGAGTTTGGCACTGGTTTGAGCAACACCTTCTGGAGCGAGGAGGCTCTCCTGGAAGACACAGCTTCACTGAGCGTCGGGTATGCCGTTCCAACACAGCATGGCAAAATTCCATAGGCACTAAATGGAAAAGTATTGCGACGCTAAGAAGAATTAAAGTGCCGATACGTCAAGAGCCATAGCTGTGGTTGTGTGTGTGCTCTGTGCCTCGCCATCTTGCCGCTCGCCAACCGCCGCAGCGATACTAGCAGGTTGAAACTTTTAGTACTGTATTCGTGTGGATCAGAGGGTGAACCGTGTTTCGTGCCATAATAACCTACATTTTACCAGAACTTTTCCATCATTGAATTATCCTCACAACTAACCTAGACAGGGTCCTTTCCAAACGTTGTGCACTCCGAGTGTCCCGAAATTAAAATTAAAAATTGTGTTAATAATGATTATTTGCAGAACTATCTATATTACAATGGTGTTTAAAGAAATGTTTTGTTAATGAACCAGTCAATGAATAACGAAGGTCTAACGAAGTTGAAAGGAAACTTTAGTGTTGATATAGTAATGAAGTTTATAATTTCGAGACAGATATAAAAGCATTTAAATGAGCAGTAAATAAGATGAAAAGAGTAGTAACTTATATACTGGAAATCTTTAACGCATAATAAATTCAGTAATCATTTTTTTTTTAAATACAGGGATCATAACAGTTTCAGGGTCCCCCCTTCATTCATTGGAATTCTGAAATGTTCTAAATTGGTTTGACCAGCAAATTTTAAAGTCAAAATAAACATCGAAATTTATCAGTGTTTTATATTTATCAAAATTGACATTTGGTGTGTGACACGAAAGTACAATTTCTAGGGTAACCTATGCCATATTTTAGTCAGATTAATAGACAGTATGAAGTTTTGTAGTAAACATTATAGTGCAGTGTTATGTATTCATGGTTTTCCATATCAGTATTGAACGTGACACTGTCAGTTCAATAGATTTTCGGGTTCTAAAATTCCACTATATTATGCAGTGTTACAACTTGTTGATTTGCATGAATATATACCAACTTGTACGGGCAAGAAACTCAGTTAATGCCTAATTAGGCTGGCGACCGTATTATTGTCACATTGGTAGCATTTTCTGGTTTGCTTTTGACGCGTCCTGACGAACTTACTTGACGTATCATTGTTATTATAGAGTGGATGTAAGTCTGATTTGCCACCATTAAGGTACACGCAGTCGATATCTATACGAAAATCCTTTCTCATAAGGTGAATCTCGCTCACTTACCATAGCACAGGCTTTAACGAGTACCTTGTCACGGGGATTACAACTTCCTCCGATTTCCTCTGTCATTTCCATTCCGGGCCTTTCTTGCCTAACAACTCTCGTACTTAGAGTATTTTTTAATATTTTACTCCCGCAATATTGTGCACATTGCAAAGTGATGATGAAATGTATTTCTAAAATTTTTGAGCATACTGTAGAGTGATGTGAAAATCTATTTACAGAAAGTGTTGTGATGAAGGTACTGATCGTAATTTTTGTGTACCAAGCAAGAGGTACACAAAACATGCCGCAAGAGGCCACGACCACACAGACACGACCACTCGTCTGGTGCCTCTGAGTTAAAAGCAGCGACCTCCAGAGGCAGCTCACAGTCCAGACCTCTTTCTGCTTCCATGACACGTCTTTCAGCGTGTCGTATACGTCCATCGATAGCGCGGACAGCCGCCAAAGAGAGCGCTGTCAAGCGTGGATTACATTGCTTCCGCCCTGTACTGGCGGACAAAGAAATCCATCCACCGACAGACAGAAAAGAAGGCACGTTGCAGCCACTCTGACAGCTACGAACCCGCAGTTAAAGTGTTCAATTCAGTGCCTGCAGCCACATCAGTACAGTTCTGTGACTACTACATTCTGATTTAGTACTCACTATTTGCGGAGTAACAGGACAACCAAGAATGTCTGCATCCTTACCATCAGTTATGGTGACTATTTCATAGACTGCGATAGAACAGTAAAGTCGTTTGGATTTCATTCCATTACGTAAAGGGAATCAAGTGCGTTGTACCGAAGTGCTGTATTGCATCATAACTCTTCATCAACGTTATCGATTATTTTTTATTCTGTTGCCATATTTTTGTTCAAGTGCCGCCCTGCCAAGCAAGTGTTTAGTTCATAAGTGCGCAATGTGCTGCCAGCAAAGAACCATAGCAGTAAGTCACTCCGAGGATGTTTGAGCTGAATTAATAATAGCAATCAGTTTTGACGACGAGAAAGGAGTTTAAATATTATTGTCAATTTTTCGCCAGTACCCAACATTCGGTAAAGAGAAAAACTGTAAATTGCTGATAACAAATTTCGTCAGTTCCCAACACTGACTGCCTGGGGCATGGATGTGTGTGATGTCTTTAGGTTAGTTAGGTTTAAGTAGTTCTAAGTTCTAGGGGACTGATGACCTCAGAAGTTAAGTCCTATAGTGCTTAGAGCCATTTGAACCATTTTGAACCCAACACGAACAACGAGGCAAACCCACAGCATTCCCGTCAACAGTGAACCACGGGTAACAAGAAACAATAATGAGAAAAAACTCGCAAAATTCGATAGGAAAAATTTTATTTTTGGTCTATTTAGAGTGCTTGATCAACTTCATTGATTCTGTAGATTCGAGGACCGCTAATCACTTTCCTTTCCAGGAAGATATCTTTGAATATTGTAAGCTATTCTGAGCAACCGGAAAACATCATAAGCTCATCTTGGAGCGCTTTGCCAGATTTGAAGAAAGCAAGATGAAAGGCCAAATGCAACCACTGAAATTATAAATAATGCTGCAACCATCCTTTCCAGCACTCGATCGGAAAGTTGGGTCTTGGAGCAGCACTCCATCATGCATCAGATATCACGTGATGTGGAACGGATACCATGTTTATGAGGATATGCAGGCCCCACAGTATTTTAGCTTCCTCATAAATTGTCACCTACTTGCGAACCTCTGACTCTCTTACTCTGAGATTAGAGACACACTTGCGAAACATCTTTACTCGTAAGTTCATATTGCTGCTGCCAGATAAATATCGGTTCAGTGTTTCAAGAAGTAAGATGAGAACAATAAATACTGGATTAGCAATTACAGGGCAAGACTATCGAATGTAAATTTCATTGCGGAATTGATCCGTGCAGTAAGTTTTATGCAGAATCATTAATGCGAGCCATGCTTACATTGCACCTTGTAGGGAAGCAGCCTACTCACGCCGTAGTAAATTCACAGCAGTCTTTCCATTGTGTGCCAGCCAGTCCGCTGTAACTAGCTCTGACGCCATAAATGTTGCGCAATACTTTAAAAATCAAACAAATAACCTAAAACATTTCTAGCATGTCAGGAGTAATACTAAAACAACATGTGTTGAATATCAGTTCGATAACTTTAGCCATTTTCGAAATTTTGACGTTCTTCTGTAAAAATCATTGGCGCAACAGAAAAAAGCTAGAGAATTAAAAATTGATAATTATATTCATTTTTCATAATTATTTAATAAAAACAGTCTTCCGGATCTCACAATTTAAGATTTTGGTGGAAATTCATGATTTTCTGGTTTTTGTCTTAAAACTTAAGGAAGCAAGATAGATTAAGTAGGCTAATAAATAAGGCTAGGATGTTTATATTTAAGTAGGTTGGAGATCCGCTATAACTATGAAGATGTGAGAAGTTTCATTTGAATACCTATAAAACTATAGCGATAGCGTATCTCCAAAGGGCCAGTTCAGAGCTCGTCTACTGCGTGCAGTGTAATTAAATTAATTCTCTCGCCCAAAATATTTAACTTAGCCACGTCAAAATTTTATTATCAATACTTACCTGCATGCTGAATGCACATTTAAATTGAGAGCTTCATCGGCCATCAGCAAGAGAAGCTATGATTTATTCGGTAACTTAATGTGGTGCTTTACTAGCCCAGCGGCTAGTCGGGAGAGCGGATTTGATCAGGCGTTCCCTTAGCCGTACGCACCGCGGCTTTATATATAAGAACGCTGCGCGAGGAAGCAAGGCTCCAGTTCTCTCCAGACGCTGAATAACACGCCATCTGTGTCGGTAGTCGCGTCGCGTCGGTATCATTGCTACAAACAGCCTCGGATGCCGTATTAAGTTACTCGAGATACGCGTAACCATGAAATCATTTTCGAGTGAAGTGTTAATTCTGGGATGATTTTCATTATCTAACTTCAGTTTGCGTATTGTCGTATTTTCACGTGCCGCCGCGGGACAGACATTCTACCAATTATTTAGCGTGGCGTTTGATGAGCCTTATCATCAAATTATGGCGAGCATTCATTTAAATATTTAATTTGGACAGTTATAGTGGCATCAGCGCATTAGACTCTGAACTGCTCCGTTAGTCAGATTGTGTGGATTCTTTTGTTTTCATCTGTGACTTTCAGAATACAGGACGTTTTTTCACGACTGTTTTTGATTATAAAACCCAGACAATCTCCTAATTCCTCATAGCTATAAGCTGTAACTATAAGTGTATTCTCAGATAAAGTGGGCACTAGGAATTCTAACTACAGGCTTCACGTTTTGCTAATCACTTTCTGGTTGCCAATATTGTAGTTAGAGAGCCAGTGTTGAGAACGGCGAAAGACAGCATAAATAACATTCTAAATAATAGGAACATTTAACAGGAAGTGTTTCTGCAAACAAACATTTATACAACATTTTAAACAATTAATTCTATCCGCCGCCCCACAACCTCCAGACCATAAATTAAAGAAGGACATACTTTGTCTAACAAAACCGTCTTCACAAGACCGTCTGCCATTGATTTGGGCCTACGAACAAACGGATGTATCTGCTGAAGGGATACAGTGTGAACACACTGATGTATTCTCTACATGCCAGCATCCACCGTGGCCAACCAACCAGCACAGGCAGACCTGGAAAACAAAGGGCGTGCCTGCCATTCGATTGGAACAGGCAGTATACAGTACGAACTTCATCTGAACAGGCCTCGGAAAATCCAATGGCACCGACCGACGGCCAAGTCATCTTCAGCCAATAGGCGTCATTGGACGTGGATATGCAGGGCATGTTCTCAGCATACTGCTCTCTTTGCAGTTCTTAGTTTTCGTTAGCAGAGCCGCTTCTTGTCAATCAAGTACCTTCTCAATTCGCCTCAGAAGGACTGAGTGCACCCCACTCACCAAAAGCACTCAGCAGATCCAGTTCGTTACCCAACCAAGAGCTAGCCAACAGTGCTTAACTTCATTGGCAATATACAAAAATAAAAAAAAAACTAAATTATATTCTTGTTCATGCTGCAGCGTAGGTCATAGAAGTGGCTTCTGTTGCTACCAGAAACCACTTTTAAGAAACAGGACATAGCTTCTAGGTTTGCAAGCAGAACCACAACTGCCATCCAACTGGTAGAGAGAAATATCCCTGAACACCCTTTCCAAGCCAAAACTGCTGGAAATAAAAGGGTTGGTCTTTTTGTTAAAAGCCACTGAATCTGTCGTATGTAGTTCCTGCAGGAACACCCTGTAACAGTGATGTTGGATTCAGCATAGGCACAAAAAGCTCTAGAGCCTTCAGGGTGTTCTTGTACGACATTTGTGCTTCTAATTTTGTATTGTATTTCTTGATTTTTTTCAAGGGGTCCTGTTGTGGAAAATTATTTTAAACTCATGAAGTTATAGGTTTCGAAAATATTTTTCTATACTAACTTTTAATTATATTTTCTAGCTGAAAAATATAAATAGTGCATAACGTCATCAATTAACTATTACATATTTTTAAAACTAGTTTCTGTTTTCTGGTTTTATAATCAAAAATACAATGGAGACTTAGTTTTCCTTCTATAATTTTAAACTTAGATGAAGAGCCTGATGACAGACTAATAGAGGACTATAAATGTGCGTTACAAGTGTTCAAAGCTGTTTCATTAAGCAGTGTGCCATATTCACTGAAGATATATGCAATGCTGTAACGTTTATAGCGACTACACTGACGGAAGTGCAAAACCTTAATCAAGTACTGAGAAATTGATAATCCAGTATGTACATGCCTATGTGACATGATAAACAAAATTTAATTGTTATGAGACCTGAATGAGATTTTCACTCTGCAGCGGAGTGTGCGCTGATATGAAACTTCCTGGCAGATTAAAACTGTGTGCCCGACCGAGACTCGAACTCGGGAACTTTGCCTTTCGCGGGCAAGTGCTCTACCATCTGAGATACCGAAGCACGACTCACGCCCGGCCCTCACTGCTTTACTTCTGCCAGTATCTCGTCTCCTACCTTCCAAACTTTACAGAAGCCCTCCTGCGAACCTTGCAGAACTAGCACTCCTGAAAGAAAGGATACTGTGGAGACATGGCTTAGCCAAAGCCTGGGGGGTGTTTCCAGAATGAAATTTTCACTCTGCAGCGGAGTGTGCGCTGATACGAAACTTCCTGGCAGATTAAAACTGTGTGCCCGACCGAGACTCGAACTCGGGACCTCTGCCAGTCGCGGGCAAGTGCTCTACCATCTGAGATACCGAAGCACGACTCACGCTCGGTCCTCACTGCTTTACTTCTGCCAGTATCTCGTCTCCTACCTTCCAAACTTTACAGAATCCCTCCTGCGAACCTTGCAGAACTAGCACTCCTGAAAGAAAGGATACTGTGGAGACATGGCTTAGCCACAGCCTGGGGGGTGTTTCCAGAATGAAATTTTCACTCTGCAGCGGAGTGTGCGCTAATATGAAACTTCCTGGCAGATTAAAACTGTGTGCCCGACCGAGACTCGAACTCGGGACCTCTGCCTTTCGCGGGCAAGTGCTCTACCAACTGAGCTACCGAAGCACGACTCACGCCCGGTACTCACAGCTTTAGTTCTGCCAGTATCTCGTCTCCTACCTTCCAAACTTTACAGAAGCCCTCCTGCGAACCTTGCAGAACTAGCACTCCTGAAAGAAATACTGTGGAGACATGGCTTAGCCACAGCCTGGGGGGTGTTTCCAGAATGAAATTTTCACTCTGCAGCGGAGTGTGCGCTGATATGAAACTTCCTGGCAGATTCAAACTGTGTGAGTACACCATCGCAGGCGCTCCTGTCTGTGATAGAGCGTTAAGGGTAACCGCAGCCATGGTCTCCGAGCTGATAGTCCATGCTGCTGCAAACGTCGTCGAACAGTTCGTGCAGATGGTTGTTGTCTTGCAAACGTCTCCGTGTGATGATTCAGGGATCGGGACGTGGCTGCACGATCCGTTACAGCCATGCGGATAAGATGCCTGTAATCTCGATTGCTGGTGTTACAAGTCCGTTCTATATTCTGCTAAGAGTCATTCGATCTCGACCAACGCGATCAGCAGTGTCGCGATACGATAAACCGCAATCGCGATAGGCTACAATCCGGCTTTTATCAAAGTCGGAAACGTGATGGTACGCATTTCTCCTCCTTATACGAGGCATCACAACTACGTTTCACCAGGCAACGCGGGTCAACTGCTGTTTGTGTACGAGAAATCGGTTGTGAACTTTCCTCATGTCAGCAAGTTGTAGGTGTCGCCACCGGCGCCATCACTGTGTGAATGCTCTGAAAAGCATCTTCTTTCCGTCGGTTAAATTTCGTGTCTTTAGCACGTCGCCTTCGTGGTTTAGCAATTTTAATGTCCAGTAGTGTATTTGTCGATCTAGAAGAGGTGTTCGACTATGTCAAATGGTGCATTACGTTAGAAATTATGAGGAAAATAGGGGTAAGCTATTGGGAAATGTGATACAGTATCTTCAAGAGCCAAAAGGTAATATAAGGGTGGAAGATAAGGACGAAGTGAACAGATTAAAATGGGTGTGACAGGAATGTAGTCTTTCGTCCCTGCTGTTCAATCAGTGCGTCGAATATGTTATGACAGATATGAAAGAAAGGTTCCAGAGTGCGACTGAAATTGAAGATGAAAGGATTTCAGTGATATGTTTCGCTTATGACCTTGCTATCGTGTATGAAACTGAAGTAGAGTGACCTGATCTGCTGAATGGAATGAACGGTCTAAAGAGTACAGAATGTGGACTGACAGTAGATGCAAGAAAGCGAAAGTAATGAGAAGTGCAGAAATGAGAAAAACGAGACATCAGAACTGGTGATCCCGAAGCAGATAAAATTAAGAAATTCTGTTATCTAGGCAGCACAATAATCCATGACGAACGTAGCAAGGAGGAAATAAAAGGCAGACTAGCACAGGCAAAAGGGCATTCCTGGCGAAGATAAGTCTGCTAGTATCAAACACAGTTCTTAACTTGATGAAGAAATTTCTGAGAATGAACCTTTGTGGCACAGCACTGTACGGCTTTGAGGCACGGACTGTGGGAAAACCAGAACAGAAGGGAACAGAAGCATTTGAGATGTGGTGCTACAGAAGAATGTTGAAAGTTATGTGTACTGATAAGCAATGAGGGCGTTCACCGCAGAATTGTTGCGAAAATGAACATCTAAAAAGAAAAAAAGGCACTGGATGGCAGGACATCTGTTAAGACATTAGTGAATAATCTTGTCGTACTAGAGGGAACTGTACAGGGTAAAAACTGTAGTGGAAGAGAGAGTGTGGGATACATCCAGAAAACAATTGAGGACGTAGATTGCAAGTGTTGCTCTGAAGAGGAAAGGGCGGTGCAAGAGAGGAATTCGTGGCAGACAGCATCTAACCAGTTAGAAGACTGGTCACTCATAAAGAAGTAGGAAATAAAATAAAAATGTAAAGAAACGTGGCGTTCTTCTTTGGATCCTTTCTGTTTCCACTATCAATCCTAGATGGCATATATCTCCTAAATTTGGGTGAAGAAAGGAACTCATTCAGTAGTTAAACTCCTCATTGCACAGTTTTTACATGCTGTGTAACTATGGGGAACCGTGTTAAATCGTTTACCACGCTGTGGCTGGGTACAATGCCAGCGAGACTATTTAGCAGTGCATACGCATGGTGTCACTTGGTATTACACTGTAGTTGTCTTGACGAACTTCGTCTGTCTGCAGCGGCGGTTGCTGTGAAGTTTTCCCAGTGGGGGGTGGGGCGGAAGTTCTCTTGTGAACCTACGACGCGGATGACGCCGGAGTTCTTGTAAACCGCAGGCTGCATTACGGAAATGTTCCCGCGTTAGTGGGTCTGACAGATGGCCTCGTTTTCTGCGTCACGATGTTTGGATGCATTTGTATCGAAATCCGGGCTGGTGGCAGGCATTGTATGAATTGTAGTCATCTAAGATACATTTGGGTATTACGTATGCGAATACAGCCTAAGTTAAAGGATAGGAAACTCTTTTGTGAGTGAACGGACGGTATTCCAAGAAATATGAAATAGAAGCGGTACGTTTCCTTTCTTATCTAAAGTGGTCTGTTAATCTAGACTGTGTTCTAGTATACTCCTTCTTCAGGACTGTGGATTCATAGTGATTGTTTGGAGCTTTCGTTTCCGAACTCGTATGGTTCGGTTTAAATAAGGATTTTTTTCAGAGTTTGCACGCCGCGCCTCCGGCCTTGTGGTGCTGTTGCTAACGTAACACTGGGCTTGCTTTTACGAAGTGGTTACTGTTGTGAGAGATTGGGCGGTGATGTTATACCGCGTAAACGTAACAAGTAGTATCAGGATAGAAGTTTTACTCTCCTGCGTGATGCACGAAATTGATTTAATATCTTGGAACACAGTGTTGATCAGAGAATGTGATGCACAAATTTTATGTGTTGTGTTCCAAGAACACCTTGGTGCGTTAAGTAGTTCGGTGTTACAGTCGCAAGTGATTTTTTTGTCTACTGAATTTCCTTAGACTCTAAGATTGTAAGTGAGGCTCCTCAGGATAGTAATCTAAAGCGGTGTAGTTTTAAGATATTTTGTTGATAGTTGTTAAATGTTGATATATAATCGGAGTGGGTTTGCTCAAATTCATTGATAGTTCTCTTTAAATAAATAATAATTCTGGCAGAAGTATAAAGTTTCTGGTTGTAAGCCCGAGCAACAAACTGTCGTAATGAAACGTGTACTGTTGTATTGTGAAACCCAAGCCACACTGTAAAAGTAACTAATTTTAATAAGGGAAGTATTTCATACTGTAAAAGTTAGCAATATGAGTGCAAGAATTTTGAACAAAGTGAACTGCCTGAACAATTAACTTGGACATGAAACATAGAGTAATTGGCTTTGCAAAATTTGATCACAAAAACTGTCTCTGAATAACATAAGTTGGCCCTGATTAAATAAATAAAAAAAATCATAATCTTTTCTCCTTAACTCTGTTCTGCTCAGATCGGGATAACGCGTCTTGCGCGCAGCTATCCTAAAGCTGCAAATTACTGTATTTACGTAGAGACACTCGAGAGATGTAATGTTAATGGCAAATCGAACATTTTACCGAATACTTGGTTGGATGATCCATTAAAAGGAATTGTAAGAGAAAAGTTGATAAGAAAATGAAAAATGAGCAACAATGACAACACTATATCATGAGAAAAGTATTCAAAGGAGATTTTAAATTTAATGAACTTCTCAACATCCAAACACTACACTTTTCTGTCTCTCAGATCTAACGACTTTCAGTGCAATAACCAAGTTAGTTCGATGGCGCAGCAACAATGTAAACAAAGTAATATCATTTTTGTATTTAATTGACATTCTATTTGATTTCTTCCTTTACAAATCGTTTTCATAATCATGTTGATTGAACAAAATGACAAATTGCAACATTAAATTTGAATCACAGCATTGCCATTGCTTTCTCACTCTAACACTGCTTAACATCATCATCCTAACTCCAACACAGCTGAACTTCGTATGCCTCACTCTACGAAAGATTAACACTGTCTGCTTCCACTGCACCCTCGCGCACATCAGCGGTGTTAGCTTAGCTTCTGCGATACAGCTTACAACGTCGCTGCTCGCTCACAATCGATTCAGATACTAGACATTCCGATACGAAAATTATACGTGACACCTATCAGCATGTCCCCTGTATATATTAAATGTTTTAAGGAGTATGGTTTGTGAAATTCTTAACGAATTCTTAAGAGTATAACTTCGAGCTAGGACTGGGCTATAATATACGTATATGGTAGTTGCGGGGTATAGAAGAAAGCTAATTGCCGCAGGTGCATGTTATTTCAGTAAGTATTGTTTGCAAAAGCTAATATGTTATTTTTCAGACGACGGTCATTTTCTTATATAACCTATAGCAGAGAAGCCACTACGGAACATACTTACTGACGACTTGTTTCCTGTTGATGCCCAGTCGTCTAAGTAACTAGCAGTGCTACTCATAGCATGAATACATATACTGTATGTAAATTGTTTGGCTCTATTCCATGGCACATAAACTTTGTGTCATATAATTTTACTCACAGATTGTAAGTAATCAATTAATAAATGTTTTCAGTTGTGATTCTGTTACCATCACAACGACCGGGAGAGCGGTGTGCTGGTCCAACGCCCCTCCTATCCGCATCCTCTCCTGAGGATGACACGGCAGGCGGATGGTCGCGGTAGGCCACTCGTGGCCTGAAGACGGACTGCTTAGTGGTTTTCAGTTGAGATTCGTTAGTTTAATGACACACAACATGTTCAGTACGCTCGGAAGTACAGCGCATAAATCTGTCCCCTATTAGAAACACGTAATCATTGTTCTTTCGCGATACGGTGTAACTATACATAGACAGAAAACTGTGGGTATTGACCTTGAGTCTTGTGTTTACATGAAGTCGTGAGGCACTTAACATTAACTCTCCATTTTAAATAAATAATACTTACACACCATGCAGTGGGATACGAGAATTAATGAAGTGGGAACAGTATTTTGTCAATAGCCATCATTATGCACACGCGGGATGAATGTTATGTTTCCGCATAACCTAGCTCTCTCTCAGTGCAAGTTTGCCAGCGCTTACAACGTGATGTGTTCCTCTGCACGAGAATTGGTTCGGGCATCTGCGTAATCTGTCTATCACTTTACACGAATTGAATTTCTTTGCACTCAGTGCTGATTTGAGTGGTCCATACGTTTGGAAATATCTTCGAGAATGGAAGTGTAAGGTATTAGATTTCATGCCTGAGATAGCCGCAGCTATTACACTGGCTACATGAAACCGTGAGTCCTCTCGTTGTGGCGTAACACCAGGCGTGGACGTCGTTTTGACATAACAGGAGGTTCAAGATTTTCTAGGACATATGAGTATGATGCACTAATGATAGTGAACCTTCCTGTTTATTAGTCCTCCAAAGCGACAAAAAAATTTTCCCCAAAGTCTACCAGCATAACTTTGTGAGAGGCTGTTTTAAGAATTTACTTAGGTGACAAGGAGTCGCGTCATTCATAACTCACTCTCTCCTTTATGGTTTGTGGGAGAGGACACCGTTGTCAACCTCGGTGATGAAAAGATCAAATATTTCTGCACGCCTTGTATACTGATAAAATTCATCAACACTTCGTTATTTCGGTCCAGGGGTGCCCTGTCAAAGCGTCCATCTTCCAGACACTTCTTGAAACTGGTAAATGACGCGCACTCTGGTGTGTTATACAATCGCTAATGTTTACAGCTGATGTAGTGTCGTTCGGTGATCTTCCGAGTCTATAATTCCGCCAGCTGCATTTTTTTACTGGAGTCGTAACAACATACGATCGTTAAATTAGACGAAAATTATAAAGAAGTGCTTGACGCCCAGCAACTGGTGCATATAAAGCAAATTAACGCTAGCAACAGTTAAAAAATTTTATGTATTTTTACACGTCAGTCCGTTTCTGGACTAATATTTCATTTAATGCTGATTTAAATTTGGTGCCTAGAAAACAATTTAACGACAGCTGCAGTCAAAACTATTTAATGGTTCTCACACATCAGTCCATTGCTGGACTGGCACGTCTAATATTTCGTTAATAACTGATTTAAATTCATCATAGTCTGAGTTCTATCCCTGTCAGTCCATAAATATTTAATGCTGGTAATGAGTAACCTCAGTGAATGCAAGTATTAAGCCGTTTACTCCTATACTGATTCCTTCTTTCTTGTCGTGGTAGTTTTGAATGTCATATTTTCTGTAGCTGGGCTATGATGAGCCAAGGGAGAAAGAGAGCCACAGGTTAAGACCCCTGGCAGTTTTAGTTCACCTTTCGGAGGTGAAAGCTAGGGAATAGAGATAAATGTCCACTCGTGGCAGGTACAATGTTATTGGCTAGTCATTGTTTAGCTCCGGTGCCCGGGATTTGTCATCCACCAGTTTGTGTTATAACGAATTTTGCACGATATGGGGTCCTGCCCTCTATTCAAAGAAGTCATACTGTATAACATGTCATGACAAACACCTGGTCTTGTGCAGAATCTTGGGCTTGTGTCACCTGGTCAAAACACACTTCCCATTTCGCCGTTGGTTACCTTCCTAAAACACAGTGATGTGGGACATCTGTCAGAGACACAGATCTCAGAGTCCAGTGAGAAGTGAGACAGCTGCATTTTGTTCGGGAATTCGTTGCTGCCTTTGTAAAAGCGATGGGCCGACATTCCATCACCGCTCTATGTGGTATGAACAAATTCCTGTCTAAGATGTCGTAAGATGACCCGTCATTGGTTAAACCTAAAAAGATAGCAAAAAAGAGAGAGAGTCAGGACCCTAACTCCTGAGATATTCATACTTGGAGGTAAACGTGCTGACTGTAGTAACAAAAGTTTATCTTAAAGGTGTCTACGAACTGGATATGTAGGAGTTAGATAACTGGTTAACATTGCAAAATCTTTTTCCATATCAGGAGTCAGTATTTTCTTCACAACAAGGTCATTTACCAACATTTTGCAGAATCTTTTCGTTGGTGCATGATAACTCTGCGGGGTTTTTAGAGAGGAAAAATGAGACTCTTTCAGTGTGAAATACTTTGTTTAGGCATACTGAGTCAAACAGGTGAAATACTGAGAGAGGCTCTCAGCCCTCAGAGGCTGAGATGAACACTTAGTCCACAGATGCAGAGAACGGACGTTGCCGCAGTCAGCAGCTAATGTGTTGTAGAGAGAAGCAGGTTAGGGCACTTGCAGCTTTCTGCTCTACACTATGCTTAGCATGGTAAGAAAGTGCAGTTAGGCGAACGGAGTATGAAATTTGTGGACGCGTTGTTAGGGACACTCACCGTATCCCTATCCCTATCCGTCACACTACAATTTTTCATCAAAGCACATGATCCTGTTGGGAGAGATCTGACTTTTGAATAGTCCAGTCGTTGTGGATCATTCTGACATCCACAAGGATGTGTCAAAAATGCACTTCACGCTATACGCGATACATATCATAAATTGAAGCCCCCCCTACCCCTACCACCATCTTTCTGTCTGTACTGTTGAGTGGTACTTAAGTAAATAAATTAGTGAAATCAAAGTGAACTAGAAATTAGGATATAAATGAAAAACTTGGTTTAGTTTAGAGAGTTACATACTGGCATTCAGCGGGCAAAACAGCAGAAGAGACAATGACCATGAAGTCAGCAAGTTCCACATAAGCGGGCGCTGTCGATTCAGCCGTCAGGGCATCGCCCGACCGGCTCACGTGTTTCTCAGTTGTCGTATGTGAGCAAAGGCCCTCGCCTACATCCCAAGAGCCAATGACCGACGTTAAGAAGATTCTTCGAGAAGCTTTTCAACGTGACAGAAGAGGCAATGACCGGCTCACGTGTTTCTCAGTCGTCACATGGGATCAAAGGCCCTCACCTACATTCCAAGAGCCAACGACCGACGTTAAGAAGATTCTTCGAGAAGCTTTTCAACGTGACAGACGAGGCAATGGCCGTGAAGTCGTTCACCTCCAGTAAACTGAAGTGAATAAATACGCGAGACGCAGTGGGCCAGACAGATGAAGGAGACGGAGACGGAGATGGAGACGGAGACGAAGACGGAGACGGAGAGAAGAGACGAAGAATACGAAGAAGTTTTCAGTCAGTTTCGGTGCTGAAGACCGTCATGCAAGAAGAGACTGCATCATGCACAGACGCACCAAGTCCGCCGCTGTAATGGAATAGCAAGCAGCAGCCGCGGCGCCAGAAGACAGAAGTTAAAAGGTATTTGAAGTCTGGTTTTTACATACCCGGGTGACTCGTGCGGACGGGAAGGAGACGGCCTCACATCAGTAGTCACCTGTGAGCTGGGATGAAGACCTGACAGCCGAAGACTGGCAAGCGGGAGTCCGTGGTTCGAGTCCGCCACACTGGCCTTCCCCCGCCGCGCCGCTCCGCTGGCCGACGCAGAACACACGCGGCCGCATAGAGAAGAGAAACACTGGGACGCCACACCCAAGGTATCATCCGATGCACGACTTCGCTCGCAATAATTAAACGGGCCACCTCGCGCTGCGCGTCTCCCGTCAGCTGGGCGAGACGGCGACACGAGATACACACCGCTACGCGTAATCAGACGCCGCCGCCGCCGCCGCTGCCGCAGCAGAAGACTTCACAAACGACACAGCTGCCGCTCTCCGAACCAGAATATTCCGTAAGATACAGTTGTACAAATCTTCAATAAAAGTTATTCTTATGTAAAAATGATGTTTCATTCGACCTCATACCCGAGCCAAGGAAGAACCCACCCTGCCCACATGTTGTTAAGAGAGAAAAGTTAATTTATTTAATATTTTCACCTTGACAGAATGCTTTAGAATGCTCATCCTGACAATTGACTTGCATCAAAAGAGAAAACCCAGTTGCATTTAGTGACAGAAGTGTCACATTTAGTAACAGAGAACTGTTACATTTGGTATCAGAAGCCGTTTTAGTTGTTACAGTACGTATCGGTTAATCTCAGGAACGACAATACGGATTTTGGCACGGTTTTCGCTGATAGATGTAATGATTCACAAGAACCTTTAGTGTATATAAATTACTAGCACTACGCAAGGTAAGTCGTTCGGCTGTCAACACATTGTTAACCGGGTGAAGCTGGTACCAGGTCGCTAGCATGTTATCAGAATAAACATTATTGAGATCAAGAAAACCGACAAGCAGAAGAAATTTCTCACCTACTAAAAGAAAGTAAGTATATAGGTACATTGGTACCAAAATAGACGAAAAGTGAAACTGTCGCACAAACGTGGAAATTGTTTGCCAGAGACATTAATACGCCGAAGAAAACAGTATGAAATGGCCGAAGATGCTTTCAACAAAGACATACAGCAACGCACTCTTAATTGCTGGTGAGGGCTATGAGAGGACTGCATGGGCCTAGAGCCATAAAGAAAGTCGGCGAGCACACAGAAGTGCGCTCTTACGACTGACTGCCGGTCGCTGTGGCCGAGCGGCTCTATGCGCTTCAGTCGGGAACCGCGCTGCTGCTACGGTCGCAGGTTCGAATCCTGCCTCGGGCATGGATGTGTGTGATGTCTTTACGTTAGGTTTAAGTAGTTCTCAGTTTAGGGGACTGATGACCTCAGATGGCCCGCATCTCGTGGTCGTGCGGTAGCGTTCTCGCTTCCCACGCCCGGGTTCCCGGGTTCGATTCCCGGCGGGGTCAGGGATTTTCTCTGCCTCGTGGTGGCTGGGTGTTGTGTGATGTCCTTAGGTTGGTTAGGTTTAAGTAGTTCTAAGTTCTAGGGGACTGATGACCATAGATGTTAAGTCCCATAGTGCTCAGAGCCATTTGAACCATTTTTTTGACCTCAGATGTTAATTGCCATAGCGCTCAGAGCCATTTTAACCATCTGAACGACTGACAGGCTCAGACAGAACATTACCGACTGAAAGGCTCGTGCTGATACTAGACTGGTCCTAGTCATAACAAAGTCGGGTACAGAAGACAGTGGCACAAAAACGAAAGAGATGAGATACGCGGCTCAAGAGCCACTTTGAAACACGAAATGCAGGCGTGTATTAATAGTAATTGCAAATAAATGTGGGACGTGGCGAAAAATAGAGGAGTGCCCACTAGTTCCTCTCAAAAGTGAAACATCAAGAGTGCATTTCTTCTCCTTCATTGAGAGAGAAATACAATACCGCAAGAACATGGTAAATATACCAGGTACTTAAAATATGCAAATAGAGACGTAAATGTGAAGTAATCGGCACAACCCATCGTCTGAGTGTGTCGCAATAGACAGGATGTTGTTGATCCCGACAGCATGGTCTCTGGCAACAGATCAGTCTGTAGTGTGATTAAAAATGAGAAGTTGTCGTACAAGCTGAGTTTTCTAATTGTCAAATTATCGTTTCACAAACAGCAAGCGTACATCACCGAGAGGAAAGCAACGTACATCATGACTACAAAACGCACCATGACAGAACATCCAGCTACAGTGATTTTCATGAAGCAACGCGGAATGAGACTCGGTCAAGTCCGTGAAAGATTTCCTGAGATCCCTAACAGCCATTTATGAATCTCTATACACTAGGTGGCATGGCAGCACATCACCGAGAGGAAAGCAACGTACATCATGACTACAAAACGCACCATGACAGAACATCCAGCTACAGTGATTTTCATGAAGCAACGCGGAATGAGACTCGGTCAAGTCCGTGAAAGATTTCCTGAGATCCCTAACAGCCATTTATGAATCTCTATACACTAGGTGGCATGGCAGCACATGCCCTGTGAATCCATAGTTGTGTCTCAACTAGACAAGGTCTAACACTCCAGCGAAAATGAAGATATTAACTACAGTAGAGTAGTGTAATGCGGCGTAGTGTTCTTTTGCATGGTAAACTCTACATCTACATCTACATCTATACTCCGCAAGCTACCTGAAGGTGTGTGGCAGAGGGTACCTTGAGTTCCTCTCCCGGTTTTTCCTTCTATTCCAGTCTCTTATTGTTCGTGGAAAGAAAGATTGTCGGTATGCCTCCGTGTGGGCTCTAATCTCTCTGATTTTATCCTCATGGTCTCTTCGCGAGATATACGTAGGAGGGAGCAATATACTGCTTGACTCCTCGGTGAAAGTATGTTCTCGAAACTTCAACAAAAGCCCGTACCAAGCTACTGAGCGTCTCTCTTGCAGAATCTTCCGCTGGAGTGTATCTATCATCTCCGTAACGCTTTCGCGATTACTAAATGATCCTGTAACGAAGCGCGCTGCTGTCCGCTGCATCTTCTCTATCTCTTCTATCAACCCTGTCTGGCAAGGATCCCACACCAGTGAGCAGTATTCAAGCAGTGGGCGAACAAGTGTACTGTAACCTGCTTCCTTTGTTTTCGGACTGCATTTCCTTAAGATTCTTCCAATGAATCTGCCTGGCATCTGCTTTATCGACAATTAATTTTATATGGTCATTCCATTTTAGATCACTCCTGATGCCTACTCCCAGATACTTTATTGAATTAACTGCTTCCAGTTGCTGACCAGCTATAATGTAGCTAAATGATAAAGGATCTTTGTTTCTACGGATTCGCAGCACATTACACTTGTCTATATTGAGATTCAGTTGCCATTCCCTGCACCATGCGTCAATTCGTTGCACATCCTCCTGCATTTCAGTGTAGTCTAATACTGCAAATTGCAAAATCTGTGATGTAGTAATGGGGTACAGTACAGTAGAGCAGTACTGTATCCGTCGTGCATTCCGAATAAGCACACAACAGTTCGGCAGAATACCGAAATATTGTGTGCAGGATTTTCATAGAGATTTTTTCTTATTAAGACTTCATAATGTTGATAGATTTTAAATTTTATGTTAAAATATTGTTTGTTATATTAAAACATGCCAGTTAATATGCAAAATTTGGCCTCTTTTTTATTTAGTTAACAGACTAAAAGGAAATAGGAAATTTAAAATGTATAGATAAATAAGTAAATGATCCCAATTATATGTGCCCGACTTTGACGATAAATATTGTCCATCCGAGAAGAGGTCGTGCTTGGCACGGACAAGTGGGTGTTCCCGTAGCTGTACAATCCGATACGACACCTCCTCAATATGCTACTCCCTCGTAATTCATGTATCGCAAGCCGTGCAGCTGGTACTGAACCAGAAACCACACGCGCAGAGTTTCGGGGAAAGTGCTCGCTGAGTAGAGCCATTTGCGAAATTCCAACACCATACATTGACTTTCTCCACTGACATGCATCACTAAAGAGAAACTACAAGCAGTTTTCACACATAAACTAAGGACAAATTGATTAGGCAAAAGCTGACAATAACACGCTTACCATGAGCAGCCCTTTGCATCATTTTTCGCTTTTCTTACAGATTTGTTAGTTATGACACTTCCTTTTATTTATGCACCCAGAATTATTCAGTAGTACAAAAACAAGCTTCTTTTAAGAGTGAAATCTTCACCCTGCAGCAGAGTGTGCGATGGTATGAAACTTCCTGCCAGCTTAAAACTGTATGGCGGAACGAAACTCGAAATCGGGACCTGTGCCTTTCGAGGGTAAGCGCTCAACCGACTGAACCACCCAAGAACGGACCCCGACCCCTCCTCATAGCTTTACATCGGCCTGTACCTCGTCTCCAACACTTGACAGAAGGTCTCCTGCGAAACTCGCAGAGCTAGCATTCTTAGAAGGAATGATATTGCGGATCTTCTTTCATTCATATTTAGCAATAGCGAAAAATATGAACTGAACATTAATACTAGTGCTAGGGTTTAGCCGACCTCCCTGCCAAACGTCTTTGCCTTCGAACACCAGATAAGTAGCTTGTTCTTGTAATATGGCTGTGTGCCGGTTTCGAGATTCCTTCTAGCATTGTTGGCGTCATCGCTCTGTTAATTGTATTAGGAGGTGCCTGGGCCTCAAAATTATGCAACTGTTGAATCTCTGTAATGAAGTTTGGCAGCCTAGTTTTCTTTCGGGCGTTTCGCCGTCGTTGTAGAGGCGCTATCTTGCAGCGATGGAGGTATAGCGTTTGGCTAGTTATTGTTGCTTTCACATAATTAATCTTGCTGCGTTAGTTTCTTTCGCCGGTCTGTACCTAATGAAAACAGTCTTGGAAGGCCGGTCCCCTAGTTGTAACCTTTATTGGCTTTCCCATTTGGTGTATTCTTGGGCTATTTGCTTATAAGCCTTCTGGTGCACCCCCTGTGAAGAACAATTCAAACTCTTGGCTACTTAACTGAAGCAGTTGTTCATGAGGGCCTATATTGTTTTCTATTTGGTAATTTTAATTGACGTAAGCTATTATCAAAGAAGACCTGGTTGTTATCTGTTTGTCCGCTGAGGTGGCCGAGTGGTTCTAGGCGCTACAGTTTGGAACCCCGCGACCGCTACGGTCGCAGGTTCGAATCCTGCCTTGGGCATAGATGTGTGTGACGTCCTTAGGTTAGTTAGGTTTAAGTAGTTCTAGGGGACTGATGACCTCAGAAGTCAAGTCCCAAAGTACTCAGAGCCATTTGAACCATTTGTTATCGAATTGATGATTTTACATAATTGAAGTTCTTATCATTGATGGCATGCTTGTTTTCTATGTGGTAATTTTACTCAACTGAAACTGTTATTAACGAAAGCCTACCAGTCTCCTATTTGGTAAATTTACTTAACTGAAGCTGTTATTATTGAATGCTTGCCTGTTTCCTTTTAGTTAAATTAAGAGCTATTTCATAATCTGTGTCAGCTGAAACTCTCATTAATCAAGGCCTACCTGTTTTTATTGCCCTGTTATTGAGATCTGATATCTTAACCAATATGTGTTGTAATTAACCGAAATTGTGATTGCCAAGGGAAAATTTTTTCAAAGGTATTATGTCAATAAGGTAGTTACAGGAAATGACACGTGTTAGGTACATGGGCCCTAACCTTTCGGCTTACACCCCTTTATCCATAATTGTAGGTTTCAGCTGTTGAAACCTGGTACTTACAGAAGAGGTTGCGCCCTGAACAGGGAAGGGGTTCGTATTGTCTACCCTTTCTCTGGTCATTTGTCAATTCCTGTGATCATTTCCTTAGTGTATAAGGATATCTTACTGTCTTCGAGCATCGTATTAAGTTATTCCGTTGTTCACAGGGAACTAGCTTGTTATGGATCCAAGGGGCTGTCCCGTAGTCGGGCATCTAAAAATGGATCACCCCCATTATTAACTTACAATTTGGGAGCTTAGCACAGAGGGTAGTGCTCCAGAGTTGGCGGCCAGGTTGCGCGGGGCGTTAGGCACCCTACTTCGCGTTTCGACGAGCACCACTGGGGGTGTAGGTGTTTCTCTCGTTAATACACTCCTGGAAATGGAAAAAAGAACACATTGACACCGGTGTGTCAGACCCACCATACTTGCTCCGGACACTGCGAGAGGGCTGTACAAGCAATGATCACACGCACGGCACAGCGGACACACCAGGAACCGCGGTGTTGGCCGTCGAATGGCGCTAGCTGCGCAGCATTTGTGCACCGCCACCGTCAGTGTCAGCCAGTTTGCCGTGGCATACGGAGCTCCATCGCAGTCTTTAACACTGGTAGCATGCCGCGACAGCGTGGACGTGAACCGTATGTGCAGTTGACGGACTTTGAGCGAGGGCGTATAGTGGGCATGCGGGAGGCCGGGTGGACGTACCGCCGAATTGCTCAACACGTGGGGCGTGAGGTCTCCACAGTACATCGATGTTGTCGCCAGTGGTCGGCGGAAGGTGCACGTGCCCGTCGACCTGGGACCGGACCGCAGCGACGCACGGATGCACGCCAAGACCGTAGGATCCTACGCAGTGCCGTAGGGGACCGCACCGCCACTTCCCAGCAAATTAGGGACACTGTTGCTCCTGGGGTATCGGCGAGGACCATTCGCAACCGTCTCCATGAAGCTGGGTTACGGTCCCGCTCACCGTTAGGCCGTCTTCCGCTCACGCCCCAACATCGTGCAGCCCGCCTCCAGTGGTGTCGCGACAGGCGTGAATGGAGGGACGAATGGAGACGTGTCGTCTTCAGCGATGAGAGTCGCTTCTGCCTTGGTGCCAATGATGGTCGTATTCGTGTTTGGCGCCGTGCAGGTGAGCGCCACAATCAGGACTGCATACGACCGAGGCACACAGGGCCAACACCCGGCATCATGGTGTGGGGAGCGATCTCCTACACTGGCCGTACACCACTGGTGATCGTCGAGGGGACACTGAATAGTGCACGGTACATCCAAACCGTCATCGAACCCATCGTTCTACCATTCCTAGACCGGCAAGGGAACTTGCTGTTCCAACAGGACAATGCACGTCCGCATGTATCCCGTGCCACCCAACGTGCTCTAGAAGGTGTAAGTCAACTACCCTGGCCAGCAAGATCTCCGGATCTGTCCCCCATTGAGCATGTTTGGGACTGGATGAAGCGTCGTCTCACGCGGTCTGCACGTCCAGCACGAACGCTGGTCCAACTGAAGCGCCAGGTGGAAATGGCATGGCAAGCCGTTCCACAGGACTACATCCAGCATCTCTACGATCGTCTCCATGGGAGAATAGCAGCCTGCATTGCTGCGAAAGGTGGATATACACTGTACTAGTGCCGACATTGTGCATGCTCTGTTGCCTGTGTCTATGTGCCTGTGGTTCTGTCAGTGTGATCATGTGATGTATCTGACCCCAGGAATGTGTCAGTAAAGTTTCCCCTTCCTAGGACAATGAATTCACGGTGTTCTTATTTCAATTTCTAGGAGTGTATTTCCGTGGCGCTGGATGAGGTGCAGCAGAACGTGTCATTTCTGCAGGACAGTCAACATACTGCTACGCAAATTGGTAGAATACAGGTCCAACTAGCACATTTGGGCTGGGCTGGGCTGTTTTGAGGGAAGAGACCAAACTGCGAGGTCATCGGTATCATCGGTTTAGGGAAGGACGGGCAATGAAGTCGGCCGTGGCCTTTCAAAGGAACCATCTCGGCATTTGCCTGGAGCGATTTAGGGAAATCGCGGAAAACCTAAATCAGGATGGCCGGACGCGGGATTGAACCGTCGTCCTCCCGAATGCGAGTCCAGTGTGCTATAGCACATTTGGGGATTCATGTGGAGGACATTACTTCCTTCCAACTTAGCCAGCCTGAAGTTAACAGGGTGCAGCAGTTGAGTTATCGAGCGAAGGAGTGCAGGTCCGTGTCCTCAAGCTTTGAAAGTCAGGAAATGGGAGCACGTCGAGTTGCTATCCCAACGAATCTGTTCTTTGATCAGACGTTTTGGGTAGCCCTATGGCTAATCATTTTGCTAGACCACCCAATCCAGTTATTTGTCTACTCGACGGTATTTCAGAGCTTTCACTCGATACCTTTGGCCGTGGCCAGCAGTTTTTCTGGCCAGTTGTCAATTTGAATATCATGCGGATGCCTTGGGGACGCCTCACCATGTGATATTAGCATTACTTATCACTTGGCTAAGGGTACTCTGAGTGATTTTATATCTGAAGTCCTGAAGTTGGAGGGCTCATTAGGACAAATGAGGAGAATAATTGTTGATAGGGAGCTCTCGCCGCGGATGTGGAACAGCTTGTACGGAAATGCTACTGGCGGGTGCAGGCATCATTTGAACCGCTGAGCCAGCATGTCGAGCGAACGTGCCAAGCCACCTTGACTCTTACTATGTCGGTTTCGGAACTCAAAACTGTATCAAACATTTTGGAGGTCATGCGTCCCGAAGTTAGCGCTTGGCCCTTTCTTCCAGTACCACAAGCTTCCGGGAATTGTGCACATTGGTTGATTCCATTGAACCCTTCTCGTTTGTCGATAAGGAGTTGAGGCCTGAGGAGCACTTCTAAACTCCTCCACCCACCTCGATAATTAATCGGTCTCCTCAAGCATCCTACACCTTTTATGCGAAATGTTGTTTACGGAGCGGCTGCCGCAATCACTTGGTGCGCGAGTGTCCCGTAGCACGAGCTCCTAGACCCGGCAAGTGCCGCCAGGTTAAAAGGGGGAGTTGGTTTCGATCGGAGGAGTGCGTCATGGTGCGCGCGTATTCAAGCTCCTTCCGGATCTGCCCTCCCTTCTATCCGTGCCTCTCTCGGACAAGGAGCCTCGGATGTGCTGTTGGATTCTGGTAGCTCAATGTCCTTGCTGAATTATAATCGGTATTTGGAGTTTGGGCATTTGTTTAAATTATCTTCCGTGCGCCCCTGCTCTCAGGGATACGTGTGACCAATGGGCAAGAGTTGCCCCTGGTCGGCGAGGTGCGTTGTGTTTTGTCCATTTGAAATTTCTCATGGCCCGTTACGCTCTTGCTTGTTAAAGATATAGCGCTCAATTTGTTGCTCGGGTGTCATTTTATTCGGAAAACTGGATTACTTCTGGACTTTGCAAACTGCACCTTCTCTTTTAGGTTTTCGACTAGTGACGAGATAACATTTTTCCCTTGCCGTTGCGCAAGTGTTGGGGATTCGGTAGATTATAACTCCACTGAATTTAATGTGGCCCATCTTGAGCCGGGTCTGGCAGGGCAGTTCTTGAATTTATTAGGTGAGGTTTTGTTTAATACACTCCTGGAAATGGAAAAAAGAACACATTGACACCGGTGTGTCAGACCCACCATACTTGCTCCGGACACTGCGAGAGGGCTGTACAAGCAATGATCACACGCACGGCACAGCGGACACACCAGGAACCGCGGTGTTGGCCGTCGAATGGCGCTAGCTGCGCAGCATTTGTGCACCGCCGCCGTCAGTGTCAGCCAGTTTGCCGTGGCATACGGAGCTCCATCGCAGTCTTTAACACTGGTAGCATGCCGCGACAGCGTGGACGTGAACCGTATGTGCAGTTGACGGACTTTGAGCGAGGGCGTATAGTGGGCATGCGGGAGGCCGGGTGGACGTACCGCCGAATTGCTCAACACGTGGGGCGTGAGGTCTCCACAGTACATCGATGTTGTCGCCAGTGGTCGGCGGAAGTTGCACGTGCCCGTCGACCTGGGACCGGACCGCAGCGACGCACGGATGCACGCCAAGACCGTAGGATCCTACGCAGTGCCGCAGGGGACCGCACCGCCACTTCACAGCCAATTAGGGACACTGTTGCTCCTGGGGTATCGGCGAGGACCATTCGCAACCGTCTCCATGACGTCTACGATCGTCTCCATGGGAGAATAGCAGCCTGCATTGCTGCGAAAGGTGGATATACACTGTACTAGTGCCGACATTGTGCATGCTCTGTTGCCTGTGTCTATGTGCACACCGTTAGGCCGTCTTCCGCTCACGCCCCAACATCGTGCAGCCCGCCTCCAGTGGTGTCGCGACAGGCGTGAATGGAGGGACGAATGGAGACGTGTCGTCTTCAGCGATGAGAGTCGCTTCTGCCTTGGTGCCAATGATGGTCGTATGCGTGTTTGGCGCCGTGCAGGTGAGCGCCACAATCAGGACTGCATACGACCGAGGCACACAGGGCCAACACCCGGCATCATGGTGTGGGGAGCGATCTCCTACACTGGCCGTACACCACTGGTGATCGTCGAGGGGACACTGAATAGTGCACTGTACATCCAAACCGTCATCGAACCCATCGTTCTACCATTCCTAGACCGGCAAGGGAACTTGCTGTTCCAACAGGAAAATGCACGTCCGCATGTATCCCGTGCCACCCAACGTGCTCTAGAAGGTGTAAGTCAACTACCCTGGCCAGCAAGATCTCCGGATCTGTCCCCCATTGAGCATGTTTGGGACTGGATGAAGCGTCGTCTCACGCGGTCTGCACGTCCAGCACGAACGCTGGTCCAACTGAGGCGCCAGGTGGAAATGGCATGGCAAGCCGTTCCACAGGACTACATCCAGCATCTCTACGATCGTCTCCATGGGAGAATAGCAGCCTGCATTGCTGCGAAAGGTGGATATACACTGTACTAGTGCCGACATTGTGCATGCTCTGTTGCCTGTGTCTATGTGCCTGTGGTTCTGTCAGTGTGATCATGTGATGTACCTGACCCCAGGAATGTGTCAATAAAGTTTCCCCTTCCTGGGACAATGAATTCACGGTGTTCGTATTTCAATTTCCAGGAGTGTAAGTCGGAGGCCAGTAACGTCATACATTACCACATACGCTAGGCTGACCATATTTCGGTGCGACAGTTTCCTTATCGCCTCTCGCCACCAAAAATTAAAATCTTGAGAGTGAAATTGGCGAGTATGTTGAAGGAGTCGGTCATTACACCGTCTACATCTCACTATGCGTCACCGAGTTTTCTCGTTCCTAAAGCACAGGGCCAGGACTACATGCCGGTGGTGGATTATAGACTCCTTAATAAAAAAGTTATCTTAGAAAATGTCCCCTTGCTGGATCTTCACAACGGCTTCATCTGGTTTTCGGAGGCTAAGTGGTTCACGGTGCTTAATATCAATCAATCTTATTATCAGATTCCACTTACCGAGGAGTCTCAACGTGTCAGCGCGTTCTGCACTGATTGGGAGTTTTGTGTGTTCAACCGGGTACCGTTCGACTTTACCACTGTGGCGGCAGTTTTGTCTCGTTTGTTAGTTCATATCCTGGGTGACTTGTAGTTTTCTTGTGTCTTTAATTACCGTGATGATATTATCATTTACAGTCAGTCGTTTGAGGATCATATTTCCTATCTTCGGGAGGTCCTCTCCAAGTTTTTGGATGAGGGGTTGACCGTTATGTCGTCCAAGATTACACTAGGTAGAAAACAGGTGTCCTTTCTGGGGCATTTAATTTCTGGCAACGACATTCGGATTGACCAGGAAGGAACAAAGAAGTGGAAGAAATTTTTTCAGCATCGAAATAGGAAGGAGGTAGCCCGATTTATTGTTATGGCAAATTATTTTCGCCGTTTTGTCCCTTGTTATGCCCAGATGGCCGCTCCCCTGAATACACTACGTAGAAAAGGGAAGATTTTGTCTGAGGTGAGAACCAACAGGCGGATTTTGAAGCCATCAAGACCGCTAACACAAACTCGCCAGTCTTAGCCGTCCCGGATTTCGGCAAAACATTTATCATCCAAACTGATGCCTCCAATGCTGGTATAGCTACACTGTTGTTGGAGGAGGATCAATGTATAAGACGCCCATTAGCTTCCGCCTCTAGAAGGTTGTTTCGTCACGAGATGAATTACTCCGTTTATGACTGCAAGGTGCTAGCTGCTCTTTTCGTCTTCGAGAAGTCCCTGTTCTAACTTGAGATTAGGGAGTTTGATCTCGAGACGGACAATCAGGCCTCAAATTGGGTGTTGACTCGCCCCATAAAAACCAGTACGGTTGCCAGGTGAACTGTCCGCATCTCCGCGTTTCATTTCAGTGTGTGACACATAAAAGGATCTGACAGCTAAGTCGCCGACGCCCTCAGTCGCATGTTTCAGGAGAGTAAGGATGTTAGTGAGTCTCAGCCGGTAGTGTTTACCACTTTAGCTGAAGTTCCCAAGTTTTTCGTGGATCTTAAAACCAAAAAGGATCAATATCCGTTGCGGGGTCCATTCAGAATGCAACTCTTCTCCGATGCTGGTGTTAGCGACTACTCTATCAGGAATGGCATACTATGTAAACGCGTTAAAAAAAGCCGGGGACTTCAAAATTTTTTGCTTCAAGAGCCGGTGCCTCCCGTTTTCCTTCATTTTCCTAATTCTCTAGTGGGAGGACATCTGGGTCTCCATAGAACCTTGGAAAAGGTTAAGGCCCACCTCAATTGGCCCACGTTGTTTAAGGATATCAGGCGATCAGTGGGTGACCGTGAAACCTGTAAGAAGGTTCAACCCAGTATTAGTCCTTCGAAGGGGCTGTTACAACCCGAGAGCGAGAAGACCACTATGGACAAAGTCCTTATCAATTGTGTAGGACCTATTCCTCGTACCAGCAGTAATAGTCCACGGAAGGGGCTATTACAATCCGAGAGCGAGAAGAACACTATGAACAATCGGTTATTCAGTTATGTAGGGCCTCTTCCTCGTACCAGGAGGGGGTTGGGTTGCTTGGGGCGAGAAGACCAGACAGCAAGGTCATCAGTCTCATCGGATTAGGGAAGGAAGTCGGCCGTGCTCTTTCAAAGGAAGCATCCCGGCATTTGCCTGGAGCGATTTAGGGAAATCACGGAAAACCTAAATCAGGATGGCCGGACGCGGGATTGAACCGCCATCCTCCCGAATGCCGTACCAGCAGAGCAACTGATATATTCTGTAGGTTGTTCACGCGTTTTCCAGAATTTTATGGCTAGTCGCTAGCTATGGGGTCACGGCGGCTATTACCATTGCACGTCTGACCAATATCTTCAGCTGGTTTGCACCCCTTGAGATTCTTGTTAGCGATGAAGCTCCGGCGTTTGTTTCCGTAAAGTTTAAGCACCTTTGCTTTTATAACTCTGTTAAGCACCCAACCACCCGCCGTATTATCCCAATCACCTTTTGCCGTGAGATTGAATCGCAACTTTAATTCAGCTTTGATCATTTACCATCATCAGTCCCCAAGTAAGTGTGATACCTTCGCTCAGCTTTGCTTTTAACACTGCGCAGCACGAAGCATCCAAGACAGTTCCTGCCGCTCTCTTGTTTGCGTATCCCATCAATTCCCCTCCATCCAACTTGTGGGATATCAGTGACCTCCTGCCTTCGTCCATTACTCCTGAAGATATGGGAACGGGCCAGAAATAACATCAGGTTATCCCTCCGCCGCTAAGCACGGCGATAAAATAGAAATAGACGCCCATTTCAGGGCAAGCTAGGAGATGAGGTTTACGTGAAGAACTGGACCGGCTTGGAGGTGGTGTCAAGCTGGGGAAATTCATTCCTCGTTTCATAGCCCCATGCACTATCATCGAAATTCTGGGTTCGGTTAACTTGCATATGGCCACTGATAAGGTCCTCAGGATGCATCTTAACCTATTTAAACTCACCTTCCCTTTCTTCTTCTGTAGGCTGGCCCGGGATTCATCGGTTTAAGCGAAGGCGGTTGAGCTGTGGCGCGGTGCTGGCGTCGCCTTTGAATTCCTGGCGCCACTAGCTCGATCTATGGTATGGTGTCCCTCTGGTTTAAGGCTACGAAGATCTTTGCTCGAGGTTGTTGATGGGGACTGGGAGGGCTGTAGCGCGGGAGTTAGGGAGTTGTAACGGAGCGCGGAGGACGGTGCGAGATGTGTGCCTGGCAGGTAAGGCGAACACTTGCACAAGTGTCTTGGGTACGACGTCCGGCGAGTGGTTGCTTGGCACATTTGGGAGCAGATTCGAATTGGTGGCTAACTTCGAGTGCCGTCTGTGTGCGAAGCCTGACCAGCCAGCACTGGGACTTGGCACAACCATGAGAGAGTTCAAGCCAGTTTCGCTGTGCTGAGTTCCGGGTGCCCTTAGGAACTGGCAAGCTTCACTTTCGATTCGTGAACTTCAGTTAAGTTTTGTACTTTGAGGACAACTGTTATTCTGTTGTTGATACTTGATATCCGTTGCATTCATTGCCATTTATTAAGTGATCCTTTTCACCAACAGTTGGTTCCTCGAATTGTGGGTGTCGTTTGCTTTTCCTGAGTCGATACTGGCCTCGGTTGTTTGTTAAGAGGATATCTTAAACCGTGTGAGACGATGGTGGTTGTTGAGGCGGAGCGATAACGTGTTTCTTCTATGCTGTGGCAGGACCTGCAACTCCCCCCCCCCCCCCATGGTCGCCATCAGACATCAGTACCTAGATGACTGCGCTTCAGCCGACTTGCCTGCCGAACGTCTTCGTGTTCGAACACCAGATAGGTACTTTTCTTTGCTAGATACCTTCATACATTGCAGACGTCATCGCTCTGTTAAATTATATTGGCATAGGATGTGCAGGGGTAAAATACAAGGAGTGAAAGGCTATTTTCAATTTGTACAGAAAATAGATGGCAGTTATTAGAGTAGAGGGACATGAAAGGGAAGCAGTGGTTGGGAAAAGAGTGAGACAGGGTTGTAGCCTCTCCCCGATGTTATTCAATCTGTATATTGAGCAAGCAGTAAAGGAAACAAAAGAAAAATTCGGAGTAGATATTAAAATCCATGGAGAAGAAATAAAAACTTTGAGGTTCTCCGATGACATTGTAATTCTGTCAGAGACATCAAAGGACTTGGAAGAGCAGTTGAACGGAATGGACAGTGTCTTGAAAGGAGGGTATAAGATGAAGATCAACAAAAGTAAAACGAGGATAATGGAATGTAGTCGAATTAAGTCGGGTGATGCCGAGAGAATTAGATTAGGAAATGAGACACTTAAAGTAATAAAGGAGTTTTGCTATTTGGAGAGTAAAATAACTGATGATGGTCGAAGTAGAGAGGATATAAAATGTAGACTGGCAATGGCAAGGAAAGCGTTTCTGAAGAAGAGAAATTTGTTAACATCGAGTATAGATTTAAGTGTCAGGAAGTAGTTTCTGAGAGTATTTGTATGGAGTTTAGCCATATATGGAAGTGAAACATGGACGATAAATAGTCTGGACAAGAAGAGAATAGAAGCTTTCGAAATGTGGTGCTACAGAAGAATGCTGAAGATTAGATGGGTAGATCACATAACTAATGAGGAGGTATTGAATAGAATTTGGGGGAAGAGGAGTTTGTGGCACAACTTGACAAGAAGAAGGGACCGGTTGGTAGAACATGTACTAGGGCATCAAGGGATCACAAATTTAGCATTGTAGGGCAACTTAGAAGGTATAAATCGTAGAGGGAGACCAAGAGATGAATACACTAAGCAGATTCAGATGGATGTAGGTTGCAGTAAGTACTGGGAGATGAAGAAGCTTGCAGAGGCTAGAGTAGCATGGAGAGCTGCATCAAACCAGTGTCAGGACTGAAGACCACAACAACAAGAACAACAACAGTATGTGCCTGTGTATCCATACTGGCAGTTTCCGAGGCTATATAATTGGTTTTGGTAGCGTAGTTTCATTCAGGCGTTTCGCCGACGTTGTAGAGGCGGTATCTTGCAGCGACGAGGGTACAGGTTTGGCTTTTGGTGGCCGGTACTCTCGTTGTAACCTTTCTTGGCCTTCCTGTTTGGTGTAGACTTGTGCTCCTTCCATATAAGCTTTCTGGTACACCACTTTGCGCTGCCAGCCGCGGTGGCCGAGCGGTTCTAGGCGCTACGGTCTGGAGCCGCGCGATCGTTACGATCGCAGGTTCGAATCCTGCCTCGGGCATGGATGTGTGTGATGTCCTTTGGTTAGTTAGGTTTAAGTAGTTCTAGGGGACTGATGACCTCAAAAGTTAAGTCTCATAGTGCTCAGAGCCATTTTTGAACACTCCTTGCGAAGGGGCAATTCAGGCTCCTGGTTCCTTATCTAAAGCAGTTAGTCAATAAAGCGTACTCTGTTTCCTATTTGGCAGTTTCACGTAGCTGAAGCAGTTATTAAAAAGGTTTGGCTCCTTCTGTGTTGCGTAGTTTTACTTACCTGAAGCTATTATTAAAGGTCGCCTGCCTGTTCCCCTTTAATTAAGTTAAAAGCTATTTCATTATTTGGGTTAACTGAAACTCTTATGAAACAAGGCCTTCCTGTTATCATTGTGCTATTGAGATCTGATACCTTACTCAATCTGCCTTGAAATAAACTGAAATTGTGATTGCCAAGTGCGTACCTGTTTCAGAGGTATTTATGTCAATAAAATAGTAACAGGAAATGACACATGATGTTGCATCGGCCCTAACCTTTCGCCTTTGGTTCCTTTAGCCTATTTATAATCGTATATTTCAGGGAAGTCTTATCCCCCATGTTTGTTTGTGTTGAAGTCTTCAGTCCTGAGACTGGTTTGATGCAGCTCTCCATGCTACTCTATCCTGTGCAAGCTTCTTCATCTCCCAGTACCTACTGCAACCTACATCCTTCTGAATCCGCTTAGTGTATGCATCTCTTGGTCTCCCCCTACGATTTTTACCCTCCACGCTGCCCTCCAATACTAAATTGGTGATCCCTTGATGCCTCAGAACATGTCCTACCAACCGATCCCTTCTTCTGGTCAAGTTGTGCCACAAACTCCTCTTCTCCCCAATCCTGTTCAGTACCTCCTCATTAGTTATGTGATCTACCCATCTAATCTTCAGCATTCTTCTGTAGCACCAAATTTCGAAAGCTTCTATTCTCTTCTTGTCCAAACTATTTATCGTCCATGTTTCACTTCCATACATGGCTACACTCCATACAAATACTTTCAGAAAAGACTTCCTGACACTTAAATCTATACTCGATGTTAACAAATTTCTCTTCTTCAGAAACGCTTTCCTTCCCATTGCCAGTCTACATTTTATATCCTCTCTACTTCGACCATCATCAGTTATTTTGCTCCCCAAATAGCAAAACTCCTTTACTACTTTAAGTGTCTCATTTCCTAATCTAATACCCTCAACATCACCCGACTTAATTCGACTACATTCCATTATCCTTGTTTTGCTTTTGTTGATGTTCATCTTATATCCTCCCTTCAAGACACCATCCATTCCATTCAACTGCTCTTCCAAGTCCTTTGCTGTCTCTGACAGAATTACAATGTCATCGGCGAACCTCAAAGTTTTTATTTCTTCTCCATGGATTTTAATACCTACTCCGAATTTTTCTTTTGTTTCCTTTACTGCTTGCTCAATATACAGATTGAATAACATCGGGGAGAGGCTACAACCCTGTCTTACTCCCTTCCCAACCACTGCTTCCCTTTCATATCCCTCGACTCTTATAACTGCCATCTGGTTTCTGTACAAATTGTAAATAGCCTTTCGCTCTCTGTATTTTACCCCTGCCACCTTTAGAATTTGAAAGAGAGTATTCCAGTCAACATTGTCAAAAGCTTTCTCTAAGTCTACAAATGCTAGGAACGTAGGTTTGCCTTTCCTTAATCTTTCTTCTAAGATAAGTCGTAAGGTCAGTATTGCCTCACGTGTTCCAGTATTTCTACGGAATCCAAACTGATCTTCCCCGAGGTCGGCTTCTACTATTTTTTCCATTCGTCTGTAAAGAATTCGTGTTAGTATTTTGCAACTGTGGCTTATTAAACTGATTGTTCGGTAATTCTCACATCTGTCAGCACCTGCTTTCTTTGGGATTGGAATTATTATATTCTTCTTGAAGTCTGAGGGTATTTCGCCTGTTTCATACATCTTGCTCACCAGATGGTAGAGTTTTGTCAGGACTGGCTCTCCCAAGGCCGTCAGTAGTTCCAATGGAATGTTGTCTACTCCGGGGGCCTTGTTTCGACTCAGGTCTTTCAGTGCTCTGTCAAACTCTTCACGTAGTATCGTATCTCCCATTTCATCTTCATCTACATCCTCTTCCATTTCCATAATATTGTCCTCAAGTACATCGCCCTTGTACAGACCCTCTATATACTCCTTCCACCTTTCTGCTTTCCCTTCTTTGCTTAGAACTGGGTTTCCATCTGAGCTCTTGATGTTCATACAAGTGGTTCTCTTATCTCCAAAGGTCTCTTTAATTTTCCTGTAGGCAGTATCTATCTTACCCCTAGTGAGATAAGCCTCTACATCCTTACATTTGTCCTCTAGCCATCCCTGCTTAGCCATTTTGCACTTCCTGTCGATCTCATTTTTGAGACGTTTGTATTCCTTTTTGCCTGCTTCATTTACTGCATTTTTATATTTTCTCCTTTCATCAATTAAATTCAATATTTCTTCTGTTACCCAAGGATTTCTACTAGCCCTCGTCTTTTTACCTACTTGATCCTCTGCTGCCTTCACTACTTCATCCCTCAAAGCTACCCATTCTTCTTCTACTGTATTTCTTTCCTCCATTCCTGTCAATTGTTCCCTTATGCTCTCCCTGAAACTCTGTATAACCTCTGGTTCTTTCAGTTTATCCAGGTCCCATCTCCTTAAATTCCCACCTTTTTGCAGTTTCTTCAGTTTTAATCTACAGGTCATAACCAATAGATTGTGGTCAGAGTCCACATCTGCCCCTGGAAATGTCTTACAATTTAAAACCTGGTTCCTAAATCTCTGTCTTACCATTATATAATCAATCTGATACCTTTTAGTATCTCCAGGGTTCTTCCATGTATACAACCTTCTATCATGATTCTTAAACCAAGTGTTAGCTATGATTAAATTGTGCTCTGTGCAAAATTCTACCAGGCGGCTTCCTCTTTCATTTCTTAGCCCCAATCCATATTCACCTACTACGTTTCCTTCTCTCCCTTTTCCTACACTCGAATTCCAGTCACCCATGACTATTAAATTTTCGTCTCCCTTCACAATCTGAATAATTTCTTTTATTTCATCATACATTTCTTCAATTTCTTCGTCATCTGCAGAGCTAGTTGGCATATAAACTTGTACTACTGTAGTAGGTGTGGGCTTCGTATCTATCTTGGCCACAATAATGCGTTCACTAAGCTGTTTGTAGTAGCTTACCCGCGTTCCTATTTTCCTATTCATTATTAAACCTACTCCTGCATTACCCCTATTTGACTTTGTGTTTATAACCCTGTAGTCACCTGACCAGAAGTCTTGTTCCACCTGCCACCGAACTTCACTAATTCCCACTATATCTAACTTTAACCTATCCATTTCCCTTTTCAAATTTTCTAACCTACCTGCCCGATTAAGGGACCTGACATTCCACGCTCCGATCCGTAGAACGCCAGTTTTCTTTCTCCTGATAACGACATCCTCTTGAGTAGTCCCCGCCCGGAGATCCGAATGGGGGACTATTTTACCTCCGGAATATTTTACCCAAGAGGACGCCATCATCATTTAATCATACAGTAAGGCTGCATGCCCTCGGGAAAAATTACGGCCGTAGTTTCCCCTTGCTTTCAGCCGTTCGCAGTACCAGCACAGCAAGGCCGTTTTGGTTATTGTTACAAGGCCAGATCAGTCAGTCATCCAGACTGTTGCCCTTGCAACTACTGAAAAGGCTGCTGCCCCTCTTCAGGAACCACACGTTTGTCTGGCCTCTCAACAGATACCCCTCCGTTGTGGTTGTACCTACGGTACGGCTATCTGTATCGATGAGGCACGCAAGCCTCCCCACCAACGGCAAGGTCCATGGTTCATGGGGGGGAGGCCATTATCCCCCATATATGCAGTCCTAAAGCATCGAGTGCTCATCGACCAGTGCAGCGCCGCACAATGGCATCAAGAAGGCGCGCTGACCTGGGCGCCAATGGAAAGAGCGCAACACCACCAGGAAGATATAGACTACTGGCCATTAAAAGTGCTACACCACGAAAACGACGTGCTACAGACGCGAAATTTAACCGACAGGAAGAAGACGCTGTGATATGCAACTGATTAGCTTTTCAGAGCATTCACACAAGGTTGGCACTGGTGGCGACACCTACAACGTGCTGACATAAGGAAAGTTTCAAACCTATTTCTCATACACAAACAGCAGTTGACCGGCGTTGTCTGGTGAAACGTTGTTGTGATGCCTCGTCTAACGAGGAGAAATGCGTACCATCACGTTTCAGACTTTGATAAAGGTCGGATTGTAGCCTATACCGATTGCGGTTTATCGTATCGCGACATTGCTGCTCGCGTTGGTCGAGATCCAATGACTGTTAGCAGAATATGGAATCGGTGGGTTCAGGAGGGTAATACGGAACGCCGTGCTGGATCCCAACGGCCTCGTATCAGTAGCAGTCGAGATGACAGGCATCTTATCCGCATGGCTGTAACGGATCGTGCAGCCACGTCTCGATCCCTGAGTCAACATATGGGGACGTTTGCAAGACAACAACCATCTCCACGAACAGTTCAACGACGTTTGCAGCAGCGTGGACTATCAGCTCGGAGACCGTGGCTCCGGTTACCCTTTACGCTGTATCACAGACAGGAGCGCATGCGATGGTGTACTCGACGACGAACCTGGGTGCACGAATGGCAAAACGCCATTTTTTCGGATGAATCAGGGCTCTGTTTACAGCATCATGATGGTCGCATCCGTGTTTGGCGACATCGCCGTGAACGCACATTGGAAGAATGTATTCGTCATCGCCATACTGGCGTATCACCCGGCGTGATGGTATTGGGTGCCATTTGTTACACGTCTCTGTCACCGCTTGTTCGCACTGACGGCACGTTGAACAGTGGACGTTACATTTCAGATGTGTTACGACCCGTGGCTCTACCCTTCATTCGATACCTGCGAAACCCTACATTTCAGCAGGATAATGCACGGCCGCATGTTGCAGGTCCTGTATGGGCCTTTCTGGACACAGAAAGTGTTCGACATTCTCCAGTTCTCTCACCAACTGAAAACGTCCGGTCAATGGTGGCCGAGCAACTGGCTCGTCACAATGCGCCAGTCACTACTCTTGATGAATTGTGGTATCGTGTTGAACCTGCATGGGCAGCTGTACATGTACACGCCATCCAAACTCTGTTTGACTCAATGCCCAGGCGTATCAAGGCCGTTATTACGGCCAGAGGTGGTTGTTCTGGGTACTGATTTCTCAGGATCTATGCACCCAAACTGCGTGAAAATGTAATCGTATGTCAGCTCTTGTATAATATATTTGTCCAATGAATACCCGTTTATCATCTGCATTTCTTCTTGGTGTAGCAATTTTAATGGTTAGTAGTGTAGTTCAGCAACCCCCATCAACGCTGACTTAACCAGCCGCCCTTCGCTGGCCGGGCCAGTTTGGTCGCTGACTTCGAGAGCTTGAGTACTGAGTAATAGGAAGATGATACTTAGCCTGCGTTGTGCGAATAGTAACAATTCCTTGAGGCAAAGGAAGTACGTCAAGGCACCTCATAACGAGAAGTTAAATTACGTTTCTTTCCATGTCAGAACTAAAGTGTTCTATTAATCTGAAAGTGTTATGCGCAGATCAATTTGGATTCCTGCCACCGGCTGTCGCAACTTCTCCCCTTCCTTCTTTGTGTCGATGCTGACTCCTGCAGTAGCTGACACAATACACTCTCCCCGCGATATTTTTCTCCGAGATAGCTGTATGTAGACTAATCTCTATATTGTTCAGAGCTATGCTTGAATGTAATGCTCTTCCCTCGTCTACCCTCACTCGCATCTAGACGAGAAATAGCTGACCCCCTAGTACCACAGTATATCACTCCTGATAGTAAAACGCCTGTGTATCATGTTTTGTTGAAAGCCGGCCGGAGTGGCCGAGCGGTTCTAGGCGCTTCAGTCTGGAACCGCGCGACCGCTACGGTCGCAGGTTCGAATCCTGCCTCGGGCATGGATGTGTGTGCTGTCCTTAGGTTAGTTAGGTTTAAGTAGCTCTTAGTTCTAGGGGACTGATGACCTTAGAAGTTAAGTCCCACAGTGCTCAGAGCCATTTTTTTTTTTTTTTTTTGGAAATTCCTCCATGTGATCTGCTCATATCTCACAATTTTCCCACATGCAACTGTACAAACATGCGTGCTGGCGATGATTGATTCCTACGATGAAACTTCCTGGCAGATTAAAACTGTGTGCCGGACCGAGACTCAAACTCGGGACCTTTGCCTTTCGCGGGCAGGAGAGCTTCTGTAATGTTTGTAAGGTAGGAGACGAGGTACTGGCAGAAGTAAAGCTGTGAAGACGGGGCGTGAGTCGTGCTTGGGTAGCTCAGTTGGTCGAGCACTTGCCCGCGAAAGGCAAAGGTCCCGAGTTCGAGTCTCGGTCCGACACACAGTTTTAATCTGTCAGGAAGTTTCATATCAGCGCACACTCCGCTGCAGAGTGAAAATCTCATTCTGGCAATCCTACGATAATGGTCTCTCTGTACCCCGTCGGAGATATATCGGTGTCAGTGTGCAAACAGCTGCAGTAGCTATTCTGGAATGTTATGAATTCCCAACAAAACAAAAACGACGGGAATATTGTCACAATAGAGTGAATTACATAATGAAGCGTTTATTTCATTTCGGCAGCGGGGACATGCAACCTGATATTATATTCTATGGTACTTCTCGCGTTCCTTTAGTTGAAGCTCATATGTCAGTCTATAAACGAATTTCTAGACTCCATATCTTTTATCATTAAAAACACGCCTGGGTGTTTAACGAGAGAAAACTCATCGAGATTAATCTCTATGTTTTAATCCATTGTTGGTCACATAATTTGAATCGATTTCATGTGTCGCTTGTGACATCATCCGACATTTACGACTATGTATAAACGTTGATATATTCTTTAACGTTCGTTCCGCATCGAAATTAGAGTTAACTTATTCTTAAAAATAAAAACTTGTTGATAATTTTGAGGAATTTTAAGCTATGGTTCACGTTGCGTTGGTACTTCATATCATGTGGCACAAAGCTCGCTGGAATATTTTCTCTGACGGAGACAATTTACACTTGTTTTTTCACCAGTAAAAGGTTTCAGACTAGGTTTATTGTGATGTATTTTACTTTTTAATTCCCTCATCTGAAGCTATCGCAGCATTTAACTCGCGTCTGTATATTTTACATTTGAGTTTTTTTATATTCGTGTTCTTTTGGATATTGACATATCAGAAATATAGCACGATGGAAGGTAGGTTTCAGGTATATCTGCTTTTAAAAATTTGAAAAATACCACTGTGAAAACTATTGACATTTCCTCAACAAATGTAATACAATACACTATTTATGAAGAATGCATACCGACAAAACATAAGCGCTTCTGCGTTTCGTGTCACACTAAAACGTTTGTGTTGTCGGCTCTTTCATTCTCTCACCACCTATTTCATCTTTTCATAATTGTTAACATACTGGGGGATCATAAACATGCTCAAAAGTCTCTACGGTTGTTGCAGATGACACTGTACTGAGAAATAATTGTTAAGAAAAGAATGTAACACGTTGATCCGTTTCAGAGTTATTTATCACCGAAGTTTAGCAATTACGCCGTCCGGAGCGCGAATTAAATCAGTTTCTCGAAGTGTGTGTCGCCAAATGTGTTCTTCAGACCGAACAAACGTAGCTTTTGCTCACTTATTTTAAATTTAGCCGTTCCAGAAAGGCACATTTTAACACAATGAGCTTTTGAGCCAGTGGTAATTTACGGACCCACAGACGTCTGTTCATTAATGCACACTAGCGAGTGAAATTGCTTGAATTTGGCCGCGCAACGACATAATTGGCTAACTTTAATCCTAAATAATCTTGAAACGGTGCTAGATATCCAGTTTTTCTCTGAACGAGTCGTTATAAGCACAACCTCCCCTGCAACGTCCTTACAAGCTTTTTTTTCTTTAAATAAATCTTATGGGACTTAACTGCTAAGATCACCAGTCCCTAAGCTTATACATTACTTAACCTAAATTACCCTAAGGACAAACACACACACCCATGCCCGAGGGAGGACTAAACCCTCCGCCGGAACCAGCCGCAAAATACAAGCTTTTAATGCTGCTTCTGACCAATCTGTATATTGAGTAACTATCCATAAGATATTAAGCTACATACCGATTACAGTAAGTTTGTAGAATCTGTATAAGCACTGCATCGGTATCCATGTCTTTGGTGAGCGGTTGCCCATCAATCATTAATAGGTCTTTGCCGTGCGTTTCAGGTTCGAAAAGAACTCAACGATTACTCTTCTTTAGTCCTTCGTTCTGGTTAGTAGTGTTTGCTCTGGAGAGCTATTCTGTATCTGGCAATGAGGAGATGTGGTTTATATTGGAGCGTATTTGCAAAACAGTTTACTCTGTTGGAACAGCACTGAGGTTGAATTACTGGACGAAGCATCAGATTGCCGGCAAGACAATTCCCAGTTAACTTATTCTGGCGAATTCTGTGTCATTATGAGAGATAATTGCTAGGGCTTGATTTAGTATCCTTCAGTGAGCCGGTTCATGCGAACGCAGAGTTATATGCAGTGGTAGACTATGAGGAAGTAGTAACTATCAAGATGGTTAATGCATTTTCTCAGGTTTATTTGTACCGACTGTATGTTCATCTCTTACACCTTAATTTATATGAAGAGAGAAGGATTGTTTTGTTCCTGGTCACGGCTTGTGTTTCCGCTTTGTAAGAATGGTTAGCAAGGTTAAATATAGTGACAATTCTCTCAGTGAACCTGTAATTTTATGCTTCCGTTTTTGCTGAAGATCATTATATTCATTTTGACTACAAGTGGTGAATAGTCATTCATAGGCGGGTCACTTCCTATATTCATGTTTTGCTTAAATAAATGATACACAACTACCTCCATCATTCCGAGCCTAGGTTACAAAAAACAAAAAAACAAAAAAAAATGCCAGAAATGAATTACATCTGATTACTTAAATAACGTGTCATTAAGTAGGAGTGGACATAGATAACACAGTGTGGCACAAACCATTTACACAGTATTTTGTCAATTTTCAGGCGTCAGATGATGTTAGGCTACGATGACTGCCGTTACTGAACACTGGACTACTAGATGTGGTGGCACTGACTCACATCATTATACACTCCTGGAAATGGAAAAAAGAACACATTGACATCGGTGTGTCAGACCCACCATACTTGCTCCGGACACTGCGAGAGGGCTGTACAAGCAATGATCACACGCACGGCATAGCGGACACACCAGGAACCGCGGTATTGGCCGTCGAATGGCGCTAGCTGCGCAGCATTTGTGCACCGCCGCCGTCAGTGTCAGCCAGTTTGCCGTGGCATACGGAGCTCCATCGCAGTCTTTAACACTGGTAGCATGCCGCGACAGCGTGGACGTGAACCGTATGTGCAGTTGACGGACTTTGAGCGAGGGCGTATAGTGGGCATGCGGGAGGCCGGGTGGACGTACCGCCGAATTGCTCAACACGTGGGGCGTGAGGTCTCCACAGTACATCGATGTTGTCGCCAGTGGTCGGCGGAAGGTGCACGTGCCCGTCGACCTGGGACCGGACCGCAGCGACGCACGGATGCACGCCAAGACCGTAGGATCCTACGCAGTGCCGTAGGGGACCGCACCGCCACTTCCCAGCAAATTAGGGACACTGTTGCTCCAGGGGTATCGGCGAGGACCATTCGCAACCGTCTCCATGAAGCTGGGCTACGGTCCCGCACACCGTTAGGCCGTCTTCCGCTCACGCCCCAACATCGTGCAGCCCGCCTCCAGTGGTGTCGCGACAGGCGTGAATGGAGGGACGAATGGAGACGTGTCGTCTTCAGCGATGAGAGTCGCTTCTGCCTTGGTGCCAATGATGGTCGTATGCGTGTTTGGCGCCGTGCAGGTGAGCGCCACAATCAGGACTGCATACGACCGAAGCACACAGGGCCAACACCCGGCATGATGGTGTGGGGAGCGATCTCCTACACTGGCCGTACACCACTGGTGATCGTCGAGGGGACACTGAATAGTGCACGGTACATCCAAACCGTCATCGAACCCATCGTTCTACCATTCCTAGACCGGCAAGGGAACTTGCTGTTCCAACAGGACAATGCACGTCCGCATGTATCCCGTGCCACCCAACGTGCTCTAGAAGGTGTAAGTCAACTACCCTGGCCAGCAAGATCTCCGGATCTGTCCCCCATTGAGCATGTTTGGGACTGGATGAAGCGTCGTCTCACGCGGTCTGCACGTCCAGCACGAACGCTGGTCGAACTGAGGCGCCAGGTGGAAATGGCATGGCAAGCCGTTCCACAGGACTACATCCAGCATCTCTACGATCGTCTCCATGGGAGAATAGCAGCCTGCATTGCTGCGAAAGTTGGATATACACTGTACTAGTGCCGACATTGTGCATGCTCTGTTGCCTGTGTCTATGTGCCTGTGGTTCTGTCGGTGTGATCATGTGATGTATCTGACCCCAGGAATGTGTCAATAAAATTTACCCTTCCTGGGACAATGAATTCACGGTGTTCTTATTTCAATTTCCAGGAGTGTAATTCTTCGAAACAACTATGTTCGTAAAGCTTGTTACCACATTTCTCGATTCTCATTCAAAACATACCAAACACATCTCACATATCCTCTTACTCCTTGCGATTTTCCTGTATTTCCTTATGAATGCCGAATTCTGTCCTTCTTAAGAAAATACATATTTGTTACATTATTAAGCGTAATAATTAATTAATATACATTATATACAGTCCTTAATGTTTAACATGCACTGTATACAGTCATTAATGTTATGTGAGTTTACTTTCCCACTTTTCGCCATGTGGCTAAAATATGCTACGCAACCTGCGGGAAGTGGCAACAAAACGGCTATTCACGTTGGTGTGTAGAATATATGAGTCTGGCGATATACCATCTGACTTTCGGAAAAGCATTATCCACACAATTCCGAAGACGGCAAGAGCTGACAAGTGCGAGAATTATCGCACAATCACCTTAACAACTCATGCATCGAAGCTGCTTACAAGAATAATATACAGAAGAATGGAAAAGAAAATTGAGAAAGCGCTAGGTGACGATCAGTTTGGCTTTAGGAAAAGCAAAGGGACGAGAGAGGCAATTCTGACGTTACGGCTAATAATGGAAGCAAGGCTAAAGAAAAATCAAGACACTTTCATAGGATTTGTCGACCTGGACAAAGCGTTCGACAATATAAAATGGTGCAAGCTGTTCGAGATTCTGAAAAAAGTAGGGGTAAGCTATAGGGAGAGACGGGTCGTGTACAATATGTACAACAACCAAGAGGGAATATTAAGAGTGGACGAACAAGAACGAAGTGCTCGTATTAAGAAGGGTGTAAGACAAGGCTGTAGCCTTTCGCCCCTACTCTTCAATCTGTACATCGAGGAAGCAATGATGGAAATAAAAGAAAGGTTCAGGAGTGGAATTAAAATACAAGGTGAAAGGATATCAATGATACGATTCGCTGATGACATTGCTGTCCTCAGTGAAAGTGAAGAAGAATTAAATGATCTGCTGAACGGAATGAACAGTCTAATGAGTACACAGTATGGTTTGGGTGTAAATCGGAGAAAGACGAAGGTAATGAGAAGTAGTAGAAATGAGAACAGCGAGAAACTTAACATCAGGATTGATGGCCACGAAGTCAATGAAGTTAAGGAATTCTGCTACCTAGGCAGTAAAATAACCAATGACGGACGGAGGAAGGAGGACATCAAAAGCAGATTCGCTGTGGCAAAAAAGGCATTTCTGGCCAAGAGAAGTCTACTAATATCAAATACCGGCCTTAATTTGAGGAAGAAATTTCTGAGGAAGTACGTCTGTAGTACAGCATTGTATGGTAGTGAAACATGGACTGTGGGAAAACCGGAACAGAAGAGAATCGAAGCATTTGAGATGTGGTGCTATAGACGAATGTTGAAAATTAGGTGGACTGATAAGGTAAGGAATGAGGAGGTTCTACGCAGAATGGGAGAGGAAATGAATATGTGGAAAAAAATGATAAGGAGAAGGGACAGGATGATAGGACATCTGCTAAGACATGAGGGAATGACTTCCATGGTACTAGAGGGAGCTGTAGAGGGCAAAAACTGTAGAGGAAGACAGAGATTGGAATACGTCAAGCAAATAATTGAGGACGTAGGTTGCAAGTGCTACTCTGAGATGAAGAGGTTAGCACAGGAAAGGAATTCGTGGTGGGCCGCATGAAACCAGTCAGCAGACTGATGACCAAAAAACCTGCAAATTTTACCTCGCATTTTTACTGAAATCGTCTCTCTCGGTTTAATTCAACATTAGCAGCTGTGATCTTTGGAAACAATCAGGGATACTTCATAGTTGTATCTGTCCTTTGTTTTGTTTTTAATCTTAGATCGCACAAAAGTAAACACACTGCGAACTGACTGTGTACTGTTGTGTATGTGTACTGGAAAGCACATTCAAAGTGGAGAAGAGGCTGTATTTTGGAGTTTGTTGTGGCGCAATGAACTGTAACAGCTTCAGTTGGATGTGGCATACGTGATGAAGCATTAATATTTTTCAGTGACAGAAAATTAGCACAGTACGAACAAACTGATGATTCAGCAGCGGTAGCAGTTGCGAACAGGAATTGCAATTTGCGTTAATTTTAATAGAATACGTACTAACTGTCTTTTAAGAACATAAATAAAAAAATTGACACAGGTGGACTTACTATACCACTGAGGGAAAAGAATATTGCAGACAAAAATACGTTTTGATACCCGGGAAACAGAACAAATGAAGGTGATAGGTACAACCAAGACGTAGAAGCAAGGACATTGGAAAAGCCACTTAATAAGATGAAGTTGCAACTAAGTTGCAAAATTGTAAAAATCATGCCTTGTTTCGAACACATGAAATTAATTTAAAGTCCGTAAAGAAATTCGTGAAATGAACTAGAAACGGAATAAAACATTAGAAAGTACTTGCCAAATGTGCGAATGTACCCGTAAGCATGACCGTCAAAAGCTTTCTGTATGGTATATCGACAAATGTTGAAAATGTAGGTATGAATCCCTTCTATCTACCTTCTAAGATAATTCATGACTCTATATTTCTCCACAACTCAGAACTGATCTTTAGTGCTTACCAGGAGGAACAATGTTGTCATGGATGGTTCTCGTAAGTATCTCGAGGAATGCTATCTACTCAAAGTTTCCGATTTCGTTCCGATTTTCACTGAGATCTTCCACTGCTGTGGAAAAATACCTCGCTGTACCGAGGCAACCATCCTTCAGTCACTTCAACCACTCTTCCTGCCGCCTCATAATGTCGCATCACCGGCTCGGCAAGACAGTAGCTAACTAGTATTTGACATATCAGTGGAAATAAAACTTCAGTCTGTGATGTAAGAGATCCGAAATGCATGTAAAATGGCGTTTCAAGATCATATTAAGCCAACATTGATTGACGATTCTTTTTATGTAGATTTTAACACAATCCGAAATTACTTCCTGCCTTTCAAGAGATCATAATAAAACATGGTCGTAATTAGTGTCGAGTACATTTAATTTAGATTACTGAGTGACAGAGAGAAAATGAATAGCATAAACTCACTACCTTCTTCTGAAATGAAAGTGCTACCAAATCCAGTAATTGTACCAAGATTTCCATAAGGTAAAGACCAAACGGTGAGGTAGTATTTTCAGCTGTCATCCATGGTATGATTCAGTTATCCGAGTAAGTAGATCAATTATAGATGCACGTCTCAAATTGTAAAAAAATTCCTTGATGACTCTGCAAGTTGTCTTTCCTGATACGAGGATAATGATAATAGTAATAGAAACTGGGCTTCAAATTGCTTGTGTTTTACACAGAGTTACTGGCTGATTTCGACACCAGCCATAAATAGAAAATATGTACTACATGTGATTGATATCGATCTTGTGTGGCGTAAGTCCCTTGCATTCGCTGCTCATTCAAGGAGCGGTATCGAAGTATTCCATTGGTAGCTCATGAATTGCTTGATACTAAAACTCACTATTTCTTTTACCGAAACTGTCGCGTATTAAAATTTGATAGCCATTTAAAGAGAAATACACCTCTGACTGCAATATAAATCTGTTTGACACTACCTGTCTATTTTTATGCAAATTTGATACATTTTAGTTACATATATCAGTTGTAATAATTTCGCTTTTGATTCCCTTTTCGAAATTATATCTAAAACTGCTAATAAATTTTGAAATTCTGTTTTTCTGTTTTTTTTTTCTGCACCCTCAAACGGAGTTGTGGGGTCCTTTTTGATACCAGTCAAACTGCACACATGTGCCGTTTCCTCTGTTGGTCATTCTATTGTTGGCGGTTCTACATACCTTCTTGGCAATTGATATTGAACCTCCTGATAAACTAGCAACTTTGTCGAGTTATTCTCTTTCTCAGTGGACAGCTGTAAAGTTTGGGTGGTGCCATTAATGACCCCACGACATCGTAAGTGATTCTGTTTGCCCTACGTCAAAATTTTACTAATCAACGGAATGTCATTTAATTTTTAGGCTGATTGAGTGTTTTCATTTATTTCCAGTGTTACTATGGCTTCGAGCTCTCATTCACGTATGTCAGTGCTCGATCCAAGTTTGCCATCCTTTGCGAGAAAAACGCTAGAAGAACTAGAAGAAGGAGAAGAGGGTAGTGATACACATGATCTGGACGATGAAAATGACCCTTCTTACAACAATGAACATGAAACTGCTTCAGAACAAAGTCGTGACTCTAGTGAATCAGATAAATTAGAGGGAAATAAACACAGAGGGGAATCATCTAGTTTCTATGGCAGAAATAGGTATAAGTGGTCCACTCTAGAACCTCAAAGGAATGTGAGAACACCAGCCCACAACTTGATAATAAAAGTTCCTACACTGAAAGTCCCTGCAAGCCGATTGGGAGACTCATGCAGTCCATTGGAAGCGTGGGAGTGTTTGTTTACCAGAGATATGTTAGAAGAAGTTGTGAGTCATACCAACGTGAAAATTTCTTCATATCGATCAAAATTTTCTGATCAGCAGCGCACAGAACTACGAGACATGAACGTCAATGAACTTAGGGTACTATTTGGATTATTATACTTCAGTGCCATTTTCAGATCTAATCATGAAAATCTGGAGTCTATGTTTGCAACAGACGGCAGTGGAAGAGATATTTTCCGCGCCACACTATGCATGAAGAGAATGCTGATATTGCTTTACTGCCTAAGATTTGATAACATAACTAGCAGAGATGAGAGGAAGAAAAATGACCCTGCAGCAGCAATTTCTTTGATTTTCGATAGAATGGTTCACAATTCTCAGGCATCTTATATGTTCAGATGCATGCGTGAATGAAATGCTGGTTGGATTTCGTGGGAGATGCGCATTTAGGGTTTATGTGGCTAGTAAACAAGCTAAATATGAGCTGATAATAATTATTTTAGCTGATGCTCAAACAAATTACCTTCTGAATGCCTATTTATACACTGGAAAAAACAATGATGGCGTTGGCTTGACACCAGAAAAAAAGAAATTTCAGAAACCTACTCAATCTGTCCTGAGACTAGCGAAGCCCATTTACGGTACAAACCGTAACATTACAGCTGACAACTACTTTGGCTCTATTGAATTAGTTTCGGGGTTGAAAAAACGAAAGTTCACCTATGTTGGTACATTGAGGAAAAACAAAAAGGAAATCCCACCCGAATTCCAGCCATCTAAGAGGCGTGTGGAAGGTTCAACACTTTATGACTTCACAAATGACAGAACATTGATTTCTTATGTCCCTAAAAAAGGAAAAGCTGTCATTTTGATTTCCAGTATGCATCATTCAAAAAGTACAGATCCAAAAGCAGGAAAACCAGAAATAATTTCCTTTTACAATAGCACAAAAGGTGGCGTAGACTCTCTTGAGCAGAAGTGTGCTACGTAGAGCACAGGCAGACGAACTAGCAGATGGCCTCTTGCTGTATTTTATGCAGTTCTGAACACACTCGGAGTTAACTCGTATGTAATACAAACCTCTTGCAAGAAGTACATGCCTATTTCCCTGTTTGATTTCATCAAGACACTTGCCAGGCAGCTCACTGAACCCTATCTCAATGACAGGCTGATGAATGGCAGACAACCAAAAGAACTAAGAGTAACAATCTCAGGACTTTTGAAGAAACCTATTCCAAATTCACAAATATCCACTCTGGATTCAAAGAGGAAACGATGTGCTCTTTGTCCACGTGCCAGTGATTAAAAGACAAACCAGTATTGTACCTGCCGCAGTCGTCCAGTTTGCCAAACCTGTCGCTCGGTAGTCTGTGAAGAGTGTGGAGAGGAGAATGCGGGTGTTTATTGACGATTTGTGAAAAACTCTGTATCGATTCATATTTGATGTTCATCACATGCAGCTAATTTTTCAAACAATATATATTTATCTCACAGCAATCTATTACTGTTTCGTGTTATTTCTGATACAATAACTAGTTTGAATTTTTATATTGCATTTGATTTCAGTGTTAAGTAGCGTTGCATAAACTTGTTTTCCTTTTGTGATTTTTATAGAGATTTTTTTTAGTTAAACTGAAGTTTTGTGTTGTAACATGGGTAATTAAGGAATTTATAAATAAATATTTCTAATGAAAGTAAAATAAATTAATTTTCATGGATAAAATTGAGTGGTATCCTTTTGGACCCCACAACACCATTTATGATACTAAGAAGTCACCACTCCGTTTGAGAGTAAGACCCTTGCATTGGCTGCTCAATCAAGGAGCAGTGTGGAAGTATTTCATTGGTAGCTCATGAATTGCTTGATACTAAAACTCATTATTTCTACTATCGAAACTGTCGCATATTAAAATTTGATAGTCATTTAAAGAGAAATACACCTCTGACTGCAATATAAATCTGTTTGACACTACCTGTCTATTTTTATGCAAATTTGATACATTTTAGTTACATATATCAGTTGTAATAATTTCGCTTTTGATTCCCTTTTCGAAATTATATCTAAAAGTGCTAATACATTTTGAAATTCTGTTTTTCTGTTTTTTTTCTGCAGTGACATTCTTTGTCGAAGATAGCTAGCATCAGGCAGTAACGCTGACCATGATCTGAAGGCAATGGGTCACATGCGGCTGAGGCCTTTAATACAGATTTTGAGATAACGGAGCCATCTCAGTCAAACTAGGATGTCAAAGTACATACAAGGAGACAGCTATGTTTTAGCACGAGACGATGTTTTAATTAAAATTATGTAATTAACTCATAAGTATGAAATCATAGATTAGTTAACAAATACATTTCCTAGATAAAATCAGTTGCCAGACTCACACACCCAGTTGAAATCCTCTGGTATGCATGACTGACGCACTCCATTCAGTTTTGATTCTGATAAACTCATGCCTTTTTTTTCAGTTCTTGCGTCATGTCACTCTAGTTCAATCAACAAATTGTTAGTGGTGGTTCGTAATCTACGTAATGTACTGAAGTATGTCATTAATAAAATGTGTGTGAAACGTTACTATACCTGTGCAACTAAATTATATGCGCTAAATCAGGCAACTCTACAATACTGCAAATTTTTGTATGTGCTCAAAAACTCTGTTACTGCAAAAATAAATAATGTGATTTGAATTAAATCACTTGGCTGAAAATAAGAACACTGTTTGCAGCACAGAGTGAATCCCCCGTTAGATCACTCTAAATCTGACTTGAAAGTATCAAAGAATAAGTTCAAACTAAAAAACAAATCGGTCACGCAGAAATTTCTACTGCATTTACGAATAATTAAATAAATAAAATATAATGAAAATAAAAATAAAAAAGGACGGCTCTAGGATTCGCGCGCAGAGAATTTCGTAAAAATATAGTTATCTATACAGATTAGATGAATTCTGGCAATATAGAATCTCGATGATTTTTCCGTGTTATCGCATTCGTTACTGGCAATATATTCTTCCCGGAAATTCCAAGAATATAGAGATTAATTCCAAAACAATTTTTTCGTAAATTCTACTGTGAAACCAAGTTCTTTCCACATTTCATAATTGAAGAACAGGCGATACCCTACAGGTTTTTATGAGGGAGTTTGCGACAAATTATCGTATGTTTTGTTTGCATTGGGTTACACTGGTGCCCAATCTTTCTGAGGTTCTACTCCACCCCCCCCCCCCCAACCCCCATTATCAACATTGTCGTCTGACTAAACTTTGAAATGAAAATAAGATTCTTCGGACACTTTTATTTTTCAAATGATAAAATATATTTTATTAAATTGCGAGCAAATGAGTCAGTGAAACAACTGCTACTATTTATTTGTAACAGTCTCTTTTGTAAAATGATACAATTCTTAATGCATCACGAGGGCTACCTACAAGACCTTCTCAGAAATAAAACTATCGTCACTTGTTACAAAATATGATTCCTCTGCATCACTCGCCTTCCTAGCGATATTTGCTTGAATTAATAATTCACTTAACTGAATTAAAATATGTACAAAATACTTAGGTGTGCTGCTTGTAAACCACTTGATTGCTGGACTCCTTAATTCTGAACTTGACATAACTGCAAGAAATTAGGACACCATAGCTTTGTGTCTCACCACTGGCACTAACAACAACAACAACAACCACAACAAAAACAATGGTAATAATGATAATAGCAATAATAATAATATAACTAATACTGTGTAGGCCCTACAGCAGCGTCGTAGCCATTAAATAGTTACTGTTGCGTTGTGTTGTCAATTACACTCAAGTAAAAAAATATAATGGCACTAAAAATAATTTAGTAGAACAATGAAATTTAGGAACTACAACTATCAAGACAATGTATTTAAGTGATTAAAATTGCAAGCTCACAGTTTAATGTAAGCCACTGCAAATGTTAAATGTTGGTACATTAATAACCACTGCAACAACCAGTCTGTTGAGTACAAGGATGCAAACGTGCATACACTGTGTTGTACAGGTGCCGGATGTCACTTTTTGGAATGGAACTTTATGCTTGCTGCACTTGTTCCGTCAATACAGGGACGATTAATGTTGGTTGTGGATGACAGAAGTTGTCCGATGATATCCCGTATGTGAACGATTGGAGACAGATCTGCTCATCGAGCAGGCTAATACAATAGGTCTACAACCTGCAGAGCGTTTTGGATTACAACAGTGGTATGCTGGAGAGCGTTACCCTCTTGGAAAACACCTTCTGGAATAATGTTTATGAACGGAAGCTTAACAGATTTAATCACTACACTGCCGTACAAATGTGAGGTTATGGTGTATGGGATAACCACTACTGTACTCCTGCTGTCATACGAAGTCATACCCTGGTCCATAACACCAGGTATATGTCCAGCGTGTCTAGCAAGCAGGCGGGTTGCTTGCAAGGGCTCAAATGTCCTCCTTCTAGCAAACAAACAAACGGCTATCACCGGCACCGAGGCAGAACCAGCTTTAACCAGAAAAAATAACACACCTGTCCACCCCGTCCTCCAATGAGCTCTCGTTTCAGACCACTGAAGTAGCAATGGCGGTAATGTAGGGTCAGTGGAAAGCACGCTACAGGGCGTGCGCTTCGGAGTTGGCTTTGAAGTAACAGATTCGTAACATGGCGTTGCAGATGCAGTACGATGCGCCAGAGCCGTATGCAGAACACAATGTTCTTCCCTCTCGGTAGTGCCGCGTGGCCTTTCGGAGACCTGTCTTCTTACAACCGTACACTCTCGTGACCACCGCTCCAGCAGTGATGCACAGTGGCTACATTCCTGCCAGGTCGTCCTGCAGTATCGCTGAAAGAATGTTCAGCTTCTCGTAGCCCTATGACACGACGTTGTTAAACTCCATGACGTGTTGATAATGGCGTCTTAACCGCCTCAAAGGCATTCTTCACTAACATCAACTCACCACGTCCAATCTCAAAGGTAACGGATGCTGACCACCATTGCATCAAGAATTTAAAGCGAACCTGATCTGCATCCTTATAGTGGCGCTATTAATGCCACTTTCATGAAACTGAATCTGAACAGACATCATCTTTCTAATGTAGAAACACGCGGAAAAACTTTCGTTTATGTCGCCAACTCCTTCTTGGTTTTGTGTTTTTTTCCCTTCAGTGTAGTTCGTTCATGGTTGCCAGATGAATTAGGAAGTGATTTCTGGTATTTTGTGGGAAATTAGTACAAATTGTAGATGGCATTTTCAGGGGGATATTTAAGCATAAGTGATGTGTAAGTCTCAATTTTACTGTCGCAGATACATCATACTAAGTACATTGAAGCTCCAAAGAAACTGGTATAGGCACGCATACTCAAATACACAGATATGTAAACAGGTAGAATAAGGCGCTGCGGTCGCCAACACTTATTTAAGACAACGAGTGCCTGGTGCAGTTGTTAGATCGGTTACTGCTGCTAAAAACGCAGGTTATGAAGATTTAAGCGAGTTTGAGTGTGGTGTTATAGCTGGCGCACGAGCGATGGGACACAGCATCTCCGAGGTAGCGATGAAGTGGGGATTTTCCAGTACGACCAATTCAAGAGTTTACAGTGAATATCGGTAATCCGCTAAAACATCAAATCTCCGAAATCGCTGCGGCCGGGAAGAGATCCTGCGATAACGGGACCAATGACGACCGAAGAGAATCGTTCAACGTGACAGAATTCTGGGCCATCAAATGCGTCAGCGTGCGAACCATTCAAGGAAACATCATCAATCTGGGTTTCCACAGCCGAAGGTCCACTCTCGTACCCTTGATGACTGCACGACACAAAGCTTTAGGCCTTGCCTGGGCTCGTCAACACCGACATTGGACTGTTGACGGCTGAAAACATGTTGCCTGGTCGGACGAGTGTGGTTTGGAATTGTATTGAGCTGATGGACGTTTACGGGTATGGAGAAAGCCTCATGAATCCAGGGACCCTGCATGTCCGCAGGTGACTACTTAACCTGGTGGAGACTCAGTAATGGTGTGGGGCATGGGCATTTGGAGCGGTATGGGACTCTTGATTCCGTCTAGATACGACTATGATAGGTGACATGTACGTAAGCATCATATCTGATCACCTGCAACCACTCGTGTGCATTGTGCATTCTGAGGAACTTGGGCAATTCCAGTAGGACAATGCGACGCCCTCAAAATTGGTACAGAGTTGCTCCAGGAACACTCTTCTGAGTTTAAACACTTCTGCTGGCCAAAAGACTCCCCATACATGAACATTATTGAACATATCTGGGATATCTTGCAACAGGCTGTTCAGAAGAGATCCCCACCCCCTCGTACTCTTAAGGATTTATGGACAGCTCTGCAGGATTCATGGTACCTATTCCCTCCAGCGCTAATTCGGACATTAATCAACTCCACTCCACCTCGTGATGCGGCAATTCTGCGTGCTCGGATTGGCCCTACACGATAGTATTTAGCTCTTCATTGTTGTAAGTTTCTCTATAGGCGTGGGCTACGTCAAGATGATGTTACTCGTGGATTCGTTTCACAATTTTAGCACTCAATACATTGTGTCACGTATTAATGCTAGTATTTGAAAAAAGTAATTATTGGAAACTTTTGTAATCAGTATTATGGTCTTACGAAACATTGATAACTGTAATAATCTTTCAAAAATAGTTTAGTTGCATGACTGAATTACAACTGAACTCTTTCGTTCTTACCCATCATAGAATTACACTTTACCATTCAGAGGGTAATTACCCCCAGGTTAGAAACCAATGACATACAACCCAACTTTTTTTTATGGTACCATAGTCCTTAGAATGTGACATAAATTTCAACTTGATCCTTCTACTCTTAACTGAGGAAAAGGGCTTTAAGCAGTCGGTCAGACATACAGGGAGACGGACAGTAAAGTGATCCTAAAAGGAGTTTCGTGTTTACCGACTGGGGTACGGAATCCTATTAGAGTAACATGCCTTCCAGGCATGCTATAAGAACACCAGCTAGAAATCGCAGCTATGAGAAGAGCTCTTTATAACTTGACCTTGTTTATGAATCATACGCTTTAAAATTTATGAATGTTATGAAAGAAATAGTTCATAAAAACTAATAACAACCAAACAAACCATGCAGTATGCACTTACGATTCGTGATATGAAAGGCGCCAGAAGTAGCAACATTACTTTTGCAATCAGGCATTTATGTATACAATTATACACAATTTACTTAATTCATATGCTTAATGTGCCTTTACTAGGAATTCTCTACATGGAAACATAACATAAGGTGAACACAGGTTTCTCAGACCACTGCCCAACAAATCATAATAGATAAATAACTATAGTTTGTTGATTGTAGACGTATTTGTAGCTTTAGCTTAATTTGAAGATATATCGACGCAGGAGATGACGAGGAATTTGTGTATTTTTTCATTTTATTGTAAAAATGTTTAAATATTTTAATGAGCTCTCACAAGATGCCTGTGACTTTTTCATGCATTGTACATATATATTTTCCTTTAAAATGTAAATATGTAACATGAACACGTGACTAAACGACTAAAGGTGCGTGGAGAGGAGCGCTCGGGGTTGGTTCTTAAGTGGTATTGGCGGAGAGAGACCTACGAATCTTCAGTTATTGTTAGTTGTACCCGCGAATTCAATAGATGAAATTATCTTGGGACTGAATAACTCTGTGATTATGAGTTCTAGACATTGAATTTTGCTGGGGTTTAGAGCTATTTACGTGATGTTTGTCGATGGTTTTGTGTGAGCACGCGAAATTGAACGTTAATAGATGTGTCTCAGTCTCGTTGGATATTTGTCCGATAGTAATGGTAATTAATGAACATCACTTTTTAAAACGATTTTAGTGAAATCCTCATTCTGATTGATTTTAAGATATTGGTGCTGATTTTCGTAAGTTAATTTGTTGATCTGTTGATGAACTAGCTGTATTTGTGCATGTCGCTGAGTTGAAACGAACTGCCTCCACCGCATGACTGAATTTTGGGTGGCTTGATTATTTATTTTTACAGGTTATTCATAAGTTTTTGCAAAAGTCAGCATACTAATATTTACTGCATTTTCCTTGTATTAACATTTAATTTCATTTTCAAACAATATTTTGTCGCCCACATAATAACGATACGGGATCTTTAACCATTTGTTCCACATCTCACTCACTTATTTAGTACATACCAGTAGACTCACTATAATAATCGAGATCCGATGAATAAAACAGTTTCAAGAGTCTGATCTCTCTGCAAACGATTTCATGTGATAAATATATGACGTTAAACATGGCAGCCAAAAAATGATTGGAGGAAGGCTTCAAATTATGCTTATAGTTCGTTGGAAGTCTGTAAGGGCAACCATTAAGAAACACGATGAATTCTAGGTAATTTGGGTCCCACTGCAAGAAAAGCAAGTTAAACGAGTTTCCATAATTATTACGTCTCATCTCCGGGACCTTGTGTCTTACAGCGACATAATTTTAGAGGTATTTTGAGCGATATGTGTAGATACTGTATGTAAACTACGTTGCAAATGATGTTATTATAATGAGGACAGCGGCTGGAGGAGTAGGTATCGAGGAGAGTTTAGAAAAATGATGAGGAAGAGATAATTTTCAATGCAGAAGATAGGATGAAAGGGAGAGGCGAAGACATGAGCGTCCCAAAAGTACCACCTTTCAGGGCAGACAGTTACGAATCTAAATAGTGTGTCTGTTAAGGTCCGGGAGTGAAAAAAGCGCAAGTAGTAGGACCAAAACAATTTGCAACAGGCAGAGTAAGTAGTTAGAAAAATGAAGGAAGGTAGGAAAGTGGTGTTTGTATCAAAAATAAAACAGGGAATTTGGTTTATGTTCAGTGATTGTTCTATAAAGCACTCCTAGTTGAGGGGATTTAAAATGTAGATGGGCAATGGCACGCAAAGTGTCTCAGAAAAAGAGGGGTTTGCTAACATCGAGTAGAGATGTAAATATTAGGACGTTTTTCTGAGGCTATTTGTATAGAAGTGAAATATGGACGATGAGAGTAGAAACTTTTGAAATATTGTGCTACAGAAGAATGCTGAAGATTAGATTGGTAGAGCAAGTAACCAATGAGAAGGTACTGAACAATGTTGGGGCGAACAGAAATTTGTGGAACAGTTTGACTAAAAGAATGGATCAGTTGATTTTACACATTCTGGTATATCCTGGAGATTATCGTTTTAGTGTTGGAGAAGAAGTGTGTGGGGTAAAAATTGTAAAGAGAGAACAAGAGGTGAATGCTGTAAGCAAGTACAAGTAGATGTTGACTGCACTATTTATTCAGAGATGATGAGGTCTGGACAGGATGGAGTAGCATGGAGAGACGCATCAAACCAGTCTTCTGACTGTAGGCCACAATGTCAACAAAAGACAGTGAAAAGATATGCAGAGGCTGCAATAAAAATAGCAGATAGGAAAGATGAAAAATAAATATAATAAACGTAACAGATTAATGAAAACAAAGTTCATTCTAATTCTTATATTTTGGAATTATTTAACTGCATTAAGGTGGCTGAACAATAACGTAATGAAAACAGTGTGCGTCTATCTTCTATTGAAATCCATGAGGGCTCTAACTGGCCATATTTTCGATAACAATGAAATCATTAGTGAGGATGTGATGTACCTGAATGCAGAGATGAGTGATGATATAAGATGTAGAAGTCATGTTGATGGTAGTTCTTTGAGTATTAATGTTCGTGAGCTTGGCCAAAGTGGAGTATGTGCGGTTGCTGATATTGGTGGTACTAAGGCTAAGTTATAGGGCATAAGTTATCTTCAAATGTTATACAATCATAGAAGAATAAAATCAAGTTGACTGCAGATAGCAAGAAACGTACCTAACAACTAAAATAACTTATTGGGTAATGTAGTTTCTGTTGGAAACTTATGTGATCACAGGTTAAACTCGACGTAAACCTGTGTCGATTATTGGAAAAGAATGTCAGCTGGAGGTTGTCTGAACATTGCACTGAGATGTTTAGTAGGAGTTCTCAATGTCTCTCAAATGAATTTTACTTCAGTTAAAGAGATAAATGATTGATCTAATTTGCACAAAGATTAGTCTGTAGGTGTAGATTTTGAGTTATGGAATCAGTTTTCATGTTGAGCATTGTAACTGGAATTATATGAGATGATTTTGTTGTTGTATCACAGGATCAGGATTGAATTTCTCTTGTTCTCATGTTGTTTTTCGGCTATCAACTAAGTACAGTGAACACATAGCGAACCAGGGAAAGGTTGTAACGGTCCCATGGTCAATTAAGAGAACAGTCACTCCTTGGGGTTATTGGTTTAGACATTTGATATGATATGATATGGTAGGGGAAAAGCTACACAGAACACTGTTGGTTGTATTGAGAGTCGATGGAAAACTAGCAACAGTTTCATTAAGAGTTTCAAGAGACTGATTACATTCATGAGATGCAATCACAGAACAATATCAGCGACCAGAAGTGAAAGTAATACGGTATAATTTGTGCTGTGAAATCTTGTGTGACGATTACAAAGGTTTGGATGGGCACACATCCATCTAATTCCAAAAATGTTCATTTCAACAATCCCACGGAATAATTATTCAATGTAATGTTATATTTAATTTGTTCATTTAAATTGAAAGTATTATTTATTTTTATGGATATATTTATGCATGATTCAAGTAGTATTCATACTGCCCCATTCACTACAAAATCTGTTATTCAAGTTTTAATTCACCTTAAGAAGAGCTGCACGAATTAAACTGACAAAGCATATAAGGATTTAAAAATACTAATACACAAAATATTACTCTCTTGAAATAACTGGCTTAGCTTCGTGCGACCGTGTCAATTTGGAATGTTCCATGTGCGATAAGAAATTCGCACTGGGCAATTAGAATTACGTTTAACTAAATGAAGAGCAAGTTTGACAACATCACAAAAATTTTTAGTTATCACGGTGAGATGCGGATAATGGCGACAAACCGGTTATTGCGATGCATGCAGCAACACTCACTCACTTTCCCGCTTGGTAATATGTTAATAACATAAGGGAGAGATCAATGTCAGGAAATAATAAAACAAGAGTCATTACTGGCACTAATAGATAATTATTCATACCAATACATCTGCAAGGCCATGAGCAGGAAATGTATCGAAGGAAGTGACATAAGAAAAAAGACAGACAAATGACAAACATCGCTTCAAAAATTTTAACTAGACCTCCTCGTTTTGAAACACTACGGATTTATGTTTTACAAATACGATTCCTTTCTGTGTCATTAATTGCTCACTGTACAATCAGTTCAGGATATTTACAAACGTAATGTTACTAACTGATATACATTATAGCGTGGCCATTGTGTGTATACGTACTCCACATAAGCCAAAAACCAATAAGAAATTCTGGTACTACATCTCGCTGACAAGCCGACGCGTCGGAGTTCATCTTACACACGAAGCGATGCCGAATGCCCGTATTCCTTGGCCCAGGCTGGAAGACATTCCTCCCTCGATAAGATCGATAAATGAAGAAGTAATGGTCTTTATATATATGTACACAATGGAGTATCATAGTTTTGGAGGAGGTAGTGTGTAACTGTATATATGCTGTTTATCTTTTGTTATGGGGCAAATATTGGAGTGATGAGAGATCTATGAAGATACTGAAGTTTTCCAACATCATAAACGTTCAATTTCATTACGATGTGCTGAACCATAGTTGAAATTAGTCTTCAGCTTAAATTAAAATAAGGTAAAATATTAATAGCAGTAGGAGCCATCTCGTCATACTAATGCATAGCTCATGTGAATCGTAAAGAAAACTTCAGCAGACATTATGTTAAAATAATTTGACAGCTTGTTGTGTGGCACTGTGTAACATCTACAGACAACAGACGTGATTTGCGGAAAGTGAGTCAGTTGTCTATATCAATGTGCTGTCGTGCGATACATGTTGCATGTAGTGTTAGTGGCACTGACATTAATCGTATTTAAATTTGAACAATGACATGATTCCATCCCTAGTAACCGATGCAGAAGCATCGTTGTCAATTCCTTACAAAAATCGTGTGTCATGCATATTTCTTGTTGGAAGAGCTTCTGGAATGCTGATGTTCAGTTCAGTACCTATTTCAGATACCTATGCAGGGGAACCATGTGCAATTAGCTTCACCCCCGGGGAGCACACGCCAACACAGTGAGAACCTCTTCCCTTGCACTGTGTTACTCTGCCGGAGAATACTCAAGCCCAGTGTGGTTCAATTCTTGCCATTCCAAGAAAGTAGATGTCGCTATTAGTTATACTTGTCGTATCATCACCGGGTACCTGAAGCCTACTGGTCTGGATAAACTGTACAGCCTCGGGGGAATTGGACCCCCCGACATCCGCCTAGAGGTAGCAGCAAAGAGTGAGAAGAAAAAATCAGAAAATGGCTCTGAGCACTATGGGACTCAACTGCTGAGGTCATTAGTCCCCTAGAACTTAGAACTAGTTAAACCTAACTAACCTAAGGACATCACACACATCCATGCCAGAGGCAGGATTCGAACCTGCGACCGTAGCGGTCTCACGGTTCCAGACTGCAGCGCCAGAACCGCGCGGCCACTTCGGCCGGCAAAAAATCAGAAACCTCTGAAGTTCACCCCCTATATGGCTATCAACCAGCAAACCCACTACTAAAACCCAGAAAAAGCTTCCTAAGATCTACCGAGGCTCTAGTTGGGGCACCACAGCAATAGCGAATCGAAGTACGTCGTGCAAGGCTTACCAGTACTGTGGGATGGATTACACCAAGCGAAAGACTTGTAACGCCGGAAATGCAAATCCTCCTATTTCCATCTATTGTACTATAAATTTGTTTTGCTTATTTTTGTTAACTGAATATATGACATTTCTGTGTCTTTACATATTGTACTTGTTTTACTATATATATATATATATATATATATATATATATATATATATATATATATGCATTTATGTCGATGTATAATTGGTTTGTTTCGTAAATATTATTTGTATTTTTACGCTGGGTCTTGCCTAGGGAAAACTGCTATCGAATGATTACATCGTTAGGTCGTGTGAAGAATCAAAGTGTGTAGGATCTTTGGTAGTGTTAACTCTGCCGCGTGGAGCGCGGGCAGCGAAGGGGAGTCTGGCTGGAGTAGGGTGATGGAGCAGGTGTGTTGTGTGACGCTCCCGCGAGTTGCCGCGCTTTCGGGGTTTGGCAGCATGTAATTGCGCTCGACTTGCGATGATAGTTTCTGGCATGGTGTCGCGGACGGGAAGCATTAGCTGGCGCACATCAAGAGCCCGTTTCGTCTGGTGACCGTGTCGAGAAGAAGGCGCGCCAGCATCCAGCTTCTGCAACAGCGACGGCCGACAATGAGTGACTGTCGCCACCTCCTCGATCGACGACTTCAAACCTTCAATCAACCAACAAGGAAGACTAAAAGCACGTAAAGTTTCAGAACTGTATGGCAGACCTCAGCTTTTCAAACTGTTCCATTTGCCTCGCAAAATTACAGCAACTTAGCGTGAACCTTTGTTGCTCATTGTCCCAATTGCATTACCAAGCAGGGTCCCTTGTTTTTCCGAAATGAACCCAAGTGTCGTTGAAATTCAGACGCCAGCATTAAAGTACAATCATTCCATTTCACTGCTTTAATTTCAAAGTTCAGTTTTAGTATTCATAGCTGGCTACAATATTTAGATTACACAAGCACAAATTAAGAGTGCGAGTTTTTTTACCGTATTTTAGCTTACCTGTGACTGCAGCTCAGCTTGGTACGTACTAAATTTTACTATTGTTAATTGTTCAGAATCATTTAATTCAAGTTCAAAGCTACATCTCTTATTTCTAAATTGCGTAGATACAAGTAGCTTTTGAAATGATTGTTGAGGTAGTCCAAGACTAACCGTACTTTACTGAATTTCGATGTGCTTAAGAAAGAAAGCTTCTTATTAATTTCAGTCACTAACTTAACTTTCAATTTTCCGGTTTTATTAATTCTTTTGCTAAATTAAGTCAGAGTGCAGCGAAATTTGTTACTTCTGACAAACTTTCAGTTTTCACACTACACGTGTCAACCTTCAGTTGCCACGCTTCTAGTGCTAATTATATGTGTAATTACCTTTCTTTTTCAGTTACTATAGTAATTGTCCTTAGGACTGGCGACCGTAATTTCCCCCAAATCTCAAATATCTAATTACCGCTAGTTAATTGTTAACGTAACGGCCGCACATTTACTTTCTTTATTAAATTTACCCCTTTTCAAAATTAATTTCCACCAGTTTCATTTGCATTTTTCCTTTCATTTAGATGTAACCCTTTCCTCCCTCTTTACCGACAGATTAACTTCGGTGACGATTGCTTTTCCCAAATTTCCAATAGGTACACGCGGTTTAATTTTTCACTGTCATTAAGGTCGATAAGAGAGGGGGAGATTACAGACCATCACCCGGCTACACAGATAATTGGAGTACATGGAAATCCCTCAACAGACTGCACTCGGGTGTCACGAAATGTAAGAGCAATCTGACTAAACGGGTTTTCCTAGAGGAGCCGCCACTCTGTGAGTGTGGAGCAACGCAGACGACCTCCCACCTGCTACAGTGTACCCAATGCCCAGCAACATGCACAACAGAACACCTGCTACATGCAACGCCAAACGCAATAGAGGTCGCTAACTTCTGGGCGGCAAAAGTGTAAATAATTGTCTCGTAAATATATATACAGACGACATGTAAATATTGTACATTATTTTATACATAGTAAATGCTTCTGACACGAATAAATAAATAAATAATGCATATTTCTGCAGAGCATGGCAATCCGATATTTTCAACAAATTGACAACGATGTGTCCACATCTGGTACTACAGATGGACTTGAAAATTGGCAGTGTCTGAAACTACCATTGAATATAAAGTGACTTAAAACACAGACTGCTGGAGCCATGTTGCTTTTCTAATTTACTGAGGTTTTGGACCCACGTAGAAGAAAATATCGCATTTGAAATGTACTTTCTGATGAGTGTTGTGTACTCATATTTTTTGGATTTAATAAATAAGTAAACAATATGAAGAAACTTTCTTTTGAGTTAATCGTAGGTAATATATCAATATACACTCCTGGAAATTGAAATAAGAACACTGTGAATTCATTGTCCCAGGAAGGGGAAACTTTATTGACACATTCCTGGGGTCAGATACATCACATGATCACACAGACAGAACCACAGCCACATAGACATAGGCAACAGAGCATGCACAATGTCGGCACTAGTACAGTGTATATCCACCTTTTGCAGCAATGCAGGCTGCTATTCTCCCATGGAGACGATCGTAGAGATGCTGGATGTAGGCCTGTGGAACGGCTTGCCATGCCATTTCCACCTGGCGCCTCAGTTGGACCAGCGTTCGTGCTGGACGTGCAGACCGCGTGAGACGACGCTTCATCCAGTCCCAAACATGCTCAATGGGGGACAGATCCGGAGATCTTGCTGGCCAGGGTAGTTGACTTACACCTTCTAGAGTACGTTGGGTGGCACGGGATACATGCGGACGTGCATTGTCCTGTTGGAACAGCAAGTTCCCTTGCCGGTCTAGGAATGGTAGAACGATGGGTTCGATGACGGCTTGGATGTACCGTGCACTATTCCGTGTCCCCTCGACGATCACCAGTGGTGTACGGCCAGTGTAGGAGATCGCTCCCCACACCATGATGCCGGGTGTTGGCCCTGTGTGCCTCGGTCGTATGCAGTCCTGATTGTGGCGCTCACCTGCACGGCGCCAAACACGCATACGACCATCATTGGCACCAAGGCAGAAGCGACTCTCATCGCTGAAGACGACACGTCTCCATTCGTCCCTCCAATCACGCCTGTCGCGACACCACTGGAGGCGGGCTGCACGATGTTGGGGCGTGAGCGGAAGACGGCCTAACGGTGTGCGGGACCGTAGCCCAGCTTCATGGAGACGGTTGCGAATGGTCCTCGCCGATACCCCAGGAGCAACAGTGTCCCTAATTTGCTGTGAAGTGGCGGTGCGGTCCCCTAAGGCACTGCGTAGGATCCTACGGTCTTGGCGTGCATCCGTGCGTCGCTGCGGTCCGGTCCCAGGTCGACGGGCACGTGCACCTTCCGCCGACCACTGGCGACAACATCGATGTACTGTGGAGACCTCACGCCCCACGTGTTGAGAAATTCGGCGGTACGTCCACCCGGCCTCCCGCATGCCCACTATACGCCCTCGCTCAAAGTCCGTCAACAGCACATACGGTTCACGTCCACGCTGTCGCGGCATGCTACCAGTGTTAAAGACTGCGATGGAGCTCCGTATGCCACGGCAAACTGGCTGACACTGACGGCGGCGGTGCACAAATGCTGCGCAGCTAGCGCCATTCGACGGCCAACACCGCGGTTCCTGGTGTGTCCGCTGTGCCGTGCGTGTGATCATTGCTTGTACAGCCCTCTCGCAGTGTCCGGAGCTAGTATGGTGGGTCTGACACACCGGTGTCAATGTGTTCGTTTTTCCATTTCCAGGAGTGTAGTTCCCACATATATATACTGCGGAAAAAGGTCTATCGCCAAGGAGGAGTTGTCCGATATAAACGAAGATGGTAGGCGTGTTTCTAAACTTGAAACTTCGCACCAGTCAAATTAGAATGGTGTTAATAGTGCCGTTATGATGTTGTAAAAACAGGTTTTGTTCGTACACAAGCTATATCAGTCGTCACCGTTAGTTACCTTTGAGATTAAACGAGGTGAGGTGAAGTTGGTCAATGATACCTTTAAGAAGACAGAGACGACACTATCAATACCTCAGTTACTAGTGTAATAGGACTACGAGAGACTATGTTTCTTCTGCGATATTGCAGAAGGGCTTGGCAGGAAGACACTCACTGTACAGGACTGCTGGCAGTGGTGGTTGCGGCAGTGTACGGTAGGAAGAACAAAGGCCCCGGTCGGCTACATGTCACTACCAAGAGAGAAGACAATCGTGTTCGGCGAGTGGCTCTGGGGGCATCGTACTGCATGTGCAGAAGTAGTGTCAGTAGTGTTGGTATCACAGTGATACAAAAACTGTTACAAATTTGTTACTTCAAGGACAGCTCCGATCCACACGCCCTGTAGCGTGTACTCTACTGTCCAAAAACTACCGCCATTTGCGACTTGCTTGAGGTCAAGCGAGAGCTCTTTGGAAGCCAGTGTTGAGATTTGTTATGTTTCCTGATGAAAGCTGGTTCTGTCTTGCTGCCAGTGATGGCCGTGTCTTGGTTAGAAGGACGCCTGTTTAGGGCCTGCAACCATCCTGAGACTATATGCTACGCATGTTTGACCTACACCAAGAGCTATGATCTGGGGTGTGATTTCGTATGACAGCAGGAGCACTTACGTGGTTATTCCATGCACCCTGCCTGCAAAACTGTACGTCAGTCTCGTGATTCGACTGGTTGTTCTGCCTTTCACGAATACCATTCCTGGGGGTGTTGTCCAACATACCTCTGTTATAACCGAAAATGCTCTACAAATTTTCGCTATGTTCTCTCTTGACTTGTTCCATTACCAGATCTGTCTCCAGTCGATCTCATATTGGTTATCATCGGACGACAACTCAAGCGTCATCCACAACAATCATCATCCGTCCCTTTATTGACCGCCCAAGGGATATCGTCATGGAACTCCACCCACAAACTGAGATCCTGCACATGCACAACACAATGTATGAAGGTTTACATGCTTGCATTCAACATTCTGTGGTTTCACTGGTTGTTAATGTGCCAGCATTTCATATTTGCAATGGCTTATCTCGCGCTTACGTAAACCTGTGATATTGCGGAGTTAATCACTTATATATGTTACGTAGACGAATATATTCCCGAAATTTCATTGCTCTACGTTAGTTATTATTATTAGTTTTTGGTGCTGCGATTGTTTCCGTCAGCATTAATGAAACTGACAAAAACTTCAGGAACGGATTCCTGGCTGGAAATTGAGGAAAAAAGACCCTTCTGAGCATGTGTCCGGAAATGGATAGTGTGAGTGCAACAACAACAAAACTTGCCCGCATCTCGTGGTCGTGCGGTAGCGTTCTCGCTTCCCACGCCCGGGTTCCCGGGTTCGATTCCCGGCGGGGTCAGGGATTTTCTCTGCCTCGTGATGACTGGGTGTTGTGTGCTGTCCTTAGGTTAGTTAGGTTTAAGTAGTTCTAAGTTCTAGGGGACTTATGACCACAGCAGTTGAGTCCCATAGTGCTCAGAGCCATTTGAACCATTTGAACAACAACAAATCGTCGCAGAAAACAGTACAGAGCTGCATCTCATCTACGTCGCAAAACATGAGGAAAGTGGACGCCATGTGACATAATGTCATGCAGGATACATGATCGTACCTTGGCTTACACTATGCTGGCAGACCAGGTCTGCCAACATAGTGTAAGTTTGAGTACAAACTTGTACTACGGTTCGTCTAAATATCCTGTTGAGACCAGTCGTGCAAATCTGACGTATGTGCAATCCACAACCTGCCTACACGTACCTCTGTCTGAAAGGACCCATGACCACAGAAACACCCAGAAAGGGCTTGAAGTCTTGTGTGATGCGCTTGGTGCCTGTGGGGTACTTGTTTTTGGATAGCCGTGCTGCCTCTCGACCGTTTCCTTCTGCTTGGTCGTACACAGACACCATCTCGGCTTGTTCCCGGCATGAATACCGGACCATTCTGCTTCTTACAGTACGCTACGTCCATCACCCAGCCTGCAACACACACAAGGAACACACGGCAGGTGGTCAGAGCAACTGTCATTCGTCAGCGCCATCTACAGTGGCAAGGGTGCATTTCTGGACACATGTTCATAGGAGCTTTTTTCCTCCCACTTGTATGCAGGAATCCGTCCCTACAGTTTGTCGGTCTTATCAATGATCACTGTATTTCACTTTCCACCAAACGTCTAGGGGTGATAGATCATGTCATAGGTTACAGTGGTTGTTAGAGGAAAATTGTTCACTGACAACGCCCGGCGACGCTAGGCGTAATTATTGTAGTAATTGGCTACCCTGGAATTACGTCGTATCACCAGAGTAACCAAGTGTGCTCTATATTACCTCACCAGTCGTCTGATGCACTGTTTTCAACAAGAAAACTTTACTGAATGAATGTCTCTAAGCGGAGAAAGCCATTGTAGACACGAATCAGGAACTTTAAGATTGCTCGGCCTAACTCATCTCACATGGAATAGATTACTGGACACAAGACACACGCTGTAACGTCTCCTGGCAAAACACGTATTATACATGGTAAAAAAGGGAGAAAAGAGTAATTGAACTGGATGATTTAATTGCGCGGACAATGATGGTGTCAACTTTATGTAATAAAGAGAAACCATTATGTGTCATGTTTTAGAGGCTCTGAGCACTATGGGACTTAACATCTGAGGTCATCAGTCGCCTAGAACTTAGAACTACTTAAACCTAACTAACCTAAGGACATCACACACATCCATGCCCGAGGCAGGATTCGAACCTGCGACCGTAGCGGTCACGCGGTTCCAAACTGAAGCGCTTAGAACCGCACGGCCACACCGGCCGGCAGTCATGTTTTATACTCGTATAGAATTATGTACCGATTTTTTTAAAGATAATATCTGTGTCGGCGAGTACTGAAACCGCCACAGACGATACTTATTAAATATGAAACAAAATTGAGAATATGTCACACCGAGTATAGATAGTAGTGACCGAGCGTTAATTTCTCTGTCGTCTTTTTGGAGTTACGTGAGTAGGAAGAGCCTGTGACGCTATATTGTATGCTTGTGTAGCATTCTTTTGTCAAGATTGAGAGGAGAACGCCATTAGGTATTGATTTGTAACGGTGTATAAGAATTTAATCTGCCTAAATGTTTTGAATACATTTACTTAGCGAAAACTTGCATTATGATTTGTAATAAGCTTTCATGGTATTTTATCCCATCCTTTTAAGACATTTTCAGCTATTTAAATATTATTTGTGGTGAAGAGCTGCGCTACGAACGAACGAGCCGCTGCCGCGGCGCATTCAAACTGCATTAAATGAAACCAATCATACCGCAAAGAAGCGGACAGGTAATAGTGAACTAAGATTATTTCCTTTAGCTTTCGGGATTGCAGGGCAGAGCAGCAGATTTTATGATGTGTTTTACAGGTGGACGCGGGCTGCAGACGATATATTATTAACAATGCAAAAAGATAATTTACCTTCATGATATAAAAGAAATCTTGCTGTGCGTAGTTCTGGTCTGGCAAACATTATAGTAGAAACATCTTTTTCTCTGATACTAGTCTCATGTTCTCGTGTTTGTCGTGGTACTTATTGGTGTTTTACTGTTAACAAAAATCCACTGCAAAATTTTGATGCTGAATAAACATTGCGTATTGTAACATCAGTATAGATAACGAAATAATTTTCAGTAACCTTTTCACTAACTGTAAAGTAAGGAAGATATGTTGAACTTTATAGCGAGTTACAGGAACGAAACAATGTTCCTTTAATAGAAAACCAGATCCAGAATAATAAGAAGATAATGTATTTTGTTTTATTGAAAATTAATGATACAAAGAAAGTCACATCACAGCATCCTTAAAAAGTATTCCAGGGCTCTTTTCGTAGCAACATATTAATCTGATCCATTTATCAATACATTAGTTGTTACGCAAGCAATAACCAAGCAGAGACAGCGAAAACGCCCGCCGCAGAGGGGCTACAATCTGCCACCTTTCATTGACGTAGTCAATACAAATGACGCTTAACGTCGTCGAGTAGTGTCTAAGATATTTTTTCTCTAACTAAAGTTATTTTTCGTAACGTGATCTGTCAATCCCAGGCATTTGATGCAAAGCTATACATTCTACAGACTCGCAAACGTACAAAAAAGACATACGTTTTACAATGAAACATCACTACAGTTGAAACTCGTCTTTCACTAATGTGTGAACGACGTTTCACCCGACTGTTCATTACTCACGGCTAGGCGATCGTTATGCAACATGGAGAATCTGGTGCTCCCTGAGCCAGACACTCAGCTAGTCAACTGAGCCGGCCCGTCCCATTCCGTGCGCGACTTTACTTAATTATTTGACCGCCGGTAAGCCCGTATTTCAATTAGCCGCTGTCGCCGGCCCGTCACTCGCGGTCCGTAATTGGACAAATGGCCGGTTCTGGCGCGCGCGTAATCCCTAATTAGAAGCAAGTGGGTCGAGGAGCTGCAGCCGCTTTTGCCGCAGATGTGTGCCACTACGTAGTTAATGAACGCTGGCTAAACGGAATACGGACGCCCGTTTTACTACCCGATATTGGGAGTTACCCGGGACATTCAGAGCAGTGATCGGACTCGCAAATAACTTTGACCGTCCACTAGCAAAATGCGATACAACTCCAGCAGATCCTGTCCGATATCGGAAAGACAGCACACAATACTAATAAAAACGTATTTGTAGCGCAGCACCTGCAGGAACAGAAAAACATTTGGTGTGTATGTAAATGGAAAAGTCGCTTTTTTATCTGACAGTTATTCGGATTCCGCAGGCATCTCCAAGTTCTGATGCGGAGGAAAAACTGCGTCTGCCATACCACGGCTCCAGCTTCCTCCCGTGGAGGGAGCCGCCACAGACGTGGGTAGGTCGCATGGGCCTTTCGCGAAAGTGACCACAAATACCTAGGTGCCTCATATGTCTGGCTGTTCCTCTGTTCCCTGAAGCCTTCGGATACCCATAATTCCTAGAAGTGTGATTTACCTTGCCTAAGTTTACGTCTTTCAAATTCAGTCTCTCCATGGACTCTTTGTTCACGTTTAAGAAGACTTTCTCTTCGATCTGGAAGTTGCTTCCGGTCAGCCGTTCATTTCGTGTGCTACCCCGTCATCGACTACAGGAATCGGCTGCTTTTTCCACCGGTATCTGCGTAACCTACAGTAGCAGTCATCATAAACAGCGTTCTATGCACGATAAGTAAGACAGAAATTAGGCGACGTGGACTTTCTCACCATATTGCTGCTCACATTGCCACCCCTCTATTTTCTTGGTTTTTCATAAGTGATTGATACTTTTGCTACAGTTTGGATGGTTGGAAAAAATAGCCATCGGAAGCTAATAAGTAGTCACTTATAGAGGCTAACTTACCCCCAGGTACATGCGATGGTAACAAAAATTCAGCGACGAATGCCCTATCTATTCTTCCACATTGTTCTATAATTCTGTTCCTTACTAATAATAATGAAGACGTTGTACTACGTGAATACTTTTGTACGATACAGTTATTTTATTACACATTGAACTCAAGTAACTCGTCCCTACTGCTTCAGATAGAATTCACACTAGCTATGCGGTCACCCAATCATAGTCTAAGGCGCTGCAGTCATGGAGTGTGCGGTTGATCACGGCGGAGGTTCGAGTCCTCCCTCGGCCGTGGGTGTGTGTGTTTGTCCGTAGGATACATTAGGTTAATTAGTGTGTAAGCTTAGGGACTGATGACCTTAGCAGTTACGTCTCATAAGATGTCACACACATCTGAACAATTTTGAACACTCAATTATCACGCTTTTCTATAAGTTAAATTTTGCCGGTTCATTTTCAGATCACTTATTCGTTACGTAGCTGTTCTCCCAGATACTAAATGTAATATAATTCTGAGCTTCAGAATACTAATATTGCTGAAACATATACGCGTTCTACATGCGTTTCAATACTGGTGCAACTATCAGTAAAATCTTGCATTTAAAGCGCAATCGCGAGAAGCGCAGGCACGCGGAAGCTGCCCTGTACGCAAGCTGTGACTTGACTAACAGTATTCCGCAATATCACAAGACCAATTAACTTTACTTACACCCAATGCGAGGAGCACGAGCTCCTGGGACCTGCGATGCTTTCCGACAGGAGACCTCCAGGCACCAGAACGATGGGACATTTCCGTCAGCGAAGCTGCTGCGCTGTAGCAAAGAGCGTAGGGGTAGATTCGAGGAGGAGGAGGAGGAGATTAGTGTTTAACGTCCCGTCGACAACGAGGTCATTAGAGACGGAGCGCAAGCTCGGGTGAGAGAAGGATGGGGAAGGAAATCGGCCGTGCCCTTTCAAAGGAACCATCCCAGCATTTGCCTGAAGCGATTTTAGGGAAATCACGGAAAACCTAAATCAGGATGGCCGGAGACGGGATTGAACCGTCGTCCTCCCGAATGCGAGTCCAGTGTGCTAACCACTGCGCCACCTCGCTCGGTGGGTAGATTCGACCCTTCAAGTATGCTGTGGTAAGGTTCTATGGGACCAAAATGCTGAGGTCATCGGTTCCTAGGCTTACACACTACTTAATCTAACTTAAAGTAACTTCCGCTAAGGACGACACACACACTCATGCCCGAGGGAGGACTCGAACTTCCGACGGGGCAGCCGCACCCCTGACCGCGCCGCTACCCCGCGCGGCAATTGTTCAAGTATGGTATCGATATCTGCCCCTTACACTGCCAAGCGTGGACCCTGAGTTTCACGAGTTATGGTTGCAGCAGTTACAAATGCAACACCGCCAACTACAGACTTGACAGAAAATCCTAGGAAGTTCTGGTCTTACGTTAAATCAGTAAGTGGCGTGAAACAGCGTATCCGGACACTCCGGGATGATGATGGCATTGAAACAGAGGATGACACGCGTAAAGCTGAAATACTAAACACCTTTTTCCAAAGCTGTTTCACAGAGGAAGACCGCACTGCAGTTCCTTCTCTAAATCCTCGCACAAACGAACAAATGGCTGACATCGAAATAAGTGTCCAAGGAATAGAAAAGCAACTGGAATCACTCAACAGAGGAAAGTCCACTGGACCTGACGGGATACCAATTCGATTCTACACAGAGTACGCGAAAGAACTTGCCCCCCTTCTAACAGCCGTGTACCGCAAGTCTCTAGAGGAACGGAGGGTTCCAAATGATTGGAAGAGAGCACAGGTAGTCCCAGTCTTCAAGAAGGGTCGTCGAGCAGATGCGCAAAACTATAGACCTATATCTCTGACGTCCATCTGTTGTAGAATTTTAGAACATGTTTTTTGCTCGAGTATCATGTCGTTTTTGGAAACCCAGAATCTACTATGTAGGAATCAACATGGATTCCGGAAACAGCGATCGTGTGAGACCCAACTCGCGTTATTTGTTCATGAGACCCAGAAAATATTAGATACAGGCTCCCAGGTAGATGCTATTTTTCTTGACTTCCGGAAGGCGTTCGATACAGTTCCGCACTGTCGCCTGATAAACAAAGTAAGAGCCTACGGAATATCAGACCAGCTGTGTGGCTGGATTGAAGAGTTTTTAGCAAACAGAACACAGCATGTTGTTATCAATGGAGAGACGTCTACAGACGTTAAAGTAACCTCTGGCGTGCCACAAGGGAGTGTTATGGGACCATTGCTTTTCACAATCTATATAAATGACCTAGTAGATAGTTTCGGAAGTTCCATGCGGCTTTTCGCGGATGATGCTGTAGTATACAGAGAATTTGCAGCATTAGAAAATTGTAGCGAAATGCAGGAAGATCTGCAGCGGATAGGCACTTGGTGCAGGGAGTGGCAACTGTCCCATAACACAGACAAATGTAATGTATTGCGAATACATAGAGAGAAGGATCCTTTATTGTATGATTATATGATAGCGGAACAAACACTGGTAGCAGTTACTTCTGTAAAATATCTGGGAGTATGCGTGCGGAACGATTTGAAGTGGAATGATCATATAAAATTAATTGTTGGTAAGGCGGGTACCAGGTTGAGATTCATTGGGAGAGTGCTTAGAAAATGTAGTCCATCAACAAAGGAGGTGGCTTACAAAACACTCGTTCGACCTATACTTGAGTATTGCTCATCAGTGTGGGATCCGTACCAGATCGGGTTGACGGAGGAGATAGAGAAGATCCAAAGAAGAGCGGCGCGTTTCGTCACAGGGTTATTTGGTAACCGTGATAGCGTTACGGAGATGTTTAATAAACTCAAGTGGCAGACTCTGCAAGAGGGGTGCTCTGCATCGCGGTGTAGCTTGCTCGCCAGGTTTCGAGAGGGTGCGTTTCTGGATGAGGTATCGAATATATTGCTTCCCCCTACTTATACCTCCAGAGGAGATCACGAATGTAAAATTAGAGAGATTAGAGCGCGCACGGAGGCTTTCAGACAGTCGTTCTTCCCGCGAACCATACGCGACTGGAACAGGAAAGGGAGGTAATGACAGTGGCACGTAAAGTGCCCTCCGCCACACACCGTTGGGTGGCTTGCGGAGTATAAATGTAGATGTAGATGTAGATGTACAGCAACAGCAAGACAACGTGTGAGAATTCCAACAGGAAGAGAAACCATAGAGTTTGCAGTAACTACTACCGCAAAACGAAAAACAGTCTAAAACTGCAGTATCATCTCCCCATCCTCCTCCGCCATTCGCCTCCGTTGAAGGGGGAAAATAAGGGTCTGGATGACTATTTATGTCGTTTTTTTTTCGTCGTTGCAAGACTATTCAAATAACGGCGATTTACAGTGACTGTGTTATTCCGAAGTACCAGATAGGACTGATGGAGTACATCGAAGAAGTTCAAAGAAAGGCAGCACGTTTTGTATTATCGTGAAGTATTGGGGAGAGTGTCACAGAAATGATACAGGATTTGGGATGGACATCAATAAAAGAAAGGCGTTTTTCGTTGTGACGGAATCTTCTCACGAAACACCAATCACCAACTTTAAAATATTTTGTTGACACCGACTAACATAGCGACGAAAGATCACCACGATAAAATAAGGGAAATCAGAGCTCGTGCGGAAAGATATAGGTGCTCATTCTTTCCGCGCGTTATACGAGATTGGAATAATAGAGAATTGTGAAGGTGGTTCGACGAACCCTCTGCCAGGCACTTAAACGTGATTTGCAGAGTATCCATTTAGATGTAGATGTAGATGAAAAGTTCCTTCGTACATGCATGTATATCCGTAGGAATAGTCCCTACGGCGACTACAACCGTTATGAAATACAAAATTTATTCGCAGTTTCGAATATGGACAGCCATCAGCTGTATAACTTGCATTTAAGTCCGAAGGAACTTTACATAGTATGTCAGAATAATACGGCCAATCCAATAACGTATTTATGTGCTGACACGCGGCGAGCGACTTTCAAGTAAAACGTCTCTCCTGTACGGGATGGATATAAGAGTACAGGTTGTAGACACGTGGTTGACGACATACAGAAGTTTGGGTATGGCCGTGGGTCGTGCGCGGGTAGCAAAGTGGTAAGGCGACCGCTAGCGATAAATCGGAATTCCGGGTTCGAGTCCCGGTGCCTCACAAATTTCCACTGTCGTCATTCCATTATAAAGCTGATGCTTGTCCCCATTTGCAAATGTGAATACATTTCATGTAAGTCAGATAACATCAGCCTGCACTCACACCGTCGTCTAGTAATAATTTCATTGGAGTTGCGCAAAAAATACAACTTTCTGACCCCAGAAGTTTGAGCTTTTCTTATGTCAGTAATTTTCTGACTCTATTTTGGTCATTTAGCCCATGGAGTGCCAGCCAGACTCAATTTTAATCAACATCTCAAGCAGTATAAGCAAACATAGGCAGCGCAGCCTGCTAACTTGTAAGGTTTAGCGTGCAAGTCTGACTTTTCCTGTAAACAATGTGAACCGTCATATGTTGAACCGTTAATCACTGACGTTATTGTGTGTCTAGCTCCTGATAGAGAAGTTAGTGTCAACGCTATAGAGTCATCTGAGCGATGTACTAAAAATGACTAAAGCTCATGAAGTAACAGCGTTAGTGCAAAATGCTTCAAAAACTTCTAATCATAAGCCTTGTAGCTGACGTTCTTTTCCCCAAAATACACAACTGAGATATTTTAGGGAACCGGCATTGGCAGCTGACTCCAGAGTGATTCTGCTGCGCCAACATACATTTCACAGAAAGCCCGCAAAGAGAAATTAAGGATCGGAGAGAGCCATGTAGTCATAATTAATAGTACTACAATGTACTCGATGCCTCACACAACGGCGGCTTGCTGTCTGTAGATGTAGACGCAGATATTTTTTACGATAGTTTCTATATCGACTTTCTTAGTAATAGTAGCAGTAGTAATAGTAATAATACACACATCAAAAAAAGTTTTGCATCACCCCGGTTCCCAGAACTGCTGAATATAGACGATAACTGTGGTTATTGTATCACAGACACAGTCTTTTTGACCGTGCAGAGATAGCACTATACACGCCGAAAGATGTAAACAACCATGCATGAGCAGCGCCTATTAGATGGAGGGGTCTGACAGCCGATCAGTTTCCGTCATTCCACCAGGAAGGAGGTACACGGCACCGTGTCGTCTGTACTTCAATCAGGCCTAGACGGTTCGATCGTGTCTGCATTGTTACTTAGTGCCAAAAAGAGCTCACAACAAGGAAAGTGTCCGGGCGTCTCGCAGTGAACCAAAGCGATGTTGTTCGGACATGGAGGAGATACATAGAGACAGGAACTGTGGATGACATGCCTCGCTTAGACCGCCCAAGAATCACTCTGCAGTGGATGACCGCTACCTACCGATTATGGCTCGGAGGAACCTTGACAGCACCGCCACCGTGTTGAATAATGCTTTTCGTGCAGCCACGGGACGTCGTGTTACGACTCAAATTGTGCACAATACGCTGCTTCACTCACGACGTCTAAGGCTAGGTCCATATTTGCAACTACGACACCATGCAGCGTGGTACAGATGGACCCAACAACAAACCGAATGGACCGCTCAGGATTGGCATCACGTTTTCTTCACCGGTGAGTGTCACATATGCCTCCAACCAGACAATCGTGGGAGACGTGTTTGAAGGCAACCGCGCCAGGCTGAACGACTTACAAGGGGAAGGCCTCAGACACGGCCAACCGATTCGGCTCAAATTTTGCAGGTCGCTTGTGTACAACCTAAAACGAAGGAATCTAAGATATTTTGGGTTAACACCCCCGCGTTTCTGAGAAAATCACCCCTAAAGATTATGACGAGCAATCGACTCAAAATTGGCGGGATCGATAGATAATTGTAAATAGAGCATTTTTCATCATCAGGTATGGGGTCCGAAAACGCATACTTTTCCAGAAATCGAGGTAAGAAACTTTTACCACTGCCGCATCTGTACCCACATGGTAAACGCTTTTCGCCTACAGTACCGATAGTGCAATGGCCAAGGTAACTGGCTGAGAATCGGAGAAGCCGAATCTCGAAGAAACTTAGAGGATGTTCTTTTCGTTTGTATTTTTCCATGTCTCAATTGATAGGGATAAGAGGGTTAATAAGGTAAATAAATCAATAAGGAATCATAATAATAAAGTAGGCAAATAAATTTCTCAAACCTCTTGGGATAGTGAACAACTAAAATGTTATTCCAGGTCACTTTACAATGGCTCTTCCAGTCACTGTTATGTGTACTGACTTTTCTTCGAACAAGTAGATGGATGGTACTTGTCATATTATGGTTTACATTTAAAAATATATCTTTTTCGGGAATCAATTTTGATGCGTACCACGCATACGATATCATTGCCTGACAAATCGGTGCTGAAAGTTGGTTATGAATTATGCTGTAAATAGTTATTGCATCCGTGCCGTTGTGCAATTCCCGCTGGGTTTCGAGAAGCACACTACAATTCTGAAGCCTGGAAATAAAGTTTTTAACCTGGCGATAGAAATAAACATCACACGGCTGGCACACAGGTGTGCAGTTTGGAGGTATTACTTTTACTGTGCACGTTGGCTGGCCCTCGCCATCTATAAACATTGTGTCATATATTGTAGTATTAATTTGTCCACTCCAGGAATCCAATGGTAGACAAAACTTGTTACCAGAAACCTATGGATTTAAAACATTCTCAAGAAATGTTCAGTAAATCGCATTCGTCAGTTTCGCGGATTTGGAGCAGGTAAAGTAGAAATTTTTTCAAAGAGTCGGTTAAACGATTTACCTTTTCTATAAACCGAGGACCAAATGTAACATTCGATTCTTGTAAACACAGCAAAACCGTAGGCAACACTTTTCCTGAGGCAGTGATTGCATATTGCGCCGTGTACGAATGTGTTAGTTTGTTTTTACTACCAACTGCGACAAGGGTTCGTTTTTCTCCCTTATGCGATAACGTGCGTCGAATGTTCACCCGATACTCGCATCCTGTTTGATCGGTGTTGATCACGTAATCACGATTAAAACCGGTCAAAATGACGCCGTTTGAGTGCTGAAAAGAGCCGCCACATTCTGTATATCCTCTATATTTTGTACCTCCTTATGAGAGACGTATTTTGTGACGTGCCGTTGACGAATTTTATACTCCGATTTGAAATTACTTGTCCAAGATAATGATGCAGCAAACGTAAAATCCTTGTTGGCCGTACACTGAAGCGGTGCACCTGCAGCCCACTCCTGAAGTATTCTTGTTGTTACATTCTCGATACGACAACGAGATTCGACAAATCGGTCGTATGTCCACGTATTTATCGCCTGGTATTTGTCGTATCTTTTCCCTCCTTTAACGATATCACTTTCCCACTATTTCAAGTCCTTCCTCCTTTTCAGGGCTGTTGTTGCTCCATTCTTTTGCAATGTTTGTAAGTTCAATTTGGATGATTCCTGGATAGCGCTACCGCCCTTACGTTTACTTCACGGGGTATAGCGCCGTAGTTCAAGCGTTTAGTAACCGGTTCGTAATACTCATCGGGAACAGATGAAGCACATATTCCCAGTGACGTGGAGATTTCCAAAGTTTTATAACCATTTTGCGATTCACTTGTCGGGATACCTTCCACTGAATCACCCTCTGCTTCGTCTTCATGGTGTAGTACTTCAGTATCAACAAAAGTCATTTCGTTCGTCAGCTCCAAAAATCGCTCGACGATAGCCGCTCCCATCAATCTGGAACGCCGAGAAACAGAACTGCCTGCTTCAGGTAGCGCATTGATAATGCATATGTCTTGCAACACTTTTACACAGCGTCGGTAACTTCCCGCTTGCCATCGCCGGTGACAGCCTCCCAACTATATACACTCCTGGAAATTGAAATAAGAACACCGTGAATTCATTGTCCCAGGAAGGGGAAACTTTATTGACACATTCCTGGGGTCAGATACATCACATGATCACACTGACAGAACCACAGGCACATAGACACAGGCAACAGAGCATGCACAATGTCGGCACTAGTACAGTGTATATCCACCTTTCGCAGCAATGCAGGCTGCTATTCTCCCATGGAGACGATCGTAGACATGCTGGATGTAGTCCTGTGGAACGGCTTGCCATGCCATTTCCACCTGGCGCCTCAGTTGGACCAGCGTTCGTGCTGGACGTGCAGACCGCGTGAGACGACGCTTCATCCAGTCCCAAACATGCTCAATGGGGGACAGATCCGGAGATCTTTCTGGCCAGGTTAGTTGACTTACACCTTCTAGAGCACGTTGGGTGGCACGGGATACATGCGGACGTGCATTGTCCTGTTGGAACAGCAAGTTCCCTTGCCGGTCTAGGAGTGGTAGAACGATGGGTTCGATGACGGTTTGGATGTACCGTGCACTATTCAGTGTCCCCTCGACGATCACCAGTGGTGTACGGCCAGTGTAGGAGATCGCTCCCCACACCATGATGCCGGGTGTTGGCCCTGTGTGCCTCGGTCGTATGCAGTCCTGATTGTGGCGCTCACCTGCACGGCGCCAAACACGCATACGACCATCATTGGCACCAAGGCAGAAGCGACTCTCATCGCTGAAGACGACACGTCTCCATTCGTCCCTCGATTCACGCCTGTCGCGACACCACTGGAGGCGGGCTGCACGATGTTGGGGCGTGAGCGGAAGACGGCCTAACGGTGTGCGGGACTGTAGCCCAGCTTCATGGAGACGGTTGCGAATGGTCCTCGCCGATACCCCAGGAGCAACAGTGTCCCTAATTGGCTGTGAAGTGGCGGTGCGGTCCCCTACGGCACTGCGTAGGATCCTACGGTCTTGGCGTGCATCCGTGCGTCGCTGCGGTCCGGTCCCAGGTCGACGGGCACGTGCACCTTCCGCCGACCACTGGCGACAACATCGATGTACTGTGGAGACCTCACGCCCCACGTGTTGAGCAATTCGGCGGTACGTCCACCCGGCCTCCCGCATGCCCACTATACGCCCTCGCTCAAAGTCCGTCAACTGCACATACGGTTCACGTCCACGCTGTCGCGGCATGCTACCAGTGTTAAAGACTGCGATGGAGCTCCGTATGCCACGGCAAACTGGCTGACACTGACGGCGGCGGTGCACAAATGCTGCGCAGCTAGCGCCATTCGACGGCCAACACCGCGGTTCCTGGTGTGTCCGCTGTGCCGTGCGTGTGATCATTGCTTGTACAGCCCTCTCGCAGTGTCCGGAGCAAGTATGGTGGGTCTGACACACCGGTGTCAGTGTGTTCTTTTTTCCATTTCCAGGAGTGTATTACAGCGTTAGTCGAAGGGTGTACATCCTCCATTATTCAGATTATGCACCTGAAAGATATGACACAGCAAACAATAACTAGTTACTACTGTATGAACAGACGAGCTAATTACTACAAACTACATACAGTACTCGTCATATGTTACTTACGGAAGAATACTGTATTCATCACAAAACGTATTTCTTTCGGCGCATTAACGATGGAAAAATCGCTACATTTACCCGCGAGGTTCGCGGCAGCGACAGAGTCTATGACGGAAAACAACTCTTTCCGATTGACTTGTATAAGGCTCGTGCTACACACCTTCACTCTTCCAGTTCATGACTATGATATCACGAAGAGGCAACCGGGACAACATATCTCTCCCCGCGTTCATTGTGTCCCGTGCCTCACTGTAAACAAGCGTCGCGCGGTCGGCTATCTGTGATCCCTCGTGAGGAATTCGCAGCACTCTTACTAGAGTTGTCTTCATGTGACAAGGCTTAAAAGTTTAATACTTTACTAACTCACGACTTTTGGGAAATTATATTGCCTACCCGATTATTATCATTCCTTGTTGATTTACTTACCTTATTAATCCTCCTATCGCTATCAATTGACATATGGAAAAATACAAACGAAAAGAATAATATCCGCTAGGTTTCTTCGAGATTCGAACCCGTGTTCTCCGATTCTGAGCCTTACTTTGGCCATTGCGCTATCGGTGCTCTAGGCGAAAAGCGTTTATCATGTGGGTACAGAAGCGGCAGTTGTAAAAGTTTCTTTCCTCGATTTCTGGAAAAGTTTGCCTTTGCGGACCCTATACCTGATGATGAGAAATGCTCTATTTACAATTATCTATCTATCCCTCCAATTTGGAGTTGATTGCTCGTCATAACCTTTAGGGGTGATTTTTCTCAAAATTGCGGGGGTGGTGACCCAAAATATCCTAGAGTCCTTCGTTTTAGGTTGTACACAAGCGACCTGCGAAATTTGAGCCGAATCGGTTGGCCGTGTCTGAGGCCTTCCCCTTTTTAGACACACTGTCCAGCGAGTGCAGCAATGTGGAGTTTGCCTGCTGTTTTGTTGGTGGCATTATATGGGGCCGACGTACGCCGCTGCTGGCCATGTAAGGCGCCGTAACAGCTATACGATACATGAATGCCATCCTCCGACCTATAGTCCAACCATAACGGCAGCATATTGGCGAGTAACTCGTCTTCACAGACGACAATTCTCGCCCCCGTCGTGCACATCTTGTGAATGACTTCCTTCAGTTAACGACATCCCTCGACTAGAGTGGCCATCAAGTGTATCGTTTTATATATGTATATAATGATGTTTTGTGTGTAGCTTGAAGACAGAATCAGAGATTGATTGAATTATCTTAAAGCAACAAGTCACTAAATACCTGACATTCTTTGGGCATGGAGCAGCAGATTAATTTATTTTCGCGCGTTTTTATGACCGCGATGCAGTCATTCTCGGATCGACACTAAGGGACCAAAAGATTAATTGACATCAAAGGAAATCTGCACTACACAATTGAAAAGGATTATTTCAGAAATGACAGTAAAACGATAATGTTCCTTCTGCCTCAATGCCACCTGCGTGATCGTAATTTCTGGTGATAAACTGATACGAAATGATTAACATTCAAGTAATGAGGAGATTGATATACTTAAGGATAATTTGTCTACATAAGCACGCTTCATATATAACACACCTTTTTTTAATTCTACGTACCGTACCTTTTTATATTACAGTTACAATAGCTGCTGCATATTGAGAAAAGCTTTGCACGTCACAGGCAGTACTTGGGATTAATGTCCTCTTGATGGTGCCTGCTCGTAATTAATTACATAAAACTATATGTTTTCTGATTGAGAAAACAATTAGCACATTTGCAGACTATTTTGCACAAATTATAAAATACAGTTTGCGGAACGCAGCAAGTCCGTGTCCGCCTTTCATGGAATAGAAACAATAAAACGTGAAGCGCTCAAGGCCTCATTTGTTTTGAACAAACAGAATTCTTTTTATATCATTAATCGATATGTGTACATAGAGATTTACAGCTGTCACGCAAGAGCGGCAAAGATAAAGAATAATAGACTCTGTCGCTGCCATGCGATGCACCATTTCTTTTACATTACAGTTGTTTGATAACTTCAGGCCATCAGGCGTTTACTGTTGAGCATATACTGGTGTTTTTGAGGAGAAAATTACCAATATTACCCATGTTCTCCAGACATTAACCCTATAGATCATGCCTGGGATAAATTGAAAAGGGCTGTTTATGGACGACGTGTTCCACCACCCACTCTGAAGTATCCACGCCGAATCACCGTTGAGGAGTGGAACAACCTGACCTACAGTACCTTGATGTACTTGTGGATAGTTGCCACAACGAATACAGGTACGCATCAATGCAAGAGGACATGCTACTGGGTATTAGAGGTACTGGTATACACAGCAGTCTGGGCCACCACCTCCGAAGGTCTCGCTGTATGGTGGTACAACATGCAATGTGTGATTTTCATGAGCAGTACAAAGGATAGAAATGATATTTATGCTGATCTCTATTCCAATTTTCTGTACATGTTCCGGAACTCAAGGAACCAAGGTGTTGCAAAACTTTTATTGATGTGTGTAGTAGTGGTAACAGTCTAAGGCGATGTTGCATCCTATGAAACCTGGTGACATCCACTCATCATCATCCAATTTATGAAGGAACTGATCGTCTGGTAGGCCAGTGAAGTGGGATTCTGTAGTTAGAGGAGTATTTAGCAGGCCACCATCCTCGTCATTTGTAGATGCGCAAAAAAAAAAAAATAGAAGTGCTGTGTATGCCGCTGTAAGCTGTCACCATCACACCGGTCAGCAAAGATATTGCGAGGTGATCGATAGTGGGCGCTGGATCAAGTGCGCCTATCAGAAGAGATGCCAAAGACAGACTCACAAGCAATGCACAGCCAACCAGCTCTCGACGACAAGTATTTCGATCGCCACTGTGGACTGGAGGGCTGATTCTCATTCTCGGTTACTAGCTCACTGTCTCAGTCGCTAGCTCAGCGCCGGCCGGGGTTGCCGAGCGCTTAAAGGCGCTACAGTCTGGAACCGCGCGTCCGCTACGGTCGTAGGTTCGATTCCTGCCTCGGGCATGGATGTGTGTGATCTCCTTAGGTTAGTTAGGTTTAAGTAGTTCGAAGTTCTACGGGACTGATGACCTTAGAAGTTAAGTCCCATAGTGCTCAGAGCCAAACTGGCTCAGCCAGCCTCGGTCTCAGTCAGCAGCGCAGTCGCTCAGTCACTAACTCAGTCACTGGTGCCCTGACTCGCATCCTAGTTTGTCGTCTGTCATTCATCGCATCGATGGACTTGTACTTCAGCAGCAGTGAGGCTAATGTTGACTATTAGCGAAGAGCTCATACCACAACACGTGGAAGCTTGAAGTTAAGTAGTTTCCTGTTCATGTAAATAAATAACCCTGGTAATACATGTGTGCAGTTGTGTTCTAGAAAGAGGATACCGGCTACTAAACAACATTCTCTTCCTTGATTCCAATGGTGCAGGGCACTAGAGTGTCGACAAGGCCTACAGCGGCGACGAGAATACAACAGTGGCGACGAGGATAAGTCAGAGCGGATTGTAGTTAATCAACTTGACTGAAGATTTTACTTGCTCCTCTTGTGTTCTAGCTAGCAGGGGTTTCTATTTGTTAATTTGTTGTTGTGTTCTTGCAAGTATTCCAGGGGGAGAGCCGCAGAACTTATCAAATTTCTCTTTTCAGAGGCTTTGCTTGTTTTTTCCTATAACGTATTTTTGTAAACCATAGCTACACCTCCTCCTCCAACCCCTGCCTCCGCGCCACAGCATCAGACGGCTAAAGTGATGGATCTAAAACAAGCTTTTCAGAACCAACCAATTACTGAGTTACAACTTTTGGCTGCGCAAAATGCGTCGGCGGCACAACAGACCAGTCAACCAGCCCAACAAGTGCCGCCGTCCAGAATACTACATTTCCGACAATTTAACGACACAGAAGATGATCGGCACGAAATTCTGACTCAGTTCCAACCACATTGCCTAGTTCATCGTAAAGCTACTCTACAGATACAATACTTTCTTCCGACTATGCGGGGTTCTCAGTGTTGAGGTTAATAAGGAAACTATTCCCAACCGCGTCTTCCGACGAACTCAGCTATGACGAAGTAATAGCTGCATTAACTCAGTACTGTGACCAGTAAGTTCAAGTATCTGGAGCCAAATGTCAGTTTTTTCGCTAGCAGAAAAAGCCAGAACAAGTATACCGCCAGTGGTACCCAGAATTAACGGGCATGACTAGGAAGTGTAAATTTAAGTGTAGTTGTGGCTACTTCTACACTGATTTAACGCACGTTACCTCCCATTAGGGACATGGGTGAACTCAGCGGCTGAGGTATGATTTACAAATGACAGATCACAGCAACCAGCCGTCCTTTTTTGCAGGTTGTACTAGGTAAATCTAAATTTGTTCTAGTGCCTAGCCATTGTCAATACATTATTTCATAGTATCAATGCGTGTTAGTTCCCTGTTGCTGGAGCGGCTGTCACAGTAGTTTCAAGATTACTGTGCAATAAAGGTAGACTTTGTGGAGAACACATCGATTGGCTGTGTGGCTGGGAGTTCTTGTTCTGGCCGGCCGAAGTGGCCGTGCGGTTAAAGGCGCTGCAGTCTGGAACCGCAAGACCGCTACGGTCGCAGGTTCGAATCCTGCCTCGGGCATGGATGTTTGTGGTGTCCTTAGGTTAGTTAGGTTTAACTAGTTCTACGTTCTAGGGGACTAATGACCTCAGCAGTTGAGTCCCATAGTGCGCAGAGCCATTTGAACCATTTTTTAGTTCTTGTTCTGCGCTCATAGGTAGCACATGGCGCCTTATACACGTCCACCGCGGCGCTCTGGGGTCACATCACCGTGTCACGACACCTGAAGATGGGGTTATAAGAGCCCGAAACCGGTTGTGTGATAATAAAAGAACTTTACAATAGTAGCGGTATTTTCAACCTCTCGTATAATGCTCAGTAGTGGATGTTCCTCTAACAGGACTCTTTATTCAACTGGTTACCTATGTCAGGTGATGTTCCCCTTCTTTATTAATCATTGAACGCCGTTAGTAACTAGCGACTACGTTTTATGTCGATAATAGGACGTAATCTAAATCTGTTTCTTGACTTCGGATGCATGGGTTAGAATACAGTAGGATGAGTTATATTCAATATTTCCAATGGTTGTGACACATGTGTAAAAAGTTGTTCCTAATCTGATACTCTTAAACTTACAAATACAGGACTTCCATTTTGAAACTGTATGCCATTTCATTTCAGTTGTGCCTGTTCATCCTTTCCTGTGCACTTTTCATGTATGATCCTAGAAACCAACTCATCCCACTCGCATTTCGTCAATATTTGAGAAATTATACCTACTCTCAGATGACGTCAGACAATCTTTCATCAAACGTCAGTTCCCATAGCGTAACATTAGTAGCGTCTTTTTAGAAGTTGTTAATGATTTGCTCAAAAAATATTATGTAAGTAGACGAGGACATAAGGTACTATGGCAGAATGTTTGTCTCAAACTGTATGATAAACGCTCGAAATTTCAGGCCGTAAATTGCCGTCCATTGCCAGGTATTTAATCCCTTCTCTCTGACGTCTCTGACTGCCGAAGAGGAGGCGTCTAGCACCAGGTGATATGTGGGGACTAAAGGTTCTGATAACTGAGGAGATGTTTGATACTACCTACAGAATGAGGACATTATAGTTTCCCTTAAAATTCAACAAATCTTCTCATTACTCCACAGACACAAACATGTGTTACTACGATTACACAGATGTATTCAAAGTGTACATCACATATCTACTACAGGTTTCTGTATGGAAGTTAGAACTTTGATCCAACAACTTGCGCAGCTAGATTCTCGCATTCGGGTTAGTTCTCGGTCCAAAATGGAGTGAATGCTGGATGCAGCAAGAATCACAAGTTGGTTTTTGGCGTGGTTAAATTGTGACAACTAAAGACCCAAATTGACTCTTCAGTATCACTGGATCTATGAACGCAGTATGGTGGGAAATAATCTTTGAATTGAACAGTTTATGGATGACATTGGGTTTAATATGTACTGAATTCACGAAAAGATCCGCCGTCGACATAATGTCCACTCAGGTTACAAGCAATCACATACTTTTCTCCTTCTCACTTGTCAGCCATTACCCTTTCTGATTCCCTTCAGCTGCCGCAAAGAAAGTACACTGTTCCGTATTGCACAATTATAAGCATAGAGGAAGTATTTCACGCTCCTATTCGCGCCATCAGTTCCGCACCTCTAATCTCACCCAATGAGCAGAATCTTCAGCATAATTGCCTAAGCGCCTTTCTTTGCGGGCGCCAAAAGCCCACTCCAGCTCCTAAGAGAGAAGGCATCACTGCGTCACCTCTAACCGTGAAACGAATCGATACATTTCGAGGTATCGATTATGTGCCCTTAAAAGCTACGGGAGAAATCTTAATTAAGTTTACGTCAGCTGTTGAGTGGAATCTCTACGCTACTCGCTGTGGCCGAACAGACTGACTTCACGCATTCCTTCACTGGCTAAAGAGACGACTTCGGAAAGCCGGGAATTTAACAGTACTCGCGCGGACAACAACGGCTGGCAGGAAGTCCCCTGAGTAGCAGAAGAGTGGCAGAAGCGAGAGATGGTCGCGCAAACGGATGCAGTCAGCGTTTGGAGAGCGTGCCGTAAACGTCGTCGTGAAACGCGACGTGATATATGGTGGGGCTGTGAGTGGACAGGGAGAGGGGGGGGGCGGGTTGCAGAGACTTTATCGCGGCACTTTATCCGCGCGTGTTTTACGCGCAATGATTCAGCCTCAGCAGTCGTAATTTGGAGCGAGCTGGGACGCGGCGCTCCGGACGTCCGATCCGCCGGCGTCATCACGACTGGAGACGTGGCAGCCGTGCCTGCTCTGGATGACACGTCACCTCGTTTCACCAGTTGAGCTTGAAAAACATAGTACCCACTCTGAGACGTAACAATTCAGCTATGGAGAGCATAGCACAAGGCTAGATTGAAGAAAATGGCTGTAAAAAGCCAGAGGGGTGTAGCTTTATGCCGTATCTTATTCTACACAGAGAGATGGTGCACTGGTCTCGCAATCAGAAGAACAGTGGTGCAAGTGAAATTTTTCCCATCTAGATTTATGCTACCACTTAGATTCCCAAGTCACTTTCGGCAAGTGACATCATGGATCCTTTGAAAACAACAAGCCCGATATTTTTTTCCTGATCTAACCGTGTGCCTTGCGATGACATCTTATCGACGGAAGACTGCCCACTACTGTCTTCTTTTTCTTTCCTTCTGTTCCAGTAGCGTATCGCTAATGGTTTCTAGCAGGGTACTGTCAAGTGGGGGGTGCCCCAGGGATCAGCGTTGCGACCACTCCTGTTCCTTATTTATATCAATCGTATGTCCTCCAGTATTACAGGTAACTCTAAAGTATTTCTGTTTGCCGATGACACTAGCTTGGTAGTAAAGGATGTTGTGTGCGACATTGGCTCGGTTTCAAATAGTGCATTACATGACAAGTTCATGTTGTTGTTGTTGTTGTTGTTGTTGTGGTCTTCAGTCCTGAGACTGGTTTGATGCAGCTCTCCATGCTACTCTATCCTGTGCAAGCTTCTTCATCTCCCAGTACCTACTGCAACCTACATCCCTCTGAATCTGCTTAGTGTATTGATCTCTTGGTCTCCCTCTACGATTTTTACCCTCCACGCTGCCCTCCAATGCTAAATTTGTGATCCCTTGATGCCTCAAAACATGTCCTACCAACCGATCCCTTCTTCTAGTCAAGTTGTGCCACAAACTTCTCTTCCCCCCAATCCTATTCAATACCTCCACATTAGTTACGTGATCTACCCACCTTATCTTCAGCATTCTTCTGTAGCACCACATTTCGAAAGCTTCTATTCTCTTCTTGTCCAAACTGGTTATCGTCCATGTTTCACTTCCATACATGGCTACACTCCATACAAATAGTTTCAGAAACGACTTCCTGCCACTTAAATCTATACTCGATGTTAACAAATTTCTCTTCTTCAGAAACGATTTCCTTGCCGTTGCCAGTCTACATTTTATATCCTCTCTACTTCGACCATCATCAGTTATTTTATTCCCTAAATAGCAAAACTCCTATACTACTTTAAGTGTCTCATTTCCTAATCTAATCCCCTCAGCATCACCCGATTTAATTTGACTACATTCCATTATCCTCGTTTTGCTTTTGTTGATGTTCATCTTATATCCTCCTTTCAAGACACTGTCCATTCCGTTCAACTGCTCTTCCAAGTCCTTTGCTGTCTCTGACAGAATTACAATGTCATCGGCGAACCTCAAAGTTTTTACTTCTACTTAATACCTACTCCGAATTTTTCTTTTGTTTCCTTTACTGCTTGCTCAATATATAGATTGAATAACATCGGGGAGAGGCTACAACCCTGTCTCACTCCATTCCCAACCACTGCTTCCCTTTCATTCCCCTCGACTCTTATAACTGCCATCTGGTTTCTGTACAAATTGTAAGTAGCCTTTCGCTCCCTGTATTTTACAAGTTCATGGCTTGTAGGAAATAAACTAACGCTAAATCACAGTAAGACTCAGTTTTTACAGTTTCTAACACACAATTATACAAAACCTGACGTTTTAATTTCACTGAACGGGCTTTTGATTAGTGAATCTGAACAGTTCAAATTTCTAGGTGTTCAGATAGATAGGAAGCTGTCGTGGAAAGCCCACGTTCAGGATTTTGTTCAGAGACATAATACTGCCATTTTAACTATTCGAACCATATCAGAAGTGAGTGATCGTTTGACACGAAAATTGGTCTACTTTGCTTATTTTCATTCGCCTATGTCGTGTGGTATTATATTTTGGGGTAACTCTTCCAATTCTAAAAGGACATATCTGGCTCACAAACGGGCGGTTCGGTCAATAAGTGGTGTAAGTCCACGAACCTCCTGTCGACTTCTGTTCACGAGTCTGGGTATTTTGACATTGTTCTCTCAATATGTATATATATATATATATATATATATATATATATATATATATATATATATATATATATATATATATATATATATATAGGGTGTTTCAAAAATGACCGGTATATTTGAAACGGCAATAAAAACTAAACGAGCAACGATAGAAATACACCGTTTGTTGCAATATGCTTGGGACAACAGTACATTTTCAGGCAGACAAACTTTCGAAATTACAGTAGTTACAATTTTCAACAACAGATGGCGCTGCGGTCTGGGAAACTCTATAGTACGATATTTTCCACATATCCACCATGCGTAGCAATAATATGGCGTAGTCTCTGAATGAAATTACCCGAAACCTTTGACAACGTGTCTGGCGGAATGGCTTCACATGCAGATGAGATGTACTGCTTCAGCTGTTCAATTGTTTCTGGATTCTGGTGGTACACCTGGTCTTTCAAGTGTCCCCACAGAAAGAAGTCTCAGGGGTTCATGTCTGGCGAATAGGGAGGCCAATCCACGCCGCCTCCTGTATGTTTCGGCTAGCCCAAAGCAATCACACGATCATCGAAATATTCATTCAGGAAATTAAAGACGTCGGCCGTGCGATGTGGCCGGGCACCATCCTGCATAAACCACGATGTGTTCGCAGTGTCGTCTAAGGCAGTTTGTACCGCCACAAATTCACGAAGAATGTCCAGATAGCGTGATGCAGTAATCGTTTCGGATCTGAAAAATGGGCCAATGATTCCTTTGGAAGAAATGGCGGCCTAGACCAGTACTTTTTGAGGATGCAGGGACGATGGGACTGCAACATGGGGCTTTTCGGTTCCCCATATGCGCCAGTTCTGTTTATTGACGAAGCCGTCCATGTAAAAATAAGCTTCGTCAGTAAACCAAATGCTGCCCACATGCATATCGCCGTCATCAATCCTGTGCACTATATCGTTAGCGAATGTCTCTCGTGCAGCAATGGTAGCGGCGCTGAGGGGTTGCCGCGTTTGAATTTTGTATGGATAGAGGTGTAAACTCTGGCGCATGAGACGATACGTGGACGTTGGCATCATTTGGACCGCAGCTGCAACACGGCGAACGGAAATCCGAGGCCGCTGTTGGATCACCTGCTGCACTAGCTGTGCGTTGCCCTCTGTGGTTGCCGTACGCGGTCGCCCTACCTTTCCAGCACGTTCATCCATCACGTTCCCAGTCCGTTGAAATTTTTCAAACAGATCCTTTATTGTATCGCTTTTCGGTCCCTTGGTTACATTAAACCTCCGTTGAAAACTTCGTCTTGTTGCAACAACACTGTGTTCTAGGCGGTGGAATTCCAACACCAGAAAAATCCTCTGTTCTAAGGAATAAACCATGTTGTCTACAGCACACTTGCACGTTGTGAACAGCACACGCTTACAGCAGAAAGACGACGTACAGAATGGCGCACCCACAGACTGCGTTGTCTTCTATATCTTTCACATCACTTGCAGCGCCATCTGTTGTTGAAAATTGTAACTACTGTAATTTCGAAAGTTTGTCCGCCTGAAAATGTACTGTTGTCCCAAGCATATTGCAACAAACGGTGTATTTCTATCGCTGCTCGTTTAGTTTTTATTGCCGTTTCAAATATACCGGTCATTTTTGAAACACTCTGTATATATATATATATATATATATATATATATATATATATATATACTTTATCGCGAATGGACCCAGAAGGATCACGCAAAGCTTTCTGACGTCGTTTCTTCCATACTTCTTTCATTCGTTCTCCATGTTTTCTTTTTCTTTCTTCTGTCCATTTTGTTCCTGGTCTCTTTAGTGCTTCCTTCTCCGACAATACATTCCACTTTTCCACCTTATTTCTAAAAGTTTTTCTATCTTTGACATCTTTAAGTTCAATATTTGCTTTTTGTAAATCTAATTTTACTTGGCTAATCCATGGTGTTGTTGATTTGACTTTTTCTATGTAAGTGAGAATTCTGTTGGTGAGTCGTGTGGGGAGAAGTCTAGTGACATGTCCATAAAATTTTAATCTTCGCCTTCTTATGTCTGCTGCCAGGTTTGATATAGTTTCTGTGGTTCTTCTTGATTGTATCCGGTATCCTTCTTCTGTTAATTTTGGACCTAAAATCTTTCTCATAATTTTTCGTTCTTCTTTTAGTATTTTTTCTAAATCACATTTTGTGTGGAGTGTGAGCGTTTCACTAGCATATAGTGCTGCTGGCTTAATTACTGCGCAGTAGTGTCTGATTTTTGTGTTCGAGGAGATGCATTTTTTATTGTATATTTCATGTGTCATACCATATGCTCTCTTCATTTTCTGTTGTCTGATCTTCTGTGCAACTTTCTCTCCTCCGGTTGGCTCCAAAATTTCACCTAGGTATTTAAAATGTTTTACTCTATTTATTTTTCCATATTTTGTGTTCAAACTGTGTATATGGAATTTTGTACAGAAAAATTCTGTCTTTTGAAACGAAATTTGTAAACCTACTTTATCCGCGCATTCATTAAGGATCTCTATTTGTTTGGTGGCGATTTCTTCCTCATCTGCAAGTATGGCCAAGTCGTCCGCGAATGCTAAACAAGATATCTCCACGTTGTCTTTGGTTCTACCAAGATGGATTGGTTTCCAGTAGGATTGATTTTTTAATTCTTTTTCCCATTCCTTAATGACTTTATCCAGGACTATATTAAACTAAAGTGGAGATAGCCCGTCACCTTGACGTAATCCAGTTTTTATGAGAAAAGGTTCAGAGATTTCTCCCCTGAATTTAACTTTAGATACAGTGTCTGTCAGTGATTCTTTGATAAGCCTTAGTGTTTTGGAGTCAAGTCCAAGTTCCTCTAAAATGTTAAACAAAGATTGCCGGTCAATTGAGTCATAGGCATTCCTAAAATCTACAAATGAACAAATTTGGGGGCATTTCTAATTGCTTTGTGTTTTAATATTGTCCTTAAATTAAATATCTGTTCTATGCATGAGCGACCGGGGCGGAAGCCTGCTTGATAATCACCAATTTGGCATTCCAGCTGCTCTTGTGTTCTTTTCAGCAGGCATGTTGAGAGAATTTTGTAGGTGACTTGTAAAAGTGAGATTCCCCTGTAGTTATTGACATTTGTTCTGTCTCCTTTTTTATGTAACGGGTGAATAAGGGCACATTTCCACTCCTCTGGTAATTTTTCTGTTTCCCATATTTTTGTTATTATTTTTGTGAGCTCTTGCATCGTCTTTGGTCCTAGGTTTTTTAATAGCTCTGCAACAATGCCATCTTCGCCATATGTTCTATTATTTTTTAAGTTTTTAATGTGACATTTGATTTCTTCCTGTGTTGGTGGTAATGAATCCGGTTGAGCGTTGGCACAGATTTCTTTGGGAAACCTTAAACTAGGTTCTGGGCAATTTAGTAGGTTAGAAAAATATTGAGCCAATACTTGACAGTATTCCTGGTTTGTTAGGGCTAATTTACCATCTGGTTATCTGAAACATAAATTTTGAGGGATATATCCTCGTATTTTATCTGCGAAAGTTCTGTAGAAGTCTCTTGTATTATATTTTTGAAAATTTTCTTCTATGGCATGCAGTTGTGCCTTTGTGTACTTCCTTTTTGCTTGCCTAATAGATTTTGAAACCTGTTTTCTAACCTCGTTAAGTAAATGTAGACTTTCTTGTGATTTTTTACTGTTATATTCTTGAAATGCCTTTTTTCTCCTTTCCAATGCATTTTCACAGTCCGAATCCCACCAAGGGTGTTTGAATATCTTTTTCAATGGAATAGTTTCCTTAGCTATTCGCGTGATTTTAGAATGAAATTCTTCCCATGTGTTTGCCTTTTCCTTCTCCCATTCTTCTTTTACTTTAGATTCTTTAATCTTCTTGGTGTCATATTTCTGTATTTCTGTTTTCTTCTGATGACTTCTTCGTGCTGTAAACTTGATTTTAATTCTATATATATATTCCTTACTGTCATTTCTTTTTAACAATATTAGCCTATTCCCAAGAATAATCAGCTTTCACTCGGTTAATACTCGGCAGAAATCAAACCTGAATTTGGATCGGACTTCCGCAACTTGAAACGTCCCCTTAGAAAAATTAATGAATTACTGTGCTGAAAAGCCTCTTACATTATTTGATTTTCAAACAGCTGAGCAGAACTGAACGTACTCAGACATTTCGCTCTTTACCTATTCTGATCAACACTAAACCGACACTCAATATTTTTAGCGCAACGCAATATGACTTTCAATAATCTCTACAAAAGAATGGCCCTGACTAACAATAACCTATACCTTTCATGAATCACTTACCTCATAGAAATCTTCGTTACTCGAACTACTGCAATACAGCGAGCGCGAATACTGCCAGCTAAATAAAAGATTCAAACCACTGAAGGCACTAACTACTGACAGGCATAGTTAGCAAATGAAAGATTTTGATAGAGAACAAACAATGTATTTACCTTAATAGTGTTCAAAATTCATAATATATATAGCAGTTTATGACATCCAGTCTTACAAATTTACTGTCTCTGATGGACACACGTCCAGATCATCCCCTCTCAAAACTCCGCCATTTCTCTCCCCACATCCACCACTGCTGGCGGCTCACCTCCAACTGCGCAACGCTACGCGTTAACAGCCAACTGCCCAACACTACAATAGCATATACACTAACAATGCAAACCAGCCACAGACTGCACACAGCACAGTCAGTGATTTTCATATAGAGCGCTACGTAGCGTTACCAACATAAAAACCTAAACAGCCTACTTACAAACTCTTGTGCAAAAAGGTGTGCAGTATACTGCTGCATCCATTTTCAATAAGCTACCACTCGAATTCAAAAATCTTAGCAGTAATCCATGCGCTTTCAAATCGAAACTTAAGTTTTCTCATGGGTCACTCCTTCCACTCTGTCGAGGAGTTCCTTGAAAAATTAAGCTGATTCTTACTGTATTGTTGATTGCGTTTACTTAGACTTATGGACTGACTTTTCTCAGGTTGATAAACATTTATTTTTATCTGTTATTACCTTTATGTTGTAATTTCATGTATTGACACGTTCCATGACCTTAGAGATTTGCTCCACAATTTGGTCCTACGGGACTTGACATGTAAATAAAAAATAAAAATAAATAATGACGGCGATCAGAGATAAACCGATTTCGAGCTTCCAAAATGAAACGTTTACCTAAGCATGAAGACAGCAAATTACAATCTTACTACTCAAGATCGTCGAAACCAGTTCGTCGACACCCGGCAGACAAATATTCTCAGGTGATTCGAGAAATATTTGCAGTTACGTTTTCCCAATGTGTAGCTGGAATAACCCCGAACGTATAACGCCCACCAACTTTTTTCCTGTGACGCCTATTGTCAATGGAAAATGTCGAATTGTCTCCCATTAGGAACAAAAGTGAAACTTAAATAGGCCATTTGACAGAGGGGTCCCAGATTAGTCTATTCTTTTATTCGTTTTAGCGTTATGTATTAAGAAGGACAGTAAAACAAGAAAAATAATCATCAAGTCAGCAGCTACCGCATGGCAGTAGCAAACAGCACGCGACACGGTGGCGTACGAAGCAAAAAGCGGCATGTCAGGCAACTAAAACGTGTAAACAAATGTTAACCACTACGAAGAGTGCTATAAGACATTGGAGCTGACATTGAACACATCTCAGCCTTCTTCCCACCACGCTGTACTGCAGAATAAAACATGTACCCGCCTTGAGAGGTAAGAGATTGATTTTGATAATGGGTCAGTCCTGCTAACGTTTTCTTGTACAAGAATCCTGCACAGCTGTTGTTACTATAGTGGATATTTCTGACAAGATTCCGTACTACGAATTTCACCTGTGTAGGCATGCATAATGATGAAGCCAGAGAGGCAGCTACGGCATACGCTGAAAGATATTCGGTACGAGAAGGGAGGCATCCTTCTGAAGGCTCATTTCGGGCTGTACTACAGCTAGTTCGAGAAACGGGATTTGTGTCCGGTGAAACAACAGCGAAGCAAGCCTGTGTAAAATCGAAGCAGAGACACTGCATTTTATGTGGTACAACACACAGCCACACAATGCTACAACGACGCTCGCTACGGAGCTACATGTCTCACGCAGCAAGATGCATCGCATTCAGATAAAGTAAAAAACAATCGTGAGGATCAAAGGCTTTCCAGGCTTTCAGTGGATGCGGACGGCAGTCAGCTAACTTCCTGTGAATGGCTATGAGCCAGCCTACTGAATATTTTAAACAAACTTCACAGACGAGTCATGTATGCCAAACAGTACTGCGAAATACTATTGGGCCTCCATGAATTCCTAATGGCTGTACAGGCAGATCATAAACACCAATGGACGGTCCAGAGCTGGGATGGCATTATCGACAAGTTTTTTGTTGGTCCCTAATTTTTTAGAGTTAGGTTGAACTTGAGATCGTACACCAACTTCTTTCCAACCGAACTGCCTGCTCTGCTCGACGATATTGACTTAAGAACTGGGAATGTACAGTGTATGCAAAAAAAAATGATGCACCGAGCCACTGTACTCCACCTGCACGCCAAGCAGCAGGGGAATTTTTCTCAATTAAACAGCATGTTGGTGGATGTTGAATGGCCAGCTAGGTCGACTGACCTCTCTGCGATCGGTTTCTATTTCAGGAGTACAAGAAAGGACGTGGTGTACGCAGAACAATGTGAAAATAGTGACGAGATGAAAAACCGCATTAGGTAGTCCTACACTGAGCTTGATGTACTACGTGCCATAGCTAGAATCCGTTCAAGACTACAATAGTGCAGATAACAAAAGGGGGCTTGCTTGAACGGCTACAGGGGAGAACTAAGTTTGATTTCCTCTTCTGCTTTTTCCTTTCTTTCACCTCGTTTCAGCTAATCATTTACTAGCTACTTTACTTTCAACAGACTTCAGAATTTTCTTTTCTTTTACGTGGACCGTTAATGGATCACGAGTTCACAAAGGAGAATCAGTAACAAAGAAGCAAAATCAGCTTATTACTGATTATGAAATGCCAATCAGGTGCAGAAAATTGATTTGGTAGAAAATAAGTAATTTATTGACTTCTTAGTTGGTTCAAATGCCTCTGAGCACTATGGGACTTAACATCTGAGGTCATGAGTCCCCTAGAACTTAGAACTACTTAAACCTAACTAACCTAAGGACATCACACACATCCATGCCCGATGCAGGTTTCGAACCTGCGACCGTAGCGGTCGCATGGTTCCAGACTGACGTCCCTAGAACCGCTCGGTCACACTGGCCGGCTTTTAGTTGGTGAGGAATTGCTTTATAAAAATATAGTCTAGACAATCGTTAAGTGCAGCAACTGAGCTAAATTAAAGGTTTTTCGTCTACCCAATACTGCGTTGTATTAAACTCAAACCTTTATCAAATTTTTTATATTGTTGGATTTATTATAGACATAAAAACAGTAACACCCGTTGGTTCGTGAGACCGTCTCTAACCCTAGATTGCCAAACCCTCGTAAAGTTTACTATTGCAGTTGGTATTCCTTTATGATTCCCGTAATAAGGATGTATGAGTGAAACATGCCCTTGAGTACCATCGTGGCAAACATTTTTGTTAATAGTGGTTGAGTTATTGATTGCCTGACTGCAACGGTCTGGTGAAACTAGTGCTCTTGTCGTAAATATATGTTTAGTAATGTGCTACTTCATGTGTAATTGTCGGGCCGGCCGCGGTGGTCTAGCGGTTCTAGGCGCTCAGTCCAGAACCGCGCGACTGCAACGGTCGCAGATTCGAATCCTGCCTCGGGCATGGATGTGTGTGATGTCTTTAGGTTATTTAGGTTTAAGTAGTTCTAAGTTCTAGGGGACTGATGACCACAGATGTTAAGTCCCATGGTGCTCAGAGCCATTTGAACCATTTTGTAATTGTCGGCATACTTGTTTATCGCTTAGAATATATCTTGATAATTAACTTGCAGCTGTGTTAATACTGGTTACCGTCGCATCACCGGAAGCCTGTCGGACTTGGCAAGTGGGGTGCACTCAGTCCTTCTGAGACCACTTGAGGAGGTAGCTTGCTGAGAAGTCGTGGCTCCGGTCACGAAAGCTGATCACGGCCAGGAAAGCTATATGCTGTCCAAATGCCCCCTCCATATACGCATCCAGTGATCCTTATAGCCTCGCGGGGTAGCCGCGTAGCCGCGTGGTCTCAAGCGTCTTGTCGCCGTCTGTACGACTGCTCCCGTTGCAGATTCGAGTGCTCCCTCGGGCATGGGTGTGTGTGTTGTCCATGGCGTAAGTTAGTTTAAGTTACATTAGGTAGTGTGTAGGCTTAGGCACCGATGACGTCAGCAGTTTGGTCCCATAATACCTTGCCACAAATTTAAAAAAAAATATTGATCCTTATTGGCTGAGGATGACACGACGGTCTATCGGTACCGTTTGCCTTCCGAGACCTTTTCGTTCGCAGTATTAGAACACATCTTCGTGTGACATTTTAGGTGATATATCAAGTAGTCACAGGATATTTATACCACCCACAGTGGCACCCCTCAGTGCTAATCTCGTTTCTGCTACTGAAATTAGCATAATATTGATAGTACTGAGTTTGATTTAGACAGTAACACACTGCACGACTTGATTGAAGAAGCTGATAAATACGCATAGAATGGAGAATGTAGTAAAGACAACAACACACTCCAGGGAGAAAAGTACTGTCATATTGTCCTTCCAGATACAAAGAATGGAAAATTTGTAACCACTGCTCAAGAGCAATTTATCCAGAGCACATACCTAGGTTTTTCTTTCATCTTTTTCGATTTAACTGTCTGCTGACTGGTTTGATGCGACCAGCCAAGAACTCCTCCCCTGAGCCATCCTTTTCATCTCATACAAGCAATTGCAACCTATGTCCTCAATTATTTGCTCTATGTAATCTAATCTCTATCTTCCTCTACAGTTTTCAACCTCTCCACATCTCTCTATTACCATCGAACTTATTCCCTGATGTTTTAAGAAATGTCCTATTACATTCTCTCCCCTTCTTATCAATGTTTCCAATATATTTCTTTCGACGCCGATTTTGTCGTAGTGCACCTAGTCAACATTCTTCTATAGCACCACATCTCAAATGCTTCGATCCTCTATTGTTCCAGTTTTCTCACAGTCCAGTTCCACTATCACTATTATATGCTCCAAACGTACTTTCTCAGAAATTTCTTCCTCTAATTAAAGCGTATGTTTCATGCTAGTAGTCTCCTTTTGGCCAGAGATCCCCTTTTTGCCTGTGCTGCTCATTTTCCCCGCGCTTGTCTACTTTTTATGTAATCATTGCGCCGGCCGTAGCGGTTCTAGGCGCTTCAGTGTGGAACCGCGCGACAGCTACGGTCGCAGGTACGAATCCTGCCTCGGGCATGGATGTATGTGTCGTCCTTAGGTTAGTTACGTTTATGTAGTTCCAAGTTCTAGGGGGCTGATGACCTCAGATGTTAAGTCCCATAGTGCTCAGAGCCATTTTGTAATCATTGCTCCCACCGTCATGGGTTATTTTGGTTCTTAGGCGTCATAATTCCCTTACCTTCGTCTACTACCTGATCCCAAATTATGATGCTAAGTTTCTCATTGTTATCATTTCTCATATTTGTCTTTACTTTCACCTTTCTTCGATTTACTCTCAATCCGTATTCTGCACTTATTAGATTGTTTATTTTCTTCAACAGCTCCGATAACTATTTTTCATTTTCACTTAGGATGGCAAAATCATCAGCGAATCCTATCACTGAAATCCATTCACTATGAATTTTAATCCTACTTTTTTTATCTTTCTTAAATTTCCGTCACTGAACAGTAGTCGCCAAATACTACATCCCTGTTTCGCAACATCTTAATCGGAGAATTTCGTTTTAAGCTTCCAAGCCATATTGCGCGCTCTTGGTTCCTGTACATACCTGTATACATTGTGTATCATCTGTCTTTACCTGTAGCTAACCCCTATTTTTGCCAGAATTTCGATCATCTTACACCATTTTACATTGCCGAACTTTTTTTTTCAGGTCGAAAAATCTTACGAACGTGTCTATTTTTCCTCAGTCGCGCTTCCATTACCTACCGCAACATCAGAACTGCCCGTCTCGTGCCTTACCTTTCCTAAAGCCAAACTGATAGTCATCCAACCGGTCCTCAGTTTCCTTTTCCACTCTTCGGAATATTATCCTTGTCTGCAATTCCGATGCATGAGCTGTTCAGCTGACTGTGCGATAATTCTCTCACTTGTCGGCTCTTGCTGCCTTCAGAACTGTGTGGATGATATTTACCCGGAAGTTTGATGGTTCATGGCCAGTGTCATACTCTCCGCACACCAACGTGAGTAGTCGTTTTGTTGCCAGGTCCCTCAATGATTTTAGTAGTAGTGATGGAATGTTGATTATACACTCGGCCTTCATTAATCTTAAGTTGTCCGGAGCTGTTTTAAATTCAGACTCTAATGCTTGATCCCTTGTCTGTTCCATGTCGACTCCTGTTTCCCGTTGTATCACGTCATCAGACAACTCCTACTTATGATAGAGGTCCTTAGTGTACTCTTTCCACCTATCTGCTCTCTCCTATGCATTTAACAATGGAATTCCCATTTCATTCGTAATTCTACTGCCTTTGCTTCTAATTGCACCGAAGGTTGTTTTGATTTCCTGTAAGACGACACTGTCCTTCTCACAGTCATTTCATTTTCGACTGATTCACATTTTTCACGTAGGCAGTTCGGTGTCGTCTTTCCATTTCACTTACTGATCCGCACTATATCTAGATTGAGCTTTAGCTTTCCCTTTTCAGATTTGGTAGCCTCCCCATGACATTCAAACTCTTGACGTTCCACACCTCGACGTATCTTCTCGTTTGGTGTTCAGTCTTTTTCTCATGTTTATTTCCCCCTAGTCAAACCAGTGCCAGAGATCCCAGTCTGGGACTACACTGGAATCTTTCGATACTGGAGAGATGATCACGACTTTTTGCAATCACAGGCCAGATGTTCCGTGGATACACATTATGTGTTTCCACTGCCTTCTGCATCCTCATATCGTTGATCATCGCTGATTCTTCCGTCTTTTATGAGCCATTTCCCACGCCAAGGGCATGAGAGTACCCTGCACATCCGAGAGGCCCCTCTGCCCCATTTTATGTGGCCTTTGGCAGAACGAGGGTGATTTTTTATGCCGGTAGTCTTTCGATCGTCGTTTCGAATGACTTTCATTCAAACTTTAAGTAGTGGCGAAGATGAAACCTGGGACCCAGAACGTTTTGATTACAAGTCAAAGACGCTACCCTTGCACCGTAGTTGGCCGTCAGGTCTTGCGTAGATTAATAATACTGTCTAAAGCAGAAGACTCTCTTCTGGTTTAGTGGTGAAATACTGCTGGAGTTTACAATAATTTGTTACTAATACATAACATTAATTAGTCTTTTCCAACTTTCTCTAACCACCTCCTGCCCCTCCTCTCTGCTCAAACATACCTAGTGCTCATTAATAGATGTAAGCACCTGCAAGGCCTCGTGATAGTAACTGCACAACATGCCTCCTCACGCCTCTCTCTCTATCTCCTCCTTCCATCCCTCTCTGTTAGCTGGCCTGAGTGGCCATGCGGTTCTAGGCGCTTCAGTCTCGCAGGTTCGAATCCTACTTCGGGCATGGATGTGGGTGATGTCCTCAGGTTAGTTAGGTTTAAATAGTTCTAGGTTCTAGGGGACTGATGACCTCAGATGTTAAGTCCCATAGTGCTCAGAGCCATTTGAAGCCTCTCTGTTAATCTGTTTCTCTCTCTCTCCCTATGTCCTCCTCCCTCTCTGTTTATGCCTCAATTCCTTGTCCTCTTTATCTGTTCGGCCCCTTTCTCCACTCACCTTGCTATCCCACCTCACTAGCCATTTGCTGCCTCCCTCTGTCTGCTAAGCCCTGCTCAACCACATATATAGCCCTTGCACGGCATGACGATATTACCCAAGCAACTCACCTCCTGTCCATTTCCACTTCACCTGTTTTACTCTGCCCATCTCCTTTCCCTCCCATCTGCCCATCCCCTCCTCCTCACTTTCTGCCCACTTCCTCTTTCCCTCTCTGCCTATCTCATCTTCCTCCCTCTTACTGTCCATCTGCTCATCCCTCTCTCACTCTGTCCATTCGCTTATCAATCTCACACCTTTCCCCAAACCATGCTCATCGACATGTGTAGTCAGTTCAAAACAAGATGATAAAGCAGGTTGATACCATCCATCTCAACATGTGTGTTGTGCAGGCAGCCTCCACGTTATGGGGTTGAAGACCAGTTTTTGCCCTTGACATACAGGCCGCCATGTAAGGCAGATCGATAAAGTAGGCCAATACTGCTTCAGCACAACATGCAGGCTGTCAGCCAAAGTACACTGTGGACTTAAATACCATCTCCCACCTGAGATAAAAGCTTCCACGCAAAACAGGCTAGTAAAGCAAGCCCATATTCTTGAAACGCAACAGGTCATTGGTGCACTGTAGCCTACACCGCGAGGGTAGAAAATCGATTTTTGCTCCTGACGTGTACACTGCTCTTCAAACAATGCGATGAGGGAGATTGATATTACTCCCACGAAATATGTTTGTCAATATATATATATATATATATATATATATATATATATATATATATATATATATATATATATGGGCTTGAATACCATTTCCCACCTGAGATATAGGCTAGTAAAGCAAGTCAATATTCTTGAAACGCGACAGATCACCAGTGCCCCGTAGCCTACTACACGTGATTCAGATATACAACGTCAGACTCATCCTCATAACAACGTCCAGAGTCTAGAATCTTTAATCGGTGTAAATGTGCCGGGTAACATATGTATCCCAGCCTAATGCGGATGCTGGAAATCAATTCTACTGTACGTGTGTATGTCACTGAACTCCTCGTAAACGGCTGGACGGATTTGAATGAATTTTTTTGTATCAGTATGGGTTGCGCCCTGGATGGTTTAGATTCACAAATCAGCCCGGCAGATGGCTCTGCAGTCGGTATCTACGTTATTTATCTATACTACAATTAACAGCAGGATCAACTTGAATGAATTTTTGTGTATGCATCCAAGTGGGGGCCTGGAAAATTTACATTCTTAAATATCAGTACAACCATATCGAGCAGATGGAGGAGCGAGAACCGTTTTTACAGAATCAAAACCAGTTGGACCAGTTGTTCAATACCGTTTCAAACAGACTGCAAAACGACAACTATACGATCGTCATCAAAGCAGACGAAGTACCATCTGGGCAGCACGCGGGCCGACATAATGCACCGACCATTAATTAAGTTGCAGTTGTTACGGTTGGCGACGCATTTGAACGTCGAGATAATTATACAAATCCAACTCAGAGATAACACAATGCATACGATTGAAGACAGTCATCGCTATTACGACGCTTTGCAATTTCCATTGATATTTTGGGAATGAGAAGATGGTTTTCATTTAAATATCAAACAAAGAAATTCAGCAACAGGTACAATCTACACATGTCATTACCTAATACTTTATTTTTATGCACGATTAATTTCTTTTTGTCTTAATTAACTTTTTTCTTTGCAGCTGCAGAAACCAGCAAGAAAGTGAACGCGATGAACTTCTATGCATATCGGTTGATGATTCGTGCCAATGAAGACAATAATATTCACCGATGCCGGCAGCTGTTTCATCACTGTATCGTTGATATGTATGCGAAAATTGAAAGCAAGCGATTACGATACATCAGGTATAATCAAGCGAAACTTCGAGCTTAGGAATACATTCATTTGCGTGATGCTATTGCTGGTGACGTAGATGGAATAACTAATATCAACGACATCGGTACTTCATATATTCTTCTATCATCATATATTGGTAGCCCACGTCATATTCAAGAATATATTCAAGACGCCATGACTTTTGTGCGCACGTACGGACGACTAGCTTTGTTCATTCCATTTACGTGTAATCCAAAATGGGTTGAATTTAAAATTGCGTTATTGCCAGGTCAAACTGCAATTGATCGGCATGCTATCAGTGCACTTGTCTTCAGACAAAAGTTAAAATCATTGATGAGCTTGATTATACATTCCTCTGTATTTGGCAAAACACGTTGAAGGCTATATTCTGTTGAATGGCAAAAACGAGGTTTGCCACATGCGCATATTTTGATTTGGTTGGTCGATAAAATACAGTCTGTAGAAATTGATAAAATTATCTCAGCAGATATTCCGGATCGGAATATCGATCAAGAATTGCATGAGATTGTTACTGCTAACATGATCCATGGTCCATGCGGTGTTATAAACATGACGGCGCCGTGCATGGACGATGGAAAATGTACGAAACGTTTTCCAAAAAATTGTATAAATGATACAGTCACTAATATCGACGGTTATCCATTGTGTAGTCGTAGACACACTGACCAAGATGGTCAATCACATCAATTACGCATGTCAAACGGTACAGCAGTTGACATTGACCATCAGTGGGTGGTTCCGTATTCACCATTGCTGTGTAAAATCTACAAAGCACAAAAACATTGACCCTTGCAGTTCGGTGAAGTTGTGGGGCGGCGGGTGGAATTATTGTTGTTAAAAATGTTCCTATTATTTATGCTGTTGTTTATGCTGTCTTTCGCCGTTCTCAACACTGGCTCTCTAACTACAATATTGGCTACCAGAAAGTGATCAGCAAAACGTGAAGCCTGTAATTAGAATTCCTAGTGCCCACTTCATCTGAGAATACACTTATAGTTACAGCTTATAGCTCTGAGGAATTAGAAGATTGTCCGGGATTTATAATCAAAACGATTTTCTAAAAAAAACGTTCTGTATTCTGAAAGTCACAGATGAAAACAGAAGAATCCACACAATCTAACTAACAGAGCAGTTCAGAGTCTAATGCGCTGATGCAACTATAAATGTCCAAATTAAATGTTTAAATGAATGCTCGCCATAATTTGATGATAATGTTCATCAAACGCCACGCAAAATAATGGTAGAATGTTTGTCCCGCGGCGGCACGTAAAAATACAATACGCAAACTGAAGATCTATAATTAAAGTCAACCCAGAATTAACACTTCTCTCGAAAATGATTTCATGGTTACACGTATCCCGAGTAACTTAATACGGCATCCGAGGCTGTTTGTAGCAATGATACCGACGCGACGCGACTCCCGACACATATGGCGTGCTATTCAGCGTCTGGAGAGAACTGGGGCCTTCCTCTTTCGCGCAGCGTTCTTATATATAAAGCCGCGGTGCGGACGGCTAAGGGAACGCCTGATCAAATCGGCTCTCCCGACTAGCCGCTGGGCTAGTGATGCGCCACATTAAGTTACCGAATAAATCATAGCTTCTTTTGCTGATGGCCGATGAAGCTCTCAATTTAAATGTGCATTCAACACACAGGTAAGTAATTATAATAAAAATTTGACGTGGCTAAGTTAAATATTTTGGGCGAGAGAATTAATTTAATTACATTGCACGCAGTAGACAAGCTCTGAACTGGCCCTTTGGAGATACGCTATCGCTATAGTTTTATAGGTATTCAAATGAAACTTCTCACATCCTTATGGTGATAACGGATCTCCATTCTACTTAAATATAAACATCCTAGCCTTATTTATTAGCCTACTTAATCTATCTTGCTTCCTTAAGTTTTAAGACGAAAACCAGAAAATCATCAATTTCCACTAAAATTTTAATTTGTGAAATCCAAAGTACTGTTTTTATTAAATTATTATGAAAGAGGAATCTAAATATGAATTTTTAATCCTCTAGCTCTTTTCTGTTGCACCAATGATTTTTACAGAAAAACGTCCAAATTTCGAAAATGGCTAAAGTTATCGAACTGATATTCAACACATATTAATTTAGTATTACTCCTGACATGCTAGAAATGTTTTAGGTTATTTGCTTGATTTTTAAAGTATTGCGCAACATTTATGACGTCAGAGCTAGTTGCTGGCACACAATGGAAAGACTGATGTGAATTTACTACAGCGTGAGTAGGCTGCTTCCCTACATCACCCGCTACTTAAATTTTTTTGTTTATGAATGTTAATGAATGAAAAAAATTTAATTACAAAAAGGGAAGCAAGAGTACAGCTTAACTTCCTATGAAAATTAAAATTGAAATATAAACATGTAGAAATATTAAAAGAAAACTGATTACCTACATTAATTATTTAAATTGTGGGCATGTTCACTGCCTCTTAAGCAACATTATTACTTAAAATTTAAGCAAAATCAATGAAATATTTTGGCATACATATTGCCTTAAACAAACAAACACATAAAATTATGTAAAATTATGGAAATCTCAAATCCATTAAATACATTTTTACATACACAATCTAAAAAAAAATAAATAAATAAAAGTTATTCAAGATACATAAACAGATGATTATCTCTCAGCAGTCTTTTCTAAACCTGAAAGAAAATTTCACAAATAATTTTTACACCCATCGTTGTAGCCACTTTGGCTGGCGTCCTACACTTTCATTCACAAGGGTAGAGGAGGGGAAGTTGCTATGGTGTGCGTCCTTCACGTTCACTCTATATTACATGGGGAAAGGGGAGGGGTCACTGTGAATTGTGTCCAAGTCACTCCACGCTTTCACGCAGCTACCAGGCTGCCATTATCTGGTTCGTCCTGTAGAACAAACAAAAAGAGTGCCTCAGACTCTGACTTAATATCTAAGGGTGGGTCACAATGAAATGGGGATATATACATTTTACCTTTCAATATGTTGCTGGAACAAAGTTAACAGAACTTTTTTAATTTTACTCTCACGGTTACTTAACTGTCATAAAATCGGTAAACAAATGGCTCAAAACGCCGTTAGTCACGTACTAGAGAAAATTTATGCTCAAGGCATACAATCATGAATCATATTTAATCTCAATTTATCATTTCTGAAACGGAACACTGAACCAATGCTCGGTACATTCGTGATACATTTGTATTTTATTCACTTAGCTAACTCATCTCTGATTACCTTATTCTTAGAGATAGTATGAGTATATTTGATTAGTAGTTGTTTTCTCAGCTTCTTTGTACATGTGAGTAACTTTTGGTAACAGTACAGTTGTGAGTGTTCAAAACACACTACTTTTAGTTGACTACAATAATTCCACTTATTGGTCCTCTGCTGTTGTGTCAGTTCCACATCTGCAATTAGGTACTTACTTACTTTGAAGTATATTTATGCTGAGCTATCAATAATGTTTCACGTCTGTCATTATGTTACTTATTTACTTTGCTAGTGTATGAACTTAAGTAATACTCACTCTATTAACATTTAAAGCATAGGATAGCACATTTATAGTATACCTATAGTGTATTGCAGCTGATCAGTTTGCTCACGTGGCAATCCATTTCCACTCGATCGGACGCTGAAACCACAGGTAGTCTCTCTCGACCTACCACTAAAGTGCATTAAGTAATTATGGACGAGCGTAATTCTAAATTCCTTAAACCTATAGGACACCATGAGCTGCTCTGTCTCATCTAACATAAGGGTACCTATGGTCGCATTCACGCCTCCAACTCATAACCTCAATACGTGTAGGTGTGTCCTGTCACACACTACACCAAAATAATGGCCAGCTCCAACCTTATAAATACTTCAGGGACGTGTCCTTCACGTCTCAATCACAAACACTGCTCAATTCTATTACACTGCCATTCCTTGCTACACAAGGTGAGTTTATTCTTACAACTTGTCTGCATATTTTTCATAACACTAAGCAATCTCTTTTACTATTAATTAGTTAGCTCTACAGCATACAGTAGGTTTCACTGCCACTTCAGATCCTGCTTGAACACGAATTTGTACATCTTTTTAAAATATTATTGTGGGACCATTTCCAATAAAACAACACTTTGTACTTACTATATTACCAGGATTCTATACATAACTGTTACTCAAATACCTTTGTATCTTAATTACGTCATACTTCTCTATTGTTTATGTCACTGTTAGGTTTGTCACATTAGGTATTTTTCTTCACTAATCGGTGGATAGAATGGTTCCAGAACTCATGGCTTGATAGCCATGACGGAAAATTTTCATATTGGAAAGAAAGGGTCGAAATTTTTGTGGACAGGAAAGATGAAGAATGAGTGAGACCTGAAGTGGGAAAGAAGATCTCACACAGCTGGGACTGCACAGCTGCCACACTGTGTGGAGGTTATAGAACAACCTCCTCCCTACAGCATTCCTTCATAACTTTTGACCACGCCACGTCGATCTGAAAATACTTTATGATGCCTTTTTAGAACCTGTCTCAGTTCTTCTTTCTGATTCGCTGAAATTTTATCGATTTCCTGCAATTTAGCTTTTATTTTGTCGAAAATAATTGCTTCTTCTTCTTCTGTGTTTAGCTTACTGTTACTAAGATTAACACTTTCGTCCCAATATATCCTATTTTTCAGAATTCGTATAGGCAGCTCCCAATTGTCATCATTAGTTACTACATGTTTATCAATAAAAGGTATTGTAATTACTCCGGTTATCGGCAAGACCATTTTTAACTGGCTTCTTTCAAAGTCAAGAACACTCTGACATTTCGTCAAGAAATCTATGCCAATTAAAACCTCAATATTGAGATTGTTTACAATTAAACATGGATGATCAATTAAATTACCATTACTGTTAAAGGGCAGCAAATCTTCTTGCTTTACTGTTTTTGACACCTTGCCAGTAGCACCAATTATTCTTAGTCCTGATACCCTCATTACTGTAAGCTTGTCTTTACCAGGTAATGCATCAAAGAAGGACTGAGATATCGCACTCACCTCACTTCCACTGTCTAAGAGACAACGTACATTGATACCCAACACATTCACTATTATTAAAGGGTGGCTTATTCTAGGTTGTACAGGTGGTTCCTCAAACTCATCCAATACTTCCTTTTGGATTTGTCTCCAACTAAAGTGATCGACATCTGTCATTACATTTAGGTCACAGTGTGTAGGTGTTTCCTGAATTACATTTTCAGCTGCCTTTTCCAGTCGGTCTATTAATTTTAAATCCAAACACCGCACGACTTCATTACATTTAGTTTGCTGAACATAACCCAAATTACTGTAGTCTGAGCGATTCTGTGCCTGCAGACCGGGCATAACACTAGTTACAGCTAAACCACTTTCACCATTATCGTCGGTTTCCTTCCCATGTGACAACTGGTCACAGCTACTGGGTTCATCGACCCCCAACAGGCTACCCTCTACATTCTCACTTATCTCCTGTCCTAAATCTATTAGTACATTATCAACATCCTGCACAGGCACTTTAGATAAGAGCACATCATCCTCATCGTAAATATAAGCATGAATTTCTTCTGCTTCTTCCCCTGACAATTCAGTATTTTGTAGCTCTTCCCTACTGTTACACTGCTGCGCCTTCTCTTTCTATTCCCACTTAGAAACGTCTCTAACACGGTATCTATCAAATACTGTGAGTGATCTAATATTTCTGTTGTATCCTTAGATGCTACCGACACTTCATCCACATGTTCAGTTTGAGTATTCTGATTTGTCTTACCAATTCCCGTAACTACTGGCTTAGGAAAAATAACCGCCTGGTGAGCGCCAGTGTCCTCATAGACGGGAACTAGTTTTCCTGCCTCGGCCGACTACTGTTTCCTTTATTTTCATTATAGTTAACTGGCACAGCATTACTTTCCGTACTGTTGTTTACATGCATAATTCTGTTTGGAACAAAATTATTATCACTTGGATGCCATTGTTGGTTCTGATAATCATTTCTCCAATGCCTCCCTCTCTTAGGATGGCGAACACCTACTGTTCTGATGTTTACATTGCCATTTTGCTCGTTCCTAAAATTACTACTATTGTTATTAGCATTTCTGTTATTATGTGCTTGCTCCTTATTGGCAGAAACACGTTCTACACGTTCCAAATATTCAATGAAACGATCCAGATTGTCTCTAGGGGCAGATATAATTCTAGTTTGCCAATACCATGGCAGTTTGGCTTCAAGACCTAGTATAATCATTTTCGGTTTTAGCTTTTCCACCAAATGTGACAAACGTGAGATCCATGACCTAGCAAACTCTTTAATTGATTCCTTGCCTGCATTGAAGCGTTTTCCACTCCAAAATTCTCTCAACACTTCATTTTGCTTATTACTAGACCAATAATCATTAATGAAAGCTGTTTTGAACTCCGCTAATGTTTTACACTTCAACATAACATCAGTTGACCAACGCATGGCGTCACCTGCTAAATGGCTTCTAATAAATGAGATTTTCTCTCGTTCAGACCAAGTTGGTGGAATCACATCTTCAAAATCGTTCCAGAAATCTAGCGGGTGGATATTTTTATCTGGATCGAACCGCAAGAACTGCCGACACCCGATAAAGGCGGCGTTTGCAGCTACAACTTGTTGTATACTACCATTACCAGAAGTTACTGAAGCTACTTTACTTTCAATGTTAGCAATGTTAGTACTGATATTTTCTACTCTCATTTCAATATTATCTACTCTTTGCACAATATGAGTAGTATCAGTTTTGATTGCGTCTACGTCTGCTTGACATATATTTACTTTTATATTAACAGCTCTAAACCTATCTGAGCACAGTTCAGATTCTGCCTCGATCTTTTCTGTTAAATTGTGTTCCAGCTTCGCATCTTCCATTTGGAAGTCCCTGCGAACCTCAGCAACTTCGGTTTTTACTATTTTATACATTTCAGAAAATTGTTGAGCAACCTTTTTCTTAATATCCTCATGGTTGTAATCAATTTTATAATTCAAACTATCCAGATCCTCTTTCAACTTACTGCAGCCATTCTTGAAGAGAGTTTCTAATTCAGCTTTATTGGATTCTAATTTATTGTCCATTACCTCAATTATATCCGATTTTAACTCAGCTGTCATTCTAGCATTACTGGCTGACATTTTTGCATTACTGGCAGCTATTGCTTGTAGTATAACATTTAAATCAATAGCCCCAGGATCTTTGGGTTGCTCAATAGCTGGCTTTTTATCACACTCAGGTGACGAAAAACTAGCTCCAACACAAGAATCATCAAAACTAAATGAAACTTCTGGTTGATCAGTCATACCTAACTTCTGTTTAAACTCTACCATCTCTGATGACTGTTTCGGTTTTAACTCATCAGATAAACTATCATCCAATAAATTAACAATTTCTGCTGTCTGCTTTACTACAGGGGTCTCTATTATTGAATCATTGCCCCTTTTCACACTACTGCCAGGAGACAATACTTCATATTTCACCTCAACATTACTATTTTCATGCATATTTACACTTGAACCGTTGTGTGGATTTACAGTTCCCTCAACAGACATAGGTTCTGATTTAAGTTTAACCTCAGTTTCTTTTGGCGGTTCCATCGCCGACAGTCTTTTAGTGCAGGTTAGTAAAATTTATAACAGCTTTTCACTTAACTTAGTTCCTTATGCACGACGTATGGCTTTGCTAGTGTGGTGTACCAGGATTACTGACACGACGCAGCGCACTGAACTGCAGACGGCACTCCGAAGGCTGTTGTGTGTTTGCGTGGCCCGCAACTGCAGGCGCAGCTCCGGCTGCTCTGGCGGACGACTGCGGTGAGGCGAAACTGGCTTCTCGCGATGCCGGCAGCGCCGCTAGACTCAGTGCCAGCTCCGTCAATTCAGATGCGTCGTTAATCCAATTGCGTCGTCCACATACACACGTAACACTTTCACTGTTCTATTACTCAGTTGCATGTCGCATTTCACTCGCGAATCCGAATAGTTAAAAATCACTTTCACTTTTACTCAGTTTATTTCCTGGCCGATGCACCATATGTGGGGCGGCGAGTGGAATTATTGTTGTTAAAAAAGTTCCTATTATTTATGCTGTTGTTTATGCTGTCTTTCGCCGTTCTCAACACTGGCTCTCTAACTACAATATTGGCTACCAGAAAGTGATTAGCAAAACGTGAAGCCTGTAATTAGAATTCCTAGTGCCCACTTCATCTGAGAATACACTTATAGTTACAGCTTATAGCTCTGAGGAATTAGAAGATTGTCCGGGATTTATAATCAAAAAGGATTTTCTAAAATAGTTGAGTATATTCTGAAAGTCACAGATGAAAACAAAAGAATCCACACAATCTAACTAACAGAGCAGTTCAGAGTCTAATGCGCTGATAACACTATAACTGTCCAAATTAAATATTCAAATGAATGCTCGCCATAATTTGATGATAATGTTCATCAAATGCCACGCAAAATAATGGTAGAATGTTTGTCCCACGGCGGCACGTGAAAATACAATACGCAAACTGAAGATCGATAATTAAAGTCAACCCAGAATTAACACTTCACTCGAAAATGATTTCATGGTTACACGTATCCCGAGTAACGTAATACGGCATCCGAGGCTGTTTGTAGCAATGATACCGACGCGACGCGACTCCCGACACATATGGCGTGCTATTCAGCGTCTGGAGAGAACTGGGGCCTTCCTCTTTCGCGCAGCGTTCTTATATATAAAGCCGCGGTGCGGACGGCTAAGGGAACGCCTGATCAAATCGGCTCTCCCGACTAGCCGCTGGGCTAGTAATGCACCACATTAAGTTACCGAATAAATCATAGCTTCTTTTTCTGATGGCCGATGAAGCTCTTAATTGAAATGTGCATTCAGCACACATGTAAGTAATTGTAATAAAAGTTTGACGTGGCTAAGTTAAATATTTTGGGCGAGAGAATTAATTTAATTACATTGCACGCAGTAGACGAGCTCTGAACTGGCCCTTTGGAGATACGCTATCGCTATAGTTTTATAGGTATTCAAATGAAACTTCTCACATCCTTATGGTGATAACGGATCTCCATTCTACTTAAATATAAACATCCTAGCCTTATTTATTAGCCTACTTAATCTATCTTGCTTCCTTAAGTTTTAAGACGAAAACCAGAAAATCATCAATTTCCACTAAAATTTTAATTTGTGAAATCCAAAGTACTGTTTTTATTAAATTATTATGAAAGAGGAATCTAAATATGAATTTTTAATCCTCTAGCTCTTTTCTGTTGCGCCAATGATTTTTACAGAAAAACGTCCAAATTTCGAAAATGGCTAAAGTTATCGAACTGATATTCAACACATATTAATTTAGTATTACTCCTGACATGCTAGAAATGTTTTAGGTTATTTGCTTGATTTTTAAAGTATTGCGCAACATTTATGACGTCAGAGCTAGTTGCAGCGAACTGGGTGGCACACAATGGAAAGACTGATGTGAATTTACTACAGCGTGAGTAGGCTGCTTCCCTACAAAGTCCATAAAATATATATGCAAATATGTCCATAGGGGCATTGATATGACTGTATTTGCTGTTCACAATGTTAACGAAACCAATGAAATAACACGGTATCAAATGGGCCGATACATCAGCAGCAATGAAGCAGTTTGGCGTATTTTGGGTTTTCCGATACACGAAAGAGACCCTGTTATACGTTTGGCCGTGGACCTTGAAAATGGACATCGTGTTTATTTCACGGAAGAGACTGCTCTAGAACGTGCATCAATTGCCCCAAAGACCACATTAACTGAGTTTTTCGGACTATGCAACCGACCAGAAATTCCCCGTCAGTTTGCAAAGACATTAATGTATACTGATGTTCCACGATATTTCACATGGACCAGACAGTCAAAAAAGTAGGAACCACGAAAGCGAGGTGTTCCGGTTGACGGATACGACGGCATATCGGGTTGACGGAGGAGATAGAGAAGATCCAAAGAAGAGCGGCGCGTTTCGTCACAGGGTTATTTGGTAACCGTGATAGCGTTAGGGAGATGTTTAATAAACTCAAGTGGCAGACTCTGCAAGAGAGGCGCTCTGCATCGCGGTGTAGCTTGCTCGCCAGGTTTCGAGAGGGTGCGTTTCTGGATGAGGTATCGAGTATATTGCTTCCCCCTACTTATACCTCCCGAGGAGATCACGAATGTAAAATTAGAGAGATTAGAGCGCGCACGGAGGCTTTCAGACAGTCGTTCTTCCCGCGAACCATACGCGACTGGAACAGGAAAGGGAGGTAATGCCAGTGGCACGTAAAGTGCCCTCCGCCACACACCGTTGGGTGGCTTGCGGAGTATGAATGTAGATGTAGATGTAGATGTAGACATATCTATAGGAAATACATTAGCCCGATTATACACAGTCCATCCAAAATCAACGCGAATGTTTCTTCTTGCGTTTATTGTTGGTTAATGTTCCTGGACCGACGTCCTTCCAACACTTGCTAACAGCCAATGGCATTTTGTACGACACATATCATGATGCGTGTCGCGAATTACATTTGCTGGAAGATGACGACCATTGGGATATTACACTTGCAGATGCAGCATTGAGTTCCTCTCCTCATCAAATTCGTCAGTTATTCGCCATATTATTGACGACATGTTTTCCATCTCAAGCTTCTGTCCTCTGGGACAAATATAAAGATTCAATGAGCGACGACATTCTGCATCCCATTCGCATCGCTGATCAAGATCCCATTACCGATTTTTCGCCGGAAATATATAAAGATTGAAGGTACTTGCATTCTGATTTATAATATGCCACGCATTCATTTTTGTGTGCCCTCACCTAACCGCCCAGCAACAGAGATAATTAACAGCGAGATTCAGCGCGAACAGCTGTTCAATACGGTCTCTTTAACTACTTTCGTTGAAAATAATGAGCAACTACTTACTGATGAACGAAAGTATGTATACGATCTAATTAATTTGCCAATTTCAGCAGAACAAGGTGGATTCTATTTTTTTTTTTTTTTTTGGACGCACCAGGTGGCACTGGAAAAACGTTTCTCATCTCACAAATACTTGCGCGCATTCGATCACAAAATCACATTGCGTTAACAATTGCTTTATCAGGTATTGCAGCCACTTTACTTGATGGCGGAAGGACTGCACATTCAGCACTCAAGTTGCCGTTGAACATTCACGCAAATCCAGATGCAGTGTGCAATATAAAAAAGCATTCCGATATGGCTAAAGTTTTGCAAAAGTGAAAAATTATTATCTGGTATGAATGCACTATGGCCCACAAGCTTTCACTTGAAGCTCTCGATAGAATGATGAAAGATCTAAATAGTACACCAGGCTTCTCGGTGGTTACTTACTGCTGCTGTCCGGTGATTTTAGACAGACCTTGCCGGTCATTCCACGAGGTACATATGCGGATGAAAATAACGCATGTAGAAAACAGTCTTATCTATGGCGAAATGTCAATACATTACGTCTTAACACAAGTATATGTGTTCAACTGCAAAACGATCCATTGGCACTATCATTCTCCGATCAAATGCTCAACATTGGAAGTGCAACAATATCATTGCATGGAGACACACAATGCATCAAATTGCCACATAATTTCTGCAACATGGTAAATACGAAAGATGCTTTGATTGAATGTATGTTTCCAGATTTACAAGCAAATTATATTAATCATGCGTGACTTCATGAACTAGCTATTTTAACCGCAAAAATATCGATGTTGACGCTATTAACTTCAAAATACAACAGACATTGACCGGCAATGAGATATTGTTCAAACCGATCGACACTGTTACCGATCCTGAAGAAGCAGTCAACTATCCTGTTGAATTTTTGAATTCGCTGAATTTACCAGGAATGCCACCACATAAGTTGCGATTAAAAATTGCCTCACCTATCATTTTGCTTCGGAATTTAAATGCACCTAAGCTATGCAACGGTACACGATTATTCATAAAAAATTATGGGCAATGTTCTTGAAGCTACAATTCTGAACAGCAAATTTGAAGGTGAAGTTGTTCTCTTGCCACGATTCCCAATGATTCCTTTCAGACTCACCCATTCCACTCAGACGTCTGCAATTTCCAATTCTCTTGGCATTTGCCCTGATTATTAATAAGTCACAAGGTCAAACAATGTCGATTTGTGGGTTGGATCTAGAAAATTCGGTCTTTTCACATGTCCAATTATATGTGACGCTTTCTCGCGTTGGAAAACCGTCAAGTTTATTCATTTATACTCCTCAGGAATTGACTAAAAACACTGTTCATCAACTCGCATTAAGATAAAATTAAACAAATATTATTGGTTACAACGAACTGTTTTCAGAAAAACTGATGTTATTTCATAATAAAGAATAATGAAATTACTATTTATTTGTCTTTCATTTCATAATTTGTTTGATATCCTAATCGCTTGAAATATCATATACAACCAGCAAAGACGTGTCTGGAGACATCTGGCCTGGTCGTCGCCCACCATATGGTCAGCAACCAAGAGTGATGGTCTGGGGTGGCATTTTTTTTTTTTCATAGGAAAACTTCCTTAGCTGTCATCTGTGGTACTGTTACAGCACAGTGATGTTCCAATGATTTTCAGCAACATTTTGCTGCCTTACATGGAATGCCATCCTGCGCTCACACTTCAGCAAGATAATGTGTACCCGCACATCGTGAGATTGTCTACTGTTTTCTCCAGGCCTGCTAAACTGTACCTTGGGCAGAAAGGTCTCCAGATCTCTGCCCAAATGTGAATTTTCGAAGCATTATGGCAGAGCCCTCCAACTGGATCGGGAATTTGACAATGTAATTGGTCAGTTGAACAGAATCAGGCACGATATCCGTCAGGAGGTCATCCAAGAACTCTGTCAATCAATGCCAAGCCGATTAACTACTTGCACAGGGGCCATAGGTGGACCAGTGCTTTACTGAGTTGCTCAATTTGTGAAGTGCTTTCTCTTGGATAAAATATCCAGTTCTTTGAATTGTAATCATTTGTTTGTATCTTCTCGTACATCACATCTAGCTATTTCCGTCCCATTCAGATCATTCAATCGTGGTGTGTTAAAGTGTATAAGTCTTATTTTTTCTTGATCAGACTGATTCCGTAAGAGTATTCGGGGCACATTAACTTATATGTTACATCCCTATGTGAGTTTCTTATAAATATTTAGTTATCAGATTGTTAATTTTGGCATCAGATCGGCTGAGTGAGAAGGTTACAGTTGTAGATAGATCAAAGTCACTTGAAGTCACTTTGAAGTAATCCTTCGGGGAGTAAGGCCGCAGATCTACCCGCGATAGAACGTGTTTGCGACCAGCTCGGTGTCAGCTGGTGTCAGAGCCAGTTGCTTGTAAATTTGACTCGCTTTTGTAAACAGTGAAATAAAGACACACACCCTCTCAGCCTGAGAAGCTTCATTTCGTTTCGTTCTCCCCTTCTACTTGTTTCACCTTTCTTTGTCAGGCAGTGTACGTCCACTGCATTGCATGCATCAACTGTCGAAAGGTAAAGAGAAAAACTTTAGAGCTGCACAATTAGACGAAGCAATTAGCTGAGAGGCTTGAAATATAGCGAAAGTCTTGAAACTGCCGATCAAGATGTCTGCATTCTTGGGCGTCTGGGCTACTTGCCGGTTACTATTAGGTAGACAATGTTCAAGCTAGAACTATATGTTGGCTGTCGTTGTGAACGAGGGGCACGTAGCGCGCCGCGCATAGCATAAAAAGTTAAACGTTTCGAACTGTTGTTTGGCGATGGAAATGAATATCAGCACGGAGACAATTACGAGTCATTTGTGAATAAATGAAGTTCTGTGTCACTTTTATTTACGAAACGCGATGTCGTTCTGCAAACCTATACCAGATACCTAGTACAATGAGCTGAAATCTCGTGACGTCGAAATCGCAATCAAGCGACGCGATGTTACATTTATCTGTAATCACCATCAAGAAGCGATTGCAAAAAGGACGCAATCACTCTTTCGTGGTTACCAGCACATCTGTACCACATTTATTGTATGTTTTATTTATTGAGCTTATCCTCTATACAAAGGTTTTTCTCCAACATAACAAATACCCAGGAATTATTACACCTTTTACATATGATCTTCATTTATCTCCTCAGGATGTCCCACCAGGTGTTACCATCTTGTATATCTTCTTCCTCTGAGCCAAGTCTTCTGATTGTTAATCGTACATTTTGCATGCAGGTTCCCATTCCCGGATTCGGTATTCTGGCTTCCTCCGTTCTTCTACCATGCCCGTACCATTGTAACCTCCTTCTATTCATAACGTCATGCATTCTTTCTCTTACTTCCATTCTCTTCATTATTTCATAGTTTCTTACTTTCTCTTTTCTAGAAATTCTTGCTGTTATCCTCCAAAAGTCTGTTTCTGCTGCTTGCAGTTTTTTCAGGCGTTTCTGATTTGTAGTCCAACTCTCCACTCCATACGTAACTACCCCCTCTGGTATCGATTTATATATAATTTTTTTTTTAGTTCGGTTTATTACATTTCTGCTTCATAAGATCGAGTTGAGCATCCCAATAACCTTACTTCGACTGCTGATTCTTTTATTAATTTCTACCTCTGATTTTTCCCTACAACTCTAAAAGTGGATCCCAAATAACAGAAAGTATTGACCTTAATTTTCTTTCCCTCTTTGTATAAGGGATATGGATCATTAGTGAGGTATTCTGTTTTCTGCTAATTAATCTTCAATCACCGGTTTTTGTGATCCATTACTAATTGGTTACACATATAATTTGCATCCTCCCCGTCTTGTGCTGTAAGTACTTGATCATCGGCAAATAGTAGGTGACATAAATAAACTCCATCTTTAATTTCTAATCCCGTCCCATTGCATTTACGAGACCATGTCTTGGGCCTGATCCTATATGGATTTTTAATAAGATTGGTGACATGGGGCAGCCTTGTAACAGACCCTTGCTTGTCCTAAATTTCTGTGAAAGTGTACTACCAATTTTCACTTGAAATATGATATCTTTACATATTTCTTATATTTTTTAAATCGAAACACCCTTTATGTTTGCCAGATGTAATGCTCTCCAAAGCAGCTTTCTCGGGACAGTAGCATAAGCTTTTTCTAAATCTATGAAAATTGATCCTATGTTTTTCTGAGTTTTCCCTGTGTTTCTCTAAGATCTGTCGTAATGTGAAAACATGTTCTACCCATGATCTACCAGCTGTGAAACCACATTGTTCTTACATTTCAATTTATGTATTTCCTTGCATCATCAGATTCTTATCTGGTTTCGTGTGGGCCACTATGGCTTCCTCTTCGTTACCGGTCTCGTAACCTCGCAGTGCATCTTATACCCAACGTCATAGAATATTTCTTGCATTTGCTCCGTGCCTCTCATTATCGTATACGTTTTGCTTTCTAATTCAATCAGCAGGTCAGGTCATTCTTTCTGAAGTTACTTCATTCCACGTAGGTGGTAAAGAAGCCCAAAGTAAGCCACATATGACTTTCGGTAGACTCGACGAAGCATATAAGTGAAGTACATGGGATACTGGCTGGTAGTTGTGACCCTCACTCAGTACATGCTCAGCAAATGCAGAGTCTGAATTCTGCAACCTCCAGCTGCATTCATGTTCAGCCAGCCTAGTTGATATGTCTCTGCCTGACTGACCAATGTAAAATTTGACACAATCAGAACAGGTGATTTTGTATAAACAAGATGTGCCTATTCGTACAGTTGTATCATCATTCAATGCTCCATCTTACAAACTAGCCAGTAAACTTGATGTCCAAATTAAGAGCAAGACTAAATTCAAACCAAAGCATGGTATTTCAAACTCTGTGGACCTGGTAATCAAGTTAAAAGGTATATCTGTCTCACACAGTGATAAATTAGTATCCTTTGATGTCAGCAGTTTGTTTTCTAACATACCAGTAGTAGAATGTATTGAAATTCTGACAAAGCTGATGCACAAGTCTAATGTCAATCCTGTGGAATTGAATGACTTGAGACTGGCCACACTGACCTGCCTTGTACAGAACTATGTCCAGTTCCAAGGCACTCTTTATAAACAATTAGATGGCTTAGCTATGGGTTCCCCTCTTAGTCCACTGTTGGCTGAAATATTTATGGACCATTTTGAACAAAATTTTCTAAAAACATAACCTTTGAGTGCAAACATCAAATACTGGTTTAGATATGTAGATGATGTCCTGTGTATGTGGACTGGTACTACAGGACAACTCAACACATTCTTGAAAAACCTAAACAGTCAACATAAAAATATCTAGTTCACTATGGAAATTGGCAACAAATCCATAAACTTCTTAGATCTCACCATTGACATCAGTACACACACACTTTGTTTCAAAATTTACAGAAAAACAACAACTACAGACACAGTAATACCTTCTTGCTCACAACACCCCATAGATCACAAACATGCAGCTTTCCACTCAATGGTACACCGTCTCATATCTATCCCCATGTCCACAGATGATTTTAAAACAGAGTTAGATACAATAAAATTTATTGCCTCAGCCAATGGCTACAATCCAGTTCTTATGGACCACATCTTGCACAGGAAACATAAACAGAAAATTATACCCCTCCTCTATGCCCCACCTGCTTCCCCTTCCACTGTCAGCAAAAAATTGGTGTACTCTACCATTTCTAGGTCAGGTATCACAGACTGTAGCCAAAGCACTGAAATCCTGCAAGTATAGGGTTTCCTACTATGTCAGGAACACTACAGCCCAGTGTGTTTTTAATAGCAAAGACAAGATCCAGTTATTAGCCAACAGTGGGGTAGACAAAATCACCTGTTCTGATTGTGACAAATTTTACATTGGTCAGTCAGGCAGAGACATATAAACTAGGCTGGCTGAACATGAACGCAGCTGGAGGTTGCAGAATTCAGACTCTGCATTTGCTGAGCATGTACTAAGTGAGGGTCACAACTACCAGCCAGTATCCCATGTACTTCACTTAGCAAACAAAGGCCATAAACTCAACCTGCTGGAAGCCCTGGAAATTAACAAACATCTTGCTCAGAGTCCAGATCTCATCCTAAATGACCAGACACAACTCAACACTTCCCCTCTCCTAAACTTCATATAATCATCTTTGTTGTTCATTACTTCCCACACTCTCTCTTCCTACATATTCACATTTTCCTGTAGTCATTAAGTTGTTTTATTTGTTGCAGTTGTCTTTGTATTCCACATATGCTGTAGTTTCAATAGTTAAGGGTTTGCTTTTGACTTGTACTTGTATTACTGTCCATGTTTAACTCCCCTTGTAGTTGTCTCATCAAATACTGTTCATATTTTACTGTGCTCATTTATTTAATGTAAACTGGTATACAGCCACTGCTTTGATGATAGTGTTAATGTTAAAATGCAGTACCATCACACTCTCAAACTGTAGGTTCCCTCAAACACCTCAATTTTCCTGCATTTACTAATTTCTGTTTATCTTATTGATATTGTTTAAGTTCCTCGTGTACTCTGTATTTACATTGACAACTGTCTCTTCTTTTTCAATTGTTTGTGTATCACTCTCCATGTTTCATACCTCTTGATGCAGCCTTGTCTAGTACTAATTTTATCTTATTTCATTAGTTTTGTTTATTAATAGAAACTGTTATGTAGGCATGCTATTCCTATTTTGTGCTAAAGGTTTTCCTGTCAACTCCATTGTTATTTGTGTACTGTTCAGTTTTTACTCTTTCATTGCAAAGATGTTACTGTAAGTTTCTACTTCACTCTAGATGTGTTATTTCTCTTCCAATGTTGTCTGCTAACATTTAACTTCTTTGGTGATAATACTCAGTAAATGTCTGAAGATGGCCTTGTAAGCCGAAAACCAGTTAGCAATAAAAATAATATTGTAGAACAAAAGCAAACTGGTGCTTTTCATTTATTATTATAATGTTGTTCTACCAAGAACCGACGGAAGATTCTGTTAATATGTATGTGTTTGTCTTCTTCACACGCGGTTGAGGAATTCATTCGCTAATGAAATTTAGGTCTTGGTTATAAAAGTTAAAGTTTTGCATTTGGTTCCTAGAAGTGCCAGTCTTGCTTGACCTACCCTCGTGTGTTCCTTGGAAGCGCTGCTAATTGCTCGAGTAGCTCCCGCGTCCGTCTTACGGAGCTGAGTGCATCCGTCTTTTCGCAGGAAAATCTCTGGCAGTACAGAGAATCCAACCCAGATATCCCTCGTGACATAAATGTAAATGAGCGTTTGGTGTCATTGGCCGGGAGGCCCCTTACCGGTTAATCCCTGAGCGGAGAAAATCCCCGACCCAGCCGGGAATCTAACCCGGGACCGTAGGACACCACTCCGTCACGCTGACCACTCAGCTATCGGGGAGGAACCGCATCACAGAGACCCGCGCTAACTACTCGTCTACGGAGGCAGACCTTGATTAAAGCCTCAGCCTTAAAATAATTGTGTCATTTATGCATGACGTATCAAAATCACCTGGGTATGTCTGCCCATTCAAGTACAGACAAGCTCACTTGTACCGTCGATTACACTACATCCTATATTGGTAAGGGGCGCTATGTGTAAGCACGCTCGATGTCTGACTTAAGTGCCATAGAAAAAGAACTTCAAGTGATTTAGAACCGGCAAGCCATACTCAAGGAATTACGTCTCGTCACAAACATATAACCACTTATTACATAACGGTTCTATTAACGTGATATGGCAATAACCCAACTTTAGGAATGTGCAGCTTCGTGTGAGACCACATTCTTACGTTAGTCTCCATTAGAAACGATGTAAAAAGGAGACAGTTTTCTAAGTTACTGATTAAAAGCATGTATTAAACGCGTACCTCTTTTTTTTAATTAATGGTGTTTCTGTCATTATGTACTTCATCACAATGAGTCCAATATTATTTTATTGATTACTACATTGAGCAACGTGCATCTATGGACATTTGTCTTCCTGAAACGGAGAAGTGTGTTATGGTTGCATTTAGTTCTGACTGTCAGCCTACACAACACTTGGCAAAATTCTCAAGGGAGACAACAATGTAGTCAAATGGTTCAAATGGCTCTGAGCACTATGGGACTTAACATCTATGGTCATTAGTCCCCTAGAACTTAGAACTACTTAAACCTAACTAACCTAAGGACATCACACAACACCCAGCCATCACGAGGCAGAGAAAATCCCTGACCCCGCCGGGATTCGAACCCGGGAACCCGGGCGTGGGAAGCGAGAACGCTACCGCACGACCACGAGATGCGGGCAACAATGTAGTCAGCGAGGTTCTGAATTCAATTCCACATGTCGTCAGGGAGATAGAATGAGATGAAAATTAGCGTCCAATACTGAGTCGTTGCGAGCCGTAGGTAAAAGTCCATTACATCATGTTAACTCCCATATGAATATTCTGGTAGCCAAATGACGTCGTAAGTATGACACGGTGAATTAAAAGCAAACTGTGCCATCCCTTCGGGTGTGGCGCTGAAACTCCATACCGCACTCAGCTTGGTGAACGTCCTACTATTATTGTTACTTTGGTTTCTCCAATTCATACGTACGCTTCTGATTAAAACAAGTTTTTCAACTTGATAATCGATTTTATGACACCGATAGCAGCATTTATTGGTTTTAATTATGCCAGAAGCAAATGAAAAATGTATTTACTTGCAGCACTTTTCTTATTACATGATGAAGTTATGCAATAATTAACAGTTCCATCTGTTCTTGGTATAATATTTTACACGTTATAAATGAAAAAAAACCACAATCGTGTAATACTCTACAATAGTTATAATTTTAAAACCTGGCATTCGGCTATTAGTCATTCTTCAGATACAAACTTTGTACCTGACAGTGATTGTTTTGTAAAATAATAAATAGTGTAGAATATTCTACAACTGTCACTTGTTTTATTATTCATAATTTTAATTTACTGCACTGCTCCATTAGGCCACTATTAACCAGTGATGACAATCTGTGGGTGACCTAGAATACCCACATTCGTAATTACCATTGCGTCTTGCGATTTCTGATTATCGGGATAATGAAATGAAGGTATTAGGCAAGTTACGATTGTTATGACAGATATTATTTAGCAACCATCCTAGCATTGCAACATTTCGTAGGTAGTAATGAGCAGTATAATTAATTTTTAAGTATGTTGCTATTCCCTAAACAATGGAATTTGCCGCACTCAATGCAACGTGAACGTTCTGAAGTTTGCAGTATATCTCCTTGTAGTAATAGCTGCTTGTTTAACGTGATATGGTCTGTAAACTAATTAACTGACGACAGTTACTCTATGAACACAGCGTACCAACATCAAACGCTTTTGCCGTCAGTGGCGTATGCACGACGTCGTTTGCTTCGACCCCGTTCCACACATGTCTCTGTGTTTCTCTCACAAAGAAAACGTCAACGTCCGTCACGTTGTATAGTCAGCCTTTTTAGCTTTATCAATTAGTCTGCCACGCGGTCCCCCACACGCGCGAGATTACTGTTGACACTGTCTGGAACACTGTTAGCTCAGTGTAATGGGACACCCGATGGCCTCGACAGTGGACAGTAAGAGAGGGATGCTCAACCAATCTAATACCGCTAAATACCCTGAGGGAAAATTTTCCGCTGCCGCATTCAATTTCTTCTTTCATTTATCAGAAAACGTGGTAGATATCAAGAAACACGAAATTATTTAATAAACGTTCGTATGTGTTCTTACTATAAACGTTTGGTTTCTTTGACACCTCATCGGTTTGCTACACTTGTAACCTAGCATTTTTTACATATTTATAGAGTTTACGTCTCCTCTCTCAGAAAGGGTGAGCACTTGTAAATTAAGATAAATGTTTTTCACACCCTGTTCTAGAATGTTCCAAAAACTGCAAGGAACACAATTATAGTATGCGAATGGATATGCTTAATTTACTGTATCTGGAACGTTTCTATCACAGCGATATTGTGCTGTATTATCTAAAATTTCTTGGTGGTTCATAACTTAGCATATCCCTCCGTCTCAACTTTTACTTTCACTAGCTAATTTAATTGCTCTTCCAATGCAGAAGCTTACCGCAAGAACGGATAATTTTGAGTTGTGAGGAGATCACGTGAAAGAAAAATATGTAAATATTTTCTAGTTACGTAACATATTCTGCTTTACGAAATACTGATTATTTCCTTACTATTAGCGATGTATTTTCACTCGGGTAGGGTACGAAACGGTGCACGCGAGCCGTTTTCTTCAATTTCAGCGAATGAACTGATCTAAAATCCTCAGACTGTGTTGTTAAGGCAATTTTTGTTTCAAAGAACAAATGCTTCGTTAGCAGTTTTGAATAACGTTTCTTCAACTAAATTTCTCGCCATTACAGTAAGTCAGACCTAGACGACGGTACGCACAGCGTGACTTAGCTACTATTGGTCAACCAAAAACCACAAGAGTGAGGACCTACATCGAGGTGCGTATTTTCGCTAAGCTGTAGTGGACAATTTGCGGAATTTTCCGACGTAACTAAATAACTATCAACTTTTACAGCTGGCAATTTATGAAAGCGAATTTTTTATTGATATACATACTTTGCTCTATAACACTGGGAAGATTCTTCGAAAAGAACTTCAGTAACACAGAATGTACACAATTGCGGAACAGCACCACAAAAAGCAGTCCTGTTTTCAGGAGAAGATGAACCATAAGTGTCTGCTACACTGTACCAAATGAAAGCAGTCTCGTAACACCCGTACATTTTTTGTGTCTACTTTTGCTCTTTAAGTCAGTCAGTCTGATACCTGCTGTTGTAACGACCCGACATCTTGCTCCTGAAGCTTTCATAATGTATAAGACAAACGTAAAAACGGGTAAGGGTTTTTCTGCGGTGAATGTCAACGCACTGTTGGAGTAGCGGTATGTTTGTATCTGTAAGGTATCTTAGTTGTGACAAGACCTTACAATCTGTCTTTCCGAACACTGTAAAAAATTTCAGGAAAGAGGAAATGTGAAGAATATAGCACATCGGCGAAAAGGAAAGCAACTTATGAGCAAATGCAACTAACATTTTAACATCGATAACACACATTCCGGATTAGAATAGGAGGCAGGCTGAATGTGCGAGCGGTACCAGGCAAGAACTGTTCTGCGATCATTGCATTGTAACTTAAAGAGGGGTGGACAAGAATGTGGAAACACCGAAACCAGGACATATTATGATGCCTAATACGGTGAGGGGAAGCGCTGGTATTCAATAAAGGTTCTTATGTTCTAGGAACGGGATAAGTACAGATCGTGTATGAAAAGGGAGTCTTACACATTCCTTCCTGAGAAATGGTGGCAAGTTCAGATAGCGATGCTAGAGGTGGACAGCGATTACATAACCCTCCTTCGAAAGCATAAAGCAAAGACTCCAATAATATTGAGATTTATTGACTGTGATGGTCTGGAGAGATGCGAAAATTCATCCCCATGCACACGAGACCAGTCTTCGACGACGCGAACTTTGCGAACAAGGGCTTTGTCTTCACCATTGCGGATACAACATTCCACCATGGGATGGACATAATCACCCGAAATGCCCCATAATCCTTGGCAGTAATTCGACCTTGCAGAGTATTCATGGGGTCCACAGAATAATGCGACATGGCTACACAAATCATCGCCAAACTCCAGACATATTTTACTCTCGGAACGAGAACTCGGCCAGACGCTGTAAATAGTGTGAAACGAGATCCAAATGACTTTCTTCTATTGCTCGATAGCCCTCGTTTTGTGTCTCCGACACACCTTTTCTCTGTAAGGGACAGTTGATTCACCGATGTGTGGTTTTGGAATTCCGGATGGTCCTGCAGTTCCCTGCTAACGCAGCTCGCTTCGTGTAGTTTTGGTTTTGAAAGTACTCGCGAATGCGATATCCAATTCTGCCGTGAATTTTTTAGTTGTCGCCGGCCGCGGTGGTCTAGCGGTTCTAGGCGCGCAGTCCGGAACCGCGCGGCTGCTACGGTCGCAGGTTCGAATCCTGCCTCGGGCATGGATGTGTGTGATGTCCTTAGGTTTGTTAGGTTTAAGGGGCTCCGGAACGCCCTATACTTGCAATGTTAAAATAACGCTTATAAATTACATCTTTCCTCACAAAGTATTTGAGGTAGGAAGTTGAACTTTTTACAGATTATTTATTGGAATATGGGCTACAACTTCACACAGGGATTTTACAAAATTTTAGTTCAGTTATTAAAGATGATTTTTTTTCAATTGTAATGAAAATTCACAACATTTTTTTGCAATTTTTTATTTATATTTTCAAAAATATACAGTTTTTTTGTAAAAAGGCTGTGTTAAATTATGCAGAAGGTACTGTGTAACATTTACTGAAAGTTTGAAACAAATATGTTTGGAAGATCCTTAGAAAACATGTAATTAGTATGAGAAAATAAAAGTTTTGGGAATCGAGCGACAAAGATTGGATTAACTTTTTAGTGCATTCCAGGTCCATAGGATGGATTATCTTCATCCTCTGCAAACTCCTCCTCCAGCTTCCTCTTGTTCCTCCTCCTGTTTACTCTTGCTTGTATTTCTAGACTCTTTACAGCCCTGTCTGCAGCCCGAAGGCGTTCCTTGTCTAAAGCAAGCATCGCTCGTACCATGTTAGAACCTATCTTCATTCCCATATTTCTAAATACCTTGCACCTTACAATGTTGCCATCATTGAAAGTCGCAACAGCATCATACACACCAAAGTGAAGTGTTTCTATTCCAACAATTACAGTCTTGGGGATTCTCGACCATATAACACTATTTACACTTTCATTGGGGTTTTGAGATCTTCCGTGAATACACTTTTTCAACAGTTCAGGTGCTGCTAAGTCTCTGAAAATAGGTTTTATCACCTCCATTATTGCATGAGGCAGACTATGCTTATGGGTGTACACTTCACCAGTTAGCAATCCTTTGTTATATTTACACCAACTGTCTTCTTCTTTGGGACACAAGCTATGTTGGGGATTTTCATCGTCTTTATTGTTTACAGTAATAACACATACCTTTGGCTTTCCAACATTTCTCCTTTTCTTAAAAGCCTTCAGAGGATTTCTAATAACTTTACTTTTACTCATTATTATACTTCAACAAAACAGAGACTCAAGAAACAGAATTAATTACGAATATTTTCGAGATAACGACAGAGTAAATAAACATGAAACAATCGACAATCACACCAGCGATATATATTGAACCATCACAGGTTAGCCACAACACATTATCTCGAATCACAAAAATGTACCTGATGAACACGGACGTTAATAATAACACCATTTGACAGCAGTTTAACAGCGCCACAGTGGGTCACGCCCATGTAGAACACATTTCAAAAAAAATTTAAAAATAGTTGTAGTCTTCGGAATTGAATAAATTATATATCTATTAAAAGGTAATAGTCTGCAGATTCAGAAAACGCAAAAAAGTAAAAATTGAACTTTTCATGATTTTGAGCCTTTCCGGAGCCCCTTAAGTAGTTCTAAGTTCTAGGGGACTGATGACCACAGATGTTAAGTCCCATAGTGCTCAGAGCCATTTGAACCATTTTTAGTTGTCATCCTCTCAGTTTTCGTCAGAATTCGTTTCAATGAGCATCTGTCAAGATCACTCAATGCACACTTTCGGCCACATTGTGATTTAGTGAATAATGGTTTTCTGCTTTCTCTGTATGGGGTGTAAGGGCTGTTGCGTACTTGAGCGGATGGTCCATGCTCAGCTTTCCGGGCGCGTTTAGCGGACCCGCGTCTATGGTTAACACAGTCGGCGGGATGCACGTGGCTATGTACAGTCGGACGAAAGCGGACTACTGTGCGCTGTGATCTGCGCCCTAGCACATCGTACTCTTCGGTCGCATGTATAGAGATGTGCTCGCTACAGTTAAAAATTATTTCACCATATCTGATATACAAAAAGAGAAATTCCACACGCGAGATAAAATTTTGGGTGCACCCTATTGCAGAAGAAAGCTTTACGAAAGGAACATTCGTCGCACATCATTACGATTTGCTTAGCGACGAAGACAAATTTAATACATATTTCCGTTTGTCCATATGTTTCTTTGACGATCTTGTCGGTAGAATACAAGACTATTTGAAACTAGAAAATCTCAAAAATACCTATTACTCCAACAGAACGAGTTACAGTAACTTTAAGGTAGGAATATGAATTAATGTACGTAAGACAAGTAATTCAATAATATATCTAATCACTCAATGCTTCTTTATACACTCAAGCACCAAACAAACTGCTGTAGGCATGCGCATTCAAAAACAGAAATGTGTAAACAGCCAGAATACGGCGCAGCGGTCGGAAACGCCTATATAAGACAACAAGCGTCGGGCGCAGTTGATAGATCAGTTACTGCTGCTACAATGGCAGGGTATCAAGATTTAAGTGACTTTGAAAGTCGTGTATGAAATGGGCTGTATCCCGTAAGATCATTTCACGACTGTACCGTGTCAGGAATCCGGTAAAACATCAAATCTCCGACATCGCTGCGGCCGGAAAAGGAACCTGCAGTATCGGTACCAGCGACGGAAGAGAATCGTTCAACGTGGCAGAAGTGCAACCCTTCCGCAAACTGCTGCAGATTTCAGTGCTAGGCCATCAACAAGTGTCAGCGTGCAAACCATTCAACGAAACCATCGGTATGGACCTTCGGAGCCGCAGGCCCACTTATGTACCCTTGATGTCTGCACGACACAAAGAGTTACGCCTCGCCTGTGCCCATCAACACCGACATTGGACCGTTGATGACTGGAAACATGTTGTCTGGTCGGACGAGTCTCGTTTCAGATTGTATGTGAAGTCATGGACCCTGCATGTTTTCAGGAGACTGTTCAGGCTGATGGAGAATCTGTAGTGGTTTGCGGCATGTGCAGTTGGAGTGATATGGGACCCCTGATACGTCTAGATACCTCTCTGACATATGAGGCGTACGTAAGCATCCTGTATGATCACCTGCATCCATTCAAATCCATTGTGCATACCGACGGACTTGAACAATTCCAGTAGGACAATACGACAACCCACAATTCCAGTAACACTCTTCTGAGTTTAAACAGTGCCGCTGGCCACAAAACTCCCCAGACATGGACATTGTTGAGCTTACCATCTAGGAAGCCTTGCGACGTGCTGTTGAGAAGAGATCTCCATCCCCTCGTACTCTTACGGATTTATAGACAGCCATGCAGGATTCATGGTGTCATTTCCCTCCAGCATTACTTCAGACATTACTCGAGTCCATTTTACGTCATGCTGCGGCACTTCTGTGTGCTCGCCGGCGGCGCTACACGAAGCTAGGCAGCTGTACCAGCTTCTATGGCTCTTCATGTGGTGTCACTGCTAGACACCACACTTGATAGGTGGTAGCTTAAATCGGCCGCGGTCCATTAGTACATGTCGGACCCGCGTGTCGCCACTGTGTGATCGCAGACCGAGCGCCACCACACGGCAGGTCTCGTGAGACGTACGAGACCTCGCCCCAGTTGTACGACGACGTTACTAGCGCCTATACGGACGAAGCCTTTGCTCTCATTTGCCGAGAGACAGAATAGCCTTCAGCTAAGTTAATGGCTACGACTTAGCAAGACGCCATTAGCCTTACATAGTTTGATAGTTATCGTATGAAATGTCTCATCAAGAATGCTGTATTCACAACAAGGATAAATAAAAGTTAAGTATTACAGGAGCTGCATACTTTTCTTATTAGAATTCACTACTTATCCTGTTCCAGAATTCACGCCCGTCTGCGTTAGATAGCGTGCATTTCGGCCTCCTCTATCTACAAGGTGTTGGCACATTCACCAACACATCACTTCACTTAACAATGTATTACATTCTTTCAGCAGTGGAAAATTTTACATTTGTATTGTGAATATCACAAATGAATTCCTATAATTATAGCTGCTGTAATTATTATAACGTCTCACAACATAATGTCGACTTTGATTGTGCTGGAGTGGAATCATGAGTTTCAACTTGCGTTTGGATGTGCGAATTATCGTAGTATTGCATTGATTGGTTACGATGCTGTAGGTATACTGGAGGTGGAACATAAATGAAAGAGGTCGATGGATAAGTTAGCCTGAGTAGTTTGCTTTGTCGATGTGAGCAGTTAAAGTAACGTCGAGAGATGCAAAGAATGCTCGGTCGTCATCTTGCTCTATTTCCTTCCTGTCTTTCTATTAATTGAGAAAATTATCTTCAAATTCTGTATTCTTGTTAGGCCTCGTTGTCTTGAAAGACTGTTTGTTGCTGTTTAAAAACGGTGCGACAGTCTCGAATTGTTCTTCAGTGAGTTAGACTTGACTGTTATCTGCGAACACATTATTGTTGAAATATTTTCCTTCCATGACCGATTGCGAAGGAAAGTTACTCTCTCTTGGTGCCTCAGAAAACTGTCAAGGAAGTGTATTTGATCGCAGTGGACGTATTTTGGTATCTTATCTTCTGCTGATCCGAACATCGTTTGATTCACTTTATTTCAGCTGTCAAAATAGGCGTCCCGTACCATTTTCCATCTCGTCTGGACCTCATCAGCTGAAATCAAATGAGCAAAGCCGATAACTCCTCATTACTGAGGACATATATGTCTAATATTTTAACGAAGATCACATGTATGGTTACCGTGTCTGCTTGGCGGACTTAATACGTACAGTTTCGTATGCTTTCCTCTGTGAATGCAGATAGTCTCAAATATGTGCTTTTGCACCTTACAGGTATCATGCAATCGTAAACACATTTACGGATCTACGCTACTCTTATTTAATGGGTGCATCAACAGTTGGACAGATTAATTGATAGTGTGTGTGCCAGTATTTGGACATCAGTAAGGGAAGAATGCATGACAGAGCCCTCAACAGACAAAAGGAAAAGAATTACCAATGGATTCTTAAATGTCGCCAGTTTTCCTCACTGGATCGGAGCCGAAATGGAAAACTTATCAAAAGTTCAGATGGTTCAAATGGCTCTGAGCACTATGGGACTTAACATCTGAGGTCAACAGCCCCCTAGAACTTAGAACTACTTAAACCTAACTAACCTAAGGACATCACACACACCCATGCCCGAGGCAGGATTCGGACCTGCGACCGTAGCTGTCCCGCGGTTTCAGACTGAAGCGCCTAGAACCGCTCGGCCACACCGGCAGGCTATCAAAAGTCGGTCATTCTTGTTCAGTTACAAGAATTTTTCCTCAATTGTTCTCATGGTGGTGTCTGACTCCAACTATGGTCTCATGTACACTTGTAAGTAGGCTGTTTAGGTTTCTATATCGGTAACGCCACGTAGCGCTCTGTATGAAAATCACTGGCTGTGCTGTGTGCAGTCTGTAGCTGGTTTGCATTGTTGTTGGCCATTGTAGTGTTGGGCAGTTGGATGTTAACAGCACGTAGCGTTGCGCAGTTGGAGGTGAGCCGCCAGCAGTGGTGGATGTGGGGAAGTGAGATGGCGGATTTTTGAGAATGGATAATCTGGAGGTGTGTCCATCAGAAACAGTACATTTGTAAGAATGGATGTCATGAACTGCTACATATATTATGACTTTTGATGACTATTAAGGTATATACGTTGTTTGTTCTCTATTAAAATCTTTCATTTGCTAACTATGCCTATCAGTAGTTAGTGCCTTCAGTAGTTTGAATCTTTTATTTAGCTGGCAGTAGTGGCGCTCGCTGTATTGCAGTAGTTCGAGTGACCAAGATTTTTGTGAGGTAAGTGATTTGTGAAACGCATAGGTTAATGTTAGTCAGGACCATTCTTTTGTAGGGATTTTTGAAAGTCAGATTGCGTTGCGCTAAAAATATTGTGTGTCAGTTTAAGCACAGTAATGTATAATTTTTCTAAGGGGACGTTTCATACGGCGACCCATATCCGAGGATACCTCACTGCAATCTTCCGATTTTTTCTTGTAGTTTGTGCAATTAGTGCTGCCTTTTTTTTATTGCTAGCGCGTAATTGTAGAGAGAATTTCCTTTGTAGTGGCAGTTTCCATTCTTGTACAGTAAAACAGTTGTGGCATGCATGTAGATTTGCACCAAGTATTTCGCAGCTGCGCTTGCAATTAACTACATATTATTTTCAGTGCAAAGTTAATGTGTTCTCTTATTTTTGCTCTTCAAATTGTGTTTTTCTGTGTTGTTGTGTGAAATATTGTGACAATAATGGCGCGTGAGAAATGTAACACTAGGCTCCAAAGTAAACTCAGAAATAATAGTAACGACGAGCGTAGCTTATCAGCACCACTGTGTAATGAAGTAACAGACATTCAAAGTAGTAATTTGGTAATTGTGCATAGGGAAATGGAGCGGGTGGCAAATAATGGCGTAGACAGTGAAACAAATAGTGAACAGGGAAGCATTATCGATCGATCGGTCGGCAGCAGCTTGCCTCAGGAATCCGAAATGACAGGACACAATCTAGAAAATACTGTAGATTCAGGTTTTGCGTCCTCGCCGTTTTCTCAAATAAGTCAAGACACATTTTCTGCTTTTCAGAATGCGAATATTACCGGTTCAAATGCATTGCAGAATAGCACTGAGGAACATGTTTCAGACACCAGTGCATTGTTATTACAATTAATGCAACAAGTGGGACAAAAGCTTCAAAAGTTAGGCACAATGGAACAAAATCTTCAAAAGTTAGACACAATAGAACAAAATCTTCAAAAGTTAGACACAATGGAACAACACCAGAGACAAACACAGCAACAGTTGGACACAATGGAACAAAATCAGAGACAAACACAGCAAAAGCTTCAAAAGTTAGACACCTCACTTGAACAAACACGTGAAGATTTAACTACTGAGTTACATAACATTGAATCGAAATGTCAAAAAGTCTGTAATGTCTTAAAAACACAAATTTGTGAGCATTTTAAACCTATTTTTTCGCGGCATGAAAATGCATTACAGAATCACGAAGCAGCCATAAAAGAACTGCAAACCATTGTTCATGAAAATCATGAGACCTTGTGGGCTAAAATTGACTCAGTTGCATCTACCGATTCGATTACGCTACTTGCAAAAACTCAGGAAAACTTAAAGAACACAGTAGATACGATTTCAACACAAATGGACACTCTGAAACTTGGTTCAGAAAAACACACTGAGGAAATAAGCACACTATCGGAGAAAGTAGCCGAACTTTCAGATCAGATCACTAACTTATCTGCAAAGGTAGATGATGATCTGAATGACACAAGACCTGTAGCCATCACTGACACAGAAGAGTATGAACAAATTAAGAAATTCAAACATAATCAGAATAAAAAGAGAAATCCGGGAAGTACAAGATCAGTTGGCACAAGTAATACAAAAATTACATACTTCAGAGGACACTCGCGCTCCAACACGGGAAGAGGAACTTAGAAATACGGAAAAGCCACAAAATAAGAACACAGGGCATTTCGGAAATTATGAAAGAAATTGGCAAGGTGCACCGAATTTTGAGATGGAACCGCCGACACGACGTAACAATGACCGATATGCTACTCGCCGACAAGATGATTTTGACTGTCAGCTGTTCATTACTAAACGTAAATTCAAAACATTCATCCACAAGCGTGGCTCCATCAATTCTCCCATTTGTTTCCTCCCAACTGGTCATTAGAGCACGGATTAGAATTTATGTGTGGCTACTTAGAGAATGAACCAGCTGAAAGAATGCGATCGGTCATTCACGATTGCCACAGCGAAGGAGAATTTTATCATGCCTTCCTCTCAGCATATTGGTCTCAAGCTACACAAGACCGAGTAAAACATAGCATCATAATGATGAAACATTTCGAACAATCTGAATTCTCCAGTCTTGTGAAATATTTTGAAGACATGTTGCACAAGAATCAGTACCTGTCAAACCCATACAGCCCCTCAGAACTCATCCGCATTTGCTTAATCAAACTACCTGAACATTTACGACATATTATTTTGGCAGGACGTTGCAAAGATGACATTGAAGCTTTTCAGGGACTGTTACAAGAATTGGAAATTGACGCTGACAATCGCGGAACGCGAAAACAGGAACTCAACAATTACAGGTCACATCCGTCAAAATTCCGCGATGAAAGAAATAATAACTGGACACGACAAGGCTATTCTTACAACGTAAATTGTGACCAAAACAGACATCACCCTTATGACAACCGTTGGCAGAATAATAGCTACAGAGAAAGATCGTATTTCTGTAGTAATGAATATGACAGAGACAATCAGAGAAACAGACAATATGGGAACCAAAATAATTATTATCACGGGAGACAGAATAACTTCAGACGCAACGGTCCACCGTGCAGTGATAATTCAGGGAGAAATTCTCCACCACTTAAACGACAAGAAAGAAACTACAGGAACTACCGACATGACGACAGACGATATAATCATAACGACAGACGTGAATTTCATCAGAACTGGCGGGATTCTAACAGGGCTGGGCCTTCGCGTCAAGGTGAATTTGTAGAAGTTAGATCTCCAAATCCCAATAACGACGCGCGCCAACAAAGAGACAATAGGCGCTGGCAGCCACAAAACGTGCTTCTGAAACTGACGACACAGTGTTATTGTGTGTGTACATTCTTGCTTGTTAGTTGCACGATTATGTAACGACTGTAAGGCCCACATACTTAAAACATTTACCAGTACTGCTAATGAGATTTTAATGCAAGATTTTGGTTTACTTGAAAATACATTCTGGATTTAAAGCACTTTCTGTGAAATACCAGATGACACAGTGGTTAGTGTATGTGACAGCTACACGTTTTTATCACGACGCTACTAATGAGTGACAATTTACAATGTTGCTTTTGCGGTGTTTCTGTTTTATATCTGCACAGTTTTTCTGAATTATTCTGGAAAGTAAAACATGTTTTAGTAGTAACTTTTGTGGTATAGCTACAATGAGACAGCCTTTTCCGTAGCACAACAATACGTTACAGCACAGTACTTTCTTCATCACGGCAATAAGCGTAATAACTAAGATATCTATACGCAAAGCATTTCACTTTTGTTCATCATGATGTAAGTACATTGACTTCTGCAGAACTTAGCTTTCGGAGGACGATAACTACGACACTTCCACAGAGATTATCTTACAACAAGACGCACAGTTTAGCGCTACAGTACACGTATTTGAGTGATTAATTTTGTACTTAAAACATTTATTTTTAAATATATTTGAAGTACAATGATACAAAGGTTTTCAATGATACATTTCATTCCATTGCTGTAATCTGTAACACCTCAGGGTATAATTACATTAATCCTCAGGGGTGTACACGCTTACTTTGTGTACCATGTGTCTGGCAAACACAAGGAGCCCTAGCTAATATGGTATTTGCTTATACAACTTTACACATCCGTACCATATTTCTCTAACACATAAATTACACAGCTATCTGATCATTTAACTGAGAGAGACAAACATTTTTTTTACTACGTCATTGACAGATGTTTACGCAGTTACACAGCTGGCTAACTCCACACTTATGAAATTGTATTTTGTCTGTACTGTGTGAACCCTTCATATATTTCGGAACCATTGTGTTACTATGAGAGCTTTGAATGATGTATTTGGTATGGGATCATGATTTTTAAAGTACGTTTGAGGTAGATGACACTATTGAAATGAGCAGAGAATTTTTTTTTAGGTTTTGAAATTATTGGAGGAAGCTACGACGATTTTGAGAACTGACTGAGATGTTATGATGTTATTACGACGACGATGTGTATTATGCTGTTGAGATATGTTTATGATCAATAAGATGATGCTACCGTATATGAGGAATTTGATTATGCTACGTATTTATTATGAAGAAATTTTGAAGATGTGTTGATGAATATGTATATGTGTAATAAGGTAAGGAATAAGGAGTAGTGGTTAGGGACTGTGACTTGTGAAAAAGGATGATGGAAACCAAGAATCGTACTTTTAAAGAGTTATGAAATGTGTGTAAATGCGTGAAAGTACCACAATGCCGACGAAACTTTTTTGGACACTATTATATTTAAAGGATTTTGTTTCTACACATTTGTAACGCATATTCTCGACCTGTGAAATCTTATATGAGACTGTTACTGTAGTGCAAACTGGTGTCGTAAATATTTCGGTAAGAAAGTTAAGTGACCACCTTCACGTAATGCTTTGTGGGCACCCAGCTGCACGACAATCGCCTGGAAAAAAGCCATTAGTGTGTGCCTTTCAGAGGCACAGGTGGAGAAAAAAGGAGGCCATTATCCTCGCTATTGACATTTCTTTGTAGAAAGCATCGCAAATACGACACGCTCAAACTTGAAAACATGATTACACTGTAGAAGTATTAATTTATGATATTTACTGAAATGAAATGATGAGAAACATTTCATGTCTATTGTCTTGATAGTTGAAAGATTGTTTACTGCATTATGTAATGCCATATGGCTAGTGAATGACGTTTCACGCCTTGCTTTGCCTATTTTGTTTAATATCTAGTTTCTAGCTGCACTGAAGCATTGGTTAAAATAAAATTTTATAGATGTACTAATATAAATATTTTCTGTCTACAGATCCAGTAAATAATAATTTTGTGACATACTTCCCAAAAAATGAGGGAGCACAAAGAGACATTTCCCTTCACAGGTTACAGCATACATAATTTTCTTCTCAAGTACTTGGTAAATTATTTCATAGAATAAGTTTATGTGGTGCACCACTTTAATTATATAGACATTAAGACGTAAATATACATTTCCCTTATCTGCGTTGTTGTCTTTAGTGCACTATTTTTTCTGCTTGTGGGTTTGTTATGTGTAGATATAAGTTATTACATTTACTGCTGCTAGCTTTGCCAATTTGTATTTTTTTCATAGCTGTTTGTATTAATTGTTTTGTGCTGTTGCATTGCCTCGTCCCTTAGTTTAGTATCTGAGCTCAGTAGATTTAAGTTCACTTAAGAGGGGTAGACTATATAAGAGAATGAGTTGCAATGAATTGGAAGAAATGTATTGAGAAGTTTTACGAAAAAAGTACAGAAAACAGGTATAGATAGCTCTTTTTGAAATAATGAAGAACGAATGGAGATCTCCAAGATGTAAAGAAAGTTTTGTTTGGAAGATACTGCAGTATAGCAAACCCTGTCCTTTCCCTTTCTGTTATTCCGCTATGTGTTTGTGTACTCTTGTATATTTGTGTTCTTCCTGTCTTTATGTGTTTAGCTGATATAAGTTATGTTTAGAAATTTTTCTAATAATATGTTATTTTCTTTGTAAAGATGCTTAGACATTATCTGTTCTGTCTTTTTGCTCATGTGTGAAGTTGATGTTTCAAAAGTTATTTTGATCTTTTATGTATGTACTTATGTCATAATTCCTGTAACACTGATGTATATGTTATTTCGATTCTTTTGTAAAGCCCATATTACTACAAATGTTATCTGTATTATTATGGTTTTATGATGTTTTCTGTATCTTTGTAATTGTATTCTCATGTTATAAAATTGGAATGGACACCAGTCTAGCAAATTAAGTAACTTGTAAGCATACATTTCACTGCACACAATTCTGTTTGTCATAGTATATGCACAATATGTGAAAAGAAGGAGGACTGTTAGTGTTTGCACATGTGTTAATAATTCAGCAAGGGACTGGATAACAGCATTGCTGGTTCGAAGGACATTTCAAAAAAAATTTTTGTGAGTGCACAAGTGGTGGTTCATGGACTTACTATATTCTCCGCACGACACTTCAATGGTGATTGTGCACCTGCACAGTCACAGCAGATGGCCGCTAGCCATCTCTACAAGGACTACAGTGGGTCTACACTTTTGATGACTCACCAACACCATTATTTCTACGAGGACTGCAGTGGGTCTGCACCTCTGGTGGCCCACCAATAACATAATCTCTACCAGGACTACAGTGGGTGCGCTCTGTGATGACCTACCTACCAATATTCTTCAAAACTTCGACTGACTCTGCTGTGGGTTTGCTCTGTTGTGGCCCATTACCTGTCTGCATGTCAAGAGTCAGCACTGTCTTTCCGTTGGAAGGACAACACTACGTCTTCAAGACTGCATGGAAATCCACTACTTCCATGTGCATTTTCTTTTACTGCTCAGACTTTGAGAAAGACACTGCTATTTTACTGTGATGAACGATCAGGACTGTCTTTATGGACTGTGAGATAATTTCAGCTTTTGACCAACATTGTATCAATAAGTGTGTGCATTTGATTTCTTTGTTGTTGTAATTTTGAAAAAATTTTAACAAATATTGAAAGGCGTATGTACTTGTTGGCAGCGATGATGAGGCATTGTAGAATCTTTGACCAGAGCAGTTGCGCTCGAGGCGCAGTTCAGTCAGTCTGTGGTAGTCTGCCGGCATTAGTAGCCGAGTACAGTTGCGAGCTAGTGGTTGCGAGTAGCGCGTCGGAGATGACGCAGTCGCGGTCTAGATGCGAGAGAGTTTAGTTGTGTGTGAGCGGTCGGCGGGCGTCGACATGCCACTGGTCAAGATTCAGGATGAGGTATATTTTTATTAAATAAGTATTCATGCAGCATTGCGCTCAACAGATAATCTAATGTATATTCATTGTAATTAACTTTCAAGAATCGCCCCAATAATAATTTTGATTTCAAAGCAATTTTTAACAAACAAAAAAAATCATTTGATACCCTTGCATTTCCTTAAAGAAAATTTTCAGTTAACTAAAAAAAAAATTTAATACTTGCAATGCATTTCCTCCAAGCCGCAGCCAACAATAAGAGCAGAACTTTGACATGCAGTTATACTGAGGTAAGAAATTAATTCTGATTTTTGCACAGGGCCAAAGACTGACATTTCGGTCTATTTGCATTTTTATTGTCACTGAGATTTTATTATCACTGAATTGACTTTCATTTTGTGAGAAACTTATACTTGGGTCAGATAGCTAATTTTGCTTAATTGTCTTTGTCATTAATATTTTTGCGGGAAGGTTACACATGGCTCCATTTCTATTAAGTATTGTCATTTAAATTTTCCGTGGGGAGGTTACACTTGGCGACCCTGCCAGGATCGTATTTCGTTGAGAATCTTTTGAAAAACAGTCAGATATCTGCTCTTATTTGCTTAAATATAATTAGAATTTGGCGCAAAGCTTTTACTAATTTGTGACTTTCTTTCCTCAGATCATCGGCAATTCGTTGCTCTGTTGTATTTGTGTGTTGATTTTGCATTGTGCTTATTTGTTTTGTGAATAATTGTGACTATTGTAAAAATGCCGTGAAAGACTGTGAATAGTGTATCGCGAGGTATTATGAACGAAATTACCGACTTAAACAATGTGACTGATAGTAATTGTGACACGCAGTGTAATGATGACAATCCTGCGTTTACTGACAATCAGTGCGTTCCAACCTCTAATGACGATTATTATCCTATTGATGAACAAACGAACTCAATTGTCTCCTCTGTTAATTTGACGACAATTGATGACGCGGGACGCCCTATTGTAATGAGCGCTGCCCAGCTTAACACACCCGGTTTGGAAAGTTCAAGTAACGCACAGACAAATTTGTCTAATGAAAATGGACAGGATACTGAAGGTACGACGGATTTATTTAGTTCCGAAATAATGTCTGACAGTGTACATCCGTCTGATAAACCTTTTTGTAAAGTACAGAATGACCAAATGGTCACACAAAACGCGACAATTGCAAATACCCCGTCAAACAGTACAGAGAATAGAGTAGGTAATGTTACCTTGGAACAAATTATGGCAATATTGGTACAACAGGGTAAACAACAGAGTGAAAAATTAGATAACAATTCTAGACAGCTTAGTGAACAGATCAAACAGCTTAATGAAAAACAAGACAACAATGATGTAAATCTCAAACAACTTAGTGAACAAGTCAAACAACAGAGTGAAGATAACAAACAATTTAAAGAGAATTTCAGACAACAGAGAGAAGATTTCAGACAACTTAGAGAACAGAACAAACAAGATAATGAAAATCTCAAACAACACTTAAATGAAAAATTAGATAACAATTCCAGACAGTTAAGTGAACAAATTAGAGCCGTTGCCGCGCAGTGTCATGACACTAAGGAACAGTTACGCGAGGAAATTGAGGCTTGTTCAAGAAAAAGTAGCGAAGAAATTAGGTCTGTTGCTCAAGAATTAAGGGAAATGCAAACAGCCACAACAGAAACACTTAGAGCGGAAATCAGTACAGTTGCTGAACAATGCTCTGAAAAAGCTACACAATTACGCGACGAGTTTAAAGCAATGACAGCAGAACTTTCGCGCACAGTGGGTGAAAAGATTGACGCGAAATTCGACCAACAGAATACTCAAATTAACGAACGTCTTAGTCTTCACATACAAAACAGTGATACGCGTTTCCGTAAATTTATTGTGGATCAAAATAAAGTAAAACGTCAAGTAATGGAAACAATCACTGCTCAGAGACAGGAAGACAAACGTAAAATGTTTGCGAAAGCAAAAACATACGTAGACAAAAATATTGCTACAGTGTCCGACGAAATTAATTCCATCAAACAGTTGAACGCGGAATTACGTGATGAAATTTCTGATCTTATATCAAAAACAGATACACACGCAGTAGATATTCAAACAGTGACAGACAGATTTGCACAATTAGAACTAACACAGGATTGCGATGTCGTCAAAGCTGATGTTACAAAACTGAACGAAACTACACGTAAGTTGCAAAAACAGATTAATGCCACTGACACTAAAACCGATGATCAGGCAAAAATACTGACTGAAAAATATGATGAATTGGCCAGTCGTATTGATGCTATCGAAAGTGCTAATGACAATAAATCAGATGATACTTCACCGGTTTCATTTAACCAAACACCTGAATTTCAAAATTTACAGCAGACAATTAATGAGATCGATTCGTCTAATAACACGTTGCGTAGAAAGTTGTCAAGTTTACTACAAGAAGTAACAGAGATGAAAAACATTTCAGTTAATAACACATCACAGCAGATGCCATTTTTCGAACATTTGCCAGACTCACGCAGCGCATGTAATTTGAGTAATCTACAGAGAGTACGGGACTTAGATTCCGAACAACCATAGTTCAATAGATTCTCTTACAATCCTGAACCTGTTCCATCACACAGAGACGATAATTTCGATTACAAACATTTTCTGTCAGTGAGAAAGTTTAAAGTGTTTAAAAACGACAGAACACAGATTCACCCGCTAGATTGGATCCAACAATTTAGCTTTGCTTTTCCACCGACTTGGCCTGTAACGCACAAACTGGAATTTATTTGCAGCTTTTTGGAAGGCGAACCGGCAACTCGTATGAGGCCGATCGCGAGACAATGTTATTCAGTAGAAGAGTTTCAGAATGCCTTTCTGTCAGCGTATTGGTCGAAAACGACACAGCGCGGAATTAAAGATCAGTTAATTAGTTTGCCAAATTATGAAAACTCCAATTTTCCCAGTGTGACGCAATTTTTTGAGCACATGGTGCAACAAAACCAGTACCTTAGTGAACCCTGTAGTGAATCTGCACTTATTCAATTATGTATCTCTAAATTACCACGATCATTAAGAGTCACTTTTAACCGGTCAGCAAAAAGAAAATATTTCGGCATTCAGAGATCTGTTACAGCTCTTAGAAGTACAACAATCTGATTATTCCTTTGTAAACAAAAATTTTTCATACAACAACCAAGGTCAGCAAACTTACAGTAATTACGATCAGGCACGTAATTTCAATAGTAAAAGTAACAGACGTTTTAGGAATGACAACCACCAAAACTTTAATAACAGACAAAATTCCAATTCTCTATACCGTCAAAATTATCGGCAGCAGGAACCATATTTTAGTAACAATAGACGTTTTCCACCACACCAGCATGAAAGTCATCCGGTTAGAATACCGAACCAACAATGTAATACACAAGGTCAACCCAACTTCAATGTTTCGCCGCGTGCACGTATAGTCCCAGATTCAACAAATAGTAACGCACGGCAGCAAGGAAATAACTACGTACAGAAGACGCAGTATTTCAATTCCTATCGCAATGCACCGTATAGGAATGACTATTACGACAGACGTAAAAATAATGACGACAATTTTCAGCGTACATCTAACAACAGTCGGTCTTACCAACAGCAAAATCATCCGCAAGAACATATTCTCATGAATGAACCCGACAGTAGGTATCATCCAGAACGTAATACGTCTGGAAGAAGTAATAGAACTGTTCAAATTGTAGAAATGCCACAACATGCTCCTGATAATAATAACACGTCTGATAGAATTTGACTAGATACAGTAAAGATCGCATCTTCCATTAACACAAGCACTACCTTTGACACGCAAAATGTTGTTCACGAAAATGCTATTACTTTCGACGACATCCGAGACACTCTTTTACAGGAAAGACCAGTTGTTCAGAAAACCATTTCACATCCTGTCATCGAAATTAAAATTGGTTCATCGAAATTTTCAGCAGTAATCGATTCCGGATCACCTATGTCAGTTATAAATGAAGAAACTTTTAACGAGTGTAACAAAGAGAACACCTATCCCACATTACCATTAGGCAAAACGAAAGTAAAAGGAGCAGTATCGAGTAAAGGAGTGGATGTAAAATTACAGACGCATTTATCATTTTGTATTGGAGGTCATACTTTTCATTCAAATTTTTGGATTGTTCCCTTATTGACAACAGACGTAATTTTAGGTACTAATTTTCTCGTACAACACGACGCAGTGGTTGATTTTCAAAATTCTTATTTAATGTTGAAGGACGAAAATGTACAGTTAGCTTTAGAATTTCAGCATTCCATATCTGCAGAAGAACAAACTATTAATTGTACACAGGTCATTTCCGTGTTACGTAACATAGACTGTAATCCCACATTGTTCACTGATACGTACGTACACAACTATAATACTCCAGACGAAACCGACTACGACGTAATGCAGATGATTTCTGATAAAGTTAAGCAAAGCAGTGCAAATACAGACGACGAACGAACGCAGTTACACAAAATTCTTCTACAGCAAGCTTCAGTTTTCGACAATATTCCTGGTACTATGTCCGGATTTATGTATGAATTTCAAGTCAAACAGCACGATACATTTAAAGCAAAGCATTATCCTATTCCGTATATTCACAGAGAACAAGTTAAAAAAGAATTGCAGGATATGCTCGACCAAGGAATTATAGAACCGGCCGTTAGTCCGTACATAAACCCGCTACATATTATTAAGAAAAGAGATGGCTCACTTCGCCTTGTACTTGATTCACGTCACATTAATGACATTATTATTAATGAAACAGATCGACCACAGACATTAGAAGAACTACTACAGAAATTTCACGGTACAGCTATTTATTCCACATTAGATTTTGGCAAATTCAACTTCATCCGAATTGCAGGAAGTACACAGCTTTTCTCTGTTTTGGTGACTGTTATCAATTTTGCAAATTACCATTCGGTTTAACCATTTCTTCTGCAGCTTTTATTCGCGGTTTGAACACAGTACTTCCGACAGAACTTAAAGACAGAATTACGACGTACGTAGATGACAATCTTATCGCAGAAACTAACTGGTCTGAACACAATATGATTTTAGAACGACTGTTGCAAACTTTTCATGCACAGGGACTTACAGTTAACCTCAGTAAATCGCATTTTGGTAAAACTTCTATAAAATTTCTTGGACACGTAATTTCAGCAGAAGGCATTGCGCCTGATCCAGAAAAACTTCAAGCTCTACGTGACATTACTGTTCCTACAACGAAGAAACAATTACGCAGTTTTTTGGGCTTAATTAATTTTTTCGCAAATTTATTCATCACTCTGCTTTAGACACACCTAGATTATGCCAATTAACAGGTAAAAACACTGTTTGGTCATAGGATAAGCAAGCACATTCTGAATTCGTGAACCTGAAACATGCTTTGTTGAATGCTCCACTTTTATCGCATCCAGACCTTACCAGAAATTTTTCCATTGCCACCGACAGTTCCAATACAGCTTTAGGCGTACATATTTTTCAGGAAATTGAAGAAGATGGCTCGACAGTAATTAAAAACATCGCATTTGCAAGCCGCATTTTGTCACCTGCTGAACGAAATTATTCCGTTACTGAACTAGAAACATTATGTGTTGTATGGGCTTTTACGAGATTTCGGCATTTTCTTTATGGAAGACACACCACCGTTTACACAGACCATAGAGCTATACAATTTTTACTTTCGGCTAAATTTACTCATGACAGATTAAGCAGATGGAAACTGTATTTACAGGAATTTAATTTTACGATTGTTCACATTCCCGGAACACAAAATGTTATAGCAGACGCACTATCGCGTTCTCTCAGCAACAATCAGCAAGACGTAGCAACCAACTTCTGCAAAGCAAATTTCAGCGTTATGTACATTCAGCAAGTAGCATTTGAAAATTTTATTTCGTCGTCATTACAGGACATAGCAAAAGAGCAAAATAAAGACAATGTGTGGAAAGAAATTAAACACCTTTGGCAAGATAAGAATAATGTTACGATTAGGAACCACTACACTGTACGCAATGACATCCTGTTTCGCCGCTCTCATCCAGACAGCAACAATTGGTTATTATGCATTCCTGACGAACTGGTTAACAAATTAATCTGGTACACTCATTTAAGCTACGCACATTACGGAGGCAGAAAATGTTTTCTTATATTGAGACAGAACTGTTATTTTACAAATATGGAAAAACGTATACGACGAGTTTTAGCGTCATGCAAAATTTGCCAGAAAGCTAAATCAGACACCACTTCACACATTCCTGCATTATACCCCATTATACCTGTTAAATTAAGACATATGGCTGCAGTAGACATTTTTGGTCCAATTCCGAGAACTAACAGAGGTTTTTGCTACATCTTTGTCGCTGTTGAACTCACTTCAAAATTTGTTACTTTCACTCCGTTACGCAAAGCTACTGCCAAAACTGTTTCGAAGCATTTGTAAAGCATTTCTTATTTCATGTAGGGCATGTGATGAAAGTAATTTCAGACAATGGATCACAATTTCGTTCTGCTATATGGACACGCATGTTACGAGCTAGAAACATTTCTCCGATTTATATATCCAAGTACCACGCTTCTTCGAACCCTTGTGAACGATTAATGAAAGAAATTGGTAAACTGTGTAGAATATACTGCCACAAAAGACATGTTAATTGGGACACACACATACACTCATTCCAAGATGTAATTAATTCCATTCCAAATGAATCCACTATGCTATCTCCGTCTGTAATACTGAAAAACGTTGAAACACTAAACAAAATTAAAGAATTAGTAACATTTCCTACATCTCGTCGATTACGACACCACGAAATAATTGACATTGCGCTGAACAACATCAAACGTGCCGCAGAGCGCCGGAGAAGACAGCAAAAACAGGTTTGTAGACGCCGAGACTTTCACGTTGGACAGAAGATATTAGTACGTACACACTATTTATCCAGCAAATTAAAAGGTAAGTGCAGTAAATTTGAACTTCTGTACGCAGGTCCATATCGGATTCGCAGCATTCCTCACCCCAATGTTGTACACGTCGAAACTCTGAGAACCAGAAAATCGAAAGGAAACCACCACTTATCCAACATAACACCCTTTATTGAGTGAACATACTACACGATTTATCACGCTGTAATGCTATTTGCTAATTTTTATGAACATTTCTGCAATTATATTCACATGGCTACTTATTGATGATTATCGTATTTTTTCTTGGCAAGTGCCCGGCAAGGTAAGGTTAACAGGTCGCTTTTTTTGTCGTTACACATCAGACTGCACATTTTCATTTTTTTTGTGTATAATTGTTTTCCCGTTTTGTTTGTATACATTATGAAATAGCTAAGGTATAACACACACCAGTTGACTTTGACTTTTTTTTCTGCCCTATGATATCTCAACATCGTGACTATTTTTCTTTTTTTTTACTGCTGCATTGTGATATTCTCTGTACACTTTTTGCCTTTGAACACTGTCTATGCTTTTGACATATTACGTTTTTCTGTCATGTTATGCTGTATGCTTAATTGTGTCACCATTAACCAGTCATTATTTAAAGGGTATATGATTTAAATGCAAGACATTAATCTTTGTTCATCAATTTCACAAAGAAATGATGCGTAAAGGAAATAAATTAAACAGAAATGGGAATTTCACCTACGGAATAAACGAAAGAAGATGCAATAACTTTATGAAGAAGAGTAAATGGATTAGGATTGACAAGCATTAACAAGAATATACTATACACATCGCAGAATAGTAGTCTTAACTAATTTTTTCTTTCAGAATACGAAGCGATTGATGCAAGCTGTCAGACAGAACTACACATCTTAGTTTTAAGTGATGAAATATGCTAGAGATAAGGAATAGTTGTGTAATGAATAATGAAGTGATTTTTGCAGATGATAATGAATGCTGATGAAGAGTAATGATGAAGAATATGGTACTATGAATAATGAAGCTTTTCTTTACAGGTGATGATGATAATGAAGTTATGATAATATGGATAATGAAGTTTTTCTTTACAGATGAGGATAATGTTGAAGTTATGTATTTATGCTATGTAGTTATTTAAGTATTTGTTGCAGTTTGCTTTGACAGCAGGTGTTATATTGCATAGTAGGATGACTGAAAGTTTTGGAAAGGACAGCTATGGAACACATTTTTTATACACATTTCACTACCTGTTAATTCGAAGTTCACTACTTTTCAGCATAGTCTGCGTTTCTTCTTTCAGCTCAATAATCCATTTTGTATTTTGTCCAGGAGAAGCTCTTCATGATACTTACTAAACTTGTTACTTATTATACCTGTTTTAATACTTGCAATTTTTTTTACCCATTTGTGTATATCATTTATAAATGTGATCACATATACTGCCTTGTTGCATAACCTTGCTACAGCTGACTCATGACGAATGACGTTACACATTTTTCATTTATAGGAACAACGTAGAAGCAATTTTTTCTCTTATTTCTTCTTGCTTTCCCTTATAATTACCCAAAGCAATGCATTGCTAGCACAAAAAAAAAAAAAAACAAAATGTATTACCAGTCTCATTTAATGTCACTAGTTTATGATAATTCTGAATAATACTGATCAGCTCTGAATAGTATGTCACTTGAATAATGACTTCTTAATGATACAAAAAAATATAAAAAAATATATAATGCTTTGTAACTGGCTAAAAACAGCCACTGTTTATTGTAATGAGACTACTTATAATGCCCATGATTACTAATGCTATGATTGTAATTTTATAACTGGCTAATAATTGCCACTGTCTATTGTAATGAGATTACTTATTATGCCCATGATTATTAATGCTATGATTGTAATTGTGTAACTGGCTAAGAATTACCACTAACTATTGTAATGAGATTACTTATTATGCCCATGATTATTAATGCTATGATTGTAATTTTATAACTGGCTAGTAATTGCCACTGTCTATTGTAATGAGACTACTTATTATGCCCATGATTATTAATGCTATGATTGTAATTGTGTAACTGGCTAAGAATTACCACTATCTATTGTAATGAGATTACTTATTATGCCCATGATTATTAATGCTATGATTGTAATTTTATAACTGGCTAGTAATTGCCACTGTCTATTGTAATGAGACTACTTATTATGCCCATGATTATTAATGCTATGATTGTAATTGTGTAACTGGCTAAGAATTACCACTGTCTATTGTAATGAGATTACTTATAATGCCCATGATTATTAATGCTATGACTGTAATTGTGTAACTGGCTAAGAATTACCACTATCTATTGTAATGAGATTACTTATTATGCCCATGATTATTAATGCTATGATTGTAATTTTATAACTGGCTAGTAATTGCCACTGTCTATTGTAATGAGACTACTTATTATGCCCATGATTATTAATGCTATGATTGTAATTGTGTAACTGGCTAAGAATTACCACTGTCTATTGTAATGAGATTACTTATAATGCCCATGATTATTAATGCTATGACTGTAATTGTGTAACTGGCTAAAAATTGCCACTGTCTATTGTAATGAGACTACTTATTATGCCCATGATTATTAATGCTATGATTGTAATTGTGTAACTGAACAAAGATTGCCACTGTTTATTGTAATACGACTACCCATGATGGCAATAATTTAATTTTATGAACATTATTCTGTAATACTAAAATACTTGGTACAGAAATGTTCAATAACTAGAGTATGGATGCCGCAAACTACTTATGTAATCACTACTCAAGACTTGTGTGTTAGTTAATGTCCTTCACCTTCTGACCTAACTACCTGAAAATATTGTAACATCCATTTGTCTTGTCCATCCTCATTATCATGGAGCACTATATTTGGTTTTTGCACTAATTCTACGTTGGTGTGCCGCCTCTTAAGAGCGTGGTGTTGACACGACATGCTGTCCACCACTGTAAGCGATGAAGACGTTATTATGGTCCCACTGTTTGGTGGACCTAGTATACTGCCAAATGATGGCATGGAATATTACTACGACGTTTCAGTGTCTTGATACGCTGATAAATACTTCTGGGAACGGAACTGCAGATTGTATCACTTAGTGTTGTGATTCTGTGGAAAGATATGGACTTTCAGTGCAGCTGTGTGCAAACTAAAGTGCTACAACCATGATGCAATCCTTTCCTTTCCTATCCTAATAGTGAAAATCATTTTAACTAACATCATTTATGTTAATGGCCTATACATTTTTTCTCGATTTGTTGAACTCCAGTGCAAGTACACTTATGTCACCTGTCGACATGATTTTTTGCCATTATGTTTATTTATTGTGAAAATACTAAAGACATTTTTCGATTTGTTCTGAAGTGCAGTATGTGTGCACTCTTGTCATCTATATTGTATATACTTTTTGTGATTTGATGATTTTTCTACCCTTGCGTTTATTTGTTATAAAAATGTTCAAAAGTTTTCAGTGCATGTGCACTTATGTGAATGTTTTCTACTGAACTCCAGTGCCTGTGCACTCTTCTCAATTTTCAATATGATTTGTGTTCATTCTGCATACCTTTTATGATTTATGTCATTTGTTCCTCATTGTATATACATTTCGTCTTTTGCTGATATATTCTCCACTGCAGTGCATGTGCACTCATGTCCCTTGTCAACATGAATTTGTTCTGAAAATGCTACAGAATCTTACAGTGCGTGTGCACTTTGTTATCTATAAAATAATTTGTATATACATTTTTCTGATATGTTTTGTACTCACATTTTGTACTACAAGTGAATATTTTGTAAATTGTAAAAATTAACTTGTTAAAAAACAAAAAAAAAATTGTTACGATAGCAAGTCCAAATGACTCACCATCGCTGCCAAATTTTTGCCCCCCCAGTGGAGGGTTATGAAAGGCGTATGTACTCGTTGGCAGCGATGATGAGGCATTGTAGAATCTTTGACCAGAGCAGTTGCGCTCGAGGCGCAGTTCAGTCAGTCTGTGGTAGTCTGCCGGCATTAGTAGCCGAGTACAGTTGCGAGCTAGTGGTTGCGAGTAGCGCGTCGGAGATGACGCAGTCGCGGTCTAGATGCGAGAGAGTTTAGTTGTGTGTGAGCGGTCGGCGGGCGTCGACATGCCACTGGTCAAGATTCAGGATGAGGTATATTTTTATTAAATAAGTATTCATGCAGCATTGCGCTCAACAGATAATCTAATGTATATTCATTGTAATTAACTTTCAAGAATCGCCCCAATAATAATTTTGATTTCAAAGCAATTTTTAACAAACAAAAAAAAATCATTTGATACCCTTGCATTTCCTTAAAGAAAATTTTCAGTTAACTAAAAAAAAAAAATTAATACTTGCAATGCATTTCCTCCAAGCCGCAGCCAACAATAAGAGCAGAACTTTGACATGCAGTTATACTGAGGTAAGAAATTAATTCTGATTTTTGCACAGGGCCAAAGACTGACATTTCGGTCTATTTGCATTTTTATTGTCACTGAGATTTTATTATCACTGAATTGACTTTCATTTTGTGAGAAACTTATACTTGGGTCAGATAGCTAATTTTGCTTAATTGTCTTTGTCATTAATATTTTTGCGGGAAGGTGACACATGGCTCCATTTCTATTAAGTATTGTCATTTAAATTTTCCGTGGGTAGGTTACAATATGTATTGGCCAGTGCCCAAAACAATTTGTAAAGTTTTTTGTGGGGAGCATGGGGGCTATGTAAGTAGGCTGTTTAGGTTTCTATATTGGTAACGCCACGTAGCGCTCTGTATGAAAATCACTGGCTGTGCTGTGTGCATTCTGTGACTGGTTTGCATTGTTGTTGGCCATTGTAGTGTTGGGCAGTTGGCTGTTAACAGCACGTAGCGTTGCGCACTTGGAGGTGAGACGCCAGCAGTGGTGGAGGTGGGGAAGTGAGATGGCGGATTTTTGAGAATGGATAATCTGGAGGTGTGTCCATCAGAAACAGTACATTTGTAATAATGGATGTCATGAACTGCTATATATACTATGACTTTTGATGACTATTAAGGTAAATTCATTGTTTCATTTGCTAACTATGCCTATCAGTAGTTAGTGCCTTCAGTAGTTTGAATCTTTTATTTAGCTGGCAGTAGTTGCGCTCTCTGTATTGCAGTAGTTCCAGTAACCAAGATTTTTGTGAGGTAAGTGATTTGTGAAACCTATAGGTTAATGTTAGTCAGGGCCATTCTTTTGTAGGGATTTTTGAAAGTCTGATTGCGTTGCGCTAAAAATATTGTGTGTCAGTTTCAGCACAGTCATGTATAATTTTTTTAAGGGGACGTTTCACACTGACGTAGGAAAAACTGTGATTCAATATATTTAAAAGCAATATTTTTTGGGGCAAACGAAAAAATGTACAATGCCAGATACACAAGACTCCCCCGTGCCATACCATGCTCTATTGACTGAAGAAGGCTTCGTTTTATCACAACGTGTATTACGGCCGTATTCGCGAAAAAACATGAGCCACAAAAAGATGGTTTTCAGTTACCAATTTACCCGATTCCGGCGAAGGAACTATCGGAATTTTAAGTCAGAAGTTGAGGGTTTTTCACCGAACCGACATTACCAACATTACCGATTTTAATTCGGTAAAACTGGGTGTTGAAGGTTGTTGTCTTAGCTGCCTCCTGATATTATAGTTTGCTGTAAAAATATAACAGGTGTTTTTGTAATTAAGAGCACCTGTGAGACATTCAGCTAACTTCTCTGTGAACTTACCCCTGCAGTTGTCTATTCAGTCAGCGTTGTCGATTGTTGAAGCTCTGCACCCTGATATCTGTTTAGTGGTAATTAATTTAAATCATCGTAACCGTTTAAATAGTATTTTCTTGGTACTGGTCTTTATAAAATCATTCATTGCTATAAACCTGTTGAACTCTACAGCAACCACGTGGGGATTCAAATCCTTTCATTTGGGGACACTTCCTGAACCTTCTCACCCCTGTTTCACTTGCCATTGTCATTTATGCACATTGGACAAAATAATGGTCCTCTAATGTACCCTTTTTGTATGCACGAAATAACATTTACGACTCAAGACTTCAGCAGTATTGTTTCTCGGTGGTTGCTTGCAGTATTATTAGTGGCCGGTGACTTTCTACATCGTAGGCAAATCGCACCATGCCTTCACAGCAGCGACAAAAGAATCTATGGGATTCCCCCACACATTAGTTAATGAATATTAGTTCTACTACAGAGAGTTTAAAGCAGATGCGTCGTATTTAAATTTATGAGAATTTGTATCAGAACAACGCTCCATAGATATGACTCTTGGGTTATGGTACAGACTAAACAAAAGAGAGAAAAAGGGTTTATGCTGCAGTGTTACGGAAAAATGATAAGAAATGAGAATCATCGAGGAAAAGAAATATATAGTAAACACAAATTGAAAGTAGTAATAGGACGATAGAACAAGTGCTAAGACATCAGACCATAACCTCTTGGGTGTTAGAGTGAATTATAGACATCAAAAAATGTAGCAGGAGACAGACTTTACAATGTAAACCAAGTGGACAAAACATGTCACAGCAAGGTTTGCCAATTTGTAAATGTGCCTTGCATCACGAGCGAATGATGCAACTAGATCCAGCGTATGGGGCTTGTATAGGTACAATATCAGAGTAGTCTGTTAAAGATATCTGTGTAGCGAACATGGTGGCACGTCGCTAGCTAACATTCTTTGAACGTGGAATGATAATCGGTACAAGATGCGTGGGTCCTATCATATTGAATTCCGCTGTCCGATTTCAGGAGCCTCTAGAATGAATCTCCCGTATGGCAGAGATTATGTTCCCAAATTCGCTAACGACGATCTGTTTTGAGCTACATCACCGCCGATTTGAATAAAGGGTATGAGGAACCCACTTGCACTAGGACTTCACGGGGACAAATGAACAATATAGCCGAAGGCCGACTCGTGTCCCAAGCAGTGGCTACCTACATCACAATAATCAGAAGGCTGATGTTTCGACAAACTGTGAGCTACTTTGACACTCGGTGGCTACGTAGCAAAGGAACTGACGACCTACTTCGTAAAAACGATGGATACGTTTCGGTTTTAAGCTGTTGGCTGGCGTAGTTGAATACGCTATAAGCCTTTCGTCAAACTAACTATTTGTAAATTCGCAACCGGCCACATATGAACACGCTTTGCTGTTTCACAACGTAAAACAAGAGTGTGTCAGTGACATAGTAGATAAACATTGTTTATCACACAAAAATTTCGATCTTTTGTAGATGTAATTCAATACAGTGAGGGTTTGTCATGGAAAATCATACGTTACTCTACTACTATATGTAACAAGAGGTCAGGTTGATCGTGTGTGTATAACAATAAGGAATTTAGATGGAAAAACTATAGTCCTCTAAACTGCAAAAATGAATGTTGGTGCAGTGGTGCAGACAGCATGTTCATTGTCAGTTTGAATGGCAACTGTACGTTGATTTAGATCTTTAAAGTCTCTCCTCTATAAAAAAAAAGAAAAAAGAAAAAAATTTAGATTTTGCAAATACTTTTATGAAAAAATGCAATTTTAGGGAGCTGTGGGCAAGGAACTAAGGACCCGTGTGTTTAATAATGCTCTTTGCAGCTTACCCTCTCCGACACAGGGAAGCGTGCTGTCCAACAGCTGGAATGCGTAGCTGATTTGTGGCTGACACGCGAGATGTAGGAGCATTAGCTTCCGCATCGTTGGCCATGAGACCACGCTGAACAGGCATTGACGTCACCATTAATGGCATTATCGAGCGTGTGTGGCCGTGTTCCGTGCCACAAAATGGACACTGCGAACAACGTCAAGCTCATCTCTTTGGGATGCAAGTGGCGCCAGTTGAGTGGTGCCGTTGCTTGACCACTGAGCGTGGCACAAATTCCACTATCATTATAATGCAGCGGCATTAAGTAAGCAGTTCCTTCTCTCCTCTTTTGTAATTTCCCGAGTACACTTACTTTTACTGCACAGTCAATGTTATCGTAACATTTATTACACAGTTTCTGTGACATAGTGCCTTGTATTCTGCCGCACTGGCAGGTACACACCAGAAAAGTTTTCCAATGTTGATATACCAACGGAATACTTTTTGTTGTAAATCATTATATTGTATCTGAAAAGGTACAGCTCTTAAAATTCACGCATCTGCACCTGCATCTATATACACTACTGGCCATTAAAATTGCTACAACACGAAGATGACGTGCTACAGGCGCTAAATTTAACCGACAGAGAGAAGATGCTGTGATATGCAAATGATTAGCTTTTCAGAGCATTCACACAAGGTTGGCGCCGGTGGCGACACCTACAACGTGCTGACATGGGGAAAGTTTCCAACCGATTTCCCATACACAAACAGCAGCTGACCGGCGTTACCTGGTGAAACGTTGCTGTGATGCCTCGTGTAAGGAGGAGAAATGCGTACCACCACGTTTCCGACTTTGATAAAGGTCGGATTGTAGCCTATCGCGATTGCGGTTTATCATATCGCGACATTGCTGCTCGCGTTGGTCGAGTTCCAATGACTGTTAGCAGAATATGGAATCGGTGGGTTCAGGAGGGTAATACGGAACGCCGTGCTGGATCCCAACGGCCTCGTAACACTAGCAGTCGAGACGACAGGCATCTTATCCGCAAGTCTGTAACGGATCGTGGAGCCACGTCTCGATCCCTGAGTCAACAGATGGGGACGTTTGCAAGACAACAACCATCTGCACGAACAGTTCGAAGACTTTTGCAGGAGCATGGGCTATCAGCTCGGAGACCATGACTGCGGTTACACTTGACGCTGCATCACAGACAGGAGCGCCTGCGATGGTATACTCATCGACGAACCTGGGTGCACGAATGGCAAAACGTCATATTTTTGGATGAATCCAGGTTCTGTTTACAGCATCATGATGGTCGCGTCCGTGTTTGGCGACATCGCGGTGAACGCACATTGGACGCGTGCATTCGTCATCTCCATACTGGCGTTACACCCAACGTGATGGTATGGGGTGCCATTGGTTACACGTCTCGGTCACCTCTTGTTCGCATTGACAGCAGTTTGAACAGTGGACGTTAAAAATGGCTCTGAGCACTATGCGACTTAACATCTGAGGTCGTCAGTCGCCTAGAACTTAGAACTAATAAAACCTAACTAACCTAAGGACACAACACACATCCATGCCCCAGGCAGGATTCGAACCTGCGACCGTAGCGGTAGCCCAGTTCCAGACTGTAGCGCCTAGAACCGCACGGCCACTCCGGCCGGCGTGGACGTTACATTTCAGATGTGTTACGATCCGTGCTTCTACCCTTCATTCGATCCCTGCGAAACCCTACATTTCAGCAGGATATTGCACGACCGCATGTTTGACTGCTGCCCTGGCCAGCACATTCTCCAGATCTCTCACCAATTGAAATCGTCTGGTCATTAGTGACCGAGCAACTGGCTCGTCACAATACGCCTGTCAATATTCTTGATGAATTGTGGTATCGTGTTGAAGCTGCATGGGCAGGTGTACCTGTACATGACATCCAAGCTCTGTTAGACTCAGTGCCCAGGCATATCTAGGCCGTTATTACGGCCAGAGGTGGTTGTTCTGGGTACTGATTTCTCAGGATCTATGTACCCAAATTGCGTATATATATATATATATATATATATATATATATATATATTACGAAAGCCGCTGTAGTTGTTCTAAGATCGTAACGAAATACGAGGCGTACAACTGAACGAAGGTCTAGTGCAAGCACTGGCTGCTGCCTCTGAACAAGATCCAGGGCTGTTCGACTACGAGAGCGACAGTTAATCACTCAAATCAGTCTCAACATCCTTGAGTCTAGGAATACTGTCTAGAGTGATCCGAGGTGCAACGGCCTCTCAAATGTCACACTGTGGCATAGGACACGTAGTGTAATACTATCATTTTTATCCCCATTCCTATCATGTAAAATGACTATAGAGAAAAGATAGAGTCGGCACATTTCCGTGGAAAGCTGCTTTTCTCCAACTGTAGAGCCGTGGGCATCGCCTGAGGTGTAGGAACAGCGTTTATGGTCGGCTTTTTGCCGTTATACGGCAAACGCACGCATTGATGGGAATGAAGCGTAGACATTACTACGCCATTTGCTGTAACTTGAGTGATGTAGCTCTTGAGATTCTGTCACAAATATTTTTGTTTTTTGTTTTGTTTTGAGTACAGAAAATGTATGAAGGTGTCATTTTCAGCATCTAATTGTACTACTGAAGGTACGGAACAATATTGTAACATAAGTAACAACACTAAAGTAATACAGTGTAGTGGTGCGTAGAAAAATAATTATTAGTGCAGGAATGAGATTTTGTTGGAACTGACTGAGACGATGGTAAGTGGAGCACACCTGTCGTGTACACAACAGTGGCTTACGCAGCGTTAACAGTCGAAAGAAATGAAGTACAAATAAGCAGTGAGGCTGTTGCCTCACAGTGGGTGAGAGAGAACGTCAGAAACACCTGATTCAACACTTCGACGCCAGTGCAGAGCGTGCGTAGTTCTCTTCTGCATTAGGGTTATGCGTAGTAACTTTACCTAGATCGGGATGACACAAGGACGCCTTTCAGGCTGCAAGCTTTGCATAAAGGGACTCTCAGAAGCACTGAAATTAAATATTAGGTTAACCAAGAGCAGTGGCAGGCTCAAAAGCGGGAGCACATTCCTTCACCAGCTGGGATGGAGGGGGAGGGGGCGAAATCACCTCAGCGACTAAGATATAATCGTCGCCCTTCTTCACTCTCTCTGGCCACTCTCAATCCGCGTCACTGATACCTATGGAAGGGCAGATCTACTAGTTTCGGGATGAATACCAGCCGATGCCAGCTTGGGATCCACTGCTACAAGTCCGCAGCTGTCCGGTTATCGAGGGATCTTCAACTATGCAAGCTTTTTTCCTGTCAATCACAGCTGTGGTTCCTCAAAGATGATCGCCGGGCCAATCTTTCGTGGATGAAGAACCAGTGTGCCCATCTGCGAGCTGCTAGACTTGTGAGCGGGGCAGCGGTGGCGCCACTCCTGGACAGTGCAAGTACTGCTTTACTGGCGAAGTGTAGTATGTGTAGGAACCGCCTTTCGGGTATCCTTCGTGTCACTGTTGGATCTACTGCCTACAAACCATCTCGACAAGCAACAATAGAGGTGTACCGCAAGTCTCTAGAGGAACGGAAGGTTCCAAATGATTGGAAAAGAGCACAGGTAGTCCTAGTCTTCAAGAAGGGTCGTCGAGCAGATGCGCAAAACTATAGACCTATATCTCTTATGTCGATCTGTTGTAGGATTTTAGAACATGTTTTTTGCTCGAGTATCATGTCGTTTCTGGAAACCCAGAATCTACTATGTAGGAATCAACGTGGATTCCGGAAACAGCGATCGTGTGAGACCCAACTCGCTTTATTGTTCATGAGACACAGAAAATATTAGATATAGGCTCCCAGGTAGATGCTATTTTCCTTAACTTCCGGAAGGCGTTCGATACAGTTCCGCGCTGTCGCCTGATAAACAAAGTAAGAGCCTACTGAATATCTGACCAGCTGTGTGGCTAGATTGAAGAGTTTTTAGCAAACAGAACACAGCATGTTGTTATCAATGAAGAGACAAAAATGGTTCAAATGGCTCTGAGCACTATGGGACTCAACTGCTGTGGTCATAAGTCCCCTAGAACTTAGAACTACTTAAACCTAACTAACCTAAGGACATCACACACATCCATGCCCGAGGCAGGATTCGAACCTGCGACCGTAGCGGTCGTGCGGCTCCAGACTGTAGCGACTTTAACCGCTCGGCCACTCTGGCCGGCTATGGAGAGACGTCTGGCGTTCCACAGAGGAGTGTTATGGGACCATTGCTTTTCACAATATATATAAATGACCTAGTAGATAGTGTCGGAAGTTCCTTGCGGCTTTTCGCGGACATTGCTGTAGCATACAGAGAAGTTGCAGCATTAGAGAACTGCAGCGAAATGCAGGAATATCTGCAGCGGATAGGCACTTGGTGCAGGGAGTGGCAACTGACCCTTAACATAGACAAATGTAATGTATTGCGAATGCATAGAAAGAAGGATCCTTTATTGTACGATTATATGATGGCGGAACAAACACTGGTAGCAGTTACTTCTGTAAAATATCTGGGAGTATGCGTACGGAACGATTTGAAGTGGAATGATCATATAAAATTAATTGTTGGTGAGGTGGGTACCAGGTTGAGATTCATTGGGAGAGTGCTTAGAAAATGTAGTCCATCAACAAAGGAGGTGGCTTACAAAACACTCGTTCGACCTATACTTGAGTATTGCTCATCAGTGTGGGATCCGTACCAGATCGGGTTGACGGAGGAGATAGAGAAGATCCAAAGAAGAGCGGCGCGTTTCGTCACAGGGTTATTTGGTAACCGTGATAGCGTTACGGAGATGTTTAATAAACTCAAGTGGCAGACTCTGCAAGAGAGGCGCTCTGCATCGCGGTGTAGCTTGCTGTGCAGGTTTCGAGAGGGTGCGTTTCTGGATGAGGTATCGAATATATAGCTTCCCCTACTTATACCTACCGAGGAGATCACGAATGTAAAATTAGAGAGATTCGAGCGCACACGGAGGCTTTCCGTCAGTCGTTCTACCCGCGAACCATACGCGAGTGAAACAGGAAAGGGAGGTAATGACAGTGGCACGTAAAGTGCCCTCCGCCACACACCGTTTGGTGGCTTGCGGAGTATAAATGTAGATGTAGATGTAGATGCAGACGTAGAAATCTGGGGCCGAGCCGGAGAGCAGCTTCACTCAGTGAGACGCAGACGATCCGACAGACATTAAAAGCCACGCCAGGCTGCAGCGACGCGACAGGGACAGTAACCTCCTAAGACGGGGTCGCAGCACTGTGATCAGACAACGTCAGGAGTTTGCGCAAGCATATTCCTTGCCGGGTGACGACGTGCTACCCTGTACCTCCGTGCAAAGTCGGCTAGTCGTAGCCGCCGCCAGGCTGCACTGGGACGATTGTAAAACCCTCAGAGGCAAATGACTGTTTATTGAATGACATCTTATTAGTGCCCCAGCGCTACATAGGACTCCACCACGCCACCTCCAGCGCGACTGTCGACTATCTTACCTTCAGGTGTGCTCCTGCAGGAGATTGTGTTGTAATAATGTAATTCCTCTCACTCCAGCCGATTTTTTTCCTTCCTGTTTTAAAGTACAATATCATTGGATAGTATAGGCAACACCATAGTTGGGTTGTATGGGCCACATGAGAAAACTTTTTTTTTTTTTTTTAGTTAGGGTGCGATTCCAAATTTAAAGCAGTAGCCTGCTGGTGAGGATCGTGGGGTGTGTACTGAAACTGCAACTAAGGAAGCGATGTCAGAAGTGCTTTGGAAAGTGAAGTAACTGATAGGGATGCTGTCGAGTGTGTTCAGGTTTATAGAGACACCCTGAAAAGGAGTTTAAAATCAGTTTTATGTAACCAGCAGTAATCTATGACGTCCGATTTGGGGTTTTTCAAGCGAGCATCGTTTGTGGGGAATATCCTGAAGAAAAGTGGAGCCATTGTGGAAGATATGAGACAGAAGCACATGCAGACATCGATGGTTGAGCGTATTAAATTGAAAACTCTTTTTTTCTACATTCAGCTTTGAAACTTATACAAGTTTTAATTAGTTAACTTGCATCGAGTGATGAAACAAAATATTAATCTCCATTTTAAAATTTGCGTTTCTTGAATTTTCTCATTTTCGGAGTACCGAAGGCGATCTGTTTTGTTTATCTATGACAAACGGCTTCAACAGAGTTTGCTGTCATCCCCATGTCTTAAAACCTTTTGTTACAAAACATGTTCATTTTAAGCTGAACCTTTTACGCAAGACGTCAAGTGGATAAAAGTCAGCACCTTGTTAAATATTTGTGATCTGCTGATTTTTATCCAGTTGATATATTGTGTGTGTAATTCAGCGTAAAATGAACATGTTTTAGAACAAAAAAATTGAAGACCTCAATATGACAGCAAAGTCCGTTGGCACCGGTTGTCTTAAATAAAGAAATGCTTTCAGCGAACTTGACTGTTGAATGGTTTTTTTACAATTTGCGTTTCTGTTGTAAATATTTAATTCTTCTCTCTATTGCCTTTTATTATACAAACAGATGACATTTTTGTGAACCACAAAACACCTTTGATATTTAAAACATACTTTTTTCTGTAGTTCATACTAATAGACACTTTTCCTAAAATCACCAGTTACTGTAAGTGGTAGGAAATCTTTCTTCGCTGTGTTTCATTTTGATTACAAGTCTTTTATTACCATATACACAAAAACATACGTTGAAACAAAGGTTTTACGCAATATTTAAAACCGACAAGAAAGGGTGAAAAGTATTTAAACTGACAAACTATGGGAGGTTGTAGGGGACATCAAAACAAATATTTTTCCCTAATGTCATTTTTTACTATGAGGATTATTTAAAACGGTGGAGGCCGTATTACGCTCTTCAGTTGTTAGAGGCTGTCTTACGATCTTCAGTTGTAGGCAACTGCTGTCCACCAGTGTAGTAGTGAATTGTCTTTGTTTCCTATAATTCAATTCTTTTATCTCGGCGGTTCGCGCATGCCTGCCCAGACGCGGGAGATTGCTGCGTTGCCAGTTGTACGCGCCAAGAGAAGCAGCGCCATAGTATAGTTCGCAAACTTACGTTTAGGGGGAGCGCGCAGTTTATGAAGTAAAGCCACCACGGCCACATTAACCCTTTCGCTGCTACAGAGACGTGCTCCCCGCATTCCGCGATGTGCGCGATTTTGTCATCATTGGACTGCTCGCCTGTGCAGACACATGGTGTTTCGACTGCTTTGACGCACTTTATCATTCGATTTCACAAAAACTATTTGGCCCAAAAATTTGATTTTTACACATCTTCTTGACTGATATCTTCCCCCCATAAATGACTTAATTTAGTTTCGATGTTCAACGCAGTTATTCTGCAGCATTAGATGTAGTAAACCATTGCACGAAATTTTGAAGAGTTTGCAGAGGTAAAAGTCCATAGCGTATACTTTCCGTATGGTCGATTTTAGTTGCCACTAGAAATTTCAAAAAATTACATTCAAACGAATAAAATTCATGAAGTAAGACACTTCGATATTGTTTTTAAATAAAGAAAATATTAAGCACCGAGCAAGGTTTGAACTCAGAACCTTTCGCTTTTTTTTAATCTCATTTTGTTCGCTTTTGTTCGTTGCATCTGCTCGGGGCAGACGTCGTAAGACATCCGTTTAAGTTCGTTGTTGATCGATTAGCTCAGCTTTTTTTTTTATTACAGAGGGGTGCTAACCCTCTGACCGAACATGCTGAGCTACCGTGCTGGCGACACCTTAATCATTACGCTAACGCAACTCGTCATTCAATCACATATCCCAGAGGACTTTAAAATATCACGCAAAATACCGACAGACACTGTTGGTATGATTGTGAATTACTCACGTTCCGTCGAAGTACAATAGGAAATAAACAATTACCGCTGTTCTTTATTGCGATAAAGCGGTTAGTGAGAATGATACGAACACCTTTCCGTGCTATCGCCTGAATTAGGAGGCTTATTGCTTGTTTGGTTTAATTAATTAATAGAATATGAAGCAATTGGTATAAAGAATGCTTTTTCCAAACTTTCTATAAAAGAAAATCTGCTATCAAGACATTGCTTTTGTTCAATTACTTTATTTATGACTGAACGTTTCTAAAACTGAAGACACTCGTCCGTGCTCTGCACTGTAGTCGAGCTCTGGCAACGTCGTTCTCTGTTCATTGGCCGACTGTGTTTTGTGACGTCAGATGCGCATAAGGAACCTAAACTCGGCCGCCGTCATAAATGAAGCGCACTTTAATGGAGCGATACACCTGGAGTGACTACACTGATATTGTTGGTGCGTACTACGTAGCGCACCAAAATGGACGAGCTGCACAGCGGGTTTATCAACAACAATATCCTAATCGACGTATCCCGCATCATGCGACCTTTGCTGCTGTGTACCAACGTCTGCATGAGACGAGGTCCTTTAGCAGATAATCTGGACAGGGACGCCGTCGCACCGTAAAAACGCTGCAATCTGCGGAAGCTGTCTTGCACCATGTGGAGCGGGGTCCTTCAATCAGCACTCGTGCAATTGCATGTAACATGGGGACGAATCAGACGAAATTAAGAACAGTCCTTCGAGAGCAATTGTTACGTCCATTTCACTTACAGCGTGTCCACAACTTGGAACCAGTTGATTATCCACCCAGAGCACAGTTTTCGCAGTGGTACCTGGAACAGTGTGAAATGTATCCTACATTTCCATCCTCTGTGTTGTTCACCGATGAAGCAACGTTCGGGCGTAATGGAGTGTTCAACATGCACAATTCGCATGTTTGGAGTGAGGATAACCCACATGACACAGTTACTAGCGCTCATCAAGTGCGGTTCTTCGTTAATGTGTGGGTCGGTGTTGTTAGGGACTGTTTAATTGGGCCGTGTCTGCTACCCAGGCCATTAAATGGCAGACACTATTACAATTTTCTCGCCAGAGCATTGCCAGAATTGCTGGAAGACATCTCGCTCCCCACAAGACAACGTATGTGGTTCCAACATGACGGGGCGCCGGCACATTTCAGTCGTCGTCTGCGTCGATTCCTGGACCGACGGTTCCCAGAAGCGTGGATTGGCAGAAGTGGCCCTGTACCATGGCCTGCTCGATCCCCATATATGTCCCCTCTGGACTTTTTTGTGTGCGGACAGATGCACAACCTTGTTTACTCAATTCCTGTTGCATCAGAAGAGGATCTGGTTGCCCGGATAGTAGCAACAGCAGGAACAATTCAGGATACTCCTGGGGTTTTTGCTCGTGTCAGACAGAACAAGATCCGACGGTGTAACCTTTGTTTACGTGTCAATGGAGGAATTTTTGAAAATCTACTGTAATTGAAATTGGGTTGTGTTAATGTGTTGTCTCTTGGTCATAAAAAATGGAAAAGTGTTTGTTTATTTAATTAATTTGCCGCCAGAGAAATCTTACTCTACCGGTTTAAATACTCCTCACAGGAAAAAATGGCAGTAGGGAAAAATATTTGTTTTGATGTCCTCTACAACCTCCCAGAGTTTGTCGGTTTAAATACTTTTCACCCTGTACACCAGTTTTGGCTTAAGTTGGCCTTACTAACCTCCATTCCCCCATATGATTACTGCCTCATTTTCGACAGTGGACACTTGTATCTTTATGACTAAGACTCTGCTCAATGCACAAGACAGTACTGTAGCCTCTCCCTCTGCAGGTCACATAGCAGTTCCGCAACGCACTCACAGTGATTATACTAACCTTTGCGAGTGCTCCTCTTCCACATGGAATCTCTCCTATATCGTCAATCAACTGAAAATGATAGTTGCCCCATACTGACGAACAATACTCAAGAATTAGTCAACCACCTGTCTGGTAGTCGCCCTCTGTCACGCATGAATTGCAATTCCCTGGGAACTTTTTCCAATGAGGGAGACTCACAAGTGTGCTTTCTACACTGTCAGGTTTAAGCGGTCGTTGCATGTCAGGTCACCCAGAACAGTATTTCTAGATTGTAGGAAGTTGTGACCGATTTCACTGATTAACTGTCGATCTTGTAATCAAAAGGCATTCGATCTTGTTTAGAGGAGGCTGCCAGCGCACTAGACCCCTAAACACTTGTTCATTTATGTGCATCGTGAACAGCTGTGGTTCAAATGGTTCGAACGGCTCTGAGCACTAATGGGACTTAACATCTATGGTCATCAGTCCCCTAGAACTTAGAACTACTTAAACCTAACTAACCTAAGGACAGCACACAACACCCAGTCATCACGGGGTAGAGAAAATTCCTGACCCCGCCGGGAATCGAACCCGGGAACCCGGGCGTGGGAAGCGAGAACGCTACCGCACGACCACGAGATGCGGACAACAGCTGTGGCGCTACCATGTTTCACTGAGGTACGCCTCACGAAACCTTTCCTTCCTCCGATGTTTCCAGTAGGATCGAGGATCTTTTCCAAGCATATTCGTTTATTTACTCCTTATCTATGTACTGTTTTTATAGGCGAACGCTGCAGAACTTCATGGAGCATTTTCTATAAGAAAAGCAGCAGAAACCTGATCTCTGCTGTTTACTGACTAGTGGATCCAACCAAGGAGTCTGAGGAAGCTGACTTTCACACGATTCATCGTTCCGGTTTGGTTCCTCTTTAATAAAGAGTTCACAGAAAGTTGCACTAGACTGCTCAAAGAAAAACGTGAAGGATGTAGCGTATCAAAATTAGTTTTGAATACTTTCCTATCGCTACGTAAGTAACGTGGTCGTTTCAGTCTATAACGACAGAAAAAAAAGTGCTTTATTTCATTTAACTGAAGTCAGTGCGTTCTTGTATGTTCTAGAAAAAGCACTGTTGTAACCAGCTGTATAAGCGTTCACCCAGAAGCGACAAAGATCATTTATGTTGCAGTGACACACCACCAAGCGCACCAGAGATCATACTGTGCGAGCAGCTCGCTATACAACGAAACGAAAGCCACAAGTACTTATACATGGATTGTTAAACGATAATGGTAGTGGCCTACGTTTGCCTAGAGTTATTATTCAGGAATGGCTTGGTGGAAAGAAGCAGTTAGTTATCATCAAGCTGCCCCAAAAATTCGTGAGCCTCCGTCGGCAAGAAGAATGTTGTGTTACTGCATATGGATCGAGACACGTTTGTGAGTGTCGCTATCGATACTTTGCTAGGAGAGTTCGGTGTCGACTATCAAGAAAATTGCAGATTTTCCGTGAATTTTGTTGGGAAGGTTTCGGGAGCTTGTAATGAGTGGCTATATATTTTCAAATCCACATCTACATCTACAGGTACATCTACATCTACATGGATACTCCGCAAATCACATTTAAGTGCCTGGCAGGGGGTTCATCGAACACCCTCACAATTCTCTATTATTCCAATCTCGTATAGCGCGCGGAAGGAATGAACAACTATATCTTTCCTTACGAGCTCTGTTTTCCCTTATTTTATCATGGTGATCATTCCTCCCCATGTAGGTCGGTGTCAACAAAATATTTTCGCATTCGGAGGAGAATCTTGGTGATTGGAATTTCGTGAAAAGATTCCGTCGCAACGAAAAATGCCTTTCTTTAATGATTTCCAGCCCAAATACTGTATCATTTCTGTGACACTCTCTCCCATTTTTTGCGATAATACAATACGTGCTGCCTTTCTTTGAACTTTTTTGATGAACTCCGTCTGTCCTTTCTGGTAAGGATCCCACACCGCTCTGCAGTATTCTAAAAGAGGACGGACAAGCGTAGTGTAGGCAGTCTCCTTAGTAGGTCTGTTACATTTTCTAAGTGTCCTGGCAATAAAACGCAGCCTCTGGTTAGCCTTCCACACAACATTTTCTATATGTTCTTTCCAATTTAAGTTATTCGTAATTTTAATACCTAGGTATGTAGTTGAATTTACAGCTTTTAGATTAGACTGATTTATCGTGTAACCGAAGTTTAACGAGTTCCTTTTAGCACTTATGTGGATGAACTCACACTTTTCGTTATTTATGGTCAATTGCTACTTTTCGCACCTTCAGATATTTGTTTTCTAAATCGTTTTGCAGTTTGTTTTTATCTTCTGATGACTTTATTAGTCGATAAACGACAGCTTCATCTGCAAACAACCGAAGACGGCTGCTCAGATTGTCTCCCAAATCGTTTGCATAGGTAAGGAACAGCAAAGGGCCTATAACACTACTTTGGGGAACGCCTGAAATAAGTTCTGTTTTACTCCATGACCTTCCGTCAATTACTACGAACTGTGAACCCTCTGACAGAAAATCGCAAATCCAGTCACATAACTGAGACGATATTCCATAAGCACGCAATATCACTACCAGCCGCTTGTGTGGTGCAGTGTCAAAAGCCTTCCGGAAACCCAGAAATACAGAATCGATCCGAAATCCCTTTTCAATAGCACACAGCACATTATGTGAATAAAGAGCTAGTTGTGTTTCACAGGAACGATGTTTTCTAAATCCATGTTGACTGTGTGTCAATAGACAATTCCTTCGAGGTAATTCAGAACATATGTTCTAAAATCCTGCTGCGTATCGACGTTAACGATATGGGCCTGTAATTTAGTGGATTACTCGTTCTACCTTTCTTGAATATTGGTGTGACCTGTGCAACTTTCCAGTATTTTGGTATCGACCTTTCGTCGAGATTACGGTTGTATATGATTCTTAAGTATGGAGCTAATGCATCAGCATACTCCGAAAGGAACCTAATTTGTATACAGTCTGGACCATAAGACTTGCTTTTATTAAGTGATTTGAGCTGCTTCTCTACTCCGAGGATATTTACTTCTACGTTACTCATGTTGGAAGATGTTCTCGATTCGAATTCTGGAATATTTACTCCGTGTTCTTTTGTGAAGGCATTTCGGAAGGCTGTGTTTAGTAACTCTGCTTTGGCAGCACTGTCTTCGATAGTATCTCCATTGCTATCGTGCAGAGAAGGCATTGATTGTTTCTTGCCGCTAACGTACTTCACATACGACCAGAATCTCTTTGGAGAAACCTGGCAGAAAGGATTTTCTGCCAGGTTTCGAGACAAAGTTTCGTTGTGGAAACTGTTATAGGCATCTCGCATTGAAGTCCGCGCTAAATTTCGAGCTTCTGTAAAAGATCGCCAGTCTTGGGGATTTCGCGTCTGTTTAAATTTGGCATGTTTGTTTCATTGTTTCCTCAACATTCTAACCAGTTTTGTGTACCAAGGAGGATCAGCTCCGTCGTTTGTTAGTTTATTTAGTATAAATCTCTCAATTGCTTCCGATACTATTTCTTTGAATTCAAGCCGCATCTAGTCTACACTTATATTATTAATTTGGAATGAAATTATCTCTCAGGAAGGCGTCAAGTGAATTTTTATCTGCTTTTTTGAATACGTATATTTTTCGCTTATTCTTTTAGCATTTGGAGATCACAATATTCAGTCTTTCTAAGACAACCCTGTGTTCACTAATCCCTGTACCGGTTTTGATGCTCGTTATTAACTCAGGATTATTTGTTGCCAAGAGGTCAATTGTGTTTTCGCATACGTTTACTATTCGCTTGGGCTCATGAACCAATTGCTCGAAATAATTTTCAGAGAATGCGTTTAGCACAAGATGATATTTTATGCGTACTTCCGGAATTAAACATGTATTTTCGCCAACATTCCGAGAGTAAATTAAAGTTACCACCAACTGTTATCGTATAAGTGTGGTAAGTGTTTGAAATCAAGCTCAAGTTTTCTTTGAACCTTTCAGCAACTGTATCATCTGGGAGGTCGGAGGTCGGTAAAATGATCCAATTATTATTTAATCCGGTTACCAACAACGACCTCTGCCCATACTAACTCACAGTAAGTATCCACTTCAATTTCGCGACAAGTTAAACTACTTCTGACAGCAACAAACAAGCGACCGCTAACTGTGTTTAGCCCATCTTTTCGGAACACCATTAGGTTCTTCGCAAAAATTTCGGCTGAGCTTATATCCGGCTTTAGCCAGGTTTCAGTGCCTACAACGATTTGAGCATCAGTGCTTTCTATTAGCGCGTGGAGATTGGCACTTCGTTACTTTTCCAACAAATGCAAGATTAGATGATGCTGTAACTATACTAGGGCACAATCAGTGAAGCTGTTTGATGAATATTATTGTAATGTAGTTCCTCATAATTTTCCATTGTACTTGAACTGTGGCCAAGCAGTGCTTGAGATAAGGGTTTAGAGTAGCGTTGTTGGTATACTGTGTAAGTTTGAAGACTGGTATTTGTGTGTCTTAGACATGACAGTAAATGGAGATTTTAATGTCAGCCATTGCGTCTGACAAGATACGGTTTTGTTGCCTGTAATAGTTTGTTGCCCACGCCAAAGGATTTGGGTGTTGTGTATAGTTTGAGGATTTTGCGATAAGTACACACTAAGGTAGTTGAGTACTATCTATTTGTGTAGATATGTGGAGGATTTTGTTACTACGTAGTAGGAAATTGTTGTATACTATGGATTATTTAATATCTGAGCGTCGTTCTCGAGGTTTTCTTGATCGTAGGATCAAGTACAGGAACAAACGGACCGAAAGTGAATTGTGATTACCACAGTACTAATCCATTACTCACTGTTAGTGACGCGATTATAGAGATTCTCTTGCGCTAGCAGAACCACTTGAAGATGAAAATTCCAACTGTTACCATTATTCTAGTAGTAAGTGACGAGTGACATTCAGTTAGATTTGTATTGGATACGCGAGAAGCCAACACCTGAAGTGGTTCACTTTCGAAAATCTGATTTTAAGTAGGGCTTGAAAGTAGTAATGGCGGCTAGGTTTCATATTCTACTTTTTTGTCTTTTTTTAATTTCTGCCTCTGTCAATGTGGCGATCAGCTTTGTGGTCACTCTCTCACATCAACGTTTGCGGATGAAACTCTCTGACTCATTTTCAATAAACTGTGATTCGTTAAAATTAAGGCCAAGTACCTGTATTTCATTGTACCCATAATTCTAAATAAACTTAAAATCAATTTTGATCTCTGAATAGAGAAAAAAATTATGATTCAAAGTTTAATGATCCGTGGTACAACAATAGAGCAAGCACGCTCAGTGCAGTGATTTAATATAAATACATGAATGAATGTCTTTAAAAAGAAAACACATAAGTAATTTATCAAAGTTTAACGACTCAAAGTTTACTTTTATGTAATGTCTTGAAAGGTAGCTCTGGAGTTACAGTTAAAAAAATATTGACAATTATAAACAAATACGCAAAGATTTACTTACGAAAGAATTCTCATTTAGTACGAAAGACTATATATAAACTTTATTAGCAGAGATATCGCTAATCAGAGGATACAAATAACTGTTGTTTGTTTCAATAGTAGCCAATACATCTTTGGGTGAGAGGAAAAGTGCTTCATAAAATAATTAACTGCATAACCTGTTATACATTTTGGAATGCGTAGGTGCTTTAATTAAGAAGTAGGATTAGTTTACTAAATAATTTAATGCCAAGTATAAAGTTATTATTATCTGACAACGAGTTATGGTGTAAATATTACGCGACAGATTACGACTGTTCCGTATAATTTTCATTAGCAGTAATTTGCACGGTACTTATGTTTGTGGTGTGTTGATGATCTCTATAAATATTTATGAGCTTCACTTAAATAGATCCGCGGGAACATTATAATATTACAGTGCTGGAAGGCCAGCTTACTGGTTCGATCAGGTACACGAGTGCTGCTTGTTTTCTGACTTCCTCATACATTGTTTTCAAGAACTTGCTACCTTCTGAAAAGGTTATATGAGATCTATTGCGCCTCTCCATGAATTATTAGCAATTTATTGTATCTTTATTTATTTGTTTCGGATTTCCTCTTGTACTGGGTTGAGGTGAGGCCTGAACGTTTTATCAGGGCTATATATGAGGACATTAGTTGGCGGCGTTTGCGGCACTGTGCAAGGACATCACATCATCTGTTTGTAGAAAAGAAGACGTTCCCTCAACGTTCTATCACAGTCCTATAGCTAAACTTCCTTCATGCTAATGATGCCCTACCTTTTTGGAATCTGGAGGCGAAGATAGTCCTTACTGTAAATGAATCTAGTATTGGTAAGCGGTTTTGTGATGAAGCCAAACTACACATTCATTGTCAAATTTTCCATGATGGTAAATGCCGTTCTTGGCTATCAACGCATTTTTCGTAACTACACTGAAAAACAAACGGTACTTACCGAGATCGAAAATCTAGTTGAGATAGCAATAAAACGTAAATTATGTTCGTATGAATGTTAGTGTAGAATATCAACCGCAAGAGTTTGATACAACATCTCACTGTGGTCATTCACTTTGTCTCTTGTTTCATGTATTCGTTTCATGAAATACTTCAGGGTATTCGTTGGTTTAGAAGCTCACTTACGATACAAATATTTTAGACCTAATATAACCGACAGAACTGATCACTGAGTATGTCCATATTGAAACTGGTATCACTGATTATGAAGCAACCGTAGAATCAATGACTACTAAAGTGCAAGTGCCAGCTAAAACAACCAGGAAGATTTACATGGTCGTAAACTTGATGAAGAGGCAGCCATGTCGTATATCAAAGAGGAATCCAAAACATTCGCCTCTAGGCAGGAGCATGTAGAAGAACTGTGGCTCAAGTGCAGAAGAATAGTAGTCGGTCAGGCTGATGGATAAGTACACAGTAGAGCAGTTCTTATAAAGAAACTAAAGAAATAGTGAATACTGGAGTTGTAAGTCTGAAACAAATAATAGCACTACAGACAGAGAAATGCTGAATGAAAAGCGTTTGTCTCTCAAGAAAAGATCGGGTGCTGCCTTCAACAACTACCGACACAAAATGTTATAGAAATATATCTTACAAATTAGTCGATATTCTGCTCAGACATAAAGTTTGTCAAAGGCTCAGACTGGTGTGCCCAGACACTCTTGGATGACATAGGAACTGAAACTGAGGATAGCAATTAGAAACCAAGAACACCATTTTCGAAAGTTCCTTTATTAACGAAGATAGAAACTCTGCTCTAGTGTATTTCCTGCACTGCTGCAAAGATAAGTGACATAGTTACTAGAGTCAGTGACATCAGAAACAGCAGGAGAATCGCCATCAGATTCTATACCTAGTTGAGTAAGTTCTCTGTTCGACAATAATAGACTGTCATAACATGTCATCGGGCAAATGACCAAAGGTTTTTGTTGCTGTATATTGATCTCCCTTCTCAGCCACTGAGAGCTTCAACAACGTTTGATTAAGCCCGCTTTTCCCTCTAGTGCTGTGGGTATGTACATAACTTTTCTTCACAAATTGTGACTGATTATGTATGACGAATTTCACTAGCGAATCTATGTGTTGTGAAGGCGAAACATTGACTAAATTGTGTAGGTGAAGGCCACATACAACTCTTAGCTCTCACGTTTGTGCAATCAAGTGTTAAGTGAACCACAAAATTACTCCGCAATAACATTAGTGAGAGGAAATATACAAAATGTGTCAGAACGTTGATTCATTTGTTTCAAAGATTAGAAGTTATACAGCGAGCAAAAGCAGCTGAACATAATTGTTTGAGAAGCTCTGTGATATGTTCCCCCAGATCAAGTTGTCTTCAGCATGTACAGGCAAATATTTGATGCACTGTATCCCGTTTACTGGCTCCTGTTTATGTGTTACATCAATTGTTGTTATTGCTCTGTTTGCTGTACAGAAATGAATATAGAGTGTTTTGTTGAAAATAGGATGAGTCAATTTTGAGCGAAACATTCCATAAATCTTTGAAAAAATCATTAACGATCTCTTCTGCTGTTTTCTCTATAATGAGATTTACTACAAAACTAGTAATATCAGCAAAAAGAACTAATTCTGATTGTTGATCGTTAAGTGGGAGCTCATTCACATATATAAGAAATTGCAGTGAATCTAAATTTATGAGTCTGTGGGATTCCCTTAGTGATTTCGTCCCTTTTGCATTCTGTTTGTTATGATTCAGAGCTGTTTTGTGTAGAGCCATCAGTCCCGTAGATCTTCAGTTTTTATAGGTGGGTAACATGATCTACCCAATCAAACTCCTTAGAATGATCACAAAAATGCTAATGTTATCTAAGGCTTGTGATATTTCGTGAGTAAATGTATAAATAGCGTTCTCAGTTCAGCAAACCTTACGGAAATCAAACTATGAAACACTAAGTAAATTGTTTCTTCTTAAATAGGAGACCACTCTTGAGTAGTTTTTCGAATATTTTGGGGAAAGGTGCGTAAGAAAAGCTGGCTGGTGGTAATTTAAGTTATTCTTATCGCCATTCTTGTTAAGGGGTTTAACAGCTGCATATTTTAATCTGTTAGGAAAATTCCGTGTGCTGATGATGCTGTACATGTATCACTAAGGTCATTGTCTATTAAATTAGAACTACTTTTCAGAATTCTGTCTGAAATTCCATTGACACCGTGTTTGCTTCTGTTCTTTAGAGTTTTTTTCATCCCATTAACTTAAGTCGTGGATACTGGTGATATTTCTAGTTGCTTAAATTTTTGTAGAATCACATTTTTAATGTACGCTCTTGCTTTTTCAACTGTACCATATAATCCAATGTTTGCTGTTCATTAGGAAAGTGATTTTCAAAAGTACCTGCGAATTGTGTCACAAAAATGTCATCTTGTTTAATTGTTATGATGTCTTGTACAAGGTCTGGTTGTCTTGTCTTCCATTTGCCAGTACTCTCCGAAGTTTCAGTCTTATTATCTGCATTATATATTTTCTCAGGGTGTAAATATTTCTGAATATTTTAATGAATTCCCTTAAAATATCACAGAATGTTTTTGTAAAATACAACTACTATCCTCTCTTTACTTGTTCTGGCGTTTATATAAATTTCAACTCTTCTTCCTACATGAGGTTTTAATCCCTCTAGTATCCATAGCTTACTTGCCTTTGTAAATGATATTTGTAGATGACGCTTAAGAAAAGCTACTTTGAAATTTACTGTTAAATATGTTGAACTTCAAATTAGCATCTGTCTCTACCAATGCTTCATACTATTCCACTTATTTTAACTTATACTTAAAACATTGTACCCTGCTCTCATTAAGAAGCTTCACTGCTTTTTAGGAATATACCTGACAGCTATAAGGTGCTAAAATGTTTACTTCCATTAATTTTACACCATGATTAGATATTCCATTAATAATTTGGTGTACGTTAATTATATCGGCCTCACCACTGTCTCAGGAATCTTGATGTCAGGCTGCACACAAGTGAGAATATTAACTACAAGAATCAAATGGAAACATCTAAATAATGACTCCAGTTTCTTTTGTGCGGTCACTACCTCTTAAGAACATTACAGTGAAATCTTTAAGATTGCTAATTGTTTCACTTTGTCTGGCAGTAGATTAATTCTGCCTCTAGATTTCTCATAAATGGATGACAGTTCTCGAAAGTATCTGTAGACTATTACAATTACAGAAAAGGTATCCTGCAGTGACGACTCGCAAGCATACGCTTCTAGGTTCTGACGAAACAAAAATTGAGTGTTTTATTATTTTTGAATTTGTGCCAAATGCTTATGTACGTTGCTACTTCTCTTCTTTTTATGTTAACTCTACACGAAAATGGTACTCTGTAATCCTAGATATTTAACTTTTCTGTCCCTATAATTACTTTCTGTTCAGAGAGGCATAGAAAATTTGTCACTTCTGAATTTTTCGGTCTTCTAGACATAATAGAATGTCATCTATCTTGTTTTTCAGCCTGTTAATGTTGTGATGAAACAAAATAATTTTACTCTTATGGAAACTCGCACATGTGTTATGGTCCTGTTCTGTTCTTATTTGTTTCTAGACTGTCTGTCTCTAACCTGACAAACTTAAAAACATGCCCTTATCCCCTTATTACTCACAAAGACTTTACTTGTATACTTTTTGCGAGATGCAAGATGTAGCATTTCAGATGCAGTTCTTGGTTTGTGTACTCGTATCTCCGAGTTGCAGGAACAGGTACAGTGCAAATATGAGACTTTGATCAAGCCAAAAGTAATCCACTAACCTCTTTGTTTACACAGTTGACAGTTAGCTTAACCCAGGACTTACGACTGAACTGCAAAATCTTAACAAACCCAAACGAGTGCTTGCTGTTGCTGTCCCTATTGCTTCCAGGTCAAGCTGTTATCTGTACCAAATCTTATCATCAAAGTTTCTGCACAAAGACCTATGTTCTCTGTCTCTTGGGTAAGCTTTAAGTAGGGTTTTTCGATGGAAGTATGCACCTAGCTTTTTCTGCAGCATCTCCCACGGTTGCTACGAAGCAGTAGGACTCTTTTCTGTCTACTTGACTTTGCTACCGACCTAGTCTTAAAGTTGTTCCTATGAGTCTCTGAACGCTGCTTTGCTGAAAAACTGATTGAGTCACTTCTCGTATTTCAGGAAACAAGTAAGACTGGTTGCCCTCCAGATTTTCAAACCCCATATCTGCGTTATTCTCCTTTTGGTTATTGTTGGTCACCTTTCTCCAGTTCCCATTGCCTCTATCTTCCTTAAACCTATCTAATTGAAATTACAACATTTCCATGTTCAACTGTTCTCTTGCCCGTACTGAACAGGCTACAAGTAAGTGGGGGAGCCTCATCTGATGCTATACTGTCCTAACACTACAATCCGCTGGTGAAACCGATGAGTTGTGTAGATAACTTTTATTCAGTAGGCGGACGTAAACACGGGAATGTAAACACAACACAGATATTCGCCGAACGTAGGTTTTAGATCGCAGAAATATCGAAATGAATGAAAATTAAAAAGCACGACATTATTAACCATAATCTTCTACAGATCCAATCAGGAAATCATGAAAAGCACTCCAATGCATGCAACACAACATGTAGCATCCCACAACTACTCGTGCTGATGTTGTTGCGCTTAGAGAGTACTTTCTGAGCCAATATCACACAAACAACTTTTTACGTTAAGTTAAATTAAATTTGATATTCCATTGCTCCATTGAGACTTTCTTTTTAAAGAGTACGCAGTGTGTTACCTTGGATGTAGCGTCATCGACAGTGGTTTCAGTGTCCTGCAGACAATACTAAATGCAAATTCAGAATATATGGAGATGTTTCAGTTGTCTCTAAGATGTTACTGTAAAAAGCTGCAAAAATATCAAATGAGATCGTGATCAGATTTAAAGTAGAGCAAATATCAAGACTTAATTCAAATGTTCAAAAATGTCGTGTTGTGAACTCCACGAAACACGGAGATATACAGGGTGATTCAAAAAGAATACCACAACTTTAAAAATGTGTATTTAATGAAAGAAACATAATATAACCTTCTGTTATACATAATGACAAAGAGTATTTAAAAAGGTTTTTTTTTCACTCAAAAACAAGTTCAGAGATGTTCAATATGGCCCCCTCCAGACACACGAGCAATATCAACCCGATACTCCAACTCGTTCCACACTCTCTGTAGCATATCAGGCGTAACAGTTTTGATAGCTGCTGTTATTTCTCGTTTCAAATCATCAATGGTGGCTGGGAGAGGTGGCCGAAACACCATATCCTTAACATACCCCCATAAGAAAAAATCGCAGGGGGTAAGGTCAGGGCTTCTTGGAGGCCAGTGATGAAGTGCTCTGTCACGGGCTGCCTGGCGGCCGATCCATCGCCTCGGGTAGTTGACGTTCAGGTAGTTACGGACAGATAAGTGCCAATGTGGTGGCGCTCCATCCTGCTGAAATATGAATTGTTGTGCTTCTTGTTCGAGCTAAGGGAACAGCCAATTCTCTAACATCTCCAGATACTGTAGTCCAGTGCTACATTTTCATCACTCGTTCTCGGCCGTCCAGAACTTTTCCCTTTGCACAAACACCCATTCTCTGTAAACTGTTTATACCAACGTTTAATACACCACCTATCAGGAGGTTTAACACCATACTTCGTTCGAAATGCACGCTGAACAACTGTCGTCAACGGAGACAGATAAAAATTTGTGCCCCGACCAGGAGATCCCGGGTTCGAGTCCTGGTCGGGGCACAAATTTTTATCTGTCTCCGTTGACGTATGTCAACGCCTGCAAGCAGCTAAGGGTGTTCATTTCATTGTAAACACAGAAATGTTGTATCCGAGGATGATAAAAGCAATAAGTCTCAGTTGGAATCAGTCGGCTCGTACATGGCGTCACGAAAGGTATGGATATGATACGCAATGATCGCATAGGCTTAGTCGGAGGTAAGACAGGTAGTATACTTCGTTTCATTCGCATGATGCATGGAAAATTCAGTCTCTATACAAACGAGATAGCTTACAAATCTCTTTTGTTACCCACCTTAGGATACTGCGCAGATATATGGGACTCGTGTAGAAGACGACTAACAAGGGATATGGAACGTATACGAAGATGAGTGGCACGAATGCTCAGAAGTTTATTTCTCTTACAGGAGAGTGTCATGGAAATGTTGAGCAACCTAAATCTGCTGACGCCTGAAAATACACGCAAATTATACCGCGAAAACGTGTATACAAAATTTCAAGAACCAGTATTCACTGAATAGTTTAGAGATGCCATTCATCGTCGTACGTAGATCTTCTGTCGGGACCTTGAAGTCACGGTTCGATTAATTACAGCAGTAGAAAGGCATTCAGGCAGTGATTCCTCCCCCTCTATATTCGCGACTGAAATTGAAAGAAGGCCTGAAGTGCGGAACTTTGCTGTGGACTGTATGACTTCCACTTCACAGTGGTCTGCAGTGTATTTAGAGGTCGATGCAGATGCATTAACTCATTTACTGAGGCGATAATCAGTAGGGAATGTAACAAAGTTATACTTTAGAATGTTGAATTAAATTTGTAGCAGTAAATCCAAAGAAATGAAAACATGTTTTGAGAAAGGTGGTTGCACATGAATGCTCGTAAAATGATATCCGTAAAGACATGAAATAGTCATATAATTTGTAATTATAAGTTGTGACCAGGAATGCTTCTAATCACGTAGTACAGATACAATTTATTTATTGATTTTAATCTTTACTTTAAACCTCCTATCAATTACTCTCAAAAGTTATTTAGTTAATGCACAGTGGCAGTTAGATATCGAATCGCACTCTGACTATTCATAACAACATTTATTCATAAGAAGATTCATTACAGCCAATAAAGGCGTGATGCAAAAATTTCCCTTCAGTTTCCTGACGGCTGGTATATAATTAACTGGAATATGTACAATGATCATGTGATGTCAGTGATAGGTAATTGATATTCATGGGAAATTCGGCAGTGCGGAGATACTTCACGGATAATCTCCGTCGTTGTGACGCAGATAGCCGCTTTTCATCATACGCGGCAATTGTACCCTTTTCCAATGAAAAAAAAATGTACTGAATTCGAAACGAGCCGCGATAAATTACACACATTCATGACCATCTGGACTCCCCAGTGCAGCCCATGGCATTAAAAACGACCCTTGTGTGACTTCTGCTCGGCATGAAATTTTACATTTTCGTTCAGCCGATGCCCGTGACATTCCATCTGCCACATTGTTACGTTAAGTGGCGCAGGATAAAATTACATCTGCAGAATAAAATTATATCTGCTGTTAGACTACTCTCATATACTGCTGTCAGGTGGGCAAGCACACTGAAAACATATTTACGAGACAGAAGCCCTTGTCACTTACACTCCATCAGTATTTTTAAGGAAGGGGGAGGTACGGGGAGGGGACGAATGGCGGCGTAGGAGCGACGGAGGATGGGCTGAGAAATGAGAGCCGGTTAACAGTATCCTGACTAGTCTGAGGCCCCCAACAACGATTGCCTACCTGGTGTCAATTTACCCACGCCAGAGTACTACACAAACTTTATAATTTCAATTATTTGTTATAACTTGTATTACATTCCAATATATATCTCTATTTTCCCCTACAGGTTCTGGTTCTACAGTTCCCTCTACTGTTGTGGAAGCTATTACCTAATGTGTTAAAAGCTTAACCAGCACACTCGTACACAGTTGGCGAATACTGTGATGTACTACACCTCCGCCACGATCCATGTCTTTTATTGTACATGAGGGCTCGATTTAACAGCCAGCACTGCATGCTATTCTACACAATATCGTCAGATGAAAGTATCAGGGAATTAGGATTGGTTATCACAAACAGTTTTCTTCCAAAGGTGTTAAGAAAAAGAACCGGTGTGTCAGACAGTCAGAAAACGGATCATATTTAAGAAGTTAATCTTCTAAGTATATCTGATGTGTCATGTATATCAAAACTGGTACCTGGAAATGGCCCAGAACAAATCCAAAAACGTATAGGGTGGTAACAAGTGCCATGAGGGAGGGACAGAAACTGCTACTGGAATGTACAAATGTGCAAGTAAGACTATCAATTTACTCCAAACACAGTGTATACGAAAAACTGGATACAGCACGGAAATTGAAGATTCTGCATTTACTGTAAATAGTGGTGTAATGTGGCTATATATCAGGGTTTCCTTGCTATGTGAGTGTTTTGGTGTGTAGAGTGACACCATACGTACAAAATAATGGCTGTTGCTTGTTGTAACGGACAGGTATGATTACCGATCTCCGAACGAGAAAGAAAAAATTCAATCCCGTACACAAGAAACAAAAATGTTCTGCATTATTTATGAAAATACATAGGACTTCCAGTATAAAACGCGGATGTAGCACTACCGCTTAACATAAATGCTCTATAGTGATATAAAAATCCATGTGGCTCACTTGTTGGCAGTACCGCATTAGTAGGGGACAGTACACATACAATGGAAAGAATGGAACTTCAACGTAGACACTCAATCTCAGTGACTCTGCACCTAAAACAAAGAACGCTGTGCCGACATACACTCATATAACAGGTACTTTTGGGAGTTCCAGTAGTATTCTCGGTCACAGACAAGCATACAGAACTGCGACAATTTACTCCATAAATCTCTATGTTACAGTAAAAAATTGCAGCAAATACTATGCTGGCGGTAAAATCGAGGTTAAAGCACCAAAGGTTTATGCAACAGATCACTAAACCCTTTGGATATTACAATAGTATCGCTTTGTATCGTACGGAAACTACATATTAATGGTGAATGAAATATTTTAAAAAAACCTATGTGTACCCTTCGTTCTTTAAAAATGCATTGGTTAGTGAAGCAAAACTCCGCACAGTACACGTTTCTATAGCGACTGCACCGTTTTTTAGTATTTCGTAATAAGACTTGATTATTGCAGAAAGACCTGCAGGGGACTGACGATAGGAGTAGGGACTGAGAGTTGAACCTGCGCGCAGGTAAATAAAATGTACTGCATAGATCCTGTACTGTACCACTACACTATTGACGACGAATCATTAGAAACAACGATAATCGTGTAATATGTGCACGTGTCCATCCGAAGCGACCTACAGTGGAATGACCACAGAAACCAAAATGTAGAGAAAAACGTTTGCCTGGCTCAGAGGATTCTTAAACCTTTCGTGGGCGCGCCGAGTCACACGCACAGCAAATTTTAGTTTCCTGAGTGTCCACTGGGTGGTCGTAGTAGTCGACTTCGACGCAGCCTAGTGTTCATTCTTGATCATAGACGATGTCTGTGAGACCTCGTTTGAAACCCGTTGTTTAGTTGCAACCCCATTCCTAACTTCAGTTAAGCCTCTGAGATCTTATTGCCTCAGCGCACCTAATCATGTAAGTCTGTATTCACTTTCATGTGTTTGCGATTTTTTTAACATATTTTTAGTATTTATTCATATTTACAGTTTTAATTCGCTGCGTTATGTGCATATTTATTTACAGGGAAAGTGGTATTTTAAGGAGTCCTGAGGAGGTCCTACGGATACTACCGGAAATTTAGGAAGGTTAATTGAGTGTGGTGAATCTGATGACGATTTTGATGTAGAAGAGGAAATCACTGAAACTGACGATCACAAGAGTGAATGTTAACAGTCAGGAAACTGCTTGAACGATGTTACAGCACACTCACATTTTATATTGGAGAAGACAATGAAAGTATTTTATTTGTCAGTCCCTAACTGCCACTAAAACTAATGCTAAAAACATTATCGGAATTTCATTTACACCAAAATGGACTGCCAAAAAGGCACTTACACATTTAGATGCATTTTATTCTTTGTTTCTCACTGAAATCAAAATATTAGACACTGTAGCTCAATCCAGGATAAGAAGATCGCAGTACTGCGTTGATACCAATGGTCATCACTTCAAACACCTTCTATAAATGGACGTTCATGCCAACTTTGTGACCTTCATTCCCTTCACCTTCAAAGACCTTACTGTTACGCATCATTGGATTCGTCTCGATAGCCGCTATCAGAAAATAAGTACCAAACTATATCGTCCTATTAAAAAAAGAATCTTGACCTTCATATCTCTGAAGCAATCCCACCTAGCAACAAAAAACCAACGTCATATTATGAACCCTGGTGTCCCATGCAACATTTGAGCCACCTTTTGTCCCCAAAATTCACCTCCTATTATACATTCCGAGTTATTCTTGGTGGCAATAGTGAGTGACTCACCCTGTAGTGCTACAATCACTTGAAACGAAACATTGAAATACACAGATACTATGTTGTTGATAGAATCACACATAAGTACCTGCAAAATGTATACATGTTGCGTAGTGCTAGTGTTGATCTAACATACAGCTTAACGTCCGCTTGCTGATGTGATCTTCATAGCAAAGCAGTGAAAAAAGCATCTCACTTGCTATAGTTAACCTGAAAGCTACTGCAGATATTTGCAAAATTGTAACGAAAAAACAATCTTTAAAATAAAATGAAGCAATATTTCAATCGTAGAATAAAACGCTACCCTCCAAACCCCTACTGCAACACACAGTTGTGGTAACACCGTTAAATAAAAACGATGTCACATACATTTACAATTGGGTAACCAGCTTACCAGTCATATAAAATGCACTTATCCGTGTCTTTCTGGTCAAACAACCTGTGGTTTATAGCTCTGTGGTGGGTTTATGATTTTTCATACTAACAAGCAGTAGCTTGTTGTCTTTTACTGCAATATATTGCAGTAAAAGTCAACGAAATGAAGAAAACTCGCACGCGTTGACAACATCAACAGGAATGGCTTAATCCACACAAAAAACGCACTTGAAAATGGGAATTATTTCCCGAAACGCGTTGTGCGAAATGTAGAATAAAGAAAAATCGTGACTGCTACCAGAAGATTTATTTATAAACAAACTTATTCCACTGGAGACTATACGATCATTACATGCCACTATTTCAAAAAGAACAAGAGCTGTATTACTTGTACGAGCAAATGGAGGTCAAAACTCTTGCTAATAAACCATTACCAAGTAAGTACAGGTGTTAACATTATTTTGTCTATCCCCTGTACATCTACATAAGCATCTACCTAGATACTCAGACCGTACGGTGCGTGCCGGAGGGTACCCTATACCACTACTAGACATTTCCTTTCCTGTTCCATTCGCAAATAGAGCGAGGGAAAAACGATTGTCTATATTCCTTCGTATGCGACATAATTTCTCGAACCTTATCTTCGTGGTCCTTATTCGAATGTTTGTTGCCGGCAGTAGAATCGTTCGGCAATCAGCTTCAAATGCCGGTTGTCTAAATTTTCTCAACAGCGTTTCTCGAAAATAACATCGCCTTCGCCCCATGAACTCCCATTTGGGTTTCCGAAGCATCTCCGTAGCACTTACGTATTGTTCGAACCTTCGATATCGTCCTTCATTCCGACTTGGTACGGATTCCAAAAACTCGAGGAGTCCTCAGGGATAGCTAGCAGCAGCGACCTATATGCAGTCTCCTTTGCAGGTGAACCTATCTTTCCAAAATTCTTCCAATAAATCGAAGCCGACCATTTGCCTTCCTTGCCACTGCTCTCACACGCTCGTTCCATTTGATATCGCTTCGCAACTTACGCCCATAAATATAAACGATTTAATTGTGTCAAGCAGGACACTAGTAACCAAACGTTCCCGGTGTGTTCTTCCTACTCATCCGTATTAACTTACATTTTTCCGCATTTAGAGCTAGTTGCCATTCATCACATCTACTAGAAATTATTTAGTCTATGTCGTCTTGTATCTACCTACAGCCAGTCAACTTCCACATATTACCGTGCACCACAGAATCATCAGCAAACTACCGCAGATTGCTGTCCACCCCAGTCCGCCAAGAGATTTGTCTATGAAGATAATAAAGCGGTGCTTTCACACTCCCCTGGCCTCTCCTGACGGTACCCTTGTCTCTGATGAACACTTGCCGTCGAGGACAGCATACTGGGTTCTATTACTGAAGAAGTCTTCGATCAAAGCGATGCTTTTCAAAACCATGCTGTTTCGTGGACATAAGTTTGTCAGCCTCAAGAAAGTTCGTTATATTCGAACTTTGAACGTGTTCAACGATTCTTCAGCAAACCGAAGTTAGGATATAGGTCTGAAATTTTGCGGGCGTTCTTTTGTCCTTCTTATTTACTAGAGTCACCTGTACTTTTTTCCAGTTGCTTGTGACTTAGTGCTGGGGGTGAGATTCACGATAAATGCATGCTAGGTAAGGGGGTCAATGCTCTAGAACACTCTGGTAAACCGAATTGGGATTCAATCCCAACTTGATAAATTATTTGCTTTCAAATCTTTCAGTTGTATCTACACTCAGTGATGCTTATTTTTGTGTCGTCCATACGGGAGTCTGACCGACGGCCAACTGACGGTATGTTTGTATCATTCTCTTGTGTGAACGATTTTTGGAACCTGAAATTCAAAACTTAGGGTTTCGTTTTGCTATCTTCAACTGCGTGAAGAGTTTGACAGAGCACTGAAAGACCTGAGTCGAAACAAGGCCCCGGGATTAGACAACATTCCATTAGAACTACTGACAGCCTTGGGAGAGCCAGTTCCTGAAAAAACTCTACCATCTGATGAGCAAGATGTATGAGACAGGCGACATTCCCTCAGATTTCGAGAAGATTATAATAATTCCAATCCCAAAGGAAGCAGGTGTTTACGGATGTGAAAATTACCGAACTATCAGTTTAATAAGTCACAACTGCAAAATACTAACGCGAATTCCTTACAGAAGAATGGAAAAACTGGTAGAAGCCGACCTCGGGGAAGATCAGTTTGGATTCCGCAGAAATGTTGTAACACGAGAGGCAATTCTGACCTTACGACTTATCTTAGAAGAAAGATAAAGGAAAGGCAAACCTAGGTTTCTAGCATTTGTAGACTTAGAGAAAGCTTTTGACAATGTTGACTGGAATACTCTCTTTCAAATTCTGATGGTGGCATGGATAAAATACAGGGAGAGCAAGGCTATTTACAATTTGTACAGAAACCAGATGGCAGTTATAAGAGTCGAAGGACATGAAAGGGAAGCAGTGGTTGGGAAGGGAGTGAGACAGGGTTGTAGCCTCTACCCGATGTTATTCAATCTGTATATTGAGCAAGCAGTAAAGAAAACAAAAGAAAAAATCGGAGTAGGTATTAAAATCCATGGAGAAGAAATAAAAACTTTGAGGTTCGCCGATGACATTGTAATTCTATCAGAGACAGCAAAGGATTTGGATGAGCAGTTGAACGGAATGGACAGTGTCTTGAAAGGAGGGTATAAAATGAACATCAACAAAAGCAAAACGAGGATAATGGAATGTAGTCGAATTAAGTCGGGTGATCTGAGGGAATTAGATTAGGAAATTAGACACTTAAAAGAGTAAAGGAGTTTTGCTATTTGGGGAGCAAAATAACTGAAGATGGTCGAATTAGAGAGGATATAAAATGAAGACTGGCAATGGCAAGGAAAGCGTTTCTGAAGAAGAGAAATTTGTTAACATCGAGTATTGATTTAAGTGTCAGGAATTCGTTTCTGAAAGTATCTGCATGGAGTGTAACCATGTATGGAAGTGAAACATGGACGATAAATAGTTGAGACAAGAAGAGAATAGAAGCTTTCGAAATGTGGTGCTAGAGAAGAATGCTGAACATTAGATGGGTAGATCACATAACTAATGAGGAGCTATTGAATAGAATTGGGGAGAAGAGGAATTTGTGGCACAACTTGACTAGAAGAAGGGATCGGTTGGTAGGACATGTTCTGAGGCATCAAGGGATCACCAATTTAGTACTGGAGGGCGGCGTGGAGAGTAAAAATAGTAGAGGGAGACCAAGAGATGAATACACTAAGCAGAGTCAGAAGAATGTAGGCTGCAGTAGGTACTGGGAGACGAAGAAGCTTGCACAGGATAGAGTAGCATGGAGAGCTGCATCAAACCAGTCTCAGGACTGAAGACCACAACAACAACAACAACATCTTCAACTGCCGCAGAAGAATGGTCAACAAGGGACTGAGTAGAAGCCTTACACCCGCTTAACGATTTTCCATTGAATGAAAATTTTCTCCAGTTCTCTGCCAGATCCTTTCTTAGGGTTTGACGGTGGCAGTTGTTGCATGTTTCGCGCATAGATCTTTTCACGGACGCACGAATCTCAGCTGACCATTGCTTGTCGTCATTTGTACGTTCACCTTTGAGCCGAGAATGCCGCAGTCTCTGCTTCCTCAGCATCTTCCGAATTTCGTTATTAAACTATATTGGGTCTTTTTGATCCTTTGTCCTCTTACTGGGAACCTAACTCTCTAGACCACGATTTACATTCTGCTTAAACTTCGCCCATAATTCCTCTACATCCATCGTATAGGAACTAAGTGATGTCAGTTGACTGTCTAAATGAGATAGTAACAACTGCTTATCTTCTCTGTGTAGCAGAAACAATCTCCTAGCCTTCTTCACTGATTTATTTACTTTCGTAGCCGTAGTTGCTGTAATGACATAATGATCGCTAATACCCGTTTCTGCACCGAAATTGTCGATAGGGTCTTGGCTGTTTGTAGCTAGAAGATCTTAGATATTTCCTTGATTGGCGATTCCATACTGTCCTGTGCACTACGACCAGATAATGGGTATACTTGGAAGGAGAGACAGCATTGGTCGTATATTTTTGTTTATTATCGCAAAATCGATTTTCGGTCACTTAGTGACCATCTTCAGTGCTAGAAGTTAAAAATTTTTTCACATTACGATCAGAGAGTATAAAACAGAAAATCACAATTACATCTGCATATGAACATAACACTTGTTACGAACATACCTGTAATATATAACTTAAATTAGTAAGCACTGGTGTCAACAAGCTTACGGCGATCACATAGACTGAGGTCGCTGTTTACATGCACTTGTTCAGCAGACCTCGGTGTGACGGGGCTTGACACGCCCTCTATGTGACATGTGTCACGTGAAGACATAGTATTACTGGTTTTGCGAGATATTAACACTAAATAACTCTTGTGCATTTGTGAATCGTGCAGTAATTCAAATTTAAAATGTAGGTACAACACATAGCAGACGAAGGGGGAGCAAATATCTAAAATACATTGGCGTATTGTTTTTTAAAAAACAAACTTATAAAACATAAAACAGATCGATGATAAGTTGTCAGAGTACAGGACGTATAAAAGAGCAAAAGATAATGAAAAACAATAATAAATGAATAACATGAATGAGGTGTAACACAGGTTTTTTAAAAAAATATAATACCCACCATCTGGCGTGGGAAGTTAGAAGTACAACGTTCGTGATTTATGTAAAATGTTACGTTAAGTCTAAGGAGTCAAATATATAAAAAATAATAACAGTACGAAACTGCCATTACTTAATAATTAAAATGCCGTGAAACGCAATGTTCATTACAAAATGTTTGTAGGTGCGGATAAACAATTTTGTTATCATATTTAACCGACATGCTGATGTACGTCTCGTTTGTCCCTTTGGGCAAGCTAGCATTGTTATAACAGTGATTATAGGCTTCCGCATAAGCACTGGGTCAGAACCCATACATACATGACATCAAATATACACGGTTGCTTACTGTAAAACATAGCCCCATCATTTGGCGTGGGAGGTTAAAAGTACATCGTTCTTGATTTACGTAAATATTACGTTAAAACGGAGAAGAAATCAAGAACGATGTACTTTTAACCTCCCACGCCAAATGATGGGGCTATGTTTTACAGTAAGCAACCGTGTATATTCATTTGTTATTGTTTTTCATTATCTTTTGCTCTTTTATATGTCCTGTACTCTGACAACTTATCATCGATCTGTTTTATGTTTTATAAGTTTGTTTTTTAAAAAACAGTACGCCAATGTATTTTAGATATTTCCTCCCCCTTCGTCTGCTATGTGTTGTACCTACATTTTAAATTTGAATTACTGCGCGATTCACAAATGCACAAGAGTTATTTAGTGTTAATATCTCGCAAAATCAGTAATACTATGTCTTCACGTGACACATGTCACATAGAGGGCGTGTCAAGCCCCGTCACGCCGAGGTCTGCTGAACAAGTGCATGTAAACAGCGACCTCAGTCTATGTGATCGCCGTAAGCTTATTGACACCAGTGCTTACTAATTTAAGTTATGTATTGCAGGTATGTTCCTAACAAGTGTTATGTTCATATGCAGATGTAATTTTGATTTTCTGTTTTATACTCTCTGATCGTAATGTGAAAAAATTTTTAACTTCTAGCACTGAAGATGGTCACTAAGTGACCGAAAATCGATTTTGCGATCATAAACAAAAATATATGACCAATGCTGTCTCTCCTTCCAAGTAAGATATTTCCATTGCATGTGGGCTGCCGAACTAGCACCTCAGGACAGTTTTCAGAAATCGTGTTCAAAAGTGTTACGCATGTCTGTCTGTCTGTATCCCCGCAATGAACCCATAGACGCCCCAGTCTATATTCGTTAGGTTAAAGTGACTTTCAACGAGTACTGCATCACCTGGGTATTTTAGCACTACTGCACTACTGACCGTAGACTTTCTTTGACTCTAGGACTGACACAGCTGAAAGGCATAACAATAGCTCACGTCTACGACAGCTTTAAATATCATACCGTTATTATATGAGACACGTTCTCTGAACACTGAATTTGATGTCTCTACTGTCTATCTTAGTACTGGACTTAAGAGTGCTCGCGTTTCAGAGAGCTCATTAGTAGAATTTTCGAGTCATTACTGGTATCAATCCTTGCCCATCTCTCCTAATAGCTGTGGCTTCCATGATCCTTATTCACATGTGACCGTGATAATCAACGTGAATTGGACATTTACGATCTGGACGGCGATAACTGTAAGTTTCTACTGGGATACTGGAAGTAGTTGCAGTGTAGTTAAGTCTGCTTATTAAATGACAAATTTCACTACGATTCTCTTTGGGAAAAAAGACCAACAAAAATGAGAATACTGTGTTTTGTACTATAAACGATTAATATGTGTAACCAATGTATGATATCAAATCATACTATTATTAGTTTACTATCAAATTTTCTATCACTTGTACGAGTACGTGAGCAATTCTAAATGTACACAGGCTGGCCATCAACAAAGACTTATTCGCTCTGTGCCAAAGGGTACTAGCGCAGTCACTATTGTTAGTAAGAAACATAAGGAAAGAAACGACACGTCGCTAGCACCGTTACTGGTTTCGCTAGTGCGCTACTGTCCTGTAATGTTTTGCCAGGACAAAATTAACAGGTGTGCAACACCCGCTGAATTAAAGAAACAATAATTTACATACTATCGTGAGCATAGCGTGTTCGCACGGTCGGCATTTTTCGAATATGCTCGCCTTGATTTCCTGATCAATTACTGGCATGCATGAAAGAATCATGGATTCAAGAAAGAGTTGTGGTGTATGCTGAAAATTAAATGGTCTGGTAAAAAATGAGGAGATTCCTCATAGATTCAGCTATGATTTGAATACCTGGAAAATACCATGTCCATGAAGGGAAAGACGAAACCAGATCGGAACTACACTCCTGGAAATGGAAAAAAGAACACATTGACACCGGTGTGTCAGACCCACCATACTTGCTCCGGACACTGCGAGAGGGCTGTACAAGCAATGATCACACGCACGGCACAGCGGACACACCAGGAACCGCGGTGTTGGCCGTCGAATGGCGCTAGCTGCGCAGCATTTGTGCACCGCCGCCGTCAGTGTCAGCCAGTTTGCCGCGGCATACGGAGCTCCATCGCAGTCTTTAACACTGGTAGCATGCCGCGACAGCGTGGACGTGAACCGTATGTGCAGTTGACGGACTTTGAGCGAGGGCGTATATTGGACATGCGGGAGGCCGAGTGGACGTACCGCCGAATTGCTCAACACTTGGGGCGTGAGGTCTCCACGGTCCATCGATGTTGTCGCCAGTGGTCGGCGGAAGGTGCACGTGCCCGTCGACCTGGGACCGGACCGCAGAGACGCACGGATGCACGCCAAGACCGTAGGATCCTACGCAGTGCCGTAGGGGACCGCACCGCCACTTCCCAGCACATTATGGACACTGTTGCTCCTGGGGTATCGGCGAGGACCATTCGCAACCGTCTCCATGAAGCTGGGCTACGGTCCCCCACACCGTTAGGCCGTCTTCCGCTCACGCCCCAACATCGTGCAGCCCGCCTCCAGTGGTGTCGCGACAGGCGTGAATGGTGGGACGAATGGAGACGTGTCGTCTTCAGCGATGAGAGTCGCTTCTGCCTTGGTGCCAATGATGGTCGTATGCGTGTTTGGCGCCGTGCAGGTGAGCGCCACAATCAGGACTGCATACGAACGAGGCACACAGGGCCAACACCCGGCATCATGGTGTGGGGAGCGATCTCCTACACTGGCCGTACACCACTGGTGATCGTCGAGGGGACACTGAATAGTGCACGGTATATCCAAACCGTCATCGAACCCATCGTTCTACCATTCCTAGACCGGCAAGGGAACTTGCTGTTCCAACAGGACAATGCACGTCCGCATGTATCCCGTGCCACCCAACGTGCTCTAGAAGGTGTAAGTCAACTACCCTGGCCAGCAAGATCTCCGGATCTGTCCCCCATTGAGCATGTTTGGGACTGGATGAAGCGTCGTCTCACGCGGTCTGCACGTCCAGCACGAACGCTGGTCCAACTGAGGCGCCAGGTGGAAATGGCATGCCAAGCCGTTCCACAGGACTACATCCAGCATCTCTACGATCGTCTCCATGGGAGAATAGCAGCCTGCATTGCTGCGAAAGGTTGATATACACTGTACTAGTCCCGACATTGTGCATGCTGTGTTGCCTGTGTCTATGTGCCTGTGGTTCTCTCAGTGTGATCATGTGATGTATCTGACCCCAGGAATGTGTCAATAAAGTTTCCCCTTCCTGGGACAATGAATTCACGGTGTTCTTATTTCAATTTCCAGGAGTGTAGATGGATTTGCAGAGGCAGAAAATTGAACATAAGCAACAAATAACTGTCACCTTGGGCATAAGTGCTGTTCTGTGATGAAGAAATTGGCACAGGAGGGGATAAGGTGGCTGGCTGCTCCAGACCTTCGAGGAGGTTAATTTTCCGAAACCAAGGCGCATACTAGGAGTGTCAACTTTATTACTCGATGACATGGACAGAGCTGCACCCTGTTAAAATGAACCTAGATGGAAGTTGCATTGTTTGTTTCATACAGTTACAGCTATATTAAAAAAAAAAAATAATCGTGCGAAGAATCTACTTTCTTGTGATCAAACTTCTCTGCAGAAAGTAGAGAACCCTATTCATTTCTTCCCAAACCTTTTCAGAATTTCTCTCATTATCCGGTATGAGAGATCCTCACAGAGTTTAATGCATCTAACAAAGAAAGTTTCAGGCAACAGCTTCAGTCGATTTTATAAATTACTCAGGCTTTTGTTTAGAGAGTATTTCTTGAAATTATTTCAGGACTCTTCTGCAGAGTAAAGGTTTCCATCTTACCGCCCCCCGCCGCTTCCTCCTCCGTGATAAACTTCCAGATCTCTTTACTTCCCGTTCTTCCTGTAGCGACTAAAAGTTTCAAATTCGTTTCCCCTTTTTTAACGGTGATGCGCACCCGTACCAGACTATCTCAGAGTAATAATATTCCGTTTTACAAGTTTTTCGTGCCAGAATCCTACACAGAGGTGTGCATAATAATCGTGGCACTAGTATCAGATATCTCACAATATGGCTGATTCGGAAGCTCAGTTCCACCTTAAGGTCTCGTGTTAGTTTTTTAGACGGGTAAATAATAATCACCGTACCCGACAATATCGAACTCTAATAGCATCGATGGCTTGGCAGAAAGCTGTTGTTATGAAAGTCGTTAACATTATTCAATTTCTTTCACCACAGTTAGTAACATTAAACCAATCAATGAACACTTTTCGGGAAATAAAAACACTTCATTTCCTCTGTGTGAATATAGACACCCCCGCGTATACTGTTGACGAAAAGCTCTCGTGGTTCCAGCGGGGTGGCACTGTTATGAAATCACGATGTTTCGAAGAGTGTTATATTCATAATCTCCGTCAGAAGTAAATGAGCATGACACTCTTCGAAACGTCGCCGTATTTCATCACTCCCATACAAATGGGAACCTGAGAGTGTTTCATCACGCTGTTTCATCTCGAATATTGTATTAGGTATTCCAAAATAACCCAGACTCTACAATTCCGACTGAACAGTGTACTGAGCTCCTCCACAGACGGAAAAAATTGCAGAGAAGGAGAAACGTGTTACCTATAATGGAACGTTGTACAAAACACCTGATCCTGATGACAAACATACCTAGCTATCGGTGTCAATATAAGAGTGTCTTACAAGCAGATACAACTAGATTACAACACACATCTCAATAATTATACTCACTGCTCCAAAGTTGAGAGCGGAGTTTCGTACAGGGAGAAACGATACAAAAAACGTAGCTTTAATACAATAATATTGTGCTAATGCGTTACTACTCGATACAGTCGAAGTGTGTTGATATACACACACGCTGAAGCAAATGAAATTTTCTAAATGCAGCTATAAGTTTACTTTTGAGTTTCCTGTAGATGCCAGTGGTAACTATAGTCATTCTATGGCAAAAGAGAGGTGCGAACGGGGAACTTTAGTGAAAGCATCTAGGTCACATCGTTGGATGTCAATGTAATAACATACACTTATAGGCCACCGCCCGGTATGTCAATGACTGGAGCTGCGAGTGTCTGTGACAGGCATCACGTCCACCAGAATGCATTACTTTTGTTCCTATCTAGTGTTATTACGAGTCTTTTAAGGGTTTACGGTATGCAAACAAATAATAGTTTACACCGTACCACGGAGGGTGTAGAGAAAGCCGAGAAGAACGGTTTCACACAAGACAACTGTGGTCTATGAAGTCGGGAAACTACTACAAATTGGCCTCTAAAAGCTGTCTAAGCTGTAGCGTGTTTGGTGACACTTTTGGGATACACGAATCACTTACTAATCACGTAAGCAACACTGTACTCAAACATGGAGTAAATGTATCTGAACTACTTTCTGCCTCTGGGCTTAATAATAATTCACTATGAGCACCTGCTATGGTTTGTTTCAATTTACAAGCAATCGCGAACACTACACGTTAGTTCTCTTAAGTACATCGTATTCTGTTATATGTATTAGATTATCGCCGAAAAACACTTCTACCGAGCGTAGTACGATGTAATGTTCACTGCTCGTGCTACGAACACGACTTTAAGGAAGAACCCTGTGAAGAAATAGTCTTTGCCGAATGTAGCAGTTCCGCATACACCACTACTGGTAGCTCATGTTGTGTGTTATCTTAGCCAAGTCACTACTTTTCACAACTTTAGTAACAGAAGATTAAGCTCTATAAGACGTCTTTTAATATGAGATTATTCGATTTCAGGGTGGGGTTAGCTGACGCAGCTGCACTCACACAACATTGCACATACGTACAAGTCCCGCTAACTTCAAATCTTGAACGAGCTTATACTAACAATGGAAGAACGACACGCTAACCCTGTACCGACTGATTCTCTATTAGAAGATCGCAGGAAACTTGCCATCGCGTCTATTTCAATAAGAGTGGTTACTTTGACTTTCACTTCAGTTATTCTTCATTTTCTATATTTTATTTTGACGTTTATAGTGCTTTTACGTGTACAAATGCTTTTCTTTATAACCAAAATCCTCCATGGAATACCATTTCAGTAATTACTTCCGTCAAACAAATGACATAACAAGTTAACAATATTGTGATTTAAGCAGGTTTCCGGCATCATCACATGAAAACGTATTATGTGGAAATATTATTGGAATTAATACAGAACACCCGTATTGGGACTTAAAGTCAAAATAAATTTTAAATCTTTACCATTAACCGCGTAGTTTTTTAACGTCACAGAATTATATCTCTGGCTATTCAATGCATGAAAACTATCGAAACACTAGTTATTTCCTTACAAAATCCATTTCCATTACAGCAATACTGTTTTAATGAGGTAGCCAGATATTTTTATTTCAATACAATTCAGTGTTAAATATTGTCGTTTAGAGACCTCTACTGCCAGCGGTCAACGTAACTGACACGTCAGCAAAATAACATTTGAAATCTTGACAATCAATAATCTCTTTCTTTGCTACTACAGAAAATGTTTCATAATATTAACAATTTGTAATGTCTCTTGCAGCGGTCTCTCCGCGATATTTTCAGAAATTTTTTATAAATTATATAACTCAGTACATATCTCGAAATATCTCTTCTTATCTTACCGATTCCTAAACTTTAATATACGATGATTATCAATGCAAAGTATTTTCAAGCCCTATTATTCCTTAGAGCGTGCATTTACTCAATGGAATAGCTTCTCTGTTATCTATGTTTTCTCTTATGAAAAGAATGAAGCAGATCTTGCCGATTAGCCGTGAAAGAAGGAAGATGTATATGTATGTATTGTTGAGCTAGTCGCCATCTTGATGAGATTTTGTATGAAAAGGAATTTAATACATGAACTAAACTAAAGTAAGTGTGTTCGCGTATTATTTAACTGATTATTATTGACAGTGTCTGCTTACTACGCTGTTTTGCACGGGATCAGAGGGGAACGTCTGATTACACTGGACGAACCTGCCGTTTTGTATGCTCAAGATATCCAGTTTATTACTTTCAATAAATAGGCTAACACGGTCTTACCAGCAGATCTCCGGTCTTCCCCATGTGATCACCGAAAGTTAATAATTATTACAAATGTTTTCAGGAGGTCGACTGGCAATTTTCGTCGCACCGAGACTTCGAAACTGCTTCACTGCCTTATGGAATTTAAGTTAAGCTCAATTTAATCAGGCTAAAACAGTATTGAACTGTGTGAATGTGATAAGCCTGCTTTGTGAATGTAAATTTCCTTAATATACGCATGTTTTTTACTATCCTGATCAGTGAAGCTAAATCAGGCTGGTGTGAGAGAGGTTTTTAAATTTTAGATCCCACAAAAAATATTAAAAATTCTAAAAGAATATTTCGGTAATTTTCCTTCACAAGATACTTAATATCACCTGTTTAAACTCTCATGAACAATTTATCTACTTTTTTCTTTAATCAATAACAATTTTTAAATGTCTTTGCCTTTTACCAAACCGTTAAAGATCGTAAACATGTAGTACAATATATCTGAATTAATTAATGGACTCCTTTTTCTTAAAATTTTTGTTTTGTTTCAATATTTTTCCTGGTTTTCTTTCTTTCCTTTGGCAATCTGTAACTGTGATTGTATTAATTAATAAGGCGGGACATTTTTCTTTTCACTTTGAACAAAGTAATACTTTATTTCTCTTTTACAGTACAGTACACGTATGTTACGAGGACAGGCAACCCCTTACTACGTGGACTGAATATTAATAAAACTAAATCAAACGTAAACGACCAAGGACCACCAGCATTTTAAACAGTGACACTTGAAGAAAGAAAGCTGCAGAGTTATTTCAGACCTTAGCGTGACACACCGTGTAAAGTAAAACCGCTGCCGCGAGGGGTAGCCGTGCGGTCAAGGGTGTCTTGCCACGGTTCGCACCGCTGTCCCCGTCGGAAGTTTGAGTTCTATCTTGGGCATGGGTGTGTGTGTTGTCCTTAGCGTAAGTTTGTTTAAGTTAGATTAAGTAATTCGTAGCCCTAGGGACCGATGACCTCGGCAATTTGGTCTCATAGTCATTACGACAAATTTCCAAAATTTTTTAAAACCTTTAAAATATTCACTCTTAAATTTCCAGATAAGACAGCTTTAACTACTTGGTCAAATGGTTCCGTGCTTAAATCTATCACTCCAATGATGGCCAAAGTTAAAGTTGGGGATATGAATCGTAACTTCAAATCAATTGTCCCCTGCTGCTATCCTATAAAATTGCGCCCTCACGTATGTAGTCTTCGTCAAAAGATCATCTAACCACCGAATGGCGCTACTTTCGCCCAGATTGCCCACATATCCACAACAAAATACAAACGTTACGACTAAATTAGCCTTGAGCTGGCACGGCGGACTCACTACTTCAGTAACATGCGTAACCGGATCTCCAATCCGGACCGAGTATCACCAGACCATGCAAATTAATCTCTTCTCGGATAATCAGGCTCATAAGCAGTCACAATACCGAAAAATGTCACGAAATTACGTTCACATTAATCTACAGTATGTTTCGATCCCGACACTTAAATTCCGATACACAACCACGTAAATCATATGTCGGAATTATCCCTTATGCCATCCTGTATTGATAGGCTGTAATTTCCAACAAAACGTGGGCACGCTAGCAGAGATCCGGCCGCCAACTGCCGACTTCACACTAGAACAGCGTTGTACCCTCTCCCATCGAATCAAGACTGAACAGACTTCAGCTCGTGTCCAAACGATAATGAAAGGATGCTGCCTATCACCCTCATGTTAAAGTATTCCGAACTCTTTTCCCAGGCAGATTCACACCGTTCAATGCCATAGTTAACAACCGAATAATTATTCTTCGCTGCTGCTCGCTGGTGTTGACTTGACAGCTATGCAGTCCTTGTTACACCTTTGCCGTCAACCGCCTTCTCGCTACTGTACGACTGGACTTCGTTTGTCTCCATTACTACAACATTAAAAAAGGAAGAAATATAAGAAACACACAGCGTACCTGTTCACATATAACACATTCATTACAATTTACACTATCTACAGTTGATTGTCACTGCAGCTGAGGTGGCAAAATTTAACGCACAATTTGCTCTAGAAAATTTTCACCCTTACAAGTGAATGCTCATCTTCCGAGATGTTCAAGTTCTCGCGCTGTCTACATGAAAACTATTAGTGCTAAAAAAAATAGTCAGATCATTTTTGTAGGAAATTTAATTTATTCTAACTCTGTATGGGATTCGTTTTCGCTGGAGACAACGGTTTTCGGATTATTCAAGAAAAACATCTAAAAGCGACCTTCAAACGCAGCCCTATCTCAACACTCGACCCTCATTGCCACAATATTTTGTATGTTGGTCATTGCATTCCCTCCTAAAACTATGCAAAAATTTGCGAGTAGGCCTAGACGAATCGACGATTTTGGTATCCATTGGATGGGCTATTACGCCACCGGTTTAACTGGCAATTTTGTTAACATTAGTAATTTAAACCAGCATTTGAGCCTAATGAAAGAAAAACTACTTTTTTAAACGTAAAGCAAAAACCAGTTACGATGCCTGTACGATTCAGGCTAAACCATTACAAGCTCAGTAACATCGCAATCAGTAGACCAGGAAACTCACCGATTTAATTGTTCAATTTTTAGTCTTAATATTCAAGAAGGTGTTGAGTAAAATTTACAGAAGCGTCAGTTTTACAGTCATTAAGTTCAAGACTAAGCTTTTGCCCTAACGACTACGGTCAAGGAAGGTCCGATATGACCAGTTATTTGCGTATCGCAAATTTTTGTACATTGCTGGGAGAGCACATCGCAATTGCCTCACAGTTATTACTACCAACAAAAGACATGCACTGGACTTCTTGCAACATTCTTTGTCATCCTGCACAAATAGAACCTTCCAAGTAATAATGGGGAATGAGAGAAGTGAACAGATGAAACTCAATAATGGACTCCCACAAGGCTCTGTCCTTACGCCCCTTCTTTTCAGCCTTTACATCGCTGACATGCCTGCAACCAGATCGCTCAAATTTGGTTATGCTGACGACTGGGCTCTGGCAACAGCCCACGGAAATATAGAAACTGCCTAAGATATCCTTACTAGTGACCTAGGGATCCTCAGCGAGTGCTTTAGAAAATGGGGGCTACAACCTAGCGCTACAAAGACGAAAGTATCTGCCTTCCATTTTAACAACAAAATGGCCAACAGAGAACTACATGTATATCTAGACGGGAAAATACTAAATCACAACAAACACCCAAAGTACCTAGGGTTACCCTAGATAGGACACTAACATTCAAAGAACGCCTGACGAAAACTGCAGTGAAACTTAAAACACGCAACAACATATTGCAGAAGCTCTGTGGCACCACTTGGGGTGTCCACAGCATCTACCTTAAAAACATCCACATTTGGCTTGGTGTATCCAGTGGCAGAATACTGTGCCCCAGTGTGGCTCAATAGACACACACACATGGTAGATAGCCAACTTAATGCAACAATGAGTATTATATCAGGCACAATCAGGCCAACTCCTACAGTGTGGCTGCCCGTTCTCAGTAACATAGCCCCTCCTAACCTGCGCCAAGAACACTCTCTGGTTAGAGAATTTCAAAAAAACCATGACCAAACCTCAATTACAGATCCATGAAGATACTCACGACATCCAAGGAAACCTCAAACCTCCTATGGTCTAGGCATCCTCCACTAAAGACCGCACAGGCGCTGCACCAAACCAACATTAAAATAAATGACCGATGGAAAGAGGAATGGGAAAGCAGAATCGCAGTGAACTGCCACAGTATGCCATGCATCTTTAGTAAAGTAAAAGGATTTGATTGGCCTCGCAAAGTTTGGTCAGCTCTTAATCGCATCAGAACCAACTGTGGGAGATGCGCCGACTGCTTACACAGATGGGGTAAACTTCCTTCGGCCGCTTGCGACTGTGGCGCTAGGAGACAGACGGTCAAACACATCGTCCAGGAATGCCCACTAAGGGCATATGAGGGTGACCCACATGATTTCCTAATGGCGACCCAAGATGTAATCCACTATACAGGGTGTTACAAAAAGGTACGGCCAAACTTTCAGCAAACATTCCTCACACACAAATAAAGAAAATATGTTATGTGGGCGTGTGTCCGCAAACGCTTAATTTCCATGTTACAGCTCATTTTAGTTTCGTCAGTATGTACTGTACTTCCTCGATTCACCGCCAGTCGGCCCAATTGAAGGAAGGTAATGTTGACTTCGGTGCTTGTGTTGACATGCGAGTCATTGCTCTACAGTACTAGCATAAAGTACATCAGTACGTAGCATCAACAGGTTAGTGTTCATCACGAACGTGGTTTTGCAGTCAGTGCAATGTTTACAAATGCGGGGTTGGCAGATGCCCATTTCATGTATAGATTAGCACGGGGTAATAGCCGTGGCGCGGTACGTTTGTATCGAGACAGATTTCCAGAACGAAGGTGTCCCGACAGGAAGACGTTCGAAGCAACTGATCGGCGTCTTAGGGAGCACGGAACATTCCAGCCTATGACTCGCGACTGAGGAAGACCTAGAACGACGAGGACACCTGCAATGGGCGAGGCAATTCTTTGTGCAGTTGACGATAACCCTAATGTAAGCGTCAGAGAAGTTGCTGCTGTACGAGGTAACGTTGACCACGTCACTGTATGGAGAGTGCTACGGGAGAACCAGTTGTTTCCGTACCATGTACTGCGTGTGCAGGCACTATCAGCAGCTGATTGGCCTCCACGGGTACACTTCTGCGAATGGTTCATCTAACAATGTGTCAATCCTCATTTCAGTGCAAATGTTCTCTTTACGGATGAGGCTTCATTCCAACGTGATCAAATTGTAAATTTTCACAATCAACATGTGTGGGCTGACGAGAATCCGCACGCAACTTTGCAATCACGTCATCAACACAGATTTTCTGTGAACGTTTGGGCAGGCATTGTTGGTGATGTCTTGACGGGGCCCCATGTTCTTCCACCTACGCTCAATGGAGCATGTTACCATAATTTCATACGGGATACTTTACCTGTGCTGCTAGAACATGTGCCTTTACAAGTACGACACAACATGTGGTTCATGCACGATGGAGCGCCTGCATATTTCAGTCGAAGTGTTCGTACGCTTCTCAACAACAGATTCGGTGACCGATGGTTTGGTAGAGGCGGACCAATTCCATGCCTCCACACTCTCCTGTCTCCTGACCTCAACCCTCTTGACTTTCATTTATGGTGGCATTTGAAAACTCTTGTCTACGCAACCCCGGTACTAAATATAGACTCTTCGTGCTCGTATTGTGGACGGCTGTGATACAATACGCCATTCTCCAAGGCTGCATCAGCACATCAGGGATTCCATGCGACGGAGGGTGGATGCATGTATCCTCGCTAACGGAGGACATTTTGAACATTTCCTGTAACAAAGTGTTTGAAGTCACGCTGATACGTTCTGTTGCTGTGTGTTTCCATTCCATGATTAATGTGATTTGAAGAGAAGTAATAAAATGAGCTCTATCATGGAAAGTAAGCGTTTCCGGACACATGTCCACATAAAATATTTTCTTTCTTTGTGTGTGAGGAATGTTTCCTGAAAGTTTGGCCGTACCTTTTTGTAACACCCTGTATATTATCTAAGCTGGACGTTTGTTTGTGATTGCTCTTCTGTGAGTGTAAATTTACAATTAGTGGTGTCCTTATATACAAACTGTTATTTATTGTTCTGTATATAAATATGTGATTTTTTTTTAAATCGTGTTGTTTCTGTAATTTTTACTGGGATTTTATGAGCCATACGCTAAATAAATAAAGTAAGCTGCAGGAATAAGGAATTATCATCCACTGCGTAGGCTACAGTCACGTCACAATACAAGACGCTGCGTTTTGATTGGTGCCGTGGACATGGACTGCTGATGAATGGCGTCGCTTTGTGTTCAGTGCTGGATGATACGGTTGCGTAGAGTGGAGGTGACCTAGGGAGTTGTCCCAGTCTTCCAACGCTTTCGAGATTCACAGTGGTGTTACGTCTAGCGTCACTATGCGAGGTATAACATACGGTCACGGCTGATTGTTATTAAGGGAACTGTGACGTCTTAACAGTACATCATGAACATCCTTCGTCAGCCTTTGTTACCTCTCGTGCGACAGTATCTTGGTATAATTTTCCAACAGGCCAATGCTCATTCACACGTGACACGTCTCTCTATGAACTGTCTGCGTGGTTTTGAGGTAGTCCTACGGCCAACAAGATCCCCAGATCTGAGTCCCATAGACATTTCCCCTCATAAAGTTTGTAACTAGGCTGTTTGTTTTCTTATTGGCAACGTTACGTAGCGCTCTGTATGAAAATCACTGGCTGTCCTGTGTGCAGTCTGTGGCTAGTTTGCATTGTTGTTTGCCATTGTAGTGTTGGGCAGCGGCAGCTGGATGTGAACAGCGCGTAGCGTTGCGCAGTCGGAGGCGAGCCGCCAGCAGTGGTGGATGTGGGGAGAGAAATGGCGGAGTTTTGAAATTTGTAAGACTCGATGTCATGAACTGCTATATATATTATGACTATTAAGGTAAATACATTGTTTGTTCTCTATCAAAATCTTTCATTTGCTAACTATTCCTATCAGTAGTTAGTGCCTTCAGTAGTTTGAATCTTTTATTTAGCTGGCATTAGTGGCGCTCGCTGTATTGCAGTAGTTCGAGTAACGAAGATTTTTGTTGAGGTAAGTGATTTGTGAAAGGTATAGGTTAATGTTAGTCAGGGCCATTCTTTTGTAGAGATTTTTGAAAGTCAGATTGCGTTGCGCTAAAAAAAAATATTGTGTGTCAGTTTAAGCACAGTCTTGTATAATTGTTCAAAAGGGGACGTTTCAAGTTCCAGTAGCAAGAATACGAAGGACCAGGTGCAACAGTTATGAGCCATTTTGCCTCAGGAGACGATAAAGGGATTCATACGGATTTATGACATCCTTTCCAACCGAATTGATAGTATGGGCCAAAACAAGAGAAAAAAATGGTTAGTGAATGTGGGCTCTAGATTGCATACCGTAAGACCTATGTGATATGCACGATTGCTTCAGGCCAGATAAGGAACACACGTCTTACTGACAAGTGGTCTTTGTAAATTTGACTCGATTCTGTAATTACTGAAACAGCATGACGTATCTGTCAACCCGTGACGTTTCATTTCGTTTCCTTTACCAATTCTGGGTGCTTCACTTGTTTTTTCGGGACTTGTATATTCTCTTCAGACCCAAGCAAAATATTTGTATTATTTCAGTTATCTTTCGATAAGGACGTAGCGTATGGATGTCATAAATTAGCACTGCAATGGTAATTTATCGTTACTGATCATCCAGGTAGACATTTTCCTATGTCCAGCCGGCTGGACACTGGGAGTCAGATCGATAATTCGTGATACATAGCCGTCAAAGTTCTCAGCCAGATTTATGTATTTTAATATTTACTTAACGTTTACATACATTTCGTACAGAGTGTTGCAAAAGCATGACAACTGAAAAGCAGTTTTTGAAATCAATATTTCTGAAATTCTGGTAGCACATCGTCATCACTCTTCAGTTGAGAAAGTCAAAGCAACGTTTTCTCTCATTAGTGGTACACAGGTATTCTTGCCATTCGCAGCATATGAAGGTGGTTTCAGCTTCGCAGCCCTTGTTTCGGCACCTCATCCATTTAGTTTTGTCTGTAATTTGGCAGAGAGGGAAACGACTACTATCATTTTTCGTAACATCTCTGTTTTGAACTTCAGTTATCTTTGCACGTTTCGTGAAGAGTAAAAGTCCCGTCTTGTTGCAGTTGCAGCTGAACTCGGGGAATCACCACTCTAAAACTTAGGATCCAATAGATTCATGTTGACTTCTTGGTAGCACCTAGTTCCTGCTGATGCTTTTTTGTACTCATCCCACGAGTTCACAATCATCAAATCAAAGAAATGGAAGAAGACTCTTACAAGCCACTTCCTTATGCCTCCATGATGCAGTGAGAGGAACATCTCAGGGTAACCAACAGCAGAGACCAAAGAACACCGAGCAGTGCAGAAGTAATTGTTATTGCACTTAAGGAACAATAGAGAACAAACGTTCAACTGGCTGGACCCTAGGACTGAAGAAGCTACATCAAATGATTAAGTGTTAATGGTGAAGGAAGTCAATATTAATCACGTGCTGTAGTAATAAGTGCGTTATAATACATCACAGTCAACTTTTGTATAAACATAGTTCATTTAATGAAAGACATATCCGTGATTTGAGAAAAGCTACTCCCCAGTTGAACGTGTGCGGACCGACTCCGAACTCAATTATGCCCCAGTGCGGGTACGAGGATACCATGGACAAGTGACGACTCTTGCAGGCCATCTTGCCTCAGAAAGAGATATAACGGCTATATGACATACTTCCCAACCGAATTAGTGTATTCACCCATGCCAGAGAGAGTGCAGCGACCTGCTGATAAATGGACACCTACTGCCAAATCCTTGGTTAATTTGTATGGATATTGTAATCACTGAAACAGCATCACACACAATGTGACTCTGTGAAATTTCACTTTGTTGTAGTTGCTTCGCCATTTTCTCGGGCAATTGTTTTTCCATACAGTTTAATGAGGCCGCGCGGGATTAGCCGAGCGGTCTAGGGCGCTGCAGTGGTGGTCTGTGCGGCTGGTCCCGGTGGAGGTTCGAGTCCTCCCTCGGACATGGGTGTGTGTGTTTATCCTTAGGATAATTTAGGTTTAGTAGTGTGTAAGCTTAGGGACTAATGACCTCAGCAATTAAGTCCCATAAGATTTTTTTTTTAAAAAAAAGAAAAAAAAAAGTTAAATGGGAAGACAACTTAGCAGGCGTCAATACGTGCTTGGTGTAAAGCTGAATGATATTATGAAAGGCGTGATAAGTCGACTACACTGCTTTGACACACACATGCGCACACACATATCCCGTCAGTATCATTCCCGTTCCGAGAAGTCAATCATACGTGTGCTAGAGATACCTAGATTCGAGGGTTATCATTCCAAAATGTGTCATAATGTAAAGGATAAAGCCTCGTGTCAATTTATGTGCTAAAGTCTCATATGCTCGACTTGTCAGGAACGTTAAGTGTGACTGAGGGAAAAGAGTGAATACCATTAGGACTTCTACGAGTCTGTAAATCTTCAGAAACATTGTGTGCTTGCTTGGCAGCCTTAGATGCGATAGGGCTAAATGACAGCGGGTATTAATATAATGGAACACTACACTGCATGATTGCTCAGCATTCGTTGATGCCACTATGCCAAATGACAGCAGATATTAATGTAATTGAACACTAAACTGCACGCTTTTTCAGCAGTCATGAATGACACAGTGCGAAATGACAGTTGGTATTAACATAATTGAACACTAAATGGCGTGCTTGCTCGGCAGTCATGGATGTGGACGTGCCAAAATAAAAAGCGGGTATTAATATAATGAAACAGTAAAGTTCACGAAAGGGAAAGATGAGTACTAACTTCTGACCTCCTAGCTACTAGCGAGTGCAGTCCGATGGCCTGCATGTGTGATTGTGTAAGGATGAAACTGCTAGTTTAGGAATATATAGGATGATTCCACGATAATGTTACAAACTTTCAGGGATGACTGAGGAGAGTAAATGTATCAGTTTGAGGTCCAGAAACGAGCGAGTCACAACTTATAACGGAAAATCGTTGTGACACCTCTGATAAGAGAAATACATGAATCTGTACTGTTGCTGCTAGGACTGTAGAGTGGGCAACTATCAGAGTTCATGGTATACTCCAAATCAAGAAAAATATGTCTAGTAAATGGGCTCCAACATGCATACTGCATGAACTATGATCACTTTTTCACATAGACCGCAAGTTCTTTGATTTATATATTTTTGGAGGAGGTAGTATGGGCCAAAGCAAGAAAAAATGTCCAGTAAATATGGAGTCTAAAATGCATGTCTTATGAACTATGACTACTTGTTCATCTTCGCTGCTGTGAAATCTACGTTATCTACCGAACAAGTGCCCATAGCTTTTAAGGCACCAATTTTTCAGTTCACACTGACTTCACATTTTTTTCTTGTTGTGCTCAATACTGCTATGTCTGGAAATTTCCTACCCAACAATATTAGCAACAACAGACCTGGTGCATGTATTCCACTGCCAAAGGTATTTCCGCTTATAGCTTTCGGCTCGGTCTTTTCCTGGCGGGGGACCCTTACCTCAGATGATACATTTCCCCTTCTCTATCAGTTCTGAAAATTTGTAACATCATCACAGAATCACTCTATACTTACATTACAATCTACAATTTATGGAGTAAATGACAATGGTTCGTCTGCGATTAATGTTACTAGTGCTTGCCGACATGTACCAGTTCCTTGCCAAGCCAGCATCTTCAGAAGCTCAGCTCGAGTATTTAGTCATCATTTCACACTGAAAATTTCAAATGTTCAGTTGCTGCATAGCTCTTGGCTCTCTAAACTTACGCTTTCACAACATGCCACATTTTAAACAGCAATCCCATCAAGCTGCCTCTGCTCAGTTCTCGAAACTGCCGTTTCAGTCGTTAACGGCGCGTGCGTGTGCGTAGGCACGCGTGTTTCTGTACGTGTGCGTGTGCGTTTATGTGTGTGTGCATGTGTGTGTGTTTGTGCTTGTGTGCTACTCCCACTTTGTACCGAAGTTCAACGTGAACGATAGACTGTAGGCTGTTGAGGTAAACAGAGAACAAAAGCTTGTAAAATCTAGTGTTACAGAAAAACGCTGAAGATCAGATCGGTAGATTGAATAACTAATGCTGAGGTCCTGGATATAGTTGTCGAGATATGATCTTTATCAAGAGACCACACTCACAAAAGTGGACGGTTGAGAGGACACATACTGAAGCATCAAGGAATCATCAAATTTCCGCGAGGGATTAGCCGAGCTTTCTAGGGCGCTGCAGCCATGGACTGTGTGGCTGGTCCCGGCGGAGGTTCAAGTCCTCCCTCAGGCATGGGTGTGTGTGTGTGTTTGTCCTTAGGATAATTTAGGTTAAGTAGTGTGTAGGCTTAGGGACTGATGACCTCAGCAGTTAAGTCCCATAAGATTTCACACACATTTGAACATTTGTATCATCAAATTTTTAATGTAGGGATGTGTGGAAAGTAAAATATTTTTAGAGAAAGACTGGAACACAGCAAGCACGTTCAAATAGAAATGCGGTACAGTAGCTATGAAGAGATGAAGAGGCTTGCGCACGATAGCTTAACGTGGAGGACTACATCAAACCAGTCTCCACTCAAAACCACAGCCAAAACAAATATTACTTCCTGGTTTCAATGCACGTAACGTGCTGCATTCACAAACTGAAATTTGACCAAATACATAGTGAGACGATGATGAGAACTGTCCATTTCCGACAAGATGCTGACTTTGGAAAAGATGCGTCAATGGGAAGAGGAGTGGCTGGCAGTCGTTGAAAATAAGCTGCGTCTGGTCAAGGCCACCACGCGGCCATGGCGTACGTCCTACCAGTCATGCAGGCGGGATGAGGTTCTCCCCACTCGCCTCCGCATCGGTCACAGTCCCCTAACGCATGGCTTTTTACTCCGGCGGGAGGACCCCCCAATCTGCAGTGCTTGTGGCGTCCAGATTACTGCCCGCCACATTTTACTTGACTGTCTTTTATTCTCTGACCAGAGGGCGGTGGTTTCCTTGCCACCGGATTTGCCCTCTATTTTGCAAGACGACGCAACGACTGTGGTTAAGCCGGCCGCGGTGGCCGTGCGGTTCTGGCGCTGCAGTCCGGAACCGCGAGGCTGCTACGGTCGCAGGTTCGAATCCTGCCTCGGGCATGGGTGTGTGTGATGTCCTTAGGTTAGTTAGGTTTAAGTAGTTGTAAGTTCTAGGGGACTTACGACCTAAGATGTTGAGTCCCATAGTGCTCAGAGCCATTTGAACCATTTTTTTGACTGTGGTTAAGATCTTACCGTTTTGTGTCCTGTCCAATTTGTTGCCTAGAATTTTAGGGAGAGGATTTTAATGTGCTGCTGGGTGACTGGCTCACCCAGGTTTTAGGTAAGAGGTCCGCCAGTCACGATTACCTACTTGTTTCACTTCGATTTCTGTTCTCTATTCCTTGTGTTTCCTTTCCTTTTTTAGGGCGTTTCTTCTCCTCTTGTTTTGCCTCTGTATGTGAGGTTTTGGAACTGCGTCAGGTCTGTGTCTTTTAGGTGTTCTCTGTGGTGTCACTGCCAGACACCACACTTGCTAGGTGGTAGCTTAAATCGGCCGCGGTCCATTAGTACATGTCGGACCCGCGTGTCGCCACTGTGTGATCGCAGACCGAGCGCCACCACACGACAGGTCTCGAGAGACGTACGAGAACTCGCCCCAGTTGTACGACGACTTTGCTAGCGACTACACTGACGAAGCCTTTGCTCTCATTTGCCGAGCAGATAGTATAGCCTTCAGCTAAGTTAATGGCTACGACTTAGCAAGGCGCCAGTTGTCACAGTGCATGTATCTTACGAGTCTCATTTGTATAGTCAAAAGAGATGTATCACAAGGATTGATTAAAAGTTAAGTATATTCCAAAGCTACGTATTTTCTTTATAGTATTCAATACGTATCCTGTTCCAGACTTCAAGCCATCCTGCTGTAGCTTAGCGCGTGCCTTTCGGCTTCCTTCTCAGTGTGGCGTAGCTAGCCTGTTACGCCACAACATTCTCCTTGTTCGTTGTCCGTCTTCGTCCCTTCACCGCATGTGTTCCTGTTTCTACGCGTTTGGGCGCTGATGACCACGCTGTTTAGCGCCCGAAAACCTCAAACCACACCCCCACCCACAAACTAGTAACCAGATCATGCAATGGCAATTTTCACACTATACAAAAATGGTAGAACTGAGGTGCTCACGTAATACATCACGTATTTTAAAACACCGCATGGTTATAATTTAAATTTCCTTACTTAACACGTTATAACACGGAACCTAATTACCGCACGAGTACCAAACTTGGTAGCACTAACGTCCAAAGAATGGGGTGGATGATTTCCACGGGGCACAACGCCACCGTCCAGTTCCAACTATGGCCACCAGATGCCGTGGTCACTCATAGTGATTTATAGTCCCACACACCTTACCAGTCGCAGTGCACTAGTTGTGTCAACATGAGCTTGGACAAAAGGAGCAAGGCATTATTGGTGAAGCTCTATTATCAAAAGAACAAAAAATGGTTCAAATGGCTCTGAGCACTATGGGACTCAACTGCTGTGGTCATAAGTCCCCTAGAACTTAGAACTACTTAAACCTAACTAACCTAAGGACAGCACACAACACCCAGCCATCACGAGGCAGAGAAAATCCCTGACCCCGCCGGGAATCGAACCCGGGAACCCGGGCGTGGGAAGCGAGAACGCTACCGCACGACCACGAGATGCGGGCATCAAAAGAACAGTAGTGCTACAGCTGCACATCAAGAAATGAATGGTTTACCAATGGGTTCTCTTTCCCCAGCTGCCGTACGGAGCGTGATGAAGAAGATCGAATCAACTGCAGGAATGGGCGTCCCTCCGGTAAGAGGCCGACGACCAGTTGCACCACAGGTGGTTGATGAAAACGCTGTTTCTGTGGCAGACAACGCTGCGTGCAATTCCCGATCGTCAGGCAGTGCGCGTGCTGTGTCACTACAGTTGAACATTCCGTGGTCCACTGTACGGAAGGTGCTTCGAACCATTCTCAGATGGTATCCGTGCAAGATCCATATCGTAGAGCAGCTTGCACCACAGGACGCACAACGACGTCTTGACTTCGCTTTCCAATTTCTCGCAAGGACTGAACTTGACGAGAACTGGCCCTGGACCATAGTATGGACAGACGAAGCTCATTTTTCTCTGACGGGTGAAGTGAATACACAGAACTGCCGAGTGTGGGGACCTTCACCTCCAGTCACTGTGCATGAAGTTCCTCACTGCAGTGAACGTGGCTTCGTATGCTATGGCTTCACGGCTACATTCACCATTGGACCATTCTTGTTTGAACAGGTTGGCGCTCAAGGGCCAAAGGCGTACAGTGTGACTGGCCAACGTTACTGCTATATGCTTCGCCAGAATGTCATGCCCGCCCTGCGGGGGAGAGACGCAGCATAGAACTCGACTAATTTCATGCAAGATGAGCCCACACCGCACATCGCACCTGAAGTTCACGTGCTTCTCCGAAACACATTTGGAAACGATGAAATTATCAGGGGAACGTTCCTCCTGTCAGAGGTTCGAGTCCTGCCTAGCGCATGTGTGTGTGTGTGTGTGTGTGTGTTGTCCTTAGCGTCAGTTAGTTTTAGTTCGTTTAAGTAGTTTGTAAGCCTAGGGATCGACGACCTAAGCAGTTTGTTCCCATAGGAACTTACCACAAATTTCCAAAATTTCAAGAGAATACCTATAGACATGCTTCGTTTTGCTCTGCGGAATGCAATCCTGCGCTTTCGACTCTTCTGGACACGGATGGGCGCCATATTGATCCCCTTTTGTAACAGTAATGGTACCAGTATGTGATGATATAATGTACCGTAGCAGCACAATAAAAGTGTTTCAGTTGAATTGATTCTGCATTATTTCTCTTCCCCATGCCCTCGACCTTAATGCTACCAAGTTTGGTCGTCATACGGTAATTAGTCTCTGTATTATATTGTGGTAAATAGGGAAAGTTTAATTATAACCAACCGGTAAGTTGCTATTGTTCCTTAATTTTACATTTCAGACATAGTTTCTTAAGTAATTAAAATTTAGACATTGAGCTCACAAGGCACTAATTTACTTTCTTCGTACACTTGTTTAGATTACACTCCAAAAAATGGTTCAAATGGCTCTGAGCACTATGGGACTTAACTGCCGAGGTCATCAGTCCCCTAGAACTTAGAACTACTTAAACCTAACTAACCTAAGGACATCACACACATCCATGCCCGAGGCAAGATTCGAACCTGCGACCGTAGCGGTCGCGCGGTTCCAGACTGTAGCGCCTAGAACCGCTCGGCCACTTAAGCCGGCGATTACACTTTACAACATGGTCGTGTAATTCTATATTAATTCGTAATTTCTTATAAATACATTGGAAGTCTCCAAATACTGATATTATTAAATAAACAACAAATTTACAGATAAATTATAAAAACCACAAGTAAAATCTTCTCTTCCTACCATAGCTATTTAATGAAATCATTTCTGTCATAATACTGAGACGCTCTTTTGAAATACACTGCTGGCCACCGTAAATGCGACACCAAGAAAGACAAGAGGTAGCACAACAAGATTTATTTTGTAGATAACATGTTGACCAAGTATCAAATAATTACGTTTACAGACGTCTGTGACATGTGGTTCCTGCCAGAATCAGTAGCCAGAGTAGCCGCCATTGTTGGAGATCACAGCTGCCACACGTCTCGGCATTGAGTCAAAGAGACGTTGGATGTGTTCCTGGGGTACAGCAGCCCAAGCAGCTTCCACACGTTGCCAAAGATCATCTGGTGTGGCAGCTGGGGATGTAATCTGGGTCACTCGTTGAGCAACCATGGACCACATGTTTTCTATCGGCGAAAGATCCGGAGAGCGAGCCGGCCAGGGAAGCAATTCAATCTGGTTATTGACGAAGAACCTTTGGACAATGCGTGCCACGTGTGGTCGCGCATTATCCTGTTGAAATATGGCTGTGGCCGAGCCCTGAAGGTAAGGAAGGACAACTGACTCCAGCTCCTCGGATATGTAGCGCCGGCTATTTAAAGTACCGGCAATGCGTACTAGAGGCGTGCGAGAGTAATATCCAATGCCGCCCCATACCATAATACCCGGTGCAAGACCAGTGTGGCGGTGCATAATGCAGCTGTCCAGCATCCTCTCTCCACGGTGTCTCCACACTCGAATCCGACCATCGTGGTGCTGCAGCAGAAGCGTGCCTCGTCAGTAAAGACAACGTCATTCCATTCTGCCGTCCACATCCGTCTGTCATCACACCATTGGCGACGGAGACGTCTGTGGTTCTGCGTCAATGGTAGACGAAGCAATGGACGTCTTGCGGACAGACCACTCTGCTGTAAACGGCGTCAAATGGTACGCGCAGACACTGGATGATACGTTACAGACGCAATGTGCTGTGATGGTTCGGGATGTCACTGAGCGATCCGTCACTGCCATGCGCACAATTTGCCTATCAGCACGTGAAGTCGTGCACCGAGGTGAATGCAATCGACCACGTCGGTCCGTCGTACCCTCCTGCATCCAACGGTCACATATCCGCATTACAGTTGTTTGGTTTCGTCCAACACGACTAGCGATTTCTCTGTATGATAATCCACAATCTCGGTAAGCCACTATCCTTCCTCTGTCGAACTCGGATACTTGATCAAAAGATGTTCGCTGTTGTCTACGAGGCATAACTGATCGTCTTGTGAAACAACCACAAGGTAAACACACGTGCCGAACGTACACTCGTCGAAATCGCCAAGCCTTAAATGACGCTATGAGGTGGCGCCACAGGCGCGCGTGATGTGCGTCTGCGCTGAAATTCTAATCAGTTGCATATCTCATCGCTGAAAACCCATGGTGTAAATTTCTCTTGATTCGGATGCTTCCTTCAGGGTGTTGCATTTACGGTGGCCAGCAGTGTATATAACATCAGTATTCTCAGCTATGTCGTTAAGGCTGGCGATCACACCAAAATCCATTAGCACATGTCTCCGTGTCTCTGATATATGTTGGTTAATATGGTAAAGTTCCGTTTTCCGCATATGTGTTCAGTGAATAGAGGGTTATTACGCTAACGTACAGTAAGTACAGTAACCATTCAGTCTTCTGATCACACAACAGGAGGTCGAGAGTTCTTTTGAACCGCAGACGCAGTAGGGAAACGAAAAGATACCGATTCAACACAGGCGCTTGTGAAACCTCATGTGATCGACTGAATTGTTGCTCGAACAGTCCACGGGTATACTGCCGGTTCATAATGTCCAACGGGCACAATATTTCGGCGATCAGACATGTCGCCATCGTCAGGTGCGCTGACTATCTGAGCTCCTGAGGGCGGGCATCCGATTTAAATCCCGTCCCCCCGCGGGCCGCTCGCTCTCTTTGGCGTCCGCGCCCGCGCACCGGCGGTCGCGAAGCCGTGGGCGTCGGAATCTGTCGTAGCGTCGATGTGCTTGCTACGTCCGCCCTGGTCGCCAGATCGTACTTCTTGCTGAGAGTCTTCTTAATTACATTCAGTGCCGGGTCCCAAGCCCTGTTGAGATTGTAGCCGCAATCTCGGTTGATAAGATCTGCCCTGGTGCGAATTTCGATAGCCTCCCTTATAACGCTGTCCCAATATTTAGAGGTCTGAGCCAGGATCTTGGTACGCTCATAATCCATCACGTGTTTCTCGGACAAACAGCGCTCTGCTACCGCCGACTTATTTGGATATTTCAGTCGAGTGTGTCTTTGATGTTCTCACAACGATCTTCGATGGTGCGTATTGTTTGTCCGATATAAGTCTTCCCACAGTCACAGGGAATTTGGTATATGCCGGCCATCCTCAAACCGGGGTCCTCTTTCACACTTCGCAGTAATGCCCGTGTTTTATTGGGCGGGCAGAAGACGGTTGTAACTCGGTGTTTCTGTAATATACGGCCGATTTTCCCGATAGTGCGCCATTGTACGGAATAAAGGTAGTGGCTACCTCTTCTTCTGTGACTTCAACCGTCTCCAAAGGTTGTGCTGTGGTGGTGGGACGGAGAGCGCGTCTAATGTGCCATTCCGAGTACCCGTTTTTTCGGAGCACGGTTTTGAGGTGTTCCAATTCCTGGGGCAGATTCTTTGGGTCTGAGATGCTGCGCGCCCTGTGTACTAGTGTTTTTAGTACTCCATTCCTCTGACAAGGGTGGTGGCAGCCGTCTGCATGCAGGTACAGGTCAGTGTGTGTTTTCTTCCTGTACACACCGTGGCTCAGGGTACCATCAGCTCTTCTCTTCACCATGACGTCCAGGAATGGTAATCTTCCTTCTGCCTTGGTCTCCATAGTGAATTTGATGTTTGGATGTATGGAGTTTAGGTGTGTAAGGAAATCCAGGAGCTTGTCCCTACCATGGGGCCAGATGACGAACGTGTCATCGACGTAACGGAAGAAACAAGTAGGTTTGCAATTGGATGACGCAAAGGCTTCCCCCTCCAAGTACACCACGTACAAATTCGCGACCACCGGCCAGAGTGGGCTACCCATTGCGACTCCATCCGTTTGCTCATTACTGTTGTTGTTGCGGTCCTCAGTCCTCAGACTGGTTCGATGCAGCTCTCCATGGCACTCTATCCTGTGCAAGCTTCTTCATCTCCCAGTACCTACTGCAACCTACATCCTTCTGTATCTGCTTAGTGTATTCATCTCTTGGTCTCCCCCTACGATTTTTACCCTCCACGCTGCCCTCCAGTACTAAATTGGTGATCCCTTGATGCCTCAGAACATGTCCTACCAACCGATCCCTTCTTCTGGTCATGTTGTGCCACAAACTTCTCTTCTCCCCAATCCTATTCAACACTTCCTCAGTAGTTATGTGATCTACCCATCTAATCTTCAGCATTCTTCTGTAGCACCACATTTCGAAAGCTTCTATTCTCTTCTTGTCCAAACTATTTACCGTCCATGTTTCACTTCCATACATGGCTACACTCCATACAAATACTTTCAGAAACGACTTCCTGACACTTAAATCTATACTCGATGTTAACAAATTTCTCTTCTTCAGAAACTCTTTCATTGCCATTGCCAGTCTACATTTTATATCCTCTCTACTTCGACCATCATCAGTTATTTTGCTCCCCAAATGGCAAAACTCCTTTACTACTTTAAGTGTCTCATTTCCTAATCTAATTACCTCAGCATCACCCGACTTAATTCGACTACAATCCATTATCCTCGTTTTGCTTCTGTTGATGTTCATCTTATATCCTCCCTTCAAGACACCATCCATTCCGTTCAACTGCTCTTCCAAGTCCTTTGCTGTCTCTGACAGAATTACAATGTCATCGGCGAACCTCAACGTTTTTATTTCTTCTCCATGAATATTAATACCTACTCCGAATTTTTCTTTTGTTTCCTTTACTGCTTGCTCAATGTACAGATTGAATAACATCGGGGAGAGGCTACAACCCTGTCTTACTCCCTTCCCAACCATTGCTTCCCTTTCATGTCCCTCGACTCTTATAACTGCCATCTATTTTCTGTACAAATTGTAAATAGCCTTTCGCTCCCTGTATTTTACCCCTGCCACCTTAAGAATTTGAAAGAGAGTATTCCAGTCAACATTGTCAAAAGCTTTCTCTAAGTCTACAAATGCTAGAAACGTAGGTCTGCCTTTACTTAATCTTTCTTCTAAGATGACTCGTAAGGCCAGTATTGTCTCACGTGTTCCAGTTTGCTCATAGTGTTCCCCATTAAACAAAAAATACGTTGAGGTCAAGACATGCCTAAATAGTTCGGTGGTCTTCTCGTCAAATCTCTGCCCAATAAGCTCGACTGATTCTCGTAGAGGCACCCTGGTGAATAGTGAAACCACGTCGAAGCTCACTAGGATATCAGTGTCTTGCTGTCTGAAGTTCTCGAGACGGTACACGAAATCCACGGAATTACGGATATGGTGAGGGCATTTACGTATATAGGGCCTAAGTAATTCAGCCAGATATTTTGCCAGCAAGTAAGCTGGTGCACTAATGTTGCTGACAATCGGGCGCATAGGTACCCCCTCTTTGTGGACCTTAGGAACTCCATAAAGTCTTGGTGGTACAGGTCCTTGAGGTGACAATTTCTTGGCGTCCCCCTCTGGTAGATCCGCGTCCTTGAGTAGAGCCCTGGTCTTGTTCTCCACCTTCCTCGTGGGGTCAGCTTTGATATTCCTATAGGAGTCGTCATCTTTTTTTTTTTTTTTGTCATCAGTCTACTGACTGGTTTGATGCGGCCCGCCACGAATTCCTTTCCTGTGCTAACCTCTTCATCTCAGAGTAGCACTTGCAACCTACGTCCTCAATTATTTGCTTGACGTATTCCAATATCTGTCTTCCTCTACAGTTTTTGCCCTCTACAGCTCCCTCTAGTACCATGGAAGTCATTCCCTCATGTCTTAGGAGATGTCCTATCATCCTGTCCCTTCTCCTTATCAGTGTTTTCCACATATTCCTTTCCTCTCCGATTCTGCATAGAACCTCCTCATTCCTTACCTTATCAGTCCACCTAATTTTCAACATTCGTCTATAGCACCACATCACAAATGCTTCGATTCTCTTCTGTTCCGGTTTTCCCACAGTCCATGTTTCACTACCATACAATGCTGTACTCCAGACGTACATCCTCAGAAATTTCTTCCTAAAATTAAGGCCGGTATTTGATGGCCAGAAATGCCTTTTTTGCCATAGCGAGTCTGCTTTTGATGTCCTTGATCCGTCCGTCATTGGTTATTTTACTGCCTAGGTAGCAGAATTCCTTAACTTCATTGACTTCGTGACCATCAATCCTGATGTTAAGTATCTCGCTGTTCTCATTTCTACTACTTCTCATTACCTTCGTCTTTCTCCGATTTACTCTCAAACCACACTGTGTACTCATTAGACTGTTCATTCCATTCAGCAGATCATTTAATTCTTCTTCGCTTTCACTCAGGATAGCAATGTCATCAGCGAATCGTATCATTGATATCCTTTCACCTTGTATTTTAATTCCACTCCTGAACCTTTCTTTTATTTCCATCATTGCTTCCTCGATGTACAGATTGAAGAGTAGGGGCGAAAGGCTACAGCCTTGTCTTACACCCTTCTTAATACGAGCACTTCGTTCTTGATCGTCCACTCTTATTATTCCCTCTTGGTTGTTGTACATATTGTATATGACCCGTCTCTCCCTATAGCTTACCCCTACTTTTTTCAGAATCTCGAACAGCTTGCACCATTTTATATTGTCGAACGCCTTTTCCAGGTCGACAAATCCTATGAAAGTGTCTTGATTTTTCTTTAGCCTTGCTTCCATTATTAGCCGTAACGTCAGAATTGCCTCTCTCGTCCCTTTGCTTTTCCTAAAGCCAAACTGATCGTCACCTAGCACATTTTCAATTCTCTTTTCCGTTCTTCTGTATATTAGATGGATGAGCTGCTAAGCTGATTGTGCGATAATTCTCGCACTTGTCAGCTCTTGCCGTCTTCGGAATTGTCGTCATCTTGCAGGGAACTTAAAACTTCAGTTCCCTTTCGAGGTTTCTTCTAGATTTCCTTCGCAGCTGGATCAATGTACCGACTGAATGACATCTGGAAAATTTAGAAATTCGTGATAAGTTCCTAGGGGACCAAACGGCAGAGGTCATCGGTCCCTAGTCGTACAGACTACTTAATCTAACTTACGCTAAGGACAACACACACACCTAAGCCCGAGGGAGGACTCGAATCTCCAATGGGGTCAGCTGCAACACTATAGCACTCCCTTGTCAAATACTTCGTCCATTCCAAGCACTTCAACTCTTACAAATGCCGTCCGCTTTGTCACTTGGAGACATCTACTGAAAAAACTTCGTCTAGTTATTCGATATATCACGAGGCACGACATTCACTCTGAAGCAGTTGTTGGCTGTGTTCTGGATTGCGGGAAAATTTCGTTGCTCTGTTTCTGTGTGAACAGAGTGGAACGTCATAAACGCTGATGTTTGCCGGTAGTAGAGATTACATTTAGGTGGCAAAAGAAAGCGAAACCGCGCGAGGTTGGTGCGGCAGATAGAGAGTCAGGTGACGCGGCCGATCTTTAGCTTCAGTCTGGCCCTATGCGAGGCGAGCCGGTGGCCGCGTTTACAGGCCGTAACGGCGTTTAAGCGAGGCGTTTACCCGGCCAGGGCCCGGTGCAGCGATGCAGGCCGGCTTTACGATGCAAGTGCTGCTCCTGCAGGACGCCTGCATTACGCGGCTTTATCGCCGCCTCTTTTATTTTCAGTCGTAACGGCGGCAATAAGGGCTGATCACTATTGCCGCCAGCCCTTTGATGGGACCATTCCCAGGGTGCAACGCGGCATTCAAGGTCTGCGCCACATCGGACTACGTCTGCCACCGTTATTGCCTCCGTCCTTTAGTAGGTTGGTATTACGGAGGACATATGGGTCACCGGCGAAGCAGTATGGTCAGGTGACATACCTTCCTTGAGTAAGGCATCACAAATGTATCTTACTGATTTTGTCAAGAGCAGAGACCGCCTTGAGAACTACTACACGATCAGAAAGTTCCCCTCTCTGGGCCTCAATCTCAACCGCAAAAATACACACACACACACATTGTGTGATGAAGAAAGAGATGTCATGGGAGGGGGGGGAGGGAATACACACACACACACACACACACACACACACACACACAAACACACATTGTGTGATGAAGAAAGAGATGTCATGGGTGGGGGGGGAGGGAATACACACACACACACACACAAACACACATTGTGTGATGAAGAAAGAGATGTGATGGGTGGGGGGGAGGGAATACACACACACACACACACACACACAAACACACATTGTGTGATGAAGAAAGAGATGTGATGGGCGGGGGGGGGAATACACACACACAGACACAAACACACATTGTGTGATGAAGAAAGAGATGGGATCAGGGGGGGGGAGGGAATACACACACACACACACACACACACACACACACACACACACACAAACACACATTGTGTGATGGAGAAAGAGATGGGATGGGAGAGGGGCGTAGGAGGGTGGGGGAGAGAAAGCAAAAGAGGAGGGACTAACGGATACTGCTGCTCAAGTATAAATAATATTCATTATTCATCCTGCATCTCGTCACACTACTATACAGAAAAACTATACATTCGAAAAACCCTTTCATCCTTAACGTGGGAAAATACTATCTAGGGACAATTAACCATCTATGAAGAGCACCAACACACACACACACACACATGGCAAATGCTGGTGAACCCTTGCAGCACAGCCAAGCTAACACGTTGGCAGCTGTAAACCAGCCGAACAACCGACAACGCACGCAAGCCGTACTGCACTCTAAAAGGCAGACAAACCCATAAATTAAAAATTATCAGTATACCGTAATGTGACAAGCAACAAAGGAAGAGAGGACTACAAAAGTTGAAGATGTTACTACAGCTATGTCATGCATTCCCTGTCAACATGTACAACAGGTTCAAGAAAATACATTCGAGACTCGATAAGAAGATGCAGCACATTAAATCCAACAAAACATTCAAAAAGAACGAATTAGTTCCAAGTTACACTAATGTAAAAGTTAAAAACAGGTCTACAGTGGCACAAAAATCGAAATCCATTGCAGAACGATATGGATTACTAAATGGAAAAGCAGTACCTAAACATGAAGCTCTATGAGACTCATCCAGAAAACATAAGAAACGCCACAGTTTTCATGGCAATAATGGAAAAAAACTGAACACAACACACAAACAGCAGTGAAACATATACAAAACAAGCATCAACAGAAAATAATGAAAATAACAGTAAAAAAGACACAAAAATACATTTACATTTTAAACATGAAACCACAAGAACACCAACACACATTCCAACCACGTTTAGGAAACCTAGCAGAAACAGAACTACACGAAAAGGAAAAACAATGATCTTGTAAAAAGGGTTAAAACAATGTACCAACAGAAAAGTAAACAACCAATACATAGAAAACCTCATAGTAGAAACTGGACATATCCTTACATGTGAAGAACAACAAAATAATTGTAAAATAAACAAAGGACTGACCAGACAAGCAATAAAAAAAAGCATAATAAAACAAATATAGCAGACACACAATAAGAACAACCAAACAGAAGCAGCCACCATGAAAAATTTAAAACAAAAGTTAACAAACAACAACATATTAATAACAAGAGCAGACAAGGGAAATGTGACAGTACTCATGGACAAAGAGCAATACATCACAATAACCAAGGATTACCTAAACACCAACACCATACAAAAACTGAAGTCAGATCCAGCTACACGATTTCAGTCATACCTGAAACGAACACTGAAAAACATTGAATACAGACTCATAAACAAACAAAAATACTACATAACACAGAAAAACCGACAAGCATCAACACTCCACAGTCAACCAAAGGTACTTAAAGATGGGATGCCAATGATAGCTGTTATCAACTTCAAGAAAGCCCCAACGTACCACATACCTGAACACCTCTAAAAGTTAGGTACAAAACACTATAAATTAGAAAACAACAGAACATTGATAAACACTGGAAACCTAATAGAGCACAGCATCACTGATTCCATTCCACGAAGAAAATATCTATACCTCCATCCCTATCACAGAAACATTAGAAATCATAAAACAAAATCTCTCATCCCACAACAACCTCACCACAGAAGCAATGAAAGAAGTAATAAATATGCTCAGATTGACAACTGAACAAAACTACTTTCACTTCAAGAATGAATATTGTCTGCAAAGTGATGGACTCCCCATGGGATCCCCAATATCAGGAACATTAGCAAACATTTTCATCCGTCATCTAGAAATTCAGATATTTGAATAGATAACAACTAATGAAAGTTTCTAAATCGTGTATTAGTATAGATATGTGGATGACATTATTTGTCCGGTAGATGAGCCAAGTGAAAAAACTGACAAATCAACAAAGCTAATCAAACATAAAATTAGCGCTTGGAAAGGAAAAAAGATAACGAAATAAATTTTCTTGATATTCCATTAGAACTACTGATAGCCTTGGGAGAGCCAGTCCTGACAAAACTCTACCATCTGGTGAGCAAGCTGTATGAGACAGGCGAAATACACTCAGACTTCAAAAAGAATGTAATAATTCCAATCCCAAAGAAAGCAGGTGTTGACAGATGTGAAAAAATTAGCGAACTATCAGTTTAATAAGTCACAGCTGCAAAATACTAACGCGAATTCTTTAGAGACGAATGGAAAAAATAATAGAAGCCGACCTCGGGGAAGATCAGTTTCGATTCCGTAGAAATATTGGAACACGTGAGGCAATACTGACCCTACGACTTATCTTAGAAGATTAAGGAAAGGCAAACCTACGTTTCTAGCATTTGTAGAATTAGGGAAAGCTTTTGACAATGTTGGTTGGAATACTCTCTTTCAAATTCTTAAGGTGGCAGGGGTAAAATACAGGGAGCGAAAGGCTATTTACAATTTGTACAGAAAGCAGATGGCAGTTATAAGGGTCGAGGGGCATGAAAGGGAAGCAGTGGTTGGGAAGGGAGTCAGACAGGGTTGTACCTATCCCCGATGTTAATCAATCTGTATACTGAGCAAGAAGTAAAGGAAACAAAAGAAAAATTCGGAGTAGGAATTAAAATCCATGGAGAAGAAATAAAAACTTTCAGGTTCGCCGATGACTTTGTAATTCTGTCACAGACGGCAAAGGACGTGGAAGAGCAGTTGAACGGAATGGACAGTGTCATGAAAGGAGGGTATAAGATGAACATCAATAAAATCCAAACGAGGATAATGGAATGTAGTCGAATTAAGTCGGGTGATGCTGAGGGAATTACATTAGGAAATGAGGCACTTAAAGAAGTAAGGGAATTTTGCTATTTGGGGAGCAAAATAACTGATGATGGTCGAAGTAGAGAGGATATAAAATGTAGACTGGCAATGGCAAGGAAAGCGTTCCTGAAGAAGAGAAATTTGTTAACATCAAGTATTGATTTAAGTGTCAGGAAGTCGTTTCTGAAAGTATTTGTATGGAGTGTAGCTATGTATGGAAGTGAAACATGGACGATAAATAGTTTGGACAAGAAGAGAATAGAAGCTTTCGAAATGTGATGCTACTGAAGAATGTTGAAGATTAGATGGGTAGATCACATAACTAATGATGAAGTATTGAATAGAATCAGGGAGAAAAGCAGCATGTGGAACAACTTGACAAAAAGAACGGACCGATTAGTAGGACATATTCTGAGGCATCAAGGGATCACCAATTTAACATAGGAGGGCAGCGTGGAGGGTAAAAATCGTAGAGGGAGACCAAGAGATGAATACACTAAGCAGATTCAGAAGGATGTGGGTTGTGGTAAGTACTGCAAGATGAAGAAGCTTGCACAGGATAGGGCAGCATGTAGAGCTGCATCAAACCAGTTTCAGGACTGAAGACTACAACAACAACACAACAAAAAAAGAAAATTCCACAAATACCTTGAACATCTTTAGAAAACCAACAGCAACAGACACAGTAGTACATTCCACATCTAACCATCCCCACATCCAGAAACTTGGAACACCAAGAAATATGTTACATAGATTAAACGGAATCCCACTCAACAAGAGCAACTATGAGAAAGAAATGAGCAGAATCATGCAAATAGCTAGGAACAATATGTATGACACAAATGTAGTACAGGTCTCAATCAAAAAATAAAAATACAAATACAAAACATTCATAACATTTCTGGAATACAAGAGAACTCACAAGCTGCAAACTTACAAACACACTCAACAAACACACACAATGACAACACCACACAGAAAAGAACCAGATGGTACACAACGACATACACGCAAAAATTAACACACAGAGTTGCAAGCATCCTAAAGAGACAGGGCTTCCAAATATCCTACAAGACTGTGCAAGCCCATCAATCACACCTAAGCCAACCAGACACCACGAGGGACAAAGTCCAACAATCAGGAATATATAAACTTTTATATCAACGTTCTGATGCAGTATACATAGGCACGGCATGCAGGAATTTTAATCAAGATACAAAGAACATATGAAGAGCTGAATGTACGAAACAAACCATTCCACATTTGCAGAACATTTAAAACATCGTAACCACCATCCTACAAACATGGAACAAATAATGAAAATAATTAAAATAAGCAATCATAACAAACATCTTACACAAAAGCAGGAATACTTCCACATTCAGAAAGCCATCACTGAAAACAAACATGTGATAAATGAACAAACACACATCAGCACAGGCTCCCTACTACACTTAATAAAAGAAATAATTAGCTGAAAATCGTCCTTCTCACAACTAGGAAAAATTAAAAAACTCCGCCCTTCGCCTTCAGTACACCCACACACAAACACACAGGCCAAAAAAAAAAATTTCGCACCCCCCCTTGCCTTACGGTCTCTCTCTCTCTCTCTCTCTCTCTCTCTCACACACACACACACACAACACACACACACACACAAATGCATACACGAACATATCACAGATGCTTGAATGATTACACTCGAAAGTTGAAAATAGCATGCTATCTTTGGCAATAACATCTGATAGTCGGCAACAAAATCCAAAACATTGCATCAAAACAAGTGTTCAGTTCCTAGTGCTGTGGAATGCTGGGAAAAAACTGCAAATTGGCATTTATAAGAAGAGGAACAACACCAAAAATGCAACAGGAGAGTAATATGTAGAAAACCGCCCACGCAACCTTCAAAATATTACTACATATTAGCAAAATATTACTACATATTAGCAAAAACCAACGTCCAGAACTGTTTCTAACCTATAGGTGCATTGACCAAAATGTAAACTGAAATGCAAAAATGTGTACATATTCCAGGCTACTGAAGATGCCTTGCAGAAAATAAAGGCGAAACGTGTATGGCACGAAAACTGTGTTTCATTCAGTTGTAGTCAGACGGTCCATAAAGTAAAAATTATCAGTATACCGTAATATTACACGAAACTGTGGAAGAGAGGACTACAAAAGTTGAAGATGTTAAACCCACCTCAGACCCTTATACAGTAAGATTGATTTATGACCAATCGGCCAACCAAGCCTTGGCTTGTTACAGGTGCAGACACTGCAGCTGGCCCAGGAGGCTCACAGGTGGCCAGCCCAGCAGTCCCCTCCTCAATATGACGGCCTAACATTACACGCTACCTAACATTACACAATACCTGAAACTAAAAACAACCTAACCCACACATAGTCTGTCGCAGATAACAAGGAAACCGCTACCGCTCTTACTACTCGACCAGACAACCTCAGACTTTTTTTTCCCCCTTGGCGCATGACTTGACAGTTTCTTTCCCTCTGCCCCTGAAACCGTTCCCTTTGTTCACTTTTCGTCAAATTATCTATCTCCCCGATGCGACTTTATTAGTGGGTAATCCTACCCAGACGTAAGGATACCATCAACGCCCCACAGCCCGTGAAGTTACGGAGGTTACAGTAGAACTTTTGAGATAGTCATCGTGTCGGTGTGGGCTTGGAGGGGCTCCACCTTTTTTTCCAGCATCTCTAACTGGTACGTTCCATTATTGCACTGATTAAATAATCTAGACAAGATGTCGGATAGTCTTTAAATTTTTTTATGGTTCTTATGACAAAATAAGCGTACTTTCCAACGTCGAAACCCTTTTTGACAAGGCACAGTAAAAAAGAAGATAAAGAATTATTATAGTATCTACAAACTCTGCCAGGTAACTGCCCACGTGACAATAAAATAGAAATAAACTACGCCTAAAGGTACTTGCTACAAACAGTAGTGGGATAGAGACTTTGTAGGTCGAGTGAAAACCTCTCTCTGCCTATTCCTGCAACATCTGGGGAAAATTTTGTAGCCACCCGTACGTTATGCGGAATTAATGATTAGCGGTCACGAGAGCCGCATCCGAAAGTATAAAAGCAGGCGAGTAGTACTGTGTTGTCAATAGAGACACAGTATCAACAGACTATGTCGATCAGGGGTACCACGTGACTCCGAATGTGGCGTTGCTAGATGCCACCTGAATAATAAAGGCCGGCCGGAGTGGCCGAGCGGTTCTAGGTGCTACACTCTGGAACCGCGCGACCGCTACGATCGCAGGTTCGAATCCCGCCGCGGGCATGGATTTGTGTGATGTTCTTAGGTTAGTTAGGTTTAAGTAGCTCTAAGTTCTAGGGGACTGATGACCTCAGCAGTCAAGTCCCATAGTGGTCAGAGCCACTTGAACCATTTTTTAATAACAAATGAGTCAGCGACATTTCAGCCCTTCTACAGCTCCCCAAGTCAACGGCTGGTTTTATTGTGAAGTAAAGATGCGAAGAAACAGTCACATCTAAAGAAAGATTAGTCAGAGCTCATCTACTGATTTTTAGGGACCCTTGAGAATTTCGGAGATCAGTACAATCAAATTTGGAAATTGCTGAGGAAATGGATATTTCTACATTCTTTCACAAATGTTGACGGGCAAAAGAAAGAAATTCGTGTGTCCGTAATATGAGCCATTTGCGAAGCGTCCATCAACTTTGGCTGCCATACCTGAGCAAAAGATCTTGCCAATAAACCGAGAAAATTCTGGTCATACGTAAAATCAGTGAGCGGGACGAAGGCTTCTATCCAATCTGGTGTGGCAATAGTAGGAAGCAAAAGGTAAGCTGAACTTTTAAATTTTACGTTTAAGTAGTCATTCACGCAAGAGGATGGAACATACCGTCGTCTGAGTGTCTTACAGACCCCCGCACGGAGGACTTATAATTTGGAGGTCCCTCCAGCACTGGCTCTTAATTTAGTCTGCATTTACCGAGAATCTCTAGCCCAGCGATAAGTCCGAAGCGATTGGGAAAAGAAGCGCTGGTGACTCCCGTATGTAAGAAAGTTGAAAGAACTGACGTGCATAATTACAAACCAGTACCCTTAACTTCGCTTTGCTGCAGTATTATTGAACACTTCCTGAGTTCGAATATAATACATTTCCTTCAGACAGAAAAGCTTCTCTCCACAGATTAGCACGGATTTAGAAAGGATCGTTCGCGCGAAACTCATCTTGCCCTTATCCTGAAAAAAATGGATGGAGCGCAGGAGGCGGATTTCATACACAAAAATTTCCGGACAGCCCTTGACCGGTGCCCCAATGCCGAATGTTGACGAAGATCTGAGTTTGTACTCTAAGTTTCCAGATACCTGAACGCTTCGAAGACTTTTTAGACAGTAGAATCAAGTACATAGTCCTCGACAGCGAATGTTCATCATGGTATCGTCAAAAGTGCCAAAAGGAAATGTGATTGACCCACTTTATTCTCTACATACAAACTTACCTGACGGGCAGTGTGAGCATCAATTTATGGCTGTTTGTTGATGATGGTGTACGGGAATCTGTCGTCGCCAGCGACTATAGGCATATAAAAGATGACTTTCACAAAAGTTCTAGTTAGTACGTCGAATGTCATCTTGCTCTAAGTGTCCGAAAATGTACACTACTGGCCATTAAAATTGCTACACCACGAAGATGACGTGCTTCAGACGTGAAATTTAACCGACAGAAAGAAGATGCTGTGATATGCAAATGATAAGCTTTTCACAGCATTCACACAATGTTGGCGCCGGTGGCGACACCTACAACGTGCTGACATGAGGAAAGTTTCCAACCGATTTCTCATACACATACAGCAATTGACCGACGTTGCCTGGTGAAACGTTGTTGTGATGCCTCGTGCAAAGAGGAGAAATGCGTACCATCATGGTTCCGACTTTGATAAAGGTCGGATTGTAGCCTATCGCGATTGCGGTTTATCCTATCGCGACATTGCTGCTCGCGATGGTCGAGATCCAATAACTGTTAGCAGAATATGGAATCGATGGGTTCAGGAGCGTAGTACGGAACTCCGTGCTGGATCCCAACGGCCTCGTATCACTAGCAGTCGAGATGACAGGCATCTAATCCGCATGGCTGTAACGGATCGTGCAGCGACGTCTCGATCCCTGAGTCAACAGATGGGGACGTTTGCAAAACAACAACCATCTGCACCAACAGTTCGACGACGTTTACAGCACCATGGACTATCAGCTCGGATACCATGGCTGCGGTTACCCTTGACACTGCATCAGAGACAGGAGCGCCTGGGATGGTGTACTCAACGACGAACCTGGGTGCACGAATGGCAAAACGTCACTTTTTCCGATGAATCCAGGTTCTGTTTACAGTATCATGATGGTCGCATCCGTGTTTGGCGACATCGCGGTGAACGCACATTGGAAGCGTGTATTCGTCATCGCCATACTGGCGTATCACCCTGCGTGATGGCATGGGGTGCCATTGGTTACACGTCTCGGTCACCTCTTGTTCGCATTGACGCTACTTTGAACAGTCGATGTTACATTTCAGATGTGTTACGACCCGTGGCTCTACCCTTCATTCGATCCCTGCGAAACCCTTCATTTCAGCAGGATAATGCACGACCGAATGTTGCAGGCCCTGTGTGGGCCTTTCTGGATACAGAAAATGTTCGACTGCTGCCCTGGCCAGCACATTCTCCAGACCTCTCACCAATTGAAAACGTCTGATTAATGGTGGCCGAGCACAATACGCCAGTCACTACTCTTGATGAACTGTGGTATCGTGTTGAAGCTGCATGGGCAGCTGTACCTGTACACGCCATCCAAGCTCTGTTTGACTCAATTCCCAGGCGTATTAAGGCCGTTATTACTTCCACAGCTGGTTGTTCTGGGTACTGATTTCTCGGGATCTATGCACCCAAATTGCGTGAAAATGTAATCACATGTCAGTTTTAATATAATATATTGGTCCAATGAATACCCGCTTATCATCTGCATTTCTTCGTGGTGTAGCAATTTTAATGGCCAGTAGTGTAGTTTAATGCGGATGACTAGGAAAAACCGTCCTTGAACGTTCTAATACACCATTAGCAGGGTGCAGCTTGATACAGTCACTTCGATTAAATGTCTAGGTTTAACGTGGCAAATTGATATAAATTTCAATGAGCTCATGAGGTTGTTAGTAGGGAAGGCGAATGGTCGACTTCGGTATATTTTGAGAATTCTTGGAATGTTAGTTGATCCATAAGGGAGACCGCGGGTAGGACGATAGTGCTGTCCATTACTCAGCAATGTTTCATTTTCCTGGATCCCCACTAGGTCATACTGAAGGAAGAGAACAAAGAAATTCATTGCTGAGCTGCCAGATTCGTTATCGGTAGGTTCGATCTGTATATTGAGCAAGCAGTGAAGGAAACAAAAAGAAAAAAAAAATTCGGAGTAGGTATTAAAATCCATGGAGAAGAAATAAAAACGTTGAGGTTCGCCGATGACATTGTAATTCTGTCAGAGACAGCAAAGGACTTGGAAGAACAGTTGAACGGAATGGACAGTGTCATGAAAGGAGGGTATAAGATGAACATCAACAAAAGCAAAACGAGGATAATGGAATGTAGTCGAATTAAGTCGGGTGATGCTGAGGTAATTACATTAGGAAATGAGACACTTAAAGTAGTAAAGGGCTTTTGCTATCTGGGGAGCAAAATAATTGATGATCGTCGAAGAAGAGAGGATATAAAATGTAGACTGGCAATGGCAAGGAAAGCGTTTCTGAAGAAGGGAAATTTGTTAACATCGAGTATAGATTTAAGTGTCAGGAATTCGTTTCTGAAAGTATTTGTATGGAGTGTAGCCATGTATGGAAGTGAAACATGGACGATAAACAGTTTGGACAAGAAGACAATAGAAGCTTTCGAAATGTGGTTCTACAGAAGAATGCTGAAGATTAGATGGGTAGATCACATCACTAATGATGACATATTGAATAGAATTGGAGAGAAGAGGAGTTTGTGACACAACTTGACAAGAAGAAGGCATCGGTTGGTAAGACATGTTCTGTGGCATCAAGGGATCACCAGTTTGGTATTGGAGGGCAGCGTGGAGGGTAAAAATCGTAGAGGGAGACCAAGAGATGAATACACTAAGCAGATTCAGAAGGATGTAGGTTGCAGTAGGTACTGGGAGCTTGCATAGGATAGAGTAGCATGGAGAGCTGCATCAAACCAGTCTCAGGACTGAAGACCACAACAACAACAGGCTCGATAGCACGCAAGATATTTCGAGAAAGCAAGTTGGAATCCATGAAGGGTAGACGATGCTCTTTCCGCAAGCAGTTACTGCACAGATTTGGAGAACAGGCATTTGAGGCCAACTGCAGAACTACTCTACTGTCACCAACGTATTCGCGTAATGACGCTGAAGATAAAATAGGAGCCGGCCAGTGTGGCCGAGCGGTTCTAGGCGCCACAGTCTGGAACCGCGCGACCGCTACGTTCGCAGGTTCGAATCCTGCCTCGGGCATGTATGTGTGTGATGTCCTTAGGTTAGTTAGGTTTAAGTAGTTCTAAGTTCTAGGGGACTGATGACCTCAGAAGTTAAGTCTCATAGTGCTCAGAGCCATTTGAACCATAAAATAGGAAACTTTTACACAGTCGTTTTTCACCTCGTTCTGTCCGCGAATGAGTAGAAGTGATAAAAGTTATGTGGATGTGGAATCATACCATATATAACCTTTCTCCCTGAATTTTGATCTTACGGTTGAAACTTTCTTTTATCTTCGTCAGTGCTTCTTTGATATGTAGATCGATCACCAGGAACGAAAGACTGTATTCCTTCTATGCGACCTTTGTACACGGAGCACTTTGTTCTTGGTCTTCCAACCTTACTGTTCCCGCTTGGTTCTTGTACGTGCTGTATACCACCCGTCATTTCTCGCATCTTTTATTTTTCTCAGCATTTTGCACTTGTTGCACCATGTTGCACTGCCGAACGCTATCCCAAGGTCGACAAATCCTCTGTCTCTTCCTTTCCTGAAGCTAAACTGAGGGGCATCTAAGAGATCCTCAATTTTGTTTTCCAATCATCTGTGTATTATTCTCTTGTGCATGTTTCAGCTGTCAAGCTGACTGTGTTTAAGTCGTCGCACGTATCTGCTCTTGCTGTCTTCGTAATGGTATGGATGACATTTTTTTCGAAAATATCATAGTCTTTCACCAGTTCACAGATTCTGCACGAGAACTTGAATAGTCGTTTGGTTGCAATTTCCCGCAGTTTAGAAATTCTGATACAATATGTTGTCCCTCACCTGCCTCATCTGACTTCAAGACTTTGAGAGCTCTTTTAGCTCTTGACTCTTATATTGGCTCCCCTATGTCTTCCACGCTGACTAATTTATTGTTCTAATATGTAGTCACACAATTCCTCCCCCCTCCTAGAGGCCTTCAGCGAACTCGTTCCTCCTAACTGCTCTCTCTTCTGAACTTAAGAGTGGAATTCAGATTAAACTGTTTATTTTTCCGCACTTGCTTTTAATTTCACTGAACGTGTTTCACAGGGTGGAGCAGACCTCGACTGACATACGTTCAAAGTTTGTTCAGGGACGCCTTGCGAGTATTCTGGTTTGAGGTATCCACATGATCCGACCTCTAGTTACCTAGTTACTGCATTTTGTCTGGTTAGGTGCCCACATTAGGTTCTATCTGTACTGCACAGCAAAAGTGCCCAACAGCGCAGATTTAGACGGTATGGGCAGTGTCTGGTTGCCATTCGCTCACAGTATCTGCTGTTGACACCAGTAACGCCCTGCTTACCTCGCTGCCCTCAAATTAGCGTGCATTACTGCTCGGTTGTGTCTAGGGTTTTGTTTCCTGTCAGTGTTAGCTTTGCGTCAACAGCACTGCTATGGCTGGTTAAAATGGCTCTGAGCACTATGGGACTTAACTTCTGAGGTCATCAGTCCCCTAGAACTTAGAACTACTTAAACCTAACTAACCTAAGGACATCACACACATCCATGCCCAAGACAGGATTCGAACCTGCGACCGTAGCGGTCACGCGGTTCCAAACTGAAGCGCTTAGAACCGCACGGCCACACCGGCCGGCCGCACTGCTATGGATATGTTTACTGAAGAAGAGTTATCCAATATTCACCTAGAGCATGGATTCACCGAATGCAGAGGAACAGAGGCACAACGACGCTAGTCTAACCAGTTCTCACAACGACAACCGCTTCACACTACATTTGCATCGGTACGTATTCGCCTAGGATAGACTCTATTCTTGCCGAATAGAATGGAATATACTGGCCATGTGTGCTATACTAGAGCACCTGACGCGGAAGTGATTCTGCTACACGCGACTGGTGACAATTCTAGCTCTAGAATGCGGCTAGTTGCAAGATCCTGTAACATAAGCCAGTCAACTGTTTAGCGGGCCTTACATGAGCAACAATTGCACCCTTATCATCCACAGAAGAGTTGCAATATTTAGGTTAGGTTATAACTTTTGTGGAGCAGAAATGATGAAGGAGTTGCCTAGAGCTCGAGCATCTGTGGGTAATTTTAATTTGTTCATAAAGCATCTTGAAGCTCTACTGTTCTATTTAACAACAAAAGCTAATAATAGTGGTTGCTGGTGACTTTAAGGTAGATTTTCTTAAAACCTCTCCCAGCTAGAATCTATTAGAGTCACTAACAGTTTCATTCGAATTAATTCCCACCGGAAACTTCTCAACTAAACTAACTGCTCACTAACAACAAGTGATGATATCTTTATAGAAAGGTCTAATAAATAAAATTATATTACAAAACCGACAGTCAATGGCCTCTCAGAGCATGGCATGCAGTTCTTTTTGTTACATATCAATACCGAGCAGGATTCAAAATCTATTGAACGTGAATTCAAGAAGATGGTCAGTAAACCAAAGAATGGTTATTTTAGGACACTCCTCAAGGAAATGAACTGGAGTGATGTACACTGCGCTAATGGCACGAATAATAACTGAAATTTCTTTTTTAATAAAGTACTTATCTTAGTTGAACACTGTTTTCCCCAGCAGACTTCCCATTTCGAGTGGAATTTGAAAATTTATTCCTACAGCAACGTAAAGAAAATCCCAACTTTTCTGCTTCCGTGATATTTACAGAAGTGTTCATGTTTATAAGAGACTGCTGTGTAGTCCCGATTTTGTGACTGCACATCTCTTGCTTCATGATGCACTGAACAAAAAATTGTACAAAACGTTCTTTCAACAAGTCCTCCCACATTCCACAGATGATGTGTCGTTGAGAATTCGTTAGCTTATTGTGGTTTCACCGTGACTGGACACGTGTACACTTTCCACTCGACGTTAGGAACGACATTGAAATACATGACTCGATATTTCGGCGATCCAACTGATCGCCATCTTCAGGAAAATGGTGCTTCTGCTGTTGAGTCCCGCTGAGAACTGACGCCAGGTTGAAAATCGACGTCCTATATAGGCCACCGTTCAGTACACGGCGCATGCGCCGCCCATCACGGTTTCTGACTTCCTAGACAGGGAGGTGGCGCCACCCTTAGTGAAACACTGCTGCCTCTCCAAACTTTGTTCCATACAAACAACTTCTTCTACTCAAATCCTTACAACGTAAGGAGCTTCATTTAGAAGTGCATGTCAGTGTCACAGTTCGTTGTTTCAATACATGAATATCGAACAAACTTCTTATATTTCTGCCTGCAGCAGTCGCAGTCCTGTTACGTTGCAGACGTTTACTCTGGGCCTATCGCGCTTCTCCAACCTGGGGCGATGATGTATGGAGGATGCACAAACGCCCTCGCAGCTGGGTCATCTTGTAGCGTTACTGTGAAGCTGGCCGCCATGAAGAAGCGCGGCATCCCTCTTTATACTCGTTAAGTGCAAAAATACATAAAAAAACTTCCAAACGATATTATTCTCAAGACTATTAAATTGCTACATAGCTTTAAATTCGCGATTATCATTCATTGGCTGAATAGCAGTAGGGTTGCATACGAATCTACCGAAGTGATACGTTACAACACACCTACCTGTGTCCTCGTAAGGCGATTACCAGTGTACAGCACACATTGAGTCTGAGAGCTTGACGGGGTTTTAATACAACGGCCACACGACTCTCTTCAGAACAAGCAGGACAATATACAGGGTGTCTATAATTATAGTTCCAGCTTCGGAACACTCTAAAAAGGAACCGCTGCTCTGAATGACTTGAAATTTGAACGGAATATTATCGAAGGTAGGCGAAACGTTATGGAAACAATTTTAAAAAAAAAAAAAAAAAACAGAAAAATCAAGAATTTTTCCACTACATGTCGTTGTAAGCATCATAACGCAAATAGGTTCGGCTGCAAATTACAGATTAATCGCAATTCGTCATCTGTGATGTCAGTTGCACACTAAATCAACGATACTGTGAAATGCGCATGACCACACAAGTTTCGCGTTGAATAGCTGTGTCACTGTTAGTTAGGTATGCGCACCCACTACGTCCACATCAGATGGGAAAAATCGGTTTCAATTGTCCTGAGACTAAGAAAAGCATAAGAAGCAAGAATGATATCGGGTTTTAGTTGCCCTGAGGCCAAAAACCGCAATGAAAAGCATGAATAAAATATGTTTCTAATTGACCGAAGCCCAAAACCCACACAAAAAACAACAACGGATTAGTTTTTAATCGTCCAGAGACCGAAAACCACATGAAATATAACAATGGAGTAGCTAAATAGTTATCGTGAGATTGGCGCAACAAGCCGGCCGAAGTGGCCGTGCGGTTAAAGGCGCTGCAGTCTGGAACCGCAAGACCGCTACGGTCGCAGGTTCGAATCCTGCCTCGGGCATGGATATTTGTGATGTCCTTAGGTTAGTTAGGTTTAACTAGTTCTAAATTCTAGGGGACTAATAACCTCAGCAGTTGAGTCCCATAGTGCTCAGAGCCATTGGCGCAACATACACTCCTGGAAATGGAAAAAAGAACACATTGACACCGGTGTGTCAGACCCACCATACTTGCTCCGGACACTGCGAGAGGGCTGTGCAAGCAATGATCACACGCACGGCACAGCGGACACACCAGGAACCGCAGCATTTGTGTACCGCCGCCGTCAGTGTCAGCCAGTTTGCCGTGGCATACGGAGCTCCAACGCAGTCTTTAACACTGGTAGCATGCCGCGACAGCGTGGACGTGAACCGTATGTGCAGTTGACGGACTTTGAGCGAGGGCGTATAGTGGGCATGCGGGAGGCCGGGTGGACGTACCGCCGAATTGCTCAACACGTGGGGCGTGAGGTCTCCACAGTACATCGATGTTGTCGCCAGTGGTCGGCGGAAGGTGCACGTGCCCGTCGACCTGGGACCGGACCGCAGCGACGCACGGATGCACGCCAAGACCGTAGGATCCTACGCAGTGCCGTAGGGGACCGCACCGCCACTTCCCAGCAAATTAGGGACACTGTTGCTCCTGGGGTATCGGCGAGGACCATTCGCAACCGTTTCCATGAAGCTGGGCTACGGTCCCGCACACCGTTAGGCCGTCTTCCGCTCACGCCCCAACATCGTGCAGCCCGCCTCCAGTGGTGTCGCAACAGGCGTGAATGGAGGGACGAATGGAGACGTGTCGTCTTCAGCGATGAGAGTCGCTTCTGCCTTGGTGCCAATGATGGTCGTATGCGTGTTTGGCGCCGTGCAGGTGAGCGCCACAATCAGGACTGCATACGACCGAGGCACACAGGGCCAACACCCGGCATCATGGTGTGGGGAGCGATCTCCTACACTGGCCGTACACCACTGGTGATCGTCGAGGGGACACTGAATATTGCACGCTACATCCAAACCGTCATCGAACCCATCGTTCTACCATTCCTAGACCGGCAAGGGAACTTGCTGTTCCAACAGGACAATGCACGTCCGCATGTATCCCGTGCCACCCAACGTGCTCTAGAACGTGTAAGTCAACTACCCTGGCCAGCAAGATCTCCGGATCTGTCCCCCATTGAGCATGTTTGGGACTGGATGAGGCGTCGTCTCACGCGGTCTGCACGTCCAGCACGAACGCTGGTCCAACTGAGGCGCCAGGTGGAAATGGCATGGCAAGCCGTTCCACAGGACTACATCCAGCATCTCTACGATCGCCTCCATGGGAGAATAGCAGCCCGCATTGCTGCGAAAGGTGGATATACACTGTACTAGTGCCGACATTGTGCATGCTCTGTTGCCTGTGTCGATGTGCCTGTGGTTCTGTCAGTGTGATCATGTGATGTATCTGACCCAAGGAATGTGTCAATAAAGTTTCCCCTTCCTGGGACAATGAATTCACGGTGTTCTTATTTCAATTTCCAGGAGTGTATGTTCAGTATCCTCTCCAGCGTTTTGTAAGATAAGCTGAAACTGAGGAACATCTTATTCCACAGTAGACTCCAGTGTCTTAGGGGTCACTTAAAAACGCGCGTTGCGCAGTGTGTGCCTTTGAGAGATCTTTGAGAGACCTCCGCAGCCACAGGACACACGGATTAAGATTCGATGACCTGGACGGCCAGGCTGTAGGGAGAAGACTTCTGATATTCCCGGCATTTTCAAAATGCCTCCGCAGCAGCTTTTCATCACTGGCTGTGAAATTTGCATAGCACTACCACCTAGTGCAAAATGATTACCTACTCAAAACCACTGTTGAACGGCTGTAATGACGGTGTTGCCAAAAAGACTGTCATAACGTTTACTAGTGACGGTACAGGTAACACGAACCACAGGACCTATGTCCTCGGAAAAATACGCCCCTACGATGGACGATGCCATCAACCCGCACCACCCAGTTACCTTTGCAGAATGAAGTGTTATCGGTTGATGTGCAAGTGCATTTATCGTTGCCCATATTCAATAAGTCTGTATGTTGACATGACCTTGAAGGTGTGAATTGACTTCGTCTATCCACGAAATGAACCATGGTTCACTGTCAGTTTCCACTGGAGCAAGAAATTCGAGAGGAAGTGTCTGTGTTTCTAGCTGGTCATCATGAAACATTTCCTAAACACGTGTAATTTTGTATCGATAGCCATGTATGATGTGTAGAAGAATTTTATACTCTTTGTCGGAAGTATATCCAAAGTTCAGGCGATTCCCAGCGCAATGCATGTTTGCACTCCTTCGCTAGACTCCTCCTGCAATGCCGCAGCCACATCTTCTACTGACGTTAGATAACAAGTTTTCTTCCCTCTGCCACACTGCAGTTCGGAATAACTCGTCGTTTCGAATTTCATAATAACTTTGTCCACACATCTTTGGCAGATATCGGACCAACACCTTTTTTAGTACCCCTGAGTATTCGTAAAACCCACAGCGCTATCCACGGAAAATCACTATAATTGTAAAAAAAACTTTACCGGCAGCGCGCGATCCTACGCTGAGACAACGATGCAAACCGTCTGAGACATAAGCAGAGAAAATTCCTTGTGCTCTTTTATTTTGAGTGTTCTTGCGCTTACAGCGCCATATAGTAGTGATATTTTTGTTACCTTTCATTGTTTCCTCCTTCTCTGATGCTATTCCATTCAAATTTGATGTCATTCTGAACAGTAGTTCCTCTTTTCACAGAGATCAATTGCAATATTCGAAAATATGTTTTCTAACGTGAGTGCTAACATTCGCCATGCTGCTTGTACAGGGTATTTCCATAAGAACGTGCAAAAATTTAACAAGACATAGAGGACGCTCCACTGAACAATTTGAGGTAGTCAATCTGGGATCGGTGAAGCCAGCTTAAGGAGATAATAAAAATAAAATCATATTAAGGGGCTCCGGAACGCCCTATACTTGCAATGTTAAAATAACGCTTATAAATTACATCTTTCCTCACAAAGTATTTGAGGTAGGAAGTTGAACTTTTTACAGATTATTTATTGGAATATGGGCTACAACTTAACACAGGGATTTTACAAAATTTTAGTTCAGTTATTAAAGATGATTTTTTTTCAATTGTAATGAAAATTCACAACATTTTTTTGCAATTTTTTATTTATATATTCAAAAATATACAGTTTTTTGGAAAAAGGCTGTGTTAAATTATGCAGAAGGTATTGTGTAGCATTTACTGAAAGTTTGAAGCAAATATGTTTGGAAGATCCTTAGAAAACATGTAATTATTATGAGAAAATAAAAGTTTTGGGAATCGAGCGACAAAGATTGGATTAACTTTTTAGTGCATTCCAGGTCCATAGGATGGATTATCTTCATCCTCTGCAAACTCCTCCTCCAGCTTCCTCTTGTTCCTCCTCCTGTTTACTCTTGCTTGTATTTCTAGACTCTTTACAGCCCTGTCTGCAGCCCGAAGGCGTTCCTTGTCTAAAGCAAGCATCGCTCGTTGTTGTGTTCGTACATTTTGCTACCATTTTCTTCAGTTGTAGTTACTGCAACACTGTTCCAAAAGGTGGTCATGTATGAACACTTATCACATTTCAGTTGTATTTCACTAGCAAGTCCTACGTGCTTTATTATGGAGAGTTCCAGACCAACTTCACTACAATGAATACATCTTACACAGTTTGAAAAAATTCCTTTGAGAACCGACATATCAAATATTTTATTCACATCCGATTCGCCCATAAAACATTCATAGTTTTCAGTCATTGAACCAAGCTTCTTCTGTGAAGTATTTTCTTTCCCACTTTGACTGCTATGGGCAGGTGTCCTTGAGAGGTTAGGTTCACTCACTTGGTTATCGTCTTTATTGTTTACGGTAATAACACATACCTTTGGCTTTCCAACATTTCTCCTTTTCTTAAAAGCCTTCAGAGGATTTCTAATAACTTTACTATTACTCATTATTATACTTCAACAAAGCAGAGACTCAAGAAACAGAATTAATTACGAATATTTTCGAGATAACGACAGAGTAAATAAACATGAAACAATCGACAATCACACCAGCGATATATATTGAACCATCACAGTTTAGCCACAACACATACTTTATCTCACATCACTAATATGTACCTGATGAACACGGACGTTAATAATAACACCATTTGACAGCAGTTTAACAGCGCCACAGTGGGTCACGCCCATGTAGAACACATTTCAAAAAAAATTTAAAAATAGTTGTAGTCTTCGGAATTCTGCAGATTCAGAAAACGCAAAAAAGTAAAAATTGAACTTTTCATGATTTTGAGCCTTTCCGGAGCCCCTTAATGTGTACTTTTCTTATTTACATTACAATGAACGTACCATTTGTACCGTATCTTACAAAATTTGCTGAAATGACGGCCATCAACCTCAATACATGTATGACATCGGCGAGCAAGATTCTAATGTTGTTGTTGTTGTTGTTGTTGTGGTCTTCAGTCCTGAGACTGGTTTGATGCAGCTCTCCATGCTATCTTATCCTGTGCAAGCTTCTTCATCTTCCAGTACTTACTGCAACCTACATCCTTATGAATTTGCTTAGCTTATTCATCTCTTGGTCTCCCTCTATATTTTTTCCCTCTACGCTGCCCTCCAATGCTAAATTTGTTATCCCTTGATGCCTCAGAACATGTCCTACTAACCGGTCCCTTCTTTTTGTCGAGTTGTGCCACAACTCCTCTTCTCCCCAATTCTGTTCAATATTTCATCATTAGTTATGTGATCTACCCATCTAATCTTCAGCATTCTTCTGTAACACCACATTTCGAAAGCTTCTATTCTCTTCTTGTCCAAACTATTTATCGTCCATGTTTCACTTCCATACATGGCTACACTCCATACAAATAGCTTCAGAAACGACTTCCTGACACTTAAATCAATTCTTGATGTTAACAAATTTCTCTTCTTAAGAAACCCTTTCCTTGGCATTGCCAGTCTACATTTTGTATCTTCTCTACTTCGACCATCATCAGTTACTTTGCTCCCCAAATAACACAACTCCTTTACTACTTTAAGTGTCTCATTTCCTAATCTAATTCCCTCAGCATCACCCGACTTAATTCGGCTACATTCCATTATTCTCTTTTTGCTTTTGTTGATGTTCATCTTATATCCTCCTTTCAAGACACTACCCATTCCGTTCAACTACTCTTCCAAGTCCTTTGCTGTCTCTGACAGAATTACAATGTCATCGGCGAACCTCAAAGTTTTTATGTCGTCTCCATGGATTTTAATACCTACTCAGAAATTTTCTTTTGTTTCCTTCACTGCTTGCTCAATATACAGATTGAATAACATTGGGGAGAGGCTACAACCCTGTCTCACTCCATTCCCAACCACTGCTTCCCTTTCATGCCCCTCAACTCTTATAACTGCCGTTTGGTTTCTATACAAAATGTAAATAGCCTTTCGTTCCCTGTATTTTACCCATGCCACCTTAAGAATTTGAAACAGAATATTCCAGTCAACATCGTCAAAAGTCTACAAATGCTTTCCTTAATCTAGCTTCTAAGATAAGTTAGGGTCAGTATTGCCTCACGTGTTCCAACGTTTCTACGGGATCCTAACTGATCTTCCCCGAGGTCGGCTTCTACTAGTTTTTGCGTTCGTCTGTAACGAATTCGCGTTAGTATTTTGCAGCCGTGACTTATTAAACTGATAGTTCGGTAATTTTCACATCTGTCAAAACCTGCTTTCTTTGGAATTGGAATTATTATATTCTTCTTGAAGTCTCAGGGTATTTCACCTGTCTAATACATCATGCTCACCAGATGGTAGAGTTTTGTCGGGACTGGCTCTGCCAATGCTGTCAGTAGTTCTAATGGAATGTTGTCTACTCCCGGGGCCTTGTTTCGACTCAGGTCTTTCAGTGCCCTGTCGAACTCTTCACGCAGTATCATATCTCTCATTTCACCTTCATCTACATCCTCTTCCATTTCCATAATATTGTCCCCAAGTACAGCGCCCTCCTTCCACCTTTCTGCTTTCCCTTCTTTACTTAGAACTGCGTTGCCATCTGAGCTCTTGATATTCATACAAGTGGTTCTCTTATCTCCAAAGGTCTCTTTAATTTTCCTGTAGGCGGTATCTATTTTACCCCTAGTGAGATACGCCTCTAAATCCTTACATTTGTCCTCTAGCCATCCCTGCTTAGCCATTTTGCGCTTCCTGTCGATCTCATTTTTGAGACGTTTGTATACCTTTTTGCCTGCTTCATTTACTGCATTTTTATATTTTCTCCTTTCATCAATTAAATTCAATATTTCTCCTGTTACCCAAGGATTTCTACTAGCCCTCGTCTTTTTTCCTACTTGATCCTCTGCTGCCTTCTCTACTTCATCCTTCAGAGCTACCCATTCTTCTTCTACTGTATTTCTTTTCCCCATTCCTGTCAATTGTTCCCTTATGCTCTCCCTGAAACTCTGTACAATCTCTGGTTCTTTCAGGTTATCCAGGACCCACCTCCTTAAATTCCCACCTTTTTGCAGTTTCTTCAGTTTCAATCTACAGTTCATAACCAATAGATTCTGGTCAGAGTCCACACCTGCCCCTGGAAATGTCTTACAGTTTAAAACCTGGTTCCTAAATCTCTGTCTTACCATTATATAATCTATCTGAACTCTGGCAGTATCTCCAGACTTCTTCCATGTATACAACCTGCTTTTGTGATTCTTGAACCAGGTGTTAGCTATGATTAAGTTGTGCTCCGTGCAAAATTCTACCAGGCGGCTTCCTCTTTCATTTCTTACCCCCCATCCATATTCACCTACTACGTTTCCTTCTCTCCCTTATCCTACTGACGAATTCTAGTCACCCATTACTATTAAATTTTCGTCTCCCTTCACTATCTGAATAACTTCTTTTATTTCATCATACATTTCTTCAATTTCTTCGTCATCTGCAGAGCTAGTTGGCATATAAACTTGTACTACTGTAGTAGGCGTGGGCTTCATGTCTATCTTGGCCACAATAATGCGTTCACTATGCTGTTTGTAGTAGCCTATTCGCATTCCTATTTTTTTATTCATTATTAAACCTACTCCTGCATTACCCCTGTATTCGCCTGACCAAATGTCTTGTTTCTCCTGCCACCGAACTTCACTAATTCCCACTATATCTAACTTCAACCTACCCATTTCCCTTTTTTAATTTTCTAACCTACCTGCGCGATTAAGGAGCTCCGGAAAGACTCAAAATCATGAAAAGTTCAATTTTTACTTTTTTGCGTTTTCTGAATCTGCAGACTATTACCTTTTAATAGATATATAATTTATTCAATTCCGAAGACTACAACTATTTTTAAATTTTTTTTGAAATGTGTTCTACATGGGCATGACCCACTGTGGCGCTGTTAAACTGCTGTCAAATGGTGTTATTATTAACGTCCGTGTTCATCAGGTACATTTTAGTGATCTGAGATAAAGTCTGTGTTGAGGCTAACCTGTGATGGTTCAATATATATCGCTGGTGTGATTGTCGATTGTTTCATGTTTATTTACTCTGTCGTTATCTCGAAAATATTCGTAATTAATTCTGTTTCTTGAGTCTCTGTTTTGTTGGAGTATAATAATGAGTAAAAGTAAAGTTATTAGAAATCCTCTGAAGGCTTTTAAGAAAAGGAGAAATGTTGGAAAGCCAAAGGTATGTGTTATTACTGTAAACAATAAAGACGATGAAAATCCCCAACATAGCTTGTGTCCCAAAGAAGAAGACAGTTGGTGTAAACATAACAAAGGATTGCTAACTGGTGAAGTGTACACTCATAAGCATAGTCTGCCTCATGCAATAATGGAGATGATAAAACCTATTTTCAGAGACATAGCAGCACCTGAACTGTTGAAAAAGTGTATTCACGGAAAAACTCAAAACCCCAATGAAAGTGTAAATAGTGTTATATGGTCGAGAATCTCCAAGACTGTATTTGTTGGAATAGAAACACTTCACTTTGGTGTGTTTGATGCTGTTGCGACTTTCAATGATGGCAACATTGTAAGGTGCAAGGTATTTAGAAATATGGGAATGAAGATAGGTTCTCACATGGTACGAGCGATGCTTGCTTTAGACAAGGAACGCCTTCGGGCTGCAGACAGGGCTGTAAAGAGTCTAGAAATACAAGCAAGAGTAAACAGGAGGAGGAACAAGAGGAAGCTGGAGGAGGAGTTTGCAGAGGATGAAGATAATCCATCCTATGGACCTGGAATGCATTAAAAAGTTAATCCAATCTTTGTCGCTCGATTCCCAAAACTTTTATTTTCTCATACTAATTACATGTTTTCTAATGATCTTCCAAACATATTTGCTTCAAACTTTCAGTAAATGCTACACAGTACCTTCTACATAATTTAACACAGCCTTTTTCCAAAAAACTGTATATTTTTATATATATAAATAAAAAATTGCAAAAAAATGTTGTGAATTTTCATTACAATTGAAAAAAAAATCATCTTTAATAACTGAACTAAAATTTTGTAAAATCCCTGTGTTAAGTTGTAGCCCATATTCCAATAAATAATCTGTAAAAAGTTCAACTTCCTACCTCAAATACTTTCTGAGGAAAGATGTAATTTATAAGCGTTATTTTAACATTGCAAGTATAGGGCGTTCCGGAGCCCCTTAAGGGATCTGACATTCCACGCTCTGATCCGTAGAACGCCAGTTTTCTTTCTCCTGATAACGACATCCTCTTGAGTAGTCCCCACCCGGAGATCCGAATGGGGGACTATTTTACCTCCGGAATACTTTACCCAAGAGGACGCCACCATCATTAACCATACAGTAAAGCTGCATGCCCTCAGGGAAAATTACGGTTGTAGTTTCCCCTTGCTTTCAACCGTTCGCAGTACCAGCACAGCAAGGCCGTTTTGGTTAGTGTTACAAGGCCAGATCAGTCAATCATCCAGACTGTTGCCCCTGTAACTACTAAAAGGCTGCTGCCCCTCTTCAGGAACCACGCGTTTGTCTGGCCTCTCAACAGATACCCCTCCGTTGTGGCTGCACGTACTGTACGGCTATCTGTATCGCCAAGGCACGCAAGCCACCCCACCAACGGCAAGATCCATGGTTCATGGTTCATACCCGGCACGAATCCGCCAGGCGGCCTTGTGTCGCGGTCTGGTGAGCCGGCCAGTCTGTGGATGGTTTTTAGGCGGTTTTCCATCTGCCTCGGCGAATGCGGGCTGGTTCCCCTTATTCGGCCTCGTCTACACTATGTCGGCGATTGCTGCGCAAACAAATTCTCCAAGTGCGCGTTCACAACCATTACTCTACCACTCAAACGTAGGGGTTACACTCGTCTGGTGTGAGACGTTTCCTGGAACGTCCAGCGGGGGCCGAACCGCACAATAACCCTGGGTTCAGTGTGGGGCAGTGGAGGGTGAAGTGGACTGCGGTAGTCGTCGTGGAGTTGTGGACCACGGCGGCTGCAGCGGGGACGGAGCCTCTCCGTCGTTCCTAGGTCCCCGGTTAACATACAACATACTTACATACATACAACTCTAGATAAAGCGGAAGAAAAGTTTACTTCCATGTGTCCTTAAGCTGGCTTCGTCGACTCCATGTTCCCTGCCTCTAATTCTTCAGTGAAGCATTCTCTACGTCCTGTTACATATTTGCACGCTCTTATGGAAACATCCCGTATTAAAAAAAAGGGTGACAACTGAAGTCTTTGAACACCTGGAGTTGGCATCTGTGTAATGCCTGACTGATGAGGGGATAGTGCTGTGCTTCATCACGAAAGGATGAACTAATGCTAAAATACTTTTATGTGCCGGACAGACAATACGATAGCTAGACGGGAGAAAATAGGTATCTGATACGAAGAAACATTCCGCCACAAGGCGTGAAATACAATTGAGCTGTTATTATGGGACGAGGCTTCGTATTTGTAAGAACACTGACCGCAGCGCACGGCCGGGCAGACACCGCACGCTGTCAGCCGCTTCTGTCGCTTACGTACGACGCTCCCTTTTGGGCTCTTGTCGACCGACATCAGTTGCTGAAGAGACCGGTCAGCAGCTCCATAAGCTGCCTGTCGGGGCATGGCGGGTAGAGAATACACCATCTAGTGTGAGGGGAGGCTAAGGCTGTAATTAACTTGAAAACACATTCCTGGTATCCTCCCTCAAATATACTTGCCCTAATTACCCGTAAACTTGCATTTCAGAGACAATCTTATGTCATTTTTCATTACATTTATATCATTGCATGATGAGAATCAGTCCGTAAAAACTTTAATGTTCGGATGAATTACATTGATCCTCCATCATCCAACTGTTCTAAATCTGTTTCCTGTTTCAGAAGCAGCTCAGCTTCAAACGTCCCCTTAGAAATGTTATTCAATAACTGTGCTGATAAACCTCTTACATTTTTTGATTTTCAAACAGCTGAGTAAAACTGAGTGTACTCATACATTTCGCTCTTTACCTATTCCGATCAACACTAAATTGACACACAATATTTTTAGCGCAACGCAATCTGACTTTCAATAATCCCTACAAAACAATGGCCCTGACTAACATTAACCTACACCTTTCATGAATCACTTACCTCACAAAAATCTTCGTTACTCGAACAAGCAAGCGCCAATACTGCCAGCTAAATAAAAGATTCTAACTACTGAAGGCACTAACTACTGATAGGCTTAGTTAGCAAATGAAAGATTTTAATAGAGAACAAACAATGTATTTACCTTAATAGTGTTCAAAAGTCATAATATATATATATATCAGTTCATGACATCCAGTCTTACAAATTTACTCTCTCTAATGGACACACGTCCAGATCATCCGCTCTCAAAACTCCGCCATTTCACTCCACACATCCACCACTGCTGGCGGCTCACCTCCAACTGCGCAGCGCTACGCGCTGTTCACATCCAACCGTCCAACACTACAATAGCGAATATTACAACAATGCCAACCAGCCACAGACTGCACATAGCACAGCCAGTGATTTTCATACAGAGCGCTACGTGACGTTACCAACATAAAAACCTAAACAGCCTACTTTCATAGCCCCCACGCTCCCCACAAAAATTTTACCAATTGTTTTGGGCAGTGGCCAATACAGATTTGAAAAAATTTTTCATAATTACAATATCAAAGATATCAAATGCACACACTTATTGATGCAATGTAGGTCAAAAGCAAAAATTGTTCTCATAAAGACAGTCCTCATCATCCATCACAGTAGTAATTACAGTTTTCTCTTTTTTTGTCTCAAAGTCTGAGCAGGAAAAGAAAATGCACACGGAAGTAGTGGATTTCCATGCAGTCTTGAAGAAGTAGTGTTGTCCTTCCAACGGAAAGACAGTGCTGTCTCTTGACATGCTTTCAAATCTTATGTCATTTTTCATTACATTTATCTACATCCACATCTACATGATTACTCTGCAATTCACATTTAAGTGCTTGGCAGAGGGTTCATCGAACCACAATCATAATATCTCTCTACCATTCCACTCCCGAACATCGCGCGGGAAAAACGAACACCTAAACCTTTCTGTTCGAGCTCTGATTTCTCTTATTTTATTTTGATGATCATTCCTACCAATGTAGGTTGGGCTCAACAAAATATTTTCGCATTCGGAAGAGAAAGTTGGTGACTGAAATTTCGTAAATAGATCTCGCCGCGACGAAAAACGTCTTTGCTTTAATGACTTCCATCCCAACTCGCGTATCATATCTGCCACACTCTCTCCCCTATTACGTGATAATACAAAACGAGCTGCCCTTATTTGCACCCTTTCGATGTCCTCCGTCAATCCCAGCTGGTAAGGATCCCACACCGCGCAGCAATATTCTAACAGAGGACGAACGAGTGTAGTGTAAGCTGTCTCTTTAGTGGACTTGTTGCATCTTCTAAGTGTCCTGCCAATGAGACGCAACCTTTGGCTCGCCTTCTCCACAATATTATCCATGTGGTCTTTCCAACTGAAGTTGTTCGTAATTTTTATACCCAGGTACTTAGTTGAATTGACAGCCTTGAGAATTGCACTATTTATCGAGTAATCGGATTCCAACGGATTTCTTTTGTCATGTGGATCACCTCACACTTTTCGTTATTTAGCGTCAACTGCCACCTACCACACCATATAGCAATCTTCTCTAAATCGCTTTGCAACTGATACTGGTCTTCGGATGACCTTACTAGACAGTAAATTACAGCATCATCTGCGAACAACCTAAGAGAACGGCTCAGATTGTCACCCAGGTCATTTATATAGATCAGGAACAGCAGAGGTCCCAGAACGCTTCCCTGGGGAGCCCCTGATAGCACTTCAGTTTTACTCGATGATTTGCCGTCTATTACTACGAACTGCGACCTTCGAGACAGGAAATTTATATCATTGCGTGATGAGAATCAGTCCGTAAAAACTTTAATGTGCGGATGAATTACATTAATCCTCCATCATCTAACTGTTCTAAATCTGTTTCTGTTTCAGAAGCAGCTCAGCTTCTTGGGGGCACGCTATGGAATCCGTGTAAATCAATTCGGTTAAGTTCCTGTACTAAAATGAATCTGCAGTCACCAAGGCGGTGTTATAACTACAAAATATCATGGTTCCTACTAATCATCGTACACTTCAGTACTTTTCTTAGAATTCCATGACCGACAGAAATAGCCTACCCAAATCACTAAACGCAAGAAGTGGGCTGTGCTACATTTTGGGAACTGCAGACAGATCACAGCTAAATCAAACATCGCAACTCATAAAGATCCTTAGTTGCATCAAATTGTTGTATTTCTTAGTGACGTAGATGACTTCAAAATTGAAAAACTAGTTTATTCTGGATATTTACGTTCAGTAGGGGAATATTTTTGGAGAGATTCATCTTTACAGAGTTATTCCTCTAGTATACAGAAAAAGGTGTTTTCGTATCATATTTATTGCCAGTTGCAGACTGTCCTGCAGATACATCTTCAGAAAAATATGGTTGGCATTTCGACAACTGTTCAACGGTACTGGTATTCACTGACGGCACTTCTCCTTATAAAATTTTCTTTATAGTTAAAAATAAAACTGAACACAATATCTGTCAGGCACAACCTCTAAAAGTCCTTAGAAACACTTTATGTTGTCGCAGAAGAAGATGAGTAGTACCGTGGTGCAGTGGTTATGATACTGAAATCTTGTGTGGAGGCTCGTGAGTTCAAAACTCTCCTAGCCTGTACAATTTTAACTTGTGTATTCGGTTTGAGTACATTCTAGAAGTATCCACAACTGTCAAGAATCGATGTACTGGATTGTTCTGTAGCTGTATATATACTGCATGTGTTCTGCCAAGAGAAAGTTCACTCCGCGCTCTCGTATGTGCAAGTGCTGAATAAACCTTCGTTAAGTGAAATTAGTGTTCGTCATTTATCTAATTGCACCTTATTCTACGTGACATTATTCTCCCGGAGACGCTGGGTATTGTAACTTGTTATAGCGCACATTGTCGACGACACAGTGGCTCCCATCAGGCCACGACAGAGCCGCCGTTTACGTGGCGAGAACCCGAGTTCGAGCCGTATTAAACAGATCGCAATCTATCGGAGACACAAGAAGAAGAGGACGTTACGATGACAGCAACCGCATGTCAACACATTTGACATCCTTCCGGGTTCTCTGGTGACGATGGCCAAGATCCAAAGAAGTGGCTGAAAGTATATGAGCGTATAGCCAAATTTAGCAAATGGGATGACACCGTGTGATAGGCTAACGTACGAGGCCTGTTCAGAAAGTAAGCTCCGATTGATTGCCAAATTGAAACCACAGTGAACATCAGAAATGTTTTACTTGTAACAATTAGCTACACCTTTCAGCTACTTCTCTATGTAGTCGCCGTTCTGACTTAGACTTTTGTCATAGCGTTGTACCAACTTTTCAATAGCCTCATCATAGAAGGCAGCCGCCAGTGCTTTCCGCCAATTCTCCACGCTGGCCTACACCTCGTTGTCTGTGTCAAAATGTTGTCTTCAAAGACAGCGGTTCATGTGAAACTCAGGGGGGAGACAATTGCGGACTGTATTGTGGGTAATCTCACATTTCCATTTGAAAACGATGCAGGAGCATCTTCATTGCCCCTGCAGAATGTGGCTGAGAATTGTCTTGAAGAAGAAACAGCACGACAGTTATGTAATGTTAGCTGCATAGCTTCAGGCGAAATTTCTCACCAGGCCCTCGTACTTGGCGGCAGACACTATTTTCTAGACATCTTTACGCACTCACTGCGAGCTCAGAAATGAGAAGAGCGACGTGATGCTAACTGGGGATATACTAGAGACACCACCCAACACATCTGTGCAAAGCTTTATCGGATTTTCATAGTCGTTTCCATTTCGCGACCGATCGGAGCTTACTTTCTGAACGCCCCTCGTATTTTTCTACTAGGAGCACACTGCCAAGCAATGGTATGAGAACAATGACGAGAAGTTCACAAGATGGGAGGTATTTCAAGCGGAATTGTGCAAGTATTTCGGCAACACACAACTACAGAAGTGCGAGGCTGAAGATAAATTAAAGTGTAGTGCACAGCGTCCAGGAGAAACTACAGCATCCTACATTCAAGACGTCTTGGATCTGTGTAAAATAGTGGATCCTAGAATGAAGGAGGAAGATAAGGTTGCACATCTCATGAAGTGTGTTGCTGGGGACATGTATCATGCCCTACTCCTGAAAGAGGTTTCGACAGCAGACAACTTCATAAAATGGAGCCAGTACATCGAGACACTGCATCAAAAAAGAATTACACGTCACAAGTTTGAACGGCTTCCAAACGTCGTATCGATGTCTGTGATGGAGGAAGAAACTGATTTCACAAGTGTTCTTCGTCAGATAGTGAGAAAGGAAGTTCAGAAGGCAGTTGGATTGCAAGGCGAGCATAAAACCGAAACGCTTCAAGAGGTCATATAGGAGGAAGTGGAACAGACATTGAACCCAAGGACCAAGGATAACCAACCAGTATGTTTCCACTGTGGACGACCGGGACATGTGGTGTGCTATTGTCGAGAATGGCGGCGGATATTTGATGACGCCCGCGTAAGAAGACAGCAGAACGATCCTAGCCGACGCCAACTCCGGGACGACGAAGATGAACAAGAATATGTGGGTACAGGACGACGTAGGTCACCATCGCCGCAAGCTAGCCGCTTGAGTTGACGCTCACCAACACGCCCATCAAGGTCTCGATCGCCGTTTAGAAGCTCCAGGCGATCACCTAGCCGCCGAAACCTGGAAAACTAAAGGGTGAGCCCTTCCTTGGAGGTGAGGTCGCCGAAGAGAAACATCCTCCACCGTCGATTACAACAAAAATGATAGGAAACTACATCAATATCCTCATGGACGATATCCTCATGGGTGGCCGACCAGCCCAACTCTGGACCATCATGCTCAGTCAATTCAGAAGTACCATCGCCAGTTGCAGAAAACCATACTCGTTGACAGCAAAACATCTCTGCTGACGGTGGCTAATGGGAAATGTGTAAAACCTACAAAAAGATTTATCATTCGTGTGGGTATAAGTGGCCATACACGGCCCTTAGAATTCATCGTCTTACAAGAGTGTAGTAATTAGGTCATTCTCGGATGAGACTTTTTGAAAGCTTCTCAGGCAATTATAGATTGTGGTCGCTCGAAGATTATGCTAGACGGAATGAGATACTGTGGACAGGAAGATGCGTATCTGAGTGTGTGGAGACTATGTGTGCTGGATGAAGAGATTATTCCTGCAATCAGCGCTAGAAGGGTAACTGTCATGTCTCATGCCATGCATCAACCCATGGATCTTGTAGTCGACTGTAAGAGAAACATAGCACTAGAATATAACTTGGTCATCCCAGCCTCTGTCGTATCGTTTAAGAACGGACTCGTTGAATTGTGGATAGTTAACTGTCGCCGAGAACCGCAGATCCTTCCCTGACGCATGTGCATAGCAAACGCTGAGCCGTTAATTGAAGAAGAGCTGAGCGTCATAGAAACCTCCCGTGCCGAGTCTGTGGGCGGAATTAGCGCTACCACTACGAGAAAAGATCTTCTAGCTCGACTATCACCAGATGTCACTAAGGAACAGGAGAAGAAGCTACTTGCCATTCGTCAAGAGTTCTCTGAATGCTTCAATCCACGGCTGAAGAGCAAATTAGACAAATCGACGGTAAAGCACCGGATTAACCCTAGTGGCCATCAACCAGTAAACCAGAGAGCATACCGTGTGTCAGCAATGGAACGTCGATTAATTCGCGATGAGGTAGAGAAAATGATGAAGAATGACATCATTCAGCCTTCGCCGAGCCCATGGTCGTCACCAGTGGTCCTCGTCAGGAAGATGGGTGGCAGTTGGCGCTTTTGTGTTGCTCACAGGAATCTTAATAAGATAACTAAAAAGGACGTTTACCCTCTTCCACGAATTGACGAAACACTAGATTGTATGAAGGGGGCTAATTTTTTCTCAACCATGTACATGTACTAGGGATACTGGCAAATTGAAGTAGATGAGGCTGATGGTGAGAAAAAAAAGGTAAGGTCGTTTGGTTTGTGTTGTTCACCAGCAACTTTTGAATGGATGATGGATAATCTTCCAAGACACCTGACGTGGAAGATGTGTCTTTGTTATTTAGATGACATTATAGTGTTCTCTGAGACATTTGATGACCATATAAAAAGACTGATGGCCTTTCTTAAGTGTCTCCAACAAGACATACAGAAACTTAATCCGAAAAGTGTCTCTTTGGAGAAAAAGAAATCGAAATACTGGGACGCCTTGTGTCAAACAAAGGTGTGCGGCCAGACCCAGCAAAGGTGAGATCAATAACGGAATTTCCTATTCCTAAAAGTATTAGAGATGTGAGAAGCTTTCTCGGATTATGTTCTTATTACCGTCTTTTTATCAAAGACATTTGTGTCAAAGCCAGGGCACTCCAAGAGTTGTTAAAAGCTGTTGCCAAATGTATCTGGGGTGGTGCTCAACAACATTCTTTCGATGTGCTGTGAAAAGCTGTGACGACGGACCCTGTAATTGGTCTGTATGATTAGAGAGCACCTACAGAAGTTTATAGCCTATGCTTCTAGGACACTTACAAAAGTCGAGAGAAACTACTCAGCTACAGGAAGAGAATGTCTTGCTGTGATCTTGTCCAGGTGCAGATTTCGACAGTATATGTGTGGAAGGCCATTCACAGTTGTTACAGACCATCATTCACTTTGTTGGTTTACAGATCTTGAGGATCCAACAGGATGACTCACCAGGTGGGTACTACGTCTTCAAGAGTATGACATTACCATAGTATACAAAAGTGGAAGAGAACACCAAGATGCCGATTGTCTCTCAAGAAACCCCGCGCAAGACGTTTAAGACTTTTATGAAGATAGTGACTGTCTCACTACATTCCAGGATCTCTTTGCTGAGCAAAAGAAGGATGCCAAGATATCTCAAATTATGCTTGCCTTAAATCGGCCAGAGAATGTGAAAGGACAAATTAAGGTTGTTAATAGATTACTTCGCAAGAAAAACTTTGATCCATTTGGAAAGTGGTGGCTGCTAGTGATCCCTAAACACTTGCGCTTAGATGTTCTACAGAAATTCCATGACACACCTGGGGCCGGACATTTAGTATTTATTAAGACATACGATAGAATCTGCAAGAGATTTTTCTGACCAGATTTATTTAGGAATGTCCGTCACTTTGTGTCGCACTGTCGAGAGTGCCAGAGGAGTAAGGCAGTTCCTCAGAAACCACCTGGCCGACTCACACCAAATTCCACCATCCGAAACGCCTTTCCAGCATGTTGGGATTGATCTCCCCGGAAGATTTCCAACGTCTGTTAGTGACTAGAAAAGCAGTGAAAACAGCCAAAGCATCCGAGGTAGCCAAATTCATCGTGGAAGACATTGTATTAATACACGGTGCCCCAACGTCGTTAATTACGGATCGGGGGGTAGTTTTTCAACCGAAACTTGTGACAGAGATAAACCGTCGGTGCAACATTACTCATCACATGACGACTGCCTACCATCCGCAAATTATCGGGCTTACTGAACGCCTTAATAAGACCTTGGACGACATGCTATCAATGTTCGTCAATGTTGAGCAGAGCAACTTGGATGCCTACGTTTGCCTATAATACTGCCAAACAAGACACCACAGGATTTACGCCATTTTTGCTGGTGCATGGGCGTGAGGCGACTACGTCGATGGACACTGTGTTTCCGTTACATCCTGATGACGTGGACGACGACTACATCGGCCAGGTGTTAACCAGAGCTGAGGAAGCTCGGCAGTTAGCTCGACTGCGCACGCTACAAGCTCAAGAAAACGATCGCCGAAGTATGACGCGAGCCACCGCCCTGTTGTCTACCAGCCTGGTGACGTCATCCGGATCTCCTGCTCGGAAGGTTGGTCTCTCTGAGAAGCTCCTCGGGGGGGTACTGTATTGCCGGAAATGCATATCCTCCTATTTCCATCTATTGCACTATAAATTATTTTTCCTTGTTTTGTTACCTGAAGATATGACGTATCTGTGCCTTTATATATTGTAATTGTTTTACTATATATATATATATATATATATATATATATATATATATATATATGTGTGTGTGTGTGTGTGTGTGTGTGTGTGTGTGTGTGTGTGTCGATGTATAATTGGTTTGTTTTGTAAGTATTGTTTGTATTTTTGCGCTGGGTCTGGCCTAGGGAAAACTATGCCATCGAACGAATACATCGATAGGTCGTGCGGAGAACCAAAGTGTTTAAGATCTCTGGTAGTGTTAACGCTGCCGCGTGGAGCGCATTCAGAGCAGAGTCTGGCTGGAGTATGCCGGTGGAGAGGTGTGTTGTGTGACGCTCCCGTGAGTTGCCGCGCTTTCGGGGTTTGGCAGCATGTAATTGCGCTCGACTTGCTATGATAGTTTCTGACTCGGTGTCGCGGACAGGAAGCATTACCTGGCGCACATCAAGAGCCCGTTTAGCCTGGTGACCGTGTCGAGAAGAAGGCGCGCCAACATCCAGCTTCTGCAACAGCGACGGCCGACAATGAGTGACTGTCGCCACCTCCTCGATCGACGGCTTCAAACCTTCAATCAACCAACAAGGAAGACTGGAAGCACGTAAAGTTTCAGAACTGTATGGCAGACCTCAGCTTTTCAAACTGTTAAATTTTTCTCACTAAATTACAGCAACGTAGTATGAACCTCTTTGTTGCTCATTGTCCCAATTGCATTACCAAGCAGGGTCCCTTGCTTTTCCGGAATGAACCCGAGAGTCGTTGAAATTCATACGCCAGCATTAAAGTAATTCATTCCATTACACTCCTTTAATTTCACAGTTCAGTTAAAGTATTCATAGCTGGCTACAATATTTAGATTACACACGCAGAAATTAAGAATGCGAGTTTTGTTACCATATTTTAGCTTACCTGTGACTGCAGCTCAGCTTGGTACGTACTAAATTTTACTATTGTTAGTTGTTCAGAATCATTTAATTCAAGCTCAAAGTTAAACTCTTATTTCTAAATTGCGTAGATTCAAGTAGCTTTTGAAATGATTGGTGAGGTAGCCCAAGACTAACGTTATTTTATTGAATTTCGTAGTGCTTCAGAAACCTAGTTCACTATTTATTTCAGTCACTTAACTAATTTTCAATTTTCAGGTTTTATTAATTTTTTTGCTAAATTAAGTCAGAGTGTGGCAAAATTTATTACTTCTGACAAACATTCAGTTTTCACACAACACGTGTCAGCCTTCAGTTGCCACGCTTTTAGTGCTAATTATATGTGCATTAATCTTTCATTTTCAGTTATTATAGTAGTTGTCCATAGGACTGGCGACCGTAATTTTCCTCAAACCTCAAATATCTAGTAAACGACAATTAATTGTTAACGTAACGACCGTACATTTCTTTTCTTCATTATTTTTACCCTTTTCTCAAAATTAATTTCCACCAATTCCATTTGCATTTTTCCTTTCATTTAGATGTAACCCTTTCCGCCCTCTTTACCGACAAATTAACTTAGATGACGATTGCTTTTCCCAAATATCCATTAGGTGCACGCGGTTTAATTTTTCACTGTCATTAAGGTCGATAAGTGAGGGAGAGGTTACAGTACTTTGGACCTCATAAAGTTATAAGTTAGTTGTTTGATGTTACTTATGAAGTTGAAGATTTCGACCCTGACACACAACGACGAAAGAACAGATATACGGTCCACGTCCTTCGAATGAAGCCCTATAAGGATCCTGCAACCCAGGGTAAATTCGAAGCTCCAGCGACAGGCAACAAGCGGAAAGGTGACGAAGAGCGTAGCGGCAAAAAGAGTTCTAAGAAGATCAGCGCCAAGGCGAGAATCAGTCATCAAGAGTCGGAGTATGCAAGACCGATGTCTCGTTCCCGGAGTACGTAACACCGAGGGGCTGTTCTCTTAAGGAGGGAGCAATACCGCAGCAGAAGCGGACTAGCACCACGGTGTAGTGTTTCTGATGCTGAACTGTGGCATGCAGGGTCGTGATTTCAAAACTCGCCTGGGCTCTAAAATTTTAATTTTATATTCGGTTCGAAAACATTCTAGAAGTATCCCCAAATCTCAAATATCAAAGTACTGGAATGTTCTGTAGCTGTATATATACTTTATGTCTGGCTGGAGGCAGCTCGCTCCTCTCTCTCTTATGTTCAGGTGCTGAATAAACCTTCATTAAGTGAAATCAGTGTTAGTCATTCATCTAATTACACCCTCTTCTACGTGACAATATTAGAATTGCAAGGTATCAGACGTATGGCTATAAATGTATTCAAAAACTTGCTAGAGCACATGGAATGATACCAAATGACTTATAGATAAATTTATGGGCTCCACGCAACCCGGTAACAATCATGCTCTGTAACATCTTTGCCACCTGCCTATTGGCTTCTGTCTCGGGTTCTGCGACCGACGTTCATCTAATGATTTTTCTGACGTTTCGCCAGCACGAGTGGCTGGCATTGTCAAAGCTTCACCCTCCATTGCCGGTGGTGAACTGGAGCCGAGCTCGCGGCCGCAGACTATATGCAAGGTACATATAGTCTGCGGCCGCGAGCTCGGCTCCAGTTCACCACCGGCAATGGAGGGTGAAGCTTTGACAATGCCAGCCACTCGTGCTGGCGAAACGTCAGAAAAATCATTAGATGAACGTCGGCCGAAGAACCCGAGACAGAAGCCAATAGGCAGTTTGTTAACAAGCGGCCACGAAAGCCTTAACAATTTTGTATGTTTGCCACCCTTATGCCACGAACCCGTACAATTTTTTTTTCTGATTTCCGGATATGGTTAGTAATATCATTTTTTTTAACTATAATGTAATGAAATAAGCATTGAAGCAGTATTGTAACGTTGGAATGCGGCATCTACGAGGGTTGGAACTTAAATAGTGGCAACTAGTTATTCACAACCGATAAAAAGAAGTTACGTGTTTACACCTGTTAATGTTCTTCAAAGTAGTCACCAGCGTTGAGCAGAACCCATTGCCAGCGATGTGGAAGGCGTAGTATACCGTTAACAGAGCCTGTTCTGTTGATGGTGCGAATGGAGCGGTCTAAAATTATGGTGATTTTCGTTTAGGACTGTGATGGTGTTATCCTAACGCATTACGTTCCTCCACGGCAGACCGTCAATGCACAGTATTACTGTTCGTCTTCGAAGCATCACCTGCGACCATCTTTGCGAAAGAAGCGGCGACACTTTATGCGCCAACCACCCGTCACTTTGCACGGCAATGCGCGGGCGCATACAGCGCAAGCTGTGGCTGCTCTGTTCGCTCGATGGGACTGGGAAGTACTGTACCATCCACCATACAACCCGGGCTTAAGCAGTGGTGACTTTGATTTGCTTCCAAAGACGAAGGAACCACTTCGTGGTATTCGCTTCAGACCTGTTCCAGAGGTTCGACAGCCAAATAGACCGCTCCATTCGGACCATCAACAGAAAAGTCTCTGCTAACAGTATATTACGCCTTCCATATCTGTGACAAACGGGTTCTACACAACGCTGGTGAGTACTTTGAAGGACAGTAACAGGTGCAAACATGTAACCCTTTTGTATCGGTTGTGAATAAATAGTTCCCACTGTTTAAGTTTCAACCCTCGTAAGATATTGATATTAAAGTGGAAATGGAAGTACCCGTCATTTAAAAATCTACAAGTAGTTTGTATGAAAATACGTCTGATAGCATACTGGAATGCTTCAAACAGTGCTTTATTACACAGTGTGAAGTATAATAAGGAAATATCTACGAACAATGTCTCATTTTATTCACTGAAGAGCCAAAGAAATTGGTACAACTGCCTAATATCGTGCAGGGCTCCTGCGACCACGACGAAGCATGGACTCAATTAATGTCTGAAGTAGTGCTGGAGGGAATTGGCACCATTAATGCCTCAGGGCTGTCCGTAGATCCGTAAGAGTACAAGGGATAGGAGAGGGGGTGGAGATCCCTTCTGAGCAGCGCGTTGCAAGCCATCCCAGATATGTTCAATAATGTTTCATGTCTGGGCAGATTGGTGGCCAGCGGAAGTGTTGAAACTCAGAAGACTGTTCCTGAGCCCATTATGTAGCAATTATCGAAATGTGGTATGTCGTATTGTCCTGCTGGAACTGCCCAAGTCCGTCGGAATGCACAATGGACATGAACGGATGCACGTGATCAGACATGATGATTAAGTACGTGTCACCTGTCATAGTCGTATGTAGACGTATCAGGGGTCTTTTCACTCCAACTGCACACGTCCCATACCATTAGAGAGCCCCCACCAGCTTCAACAGTCTCCTGCTGACATGCTGGGTCAATGGATTTATGAGGTTGCCTCCATATCCGTACACGTCTATCCACTCGATATAATTTGAATCGAGGCTCGTCCGACCAGGCAACATGTTTTCAATCATCAACAGACCAATGTCAGTGTTGATGGGCCCAGGCGAGGCGTAAAGCTTTATGTCTTGCTGTCATAAAGAGTACACGAGTGGGCCTTCGGCTCCGAAAGAACACATCGATGATGTTTACTTGAATGGTTCGCACGCTGACAACTGTTGATGATCCAACATTGAAATCAGCAGCAGTCTGTGAAAGGGTTGCGCTTTTGTCACGCTGAACGATTCTCTTCAGAATCTTTTTCCGGCCACAGCGATGTCGGAGATTTGATTATTTACCAGGTTCCTCACACTACACTCTTGAAATGGTCGTACTGGAAAATCCACATTTCATCGCTATCTCGGAGATGCAGTGTCCCATTGCTCGTGCGCCGACTGTAACACCACATTCAAACTCACTTATATCTTGATAACCTGCCACTGGAGCAGCAGCAACCGATCTAACAACTGCGCCAGACACTTGTTGCCTTGTATAGACGTTGCCGACCGGTGCGCCGTATTCTGCCTGTTTACATATATCTGTATTTGAATACGGATGCCTATTCGAGTTTCTTTGGCGCTTCATTGTATCGTTAGTCACAATACCTGCACTCCGTCCTCCTTTTCCTGGCGGGTGTGAATGAATGTACGTATGCAGACAACTAGTAGATGACTAATCGAAGATGTGTACAGGATGGTGGTTTACAAAGACAGATTGGAAAGGAAGGTAGAGCAAAGAGGCTAGCAGAGGCTTCAGGCTGTAACGATAGTCTAGAGGGAGTTTGGCCAGTCAGCCAATGAGGTCTATCATCCGCCCTAAGTGTTTTGACGTGGGGTAGATTGGCCGCCAGGTGTCCCTGTTCGTCACACTGCAGCCGGGAACTGGTGTGTGCAGTCGTCTCAACACCGGATGTCATTTTAGTAAGGCAATGCTGAAGAAAATGAGCAACTTCATCGTCGATCAGGGAAGAAATGTGATTGTTAGCGTCAACGTTGACAGGGAAGTATCAGAAGATGGTGTAATTATCCCTCCCTCGAATTAACCATCCTACCTTGTGTATCCTGACGCACATAGCGGAGAGAATAAAAGCTAAGATCATAACTAGGTGTAAAAGTCATTTTTGATACAAACTGAAAAATTTTGTTGCATTTCTGATCTTTCTTCGTAAATTATGGTTCGGTTAGTTGATTTTATTTCTAGTTAAGTAGATGCAGATTACTCCAAATCTATGGTAGTTTGGTTCACTGTTAATAAACGGTTATAAACACTAAAAGAGAAATACAAATGCTGAGTGTATTTGATTATTTTTGGATTTGGTGTTTTGTTATTTGTTCGAAAGGTCGTAGGTTCTGTGATACATTCTTATGATGATAAGACACTGTAGCTAGGATCCAGGTTTAAATAATTGACATAAATCAATGTAGATAAATTTTTGAAAGAAATTGTAAAGCTCTGTATTATGAGAAAAAGAATTCCAATTATCTGGTAGTCTCATTTATTTGACCTTTCTCTTCGTAATGTTTAAACGATTGTTCGCAATGAAAAGAGAGCTCTGGATGATAATGTGTGATAACTGATGGTAGAATTCTTTTTGTTTTATTGGCATTCTATTTTACTACATCTCACCAGTGTAACACAAGTAAATTTAGTTTAGGAGACAATTAAAGTTCCCACTGGGAATTGACTAGCTATTTTATGTAAGGAAGAATGATAAAACAGTTAGAATTATTAACAACGAAGGTAAATGATCTCAGGTAGGAATAAGAATACAAAAGGAAAGTTAGTTAAACATCGAACATAACACAAAATCCCCCCTCCCCCTTCCTCTCTTTCGGCCTGATTATCATGGTATGCCACTGTCATAGAGAGCCTTATCCTATTTATTTTGTGAATACAGACGTTAATACAATGAGTATGTGTTAACTTATCGGGCCATATAAAATTGTTTTACATTACCAGGGGATCGCTATTGTGGTTTACGGAGACAAACTGAACGAGGTATGATGAAGATAAAATATCATACAAATATCAGTGATGCCATAGAGTATATAAGAATATAAACAAAAGCGAATACTTGCTGGCGTCTCGGCGTTAGGGATAACACAATGCAGAAATAAAAGCTTCTTCAATGCCAACTACTGTCAGGGGGATGGGGGTGGGGGTATGTTTGCATTGGGCGAACCCTTAATTAGAATTACTGTAAAACTGTGTTTGCGTCAGTGATTGATTAATCTGTTGTGAGAGGAATTTTGAGTTACATGTTGGTGAGCCTTCATGTTAATGTTGACACGAGTGAGGAGCAGAAACCGCAGCAGCATGAATACATAGCAGGCTGCAGGTCAAGACACCAACATTGAAAGCGTGCAGGGGATTAGAACGACCGCTGAATCCTGCGTAGAACGATGAAGTGCGGAAAGTAGATAGAGTTCAGTATGACCAGCTGCAATCCAGGATGAGACGAGAGGGGCAAATGTCGCCATGCCTCCCGAGTTCGGAATGCAAGCAGAAGACAGGGACGGGTGTCACTGTGTTAGAACTATGTTAAGAAAAGAATCAGTGATAGAGGTTCATGGGAGTAAGACGAGCAGTCGACATAACGGTCAACACAACGATTTGTTTGCATTAATTATGCAGAAACTAGATGCGCAAGGTGACCAATTAAATAAAAAGGCACAAAGTGAATAATTTATGCACGGAGTAGTCAACTTGAGGAAATGAAGAGGGAGCAGGACCAAAATTATCCCGCAATTCGACAGTTGAATAGTACGATTGCCGTACAAAGCGAAGCGTTCGTCAACGATTCAAAGAACAAGACGACATAATCACTCAGCAGGATTAAGTGGTAGATACGTGTGAGGGGGAAGCTGCCAGTTTGAGACAAGAACTAAAGGAAATAAATGAACATGTAGAAAAAAGGTTGGTTGCCACTGAACTCGACTTGTCAGAAAAAATGCAATGAAGTGATAACAGACAGTCAGATCAAAATAGTGTCCGGAAAATTGTGTGAAAACTTGATAGACACAAAACGAGCGTATAGAAAAGGTTGTGAAGAAGATAGACGACGTGAAAATTGCCATGGAACAAATTACACTGCACCATGACACTGGATCAGAACGCGCACAACCTGTGGCAGTAGCAGACATTGAAAGGTTCGCTGTCTATTCCGGTTTGAAGATGAAGAAGAGGCGGTAAACAGAGTTAACAGATAAGCAACAGGTAACTTACACGAAAGATTACATGGACAAAAGCGTCACAATCGAGAGTGTCCGGCAGAACTGATTGACGCAGATGTGCCATGGTGTAAATTGCAAGGATGCTGCTACGAGAAGAAAGACTATAACGTTTGCGTCACGTTGAACAAGAGATTAATGACACAGCATGAGTCGAGCGTCGATGCTGAAAAAGAGTGCTAAAGACACTTCATGTCAGTACAATCGTATTCTACTTTTCTGGACGAAAATAACAGTATTCACCCGGTAGTGTTTGTAAATCAGTTGGAGCACTCGGTACCTGAGTCTTGAGGACATGTATTGAGAATGAAATTTGTGATAAATCACATCTGACGCGAGGAGGCATCTCACATGCAATTGAGAACGAAAGACTGTCGAAAGTATGAGGAATTTCTCTCCGCCTTCTGGAACGAATTTTGGACAAAGAACACGCACGAGAGGAAAAAAAACTAAATGTAGTTATGAAGAAGAATTATACGGGATATCTTGAAGGGAGTCCTTTAGGTTACTTAAGACATTGCTTAAGCCGAATCAATGAGCCTGCCGAGTTTATGTGTTTGCTTTATGAAATTACCACCTTGTATGAAAAGAGATAATGGTATTGTAGGAAGAAGCGTGAATGATGTCATGAGTTTTCAACAAATATTGCAAGAGTTAAGATCGGATCAGATGTGCCTTGAACTGAGCACTAATACGGTGAGTTTCACAAATCCTCCACATGATTTCGTGGAGAGGAGCAACCACCAAAATAGACAGTACAACGGCAACAATCACAACAATAGGGACCGTGGTAGATGGAATGGTAACAGAGGTGGCAGAAATTTTTATAACAGAAGACACCAACAGGGAGGCAATAGAGCTGATCCGCAGTTGATTGAGCAAGCCGTAAAAGAAAAAGGTGAAAGGGACGAATCGAGACTAGAGAGGGGCGAAGTAGATAGGGAATATCGAGCACGATCCCATATAAAATGTTAGAAGTTTGTATGTACACTTAAAAGACGTAAGAGAAACATTATTAGAAGAAAATGTGAATGTTTGTATAATTAAGTATCCAATTATTAACAAAAATGTCGGTAGCTTTAGTTGTCCATGTTTGCTTGATTCCATGACCTAAGCTTCAGTCCTGAGGTAAGTCATATTTAAAAAATGTTTGAAACAGAATAGCTGCCCCAGCCTCCCACTGCAAAGGACGAAAATCCGAGGTGCAGTGCACAACAAAAGTGTTAATGCTAAGCAACTGACGGAAGTAAAGCTTGTTTGCCAAACACATTCATTCAGTTGTGTGTTCGTAATCGTCTCGACACTGACAACAGAGGCAGTGATAGGATTAGATTTTCTGTGTGAATATTATACCATTTTATACTTTAAGGATTCATGTGCAAGAGTGTGCAAAGAGGGGAAAGAGATCAGTCTATCTCTTGAAGAAAGCGGTTCAGAGAGGAGGTTACAGAGTCTTTGAGCATTACAGTAGACGAAGAAGACGAAAGTGAGGATCTGTACCTGTATATATTAATGAATGTGATTGACAGCAGAAATAGAGGAGATACACTATTGGCCATTCAAATTGCTACACCACCAAGATGACGTGCTATAGACGCGAAATTTAACCGACAGGAAGAAGATGCTGTGATATGCAAATGATTAGCTTTTCAGAGCATTCACACAAGGCTGGCGACGGTGGCGACACCTACAACGTGCTGACATGAGGAAAGCTTCCAACCGATTTCTCATACAGAAACAGTAGTTTACCGGCGTTGTCTGGTGAAACGTTGTTGTGATGCCTCGTGTAAGGAGGAGAAATGCGTACCATCACGATTCCGACTTTGATAAAGGTCGGATTGTAGCCTATCGCGATTGCGGTTTATCGTATCGCGACATTGCTGCTCACGTTGGTCGAGATCCAATGACTGTTAGCAGAGTATGGAATCGGTGGGTTCAAGAGGACAATACGGAACGCAGTGTTGGATCCCAACGGCCTCGTATCACTAGCAGTAGAGATGACAGGCATCTTATCCGCATGTCTGTAACGGATCGTGCAGCCACGTCTCGATTCCTGAGTCAACAGATGGGGACGTTTTCAAGACAACAACCATCTGCACGAACAGTTCGACGACGTTTGCAGGAGCATGGACTACGAGCTCGGAGACCATGGCTGCGGTTACACTTGACGCTGCATCACAGACAGGAGCGCCTGCGATGGTGTACTCAACGACGAACCTGGGTGCACGAATGGCAAAACGTCATTTTTTCGGATGAATCCAGGTTCTGTTTACAGCATCATGATGGACGCATCCGTGTTTGGCGACATCGCGATGAACGCACATAGGAAGAGTGTATTCGTCATCGCCATACTGGCGTGTCATCCGGCGTGATGGTATGGCGTGCCATTGGTTACACGTCTCGGTCACCTCTTGTTCGCATTGACGGCACTTAGAACAGTGGACGTTACATTTCAGATATGTTACGACCCGTGGCTCTACTCTTCATTCGATCCCTGCAAAACCCTACTTTTCAGCAGGATAATGCACGACCGCATGTTGCAGGTCCTATACGGGCCTTTCTGGATACAGAAAATGTTGGACTGCTGCCCTGGCCAGCACATTCTCCAGATATCTCACCAATTGAAAACTTCTGGTAAATGGTGGCCGAGCAACTGGCTCGACACAATACGGCAGTCACTATTCCTGATGAACTGTTGTATCGTGTTGAAGCTGCATGGGCAGCTGTACCTGTACACGCCATCCAAGCTCTGTTTGACTTCTAACATTCTGCGTGGTGTCTGTTTGTTCTATATCGTGTCTCCCTACCACTTTCGCGCAACGACGCTCTGAGCGTGTTTTTTAGGGAACTGACTAGTTTGAACCTGGGACCTGTTGCTGGTAAGGAGACGCCAGACCACACATGACATGTAGAGTTCAGAAGAGTTCAGTGAGACTAGCGATGATATAACCAAATTCTTAATGATTTCAGCGTCAGCTCCACTGCACTCCCTGTAAAAGAATCTTAATACTAACTAAATTTAGTGGAAGGGGTTCAAGGCTTTTTTAGTTAGATGGTAAAATAACGTCGAAAAAGCAGTTAAGTTTACCATTGGAAATTTTATTCTACTCACAAAACATTGTTTATAAATTGCACTATTGATAAAAGGAAATGTTTTAATACAGGATGGTAAAAACCAACTGCGTTCAACAAAAATGTGAACGAATATTCCCTGAATGCGTTTCCAAGTTCTACAATGGATCGAATGATGACCTATGCCATATCACATCTATAATCTAGGTTTAAATTAAGTTTCACAAGAGAGAAAACTATCAAAATGGTCTACAGTGACCCTCAATTATCTTTAATTACTTATCTAACTTGTCGTAAATTAGAGTGGCTGATGTGGCTTTTCAATAACTATATAACAGAAAAATCATTGCATTTCAGATTTTTACTTCAAGTGGCAAATGTGAACTCCACGAGCTTTAATTGACGATCGACACTAGTATTACGTAAAAAGGGGGTGTAACAGATGAGACTTCTGCAGTTCTGAGTGAAGCTTTATGCGCTGTTATGCGGCATCGCGTGCGTTCATTAGCTTGTCAGTGTTCGTCAGGGGGCGGCAGACAGCCCAGCTCCGCTCACCTCGCCGTCTCGGAAGCATCTCCTCCTAACTTCTCCTTACTACAATTTACCGAAGTTGGCTTAAAGAAAACTATCTGGCTGTGTTTTCATCTGACCAATCAGGGTCTCAATGTTAACCTTAAGCTCCGCCTACAAAAATTCTGTCTATCCAATGAGAAACGTTATACTTTTCGTGGTGGGGCAATGTTTTTAAAGTTTGCAACGTAACAGAGACGCGAAAAAGTCTCACGCCAAAACTTGCAGCTGGTGTGGTCCTTTTAGTGTTATCGTAAGATCTATACTGTTCTTCTGGAGGGCTCTAGCTTTTAACATGGGCTGGGGGGTGGTCCTAGCGGTTACCTGGCGATGTGGGTGTCCGTCCCTTATCGTAGGGCCTTCCAGCTTAACACGGTTCTGCTCTCGGCTTCTGTTCTCGTTTCTCCCCTCGGAACTGCGTCTGTCTCACGGTGGGAAGGTATGACATGCATTTAGGCATTCATGTGTTAGTCTGTGGTATTCCATTTGCTCACTCGTTACTCGTATTACTTTGGTTAATTTAATGTCACGATTTATTCGGAGCTATGTGATATACTACTGGATTGGCTTATCATGTCAGGGTTTTCATGGAAGGTGTTGGATTTGCCTGACACCTTACAGACTCGCTGCCCAGGAGTATCAAGGCTGTTATTACGGTTGGAGGTGGTGGTTCTGGGTACTGATTTCTCAGGATCTATGCATCCAAATTTTGTGAAAATGCAATCGCATGTCAGTTCTAGTATAATATATTTGTCCACTGAATACCCGTTTATCATCTGCATTTCTTCTAGGTGTAGCAATTTTAATGGCCACTAGTGTAGATGCAATTGAAAGAAAAACAGCCCTCGGTCACTATTTTTAACAAATTAACCTGGTTTAAACGCTGCTAGGAGTGTCTTTCTCAGAATTTAAATCAAAGAATGATCTATATTCTATAACTTGTCACAGCATTATGACGAAAAACGTATAATAGGGTATAAGTATGGAATCATCGTGAGAGACTGGCAGTACTTTTATGTAATTTATAAAATAATAAATATGCCAAAAGGCCATTAGTCACAAAGATATTTAAGATAAAGAAAACTTTGATGGCGAGCCACTAAGGTCTGCTCGTTACTTGCGTGGTGCAGGTTGCAAAAAGGACTGGGGTGCCCGCGTTAACAAATGTGGCCATGTGAACATGGCAATGCAACGAGCGCGCCATCTAGTAGCTGTAGATACTAATAGGCTACTTCACGTTGAAATATAAGCAGAAGTGATTATAGATAACAGTATTCTGTACATAACGGAAAGCAATGTTTGTTTGATAGTGGCATACAACATAACATTTTGTCTTCGTCAAAGCTTTGACATACACTCCTGGAAATTGAAATAAGAACACCGTAAATTCATTGTCCCAGGAAGGGGAAACTTTATTGACACATTCCTGGGGTCAGATACATCACATGATCACACTGACAGAACCACAGGCACATAGACACAGGCAACAGAGCATGCACAATGTCGGCACTAGTACAGTGTATATCCACCTTTCGCAGCAATGCAGGCTGCTATTCTCCCATGGAGACGATCGCAGAGATGCTGGATGTAGTCCTGTGGAACGGCTTGCCATGCCATTTCCACCTGGCGCCTCAGTTGGACCAGCGTTCGTGCTGGACGTGCAGACCGCGTGAGACGACGCTTCATCCAGTCCCAAACATGCTCAATGGGGGACAGATCCGGAGATCTTGCTGGCCAGGGTAGTTGACTTACACCTTCTAGAGCACGTTGGGTGGCACGGGATACATGTGGACGTGCATTGTCCTGTTTGGACAGCAAGTTCCCTTGCCGGTCTAGGAATGGTAGAACGATGGGTTCGATGACGGTTTGGATGTACCGTGCACTATTCAGTGTCCCCTCGACGATCACCAGTGGTGTACGGCCAGTGTAGGAGATCGCCGGGTGTTGGCCCTGTGTGCCTCGGTCGTATGCAGTCCTGATTGTGGCGCTCACCTGCACGGCGCCAAACACGCATACGACCATCATTGGCACCAAGGCAGAAGCGACTCTCATCGCTGAAGACGACACGTCTCCATTCGTCCCTCCATTCACGCCTGTCGCGACACCACTGGAGGCGGGCTGCGCGATGTTGGGGCGTGAGCGGAAGACGGCCTAACGGTGTGCGGGACCGTAGCCCAGCTTCATGGAGACGGTTGCGAATGGTCCTCGCCGATACCCCAGGAGCAACAGTGTCCCTAATTTGCTGGGAAGTGGCGGTGCGGCCCCCTACGGCACTGCGTAGGATCCTACGGTCTTGGCGTGCATCCGTGCGTCGCTGCGGTCCGGTCCCAGGTCGACGGGCACGTGCACCTTCCGCCGACCACTGGCGACAACATCGATGTACTGTGGAGACCTCACGCCCCACGTGTTGAGCAATTTGGCGGTACGTCCACCCGGCCTCCCGCATGCCCACTATACGCCCTCGCTCAAAGTCCGTCAACTGCACATACGGTTCACGTCCACGCTGTCGCGGCATGCTACCAGTGTTAAAGACTGCGATGGAGCTCCGTATGCCACGGCAAACTGGCTGACACTGACGGCGGCGGTGCACAAATGCTGCGCAGCTAGCGCCATTCGACGGCCAACACCGCGGTTCCTGGTGTGTCCGCTGTGCCGTGCGTGTGATCATTGCTTGTACAGCCCTCTCGCAGTGTCCGGAGCAAGTATGGTGGGTCTGACACACCGGTGTCAATGTGTTCTTTTTTTCCATTTCCAGGAGTGTATAAGTACTGCCAGTCTTTAAAGATGATTCCGTACTTGTACCCTATCATACGTTTTTAATCATAATTCTGTGACCATGTTATAGAATATAGACACTTCTCTGTTTTAAATTCTGAGGAAGACACTCCTAGCAGTGTTGAAATCAGGTTAATTTGTTAAAAATAGTGACCGAGGGCTGTTTTTCTTTCAATTGTAACTATTCTCGGTGTCTTAACGTGCAGCCATGTACAAAATTTTGAGAAGATAGATGAATAGAGGAAGCTATAAATGACAGGGTAGCACTTGTGGAAGCAAGTGAGGAACGAGTACAGTTGCGTGGGATACTCTTAGAGAGAAAAGGAGCGTTCTCGGAGGCACCGGACCAATCTATAGTTTGCAATATCAATTTAAAGTTAAGCCACGAAACAATGTCAGCTCAAACCTGTCATATACCTACTGTGTATGAAGACGAAGTGGAACAAGAATTAAAGTAAATGTAAAGGCTAGAGATATTCAAACTAGGCATCAGCTCATACAATAGTCCGGTTTACCCCGTAGGAGAAAAGGGTGTTACTACCCGATAAGCACTCGACTCGAGACAAATTGATTAGATCACTGAGACGGAAACACATAGACCCAAAACCTTAGATGGTTCAAATGGCTCTGAGCACTATGGGACTAAACATCTGTGGTCATCAGTCCCCTAGAACTTAGAACTACTTACACCTAACTAACCTAACGACATCACACACATCCATGCCCGAGGCAGGATTCGAACCTGCGACCGTAGCGGTCACGCGATTCCAGACTGAAGCGCCGAGAACCGCACGGCCACACCGGCCGGCAAACCTTAGATGAATTATTACAAAAGTTTTATGAAGTGCTAAGTTCCATAGACGTTAAAAGAAGATTTTGGCAGATGGAGATCGAGATTTCTTGCAGGAAGTATACAGAGTCCCTCTGCTTTGGAAAACGTTTTCAGTTAGGACATTACCATTCGGGTTAAAGGTGTCTTCCGCGGCTTTTGTAATAGCACTGGACACCACACTTCTAGAAGCGTTATTACTTCCAGAAGCGTTAAGAAAACGTGTAGATGATGTGTAGATGATGAAAGAACGTAATAGTGTTGTCGATGCCTTATTAGAATCTTTCGAAAGACGAATGCAAGAGTAAATATCAGAAAATCGGAATTCGGAAAAAGGGAATTGCACTTATAAGGTCATATAACTTCGGCACATGGAATTCATCCGGCCCTCGAGAAGCTCGTGGCTAAACGGGGATCTTCCGAGGCCTCATAGAAGGAAGAGCATCCGATGGTACTTGGGGCCGGCGAATTTCTTCAAGCATTTCACACACACTGTACACGTGACGACATCACTCTGTGCAAGCCGACAGGAAAACGGATAACTTGGGGATGGGACGAAAGGGCCGAGCACGAGTTTAATGAGCTCAAAAGAGCGTTGTTAAACGCGGCTTTGTCCATTCACCCAGACCAAAACAAAGAGACTGTTTTCGGAACGGACTCCCTGTTATGCTCTTCCAAGAAACTGAGATAAATGGCAGAGCTATTCCCGAGCCTGTAGCTTTTGTGAGTCGCTTGTCGAACGAAGCAGAGAAGAATTACACTGACGCAAAGATGTCGCAGAAATGGACGTATTAACTATTGTGTGGGCCTTCGCAAAATCGCAGAATTTCGTTATTACCTCTTCAGTAGAGCAAGAAACTTGTACCGTGACCACGGAGCACTGTAGTTCTTTTGTCTGCAATATTAACACACAAATGTTTACTAAAATGGGTTCTTTATCTACAGGAGTTTCAGTTTCAAATTAAATACGTACCTGGTTCAGAAAACCAAATTACAGATGCTTTATGCCGTAATCTCGTGGGGCCCTTCCGAAGAAACGACGTAGAAATGGAAAAACACAGGACTGGTATCACGTATCTCAAAAATGTACCTTTTGGAAATTAAGTGGGCACAGCTGTGCAAGATAAATGCAAGATAAATAAAGAGAACAGGAAAAGGATGAAAATTGGAGAATTATTAGCGAAACTTTAAAAAACACCAAGGAAGGTCAGCTAAGAAAATATTACATACCTGGAAAAGAGATATTATTACTACGGATTCATTTTCCAGTTTCCATGTGTTGTAACTGTCTTTTATTTAAAATTATCCAGTGTGTGTGGTGTGTTATGGTAGCAGCAGTAACAGATTAACTTTTACGTACAACGTCTTGTGTTCTGCGAACAGCCATGTATCAGAACGTGTTAATGTCAGTTTAGAACCTGACACAGATCTCGAGGTCGTGGCGGAAAGAACTAAATATATGGCAATATACAAAGCGTGTTACAGCAGAAAAAAGTATTGTTTCAGACAACGACACAGGGTCATAGGGGGGTCTCTTCGACTTACAGTATAGTTTGTGGGATACAGTCATTCTCCTATAGTACAGGCAACGTAACTTTACACTGGTCCATGCAATGGATCAATAGCTGTATATTTGATACGATCGTTACATGTGCTTTATGCCAGCATGCAGACAGTATTTGTTGTCGTTATATGGGAGAAGAGAAATGCTGTAAAATTCTTATCGAGTTCTCCATCGGATGAAGTTAGAAGATATTTTATAGCTCTTAATTTTTCTCTGTTGGATGGCATAAAATAACGATGATAGCATGTTGGGGTGATAGACGTGAATGGGTCCTGAGGGACACAGATCCGCTTTGGAAAGCAGTACTTTTATCTAGTTTGGGTTCAAATGGCTCTGAGCACTATGGGACTCAACATCTTAGGTCATAAGTCCCCTAGAACTTAGACCTACTTAAACCTAACTAACCTAAGGACATCACACACACCCATGCCCGAGGCAGGATTCGAACCTGCGACCGTAGCAGTCCCGCAGTTCCGGACTGCAGCGCCAGAACCGCTAGACCACCGCGGCCGGCTTATCTAGTTTGGAGACACACCACAATGCAATAGCAAGATCCTCGGCCTTCCCCAGTTCCTGTACTGTCTTTTATACTACCTCGTGTTGCAGAAGCAGGCTTCGTTTGGTGCTGAGCTTCGCATCGTATATTGTTGGCGGAGCTAAGACCACTGTTCCCATTTCCAACGAATGGTCAAAACAAGCTCCTGTCGCATTAACTCAGGTCACTCTATTTCCACACGGTTTGCAGAAGGCGGTAGACACAGCTCTCTCAGACTTCTGCTCAGCTCCTACTTAAATCGGAACGATCACATGCGCGAAGCTGCAGAAATGGCAGCAGTTCCAAGAGGCATAGGGGCTATCTAACATTTTACCGTAGCTGATACGTTCGAAAAAAGGTGACTCGTTTCAGCATATGAGAGTGCCAGAAACATAATTCACTAGTGGCTGTAATCATTAGAGGACTTCTCCATACGACCCAACACTGGAATGTGGTTGAATGAAGAGACTTTATTTCAAATCCTAGACAGCATTCCTACTGAAGAGCGTTGCACTAGAGATCTGAAAAGCTTGTGTACATTTCTTATGACCTCAATGAGCACACCATCTACTTTTTGTGATCCTTCTCAATCAACGTCGCCTGTAACCCAGACGATGTATCATAGAACCTGTGACATGACATCGACACAGAATGCGTTACAAATACTAGAGAAATATCTAGCGGCGGTATGAGGGAGTTGCAAATACCGGTTTCATACCACTCTCCTTAGCCGAATCACTTTCAAAATTCAGTGATTTTACACGAGGCTACGTGTAACCGCACTGCTGGTCTCATAATATGCACTCCCGCGACCGCCATCGGCGGTTCAGAAAGTAACCTCCGATTGGTCACAGTGCGGGTTGTGGGGGGAGTAGCGACGCCATCTGTGCGTTCACGCACTCAACAGGTCAGTCGGCATCAAGCCGTGGTCGAGTGAACGTCGTACCTGCGCTAGTTTAGTTTTTGTGGCAGTTTGAAATGTGTGCTGCAATAGAAAACCCCGCCAAATTTGAAGTGCGTGCTGTCATAAGGTTTTTTACAGCCAAAGGATATTCTGCAGCAGCTATTCATCGTGAGCTTTGTGCCGTGTACGGACCAAGAGTTATGAGTGAAGGAGTTGTCCGTGAATGGGTACGTTTATTTAAAAGTGGACGAGAAAACGTTCATGATGAAGAGAGGAGTGGTAGACCATCATTGGTGACTGACGAACTCGTTCAGACAGTTGATGCAAAAGTTCGTGAAAATCGACGTTTCTCAATGTCGGAGTTGTCTACTGGTTTTCCACAGATTTCTAAGACTCTCTTGTACGAGATAGTGACAGCAAGATTGGGTTACCGTAAGTTCTGTGCACGATGGGTGCCCAAAATTCTTACCGACCACCACAAAACTCAAAGAATGGCCTCTGCATTAGGCTTTCTGTCACGTTATGAGGACGAAGGAGAACCATTGTTAAACAGAATCGTGACCGGTGACGAAACCTGGATTAAGTACGTGAACCCTGAGACAAAAGAACAATCAAAGATGTGGGCACATTCAAATTCGCCTACCAAACCAAGAAAAGCCTCGCAAGATTTTTCTGCCAGAAAACTGATGGCAACGGTGTTTTGGGATGCCAAAGGGGTGTTGTTGGTTGAATTCATGGAACGTGGTACGACCATTAATCAAGACGTGTACTGTGAAACAATAAAAAAGTTACGACGGGCTATACAGAACAAACGCCGTGGTATGCTGACTTCCGGTATCGTTTTTTTGCACGATAACGCCCGTCCTCACTCTGCTCGCAGAACAACGGCCCTTCTTGAGTCCTTCAAGTGGGACGTTATCAACCATCCACCTTACAGCCCAGACCTGGCGCCAAGTGATTATCACCTCTTCATGCATTTGAAGAAATGGCTCGGGTCACAGTGGTTTGATGACGACGAAGAGCTCAAAGATGCGGTCACAGGCTGGCTCCAGGCACAAGCGGGTGATTTTTATGCAGAAGGAATTTCAAAGCTTGTGAAGAGATACGATAGGTGCCTCAATCGCTATGGAGACTATGTAGAAAAATAGTGCAAAGATGTAGTTGTAAGATGTATATATTAAAATATTTTTATTTAACTTGGTGTATTTTTTTAAATCAACCGGAGGTTAGTTTCTGAACGGCCCTCGTATATTCAGTGTCTGCGGTATTTGTCTAGAAAAACCACTTCATTCAGAGGTAATGCCATACCTCTATTTATAGCATGGATACTTGTCTGCACCTGTAGAACCAAGACCGCTTGTGTTAGTAACACGGTCGTGTTTTTTTAACATCTGGCGGTTTGTAAGACGATTACCTCTGTGTTTCTAAGACACAGTGGTACCACTCGCAAGAGAAACTTATGAGACATGGTCATCCATCGCTGATTTTCGCTCAGTATTATTCCGTAATGCTGGCCATCAAGCCGGCCACTGTGGTCGAGCGGTTCTAGGCGCTTCAGTCCGGAACCACACGACTGCTACGGTCGCAGGTTCGAATCCTGCCTCGGGCATGGATGTGCGTCATGTCCTTAGGTTAGTTAGGTTTACATAGATCTAAGTGTAGGGGACTGATGACCTCAGATGTTAAGTCCCACAGTGCTTAGAGCCATTTGAACCATCTGAACCAGCCATCAGTTATTGGCCAAGTACTATACTTAGTTGTAGGGGATGCGTTATATGTTCACCTTGAGCATCAGGCTGATAAAGTATCCGTCTGTGTGTGTGTGTGTGTGTGTGTGTGAGTGAGTGAGTGTTGCAACATGTGCAAAGAAAATGACTCTGTCCAGTCGTAAGGAAGGTCTGGATTTGACGCGGAATACTGTCACAGCAAAGGGAAGAGTATGTCAAGTCATAAGAATCGTACAAACATTTCTATTTCCAAAGCCACAGCCGTCAGCAGGGTGTATTTCCGATACTTCACTCATTGTAGAATGTCGTCCAATTGAGGTCCCGATCGTAATATTTCATTTTAAGTACAGTGATAAAATATGTATGTGGCCAATTTACTAGGATAATTCTGCCTATATATGCTTGGCGTGCAGCGCCAGTGACCTGTGGCGGGAATGATTTATGTTTCTGGCTAATGGTAGGAACTGTCCGAATGGAGAGGTCTGTTTGGGTACAGGAATGTAGCTGATTTAATCGTGTCATCCTCTAGACGGCCGAATAGCGAACTAGTACTTACTATGTGTTGGACAGTTTTTATGATAGCGAGTAAATTTGTGAAGATTCAATATGGACATGTGTACTTGCTGGACCATTATTCCCTCGCATGTAAATTGTCTTGTTGACTGCTCCTTCACATTTCGCGCCTTTATTTAGTTGAGGGGACATCGATTGTTGTGTGTGCATCTATCAGGTGGAAGACATGTTTGCTGGTTCTCTAGATAGAAGAAACACCTTAGAAGACTTCGTAGAGTATAAGAATTATTTGGAATCTGTAGCATCACCGACATCAGTATTCGCGAGTGGAAATGTCTCTCTCCTCATTTTGTTTTCGACTTTCCACGTAAAGGTCTTCACCGACGGGAAAGTTTCTAGTTACTCAGTTGTTTATAGCACGATACACCTGGTTAAAGTTTCGGGTTTCTAGAGAAATAATTTTCAATCTATCTCTTCGAAATTGTACTCTACGAGCAATACTACTGCTACGAAAGCGATAGTGATCTGTGTTTGATATCGAGAAGTATCGTGTAAATGGTATGATAATCTGGAAAACCATGTGAAATTACATATGTTCTAGTAATCCTAGAGTCTGAAGATGGCTGCAGAAAGAAAGCAAGCATGCCAGCAGGTCGGGGCCAGAAATAGTAACGCCTTTGTGCAAAAGGGTTTACAAGCCCGTCTTTGTACAACAGTCTTCACAGTATATGTACGAGTGTCTGCTGGTTGCTACAGTGTGTCCTATCTTGAAGGAGGTATAGAACCAGCACGTTGATAGCCGTAAGTGGGATGAAATGTTTTTCTTTTTTTATGTGGGAAATTACGTGTTCTATAGCTATTGAGATTCGTACCAGAACCATGTCCGTCAAGAGGAGACATTTCCAGTACATTGCTCGGTGTCGGACTGCAGCAGAAATCCTAATATTAAACTGTAGTTACACTGATAAATAAGTGCCTGGTTCGCAATATACATGTGAGCCTGGAGATGGCTGTAGAAAGTACAGCAGCAAGTAAGCAGGTCAGGGGCTGGAAACAGTAACGCCTTTGTGGCAAGGGGAACCGACCTAGAATTTTTACAACAGTTCTGGGAGTGACTTTGGTCCGCTGAGGATGCTCTGGTGACACGTCTGGAGTGGATGATTGCCTGACCTTGAGGGAAACATCTAGTGTAGTGCGGAGTGTGCCGACGGTGCATGTGCTTATGCTGTATGTCTTCGAGGTATATGTATAAGTGTCTGGCGTTCGATAACTATATGCATTATGCAAAAGGTGCAGGGTACAAATGGAATGTTTATGCATCGACACAGTGTGCAAAGATATGCTGTCGGATTTGAGCTCAGTTTCACGCTCTAATATTCAATCTTTTCTTGGCAGTGGCAGAGCAGTGTAATTGAGTAAGTGTCTCGTTCCATATTTGATTATTTGTAGGTTACTTTGCAGGGTTTAATTGTTGGTACAATACGGCGATCTGTACAAAATAGTGTTTTGCCGCTGGAAGTCTAGTCTTCAGAAAGAAAAAATAAAGGTAGACCATGCTTACACATCGGCGGCATCAGTAAGTTTCCGTGTAAATTCATAAGGCCAGTCACAATGATCCATTCTTCACAAGACATCCTTTGTGCATGGGAGCCTCGATATGTTGGTGAGAACGTTGCATTTCTAAGATGTTTGTTGAATGCAGGACTTCACGATGTCTGAGAAGGGTACCACATGATGGATGGATGGATGAGGTGCCACGTTAGGATCATCAGGAGGAATGCATTCGGCGTTATTCTGCGCTATTTTCGTAAACAGGTTATGTTAGGACGAGAATTTCCATGCAGACAAGCTGAGACACCACAAAAGCTCCAACGAAAGCGAGCATTAACTGTTTCTGCTACACTTCACAATTTCCGAGAGGTCGACTTGACTCTTATTTACCTAGCCGTGTGACGTCTGTATAACATTGAGAACCTATTAGATGCACCTGCGATTGTGCATCGCTATGCTTACTTTCAACAGTGATGCGTCAGCCATGCTGAACAGCTAAGCACACGTGCAAGGCTACACGCAACTCGCATGTCCTGTTAGGATCGCTAGGAACATTGCACCCTGTGTTGTTCTGAGAAGCACTGGAACAGCTTTCTATAGCGCAGGTAGAGAGGTACCGCAAAATCCACAGTAAACACGAGCATGTGGCCCAGAGGCGTCTCACGTAGGGGACTGGGGTGAGCGCGTCACCTGGCGTGCACACCCTGGAGTTCTGTATGGGGGGAGGGGGAGGGCAAGTCGCTGCTATGTCGCAGTTGACAACGAAAACGTTTTTTAAGTGCAATGAGTGTTTGTGCACTGCATTATTTTCGGATGTTTAAGCATTTTCAGCACATTTGCATAACATTATACATTCATTATGTTTTGACAATTTATGAGTTGCTTTCATGCCTGCTGCATTATTATGTGAACAGGTGTGTAGGCTGTGCAATGCATGATTTCGACAGTTGAAAATTGGTAAGCGAGTTCGCAGAGCCCTTTACATGCATTATTTTGACAATTTACGACTTGCTCGCATCTGCACATTAGTGTACTGCATTATTTCGGTGATTTACTTGTAGTTTACAGGTCTGTAGACTGTTTACTGTGATCATTGTCACGCCAGTGTGAGCGTTTTGTATCAGTGTAATAAATAAACTACATGAAATCCATCCCTAAACAAACTGTTCTGAAATAAATGAAGTACACTCCTTCCTCTCTCCAGCAGCCCATTGTAAGCTGAGTCATTTTCCCGCCTTTTTTCTCCCAGACCGTCATGTAATGAAAGCGCCCTCTGGTGGCAGTACTGTGTACTTGGTCAGTTGGACTCCAGACCTCATAGTGAACACACTGGATGGAGCTATTGCCTCAAATTGTTTAAGTAATAAACACTGTCTGCATAATAAAGACGTCCATCCTATTCAGCACAGGCTGAGTCCTTTTCCCGCCAATTCCAAGGAAGAGGTGGCGTTCAGACGACTTAGGTTAGAGGAGGTTGCCCAAGTGACCTATTTTCCCGGCATTTTCTTACATTAGTGGAGGTAGCTGTGGTGTGTTGTATTGTCCTACTGGAATTTGAACTTACCGCCATTTTGGGGGGAGGGGAAGGGGAAGGGGGAGGGTAGGTGGTTAGGTTAGTGAAGGTAGCCCAGTTGACACATTTTTCAGCCACACTTTGATCCTCCCACCATGATGTCATTGCGATGTTGTCATATCTATCCCCGACATCTTCGTTTCGCCATCTTGAATACATTTGGCAACAATGTATAGTGGGGTGACGCCTGCCTGTACCAGTATTTATATTTTGACAATTTCTTTATGTATAGAATGTTGTTCATGTTTTGTTACTCTGTAAGGTATTCCTGTATGATGTAGTATGCCAGCCTCGTTATGTGTATCACGGAATCTGCAAAAGATATCATTTGTTTTGCAGCATGTCCTGCATATTTACGGAACTGTTAATGAGGATCACATATAAATTTTTGCGTAGTGTAACACAAACGTATCTAACTATGATCTAGATTAAATAGAGCAGAATACCAAAAGAGTAGACTAACAAGCAATTTTGTGCTCAGGTCTCGACGATATACCAAAAACATTGATAAAATTGAGTTTTATTCTTTGCATTACGCGTCACTGTGTTTCTTCTATCTTACACTATGTTTCTAATATATATATATACTTCCAATATTTCATTTTTTGTGAAATATTACTATGGATAATCACTTAAATTAGTGTATATACGTATAGGAATAAATGACTGTGAACAATCTGTTACAACTACGAGGGTTGGAACTTAAATAGTGCCAACAATTTATTCACAAACGATACAAAAGAGTTACATGTTTGCACCTGTTACTGCCCTTCAAAGTAGTCACCAGCGTTGTGTAGAACCCGTTGCCAGCGATGGGGAAGCTGTAGTATACCGTTAGCAGAGCCTGTTCTGTTGATGCTGTGAATGGAGCAGTCTACTGCCTGTCGAATCTCTGGAGCAGTTCTGAAGCGAATACAACGAAGTGGTTCCTTCAGCTTGGGAATCAAATCAAAGTCACAAGGATTTAAGTCCGGGGAGTATGATGGATGGTACAGTACTTCCCAGTCCCATCGACCGAACGGAGCAGCCACAGGTTGCTCTGTATGCGCCCGCGCATTGTCGTGCAAAATGATGGGTGGGTTGCGCAGAAAGTGTCGCCGCTTCTTTTGTAAAGCTGGTGGCAGGTGATGCTCCAAAAACCGAACAGTAGTACTGTGCACTGACGGACTTCCGTGGAGGAAGGTAATGCGTTGGGATCTTGGTGATAACTTCACATGTGGCAAATTCTTTTTGGTGTGTGTGTGTATGTGTATGTGTGTGTGTGTGTGTGTGTGTGTGTGTGGTGCTTTGCACAAGATGGTGATGTACAAATTAGTGCTGGATACATTTAGGAATATTCGAAAAATAGAATCCTGCAACTTCGCAACAAAATCGCGCGGAATTTTCGACGGCAACAACACACCAAAAATACTTCGCCACGGTGGAATAATAAAAATCGAAAACGGACGGTAATGTGAAGTGTATCTTGAAAATCATGTGAACAGGCGTCTCATGATGAACTTGCCAGTTCGAAGCCGGTAACGGCACTATTTACCTAAATAAATAGCAGTATTAATAATGGCTGGTTGCTGTTTTCCTCTTTGTAAGAATTAACCTACATTAATCCGCTATCTTTTCCATCTCTACCCGAAATTTGTCTGGAGTATATCGCAATCCCTGCAGTTAATTCGACGTGGCGTTTTACTTTCTGAAAAGATCAACTATCGTTTCCTACATTTCGTTCTGATTTTGCACGATCAGCGGCATTAAGTCAAATTGTGTCTGGATTTCAGACTGCGTTTATGCCATCTCATCGACTTGAACTTTCACATTTTTTTGCGCTTGTGGCATTGTTGATTGCGCTTGCACTATATAAGACACATTATCAGATAACAAACAAAGTTTTTGCATAATTACGGTGAGGAAATCAGCCGCAGCGCTGAGGATCTAGCTAGATCCTGCGCAACAGCTGTGGGATCGTCTATAGCGTCCGTTACGTTAGCAGACAGCATTTCGCTTTCTTGTTCCGCTTGCATTTTAAACTGCGAGCAAGTTAAAACCACGAAATTCTGCCAACAATTCCGCAAACTCTACTGTTCTGATTAACACACACAATAAATGTACTCACTATTTCACACGCAATTAAAACCTCGTATCACTTCGCAAACTACCGCTACAGAAGTTTATCTAACAACGAAATTGGAAAACTATGCGTTACAACGGAGTTGTTACCACTTTTACTCACGAAAAGAACCACGTTGGTGGCATAAAGGGCAGAAAGGTTATTGGTTAGAGGTCCTGCCTTTATATGTTGTCTTCCGCTGAGTTTCTGGTCTACATTATCATGTGAAGGACTTGTGTAGTCTCCACCTAATGTAGCAGCAGTACTCGTTTCTTTGTGGCATGAGACAGATACAGACAAATGTTATACACAGAGTTCTGGCCTAAACGATCACCAGTTTAACTTCTCGCCCTCTGAAATTGAGGTTAAATTATTATGAATGGATGATATTTTGATACTTGAATGGTAACTTTGACAATATGTTTAACAATTATCTCTCTCTCTTTTCCAGATATAAAATTAATTACTCCATCTGGAATAAAATCTGTGTGTCTCTGTACAATTCCAGCGATCGTAGACTCTGAAAATTCTTAAAATAATCAAGAGGGACAATCGTACTCCCTGAGGAAGCCGTCTTGGGTGCTCTGACGTTCTCAGTCTACGGCATGGGAATCAGTGTCCAAGTTGTGTATCAGTTTCGATAAAGTCAAGAATTTAATCTCTTAAAGTGGAGCATAAACGACCACGGTGCAGTCTCTAATGATTTCCCAGGGTAAAAAGTTCCCTACGAGTTACGACCCACCAAACATTGTTCCGAGCCACAAACAAGGGAGAAGCTAAAATAACCAAAGAATTGAACGTACCTTATTCATTCACACAATTATAATTTTCCATAAACGATTTTACTAGCTGTATACATCATCCTCTTGTATGAGATTAAATGTTATACAGTTAGTCAAATTTCATTCCGTATTCAAAATGGTATCTTAGAACAATGCCTCTAATTACAGTTCAATTGCGATCCTACTCTCCGCAATTCTCAGTCAGAAGTAATAAGACCATTCTACACCTAATGTCCACATTCTGTCCACAGAGATTTTATATCATGAGTCTGAGACAATCTGTCTATCGCAGTCGTAATGAGTGTTTGAGCCATATAATTTACTTACTCGCTTGCGCATCTTGTGCTACATGAGGAAAATGTAATACTGCACACTCGTTTCAAGTCGTACAGCAATCGCAAACAAGTTAAAAATTTCATTATGTTTTCTCTGGTGGAATATTTCTTACTGTGTCCTGTAAAAGGAATCAAGTCTATGTAGGCAGAGCAATCATATTTTGCAAACATCCCAATAACCTCATAAATGAAACGATACATCGAAAAAACTACGTGTATCTCGCTGCATGTAAATCAAATTTACTTTACTCGTGCATGGAAACGTTGGCGGAACTCTGTTTTCTCATGGAACGATGTAGTTTTGATGATATTTGGCAGCTTTCTGGTATAGTAGTGCTATGAGCTAAATATATACAGTACAATTTCCCTGTTGGAAGCAATAACCATATGACGTTTTGCGTCAGTGCTCTGGGCCACGCGAACTTTGTTATTTGTCTTCAGATACATACTTTCTATTTTCCTTTTTCCTGGTTTTCATTGAGATCCTTAGTAAAAGAATATCCATTTTCACGTTTTCACATTAGGTAAAACCCGAATCGAAAACCACGTTAGATATAACGTAGTATCCCATAAGGCGTTCTTGTAGTTGTTACAGCCGTCAGCATTACAAGTATTTTCTTTTTCGTACAAACTGAATCGCAGAGAGCACTGAAGACGTACGTAAATCAAATGAAATGGAAACTTTGTTTCTGATTAAACTTTTTGGCCACCACATTCTTAGAACAGAAAACAAATATTTCAATTATCGATTGAAATTACTTAGTTTCCCCATTGGGAACATTCATTATCACGTGGCACATTTACCCAATTCATATGCTTCTGACGTTTATCTCATCCGAATTTAGTCTTCCGCGGCGAGTCTTGCGGTATGTATTCACAGGAAACTCTACTTACAAAATTAAATAGCTTGTGGAATATGTTCCTTAGAAACAAGACATAACTAAATAGATGGTTTCCGTTTCGGTATAACTTCGTAGGTAAGTAACTGAGAAAGGAAAACGTTCTATACAAACGTGGAAGTAAGTCGAATGTTGTGAACTGACTTAGAAATTAGTAAAGCGGACTCAGAGAATAGTTATAGCAACAAGTCCACTTTTTTAATGGTGCAAGCACAACTACGCTTTGTTAAATATACAATAAACAGTTATATGAGAAATACAAACAGAAGTATTTATTACCAATTTTTTGTTAACGAAACTTTAAATCCGATATCATCTTAATGTTACTAAGAGCACGAGAGTGTGGCAATAGGTGTCTTTCTATTGGAGGTAGTATGCCATTTCCTCCTCCTGATATTTGAACTGGCTTACCAAGCCAGTTTTAAGGGACCCACATTTTTAACCACGTCGTAATTCGAAATTTTTGTACACTGAAAAGTTATCGCCAGTGAAAGAAGCGGCTACTCCCCAAAAGATGCAAACAGCTAGGGGAAAGAAACCTGTAGCTTTACTGACTGTAGTGTAGCACTTGTTTACTGCTACAGACAGTTCTAAGAGAAAAATGTGAAAATTATCCTTCAGAAAATTAGTAAAATTGTGAAAGGAAGAAGCAAAACTACCACCATTGCATACCATGGGAATACTCACACGGACGCGTGCGAGCTACGCAAGATACCCACACCCTTACCCTGACAGTACAAAAAGTTGTGAGGCTGGATTAAATAATAACAGAAAAAAAGAAAAGTTAGGATGGTAATTTTGATGCTTCTGATGATCTAAAATTCATACAATCATGTGTAACTGTCGGAGACGTCCTTCCTTGGGATGTTGTGGAACTCGCGCATCACACCGGGTCCATTGTGGGACATGTTACCAGCGACAACGCTTTGATTTTCTGCCTTTTTGTGTTTTTTTTTCAGTTTTGCGGTAGTTTCGTAGTCATCACCCGTTATGATTTTCTCCCGAAAGAATTGTCAACGTATTGTATTTCAAATGAGTCGAGGCAGTTGTCTATGCATCGTTGTTTCTGTTCGGGAGTCAAGGTGTGTGTGAGGAACTCTGCTGGCACTTTTCTGTACTTCAGGACATTCTGGAGAATGCCTTGATCATTTCGTTTAGAGATGTTACTCTTTACTATGTGTACTACGTGTGACACAGAAACATTGCCACAATACAGCCACAGGTCATCTACGTAACAGTGCCTGCTCGCACATCTGTTGTTTACAGTTGTTAGTGCGTTGTTAGTGCTCTAACCTCGCTTACACGCCAGGAGAAATATCAGTCTCGTAACGTTTTGGGCGGACAGTGTACACGTACATAAGTGCAAGTACTTAAAGACTCACTTTATAACATAGGTCAGTGGAAAAAGAGGAAGATCAGCAAAAGACTGGCTCGTCTTACACTGAAATAACGGCCATTGTTCTTTTAACACGTTAATGTCAAACATCCCTCTACTTTAGTACCAATTTCCCACTGTTGGCTACATATTTTTAATGTTTATATTCTATCCTAAGTTTTCCTAAGCGAGTGTGAGATCATAGAGAAAACAATTAACGGACAGTTAAATTTGTTTATGAAAAATCAGTGGTGGCACCAGCCTCGAATCGTCAACGAAATATTCTATTTATGTCAATGAAAACTATATTTCTTATTTCATCTTACAGTTTATCAGTTATTCATATGTTATGTTTATTAAATGTTTTACGAACATTTTCCCCTTTCCATTTCCATCATTTACAAAACTTCGTTCCTCATTAAGCTTTTTATTGATATTTGTTATTACCCTTCTGTCTGTTTCTGTCTTCACAGTATTTTGTTTTTCTCCTTTATATACTGGTTATTTAGTGCTGTTACTCACTGTTACTTGTATCGATACTCTGGCGCTAAATCGCCCTTCATGAAGTGTATTGCACAAGCACTGGTTAGTCCACGTGTTTGGTAAGCAATAGTGACATACTAAGTCGTTGCGCGGAAGCAAAAATTAGGTTTTCTAAATTCGAAGACTGCCAATGTCTACCTAAGCCGATACAAATAATTTATTTATGAATGATTTCAGTAACGATTTAATTTTCTGGATTCTGAAGCTTACGTTGCTCATCAGAATCTTATATAAATATGTGAAATACACCAAAATATGCAGAAGGCTAGAAGCACTCCGCTGGGATAGAACTCCAAGAAATATATTCACCCACAAGAAATGTTTCATATTACGGATTTTCCATGATTATTTCAATTATTTCTGGAATATCTCGAAGTGAATTATACTTGTAACTCATTTCCCATGCCTTTTCCTTTCATTGTGGATTGTAGGTACTTGTCAAATATCTACTTGTTGATCAGAATCGACAGAGTATGTAGTAGCTGTGGCTAGATAAAATCATGAGAGCAGAAAAAGCTTAACTAAAGAAGTGGTTAAATGAAGTGACTTTCCCAGAAAAAAATCATTGCTCAGATGATGCCCAAGTGTCTAATAATAGTAAGCAGAAATCTTCCCAATAGCTATGGCAATAATTATATTTGTAATACACCAGCCAATAGTTTTAACATATAAGACATGGGTGATGAGAGTAAAATGACCAGTTACCTATTGGAATACTAAAGTGATATATAAACAGAATGTATAAAACTAAGATTGAGAAAATATATAATTCAGTTTCAGAATAAGAGTACAAAATCTCTCGTTTTTACAGAAACTCAGAAATGTGGTAGGTGAAACGCCAGGCTAGAAACGGCTTGGACATTGTGACTGATCAGGAATTCCCCTCCATGACCAGTTTCTTGTTTTGAAATTTGTACGCAAACTGACGGGTCACTGGGACGTATTGGAGTTTGTTCTCAAACTGTTTCTGTAATCAACAGTAACTACGTTGACTAAAAACGTAACGTCTATAATCATGGTGTGATGATACCCTGATCTCCAGGAGGAAACGAAAATAAATGTTAGGTTAATAAATGGAAATTGGACCTAACACACTAATTTAAGCGACTGAACTGTAAATGAAGAAAACATATAGCCACAAGTTCCAACAGTAGATTGAACCAAAGTATTTTTTTGGTTTATTTTTCTTGATCATAAATGGTTAAGAAGATTACCTAACACACATTGGTTGATGACTGTAACAAAAGTATAGGAAATACAAGTCTGCTTGAAGCCATAGTTTAGTACCATCGCTGGGAAATTACTGTCACCGAGTAAGAGGCAACTCACTGCATTCAAAGACATATTTAAAGTTTTTAATTGCTTCCCCAAATTTGCTATCAAAGCAGAAGTAATTACATCCAGGGCTCTGAATTTTGCATTTCGCTTTGAAGTTTCGCTAAAAGCAGCCGCAAACTTGTATCGACTCTTCCAAAGCTATTAGCCAGAGCATCAGCTATGGAAATATCGGTTTGACATTTCCAGCGATAAAACGCCGCATGACCCTCTGCTTATCGTTGGGAAAGTGGCTAAGTTTAGCGCTCGGCTTCGCTTTTACGTCGGCACCAATTTATTCACATAAGCGTACGAAATTAATAAGCATGTTACCCATCCGCTACGAGATTACAGTTCGGAATGAAGTAAATAATTCCACTTAAAATCAGTCACAGGGGTATTACAGCCGTTGCCGATACAAGGATCAAGAACTGTGTCACATTTTGGATGTTAACGAAATAAACTTCAAGCAGGTTTGAAAACACGTCATTTCACACTGGATGAGAGTTATGAAATTTGCGATTTCTTTACGTTTTTCTTTATTTGTTGCTTATTTAGCGTTACCGTATCAGAGCCTTAAGGCCTTTCTTTACATCTAACCAGAAGCAAATCATAGAAAAAATCGCATAACAATCACAATAATGATAATAATATGCATTATTAATAAAAATAATAATTGGCAATAGTAATAAACACACTAATAATGACGATAGATAATGGAGAAATTAGTTGATTATTACATAACAAAATCAATAATATTAAAAATACCATTCAGTCACAATTGCAAAGATTTATTAAAAATTTATAATTACTTCGCAAAATGGTATTTTTTAATAAATCCATATGACTAAGACCGATAAGTAGTTTAACTATCTGCCAAAGTGCTGTTATTTTCGAATAATGTTTCAAAATTATCAATCATAACGATTTGTATTATTAAAAAAAGTAATAATTTGTAATAATAACATTTATAATAAAATAATGGAGCCAACAAGAATAGTATTGATTAATTTAGTACTTTTGAAGCCTTCTTGGTATTAAAAGAAGTGCAAGAAATAATAAAACAGGAGAGAATTGAAATGAAAGTCACAATAGCTGTTAGGAAAAAAGAGAATTTCAGTGGAGAACTCTAGGAGAGGGGGAAGTGGTGGGTAACGGAGGAATCATGAGAGTGAGCTGCCAGAAGAGACAGCTATTGTGGTAGAAGGTGGGCCACTATCTGTGTTTTAGAGTTTGAAACGGATTTAATTTCTCTAATATTTTAAAGAAGAGTGTTCCAAAGTTGGATTCCTCATACATAGAATCATTTAGAGAACATAGCCGTGTTCTGTAGTGGTACAGAGAGGTTTTTTATTTGTTGAGAAAGGGTATTTCTGCGCTGTTGTTCAGAGAGAAGTGTAAGCTTAGAAAGATGCAGGAAGGGGTGCAATGATTGAGAGGACTGTACAGCAAACAGGGTATTGCAATCTCTACGCTTTTTGGCATACAGGCAAGATAACTGTTCATAGCCAGGAGTGGTACGGTCGAAACAGCTTACGTCGCAAGTGTATCATACACAAGCATTCATCGACAGTTCCAGCCTACTTGAGCTCTCATGTAACGATCCTTGGAGAATAGGATCACCATAATCAAGGATGAGGAGTATTGGTGGCTCTACTACTTTCTTTTTAAGTTGGAGAAGAAGTACTTTTTTTATATTTCTGTAATGAATGAAGTGAGTCTCACACGTTCTTACAGACTGTAGTTGTGTATTTAGTCCAATCTAGGTATTGGTCCCAAATTATCTCCAAATTCCTTGCAGAAGAAGAAAAGGTGATTTACGTCCTATTTAGTATTAAAGATGGAAGTGATTCTCTGAACTGAGTAATAGCGTCTTTTGTGAGTGACAAAGACTGCTTGCGTTTTAGATGGGTTACATTTCAAACCTGTGTTCTGCGTGCATTCAGATAAGGCAAGTAAGTCAGTGATTACCATCTGGGTGGCTGTGTGCATATTTTTGGGCTTACACTAACGCATAAGTGAAGGTCATCAGCATATAAGTTATTCTTCCAATGGGCGATAGCAGTCGACGCGGCATTAACACATAATGGGAAAAGAAATGGGTGCAATACCGATCCTTGTCAGATCCCTACATCCTTCTGTTATGACTTCTTTTTTTCCAATCATTAGAATGTTGGCGGTATGTAAGGTATTAGTAGAACCACTGTACAGCACTATAAGAAAAGGTTTTACTTTTGAGTTTAGCAAGATGGAAATTAGCGTCTACAGTGTCGAAAGCTTTGCTAAAACCCAAAAGCACATACTCTTAATAGTTACCCCTTATTTGTCCATAGCTTATTTCAGTTCGTCACTTACTTTTACAACAGCAGCTGTCTTGCTGCGATTTTTCCGGAAACCAGGTTTGTGTTCATCCGGAAAATTATGTGATGTTAAGTAACTGGTAAGCGAAACGTGTACTATGTATTCTGAAGCCTTAGACAATGCTGTTAGAACGCAAACGGGTCTATAGTCGGAGGTCATTTGGTAGAGGTTTTATAAGTCCTTTTTTCCAGGCCAATGGGAGGATGCCGGAGACAAGAGAATGGTTAAAAATATACTTTATCGGCTATAATGGCCTCGACGAAGAAACTAACCATCTGTATTGTAATATTTTCGTGTCCTGTAGCTGAAGATCGAATGCTCACAACTAACTTCCAGATAGATTCTTTTAAAGCTTACCGGCTGAAGAGAAAAAATTTCCTTTGTACCGACAGCAGAAACTTCAAGGGATTCGATGTTTGCGTCCTTGTGGGTTGGTCAATTAGAAACATAGGCGTGGCGAAATACTCATTCAGAACCTCATTAGGAAAGGAGAGTTCAGCTGCAGATTGAGGTTTGCCCGTTCCTAGCTCTTTTAGACGTCGTCATATACAGACTGAGTCACTAACTATTGTGACCTAGAATAACTCCGAAAGTATGATAGTAGCGGAAACGTTTGTGGGACAAATGTTGCATGGGACAACTGGGGCTGTAATATGATGTTGGTTTTTTGTTGCTAGGTGGGATTGCGTCAGAGATATGAAGGTCAACTATGTTTTGTTTTAATAGCATTGTATACTTTGGTACTTATTTTCTCATAGCGGCTATCAAGACGAATTCAATTATGTGAAACAGTAAGGTCTTTGAAGGTCAACGAAGGTCACAAATGTGGCATGAACGTCCATTTACAGAAGGTGTTCCAAGTGATGACCATTGGTGTCAGTGCAGTGCTGTAATCTTCTTATCATGGATTGAGTGGTATTCCTTATCACATCGGCACTTGGATCTAAGCACATGCTCTGACAGTTCTCTCTAACATATCGTGCAAATAGTAAATATTCGCCGAATACGGCACGTATCCATCCACCGTGCCATTGACATGTAAACACCATTCGACGGTTTCGCAATACAACGCTAATAGGAACGATAAGACTATTATCATCGAATCAAGGAAATGTGAATGATGTATTCCTTCGAAGAACAAGTCGATATGCTTGTCATTTACGGAGAACGCCAACGAAATTCAGTTGGATCTAGAGACTTACACGCTGAAAAATATCCTGAACATACTCATCCTACACGTCCTATATTTAAATATGTGTATGATAAATTGAAAACAACTGGATCTTTAAAGCATCGAAAACATAACCGGCAAAGGAAAGTTACTAGCGAGGAAACGGAAATTGGAACTTCTTCCGGTATGGTTCGATATTCTTGTGTTAGTTCGCGTCAAATCGCAAGGGAATCTGGCATGAGCCAGAGTAGTGTTGTTCGTGTTCTGCATCGCCAGAAATATCATCCTTACCATATCAATCTCCACCAAGAGATAACTGATAAGGATTGTATACGTGGCACTGAATTCTGCCGATGGGCTCAACTTCAGATGCAGAGGGATGACACATTTACTAATTTGATTTTATTTACTTACGAGGCTACATTCACGAATGATGGAAATCTGAAGTTACAAAACATGCATTACTGGGCAATTGAAAATCCATGTTGGCTGCGACAAGTTGCACACCAAAAACTGCGGTCGGTGAATGTATGTTGTGAGATTCTGGAGGACAAATTATACGCCCCTATTTCATCGAAGGAAATTTTAATGGTAGGATGTACACCATATTGCTGCAAAAAATACCTTTAGGAACAAGGAACAGAATGTGTTATCAATACGATTGGTGTACGTCACATATTACGCTGACAGCTAGAAATGAGTTTCAGAAACAATTCCTAAATCGTTGGATTGGACGTGTGTCATGGCCGGCTCGTTCGCCAGACTTGAAGCCTCTGGAGTTTTTCTTGTGGAGATTCGTCAAAGATATTGTTTATGAACACGTTCCAACTACACATGAAGATATGCGAGAGAGAATTGTCAGAGCATGTGCTTCGATAAGTGCCGATGTGATAAGAAATACCACTCAGCCCGTGATAGGAAGATTGCAGCACTGTATTGATACCAATGGTCATCACTTCGAACACCTTCTGTAAGTGGACGTTCATCGCACATTTGTGACCTTCGTTGAACTTCAAAGACCTTACTGTTACACATCATTGGATTCGTCTCGATAATCGCTATCAGATAATAAGTACCAAACTACAGCATCCCATTTAAAAAATCGAAGTTGACCTTCATATCTCTGACGCGACGCCATCTAGCAACAAAAAACCAACGTCACATTACGGACCGCGCTGTCCCATGCAACTTTTTTCCCACAAACGTTTGAGCTCCTATCTTACTTTTGGAGTTATTCTTGCTGACAATAGTAAGTGACTCACCCTGTATAACGGAACTATCGTTGTCCGTGTTGGTTTGCTGTCGATTCTGATGAAAACAACAATGTCACTCAGCGGTTCACAGTAAACCACACTCTCTGCACTCCCTTCCTATTCATATGAAATCCTACTCCCGTTATACCCTTTTCTGCTGCATTTGATATCTACAGTCTTCTCACTAGAAACCCTTGTCTTCTTTCCATTTCCCATTAATAATGCCTCCATATCAAGACTGAGGCTTTTCAATTCCCTTTCCACATTTTAACACTTCCCTACCACGTTGAAGCTATTGACATTCCACTCCCCAACTCATAGAGCGTTATCCATTCGCTGCTTGTTCAATATTTTTCTCATGTCAGCTAACCGTTAGCAGTCCACTCTCTGATATCCGAATGGAGGACTGTTCTGGAATTCTTTGTCAATGGATAGATCATCATGATACTCTTTTAATTACAGGCCATATATCCTGTGGATACACATTATGCGTTTTTAATGCAGTTGCTTCCATTGCCTTTCACATCCTCATGCTGTTGACTATTCCTTATTCTTCCGCCTTTGGGGGCAGTTTCCCATCCCATGGCCAATATGATGCCCTGAACCTCTGTCCACTCCTCTGCCCTCTTTGACAAGTCAGTTGACAGAATAACGGCGACTTCTTATGCCGGAAGTGTTCGGTCATCACTGTTGATTTTCATACAAAATTTAATCGGCGTCGGTGTTCGAACCCAGGAACGAGGCCGTTTTGATCACTAATGAAAGACGCTACACCCTTTTTTCCATTTTGTTATTGAACACGTCACATGACATCCGTTCAGTATCACAGTTTGTTACCTTACTCTGGTTTTTATTACAGAGGGCAGCTATCCCTCTGACCAAACACGCTAACATACCGTTCCGGCATGCCCTAGACGACGGGTACTCATAGCGTTAAAAACTGTGGCATAAACCATCCAATACATAATCACATGCCACTGTATTTAAAAAAAATTGCTACATTTTTCACTGATATTTTTCTCTCACTATCCCAAAGACACATATAAATCAGATCTGAACAAATAGCAAAAAAACTAATTTTACTTACCAACTCTACAAGGAAGTGGCTCACACACGTCTCTGCAGGCTCAACAACAACCGCCAAGTGATGCCACTGCCAGCAATGTGTCCAGCAAAATACTCTGGCAGCTGCTATGGTGTACTTCAACCACTGTCACTCCTATATGAGACGCCCAGCACCACTGTACCTTAGCGAGCGAGGTGACACAGTGGTTAGAACACTAGACTCGTATTCAGGAGGGCGATAGTTTAAATGCACATGGGCCTGCCACGGTGACCGAGTGGTTCTAGGCGCTTCAGTCCGGAACCGCGCGACTGCTACGATCGCAGGTTCGAATCCTGCCTGGGGCATGGATTTGTGTGATGTCCTTAGGTTAGTTAGGTTTAAGTAGTTCTAAGTTCGAGGGGACTGATGACCTCAGATGTTTCATCAAAATATACAAGGTATTAGAGATAAAGTTAGTGAACTGCTTATAGATGTTGACTCTGAAATTATTGGTATATCTGAACACTTCTTAAATAAGGAGATAATTCAGAGGCTTCCTTTAACAGGATACAGGTTGGCTGGCAGCTTTTCGAGGAGCTCTTTGCAGTGTGGGGGAGTAGCCATGTATGTGAAAAACGGCATCCCATTTGAGTCAATTGATGTTTCAAAGTACTGCACTGAAAAGGTGTTTGAATGTTGCGCAGGTGAGGTTAAATTTAGTGGAGCTAAACTTCTTACTGTTGTTATTTATAAATCCCCAGACTCCGATTTCACAACATTTTTGCTAAAGCTAGAGGAGGTTCTTGGTTCACTTTATAGGAAATACAAAAAATTAGTTATATGTGGTGACTTCAATATTCATTGTATAAGTGATTGTGTAAGGAAAAGGATGCTGGTAGACCTCCTTAATTCATATAACCTTATGCAAGCCGTATTCTTCCCAACGAGAGTGCAAGGGAACAGTAGAACAACCATAGGCAATATTTTTGTTCATTCCTCATTACTAGAAGGGCATTCTGCTAGTAAAAAGTTGAATGGCCTTTCAGATCATGATGCACAAATTTTAACTCTAAAAGATTTTTGTGCTGCAACACATGTTAAATGTAGTTATCAACTTTTTAGGAAAGCTGATCCAGTTGCTGTAGAGACCTTTGTAAACCTTATCAAGGAACGAGAGTGGCAAGATGTTTATAGTGCTGATACAGTAGACGATAAATATAATGTTTTCCTCAAGACTTTTCTCGTGTTCTTTGAAAGTTGCTTTCCGTTAGAACGTCCAAAACAGGGTACTAGCACAAACAGGCAGCTTGGGTTGCTGACTAAAGGGATAAGAATATCTTGTATAACAAAGTGGCAGTTATATCAAAACGTTAGAAACAGTCACCATCTAAATTCAACAGCCCATTACAAACAGTATTGTAAGGTGCTTAAAAAAGTTATTAGGAAGGCAAAAGTATTTGGTATGCAGATGGAATAGCTAAGTCTCAGGATAAAATTAAAACCATATGGTCAGTCTTAAAGGAAGTGGCTGGTCTCCAGAGACAGGTCGAGGATATAGAATCAGTGCGTAGTGGGAATGTCCGTGTTACTGATAAATTGCATATATGTACAGTATTTAATAATCACTTTCTGAATATAGTAGGTGAACTAAATAGAAACCTAGTCCCAACAGGGAATCATTTAGCGCTCGTAGAAAAAAGTGTTCCGAGACTGTTACCTGAAATGCTCCTCCATGATACTGACAAGAGGGAGATTGAGTTAATAATTAAATCACTAAAGACCAAGAACTCTCATGAATATGACGGGGTATCTAGCAGAATACTGTAGTATTGTTCTATGTATGTTAGCCCAGTACTTAGCCATATCTGTAACTTTTCCTTTAGGAGTGGTCGGTTTCCTGACCGATTAAAGTACTCGGTAGTTGAGCCACTTTATAAAAAGGGAGACAGGGATCATGTTGACAATTATAGACCTATTTCTATGCCATCGGTGTTTGCTAAAGTTATCGAGAGGGTTGTATATACAAGGTTACAGGAGCATTTAAATTCACATAATTTGCTGTCAAACGTACAGTTTGGTTTTAGAAATGGTTTAACAACTGAAAATGTTATATTCTCTTTTCTCTGTGAGGTTTTTGACGTATTAAATAAAAGGTTGCGAACCTTAGATGTTTTCTTTGGTTTAACGAAGGCTTTTCACTGTGTTGACCACAAAATATTACTGCAGAAGTTGGACCATTATGGAGTAAGGGGAGTAGCTTACAATTTGTTCGCTTTTTTACTTTAAGAACAGAAAGCAGAAGGTAATTCTCCGCAATATTGAGAGTGGTAGTGATGTTCAGTCCCAATGGGGCACTGTTAAGTGGGGCGTTCCCAAAGGGTCAGTGCTGGGGCCACTGCTGTTTCTTATGTATTTAAATGATATGCCTTCTAGTATTACATATTTATGTTTGCTGATGATACCATGTTGGTAGTGAAGAATCTTGTGTGTAATATTGAAACATTATCAAATAATGTAGTTCATGAAACAAGTTCGTGGCTTCTGGAAAATAATTTGATGGTAAATCACAGAAAGACTCAGTTTTTACAGTTTCTAACCCACAATTCAACAAGAACTGACATTTTAATCAGACAGAATGGGCATGTTATAAGCGAGACGGAACAGTTCAAGTTCCTAGGCGTATGGATAGATAGTAAGCTGTTGTGGAAAGCCCATGTTCAGGATCTTGTTCAGAAACTAAATGCCGCTTTATTTACCATTAGAACAGTATCTGAAATAAGTGACATTTCAACACGAAAAGTAGTATACTTCGCATATTTTCATACGCTTATGTCATATGGTATTACTTTTTGGGGTAATTCTTCTGATTCAAAAAGGGTATTTTTGGCTCAAAAACGGGCTGTTCGAGCTATGTATGGTGTAAGTTCGAAAACCTCTTGTCGACCCCTATTCAATAGTCCGGGAATTTTGACATTGCCCTCACAGTATATATTTTCTTTAATGTCGTTTGTTGTTAGCAATATTAGCTTATTCACAATAGTTAGCAGCTTTCACTCAGTCAATACTAGGCAGAAATCAAATCTGCATGTGGAATGCACTTCCTTGACTCTTGTACAGAAAGGAGTGCAGTATTCTGCTGCATCCATTTTCAATAAGCTACCACAAGAACTCAAAAATCTTAGCAGTAGCCCAAATATTTTAAAGTGTAAACTGAAGAGTTTCCTCATGGCTAACTCCTTCTATTCTGTCGAGGAGCTCCTGGAAGAGCTACAAAATTAAGCAAATTTCAGTGTTACATTGTTGATTTTCTTTATTTAAACTTACGACTTGTCGCCTGAATATGTTTCTTATATTTCATTTTATCAGTTTCTACAATCGTGTTATAATTTCATGTATTGACTCGTTCCATGACCATGGAGACTTCTCCTTAATGTGGTCCCACGGAACAATAAATAAAAAATAAATAAATAAGTACCATAGTGCTCAGAGCCCTTTTTAAATGCACATCTAGCCATCCAGATTTACCTTTTCCGAGATTTCCCTCAATCGGTCCAAGAAATTCTGAGATGGTGCCTTTGAAAGGGCATTGCCGATTTCCTTCCCCATCCATGACAAAATCCAAGGTTTTGCTCCGTCTCTAATGAACTCGATGTCGTCGGGACGTTAAACCTAATGTTCCTTTCTGCTTACCACTATGCTTTGTGCTTATACACAGTCTAGCTCAGGGCAGTACCGCCTTGCCTCTATCTGTAACCAACAGGCGTCAGCTAGTGGGACCGCCACTCGTGCTCTATGCGCTAGCATTGCCGCCTCTGGATCAGGGGCTCCCGGGCTCGATTCCCGGCCGGGTAGGGGATTTTCTCTGCCAGTGTTTGTGTTGTCCTCATCATTTCATCATCATCATCATCATTTGTAAGAGTGACTTGACTGGATTGTGGAAAAGAAAATGGACTGTGTAAAAATTGGAACTTTGTACGGGCATTTGTAACCTCCCCCTCACTTATCGACCTTAATGGCGGTGAAAAATTAAACCGCGTGTACCTAATGGAAATTTGGGAAAAGCAATCGTCACCGAAGTTAATCTGTCGGTAAAGGGGGAGGAAAGGGTTACATCTTAATGAAAGGAAAAATGCAAATGAAACCGGTGGAAATTAATTTTGAAAAGGGGTAAAGTTAATAAAAAAAGTAAATGTGCGGCCGTTACGATAACAATTAACTAGCGGTAATTAGATATTTGAGATTTGGGGAGATTACGGTCGCCAGTCCTAAGGACAATTACTATAGTAACTGAAAAAGAAAGGTAATTACACATATAATTAGCACTAGAAGCGTGGCAACTGAAGGTTGACACGTGTAGTGTGAAAACTGAAAGTTTGTCAGAAGTAATAAATTTCGCTGCACTCTGACTTAATTAAGCAAAAGAATTAATAAAACCGGAAAATTGAAAGTTAATTTAGTGACTGAAATTAATAAGAAGCTTTCTTTCTTAAGCACATCGAAATTCAGTAAAATAAGGTTAGTCTTGGACTACCTCAACAATCATTTCAAAAGCTACTTGAATCTACGCAATTTAGAAATAACAGATTTAGCTTTGAACTTGAATTAAATGATTCTGAACAATTAACAATAGTAAAATTTAGTACGTACCAAGCTGAGCTGCAGTCACAGGTAAGCTAAAATACGGTAACAAAACTCGCACTCTTAATTTGTGCTTGTGTAATCTAAATATTGTAGCCAGCTATGAATACTAAAACTGAACTTTGAAATTAAAGCAGTGAAATGGAATGATTGTACTTTAATGCTGGCGTCTGAATTTCAACGACACTCGGGTTCATTTCGGAAAAGGAAGGGACCCTGCTTGGTAATGCAATTGGGACAATGAGCAACAAATGTTCATGCTAAGTTGCTGTAATTATAGTTACGAAAATGGAACAGTTTGAAAAGCTGAGGTCTGCCATACAGTTCTAAAACTTTACGTGCTTCCAGTCTTCCTTGTTGGTTGATTGAAGGTTTGAAGTCGTCGATCGAGGATGTGGCGACAGTCACTCATTGTCGGCCGTCGCTGTTGCAGAAGCTGGATGTTGGCGCGCCTTCTTCTCGACACGGTCACCAGACGAAACGGGCTCTTGATGTGCGCCAGCTAATGCTTCCCGTCCGCGACACCATGTCAGAAACTATCATCGCAAGTCGAGCGCAGTTACATGCTGCCAAACCCCGAAAGCTTGGCAACTCGCGGGAGCGTCACACAACACACCTGCTCCACCCGCTACTCCAGCCAGACTCCCTCTGCTCTGCCCGCGCTCCACGCGGCAGAGTTAACACTACCAAAGATCCTACACACTTTGATTCTTCACACGACCCCTCGATGTAATCGTTCGATAGCAGTTTTCCCTAGGCAAACCCAGCGTAAAAATACAAATAATATTTACGAAACAAACCAATTATACATCGACATAAATGCATAAATATATATATACAAATAGTAAAACAATTACAATATGTAAAGACACAGAAATTTCATATATTCAGGTAACAAAAATAGGAAAAAATTATAGTACAATAGATGGAAATAGGAGGATATGCATTTCCGGCGTTACACATTGATGACCGCGAAGTTGAGCGCCCCACAAACCAAACATCATCAATTTCATCATCAATATCGTCAGCTTCTGGAAAACACATGCACATTGGCTGGCAGTAACTGCCGAAAATGCCAAACACACCCCTGACAAATGCAGAATCCCCCACTCTGTGTCACTCCCAGTAAATGTCAACCATGCCACTCCCCAGCACGGGAGGCACATTTGCATCAACCAGATAACAGTGGCTTAAACCTGCCTGCCATCCGCAGCACCAACACCACTGAATTGGGCCGGCCGTTGTGACCGAGTGGTTCTAGGCACTTCAGTCTCGAACCGCGCGACCGCTACGGTCGCAGGTTCGAATCCTGCTTCGGGAATGGTTGTGTGTGATGTCCTTAGGTTAGTTAGGTTTAGGTAGTTGTAAGTTCTAGGGGACTGGTGGCCTCAGATGTTAAGTGCCATAGTGCTCAGAGCCCTTTGAACCATTTTTTTGAACTGAATTTTGTCCAGGTTGTGTTATATCACAAGCAGCCAGCGCGTGAAGCATGCAGGCAGTCTTAAAAACGATGTAAAAAAAATTATTGCATGCGGCTGTAGATTATGAGAACATTTACAGCTATGAGTTGGTATTAAAATGATTACCTCACATGTGAAGAATTGTCCATCACTGTACAGTTCTTAGTTATTTTCCTGTAATTAGTACGTTTAGCGAAAACCTGCAACAAGCTCTAAGAAATCAGAGGATGGCTTTAACATAAGCCGAAACCGGTAATAATGAACAAATGTTACTGCGATCTCGGCTGTTGTTTTAGTAAATTTAGCACCAGATCGCTGCCCTCAGCAGACAATGCCGCCTACATTTATGTTACTTTTTCAGTGTTTATGCTTGCGGCGCCAGCGGCCTGAGGGCGCAATACAAACGACTCGCTTGTGAAGGCGCCCCGTGGCTCCTTCACAACACTGAGGCGTTATCTCACAGGACACGCCATTTGCACGGGTGGCCGAGTTATCCCTGCAGAAAACTCCGTATTTACACTCCTGGAAATTGAAATAAGAACACCGTGAATTCATTGTCCCAGGAAGGTGAAACTTTATTGACACATTCCTGGCGTCAGATACATCACATGATCACACTGACAGAACCACAGGCACATAGACACAGGCAACAGAGCATGCACAATGTCGGCACTAGTACAGTGTATATCCACCTTTCGCAGCAATGCAGGCTGCTATTCTCCCATGGAGACGATCGTAGAGATGCTGGATGTAGTCCTGTGGAACGGTTTGCCATGCCATTTCCACCTGGCGCCTCAGTTGGACCAGCGTTCGTGCTGGACGTGCAGACCGCGTGAAACGACGCTTCATCCAGTCCGAAACATGCTCAATGGGGGACATATCCGGAGATCTTGCTGGCCAGGGTAGTTGACTTACACCTTCTAGAGCACGTTGGGTGGCACGGGATACATGCGGACGTGCATTGTCCTGTTGGAACAGCAAGTTCCCTTGCCGGTCTAGGAATGGTAGAACGATGGGTTCGATGACGGTTTGGATGTACCGTGCACTATTCAGTGTCCCCTCGACGATCACCAGTGGTGTACGGCCAGTGTAGGAGATCGCTCCCCACACCATGATGCCGGGTGTTGGCCCTGTGTGCCTCGGTCGTATGCAGTCCTGATTGTGGCGCTCACCTGCACGGCGCCAAACACCCATACGACCATCATTGGCACCAAGGCAGAAGCGACTCTCATCGCTGAAGACGACACGTCTCCATTCGTCCCTCCATTCACGCCTGTCGCGACACCACTGGAGGCGGGCTGCACGATGTTGGGGCGTGAGCGGAAGACGGCCTAACGGTGTGCGGGACCGTAGCCCAGCTTCATGGAGACGGTTGCGAATGGTCCTCGCCGATACCCCAGGAGCAACAGTGTCCCTAATTTGCTGGGAAGTGGCGGTGCGGTCCCCTACGGCACTGCGTAGGATCCTACGGTCTTGGCGTGCATCCGTGCGTCGCTGCGGTCCGGTCCCAGGTCGACGGGCACGTGCACCTTCCGCCGACCACTGGCGACAACATCGATGTACTGTGGAGACCTCACGCCCCACGTGTTGAGCAATTCGGCGGTACGTCCACCCGGCCTCCCGCTTGCCCACTATACGCCCTCGCTCAAAGTCCGTCAACTGCACATACGGTTCACGTCCACGCTGTCGCGGCATGCTACCAGTGTTAAAGACTGCGATGGAGCTCCGTATGCCACGGCAAACTGGCTGACACTGACGGCGGCGGTGCACAAATGCTGCGCAGCTAGCGCCATTCGACGGCCAACACCGCGGTTCCTGGTGTGTCCGCTGTGCCGTGCGTGTGATCATTGCTTGTACAGCCCTCTCGCAGTGTCCGGAGCAAGTATGGTGGGTCTGACACACCGGTGTCAATGTGTTCTTTTTTTCCATTTCCAGGAGTGTATATTCGCCGCTGTGGCGAGGGCTGTGGGAGTTCAGTGAACTCGGCTCACAAGCGCTTCCCTGTACGATCTTTGCTAAACCTGTGATAGATGCTACGCCGCCCTCTGTCACAAAGGATGGGACGGAGGTGGCGGCTGCCTGGGCCTCGGTCGGCCGGTGTTTACCTACCGTTGCCCGCGTTCGGCCACTCGCTTCGGCAGAGAGAAAGCCGAGGTGAGCGAATACTGCAAGGCCCATGATTTTACTCCTGACAACTAGCAGAAAAATTAATTCAGCATGCATTTTAGAATCTAATGAATTCCTACACAATCGTCATGCACTTCCAAAGATGATACCGCTGCTTTGAATGTACATCAGAAATTTCCGATCAATTAGATCTATCATATCCGCGAATTAAGTGCTCTGAGAGAGAAAGAGTGAAACACGAGGCTTACCACAGCCTAACAGATTTCAGTGTGTATATAGTTACATTGACATCCGGTCATGTCTTCTGTGTGCTTCATTTACTTTGTAAGAAAAAACTATCTCGTTACGTGCCGGCCGCGGTGGTGTAGTTGTTCTAGGCGCGCAATCCGGAACCGCGCGACTGCTACGGTCGCAGGTTCGAATCCTGCCTCGGGTATGGATGTGTGTGATGTCCTTAGGTGAGTTAGGTTTAAGTAGTTTTAAGTTCTAGGGGACTGATGACCACCGATGTTAAGTCCCATAGTGCTCAGAGTCATTTGAAACTTTTTTTTTTTTTTAAAGAGAAGTGTACAATACTACCAGACTACTTCAGAAATATATTCTAGTGTTATCCACCGAAAAAAAGATTGCTCTTAGAAAAACCTGTGCCAAATACAGTTTAACAATACCTGAAAATACAGACAACATTATATATCAGCAAATGGATCAAATGGCTCTGAGCACTATGGAACTTAACTTCTGAGGTCACCAGTCCCCTAGAACTTAGAACTACTTAAACCTAACTAACCTAAGAACATCACACACATCCACGCCCGAGGCAGGATTCGAACCTGCGACTGTAGCGGTCGCGCGGTGCCAGACTGCAGCGCCTAGAACCGCTCGGTCACTCCCGCCGGCTATATATCAGCAGACCACTATATCTCATGTTGTAGACGGCGTCACTGCTCGCACGTGCAAGTTAAGAGACGAATTTTTATGAGGAAATGCACATGTATGACAAAGATAAGGGAGATTTTGCAGTGAGGATTATAAATTTTACCGATCACACGCAAAAACTCTTTAAGAAGACAACTTGAACGACTTAAGCCAACAGTCTGACAGTTTGAGATGTGACTATGAAGGACGATTGAGGAAGGGTCGATTATTTTCAGAACAGACATGGAGTCAGAAGACCATGCGACGGATCGGCCATAGCACAAGCCCCTCGTGGGATTTGAAAAGGCCTACGCCTTTGCCGACAGACTAACTGTTATCGCCACTCTAGAAAAGCTTAGCGTAGACAGGAAGGACAGGGAATTAATCTACATCAACATCTATACTCCGCAAGCCACCTGACGGTGTGTGGCGGAGGGTACCTTGAGTAACTCTATCGGTTCTCCCTTCTATTCCAGTCTCGTAATGTTCGTGGAAAGAAAGATTGTCGGTATGCCTCTGTGTGGGCTCTAATCTCCCTGATTTTATTCTCATGGTCTCTTCGCGAGATATACGTAGGAAGGAGCAATATGCTGCTTGACTCCGTGAAGGTATGTTCTCGAAACTTCAACAAAAGCCCGTACCGAGCTACTGAGCGTCTCTCCTGCAGAGTCTTCCACTGGAGTTTATCTATCATCTCCGTAACGCTTTCGCGATTACTAAATGATCCTGTAAAGAAGCGCGCTGCTCTCCGTTTGATCTTCTCTGTCTCTTCTAACAACCCTATCTGGCACGGATCCCACACTGGTGAACATTATTCAAGGAATCGGCGAACAAGTGTACTGTAACCTACTTCCACTGTTTTCGGATTGCATTTCCTTAGATTCTTCCAATGAATCTAAGTCTGGCATCTGCTTTACCGACGATCAACTTTATATGATCATTACATTTTAAATCACTCCTAATGCCTACTCCCAGATAATTTATGGAATTAACTGCTTTCAGGGATCTTTCTTTCTATGTATTCGCAGCACATTACACTTGTTTGCATTGAGATTCAATTTCCATTCCCTGCACCATGCGTCAATTCGTTGTATATCCTCCTGCATTTCAGTACAATTTTCCATTGATGCAACCTCTCGATATACCACAGCGTCATCCGCAAAAAGCCTCAGTAACCTTCTGATGTTATCCACAAGGTCACTTATGTATATTGTGAATAACAACGGTCCTACGATACTCCCCTGCGGCACACCTGAATTCACTCTTACTTCGGAAGACTTCTCTCCATTGAGAATGACATGCTGCGTTCTATTATCTAGGAACTCTTCAATCCAGTCACACAATTGGTCTGATAGTCCATATCCTCTTACTTTGTTCATTAAACGACTGTGGGGAACTGTATCGAACGCCTTGCGGAAGTCAAGAAACACGGCATCTACCTGGGAACCCGTGTCTATGGCCCTCTGAGTCTCGTGGACGAGTAGCGCGAGATGGGTTTCACACGATCTTTTTCGAAACCCATTCTGATTCCTAGAGAGTAGAATTCTAGTCTCCAGAAAAGTCATTATACTCGAACATAATACGTGTTCCAAAATTCTACAATTGATAGACGTTAGAGGTATAGGTCTATAGTTATCCACATCTGTTCGACTTCCTTTCTTGAAAACGGGTATGACCTGTGCCCTTTTCCAATCCTTTGGAACACTACGCTCTTCTAGAGATCTACGGTACACCGCTGCAAGGAGGGGGGCAAGTTCCTTCGCGTACTCTGTGTAAAATAGAACTGGTATCCCATCAGGTCAGCGGCCTTTCCTCTTTTGAGCGATTTTAATTGTTTCTCTATCCGTCGTCTATTTCGATATCTACCATTTTGTCAACCGCGCGACAAACTAGAGAAGGAACTGCAGTGCAGTCTTCCTCTGTGAAACAGCTTTGGAAAAAGACATTTAGTATTTCGGTCTTTAGTCTGTCATGCTCTGTTTCATTACCATTTTGGTCACAGAGTGTCTGGAAATTTTGTTTTGATCCATCTACCGCTTTGACATAAGACCAAAATTTCTTAGTATTTTCTTACAACTCAGTATATAGAACTCTACTTTCGAATTAATTGAACTCCTCTCGCATAGCCCTGCTCACACTACATATCGCTTCGCGTAATTTTTGTTTGTCTGCAAGGCTTTGGATATATTTATGTTTGCTGTGAATTTACCTTTGCTTCCGCAGCAGTTTTCTAACTCGGTTGTTGTACCACGGTGGCTAGTTTCCATCTCTTACGATCTTGCATAGCACATACTCATCTAATGCGTATTGCACGATGGTTTTGAACTTTGTCCACTGATCCTCAACACTATCTGTGCTAGGGACAAAACTTTTGTGTTGAGCCGTCAAGTACTCTGAAATCAGCTTTTTGTCACTTTTGCTAAACAGAAAAATCTTCCTACCTTTTTTAATATTTCTATTTACGGCTGAAATCATCGATGCAGTAACCGCTTTATGATCGCTGATTCCCTGTTCTGCGGTAACTGTTTCAAATAGTTCGGGCTGTTTATTACCAGAAGGTCTAACATGTTATCGCCACGAGTCGGTTCTCTGTTTAACTGCTCAAGGTAGTTTTCAGATAAAGCACTTAAAAAAAGTCACTGGATTCTTTGTCGCTGCCACCCGTTATAAACGTTTGAGTCTCCCAGTCTATGTCCGGCAAATTAAAATCTCCACCCAGAACTATATGTCAGATTCGTACAAATACAATGTCAAAATTAAAATTTCGTGAATGAAATCTCCGTACATGTGAGAAACGTAAGAGTGCTCTACCAGGGGACGGTCTCCCCCTTTCTGTTCGATTTAGTTTTGTTCACACAATTGCAAAAGTTCATCAAAGATAAGAGCGATGGAATATCTGGATGGAAATTCAGTGTTGAATGTTCAGCCTTAGCTAATGATTTGGCAGCGATCACGAGCACTAGAAAGACTACAGAAAATAGTGATAAACGCAGGACTTCAGGTATCTGATGACAAAACTCGTTTCATCATGAATCTGCACGAAACCGCAAAATAAGTTCCATTTAAGATAGAATATGGTTTTCACAAATATGCTCCTTCAAATATTTGATCATTCTGTCATCAGCGTAGGGCAAATCAAGACAGAGACACGAAATTTTAAAAATTAATCGAAACGATTATAATTAAGAACTAGCATAGAGCAGCACGAAATTGCGACATTACAAGAGAATCCATTTTCCTGAAGCCAAGTATGCAGCACAGACCACTCGAGAGTAACAGATGTTGAAAAACAGAAGCCGAAAAATCGTAAGAAAACTTATAGCTCCACACAATAAAAATGGTACTGGGATGACAATGAGGACGTCTGAGATCTACACGTAAATAGAAAAATTCATTAAAATGTAGGAGAAGAGACACGTGAAATTAAATGGCTGTATTTATAGAACGGACAACCATGGACTCACCAAAAGGGTACTCAACATTAGGGACTATCGCTTCAAAGGTCCCGGTCGGTTGGTAATGAGAAACTGGGGAATATACATAAGACTGAAAGTAATCAGTTAGTCATCTTGCGTGTGATACACCAGTAACGAAACAATAATTAACGAGAAATTTACAACGAAGACTGACAGTAAGAAGAACGGATGAAGAAATAACAGTGATTTCATGAAGGGATATCAGATGGGAAAACAGTGCTAAGCTAAGAAAGGAAAGCTGAGAAGTGGAAGCGGTATGTAAAGGGTCTGTACAAGGGAGATGAACTTGAACAAAATATTACAGAAATGGTACAGGACATAGGTAAAGATGACATGGGAGATATGATACGGCGAGAGGAATTTGATAGAGAACTGAGATACCTAAGTCGAAACGAGGCCCTAAGAGTAGACGACATTCCGTCATAACTATTGATAGCCTCAGGAGAGCCAGCCATGACAAATCTCTTCCATCTGGTGGGCAAGATGTATGAGACAGGTGTAATACCCTCAGACTTCAAGAAGAATCTAAATGTCAATTTCAAAGAAATCAGTTGCTGGCAGGAGTGAAATAAAATCAGTTCGGATTTCGGAGAAACGTAGAAACGCTTGGGGCAATACTAAACAGACGATTTATCTTAGAAGAAGGTTAAGGGAAGACAAATCTATATCATTTGTAGACTCAGAGTATGTTTTTGACAATGTTGAGTGGTATATTCTTCTTGAAACTCTAAAAGTGCATGGGTATAATATGGGAAGTGAGAGGACATTTACACCTTGTACAGCAAAGAGATGGCAGTCATAATAGTTCAGGGTCATGATACGGAATAAGTGGTAGAAGAGGAATGAGACAGGGTTGCAACGTATCCCCGATGTTGTTCGATCAATACATTAAGCAAACAGTAAAGAAAACCAAAGATGGTTTTTGGAGTAAGAATTAAAGTCCAAGGAGAAGAAATAAAAACTTTGAGGTTTGCTGATATCATTGTAATTCTGTCAGAGACAGCTAAAGAGTTGAGAGAGAATTGAGCGGAATGGACACGGTGTTGAAAGGAGGATACAAGACGAACATAAACAAAAGTAAAATAAGGATAATGGCTATGAATCTTCAGGTTTTGGCGGCGCAGAGACTGTTCCATTAAGTTTCGGGTGAGCAGCCGCAATAATTCTCCTTCTTCTAATATTTCGGCCTTATAACGTTCAGCCATCATCAGAGTGAGCCGACCAATGTCTCTGGCGCATTCGAATCTGTGGCCGCATGCGCAGTTGCGCGGTTCACGAGTATAAACGGACGAAGCAGGCACTGGAGCGGCAGTCTTGCGGCTCACTCAGAAGATGGCTGAATGTTATACGGCCGAAATATTAGAAGAAGAAGGAGAATTCTTGCGGCTGCACATCCGAAACTTAATTGAACAAGGATAATGGCGTTTAATGGAACTGAATCAGGTAATGATGAGGACATCAGTTCACTAAAAGACACACTCAAAATAGTACACGAGTTTTGCTATTTAGGCAGCAATATATCTCGTGACGGTCGAAGTAGACAGGATGTAAAATGTAAACAGGCAATGGCAACAAAAGGTTCTGAAGAACAGAAATTTATTTTGGGGAAAAAAGAAATTTGTGGCACAACTTGACTAAAGGAAGTGATCGGTCAACAGGACACATTCTGAGACATCAAGAAATCACCAAAGTTAGTACTGGAGGAAACTGTGTACGGGGGGTGGGGGTGGTAGGGGAATCGTAGAGGGAGATCAAGAGATGAAAACAGCAAGAAGGTTGAGATGCACGTAGGCTGCAGCAGTTAATCGGAACTGTAGAGGCTTGCACAGGACCATGGAGAGCTGCATCAAACCAGTCTTTTGACTGAAGACCACAACAATAACAACAACAAGAAGCCAGATATCACTAAGCAAACAAATTACCAAATTTATACTCATGCTTGAATGGTCAAAACGAAGGAAGAGGAGGAAGAATGTCTTGATGTTAATACTTCAATAATATCTTGGTCGATTTTGAGAAAATATATTACTTTTCAAACCACTGACATCTATATCTACATCCATACTCCGCAAGCCACCTGACGCTGTGTGGCGGAGGGTACCTTGAGTACCTCTATCGGTTCTCCCTTCTATTCCAGTCTCGTATTGTTCGTGGAAAGAAAGATTGTCGGTATGCCTCTGTGTGGGCTCTAAACTCCCCGATTTTATTCTCATGATCTCTTCGCGAGACATACGTAGGAGGGAGCAATATACTGCTTGACTCCTCAGTGAAGGTATGTTCTCGAAACTTCAACAAAATCCCGTACCGAGCTGCTGAGCGTCTCTCCTGCAGAGTCTTCCACTGGAGTTTATCTATCATCTCCGTAACGCTTTCGCGATTACTAAATGATCCTGTAACGAAGCGCGCTGCTCTCCGTTGCATCTTCTCTATCTCTTCTATCAACCCTATCTGGTACGGATCCCACACTGCTGAGCATTATTCAAGCAGCGGGCGAACACGTGTGTTGTAACCTACTACCTTTGTTTTCGGATCGCATTTCCTTAGGATTCTTCCAACGAATCTCAGTCTGGCATCTGCTTTACCAACGATCAACTTTATATGATCGTTACATTTTGAATCACTCCTAATGCGTACTTCCAGATAATTTATGGCGTTAACTGCTTCCAGTTGCTGACCTGCTATATTGTAGCTAAATGATAAGGCAGCTTTCTTTCTATGTATTCGCAGCACATTACACTTGTCTACATTGAGATTAAATTGCCATTCCCTGTACCATGCGTCAATTCGCTGCTGATCCTCCTGCATTTCAGTACAATTTTCCATTGTTACAACTTCTCGATATACCACAGCGCCATCCGCAAAAAGCCTCAGTAACCTTCTGATGTTATCCACAAGGTCATTTATGTATATTGTGAATAACAACGGTCCTACGATACTCCCCTGCGGCACACCTGAATTCACTCTTACTTCGAAAGACTTCTCTCCATTGAGAATGACATGCTGCGTTCTATTATCTAGGAACTCTTCAATCCAATCACACAATTGGTCTGATAGTCCATATCTTCTTACTTTGTTCATTAAACGACTGTGGGGAACTGTATCGAACGCCTTGCGGAAGACAAGAAACACGGCATCTACCTGGGAACCCGTGTCTATGGCCCTCTGAGTCTCGTGGACGAATAGCGCGAGCTGGGTTTCACACGATCGTCTTTTTCGAAACCCATGCTGATTCCTAGAGTGTAGATTTCTAGTCACCAGAAAAGTCATTATGCTCGAACATAATACGTGTTCCAAAATTCTACAACTGATAGACGTTAGAGATATAGGTCTATAATTCTGCACATCTGTTCGACGTCCTTTCTTGAAAACGGGGATGACCTGTGCCCCTTTCCAATCCTTTGGAACGCTACGCTCTTTTAGAAACCTACGGTACACCGCTGCATGAAGGAGGGCAAGTTCCTTCGCGTACTCTGTGTAAAATCGAACTGGTATCCCATCAGGTCCAGCGGCCTTTCCTCTTTTGAGCGTTTTGCTAAGCAATTTTTATAGCTTTATCACGAAGCTGTATGCGACAGAAATAATCGAAGATCACACACAGAGTCAGTGTCCAAATAAACATGATATTGCATTTATCCTTATAAAAAAGTAATGCAAGATGTTTTTGGTTGGGATGTGTTACTTTTGGAATCATTAAATGATCTCGGATGTATTACAAGGCGTCCACAAAGCCTAGTGGGTACTGCGATTTCCTGGGCGCCTGCACGCGGTTCGAGTAGTGAGCTGGCTGCTGGAGACCGCCGCGACACGTGTGTCGTGAGCTGCCCCAGCCCTCCCTCCCCCGCCAAACCAACCCCCCCCCCTCCTTCTAGCACATCCTCCCCTTGCCTGGCTGGGCTGCATAATCCCGCCGTAGCCCCAGAAGCCGCTGGCGGCCTTCCGAGCAGCCTCCATTGTGGCGGCGTGTTTACGATGCGGTCAGCGGCCTGCCCATTGCCCACGCCGTCTCGGCCCGTGTTCTCAGGCCCAGCTCGGATCTGCCAGGGTGCTCCACGCCGACTGCTGGTTTGCCACCCTACCAGCGAAATGGTTGTTTCAGCGGAAGACACTGTGTTCCACTGTCGGATGCGTATCCTACGCAGGCCAGAAGTAGTGGAGGGAAACCGATTAAATGTAACTGTCAAAGAACCAGAGTTGACACAGACCATGAACAGCATGTCAGATCCTATTTCCGTTTAACTCTATAGTGAGTACTTCCGCAAACGCCACGGGAATCCGTAAAACGGGCTTAGAGCACAGTATGTTAACGTCAGTAAAAGTGAAGGAGTGAGCGACGATGGAATCAGTGAATCACAACCTGAGGCGATCTCAACGAATAGCAGTTGACTGTCACCTTCGCATATGTCACCCACATGTCCGTCACCATCTCCCGCGGCCATCATCAGTTTGAACAGCTGTAGGCGCACGCATTGTACCGGATGGTAACTGAACATTTCACTAAATATTACTCTGATATTAAGCAATGCCATACTTTTAATGTAGTAGTTCTTTTAACGAGTTACAGTGGTTTGCTTTCCATGGAAAATAGTAGTAACATGGATTATACGGTATTTATAATTATAGATTCCTTTAGCAACCATTCAGTAATTCCACCAGTTTGAGGTTAAGTAACAGTGGAATCAGGCGTAGTTCTACTTATAGCAAACGCAGTCACCAGTATTAACACTAAGTTTCGGTTCTTTATGGCTTAAGAATTAGATTAGGAAATGAGACACTTAAAGTAGTAAAGGAGTTTTGCTATTTGGGGAACAAAATAACTGATGATGGTCGAAGTAGGGAGGATATAAAATGTAGACTGGCAATGGCAAGGAAAGAGTTTGTGAAGGAGAAAAATTTGTTAACATCGAGTATAGATTTAAATATCAGGAAGTCGTTTCTGAAAGTATTTGTATGGAGTGTAGCCATGTATGGAAGTGATACGTGGACGATAAATGCTGAAGACTAGATGGATAGATCACATAACTAATGAAGAATAATTGAATAGAATTGGGGAGAAGAGGAGCTTGTGGCACAACTGTTCTGAGGCATCAAGGTGTAACCTCCCCCTCACTTATCGACCTTAATGACAGTGAAAAATTAAACCGCGTGTACCTAATGGAAATTTGGGAAAAGCAATCGTCACCGAGGTTAATTTGTCGGTAAAGAGGGAGGAAAGGGTTACATCTAAATGAAAGGAAAAATGCTAATGAAACTGGTGGAAATTAATTTTGAAATAGGGGTAAAGTTAATAAAGAAAGTAAATGTGCGGCCGTTACGTTAACAATCAACTAGCGGTAATTAGATATTTGAGATGTGGGGGAAATTACGGTCGCCAGTCCTAAGGACAATTACTATAGTAACTGAAAAAGAAAGATTATTACACATATAATTAGCACTGGAAGCGTGGCAACTGAAGGTTGACAAGTGTAGTGTGAAAACTGAAAGTTTGTCAGAAGTAATAAATTTCGCTACACTTAATTTAGCAAAAGAATTAATAAAACCGGAAAATCGAAAGTTAATTTAGTGACTGAAGTTAATAGTGAGCTTTCTTTCTGAAGCACATCGAAATTCAGTATAATACGGTTAGTCTTGGACTACCTCAACAATCATTTCAAAAGCTACTTGAATCTAGGCAATTTAGAAATAAGAGATTTAACTTTGAACTTGAATTAAACGATTCTGAACAATTAACAATAGTAAAATTTAGTACGTACCAAGCTGAGCTGCAGTCACAGGTAAGCTAAAATATGGTAACAAAACTAGCACTCTTAATTTGTGCTTGTGTAATCTAAGTATTGTAGCCAGCTATGAATACTTTAACTGAACTTTGAAATTAAAGCAGTGAAATGGAATTATGCTGGCGTTTGAATTTCAACGACACTCGGGTTCATTTCGGAAAAGGAAGGGACCCTGCTTGGTAATGCAATTGGGACAATGAGCAACAAAGGTTCATGCTAAGTAGCTGTAATTTTGTGATGCAACAATTTTAAAAGTTTGAAAAGCTGAGGTCTGCCATACAGTTCTAAAACTTTACGTGCTTCCAGTCTTCCTTGTTGGTTGATTTAAGGTTTGAAGCAGTCGATCGAGGATGTGGCGACAGTCACTCATTGTCGGCCGTCGCTGTTGCAGAAGCTGGATGTTGGCGCGCCTTCTTCTCGACACGGTCACCAGACGAAACGGGCTCTTGATGTGCGCCAGCTAATGCTTCCCGTCCGCGACACCATGTCAGAAACTATCATCGCAAGTCGAGCGCAATTACATGCTGCCAAACCCCGAAAGCGCGGCAACTCGCGGGAGCTTCACACCACACACCTGCTCCACTCGCTACTCCCGCCAGACTCTCTCATGCTCTGCCCGCGCTCCACGCGGCAGAGTTAACACTACCAAAGATCCTAAACACTTTGGTTCTCCACACGACCTATCGATGTATTCGTTCGATAGCACAGTTTTCCCTAGGCCAGACCCAGCGTAAAAATACAAATAATCTTTACACAACAAACCAATTATACATCGACATAAATGCATATATATACAAATAGTAAAACAATTACAATATACAAAGACACAGAAACTTCATATATTCAGGTAACAAAATAATGAAAAAAAAATTATTGTACAATAGATGGAAATACGAGGATATGCATTTCCGGCGTTACAAAGGGGCCACCACTTTAGTAGTGCAGGGCAGCGTGGAGGGTAAAAATCGTAGAGGGAGACCAAGAGATGAATACACTAAGCAGATTCAGAAGGATGTAGGCTGCAGTAGGTACTGGGAGATGAAGAAGCATGCACAGGATAGAGTAGCATGGAGTGCTGCATCAAACCAGTCTCAGGACTGAAGACCACAACAACAACAACAACATGGCTTAAGAGATCTTAAGCTATTTCAAATACTCCCAGGGCCTGCAGGCTGGTGCAGGGAATCTGCAGTTTCTCTCTGATACTTTAAATTTTTTAAACCAACACTGATAGCTGGTACTGTGTTCTCATCATAGCTCTACTACATCAATGTTTTTTAACCAAGACTGATTGCTGGTGTTGTATTCTGACTTTGTTTTCTTAATCATTACTATCGTTGGCTTTTTATTTAAGTACTTTCAACTTGAGCCGTAGTTGTGTCCGGCTCTTCGAAAAGGGCGCCAGGCGGAGTGCTTTCGCTTCGCGTCTAGTGTGTGCGGTGGCGCTTTCGGTTTGGCACGCTGTTTTAGATCGCTACCGCCCTCTGGCGGGAGATGGAGCAAGTGTACGGTCACGTGACGATCTATGAGTAAATACGGGGTGGTGACCGAGAGAGGTGGTGGCGCGAGCGGGGCCCTGTTGTTAGGGGTCATCAACTGCTCGCCACGTGCTTTGGGCGACCTCTTGGATGTTAGGGGCTGAGTCTGCCTTACCTGCATGTACGTCGCTTATGAAGCTTAGAGGCCGTGGTGCAAGAGATCAGCGCGTGGGACCGTATGTCCCCTTATCGGCCGTTGAACCCACTGGCAGAGGTTGGCTCTGACGAGGATAAGTAAGTGCAAAGTGTTCCCAGAGCTGTGGTGGAGTGTGAGAAGTTGAGTACTGTTTTCATGTAACATAGTTATATATAAAAGGGGGTTTTCAAGTTCTAGTGAAGTGTATAAGATTCTTCACCAGTGGTTTTGTTGGGGTCTTCCCTCCTCAGTTTTCGTTTGCCTGTCCGCGGGAATGTGGTATTCGCTTCTTGGTCGAGGCGTTTCATTCACGCCTTGACTGGGTGATTTAGGGTCGGCGTGACGTCTCTCTGTGGTTCAGAGTCTGTACAGGCACCGCCCTTGCTACATCTTCTGGTTTTAGGTAACTCGGGGAGATGGTGGCTTGTAATGCAAGTTTTGGGGCTGATCTGCTGTGGCCCTGTAGACCACCAATAACTATTCTGTGATCTGGGCCCCTTTACACGTGTCACTCCCTTACCGAGGTAAGGAAATTTATTTTTCCGAACTGCCTTTAATGTGAAGGTTTGTGTGCTGGCTTAATCACATTTATCTTGTAACAACTGACAGGTGTAATATAAGTAATTTAACTGACAAGAGACAACTATTTTAACTTTAATACAAACCGGCCACTGAAAGGTTTTTTTTCTTTTTTTAAGTAATTGATATGTATATACGATAAGTTTAAAATCTTATTATTGGGAAGTAGTTAACGCATACTTTGCAACCTCCTTTTCATATAGAAAATTTTTCAGCTATTGGAAATCGTTTTTGAAATGGTTTTTTTTTTAAAATGCCAGACTTAAAAATTTGTTATTGAGAAAGTCTTTAAAATGAAAAAGTATCTTCAGCAATGTGTGTTATTTCACCAGTACCTCCTGGCCCCTACTTCAACGATAACGTTTTGGAATAACGTATGTACTTGAGTTGTTGTTTGTGAACCGCCCTAATTCACTGTTTACAACTGTAAATTAATTAAAACTAGTCAAATTGATGTTGTTGTTGTTGTTGTCGTTGTTGTTGTTGTTGTGGTCTTCAGTCCTGAGACTGGTTTGATGCAGCTCTCCATGCTACTCTATCCTGTGCAAGACCCTTCAACTCTCAGTACCTACTGCAGACTACATCCTTCTGAATCTGCTTAGTGTATTCATCTCTTGGTCTCCCTCTACGATTTTTACTCTCCACGCTGCCCTCTTGTACTAAATTGGTGATCCTTTGATACCTCAGAACGTGTCCTACCAACCGATCCCTTCCTCTAGTCAAGTTGTGCAACAAACTCCCCTTCTCCCCAATTCTATTTAGTACCTCCTCATTAGTTATGTGATCTACCCATCTAATCTTCAGCATTCTTCTGTAGCACCACATTTCGAAAGCTTCTATTCTCTTCTTGTCTAAACTATTTATCGTCCACGTTTCACTTCCATACATGGCTACACTCCATACAAATACTTTCAGAAACGACTTCCTGACACTTAAATCAGTACTCGATATTAACAAATTTCTCTTCTTCAGAAACGCTTTCCTTGCCATTGCCAGCCTACATTTTATATCCTCTCTACTTCGACCATCATCAGTTATTTTACTCCCCAAATAGCAAAACTCCTTTACTACTTTAAGTGTCTCATTTCCTAATCTAATTCCGTCAGCATCACCCGACTTAATTCGACTACATTCCATTATCCTTATTTTGCTTTTGTTGATGTTTATCTTATACCCTCCTTTCAAGACACTCCATTCCGTTCAACTGCTCTTCCAAATCCTTTGCTGTCTCCGACAGAATTACAATGTCATCGGCGAACCTCAAAGTTTTTATTTCTTCTCCATGGATTTTAATACCCACTCCGAATTTCTCTTTTGTTCCCTTTACTGCTTTCTCAATATACAGATTGAATAAAATCGGGGAGAGGCTACAACCCTGTCTCACTTCCTTCCCAACCACGGCTTCCCTTTCATGTCTCTCGACTCTTGTACCTGCCATCTGCTTTCTGTACAAATTACAAATACCCGTTCGCTCCATATATTTTACCCCTACCACCTTCAGAATTTGAAAGAGAATATACCAGTCAACATTGTCGAAAGCTTTCTCTAAGTCTACAAATGCTAGAAACGTAGGTTTGCCTTTCCTTAATCTTTCTTCTGAGATAGGTCGTAAGGTCAGTATTGCCTCACGTGTTTCAACACATTTCTACGGAATCCAAACTGATCTTCCCCGGGTTCGGCTTCTACCAGTTTTTCCATTCGTCTGTAAAGAATTCGCATTAGCATTTTGCAGCTGTGACTTATTAAACTGATAGTTCGGTAATTTTCACATCTGTCAACACCTGCTTTCTTTGGGATTGGAATTATTATATTCTTCTTGAAGTCTGACGGTATTTCGCCTGTCTCATACATCTTGCTCACCAGATGGTACAGTTTTGTCAGGGATGGCTCTCCCAAGGCTATCAGTAGTTCTAATGTAAAGTTGTCTACTCCCGAGACCTTGTTTCGACTTAGGTCTTTCAGTGCTTTGTCAAACTCTTCACGCAGTATCATATCTCCCATTTCATCTTCATCTACCTCCTCTTCCATTTCCATTTCCAACAACATCGCCCCTGTATAGACCCTCTATATACTCCTTCCACCTTTCTGCTTACGCTTCTTTGCTTAGAACTGGGTTTCCATCTGAGCTCTTGTTATTCATGCAAGTGGTTCTCTTTTCTCCAAAGGTCTCTTTAAATTTCCTGTAGGCAGTATGTATCTTACCCCTCGTGAGATGTCAAATTATGTAATTTATATTTATGAAAGTTGTGTAGATCACAATTCGTTTAAGGTAACTGCTTTAATAGATACAGCAATAAAGAAATAAAAGAAAACATACACTACCTGAACGCTGGCACACGTGCATCTAAAGATCTAATGTTTATAAAGATACACTGTAGGGGAATGGTCGTCAAACAATTTTGCTCAAGAGGCAATACTCATGTTGTGACGTGGTACCTCGCGGTGCGCATATGAAGACCTTATTAATTATTGGTAACCTACAGAAATTAGCGTTTTAGAGCCCCAGAGCCCCCTTACTAGCTACAGTAAGAGCGCGATATGTTGGCCGACAACCCCTAAGTACTGTGTAACGTGCCTATAACAAATGAAGCCTATTTTCGTCTGTCCCTTCGAAAAGCGACCTGAGCTATCAGTAATCGCAGTCTAACCTGCATAACACTGTGTGCTTGTTGTGTGAGTGTCAGTTTCACTGTCATTTAAGCCCTCAATAACAGATCGTTACATGAAAAACTTAAAACTAACAGTTGGATGCGCTATCTGACTGCGTATTTGAATATGAAGAACTACAGGAACAAATGAACGTGTAACAATGAATACCTAAGCTATCTGACTGCGTATTTGAATAACAATTCACAAGTGATACAGAATCTGTCTTGCGGAACGTGATTTACTGGATTAGAGCACATGACATGTTGTCGTGTGTCGGTGTCTCAGTTCGGGCCCCAAGTTTCGCATTCACCTCTGTAGATGACTGCCTTTTTTCAAGTAGTTTACAGCAATTCGCAGCAGCATTCATCAGCAGCGGCTTAAGCTTATTGTTGGTAAGAATGAATTTAATAAAAAGGAGTTTGCTTGGGTCCTGTTAACTACTAAACAACTTGTATAGGTGGTTTCAAACATTAATTCTATTTAAAAACTTCAGAAATCATCATAACCAGTAATAGTTGGACAAGTATTAATAATGGCGAAATAATAAGTATCAATAATGGCTGAGTACCAGGTTAACTAATTATTTCATTTCCAAAGTTACATTAACATTTAATAACCACAGCATATTTATGAATTAGATGTGGAGAGTAATTATCATTATCTGGAGGATAAAGAAGCGTCTTTAACTGACAAGCAAAACATGGGATTATTGCAAAGTCGGACTAACAATTACGAGCCTAACCCTGCAATTGTGCTGTACGCTATACTTGCGAATTTTACCTTCAATTCCATCTTCAAGTGTAGTTAAGCCACCTAAATCCCTCCTGGCCATATAAATGAAACCAGGCCCTTAGTGTGGTAAGATCTGCCACCACTGACTTCATGGCAGCGTGGCACGTCTTCCGTATCCGAGCTATCGATCACCATTATTGAAATTATACTCTCGCAGACGGACCTCGTCTCACAACAATGCTTAGAATCGCGCTCCCATGTTTCGCCCTCAGATTGTTACTATCGATATCTGAGTGTTTATTTATTTCCATAAAGAATCGCAGAGTCTTACACAATGCAAAGAATATCCTTAAGTTGGCTATTTTGTTTTCGACACTCAATGTAACATTTAATCAATGTAATGGAGAGTTCTGATGCACTCACTACAACTGTCCATGCGGAAAACTTGGCGTCGACTGTTCTGTTTCAGACTACTGGCATCTTAGCAGTCCAAAAGTTGTGAAACTCTATTTGCCTAACGGAGTGTTATTGCGTTGATCCATAAAATTTCGGGTGCAGCCGCATAAATTTGACTTCTTTGGTAATATTTCGGCAGGATACCGTCCAGCCATCTTCAGCGCGAGCTTGTCTATTTGAGCGGATGATTAATTGAGGAACAGTAGTACATGCACTAATGCTTCAGTGCATTATGCAAAATGAAATACGAACGAATACTAAATGATTAGAATGTCATTTTTCTTCTATTCATTAGGTCTGTTTTCATTTGAATATCTATCATGTATTGTATTTTTCCAACGCATTTCAAATCCTCGAAGTTTTCCTATGGCACAGGATGCGTATCAGCGCCCCAGGGAAGTGTGATAGGATCGCCGTTATTGTCTATACACATGAATGTTTTGGCAGACAGAGTGGACAGGAACCTGCGATTGTTTGCTGATGTTGCTGTGGTGTACGATAAGATGTCGTCGTTGAGTGACTGTAGGAGAGTACATGATGGCTTAGACAAAATTTTTAGTTGGTGTGATGAATGGCAGCTAGCTCTAAATGTAGAAAAATGTAAGTTATTGCGGATGAGTAGGAAGAAAAATCCCGTAATATTCGGATACAGCATTATTAGTGTCTTGCTTGACACAGTCACTACATTTAAATATATGTGCGTATTGTTGCACAGCAATATGAAGTGGAATGAACATGTCAGGGTTATGGCAGGAAAGGCGAATGGTCGACTTCCGTTTATTGGGAGAATTCTAGGAAAGCAGATATCATGTAGGATGCTAGTGCTTGAGTGTTTTGAATCCATATCAGGTCGGATTAAAGGGAGACATCGAAGCAATTCAGAATCCTGCTGGTAGATTTGATACTGGTAGTATCAAACAACACATGAGTATTACTCAAATGGGAGCATCTAGAGGAAAGGTGACTTTCTCTCTGAGGAACACTATTGAGAAAATTTAATGAACCGGCATTTGAAGCTGACTGCAGAGCGATTCTGTTGCCTCCAACATACGTTGTTCGGCCGGCCGGAGTGGCCGAGCGGTTAAAGGCGCTACAGTCTGGAACCGCACGACCGCTACAGTCGCAGGTTCGAATCCTGCCTCGGGCATGGATGTGTGTGATGTCCTTAGGTTAGTTAGGTTTAAGTAGTTCTAAGTTCTAGGGGACTTATGACCACAGCAGTTGAGTCCCATAGTGCTCAGAGCCATTTTTGAGCCATACGTTGTTCATGAGGACCATGAAGATAAGGTAAAGGAAATTAGTACTCATAAGGAGGCATATAGTCGTTTTTCCCTCGTTCTGTCTGTGAGTGGAACAGAAAAGGAAATGACTAGTAGTGGTATGGGGTATCCTCTGCCATAACGTGGATTGCAGAGTATCGACGTAGATGTAGGTGTAGAAGTTTTTATTTCAGCCCATCTGTGATTCTCCCACACCTGTAATTCTCAGAAAGTAGCTAGCTATTTCCCACTATCTGATAAATTTTTAGTGGCAGCCATTGGTGGTCTTTCTGCGTTTTCCATGAGATGAGTGATCGTTCACCCTGGGTGGACAAGGAGTATGGCTGATGGAACCTTGTCTCCAGAATGGATGAAAAGGAATTCTGAAACGAACTCAGTTACTTCTCTTCCCACGAAAAAGACAGAGATCTCTACCTGCAAATGGTGTCCCATTCCCCTGCGTTCTGGGAAGCCTGCCAGCCACAACAAACCTGATTCTATTAAGCCATGCTCTGATCGGAGAGTTTTGATTTGTAAGAACTGACAGTATTCTGTAAGGCGCCACATTTTAGTCATGGCTCAATGAACAGTTCTTTGGTGTGGAGTCAGAGGATTCTCATGGTGTGCTGAGCAGTGTATACAGGGAAACCAACTGTGTCAGCTGGCTGTCAACACTTGTCCTGAAGAAAACAATGGCAACCTACCTGCCCTGTAGAGGGCGTCAGCCCTGTGCAGCAATTCTGCTAAGTGGCCCATTCACAGGCTGACCAGTCACTCAACCCCACTGGCTCATCTGGTATGTCCCAACATGTTCACCTTTGCAGTGTACAATTTATTTGTGATTCGGTCAATGGTTTGGGTGCACTGGCCTCACTAGCACACTGTTAGCTGCTACCTGCAAATTCTACCTGCCCCCCCCCCCCCCGCCCACACACACACTCTACCCTTTTCACTTCTCTTTTGGCATGGCGAAAAATTCACACAGCAGGTAGGGTCTGCTACACAGCCACAGTATGCTCACACACAGTCAGATGACTCAGCGACCTGCTCTATGGGGGAGGGGCCAGTGAATGGGCGGCTGTAGAAACGGAACCCACCCAGCTCTGCTTCCCTCCCCCCCCCCCCCCCCACCACAGGGGGTTTTATCCCTCTCTTAGCTCATCATGCAGACCAGCCATTGTGCAATAGCTTTCTAGTGTGGAGATAACGCTAAAATAGAAATTGATGCCTTACACATTGTACTCACCGCGGCTGCTCATAATAAGCATTGATACATTTAATCGTTACCAGCCTGTCCCAGATGCGAAAATAAATTGAAGATATTAAGTAAAAATCAGACGAGTCAGTGCAGAACAAGCTGGAGTATTTCATCACGTCCAAAATCGCCGAAAATATTGTGCAGGTGGCGTCACACTGAGGCATAATAGTGTGTCAACAACAAGCAGTATTTATTACATCCTCCCAATTTACCATGGGGAAATGGTTAAGAAAGATGGTAAATGATTCACTGCCAAAACAACATTTTGCCTTTGTGCACTCCACTCAATCAATTTCGAAGCCATCATATACACTCATACCAAAGGCTGCTGTACATTAAAACATTGTTTGTGTTGTTTTTGTTATGGTCTTCAGTCCTGAGACTGGTTTGATGCAACTCTCGATGCTAATCTATTCTGTGCAAGATTCTTCATCTCCCAGTACTTCCTGCAACCTACATCTTTCTGAATCTGCTTAGTGTATTCATCTCTTGGACTCTCTCTGCGAATTTTACCCTCCACGCTGCCCTCCAATGCTAAATTTGTGATCCCCTGATGCCTCAGAACATGTTCCACCAACTGGTCCCTTCTTTTTGTCAAGTTGTGCCACAAACACCTCTTCTCCACGATTCTATTCAATACCTCCTCATTAGTTATGTGATCTACTCATATAAACGTCAGCATTCTTCTGTAGCACTGCATTTCGAAAGCTTCTATTTTCTTCTTGTCCAAACTATTTATCGTCCATGTTTCACTTCCATACACGGCTACACTTCATACAAATACTTTCAGAAACGACTTCCTGACACTTAAATCATTACTCGATGTCAACAAATTTCCCTTCTTCAGAAACGCTTTTGTTGCCATTGCCAGTCTACATTTTATATCCTCTCTACTTCGACTATCATCAGTTATTTTACTCCCCAAATAGCAAAACTCCTTTACCACTTTAAGTGTCTCATTTCCTAATCTAATTTCCCTAGAATCACCCGACTTAATTCGACTTCATTCCATTATGCTCGTTTTGCTTTTGTTGATGTTCACCTTATATCCTCCTTTCAAGACTCTGTCCATTCCATTCAACTCCTCTTCCAAGTCCTTTTCTGTCTCTGACAGAAACACAATGTCATCGGTGAACCTCAAAATTTTTATTTCTTCTCCATGGATTTTAATACCTACTCCGAACTTTTGTTTTGTTTCCTTTACTGCTTGCTCAATATACAGATTGAATAACATCAGGGATAGGCTACAATCCTGTCTCACTCCCTTCGCAACCACTGCCACCCTTTCATGCCCCTCGACTCTTACAACTGCCATCTGGTTTCTGTACAAATTACAAATAGCCTTTCGCTCCATGTATTTTACCCATGCCACCTTCAGAATTTGAAAGAGAGTATTCCAGTCAACATTGTCAAAAGCCTTCTCTAAGTCTACAAATGCTAGAAACGTAGGTTTGCCTTTTCCTAATCTTTCTTCTAAGATAAGTCGTAAGGTCAGTATTGCCTCACGTGTTCCAATATTTCTACGGAATCCAAACTGATCTTCCCCGAGGACGGCTTCTACCAGTCTTTGCATTCGTCTGTAAAGAATTCGCGTTAGTATTTTGCAGCTGTGACTTATTAAACTGATAGTTGGGTAATTTTCACATCTGTCAACACCTGCTTTCTTTGGGATTGGAATTACTATATTCTTCTTGAAGTCTGAGGGTATTTCGCCTGTCTCATACATCTTTTTCACCAGATGGTAGAGTTTTGTCACGACTGGCTCTCCCAAGGCCGTCAGTAGTTCTAATTAAATGTTGTCTACTCTCGGGGCCTTGTTTCGACTCAGGTCTTTCAGTGCTCTGTCAAACTCTTCACGCAGTATCTTATCTCCCATTTCATCTTCATCTACATCCTCTTCCATTTCCACAAAATTGTCCTCAAGTACATCGCCCTTGTGTAGTCCCTCTATATACTCCTTCCACCTTTCTGCTTTCCCTTCTTTGCTTAGAACTGGGTTTCCATCTGAGCTCTTGATATTCATACAAGTGGTTCTCTTTTCTCCAAAGGTCTGTTTAATTTTTCTACATCCTTACATCCTTAAATTTGTCCTCTAGCCATCCCTGCTTAGCCATTTTGCACCTCCTGTCGATGTCATTTTTGATAAGTTTGTATTCCTATTTGCCTGCTTCACTTACTGGACTTTTATATTTTCTTGTCATCAATTAAATTGGATATTTCTTCTGTTACCCAAGGATTTCTACTAGCCCTCGTCTTTGTACCTACTTGATCCTCTGCTGCCTTCACTACTTCATCCCTGATGGCTACCCATTCTTCTTGTACTGTATTTCTTTGCCCCATTCCTGTCAATTGTACCCTTATGTTCTCCCTGACACTCTGTACAACCTCTGGTTTAGTCAGTTTATCCAGGTCCCATCTCCTTAAATTCCCACCTTTTTGCAGTTTTTTCAGTTTTAATCTCCATTTCATAACCAATATATGGTGGTCAGAGTCCACATGTGCCCCTGGAAATGTCTTACAATTTAAAACCCGATTCCTAAATCTCTGTCTTACCATTATATAACCTATCTGATGACTTCTAGTATCTCCAGGATTCTTCCATGTATACAACCTTCTTTCATGCTTCTTGATCCAAGTGTTAGCTGTGATTGTTTGCAGCTGAACAAATTTAATATAGCTCAAAACCAGTTCTTATGTTACATTCACTCCTTTTAAAATGTTACAGTAATGTCGTTGAATAAATCTTTCATTCATCCCTATATTACACAAATTTGAATTACTTATCAAGCCAAAAGCACTGTTCCTTTTACCTCACTCACTTTCAAGTATATTCACTCTTCCAATGGTTAACAAAAACTTACACTCATCCCTTAAACCCTCTAGTGACCAGTGGGAACTATAGTTCCCACTTATTTGTTTTCGCTGTAAGTTCAGAGGTAATCCGTGTTCCCACTTCTAACTTGTGCTACCATCTCTGTTAGAGTGTGATAACTGTGTGTAAATTAGGCGAAAGCTGTTGTATTTCCATCTTGTGAGTCAATCAATGCAGAAGCTCAGTTCCCGCGTGAAAACGAGCCGCTATTTGGACCGCTAGAGCGTTTCTTGGATAGCGTGCTTTCCTTTTGCGTGTGAAGTGACTTGTGTTGTATTTATCTACTTTTATAATTATTAGGGAGATAGTATTCGTGTATATTTGCTGGATTTGACTGAAAATTACATGAATATTACAAGGTAAGTTAGTGGAAGCAGAAGTGAAGTATTCTGCCCATTGGCTGTGGCAGGGTATAATAAAATAATGGGAGGAGTGGATAGATTTGATCAGCTGCATGAAATGTATGCTGTAGGCCGTCGTTCATGGAGGTGGTGGCACAAACTGTTTTTCTTTCTTGTGGATTTGGCAGTTGTTAATTCCTACATTATGTGGAAGCTACAGAAGACAGAAGCAGACTAGCTAACATTTAGATTGCACTTGGCACGGCAGATTCTCTGGCTTCTCAAGTCATAAGGGAAGAGGAAGGCCCGTTCATTTTCAATTACTAAAAAGAGGTGTGTCTGGAGTACCAGATGAAGTTTGTGTGGAGAAAGTTGGAACTCATTTCCCTACAAAAGGTACAACAAACAGAAGATGCCGCCAATGTAGCACCAAGAAGAAAGAAAAGAGACCAAAAATAATGTGAAGCAACTGTCTGTAGCGCCATGCTTCTCTAAGTTCCATAGTACGTCACCTTAGTGAACTCAAAGGACAGTATGAACTAATATAAATATAAATGTAATGTTTAACATGTTTTTGTACTAAAAAATAAAGGAAATAATTTTTTTTAAAAGTAGCAAGTGAAGTTACTCCAGAGTTCGGTGGGAACAATAGTTCCCACTAATTTTTTATACTCGTAGGCTAAACTCTCACTTTCAAGATTTAAACTATGATTTTATGAACGGTTTCTTAGCCCAATAAAGTGTTCATAAAAAGTCTACAACTTTTGGAAATAATTTGGTCACTAAAGAGTTAAAAAGCTGAAATTTCTTACTAACATTCACTCATCATCCCTGTAAAACTACATAAATATTTACATACCATAGATTTAAATGGGTAATTCACTACTAATTGCGTAAAAAATTAAAATAACTTGTAGTAACCAGTATACGAAAAAAACACTTGATGACCAAACTTCATGCACCCTAAATAAACAGTAACAGTACATCAGTGAAATAAACAGTGAGCTAATCCTCTTTAAGTGAGACTTGAACTTTATTCATGTACATTGAAAAATAAAACTTACCTATACACAAATTTTTAACTAAGGTGCCACCCAACCTGTCTCCATTTTTTTTTTAATAATTTTATATCGTTTCTCATTGTGTTTCATGTATGTGTAAAAATGTATTGGCACGAATTCTCCTAGTATGAAAATGAAGAAATGGCGGTTCTAGGCGCGCAGTCCGGAACCGTGGGACTGCTACGGTCGCAGGTTCGAATCCTGCCTCGGGCATGGTTGTGTGTGATGTCCTTAGGTTAGTTAGGTTTAAGTAGTTCTAAGTTCTAGGGGACTGATAACCACAGCAGTTGAGTCCCATAGTGCTCAGAGCCATTTGAACCATTTTTGAAGAAATGGCAATATTAAGCGATTATACACATCAAAACACACAGAAATAGTGATAATACAATGTACAGATTACTTTTTCGTTTGCTCACACTACTAATTACAAGTCCCTATAAGAGACTTATTGAAAAAAGAACAAATCAACAATTCCAAAAATTATTTTGTCATTACTCCTAACTCCGCCCAAAAATGGGTTCGCAATCCCTTCTCACTTTTAAGACCTCGAACGTTAATGTAAACAGACACTGGCACACAGAATAGGGGGAATGAAGCAGATCAGTTTGTCACAAAAGTCGGATTGTCGTTGTCACCTGCCGCCAACCGCTTCCGTTACATGTGGCGACTGATGTCGGTATGTCCATAATTAGGGCAGATCATCCGCCGGGAACGACTGTCCAAACCGTCTGGTATCTGTATTAACGTAATGATGAGCGACAGCTCTCTTCATGACTAAGGCAAGTGAATAGGCTTCCACCTTACAACGTTCTTATCATTAGTCGATATCTCGCAGTATCTCACACAGACAAAAAAGAATGACTGAGGTATGCATTTAGTAACGAATTGCTTCTCCAACTGCTTGGTTATCGGTGAGATGCTGGTGCGACTCATTCAGAGAAGAAACGGAATGTATTCATTGCACAGCACTACCATACAGTAGACTGTCGAAGACTGTCATTTATGCAGAAAGATAAAGCTTTGTAGCGGCATTCGAGACTCGGACTTTTCTCCATGCATGCAGAGAGGGGCTGGACTGCCAAAGCTCCAAGAAAAAATTAAATTTACTCAGGTGTTATGTCCTGGCAAGATCATCTGTAAAAGGCTTTTTTGTGCGAAAAATACACCCACCTGGAATACAATGCAAAATATGGCGTTATGCTGGGTGTGAAACAACTAACCGGAGTTAAGTCGGTATTCGAACTGGTTTTTCGGAGTAGACGGTAGTTTTTTAATATTACGGGTAAGCGTTGTTGAATTAGGATTTCTTATCAGACACAGGATTCAGTACGCAGTACATATTGGGTGGTTAAAATTAAAGTGCAGCTACTCATAAACGTCCTGTGCGGACTTTAATTATCGTATGGCTGGAAAACTTGGTGCATATTCTAATGCTTTGATGTGGAATTCATTTACGATGGGAAAAAATTAGCGTCACCAGGTGCAAATATGGCACTGTGAATACAATAATTACGTATATAATTGTTGGCGTATGTTATGAATTAGGAACTGGATGTAGGCAGAAAAGGTCAATCGAGTGAGAAAGGCATAATGTCGATTTTAGTACTAACACCCGCTTACACAGTTCCTTCAGTATGAACAACGGAGACTTCGATGAGATGCAGTATAGCGCCAGATTTGCACCTGGTGGCCAAAATTGAAACTAATTCATTTCCAACACAGCTCGATTCCACACTAATGCCTTTGCATATTACCAAGTTTCGATTCCGTACGATAATTACAGCCCATACTGGACCTCCACGAGTAACTGCATTTTGATTATAACCACCAGGTACTACTGCCCTTGTGTTTCTTGTATGCTTCACGGATAATTCATCAACTTTACATCGCGTTAAATTGGTTGTGAAAGGTTATTATTTTCTCCACAATCATCCTATACTATCAGTACCGAACCTATGAAAATACTGAACTTTTGTTGCTGATAGAAATGGCACACTTATTTAAACAAAAGTACGACACCTACTCGTGTCAGTAATATCGGAACAGCCCTACAAATGGTAATCGGCAGATTGTGGCTGATATAGGTCACGCTTTCGTGGTAACACGTGCTCGAACAAAGTGACATTGAAAGTTTAATTTCATAAAGAATTTCTAGTCTGGAAAATGATATGAATAATGAAATACACGATAAATATTTCATAGTCCTGTTTTTTAAGTCCGTCCTAAGTACATTGAATATTCATGTGGATTATATACCCTGACAAACGTTTACCTACTTCATGCATGACATCACAAAGCTCCAGGGACAGTTTCACAAAGCCTTTCATAAGTAACCGCTATACCGTCTGTTGCTATTAACTATTCAGCCATGTTTCTGTAGAAGGGTATAAGTAGCTTTACCAGACGTTGCCATTTGGGATTAGGAGAAATGTCTCAATAGAATGGAGTAACAGAGGTGGAGGAAGGTAAGTGAAAGTAGCGTTAAAGAATCTAAGAGAAGCATTGCAGGATCACTCCTGTTTGCTGTACAGGGTGTGCCATAATTACTAGCGAAAACTGAGACAGCTGAAAGAAGCGGTAATAGAAGGAAAACCCTTCCACTAAAAATAGTCCGTAAACGATCTGTTTGTGACATAACTTTGTTACCAGCTACCAATGACTTCAGTATGGTTCAAATGGCTCTGAGCACTATGGGACTTAACAGCTATGGTCATCAGTCCCCTAGAACTTAGAACTACTTAAACCTAACTAACTTATGGACATCACACAACACCCAGTCATCACGAGGCAGAGAAAATCCCTGACCCCGCCGGGAATCGAACCCGGGAACCCGGGCGCGGGAAGCGAGAACGCTACCGCACGACCACTTCAGTATGAACTATGGTCCTAGTTATTAGAAATGTATTTGAAATAAAGCTTTTTCGTTAAGTCCGCATCTAACTGGGCTCAGATTATACGCATGGCCTGACTTAGCGAGGAACATGATACTGCTTCCGCAAGTTATACGTTACACTTTACTACATACTTTCTTGCAGGAGACGTTCCATGTGTCGTCCTCGCATTCGGACCGAATCCTGCACTCGTCTCTGTAGTGAGGTACGATTTCCTTCAAACGTCTCCTGATCAACTCGTAATGGTTTACAAAACAGTAGAAGTCAGTGCTCCAGGCCTTCAACCACACCAAAGGAAGTGCTGTACACTTCACTTCTGAGATGGTCCCAGACACAAAAATCTAGTGGACTGACCTCAGGTGAGATTCGAGGCCATCTCAAAGTCCTTGTTTGACATGTTCAACTTGAAGCATATTGTCCCGGTAGATATCGTCTTACATCAGCAACAGAATGCGGCGGTGCCCCATCAAACATGTACCACTTTCAGCGTTGCGCAAGAGGAACATCCTCATGCCATCGACGAATTTCCCGCCTCTAAAACCGAAGGTACTCTCGTCCATCAAGACTTATTGGAAGAATGTGTGGCCTAACGAGACGATCAGCGGGTACTCCTAACCAAACATTCAATAAGAAATCTTGCGCATTTGGTTACTACTGAATAGCATGCGGGCTTAACTTATATCTGAGCCCAACTAGGTGCCGACTCTATGCATCGAGAAGTTTACGTTTCTGATCCATTTGTATTATCTAGGATTATATTTCATATTGACATCAGTGGCAGCTCGTAACCACACATACGCAATTATACTGCAAACAGCTCGTTTGTGGACCCTGGTTACTAGAAGGTTTCTGCTTTTGTTGTCGTATACTATCATCTTTTGCTAATATTTACGAGGTGCGGCTGGAAAAAAACCGGACTGATGCTGGAAAAAACATTTATTTACAATTATTTACAATTTCATGTTATCACCTTCAATGTACTCTCCTCCTCGGTCTCTACACCGCTCCATACGAATTTTCCACTGTTCATAGCAATGCTGCAGATCATTTTAGGTAAGTCCATACATTACTTCCGTCGCTTTTTCTTTTACTGCTTCAACAGTCTCAAATCTAGGTCCTTTCAAAGCTGACTTGACTTTAGGGAAAAGAAAAAAGTCACAGGGGGCCAAATCAGGTGAGTAGGGTGGATGATCTAAGATGGGAATGTTGTGTTTTGCCAAAAACGTCTTCACTGACAACGCACTGTGAGCTGGGGCATTGTCTTGGTGAAGGATCCATGACTTTTTTCTCCACAAATCGTTCCGTTTTCTCCGTACTCGCTCACGCAGGGTAGCCGGGACGCTAATGTAGTAATGCTGATTCACTGTTTGTCCCTCTGGTACCCAATCAATGTGCACAATCCCTTTGATGTCAAAAAAAACAATCATCATTGCCTTGAATTTCGATTTTGACATTCGTGCTTTTTTTTGTCGTGGAGAACCAGGAGTTTTCCACTACATCGATTGGCGTTTAGTTTCGGGATCGTAAGTAAAAAACCACGATTCATCGCAAGTAATAACATTTTGTAAGAAGGTGGGATCACTTTCAATGTTTTCCAGGATGTCAGAACAAATCATTCTTCGGCCTTCCTTCTGTTCAATTGTGAGACACTTTGGAACCATTTTTGAACACACTTTGTTCATGTTGAAACTTTCATGAAGAATCTGCCTAACACTTTCCTTGTCAACTCCTGTTAACTCAGACACTGCTCTGATTGTTAAACGGCGATCTTGTCGAACAAGTTTACCGATTTTTTCAATGTTTGCATCACTTTTTGCTGACAATGGTCTGCCAGTGCGAGTGTCATCACTGGTGTCTTCGCGGCCATCTTTAAATCGTTTAAACCACTCAAACACTTGTGTTCGCGATAAACAATCATCGCCGTACACTTGTTGTAACATTACAAACGTTTCACTTGCAGATTTTCCTAGTTTGAAACAAAATTTGATGTTAACACGCTGTTCTTTCTGTACACTCAACATTTTCCGACGCACAGACAAAACGTCAACTACTTAAAACAGACGCCACGGGCAGACTGAGTGCAGGAGGCAGATGAAACTCGAGCAGTAAGGCGGAGCGAGAGTCACGTGACAGGCCACGCGACTTTCAGCCTTATTGCATTCGTTTTATTGTTTCACCAGTACTAGTCCGGTTTTGTTCTAGCCACACCTAGTATGATACACCTGCGTGCACAGGATGTCCCAGGAGGAATGATTGATAATCAGGAATATGACAGAAACGATCTTTTGAAGCACAAAACTGCAGTAAGCTTTGGCTCTAATATGCAGCTATCAGCGGTTCTTCGTCTTCGATAGTGTGAAACAAACCTCTTCAACTACAGGCTCTTTACTTTCCACACTTTGGGAGTAGATAGTATGGATCAAAACAAGAAAAACAGTACTGCAAATATGGGCTTTAAAATGAATACCTTCCGAGCTATGAGCACTTTTTCACGAGAGGAGATGTGTTAGACATTAGCGAAGATAAAGACGTGCCCTTTGCTCTGAAAGTACATATGTTAGAGCCCACTTTCACTAGACTTGTTTGCTTCAAATGATCGTTCCTGTCATATCACTGAATAATGATCATTTCTTCTAGGACACCCATGTACTTGGTAACTGTCAGACTCTGAAAAGATTGTGGGCCGGCCGTTGTGACCGAGCGGTTTAGGCACTTCAGTCCAGAACCGCGCTGCTGCTACCGTTGCAGGTTCGAATCCTGCCTCAGGCATGGAAGTCTGTGATGTCCTTAGGTTAGTTAGAAATAAGTAGTTCTAACTCTATGGGACTGATGACCTCAGATGCTAAGTCCCATAGTGCTCAGAGCCATTTCAACCATTTGAAGATTGTGGACAGTAATATAACAGGGATACTGGGCTTAGCAGAAACTGATGTGGATACCTCATGAATATCCAATCTATTGAAATAACATTTTAGTTTCTTATGACGTGTTTCAAGGATACACATTTTTCTCTGTTACAAATGCGTCAAGGAAGTATAAGAAATCTACGTATAAATTTCGCTATCTACAAAAAGCACTCATTTAAAAATTCGTTTTGACTAACCAGGAAATTACTTGGGCTCTAACAAACACAAATACACCAAAATCGTGTGGCAAATAATGTAAAAGTCTCTTATTGCACTAGTGATACTCCCGCATCTCCAAAACTCTGCAGTCGTCTGTTAGAGGCCTCTGCGTATCCCATGCCGCATTGCACACTGACCTGCCAGTACGCCAGTCGGGAGCAGTAGGGACGGTGCAGTGTGCCTCTGAAGTTTCGTTTTGTGACATTATTTGTGTTTGGAAGCGTCAGATGGCTCGTCTATTGGTAATCAATCCTGCTAATGTATTCCGATTGGTTGAGATGAAGTTACGAATAACCCTTCTTCGTGAAGATGGTATTGGTGTAGAAGACGAATCATTCGCATGTTTTCTGGTGTCTATTATAGTGCAGAAATATGAGCATAAGTTAGAAACAGATACTGTTGTAACACATAATGATGATGATAGGGATAATGACGAACAACTCATTGCAAACGGTAGTGCTACGGCAAGTGCGGGAAGAGGCGATGGAAGCAGTGACAGTGAATACCGACCGTCTCCCAAGAAGAGGGTTAAAGTTGCAAGTCTCATCACGGCGTTTGATGACAACACACTGGAGAACATGCACGATGATTATTACGTAAGAGATTTCGACACATACGACAAGCTTCTGAAAAGATACCCTAAACTGAAGTCTAAAAGCAATATTTAAAACGTACTGGATTACGTGGCAAAGAAAAGAGAAGGAAATACAGTTTTCAAAGGAAATCGTGCACTGCTGTTCAAGACTATCAAGGAGAGTGTAATGGCGAAATTCGATGAAGCGCGAGAATGCGGTTCCGCCGTTCATTATTGGCATTTACAACATTGGTCATTGGACGTAGCCAGAAATCTCGGGTGTACAAACTTTACAGCTTCACTACGATTTATTACTAATTTGAAAAAGGAGTTAAGGATAACATCACGCCATATCACTATGACCCAAGCACGAAAAGATAACGATGACGAAGAAGAGCTGATTGAAAGAGCTCAAACGTTTGTTGCTGACGTCAATGAGCATATCACTAGAGAAAACATCGATATTAGTTCAGTATGGCACTGTGATCAGAGTCAGTTCAACTATGAACTTTCTTGTGACAGAACACTATCCATGAAAGATTCTTTATAATGAATATGCATTCTGTCTTTTCAATGAGTTATCTGCGGGAGTATACAGACCAATGCTTCGTTACCCGTGGCAGAGCGCTGGCTACGATATTGGTGAACCAGTGAACAATTTCAAAAGTGTCATTGACGTGGCGTTCAACACTGATATTATGGAATGTGCAAATACGCCATGCGATCAACTTGCATTTCTTCACTGTGCGTTTTGCAGTCATTCGTATTGCTCGGAGCATTTTATTGACATTCCGCATTTACATTTATAGTTAAGATTGCTGCTGTATTGCGTATGGCGTCTACAATTACATCTACAGTGATATCTAGAGCATGACTGCAGAGTTTTGCAGAAAAACGACACCCACCAGCACATTCAGAGGTACATAATAGTCCTGTAACCAAACGTCCATACAGATCTGTTTGTTCGAGCCCAAGTACTTTCCTGGTAAGATGGTGACAGACTGTCCATGTGAAACACCACTATCTCAGAAGGCAACAACTTTCTTCCATGAAAACGACAGTCATTCTTGTTCGCAGTAACAGAATGGATACATTCTCTGGTGCTACACTCCTGTGTAAAGCGGGGAGGGACTTCGATAAGTCTCGTAAAATACAATGAAAATATCCCTCCGCCCAGGACTTCACAGACATTCGCGCAGTGTATGTGCAGATCAATACAATATTACCACCAATCCCCCTTCCTCCTCCTTGAGCCCTTCCTCACACCATCTCATTGACGTCTTGCAAACTGCTGCCATAGTTTGGAAGGATTCCGTATTTCGTTAATGTAGTGCATTGCAGAACTTACAAATGAGTTACAGTTCTTCGATTCTTGCCAAGTACACTCAGCATAGGCTAAGATATGATAAAATACAGCAAGGACGCGTATGAAGACTAGGACATGGAACAAGGCCCAATAATGGGGCTTCTTCGTTTCCCAGCAATGACATCACACTTCATTTGTTTCCCCATTGAGACTATATAAGAACGGCAGCAGTCAGACTGATTTGAGTATTTCTGCAGAAGTAGACATGTGGATATGACTTTGTCGGCTGTACGCATTGTATACGACAGAGAGCAGCTATCACGCTCTGATTCTGCCGCCGATTTGGACATGCGAGGTATTTACTTATTGATTTCATTTGAAATACGGATCTTGTTTGTAGCGACATAACGATTCTAAAAGCTTTCCTTTACCTTCTGCTTTTGCCACTTATTGGCAGTTCTGTTACTGTTACTTACAATACTTAGGCATTTTTAAGTGGAAATAGGTGTCAGTAGTTTCATTTGGTATATGAAATCTCGATAGGGCTGACAGACAGAAATGTAACGTAGGTCAAGTTATGGTTTAGGTAGAAAAATGAAATGATGATTCGGCTGTGAACTGGCGGCGGACTGATCCTTAATGTATCTCGAGGTTTATGTGAGCTTGGAAGTTGGTAGTTTTATTATCCATTATTTTCTGTGCATTTGCGTTTAGAGTCCTGAAGAGTTTTAAAAATGTCTAGTGAAGCAGGGGATACAACCCGTCGGCTTTGACCAATGACGTCATACATTAGTCATAGATAGTTATGTCTTCACTTCGAGGCATAGATAATAAAACAGTACTGTGTTCCGGATAAGCTCTATCATTGTACATTAAAATAAGTATTCGTAATGATATTGAGGTAATTTGGAATATTAGTTTGTTATTCTAGAACAATTTTTAGTGTCTTATCTTCTACTGGGAGATGAAGAAGCTTGCACAGGATAGAGTAGCATGGAGAGCTGCATCAAACCAGTCTCAGGACTGAAGACCACAACAACAATCTTCGTTTATAGGAATGGATTTGTCTGTTTGTGGGTATGTAATTTTCGTTACTGTCTGTCTTGGCGAGCTTCGGTTATTCCTCGATATTTCCGTGTGATAAGTTCACTTTTCCATTTGCTTCTTTCGCGGTATTTCAATATTTTGATATTTCACTGTTTCATTCCACCAATATGTGTATTTTCGTGTTGTGAAGTGCGTAATAGAAATTTCTCAGCTGTCGATCTTCTTCGGTTTCCCAGCACTAGTATCAGTACGACATTTTCGAATGTGTACTTGCTATATTACAGGCGAAACCCCCGACACAACCAAAATTTGATCCCGTTCTTCACTTCGCCTTTACACTGACGACACAACTAAAATTTGTATCCCGTCCTTCACTTCACCTTTACACTGACACTATATATGTCAATTGGCAAGCAAGATACAAATGTTGCGTACAGCTATATAGCTCAAGTAACTAATGGGATACTATTAGCGTCCAAGGCAACAAGAAAACTGTACCCTATAGTGAAGTACGGGATACAAATTGTACATGTGTCTTCTTCTTGTCTCCGTGTAGTTCAATTGAGGTACAAGTTTCAAATGTAACGTACGTCTATTTCCACTTTTTCGTTACCAGTGTACATACATAGAGGTCAACAGAAGTCTGATATACATGTATTACATATGTAGGACCTTCTGTCATCAATAGTACTGATATGTTCGTAAGGAAAGACTATTACCAATAGCGGTGATGAAATAAACAACGCATCTACAATTTGTATCCCGTGTTCCATTTAGAGTTTATTGAAGTGGAGGATACTTCGTTCAAGTGAAGAACACACACAGTGATGCTAGTGAAAACGAAGAAATCTACTTACGACAAACTCGTATTCCGTACTGTACTGAAGCAACACACTTCGAATGAGCTTTTAATTTGTATCCGGTGTTTCACTTACGGTTTAGTAAAGCAGGGGATACATAGTTCAAGTGAACAACAGGACATCAATGCTAGTCGAAACTAAGAAATCGACGTACGCTGAACTTGTATCCCGAACTGCACTTATGCAATACAGTTCGAAAGAGTTTCGAGGTACAACTGGCATACATGTAACGTCATGTATTCTTTGCTAGTAATATATTTCATTCATTTCTTTCCATTGTATTTTGCGGAGAAATACTAAGATACAAATATGCGACATCGTTAACGTGAAAATACTACTGGCCCTTATATATGTGAAGTACAGTTTTTCTCTCTTTCATTCCTTTGTTTCTCAAAATTCTTCTCAGCTCTTTCATCTTTGTAATACATGCTCTCTGGACATTTCTGACGTCACTGGTCAAAGCCGACGGGTTGTATCCCCTGCTAAACTAGACCCGATCTTGTTTGTAGTGACATAAAGATACTAAAACCTTTCCTTTACTTTCTGCTTTTGCCACTTATTGGCAGTTCTGTTACTGTTACGTACAATACTTACGCATTTTTAAGTGGAAATAGGTGTCAGTAGTTTCATTTGGTACATGGTAACGTAACTCAAGTTGTGGTTTAGGTAGAAAAATAAAATGATAATTCGGCTGTGAACTGGCGGCGGACTGATCCTTAATGTATCTCGAGGCTTATGTGAGCTTGGAAGTTGGTAGTTTCATTATCCATTATTTTGTATGTATTTGCGTTTAGAGTCCTGAAGAATTTTATAAATGTAATGTGTTCCTTCTGAACTTTCTTTATGTTTATTTATTTACGATTACAGTTTGCAAACGTTACAGAACTAATTTAATTTTAGGAATACAGTTCGTACTCATAATCTTTCTTTGTTCTAGAATTTTTTTTTAATTTTTACAAATCTTAACACATTACCAAGTGCATCTGGTAGTTCCTATTAAATGGCCACCGTCCTCGTGTCATACAAATTTACCTATTTTGTATGGGTACTTTCAGCAAGCTCTAAGCTCTAATTGATGTGCAGGATGTTTCTCGTCGCCAGAAATGCTACCCGTGCAAACAAGCTCAAATCACGATTTACTGCCACTCTTGCTCCTGTCGTGTCGAACGTTTTGTGACTTTGAAAAATCTATTTCCACAAGGCAAGGGAGAATTGTGAACAAATTGAAAATGTGAATTTCTGCTTCTATGGTGGACTTTATCTCGAGAACATGGTTATCTTCACGGTGATACGTTCTTGCAGTAGTGTAGTGCAGTACTGTAGTGCAGTACTGTAGTGCAGTAGTGTAGTGCAGTAGTGTAGTGCAGTAGTGTAGTGCAGTAGTACGTGTCTTCCGGATTCTGAATGAACATATGTCTGTCAGCCAGGTGGCCAAATGCTACCATGTAGATTCGTTAAATTATTAGTTTTTTCTAATGTAGATATTTCACGTACGTTTTTCCCTTTAAAAAACATAATTCTAGTTCCACTAACACCTGTCTAATTAGATTGAAATATTATGTGCTATGCGAAAATTCGTGTGCAACGTTTGGAGTTTTCTCGTATCTAGATAACAGACTAAACGAAAATAGCAAATAAATAAATAAAGTAAACTCTGATACAAATGTGCAGTTGTATAAGCATCCGTAACGCTTCGTAGTTAGCGAACACACATCTGAAGCAATGTGTAACGCCGCAAGGAGCAACCGAAGTTGACATTGTGTCATGAGGTGTTTCTTAAGTAGCTAATCGCAAATATTGACACAGATGATGTAAACAAGAGCAGTTGCTATATTTTGGGTGAAAATAATGACCTTCCTAGTTTTTTTTTTTTTTTTTTTTTTTTTTTTTTTTTTTTTTTTTTTTTGTGGCGAAGTTGCGTGTGAATTTCGACACCTTGGACGTTATGGATTTGAATGATATCAATATAAAGTAGTACACATTGCCCCTCCTCAGTGCCTTCAACCCATTCTGACAGTGTCAAAAATGTGGCGAAACGATGAGAATTGTTACTCGCAAGGAAGGCAGTGCTGGTGTGCAGTAGAGCTGGAAAAACAGAGTCCACAGGGGCAGCTTCATCATCCATAACTCACGGTTTGCAGGAAGAAAACTCAGCTTGATCACCAGTTTGCAAACGACGTATCTGTGGAAGAAGCGACGCCGAATTTATTTCATTGAAGCATGACACTTTAGGGGACTCAGTTATACACTGTTTCGTGTATAATCTTTCAAGAGAATTTCGTTTACAAGCAGTGTGTTCTTTGTATCCCATGAAGTACAGATAATTTCTCGCAGCACAAATATGGTGAATAATTTCAGCAAGATGTTTTAAATGAGGTAGGTAACGAAGAATTAGAGGCTAATCGGTTTTATTTCATTTTTTCACACAGCGAACGATGGAGATAGCAAGAGAAACAATCTGGAACATACGACAGTATTTCCATCTGTTGGGATTGCAGGGAGGACATGAACTTTCGAAGAGAGTAAAATCTGCGGGCGAGTGTGAGAACCCAAACAGCGAGCTTTTTAAAATGAACTGCATACATGTAACTATAAAAACAATAATTATTCCTTGATATGCCGATATATTATTTTTTTATCTTAAGAATGTCGTGCTGTTTCTTGGATGGAACTGGACTCGCATTCGGAAGGACGACGGCTCAAACACGCGTCCGGCCATTCTGATTTAGGTTTTCCGTGATTTCCCTAAATCGCTTCAGTCAAATGCCAGGATGGTTCCTTTGAAAGGGCACGGCCGATATCCTTCATTATCTTTCCCTAATCTAACCTTTCGCTCCGTCTCTAATGACCTCGTTATCGACGGGAAACCGTGCGGTTCTAGGCGCTACAGTCTGGATCCGAGCGACCGCTACGGTAGCAGGTTCGAATCCCGCCTCGGGCATGAATGTGTCTGATGTCCTTAGGTTAGTTAGGTTTAATTATTTCTAAGTTCTAGGCGACTGATGACCTCAGAAGTTAAGTCGCATAGTGCTCAGAGCCATTTTTTTGTCGACGGGACGTTAAACACTAATCTCCTCCTTCTTGGATGGAGAAATGGAATGCGCTGTTTTCTGTGAGATTATAGACAAACAAAAACCTTTTATAGTTGAATTTTATGAAGGGAAGAACACTGAACATCAAAAAACTTGCCAGGGAATGTAAATAACAAGTGTTTGACAATTAACTGAAATGATAAATACAATCAAATCAACCGCCATTTTAACCGAGAGCGCTAATGCGCTGCTTCCTGGACTCGGGTAGGCACGGCGGATTCACAATGAGGGGCGGTGTGCTGGCCAGCCTGGTTGTGGTTTTTAGGTGGTTTTCCATATCCCACTAGGTGAATACCAGACTGTTCCTCACGTCCCGCCTCAGTTACACGACTCGCAGACATCTGGAAAACGTTCGCACTATTTCATGGTTTACACTACATACAGACAGTTGGGGTCAATTAATTCCGTCCCAGGGGGTACAGAGTGGCGACAGGAAGGGTATCCGACCACCCTCTGACGCTAACATCGCCAAATGCATAGTAAAAAGGCCTAATCCGTGTTGAAGTGGGACAAAGGCCCAAAGAAAATGGCGATAATAAATACAATCTTAGTAATTATTTCTTTTCCTTCAATAAGCAGAAAGCAGACGGTTTCTTTGTTTGTAAAAACTGAATTACAGACCTTTAGTTTTAAACACAAATCAGTACAAGAGAGTTCTGCTTGTGACGTAAGTAAGCAGTATTGAGTCAGAACCCAACCGCACTTACATGGAACAGATTATAACTTTCATTCACCGAGTAGGTAAACTAAAAAGCCATTGCATAACAGTAACCACACTCAGTAGCAGGCGTAACATTTTTCTTGTATGATTACCATAACGAGAGAGTGTACTAGCCATATGTAGCTAGTAACTCTAGCCTCCTAGCGGATAATGCGGGAAGTGCAATGACATCTTATCAAGTGCTCCAGAAAACAAGTATTTACCTCTTACCTACTGTTTGTAGCCTATCGCAATGCAAAGACCCCACTACTGTTGTAAAATGCAATACCGTAAATCGAATGAAATCAATCTCTTAACTCTAATATTACGTTATAGCAGCAAACTCTCTTTATTGACTTTGGCTACAGACCTTGGCGATCGATTTGGTATACACAACACTCAAAATACTTCGTTCGTCTCAAGCACTAAGTCCGATACACGTGGTCATTCTGTGCACTAGAAAGGTACCGAGAATAGATGTCTGGACTAATTACATCCTGTATCAAAGAACTTAAACAATCTTTCTTCTACCACTGCACGAGTGAATAGGCGAAATCCTCGTCCACGCACTTCATAGTGGTTTGTAGAATTTCTGTATAAGTGTACATGTAGAGCTGGTGGATTTGTTGTGGGGAAAGCCGTGGTTGGCAGTACAGCAGAAGGTTGCTGTCTCTGCTTCAGTGCTGGCTACTGATGTCGGTGGTGCTGTTGTTTTACCTAGATAAGCATCCAAAATATTTACTAACCAAACCCAAATCAGGAAAGTAATTTCAAACGGAACACTGACGGCTGTCTATACACTGGGAAAGTGAAGATATACTTAACAGAAGCGTCGCTATTAAATGGAATTTAACTCCCTGAGTGCGATTATTTTGACATGCTGTAGAATGGATGACTTGTAAGTCTCCTAAATTTTCTTTTCTTTCTAAATATCTGGGTATTTTCAGTTTTACGACTGTTGTTGATAAACAATTTATTAAAGGTATTCGCACCAGAATATAAAACTCCAATCTGAACGCTACATACAGAGGTATGGTTCACTTCATATTACTTTTACTTTTAGTACTGAGGTTGTGGATTTCAAAAGTCATTCTAAAGCCACACATCCTCAAGCATCCAGGAGTAACTAATTTGGGAATAGAAGGAAATGTGTCGACTGAGAGTAAAATTCTACAAGAAGCTAATGGTTTGGATATACCATGCCGGTTGAAGGCTCCGGTATTCATACAGAGATGGAGAGAGTTGCACAGGCAAACTAACGTTAGGAGCTGCATCACGCTTGTCCTCGGACTTCTAACGCTCATGGAGCTGCTGCGAGCCAGATTAGTAGAAAGTCCTGACAAGGCAATAGAAAATATTCGGTATCTGTTACAGACACAATGAAAAGGTATTGATACCACATAATTATCTTATATGACGACATGTGTAGAATGTGCGAATGAAGAGAGAACCAAGACCGAAGGCCTGATTACCTGCTCAGTCATCAAAATATTTGACGGTAAAATGAAATAATTCAGACGACTGAAGAGTAAATATATGATAAAGAAAATCGGCAAAAGATAAATTAGAAGACCTACGAACTGTATGGGGATCCAGGAAGGAGTATGGCAAGGCAGCATATTGTCACCAAACTTATAAAATCTGTATGCAGAGCACATTATTCAAAATGCCGGATTAGATGAAGCAATTGGAATCAAAATTTTTGGGTTTTTGTAAATAATCTTAAATACAAAGATGACACCATCGTGATGGCAGAAATTGAAGAGTTGAAGACACTCTTACTGAAGGTGAGATGACAAAGAGCCAAGGTTGAAATAACGTTGAAATACTGAAAGAAAAGGAAAATTATGGCAACTGCAGCTGTCACTTCATGGCATGGAGGTAGTTTCTATGTCTAGTCATCTCGGCTCCCAGATTTTTGCTGATAGTGACTGCACTCACTAAATCAAGAGACGCTTGTTGCTTCGTAAAGAGACATTGTCCAACTTGACAATGTGTTAAGGAGCAGAGACATAACTTTAACAAGAAATGTCCGTGTAGAAATGGCTATGTTATTGCAAGAAACTATGTACGGGTGTAAGAGCTGGACCATAAGAAAGGCAGAACGTCGTAGCATTAATTCCTTTGAATTGTGGTCTTGGAGGAAGAGAGAGGAGAAGAAGAGAGGAAAAAGAGAACTAACCGGTCGGTATTACAGCAAATAAAACCAGACTGCATGGTCTCTCAGCGGAACAAAGCTGACCTACTTTGGGCACATCATGAGAGGACATGACTCACTGGGAAAGACGTTAACTCTGGGAAAGATCGAAGGCACATGGAGAAAACGATGCCAAAAATGAGTAGCACTTACGGAATCACAGAAGTAATCGTTTCCAGCCCGGAAAGTGTCCAGGAGATGGTGAAGAGCATAAGAAATTGGCGTCCTTCAGTTCATGGGACCACAAAGTCTCGGCATCGATTAGATGGCTAGAGAGAAAGAGAGAGAGGGAGAGAGAGAGAGAGTGAGAGAGCGAGAGATCTGGTTCAAATATATGCCAGCCTAAGAAGTAAGAATAAATTCAAATGTATTTACGAGAACAAGAGTAAGTCGGCCAGTCAGTGATAAAGCTTTCCCCAGACCAGTCTCAAGGCCAGCGACAGACGCACAACAACATAGGGGGCAGCACAGCCGAACATGGTCATCAGCGACCGTGTGGGGCACGTTCGCCCAGAGAAAGAGAGCATGTAATATGTCAGGATTATGTTGCTAATGTAACATATTCAGGATATCACTACGGTGTGTCAGGTTCTGTGCATTTCTTTTTTTCCTGCAACAGTGTTCCAATTCGCATGATTTGGCTTCCTCTCCTGTGTCAGCCTCTTCATCTCAGAGTAGCAGCTAACCAACTTCTTCAGGACACCCCAATCTCTGTGTTCCTTTACCGTCTTTGTCTTCTACAGCTCCCTCTAGTACCATGGAAGTCGTTCCCTGATATCTTAAGAAGTGTCCTACCACTCTCTCCCTTCTTGTGGTCAGAGATTTCCATGTATTCCCTTCCAGGGCTATTCAGTAGACAAACTTCTCATTCCTCCTCAGTCCATCTAAGTTTCAACATTCTTCTATAGCACTACATCATAAATGCTTCGGTTCTCTTCTTTTCCTGTTTTTCCACAGACCACGATTCATAGAATGCTGTGCTTAAAGAGTGCACTTTCATACTTTTTTGTCCTGAAATTAAGGGCTATGTATGATACTAGTAGGCCACTTTTATCAAGAAGTGCTCTCTCTGCCAGTACTGGTCTGCTTTCTCTACCTTCTTGATTGATTCCGTCAAGCTTGATTTTGCTTCCAAAGTAGCAGAATTCCTTCACTTCGTCTACTTCATTGTTCCTGTCTTCTTCAAGGTTATCGGTAATCTCATTTCTGCTATGTATCATTCCTGTCGTCCTTCATTGATTTACTCTCAACATATATTTTGTTCCCGTCAGGCTGTTCATTCCGTTCAACAAAATGGTTCAAATGGCTCTAAGCACTATGAGACTTAACATCTGAGGTCATCAGTCCCCTAGACTTAGAACTACTTAAACCTAACTAACCTAAGGACAACACATACATACATGCCTGAGGCAGGATTCGAATCTGCGACTGTAACAGCCGCGTGGTTCCGGACTGAAGCGCCTAGAACCGCTCGGCCACAGCGGCCGGCTCCGTTCAACAGATCCGGCTGTTCTTCTCTGCTTTCACTGAGGACAGCTGTAAATCCAGCTCAGAAGTGCGCAAATAATGTCATAATGCAGTGCGTGATTGACGTTTGGAGAAATATACCGGCCTAAATTTCTAGAACCGTTTCCAACTGAGGCTATATATGTTTGCCACGACAAGTTTATTTGGTGTTGGGAGAATGCGATGATGAATGAGAAGCTACACTCTATGATCGAGTAGTTTAATGTGATCAACCACGTTTGATCATTATGTAAGGTTTTGTGGTTGAAAGAAAACTGAAAGGTATAGTTGCATAATCTGATACTTTTCTTACTGCTGGAACTGTTCTTTGTTATTTATCTCTGTTTCATGTTGCAACTAAAATAGGTTAACAATTCTAGCTGAATTTCAATGTTCAATTACAAATTGCTTACCACGGTAGAATTGTTCACTGTGCAACTATAAGTCGAGCTGCAACAACAGTGAGTACTAAACAGTGGTAAAGGCAGTTGAATGAAGACTGTAACATAAGGATTGGTCATTAAATGATTCTTAATACTGAAATAGTAACTGTTAAAAGACGACATACAAGGATTGTTACATTTCGTTGCGACATAAGCAGAGAATGACACAGGCAACATGCAAACCGCATCTTTGAAAAGGAAAGGCTCTGTCCGGAGGATCGGAACGGATAAGGCGCGGAATATTTTCTTATGAGACCTTTTTTTCAGAATGGCCCCGCAACATACGCATATTCACAAAATTCAAATTAGAGACAAATCCTGGACCTGCATCATTAATTAATCTTAAATGTACGAGTGATCGTTACTCAGAGTAGTATAAAAACGGATTTACTTGCTATTGGGAAGTAAGGAAATGGTTTGGCAGCAAACTGGACGACAAGGCCAGTGGATGAAACGCTGGGATGGCCAGGCGCCCTGTTGCTCTTCCTCTGAGAAGATACCGCGAAGGGTAATAGTCGCTCTATGGGCAAAGGCTGGCTAAGCATTCTCCGATGTCTTGCGGCGCCACAGTGCAAATTCCACACCTGGCAGAGCTTCCTGTAGCGACGACTTGCGAGAAATCATTACGAGATGGAGTGAGGAAAAACCTTAGCGGGAAGGGCCATTATCTGCGGCACATAGATACGACTTTGGGACTGACGCCAGAGATCACTGTCAGGCAGGTGAAAAGAAAGCCTACACTCTTTGGAAATGGTGGGACGCCACTGAACGTGCGGCTCTCGAACAAAAATCTTTACTTAAGAACATAAGAAAGATGGACCTTGGTTCATCTGGATCCTTTCCCAGAGAGACTGAGAGCACTGTAAGGCCGATAACAAGCTCCTTTATTGGCTGGAGAAAGGGGCGAGGAACGACTTTTTCCAAGGAAACTGTTTGAAAGACTTTCGCTGGCTAATCAAATTAAACATAGCCCAGGCAAGGGGACCTGCGTTCTCAGAGACGCATTTTTAGCGGTCTGAACTCGCAAGAAACAGAATCCAGTCCCTCTGGCTAAAGGAAACCGCGATAAAGCAAGGCTTCCCTGACAGGCACTTTCGTCTGTAAAATCACAATTTATCTTACTCTTCCCTCCTCCCGGTCGCCTTGCAGAACTTCTAAGCAGGACTTTTTCTTAGTTCTCGATCACAGATCTTCAGCTTACGACGCCAACTGCGAAGAAATTTTCACATCTTAGAGCTCCACTCTAACAAGTTATCTTGCAAGTCGTGAAACGTCCGTTTGCAAACTCCATAACAGATGCGTGGTACTGTCTTCCTTAATACTACGTATTGCCGTCATCAGTTCTGTCCTTTAGTACCTCATTTCACGATTGTCACGCAGTATTCGCGCGGTTTATTTTCAGTTTTCCCCCATCTTTTTGTCAGATTAACAGATTTGCTTTAGCACAGGTTGCCTTAAATAACTGCTTATCGAGATGTTGCCAGAGGGTGCCTTTATCAAATTCTACTGAGAATGTAGCATTTTTCTTATGACTGTGATCTGTTGTGACATAAATGACCTATACGATATATATGAACATGCAATTTCATTCAGTTCCACATTCGGAAATAAAACAATTCCTGACGAGTTGCCAGCGACAAAAACAATACGAAGAGGACTGTTGAGGACCAGGTCACTGTTTAGCTTTAACATTTGCTTTAGAAAAGTTAAAAGCACGAGAGAGGCAATTCTGTCGTTGCGGCTGATAATGGACGCAAGACTGGAGAAAAATCAAGACAAGTTCATAGGATTTGTTGACGTGGAAAAAGCGCTCGACAATGTAAAATGGTGCAGGATGTTCGAAATTCTGAGAAAAATACGGGGTAAGCTATAGGGAGAGGCAGGTAATATACAATATGTACGAGAGCAAAGAGGGAATAGTAAGAGTGCACGATCAACAACGATGTGCTCGGATTAAGAAGGATGTAAGACAGGGATGTAGTACTCCGCCCATACTGTTCAGTCTGTACATCGAAGAAGCAGTGATGAAAATGAAAGAAAGGTTCAGGAGTGGAATTAAAATACAAGGTGAAAGGATATCAATGATGCGATTCGCTGATGACATTTCTATCCTGGGTGAAAGTGAAGCAGAATTACATGATCTGGTGAATGGACTGAATAGTCTAATGAGTACAGAATATGGATTGAGAGTAAATCGAAGAAAGACGAAAGTAATGAGAAGTATCAGAAATGAAGAAAGCGAGAAACTTAACATCAGGGTTGCAGGTCACGAAGTAGATGAAGTTAAGGAATTCTGCTGCTTAGGTAGTAAAATAATCAATGACGTATGGAGCAAGGAGGACACGAAAAGTAGACTAGCGTTAGCAATAAGGACATTCCTGACGACGAGAAGTCTACTAGTATCGAACATAGGCCATAATTTGGGGAAGAAATTTCTGAGAATGTAGATCTGGTGTACAGCATTGTATGGTAGTGAAACTTGGACTATGAGAAAACCGGAACAGAACAGAATCGAAGCATTTTAGATGTGGTGCCAGAGCCGAATGTTGAAAATTGGACTGATAAGGTAAGGAATGAAGTGGCTGTATGCAGAATCAGACAGGAGAGGAATATACGGAAAACACTGACAAGGAGAAGGGATAGGATTATAGGACATCTGTTAAGACACCGCAGAATGACTTGTATAGTACTAGAGGGCGGAAACTGTAGAGGAAGACAGAGATTGGAATACATCCAGACAATAACTGAGGACGTAGGTTGCAAGTGCTACTGTGAGATGGAGGGGTTGTCACCGGTAAGGAATTCGTGGTGGGCCTAATCAAACCAGTCAGAAGACTGATGACCCCCCCCCCCCCCCAAAAAAAAAAGTAATAAACTGACTAGCACACAGCTACGAAGCACTACGCTACTGTTTCTGCGCTTGATAGGCCACGTCTTCCATTAATTAATACAGTGCTATAATCACAGTGTGGAAAACGCTTAAGAAATCCGGACATTACGTAAGAGGGTCATAAACGTTTGAGCCATTCTCAGTCTTCAGCTTACAGAAGTCCTGTCACAGACTGAACATCACAATAAGTGTACTGTATAAGTGTACTCACGGTTCAGCGTTGCTGGTTAGCTTCAGTAAAAGCAGATCACTGTCTGATTGAGTCCCCGGTCTCAGATCTACTATCCGCTACGTGGCTGGGATGAGGTTAATATCTACTTGAGTTCTGTTGATCACTTATTAGTTCATTACAAGTTTTACGATCACTATTGTGCTTCCACACGTATTGTGTCAAACTGTAATTTTGTTTTTTACAGCTCCTATTTTTGCTGCTAATCGTTATTAACTCCTCTGGAGACAGAAGATTAAGGAATCGCTTTAGGTCTGAGGTTCGTTACCTCATCTTTTTATGGTAAGCTTTGTACAATAACATTACAGTTTATTGACTACTTTACAATAAAAACCAATATTACTTCTGACATTGCCATGCATATAGGCATGGCTGAGATCTATGTTAAGAATTCTGTCATACTGACAGCTTCACTAGTGACACACCTGACAGGCACTGTATGTCAGCCTTCAACTCCTTGACTTAAGATACCTTTAGGGGGCTTTTAGGGTCACAGGGATTGCTTCAGTTGAGCTATACATCGAAATGGCGACATTACACTTGTGTCATTTAATAGTTAATTGTCTAACTTAGTGGCAACAATAAAATTAATACCCATCCATTGCGGAGTTCCGGTTATTTTTTTAAGCAACTCATGTTTGTAAGATAAATACTGAACAAGAGTATAATAGTGCTAGAGACATAAAAAACCAACTTTACCATCATATAATGAAATAAAAATTAAGTGCAGTCCTAACGTCATACAAATCAAATCATAGCTTTTAAAATTACCTACATGAATATAGAATCTATACAGTGTGTAAGAAAACTATTCATTTTGAAGTTCATATTTTAACTCATACTAATTAATGTATCGTAAGTATCGCCTTGTCTAAGAAACTAGGTGTCTGAACTGGAATAGTTTGACCTGCTACTGCAGAGATAGGGCATTTGCACCAAAAAGCTGACCATGGAAGCAACCAACCAGAAGTTGTGTACTGCTTCCAAATTAAAGAACTAGAGAGATGATCTTCTGGAAGTTCTCACTCAAAGTAGCAATTGCTCTGCTGAGTTATTTGGCATATTTGTATTAGGGAAAGTATAGATCTGACGTTCTCCACTTTCGCCTATACAGCGACATATCATTATCCTGCTGCTAAATTCGTGTATTTTTAATAACGTCCACCATTCCAAGTCATGCTCTTGTACCGCCCTCTCTCTCTCTGTCTATTTTTCCTTCAACGACTCTTCGTTAAGGGTAATTCCTTCGCGTCATATGTCCTAGTTAAAATGATTTCTGATATCTTACCTTTTCCACTATCTTTCTTCCATCTCTTATTCTTAGATATCATTTATTATTTGCTAGTCTGTTTCACTTCTATCATTTCCCTCATCTTCCACATTTAAGATCTATGCAAACGTTTTTCCTCTTTATTTCTGCCAATGCATTTCTCTCTGCCATATATACATTTTATTCAAAATGGTTCAAATGGTTCTGAGCACTATGGGACTTAACTTTTGAGGTCATCAGTCCCCTAGAATTTAGAATTACTTTAACCTAACTAATCTAAGGGCATCACACACATCCATGCCCGAGGCAGGATTCGAACCTGCGACCGTAGCGGTCACGCGGCTTCAGACTGTAGCGCCTAGAACCGCTCGGCCACTCCGGCCGGCTACATTTTATTACTCGGCTCTACATATAAGGTTGTTTTAACTATCAAAATGTGCTATTCACTTTTTAGATATGATGCTACGAATGAAGACCAAACTTAAAGTTTAATTAACGCAGTGCCTGTGCCTGTATGTAATGGGGTAAACAGTGTCAGATATTGGGAGATCACTGTGCAGAACAAGGCGGTGCTGCGAACTCGTGTGCGACGCCATTATCAGCATTTGGCAGGGCTTGAAAGGGGTCTCTTGGTGCACCTCATTTGGCGGGCTGGTCGAATCACGCAATATCTAAATTTGTGGTGCATTCGAATATAACAAAGGCCTGAGGGTGGGCCCCCTGGAACCTGAGAGTAGATTACAAGTTTCCACTCGACACCGTCTGAGGATCGTTATACTGTGCACCGAACACCTCGTAATCCCATCCGCACCTACCATCCAATAACATGTACGGGACTCTGTGACACTACGTCCAGTAGATCTTGTAAGCAATACTTATTAAGAAAAAAAGGAAGAAAATAGGATAATTGTTTCAGCGATATACGGATCGCAGACTGCCATGTAGTGGTCAGGCCACTTAAGTCAGCGGACACAGGGCAACACACCACAGTTATTGCAGCAAGCTGCAACCGCAGGCATGCAGCTGCTCGCCCAGCCACAGCGGCCTGGTGACTTCTAAAACCCCGAATTGGTAGGGGACGGGGGTTCCTGCCACATGCTTCAGGCAGTGAAGCAATGTGCCCAGAAATTAGGCAAAAACGGAAAACTGAAACTCAAAACAGTCACTGAAAACATGAAAACAACTTCTAGACATCCATCGTAAATTCTTAAGATGGTGTCAACCTGCGACAGTGAGACGGGATCATTGAAATTTATACCATATATATTAAATCATTGATAACAAACGTTATTAACATTAATACTAAATACTGTCTAGAAAATGAATAACAAGTGACACAGATACGCAATATACACTATGTGATCTTAAGTATCTCGACACCTGACTGAAAATGACTTACAAGTTCGTGGCGCCCTCCATCGGTAATGCTGGAATTCAATATGGCGTTGGCCCACCCATAGCCTCTTTGACAGCTTCCACTCTCGCAGGCATACGTTCAATCAGGGGCTGGGAAGTTTCTTGGGAATTGGCAGCCCATTCTTCACGGAGTGCTGCACTGATGGGAGGTACCGATGTCGGTCGGTGAGGCCTGGCAAGAAGTCGGCGTTCCAAAACATCCCAAAGGTGACATAGGATTGAGGTCAGGCCTCTGTGCCTGCCAGTCCACGCGCCGTGCATTATGCACAGGTGTTCGATTTTGTTGAAAGATGCAGTCGTCATCCCTGAATTGCTCTTCAACAGTGGGGGCCAAGAAGGCACTTAAAACAACAACGTAGGCCTGTGCTGTGATAGTGCCACGCAAAACAACGCGAGGTGCAAGTTCCCTCCATGAAAAACACGACCACACCGTAACACGACCGCCTCCCAATGTTACTGTTGGCAGTAGACAAGCTGGCAGATGACGTTTACCGGGAATTCGCGATACCCACACCCTGTCATCGGGTCACCACTTTGTGTACCGTGATTCCTCACTCCACACAACGTTTTCCAACTGTTCAATCGTCCAATGTTCACGCTCCTTACATCAAGCGAGGCGTAGTTTGGCATTTACCGGCGTCATGTGTGGCTCATAATCTGCCGCTCGACCATGAAATCCAAGTTTTCTCTCCTCCCGCCTAGCTGTCATAGTACTTGTAGGGGACCCTCATACAGTTTGGAATTCCATTGTGATGGTCTGTACAGATGTCTGCCTGTTACACATTATGACCCTCTTCAACTCTCGGCGGTTTCCGTTAGTCAACAGACGAGGTCGGCCTGTACGCTTTTCTGCTGTGCATGTCCCTTCACGTTCCTACGTCACTATCACACCGGAAACGGTGGACCTAAGGATGTTTAGGAGTGTGGAAATCTCACGTACAAAAGTATGACACAAGTGACACCCCGTCACCTGACCACGTTCGAAGTCCGTGAGTTCCTCGGAGCGCCACATTCTGCTCTCTCACAATGTCTAATGACTGTTGAGGTCGCTGACATGGAGTACCTGGCAGTAGGTGTCAGCACAATACACCTAATATGAAAAACTCGTGTTTTTGGGGATGACCAGATATTTTTCATCACATAGTGTATGCTTACGACAGACTGCTAGGTAGATCTTGATCTCAGCAAGAGGATGACCATGTTTCCATTATTAAAAAACAGATATGCAATTAGTTACAAACAATTTATTGAATAATGTATATAATAGTGAGAAAACGCAAGTATTGTTATGATCATCGTTAGTACGAGAAGCTCATCCCAAAATCGTGATTTAGTTACTGATAATCTTAGTAACGGTTTGAATAACGTAGAACTGCAGTGCCAAGGTGAATGAAGTCGTCAATTTGACTTGGTTCCTGAAATCTCATATGAGATTGATGAAATTTAAATAAATCGAGATATTGACCTGTGGGATAATGCAATTTCGGATTGTTAACTGACAAAGAGTTTGTTCCAAATTTATAAAGGTTGTCGTATCTATTACCTTACGAATGGTCGTCCAGTTCTGAGTTGTAACACTGAGCCAACCAATGGGCAACATGACCTAGTTTTAAAATCGGCAGCAAAGCACAATTCGTGGTCTTCGTCTCTTGGTCGGTGATGTTGGTTTTGCTCAGGTCTGTGCTGATGGAGAGCCACTTGGCCTTAAGAGTTAGACGGGGATTTGAATTTTAGAAATATTTTCGGGCTCTGACTGCTCGTGGGTATAGACTCATAGTTAGTCTAACAGTGATCCAACATTTTATCCACGGTGAATTTTTGACTGCACATAGAATTATACACACTAATTAAAATTTAGAATTTTGTTGAAGTTTACGTAATCTGATGCATAGCACTATGTGCTTAATCTACATTCATTACTTACCTGCCTACGAATGTTCTGCTTCCACTGCAAATTTAACCACTTTGATTTCCTGTACTTGCATCATCTTCAGTTACATCATATGTCAGATCACTATTCGGAAGAATTTTTTGCGTGATTTGAATACACTTATAATGGAGATTAAACCTTTGTTCTAGCCGACATCATTATCGTACAATATCGTATTTTTAATGCTTATTCTCTTAATATTGTCATATATTAAATTACTAGCCTTTTTCCCATGCCTTCACTCATTTATGTGTTTGACAAACGAACACACTTCCTTCTCCCCCTCTCTGTTTCCACTTTTTCCACCCTCTGTCTGTCCACCTCATTCCCCCCACTTCTATTTTTCTATCCCCTCCTTGCTGCTCTGTCTCTGCATCTCCTCCTCCCTTTTCTTTGGCAGTTTCCTCCATCCTCTCTCTCTGACAGTTTGTTCCTCCCCACCCTCCTCCATTTCTCTCTTTCCATCTCTACCACCCCCTCTTCGTTTTCCACCTGCCCACTGCTCCTCAAAACCTTTCACCTGCATGATGCATCTCCCCATCGTCTCCTCTCTCTGTCCATTTCCTTCTCCTCTTCAGTCTGTCCATCTGCACCTCTGTTCATCTCAACCTGTCACCGGCCATGTTCATTGGTATGTGTAGCCTCTGTAACATACTTCAATAAAGCAGAGCAATACTACTTCCATAACACACTGTTACAGTCTGCCATGCAAAGCAGGTCGATAATGAAAGCTGACACTATTCCAATACAACATGTCTGTTATGCAGGGCAAGGTTCCAGAAAACAGTTACTTGCCCCTGAAATTTAGGCTTCCGCTCTAAGCAAGTTGATTTGGCAGGCTGATACTGTACTAGCACTAGCACAACAGGACTGTCTTGCAGGGCAGCCTATATGTCACATCCCAGAAAAACACATTTCTGCCCATATCCCTGCTCTTCCCTTGCATGTTGGAAACCTCACATTGCTGATACTCGTGAGATCCACTGTTACTGTAGCAGTTTTGGTTGAAATCAAGCCAGGGCTTTGGGAGGTGATTCCAGACACACATACATACATATATACACTCTTCTTTGTACAGTACAGTCAGAAACAGCCCCAAAACTTTTCAGGGTGTTGCACGGGAGGTTGTGCTGCGAAATATTTGTTAAGAAACAAATCCGGTACTACACTATGTTTCCAAAGTATTTAGCACTGAAGTTAGGAATCAAATCATTGCATGCACAAATTCAAGCAGACTGCCAGAAGTGAGATCGCTAAACGTGTTCTGATTTGGATTCCTCAAAACGAACAAACGTAGGTTCTTCTCACTCAGCTTAAACTTGTCATGTTAGAAAAAGAGGTATTCTAAATTCTAATGAGCATTTCACCATAGGGTAACTCACAATTCCACAGATGTTTGTGCACTATCGCATTATAACGCGTTCAAGTGCTTGAATTTGCGCCAGCAACGAACTGATTGGCCAACATCAACCCTAAATAACTCGTAAACGCCGCAACGTATCAATTTTGTTTACTTAACAAATATCTCTGCATGGCCACCCATGCAACACCCTTTTGAGCTTTTCAGGCTGTTTCTGACAACCCTGTATACAAAAATTCGTTTATGTCTCTGATATGTTGCTCATGATTTATACATGCTATAAGGGCTTAAAGCAACAATGCATGACAAATGACCTTTAGTTGAGACGAGCCATATTCAAATCGAAGAAGGTAACTCGCCTTCTGGCGGTTGGGTGACAACAGAGTTGATACTGACTGGAGGTTTATTTCTCATTTTTTGTTATCTATCCGCCAATGCAGTTGCAAATGCCTGCGACATACTGTGTCACCGTGTACCATTGATTTGAAATTAATATGAGCCGGAGAAGGGAATTACCGTCCTATCTGTATGCTGCTATTAACACAACACAAACGGTTACGTTCGGAGTGATGCTGCGACCGTGAAGGATTGAATGCATATAAATGGCGTCGCATTTTGTTCAGCAATAAATCGCGCTTCCAAACTACTCCAGATGAACATCATAAGCGAGTAAGTCGACGATGTGCGGAGAGGTGCTATTTTTTCAATTTTTCTTAGAGCCAAAGTGGCGTTACTCCTGACGAAATCATGGTGTGAGAAGTGACTTCCAGTCACAAGTTGTGGTGATTGAAGGATGTGTGATGGTGCAACAGTACATGAGGGACATCCTGCGTCGTCATGATTTATCTCACGTGACAGCATTATGGTGCCATGTTTCAGTGGGACAATGCTCGTACACACATGTAACATGTCTCCATGAACGGCCAAGAGAGATGGCCACATTTACCCTTACAGAGCATGTGTGGGAGCGACATGGGTGTCAAATCCGTTCCAGTGGCGGTATCCACGATATCAAAGGCCATTCACAAAAGTAATGGATCAGCTTGCCTCGGGAGGTGATACAAAGGCCTAATGATACGCTTCCCAACCGAACAAGCTGATGCATCTAGGTCTTTCATTCGATTTTGTGATCCATTAAATAATATCACATACCCTCTCAGCCCCTGACGTCTCATTTCATTTCGTCGTCCCCCTCTGTGTGCTGCACTTTTCTTGCTAGGCTGAGTATAAATAAATTGATTGAGCAGTAACGGAGACAAAAAGTCTGCCGGCCGCTGTGGCCGAGCGGTTCTAGGTGCTTCAGTCCGGAATCGCGTTACTGCTATGGTCGTAGGTTCGAATCCTGCCTCGGGCATGGATGTTTGTGATGAGAACAATCGTCCTGACGAGATATTCTCACTCAAGTCGCTCACTTAGCTACCTAAACTTTCTAAAGGTATTTTATTTAATCGGTTTCCGTATTGTAGTGAGCCAAGCTTTTTCTAAAATTCTACGCCAGACCTCGGGGCAACTTTTGCTCCCTGCTCCCTCCTGCAAGCTGCGAGTGCGGCGACTTCTCGCCAGCACTCTGACTTCCCCCAACTCTCCTCTATTCGAGTAAGAGCGCCGCACTGCTCTAGAACAGCCGGCTGCAGCCGTCCCTTCCCTCCTCAGCCCTCCCTTCAACGATTGGAGTGCCGGGTAGTTGCGCGGCTAAAGCGCAACGAGCTACGGTGGTGAAATTCACATAGGGACTTCCAGTAACAAGACCGTGGTTCGCTGCCAGGCCACTTGGAGCGCTGCAGCCTTATCAGTCTATCATATCGGTTCCCCACTGCGTGATTTAAACACGTCAATACTTGTTTTGGTTTCGTTTAAAACAGAAATTTGAAGTATTGTGTTACTAGAATATCCTTTCTTTCAGGAGTGCTAATTCTGCAAGGTTCGCAGGAGAGCTTCTGTAAAGTTTGGAAGGTAGGAGACGAGGTACTGGCGGAAGTAAAGCCGTGAGGAAGGGGCGTGAGTCGTGCTTGGGTACCTCAGACGGTAGAGCACTTTCGCGCGAAAGGCAAAGGTCCCGAGTTCGAGTCTGTCTGGCGCACAGTTTTAACCTGCCAGGACGTTTCTAGTTGTATTGTGTTACTGATTACGATTTCACGTAGTTATTGCGCTTCTTGAATTGCGTTGTATGTTGCCGGTATTTTCGTTGATTTTTGCTCACTTCCCAAATATTGAATGCAGTAAATGATATCATAATGGTCATATAAATCAGAAGCTTGTTTTGCCGCAACGTGTTCATACTTCCTTTGCCGTCCACGAATAGGCCAGTGAAAAGAAACGAAATGATCGTATGGCATTGCGGGCCGGGAGGCCCTATCCAGGCAAGTTCGGCCGCCGAGTGTGAGTCTTATTTCAGTCAACGGCACATTGGGTGACTCGCGTGCCAGTGACGATTATGAACTGATGATGAGGAGAACGCAACACCCAGTCCACGAGAGGAGAAAATCGCCAACCCAGCCTGGAATCGAACCCGGGCCCGCTGAATGGGAGCCAAGTACGTAATCACTCAGCTAAGCAGGGGGCTACGCGTGCGGAATGCATTGTAAGTACATTGCTCGAATTCTATTTACTTATTGTTGGCGCTTGGCTATTGTGCTTTCCGGCATTTGATAGAGAACTCCGTGTCAGCAACTTTTCACAGAATGGTTATTCAGTTTCACTACGTCTTATCAAGCAATGAGTATGTATTTCTACTTTGAATGGTATTTCTTCAGGCCAGTGATTATGCCTTGTAGTATCAGTGAACAGAGTACGTACATACTGTGCCAGTTATCATTATGCAGAAAAAATATTTTACATAGAAGTACATTTTTGTACAGGGGATCGTGTGTTATAGTGCGAATGTACTTACACGGTACTGAATGCCACATCACTTAGTACCCTCTCTTTATACGGAATTCACTAGTAGAGTCTAAGATGAAATCGTGAGATTGTGTACTGTTTGCCTCTAACAGCTCACTCAGTCGTAATAAGCAGCACCACTGAAAGCAGAAGTACATACCCGTTCTGTGACAATTGTGTAACGGATTTGTGTAACAATTCTATCAAAACCTTCTGCCACGGAGTTCACCACTAAATGCGAGAAATTACGAAAAACGGAAGTCAACAAAAATAAATTAAAATACGAGCAATACAATACAAAAGGCACGGTTCATATTTAATGTGGTATAGCAACCAAACTAATTAAGATATTCACGCCATATTTGACTTAAGTGACACTTTATCACACAAAGTTTTCATGCCATTGAGTCAAGTTCATGATGTGTTCCTTTGCTGACGGACACAACATCCAGTCTGTTTTAATGCTCTGTCCACGCTTGGAGTAACATACCCGTACCAGCTGCAGCAACGTAGCAACGTTTCGGTTCTTTAAGTTACTGGTGTGGTTGACAGGCGTTTGGAAGACTCCGTTTTTGACATACCCTTTCGAAAGAAGTCCATCGATGTAATGTAAGGCGACCTAGGAGTACAGAGAACTACTCCATCCCTGTCAGTTTAGCGATCTATAAACACTTGGTTTTGAATATCTCCTATCCAATGTGGCAGTGGACCATGCAGTTGGGGAACGACTATGTCTTAGCGGTCAGCCATTTGTGGCAACACAAACAGCTTCTGCATATCAAGGTACTTCTTAGAATTAACTGTTCCTTTTGAGACGAAAATGGTCCTACGATGCGATCAACAATCAAAAAATATCACACATTCACTTTCGGACCTCTTCAGTCACGATATGTGGATTGGTTATGGCCCAGATGCGAACATTATGTTTACCTTCCCACAGGTGTCGAATGTTGCTTCATGAGAAAATGCTTGGTTCCTTAGGAAATCTGCATCCCCCTGTACACGGTGAAGCACATCCACAGAGAACTGCATACGTTGTGGCTTGTCATCTGGTTTCAGTGCGTGCAACAGTTCCAGTCGGTATGATACCTCTGTAAACATTTCCGAAGGACTTGGTGCAAGGTCGCCCTAGGGCTTTGAACTTTCTGCGACGTCTCTGAACGGACTTCTGCAAAGAACGTTGGAAAGCCAACCGCATCCATACTGTGTCGGCTTCTCTTGTTCCATATCGTCCCGTATGATGCTCCACATCAGCGCTTCCTGTCTGCATAAGCTTCATTTACCACCGCACATCGATGTCCGCTGGGGTGTTTGCTTCCTCTACCGTGTTTGGAAGTTCCTTTGAACCTGTGTGTTCGATTTGGTCTGAACAAACCATTTCACATACTGAGCCTTTTCTTGAGATGTTGGCCGGCCGGTGTGGCCGTGCGGTTCTTGGAGCTTCAGTCTGGAACCGCGTGACCGCTACGGTCGCAGGTTCGAATCCTGCCTCGGGCATGGTTGTGTGTGATGTCCTTAGGTTACGTATAAGTAGTTCTAAGTTCTAGGGGACTGATGACCACAGATCTTAAGTCCCATAGTGCCCAGAGCCATTTGAACCATTTGGGATGTTGTCATTACTCTACACTCATGATAACCTGGAATACACACAAACAAAACTTTCTGATTTGGTCTGTCAAATCAGCCAGACATAGTGTGAATATCATAATTAGTTTGGGTGCTTCTCGTATAATAGAATGAAGTTGTAGCGTACTTTTCGCGACACACGTACTTATAAAGCATTTAAATGGAGCACCTCACACACAGATTCGTAGGCAGGAACAGACGTCCACATAATACTATGTCACGAAATCAACTATGTTTTTTATTAAACAAAAACAAATATGGAGTCATTTATTCAACCCAACATTGCGGATATAAGCAACAATCAAGCAGAATAAGAGTGACATATTTACAACGCAATTCAAAGAGTGCGATGCAAAAAGAAGTCCTTATCAGAAACTTAAAGCAATAAAACCAGCTTCCGTGTCACGTCATTTGACATGAGTGAGGTTTTGACATGTGCTATGGAGCAATTATATTTCCGCTTGATAATGACCACACGGTTGAAATTGCAGAATTGATTTTACAAATAAATAATTTTACAGACAGAGGGTGATCACGTTGTCATTTGCCAAAGTTTACATGACTGTGAACACCAGCTACGAGAATTTAATCTTAGATTTTGCCTGAGATTTCCCGAATGTATTATTTTCCAGTGTTACGAAAAGCATTCGGAAGGCGCTCTATTACTGCATTACGAGATCCACTCATACAGAAGAAATAAAAATAGTATTGTCATCTAAATCGCACCTGCTCGTATTCGTAGGTCACCACCAGGCCTTTTGGTGTGCAGCTTTCCACATCCGTTTCCATATCTTACCAAGTGATATGCACTTCATACGTTTTGTGTTCTGTGGTACGCACATACACACAGAGCAGTGTTTGGCCAAGCCTGCTCTATGTATAGGGAAAACACCGCGTCTGTGAAGTCTCTTAGGATGTAATGTACATAGAGCAAGAGTTCCATTTAGAATTATCAGAGATCATGAAATCGATGTTGGTTCGCATACAACAGAATACTTTCTCCCAGTTAGGTCGTTATATCTGAGCTTCTAGTACATCGAAGGTATCAACTACCGATTGTGTCGAGAGCAATGGGATAGAGATGATATGACACACGTAGGCCACCTATTTATCCCAGTGCTTCTTGTCAATGGCTGGATATATTTTTCTTTAAAATCACGTCTCTTTAAACTTGGTCTATAATGAGACACTTCCGATTTGAGAGACCTTAATACTACATAGAGAAATAATACGGAGCAGTTGAGTAAAATATTTAAGAAACGGACCTGAGGTAGCACTGACAGATAATTAGAGGCTTGGAATTAAACCATTATAGCCATTGTGGATAATGAACAGCACCTGCGAATCGGCGGTTTATTCAGGTATGGTCCGCCCCCGGTAGCTGAGTGGTCAGCGCGACAGGATGTCAATCCTAGGGGCCCGTTTTCGATTCCCGGCTGGGCCGGAGATTTTCTCCGCTCAGGGGCTGGGTGTTGTGTTGTCCTAATCGTCATCATTTCATCCCCATCGACGCGCAAGTCGCCGAAGTGGCGCCAAATCGAAAGACTTGCACCCAGCGAACGGTCTACCCGTCTGGAGGCCCTAGTCACACGACGACGACGATTTAGGTACGATATAAAAGCAGTCGCTTTCTGAATTTAATGCGATTTATAGTACCATTATCTAGTTTTCGAGCCACTGCGGGCTCTTCATCAGATGGAGGTGTTACACTGGAACGTTCCAGCTCTCCCCGCCCACGGAGCTTCTGTAGTGCCTTGTGATGTCCCAGTCGCAGCTGTTGCCAGGGATCATGCAGTCTTAGAGCACTACAGTGCGTGAGACAAATCACGCGACGTGTTGCCCCACAAACCTCCTCCCAAACGCTCTTTGGCGGGCCTGGATAATTTCTATGCTCACACACATATACTACGACCCGAGGTCGCCAGCCTCGCTTTAACCCGCGAGACAGTATTAGTATTGTAACTTTATCTATGGCACTTATCAACGCCCTGTTGCCACTTAACTAGTCTAAAAACATCGGGGACTCGACCACAGGATTTGACAACTATCGAGGCAGTCAGTCACTACAATGTCACCTGCCGGTTTGTACTATCTCGCCTGTAAATAACACAGGACCACAGTCTAAAGTCAAAGATTGTAGATTGAAGAGTTTTCGTGGACTGGCCACAAGGCCTCTACTGCAGCATGGTCAGGCTCAGCGACAAGGCGAGAGTGTGCTACGTAAATTACATCAACACTTTTAACATCAGATTCGGGTTGTTCAGAAAATTACCTTTCATTTGATATGGATCTCGAGTTGATTAAAATGTTATTTCAAAAGACGTCTTTATTAATCTTCAGTTATTCGCTATCAGACTAATTGTCCCCGACGATTTTGATCACCATCGGTTTGGCTGATATTCAGACTATGGGCTGGAGGGGGCAGATGAATATTCCAGGCCCTGTTTTGATTAATTCTACAATATCGCAGGAGGGCGAATATTGGCAGAGACTACCCAGCCAATTGTTCCAAACTTAGGCCAAGGCTACTTGCTGCCGAAGGACTCCAGAGTGCCCGCCGCTTTCGTGGAAGTTCAGCAGTTCCAACCCCTGGGTCCCAACTGCTAAGGGGAGCTAATGGTAACCGCAGCGCTGATTAGGTTGGCTATGTGGCCAATCACTTGTCGGCGGAAGCTTATTGTGTCGAATCTGCGGTCACAGAAGTGACTACAGACGACATTTGTGACTAGTTCACCGAGGTCAACGACCGTGAGTAATTTCGACGGTCATGAGTTCGAGAGCAGACGGCGTCTTCGCACCGCGGTAAGCATGCTTTGTGCTCCCATTGCCATGGGCCGTTCCATTCGCGAGGCTTCAGACAGCTAAATTTATCTTTGACTTCACAGACATTAGCGCTCTAATTATGCTGCTAGTCGCTCAATATGAAAAAGACCGGGCGTTATCTAAGATGGTATCGAATAGTTGTATGCAGAAGCTTGTCCGGGATTCAGTTTATGCTAGTGATGAAGTACCCCGTGCTTTCTCTCCTCCCACTGTCTTGTGTTCAAGGGCTGGACAATTTCAATCGCTTTGCGTACGACTGAGTGCCTTGTAGTTTATTTTCTTGTCCTGCACCAAAAAGCAGTAGGGTCTGGTTTTTATAGATTATATTTATACTTTTCTATTAGGCTACCCCGCTAATTTATTATATGTTACTGGAGGAACAATAGCGTAAATTTTACCACAACAGACTTTTCTGCTTTACGTAGCTTACCTTGTTGTCCTATCCATTATGTTAATGAACCATCAATTGAACTCCGACTAGGAGTTAGGAACTAGCCTCAGTCGAGGAAGCTGCCGACAGGTCTGAGAATGACAAAACCTCACCATTTTCAGATAAACAGAAAAATAGTCTGCAAAAGTATTTATTTCGACAAATCTCTGCAAATTAACATTCATTAGCATTCCCACCATCGTCTATTCCAGCCAACAACCATTGCAAGAGCGTAAGGACATACTGTAAACAAGAACTCAACACTCCAGATTCCCACTCGAGCAAAACGGACTTTATTTTCAGGCAGATTGTAGCGCAGTCGTTAGGCATTTGTTTTGTTTTGGTACGTCAGTGGCACTTGTCTGTCTAGTAGGCTCTGAGAGACCAGTGTGGCCTGAGCTCCCAGTTGGTGCACATCAACAGCGCACAAAGATACGTATATAGCTTCTTTTCTGTGTTTACATAGTAGATTCTTACTTAAATTGCGTGTGAGTTTCGTATAGGAGGTGTAATTTCGAGTTTGAGTTACTGTAATCGTAAATTCAGGCAGATTGTAGCGCAGTCGTTGGGCATTTGTACAGGTTAGTTCATACATTCTTTGGGTGTTTCCCTTGTGTTATCTAGGCACGGACTCGTGTTTCAGTAACTGTTGTTCAACTTCGATTAGAATGGACAGGGACTGTGATTGCTGTGTTCGGATGAGGGCTCAGTTGGCATCCCTACGCTCACAGCTGCAGGCGACGCTGACTTCAGTCACGCAGCTTGAGGCTGTTTCCAATGGGCACCACTGTGGGGAGCCGGACTTCGGTATCACGGGGACGTCAACCTCGTCCCGTCTGTCCCCAGATCGGTCTGCCGCTGTGGTTGCCCCAGTTGCTGCCCGCAGTGGGGCTGAGCCCTCGCCTGTGGTTGATTGGGAGGTCGTTCCAAGGCGTGGCAGGCAGCGAAAGACGTCCCCGGAGGCTGATCAGAAAGCCTTCCCGGTGCGTCTGACAAACAGGTTTCAGATACTGTCTCTGGCTGAGCCAGATTGAGCTGCCTGTCCTGTTTCAGAGGACGATTCTCAGCCTTCAAGGTCCGGGCAATCACAGAGGGTGGGCTTATTGGTAGTTGGGAGCTCCAATGTTAGGCGCGTAATGGGGCCCCTTAGGGATATGGCGGCTAAGGAGGGGAAGAAATCCAGTGTGCACTCCATGTGCATTCCGGGTGGAGTCATTCCTGATGTGGAAAGGGCCCTTCCGGATGCCATGAAGAGCACAGGGTGCAGCCAGCTGCAGGTGGTGGCACATGTCGGCACTAATGACGTGTGTCGCTTTGGATCTGAGGAAATTCTCTCTGGATTCCAGCGGCTGTCTGATTTGGTGAAGGCTGCCGGTCTTGCTTACGAGATGAAGGCAGAGCTCACCATCTGCAGCATCCTTGACAGAACCGACTGCGGACCTTTGGTGCAGAGCCGGGTGGAGGGTCTGAATCAGAGGCTCAGACGGTTCTGCGACCGTGTTGGCTGCAGATTCCTTGACTTGCGCCATAGGGTGGTGGGGTTTCGGGTTCCGCTGAATAGGTCAGGAGTTCACTACACTCATCTGGCGGCTACACGGATAGCGGAGGCTGTGTGGCGTGCACTGGGCGGTTTTTTAGGTTAGAAGGCCTCGGGGAAAGTACGAGGGGGGCTGCAATCTCAAAGGGTGCATGGAAAATACAGGACGTGCTTGGATCAAAGAACAGTCGGAATTGTAGTTGTAAATTGTTGTAGTTGTGCTGGGAAAGTCCCTGAGCTTCAAAAGCACAGAAGCTGAAATCGTTTTAGGTACAGAAAGCTGGCTAAAGCCTCAAATAAGTTCTGCAGAAATTTTTACGAAGTCTCAGACGGTGTTCAGGATAGATAGATTAGGCAGAATTGGTGGTGGTGGTGGTGGTGGTTAGTGTTTAACGTCCCGTCGACAACGAGGTCATTAGAGACGGAGCGCAAGCTCGGGTTAGGGAAGGATTGGGAAGGAAATCGGCCGTGCCCTTTCAAAGGAACCATTCCGGCATTTGCCTAAAACGATTTAGGGAAATCACGGAAAACGTAAATCAGGATGGCTGGAGACGGGATTGAACCGTCGTCCTCCCGAATGCGAGTCCAGTGTGCTAACCACTGCGCCACCTCGCTCGGTGCAGAATTGGTGGTGGAGTGTTTGTGTCTGTCAGTAGTGGTTTATCTTGTAGTGAAGTCGAAGTAGATACTCGGTGCGAATTGGTATGGGTGGAGGTTATACTTAACAGCCGAACTAAGTTAATAATTGGCTCCTTCTACCGACCCCCAGACTCCGATGATATAGTTGTTGAACAGTTCAGAGAAAATTTTAGTCTCGTAGCACATAAATACCCCACTCATACGGTTATAGTTGGTGGGGACTTAAACCTTCCCTCGATATGATGGCAAAAATACTTGTTCAAAACCGGTGGTAGGCAGAAAACATCTTCCGAGATTGTCCTAAATGCTTTCTCCGAAAATTATTTCGAGCAGTAAGTCCACGAACCCACGCGAATTGTAAATGGTTGCGAAAACACACTTGACCTCTTAGCCACAAACAATCCAGAGCTAATAGAGAGCATCATGACTGATACAGGGATTAGTGATCACAAGGTCGTTGTAGCTAGGCTCAATACCGTTTCTTCCAAATCCACCAGAAACAAACGCAAAATAATTTTATTTAAAAAAGCGGATAAAGTGTCACTAGAAGCCTTCCTAAGAGACATTCTCCATTCCTTCCGAACTGACTATGCAAATGTAGACGAGATGTGGCTCAAATTCAAAGATATAGTAGCAACAGCAACTGAAAGATTCATACCTCATAAATTGGTAAGAGATGGAACTGATCCCCCATGATACACAAAACAGGTCCGAACGCTGTTGCAGAGGCAACGGAAAAAGCATGCGAAGTTCAGAAGAACGCGAAATCCCGAAGATTGGCTAAAATTTACAGACGCGCGAAATTGGGCACGGACTTCAATGCGAGATGCCTTTAATAGGTTCCTCAACGAAACATTGTCTCCAAATTTGGTAGAAAATCCGAAGAAATTCTGCTCGTATGTGAAGTACACAAGCGGCAAGACGCAGTCAATACCTTCGCTGCGCAGTGCCGATGGTACTGTTACTGACGACTGTGCCTCTAAAGCGGAGTTATTGAACGCAGTTTTCCGAAATTCCTTCACCAGGGAAGACGAATGGAATATTCCAGAATTTGAAACACGAACAGCTGCTAGCATGAGTTTCTTAGAAGTAGATACCTTAGGGGTTGCGAAGCAACTCAAATCGCTTGATACGGGCAAGTCTTCAGGTCCAGATTGTATACCAATTAGGTTCCTTTCAGATTACGCTGATACAATAGCTCCCTACTTACCAATCATATACAACCGCTCCTCAACGATAAATCTGTACCTACAGATTGGAAAATTGCGCAGGTCCATTGAACTACAGACCTATATCAATGACGTCGGTTTGCAGTAGGGTTTTGGAGCATATACTGTATTCAAACATTATGAATCACCTCGAAGGGAACGATCTATTGATACGTAATCAGCATGGTTTCAGAAAACATCGTTATTGTGCAACGCAGCTAGCTCTTAATTCGCACGAAGTAATGGCCGCTATCGACAGGGGATCTCAAGTTGATTACGTATTTCTAGATTTCCGAAAAGCTTTTGACACCGTTCCTCACAAGCAACTTCTAATCAAGCTGCGGGCCTATGGGTTATCGTCTCAATTGTGCGACTGGATTCGTGATTTCCTGTCAGGAAGGTCGCAGTTCGTAGTAATAGACGGCAAATGATCGAGTAAAACTGAAGTGGTATCAGGTGTTCCCCAGGGAAGCGTCCTGGGACCTCTACTATTCCTGATCTATATAAATGAACTGGGTGACAATCTGAGCAGTTCTCTTAGGTTGTTCGCAGATGATGCTGTAATTTACCGTCTAGTAAGGTCATCCGAAGACCAGTATCAGTTGCAAAGCGATTTAAAAAAGATTGCTGTATGGTGTGGCAGGTGGCAGTTGACGCTAAATAACGAAAAGTGTGAGGTGATCCACATGAGTTCCAAAAGAAATCCGTTGGAATTCGATTACTCGATTAATAGTACAATTCTCAAGGCTGTCAATTCAACTAAGTACCTGGGTGTTAAAATTATGAACAACTTCATTTGGAAAGACCACATAGATAATATTGTGGGGAAGGCGAGCCGCCGGCCGAAGTGGCCGTGCGGTTAACGGCGCTGCAGTCTGGAACCGCAAGACCGCTACGGTCGCAGGTTCGAATCCTGCCTCGGGCATGGATGTTTGTGATGTCCTTAGGTTAGTTAGGTTTAACTACTTCTAAGTTCTAGGGGACTAATGACCTCAGCAGTTGAGTCCCATAGTGCTCAGAGCCATTTTTTTGAAGGCGAGCCAAAGGTTGCGTTTCATTGGCAGGACACTCAGAAGATGCAACAAGTCCCCTAAAGAGACATCTTACACTACACTCGTTCCTCCTCTGTTAGAATATTGCTGTGTGGCGTGGGATCCTTAACAGGTGGGATTGGCGGAGGACATCGAAAGGATGCACACAAGGGCAGCTTGTTTTGTATTATCACGTACCAGGGGAGAGCGTGTGACAGATATGATACGCGAGTTGGGTTGGAAGGCATTAAAGCAAAGACTTTTTTCGTCGCAGCGAGATCTATTTACGAAATTTCAGTCACCAACTTTTTCTTCCGAATCCGGAAATATTTTCTTGAGCCCAACCTACATAGGTAGGAATGATCATCAAAATAAAATAAGAGAAATCAGAGCTCGAACTGAAACGTTTAGGTGTTCGTTTTTCCCGCGCGCTGTTCGGGAGTGGAATGGTAGAGAGACAGTATGATTGTGGTTCGATGATCCCTCTGCTAAGCACTTAAATATGAATTGCAGAGTAATCATGTAGATGTAGATGTAGATGTAACAACACTCGGCCAGTGGCTGAACGCTCTGTCGAGCGGCCTCTTCTTATTCAGTCCGTGTACGATCGGCAAACAACAACACCCACCGTGAAAACGGGCTGTTGATTAAGGCGGTCCTTGCACGGGTACGTACTTCCTAAACCATCCTAAATTTTATACACAGAAAGAACTGAGCCAGTTTACTGCTGGCTCGGTAATTTCCAAGAATGATTGCCTATCGAAGTCGCGGTGTCCAAACGATAGATATCGAACGTGCAATTGTAAATCGATCATGCAGCTGTGGTGGCGGGCGTTATGGGTATGTTTACGGTGATCACTACAGCAATGACAAAACAAGAGCGTTACAAAATTACTTGCAATTGCAAAGGAGACGACATACCTTACTCATCGTCGGTGTTGTCGTCACGTTAAAGTCTATTACGGTGGTCTGGATGGATAATTTGGAAAAGTCGAACCATGTATTCTTCGTGATAATCGTTCGTTTTCCGCACTGTCCACAATGAAATTGTAACGGTATTTCAGCATCGAAACTGTTCGTACTTCACACCACCACAGTCTACACAGTCCCTTCTTCCCTCGTCTGGTAGTACTCCATATTTGCGACAAACGTAAAACAATTTTCTACGCTGGATAAACATGGAATTAGATTTCTCCATGTGAGAGAATCCATCGAAGAAACATCAAGAACACCAGACATTCCACTCACTAACGACATAAATCGCCTGGGTTTCCCCAGCAAGCCACAAATAATTCGTGGAGGTGTGTAATTTAGAGCAACTACAGGAACAACGGGAAATAGATAAAAATGACGATCACAAATAATTGATCTCAACGCCTGCCACCGGAGTAGCACGATCGATTTACGATCTAACGTTCGATATTTATCGTTTGGAAGCAACGACTTCGATAGGCAATCATTCTTGGATATTACCGCTTGCTCGATATCTAGTGCGACATCGGCCATTCTGGTGGCGCCGCCGTGGGTTTCAGCGAGACGTCTTCTAGCGGTGAGCTGAGGCACTCTCTAGGTGTCGGCCCTGGAGGCGAAACAGTGAACTTCTGCCCCATCGCTCCAACGTGCTGACGGCGTTAGTCAAAGTTGCACCTAGAGTCCCTAAAGAGTGTAGGCGCAGCCATGGTAACGCTGATGTCCGCTTCTGCTAGGTGCAGTAGGTGAGGTATTTGTTGGACGTCGAACGTACTAGGCTCTTTTGAGACGAGGTATGATCTAGTGTACTCTGCAGTATATTCCCCGCAGATAAGGGGGTCGTTTGTGCCAATTGTTGAGCCAAACTGCTGGACGCAACGTTTGGCAGGATACTGTTTGCCAAATGTGAGTATCGCGTGTGTACGTTGCATGAGTTGTTCCGAAACCGAGGTGTTTGCCTGGACCAATTTATCAGCGTGATATTTTCCTAAGGACTCACCGTTAATACCACTGATATATTTAACTGTGATATTAATTACCGGTTTCCGACGCCCATTTGTTATCTGCTTAGCTTCTAAGTTGTTGAACACTAATCTTTTCGTTAACTGTAAGTTGTGGAATTCAGATTTCTTGTTTAGCTCACTGTGAACTGTTGTACACTAACACAAGTACGGAAGCTGTTGGCTATACAGGGTCAGTCACCTAACATTACCGCTGCATATATTTCGTAAACCACATCAGATTCTGCCGAATCGATTCCACAGACCGAACGTGACGAGAGGGGCTAGTGTTATTGGATAATACAAACCATAAAAAAATGCACGGAAGTATGTTTTTTAACACAAACCTACGTTTTATTAAATGGAACCACGTTAGTTTTGTTAGCACATCTGAACATATAAAAAAATACGTAATCAGTGCCGTTTGTTGCATTGTAAAATGTTAATTACATCCGTAGATATTGCAACCTAAAGTTGACGCTTGAGTACCACTCCTCCGCTGTTCGATAGTGTGTATCGGAGATCACCGAATTACGTAGGGATCCAAAGGGAACGGTGATGGACCCTAGGTACAGAAGAGACTGGAACAGCACATTACGTCCACATGCTAACACCTTTTTATTGCTCTTTTTCACTGACGCACATGTTCATTACCATGAGGGGTGAGGTACACGTAAACACGTGGTTTCCGTTTTCAATTACGGAGTGGAATAGAGTGTGTCCCGACATGTCAGGCCAATAGATGTTCAATGTGGTGGCCATCATTTGCTGCACACAATTGCAATCTCTGGCGTAATGAATGTCGTACACGCCGCAGTACATCTGGTGTAATGTCGCCGCAGGCGGCCACAATACGTTTTTTCATATCCTCCGGGGTTGTAGGCACATCACGGTACACATTCTCCTTTAACGTACCCCACAGAAAGAAGTCCAGAGGTGTAAGATCAGGAGAACGGGCTGGCCAATTTATGCGTCCTCCACGTCCTATGAAATGCCCGTCGAACATCCTGTCAAGGGTCAGCCTAGTGCTAATTGCGGAATGTGCAGGTGCACCATCATGCTGATACCACATACGTCGACGCGTTTCCAGTGGGACATTTTCGACCAACGTTGGCAGATCATTCTGTAGAAACGCGATGTATGTTGCAGCTGTTTGGGCCCTGCAATGAAGTGAGGACCAATGAGGTGGTCGCCAATAATTCCGCACCATACATTTACAGTCCACGGTCGCTGTCGCTCTACCTGTCTGAGCCAGCGAGGATTGTCCACGGACCAGTAATGCATGTTCCGTAGATTCACTGCCCCGTGGTTTGTGAAACCCGCTCCATCAGTAAAGAGGTAGAACTGCAATGCATTCTCTGTTAATGCCCATTGACAGAATTGCACTCGATGATTAAAGTCATCACCATGTAATTGGTGATGTAGCGACACATGAAACGGGTGAAAGCGGTGCCGATGCAATATGCGCATGACACTACTTTGACTCAGTCCACCGGCTCTCGCAATGTCCCGTGTACTCATGTGTGGGTTCATGGCAACAGCAGCTAACACACCAACTGCACCCGCTTCTCCCGTGACGGGCCTGTTACGGACCCGTTTGCGTGCTACGACCATACCTGTTGCATACAGTTGGCGGTAGATGTTTTGCAATGTGCGGCACGTTGGATGCTCTCTGTCCGGGTACCGTTCTGCATACACCCTGCAGGCTTCAGCTGCATTTCGTCGACACTCGCCATAGATGAGTATCATCTCCGCCTTTTCAGAGTTCGAACACACCATGGTCACAGTTCCTACAACACTACACTATCACAGACGTCTGGTAACACGGTGTACCACAGTCGGTCTGCCACAGTTCCTACAACACTACACTATCACAGACGTCTGGTAACACGGTGTACCACAGTCGGTCTGCGTGCGGAGACGAATGCAGAATAACAACAGCAGCAAGCGCTACATGCGGACACTGCGACAGCTAGACCAAATCACAACAGTGCACTACAGCCACACTCTTAAACACGGTCGTCATCGTAAACATGTCCCTGCAGATGCTGCTCGCCGACCGTGGCCCGTGTTTGTTACAACACGCAACTGAACGTCGGAGGTTTCAAGCGTCAACTTTAGGTTACGATATCTCCGGATGTAATTAACATTTTCAATGCAACAAACGGCACTGATTACGTATTTGTTTATATGTTCAGATGTGCTAACAAAACTAACGTGGTTCCATTTAAAAAAACGTAGGTTTGTGTTAAAAAACATACTTTCGTGCATTTTTTTTTTTTTTTGTGTTTAAGGGCGCTCAACTACTGAGGTCATTAGCGCGTGCATTTTTGTGTGGTTTGTATTAAACAATTTCACTAGCCCCTCTCCTCACGTTCGGTCTGTGGAATCGGTTCGTCAGTATTTGATGTGGTTTACGAAGTATATCCAGCGGTAACGTCAGGTGACTCACCCTGTATATCGTTTGCTGTTGCGGTGCAGGAGCAGAGTTATCGAGTTTGCTGTAAAGTCTAGCTTAGTTTAAGTCATGAAATTTAAGTTTCCCAGTAGGTCGGTATTACCTAAATGCCCTTAAAGGGTTCACTACCTACATTTAAGATAACAAGACTTAAATTTTACCTCTTGTTTAGTTTTTAAGGTTTCTGGTCCTTAAACATTTTTTTTATCTGGTGCTAAACTTAAATGTTTCCTTATTTACGGTTTTGTTGCTCAGTTGTTAAAATGAATCTTTAGAGTTTCTTAGATTCAGGCATGTCTTAAGAGTTCATTTTTTGCATCTTTTACATTGTACCTTAGACTGTCCCTTTTGCCTGTTTTAGCTGTTCATTGAGTGTCCAGGGAGCCAATCTTGAATCCATTCCCTGTGGTCGGATATGGTTACTTGTAAAATTAAATTGGAAGAGCTCTCCCTTTAATGAAATGCTTAATTTAGTAATGAGATGTTGCCCTCTTGCTCATTGATTCACCTGTGCTGAGTGTATTAAATATTCTCAAGGATCAATAAAGAGCCTGTTTAGCATTGTTAAATATAACGTAGCGTAGACGCTTTCTGCTCAACCAAAATCCTCGCTCCTTACCTAGAACAACGTCACTGATTCCTGACTACCGACTTCCGAAATACACACCGCCACATCACCTCCACCACAGTGGGCCCAAAACTCCACGAGGGATGTCGGCAGGCCGACCACTCGCCTTCCGCGAGTTACCGACAGCTGCTCGGAATTATTTGAGCGTGCAGACGTTTCGATCAATCAGCCTCCAGAGCACAAAATATACACATCGATTGGTCGCTTCCTATTCACGTCCGTAGTCCAGCTGTGAAGTGCTGCCGCTTACCGACACTTTCAGCTGTTTGTTTTTCAAAGGGTATTAGGAAACGCCAGCCACCCCGTGAAAAACATTCACCTTCAAAAACCGCCGCGTCAGGCCAGGCCGTCACCCTTTAGCAGGATTAAGCAAACACTGCGCCATTATTTCCAGGCTGGAAAACAGACCCCCGTCCCCGCAAGCTGAAAAAAGGCGCTGTCGCTGCCAACAGCGAACGACACCAGACTACGGTCGCGGTTCGGAACTCATACCTTAGAACACGAATATTAATATGTAGATATGTAGATCTTGTGCAGCTCGAATGTACACTCGTGGTGCTGGCGAAATTTATGTATTTTTAGAATAAGAGAACAAAATGTCTACGAAATATAGAGGTCGCTATATTTTAGGATAGTTACAGCGCACTGAAACCTGCTATCCATCACCAATTCATTATATATATATATATATATATATATATATATATATATATATATATAGTGTGTGTGTGTGTTGAAATCGGAAGTGTAAAGTGTCTTAAAGTTAAGGGAACAGTGTACGTGCTATGTCGCCAATGTTAAATTATCGAATTTTGTGACCCATCATCTTGGAAACTTTTGAAGACAACAACTTAAAATTTCCCATAGTTATTGAACGCACCTTTCTAGATACACTGGAGTACAATTATTTCTAAAATTGTATTGTGGGACATGTTATCTTTTTTTTTTTTTCAAACACTCAACTTTTTGACAGAATTTTGCAAACAAATGAACATAAAAACAAAATAACTCAGGTTATTTTAATTATTCTAGTTCCATATGTGTTGAATCTCACACTTGGCTTGCTGTGAAAATTTCATGCCTCTACCATCAGTACTTTTTAAGAAAACGGGTCATTTATTGCAAAAAATATAGTTCAGAGATACTGAGGTTTAAACCTTTTTTTTATTACAAATTCTTATACAGACTTACATCTCTGCGTCTTTTATGCACTAGAATTGCTCTGGCCGATAGTCTGTGTCTTCTACAGTGTCAGAACAGCCCAGTGCTTGCCTCCTCCTCATCTATCTTGCTTCTTTTGTCATTCGCTGAACAGCTAACTCTGCTTCACGTACACGAAGCTCATCCAGTTCCCGCTGTTCTTTAGCTGTGATCTGTCCAAATCTTACACCTACCTTCTCCACAACCTTAAGTCTTTCATAGTTCCCACCATTAAAAGTTATTGCAGTATCAGAAACTGCTAACTTTAGAGTCATAAGGCCAACAGATACATTTTTAGGCACACGGCACCACACAACATTATTGAAGGACTCACTCACGTTCTGCCTCTTCCCGTATGAACACTTCTTTAGTAGCTCAGGATTTGCCAAATCTCTGTAAAAAGGTCTGATTGCCTCCATTATTGCGAAAGGAAGAGAATGCCACCCGTTTCTAAAGTTACTTTCCTTTTCGATGTACTATGGGGGCGTGGTCACTTCAGAAAATTACCATTGTTTCCTTCACTGCTAGCACAAGTGTTTTCAAGTACTTCAGAAGAAAATGTAGGTCCCACACATCTGTTACCGGCAAATTTGCGTTTCTTGAAATTTCTTTTACGCTCAGTCATTTTATTTCCGTATAAAAAGCAATAGAAGTCAGCTTACTACAAAAATAGCCGATAATTACCCTACTTTCAACGAAAACTAGTATCATAAACAAAGGAATGATTTGTTTATTCGTAATGCCAACTTCTGAGACGTAGCAGTAGGCACAAAACAAAGCAATTGACAGCCTTCTAGACTGTGTAGATCCCAAGATGTGACTGCTCAACTGTGGTAGTATATGCCTAGCCGTGAAATTTGACAGTCACACATGAAAATTCAAAATGTTATTTGAAGGTCTCACAATTGTCTGACTTTAATGTATTACATACCAAAATGTTTAGGAAAGGTCAAAGTACATTATGGAGCACAAAACAGAAAATGTCAAATTTTAATGAATTTCACATACAATGTCCCCTTAAGGTATTTCATATGTAAATCTACGTATGTATCTATAATATTACGTAGCCAGATCGTCAGTTATCTATCCGGAGCGAAATTCCATAAAGCTATAGGCTATTATCTATGTGATTAATATGTTTGTGGTGTCACCGCCAGACACCACACTTGCTAGGTGGTAGCTTAAATCGGCCGCGGTCCATTAGTACATGTCGGACACGCGTGTCGCCACTGGCAGTGATCGCAGACCGAGCGCCACCACACGGCAGGTGTAGAGAGACTGACTAGCACTCGCCCCAGTTGTACGACGACGTTGCTAGCGACTACACTGACGAAGCCTTTCTCTCATTTGCCGAGAGACAGTTAGAATAGCCTTCAGCTAAAGTTAATGGCTACGACCTAGCAAGGCGCCATTAACCATTTGTAACGTTGCATGTACCTCAAGATAGAGTCTCACTTGTATCATCCAGAATGCTGTATACCAAAGGACAATATAAAAGTTAAGTGTTCTAGTAGCTACGTTCTTTTCTTTATCACATTCATTACGAATCCTGTTCCAGACTTAACGCCAGACGGCGTGTGTGTACGCGTGCCCTTTCGGCTACTTCACTGTGGACTGGCTGCCTTAACAGTCCACTACAATGTTCACATGTTCAGATTTTCACTAATATCATTTTATATTACTGACTTTTCATTGATTTCATCCACATCATGCGTTACTTTCAACTCAGCGAATCAAACTCAGTAGATGAGTATCTATTTGGATGCTAAGTTTATCGCTACATTCTCTTGACGTTTACCCTTATTACAGAAAGAAACGAATGTGCCTCTACCACAAAATGTAAGAAGAAGAATGCAGTTCGGAGGAAGCCGTAAGGAAAACAGATAATAATCTTTGCTTCTCCAGCTTTCGATAAGTGCCTTATAGCCTCTTGAAGTGTCGCGTGAGAAGCCGTTACGTGTCGTAATGGGCGCCTGTTGCGATAACGGCCGGCCGTTAAAAATCGTATAAGCGCGTGAAGCTGCAGGCGGGCGGCGCGCATTGTGTCGCTTGTTTTCGCTGGGAGAGTGGCCCTCTTTCTCACTGTGGAGGACTCCTCCCCCTTAAGAGCTCTCCACCCACCGTCCGAGGTGGCAAAAGTGTTGTCGCGGCTGCTTGTGCCGCCGTTAAAAGCACGACGGTCGTATTTACACAAGACAGACGAAGCCACCATAAATCCTGTCTGTCCCATTCAAGTGTGCCAGTTACTTCTGTACAATATCTCTCGGGGGACACCATCTTTTCCCCTTTAGTGCTTTGCTACTCAGAGATAATACTATTTTACGATGGCGTGACCGTAACACCGCAGATGGACAGGAGTACAACGTGCAAACATCAATAAAATGTTGGTTATACGAGGGTTGGAACTTTAATAGTGGCAACTATTTATTTACAGCATGTACAAAACAGTTACGTGTTTCAAAGTTTTACTGACAATCAAAGTAGTCATCAGCATTGTGTATAATCCGTTGCCAGCGATGTGGAAGTTGTAGGGTACTCTCAGCAGTGGCAGTTGTGTTGACAGTTCGAGCGGCGCGGTCTATTGCCCGACGAATTTGCAGCAGTTCTGAAGCGAATGCCGTGACGTGTTTCCTTCAGTTTACAAATCGAGTTGAACTTACGATGGCTTAAATCAGGGGAGTGCATTAGATGGTATAGCACTTAGCAGATGAATCAGTGAAACAAATCAGTAACAGATTGCACTGTACGTGCTTGAGCACTGTCCTGCAAAATGATGGTCAAGTCCTGCAGAAAGTGTCATCACTTCTGTCTCTAGGTGGTTCATTTTAGGAACACAGCCTACGATCAGCTTAGAGACCGACGTGATGGCACTTTGTGCAGGACCTGAGCATCATTTTGCACGACAATGCTCAAGCACGTACAGTGCAAGCTGTTGCTGATTTGTTTGACTGATGGGGCTGCTAAGTGCTATACCACATACTGCACTCCCCTGTCTAAAGCCCTTGTGAATTCAACTCGATTTCTAAACTGAAGGAAACACTTCACGGCATTCGCTTCAGAACTGCTATAAATTCGTCGGGCAGTAGACCGCGCCGCTCGAACTGTCAACACAACTGGCACTGCTAAGAATATCGTACGACTTCCACATCGCTTGCAACGGTTTATACACAATACTGGTGACTACTTTGAAGGTCAGTAAAACTATGAAACACGTATCTATTTTGTACTAGCTGTAAATAAATAGCGGCCACTATTTAAGTTCCACCCTCCGCAGTTGATGCACACTCTTCGATTGGAAGTATGAAGGCACCACTGAGCAATGCGAAAGAGGTGGATTCGCGAGTATAAAATAATGTTGCGAACATTGTGTTGTCAGAGGAGAAGTAAAAATAGCAGAATGGCCGGCAGTTGAACTCAGTGGTTTCGAACTTGAACTTGTCATTGGATGTCACCTGAGTAATAGATCTGTTGAGGACATTTGAACCCCTCTATAGCTGTTTAGTGGACTCTTGGTGACCGTAAAGTACGAACGGAAATGAACAGCCACAGCTAAAGCAATACTAGCCAGTCCGCATGTGCTGGCGGACAAGTACGGTCGAGAATTCCGGAGCGTTATTGCAAAAAAATTGCGTGAAATCAGCGGAAGAAATCGCCAGCAAGTCAGAAAGTGCTACCAGCAGCCCGGCTAGCACATTATCTGAGAATAGGGAGATAAAAAGCCTGGGGCAACATAGTCATAAGCCACACTTGACGTGATCTAAAGAGGACAGGGGATGACTGGAAATGAATTACTACGAGTGATGAATCTCACTGTGAAAACTAAACTAAACTCCACCCGAACAGGCCTTGGAAGGCCTAACGGTACTGACGGTACCGACCGGCCGCCGTGTCATCCTCAGCCCACAGGCGACAATGGATGCGGATATGGAGGGGCATTTATTCAGCACACCGCTCTCCCGGCCGTGTGTCAGTTTACGAGACCGGAGCCACCACTTCTCGATCAAGTAGCTCCTCAGTTTGCCTCACAAGGGCTGAGTGCACCCCGCTTGAGAGCGGCATGATGGTCGCCCATCCAAGTGCCCCAATCCGACAGCGGTTAACTTCGGTGATCTGACGGGAATCAGTGTTACCACAGCGGCATGGTCGTTGACGATGAATCTCACGATACCCTAGGGGAAACCGATGGAAGGTTTCGGGTTGGTCGGGTTCGTTGGGTTCCTGGGCAACTTTACCCTCAATCGCATGTATTGCCTACAGTGAAATATGGTGGAGGTTGTGTTACGATGTGGAGGGATATCTTTTATCTGGTTAGAGTGTGGTCCTTTTATTGTACTTAAGAAAACGCTAAACGCGGCAAGACGTGAACATATTTTACGGCATTGAGCGTTACATGCAAGTAAAGGCAGAGTTCGGGGACGATGACTGTCTCAGCATGACAATGTGCCCTGCCAAAAAATGGTTCTAAGCACTATGGGACCTAACATCTGAGGTCGTCAGCCCCCTAGACTTAAAACTACTTAAACCTAACTAACCTGAGGACATCACACACATCCATGCCCGAGGCAGGATTTGAACCTGCGACCGTAGCAGCAGCGCGGTTCCGGACTGAAGCGCCTAGAACCGCTCGGCCACAACGGCCGGCGAGCCCTGCCATAAAGCAGCATCTACGAGGTAATGTCTTTTGGAAAATAACAGAGTTCTGACATAAGCCCAATAGAAAACTTTCGGAATGAGTTAGAACCTGAATTCGATCCGTTTCTAGCTGTTAGATGTCACGAGGGACGCATCCGCCAGTATAAAATAAGGTGAATCTTTGTGTTCTTAGTTGAAGAGCAGTAACAGCAGAATGGGCTGGCCAGGAGCGGTCAGTGATTTCGAACGTGGACCATTCAATAGTTGTCACGTAAGAAATGCATCGTCACAAATTTCTCTAGTTTCGGCGCGTGAGGAAAAATGAGCTGTCATTTCTCTGCAGACATTCGGACGCACATGGGAAGTGTCGCCAAATGACATCAAGCCGTCCTAAAGGCGAAGGATGAACACACTAATATTTCTAATTAGACATTGTATGAGTTAATAGGAACGCTGTCACATAAATTATAGTTCTATCGACCTATACAGATGCAGACAGTTTGTTTCAGCTACAAATGTATAGTTTCTTCCAAAATTAGAGAGAACCAAAATTGTGTTTCTTATGCAATAATTTGATATTGTCCGCAGGTCTGGGCGCCAAATTAAAAGAAGTAAAAGAATGTATGGGCTCCTCTGTGGACAAATTTAATGATGCATGTGGCTAATAATATTTCCATTTAGTTTTTGAATCAGCAACTTGCTGCATGAGTGGGACACCTAATCTCAGACGAAATAAGTATGACATCCATTTGGACGTGTGCAGCAAGAACGCAAATAACACATATATTATGTGAACTCTGTAGCCAGAGGCGCAAGATATTTACACTATAAGATACTTATTCGTCACACTAGATTGGCACAAATACTTTTCAATGTAACTGTGCACGCTGGTATGTCACCACCTTGTCAGCGCGACGATTCTGCTTAGCGCCCTATTTGAGTGTTCACATTATGTCAGGTGTACCGGAGTGTCTCCCCGCAGTGCAGTGTGGCGACAGAGTCGTGCTGGCGACCTCAGTGTACACCTGGGTAACGGTAATGGAGCAGCTGCAAATGATGGTTATCAGCTACGTCTCCTCGGTGGCTCCAGAATCAGTAGCTGATTCGCTAGGCATCGGTCTTCTGATGTCCAATGTACATCAGCAGACAAATCAACTCGGAGAGTAAGCCAAACTAGACTTCATCAGGCGTTTTTAAAGCGGAAAATCCAATCCAGATCAGGAAGATAGTACCGACCTCTCTGAAGTGTGTCGGGTACTTTGAAACATTCTTCTTTTGATCTCTGATCTTCCTCTGTGATTGTCAGCCTTTGTTCACTGAATGTTTTCTGCTCTAATTAACCGCCTCATTACATATCCTCTACTGAGTTCTCTCTTACATTTACATCTACACCTACATCTACATCATACTCTGTAAGCGATCTAATGGTGTGTGCCGGAGGGTACTTTCGGTACCACTATGTGATCCCCCCATCCCTGTTCCACTCGCGAATAGTGCGTAGGAAAAATTACTGTCGGTAAGCCTCTGTATGGGCTCTAATGTCTCGAATTTCCTTCTCGTGATCAATATGCAAGACGTATGTGGGGGGCCGGCCGAAGTGGCCGTGCGGTTAAAGGCGATGCAGTCTGGAACCGCAAGACCGCTGCGGTCGCAGGTTCGAATCCTGCCTCGGGCATGGATGTTTGTGATGTCCTTAGGTTAGTTAGGTTTAACTAGTTCTAAGTTCTAGGGGACTAATGACCTCGGCAGTTGAGTCCCATAGTGCTCAGAGCCATTTGAACCATTTGAACGTATGTGGGGGGGGGGGGGGGGGAGGGGCGAAGTAATATGTTGTCCGACTCCTCCTGAAGAATGCTCTCCCAGAATTTCACCAGTAACTCTCTCCGTGATTCACAACGTCTCTCTTGTAACACGTGCCAATGGAGTTTGTTTAGCATCTCCGGAACGCTCTCTCGCCAGCTACACGATCCCGTGACGAAACGCGCCGCTCTTCGTTCGATCTTCTCTATCTCCTCTATCAGTTCTACCTGGTAAGGATCCCAGATGGATGAACAATATCAAAAATCTGGCAAACAAGCGCCTTATAAGCCACTTCTTCCGATGAATCTGAGGCTGGTGTCTGCTTTTCCCATTATCTGTTTTATGTGGTCATTCCACTTAAGGTCGCTCTGGATAGTTACGAGTAGATACGTTACGGCAGACGATGACTCCAGCTGTTTGTCATCACTGCCGTAGATGTACGGTAATGGATTTCTTCTCCTATGAATGGACAATATGTTACATTTATTTACGCTCATGGTCAACTGCAGAGCCTGCACCATTGATCAATTCTCTGCAGGTCGTTCTGCAAATTCTTATTACCTTCACGCGTCGCTACTTTCGTATAGACCACTGTATCATCTGCGAATTGCCTTAAAGAGCATCAGACACTACTTTCACGATTTAAAGGAGGGACAGTGTTACGATCTTCCGCCGTGAAACAATTTCGGAAGACCGAATTCAGTATTTGGCCTTCTCTCTGGAATCTTCCGTTTCGTTGCCAGTGTGGTCGCTGAGAGATAGGTGAAAAGTTCCACCACGAAAAGAGCTTCACAGGTCAACTGGGGAAAACTACAGACGTCAAAGCCGGCATCCCATGTTTATTATTAAGTTGGACCTAATATCTTTTAGCAGGCAACCACGAATTTCAATCCTTATTTAAAAAGAGTCATGTGCGAAAGGTACCGTTACTTCACTTGATGTGGTTCATAATAGATGCAAACAAATAACCATCATCCTGTCTCAGAGAATAGCAGCAACAGTCATTACTAAAGATCAAAAGGATTGTAATAATAGTGAGCATACGGATGGAAAAGGATGATAAACTGGAACAGGAGAAAAATTGGGTATGAAATCGGATGTGTAGCATCCTAGTAAGTACCTAAAGAGGTTTGGGAAACTACATGAAAAACTAATTTGGGATTGCAGAACTGAGTTATGAGCTTCGCTCATTTTCACTGGGAGTACAGTGTATTAATCACGGGGCAATCGCACTCGAGCGCAAGTTATAAAAGAACAAATAAATTACATAAGTGGGCCACGTCAGTGGATTTGATAGACGTGCAGCGGTGTGTCCGCTGTTTTAAAACTTCTGGTACATAAGTAATCGGTACTGGGTTGTAATGTGGCAGTCACGAGGTCTTAACCGGCAATCGGGAGATTTCAGGGTTAAAGGTTCGTTGACATATCGAACAACCTAGCCTAAGTATTCAACCTGCTTTGGCTTAGTGACGTTTCAACATCTCGAGCAAAATCTCGCGGAGCTGCGGGAGACTGGCTGGCACGCCGTGATAGTCTCGGTTTCCATTTGAGGAGACCACGTGACCATTTTGGGTCACATATTCTGTGTGGTGATGCAGGAGCAGTTTTTTATCCATTTGCACACGTAGCTATTTGATATTAGAGGACCATGGGACCTGGACGCCTGCAGTAGTGATATTGCAGCGGAGGATGGGGCGCCGTTTAGTGAAGTAGACTGCCTTAGTTTTGACGGCATTAAGGGCAATCTTGTTGGGACGACACCACGTCACTGTCGCGGCCACCTGCCTCTGGAGACGAGCAATGAGCTGGTCTGTGTTGCGGCCGGTAGTATAGAGCGCCGTATCATAGGCGTATTTTGCCAGGTGGCAATGTGGGAGGACTGGCATATCGTCAACATGAATGTTAAAAAGGGTGGGAGACAACACACAGAGCCAGAATGAGATTTTCACTCTGCAGCGGAGTGTGCGCTGATATGAAACTTCCTGGCAGATTAAAACTGTGTGCCCGACCAAGACTCGAACTCGGGACCTTTGCCTTTCGCGGGCAAGTGGTAGAGCACTTACCCGCGAAAGGCAAAGGTCCCGAGTTCGAGTCTTGGTCGGGCACACAGTTTTAATCTGCCAGGAAGTTTCATATCAGCGCACACTCCGCTGCAGAGTGAAAATCTCATTCTGGAAACATCCCCCAGGCTGTGGCTAAGCCTTGTCTCCGCAATATCCTTTCTTTCAGGACTGCTAGTTCTGCAAGGTTCGCAGGAGAGCTTCTGTAAAGTTTGGAAGGTAGGAGACGAGGTACTGGCAGAAGTAAAGCTGTGAGTACCGGGCGTGAGTCGTGCTTCGGTAGCTCAGCTGGTAGAGCACTTGCCCGCGAAAGGCAAAGGTCCCGAGTTCGAGTCTTGGTCGGGCACACAGTTTTAATCTGCCAGGAAGTTTCATATCAGCGCACACTCCGCTGCAGAGTGAAAATCTCATTCTGGAAACATCCCCCAGGCTGTGGCTAAGCCATGTCTCCGCAATATCCTTTCTTTCAGGAGTGCTAGTTCTGCAAGGTTCGCAGGAGAGCTTCTGTAAAGTTTGGAAGGTAGGAGACGAGGTACTGGCAGAAGTAAAGCTGTGAGTACCGGGCGTGAGTCGTGCTTCGGTAGCTCAGCTGGTAGAGCACTTGCCCGCGAAAGGCAAAGGTCCCGAGTTCGAGTCTTGGTCGGGCACACAGTTTTAATCTGCCAGGAAGTTTCAACACACAGAGCCTTTAGGGGTACCCAACGATATGTGACGTAAGCTGGAGCGTTGACCTCGTTGAGTAACTAAGAAAGTCCTATTGTGGAGGAAATTATCCTCTATCTTCACATAGATGTCGGGGATGGTCGTCTGTGTCAGCATTTTGCACACAAGATTGTCCTGCCAGATCTTGTCATACGCGTTTTGCAGATCCAGGAAAACCGTTGGCGTCGACATGGTGCAGTTAAAGCCCTTGCTGACATGTTCCGTGATCCTAAGGAATTGGAGTTGGGCCGACAGGTGGGAAGCGAATCCAAACTGTTCTGGACAGATTGTACCAGATGCTGCAGAGGCTGAGAAATGCAGTGGGGGATAAATGATTCTAGAGCCATGGCCATGGTATTCAGAAGGCTAATGGGCCCGTTGTTAGTAGGGACGATAGGATCCTTCGAGGACCTGGGGATGGCAATCATTTTGGCCTGCTTCCACTGTGGGGGAAAAAGTCAGTTGTGAGACAGCGGTTAGGATTCTGATAAATAAGACCAGTGGCTTGCTTGGGGGCCGGCGAAGGTGTTCGTTTACTATGCCATCGAAATCTGGAGCCGACTGCCCACGCTTCTGCCGGAGGATCCATTGGAGATGTAAGGTGCAGCAATGGCGGCTAGAATATCGCGTTCATCTTGGAGTTCATCAGACGTGAGAGCAATTGGATGAGCAATTTACACACGGAGGGCATCATAAGTTAAGCCATCCACGGCATGGATGGTTGGTCTTCACTGCAGCGCGCCACAGGGCTCGGACAAAAGCCCATTCATATTTATGTTGAAGGAGGAAAGCGTGTAACGCCAGAAATGCATATCCTCCTATTTCCATCTATTGTACTATAAATTTTTTCCTTTATTTGTTCCCTGAAGATATGACTTTCTGTGTCTTTATACACTGTAATCGTTTTACTATTTATGCATTTATGTCGATGTATAATTGGTTTGTTTTGTAAATATTATTTGTATTTTTACGCTGGGTCTGGCCTAGGGAAAACTATGCTATCGAACGACTACATCGATAGGTCGTGTGGAGAATCAAACTGTTTAGGATCTTTGGTAGTCTAACTCTCCTGCATGGAGCGCGGGCAGAGGGAGTCTGGCTGGAGTAGGACGGTGGAGCAGGTGTGTTGTGTGACGCGCCCGCGAGTTGCCGCGCTTTCGGGGTTTGGCAGCATGTAACTGCGCTCGACTTGCAATGATAGTTTCTGACACGGTGTCGCGGACGGGAAGCATTAGCTGGCGCACATCAAGAGCCCGTTTCGCCTTGTGACCGTGTCGAGAAGAAGGCGCGCCAACATCCAGCTTGTGCAACATCGACGGTCGACAATGAGTGACTGTCGCCACCTCCTCGATCGACGACTTCAAACCTTCAATCAACCAGCAAGGAAGACTGGAAACACGTAAAGTTTTAGAACTGTATGGCAACCTCAGCTTTTGAAATTGCTCCATTTGCCTCTTTAAATTACACCAACATAGCATGAACCTTTGTTGCTCATTGTCCCAATTGCATTACCAAGCAGGGTCCCTTCCTTTTCCGGAATGAACCCGAGTGTCGTTGAAATTCAGACGCCAGCATTAAAATAATATAATTACATTTCACTGTCTTAATTTCAAAGTTCAGTTAAAGTATTCATAACTGAATACAATATTTAGATTACACGAGCACAAATTAAGAGTGCGAGTTTTGTTAGCATATTTTAGCTTACCTGTGACTGCACCTCAGCTTGGTACGTACTACATTTTACTATTGTTAATTGTTGAGAATCATTTAATTCAAGTTCGAAGTTAAATCTCTTATTTATAAACTGCGTAGATTCAAGTAGCTTTTGAAATGATTGTTGAGGTAGCCCAAGACTAACCTTATTTTATTGAATTTTGTAGTGCTTCAGAAACAAAGTTCACTATTAATTTCAGTCACTAAATTAACTTTCAATTTTCCGGTTTTATTAATTCTTTTGCTAAATTAAGTCCGAGTGTAGCGAAATTTACTACTTCTGATAAACATTCAGTTTTCACACAACACGTGTCAACCTTCAGTTGCCACCGTTTTAGTACTAAATATATGTGCATTAATGTGACAGGACAATCTTCGGATTTGAAGTTGTTCTGGACACGAATATTGCATTGTGCAAATATCGTAACGAAGTACTGTTTACGAACAGGTGGTTACGTCACCGAGAATAATTAGTGGGAGGAATCCTAATTAGATTTGAGATTTGGCATTTATATTGAAAATCAGCAAAATGAGTGAAGGCAACAATTAACAGAATTTGGTAGACTTGGGTACGGAGCAATCGGTCGAACAGTGGGAAACGCGCACTGCGGAACCCATTGTCCAGGAGCAGGCGGCTAGCATGGAAGACGCGACCGTCGAAACGCAACAGATCACAAATGTAATTCCAAACTTTTGAAAATGTTTCGGAATCGGAAGTGAAAATCAAATCTGAACCCCTTGATGTCGAATACGGGGGGACAATTAAAGAGGAAGCCGCTACGGAAGTAAAACCGGTAGTTTCCGGGAATTTAACTGATTTATTGAATGTTTTGATTAACGAAATCAAGAGTCAATCGGCAGAAATTAAAGCTCAGTCTGCCAAGCAAGAAGCTCAGTCTGAAAAAGCAGGAAGCTAGACAATCAGAACAAAGCTATTAATGTTGTTAACAACAATGTTGGAGTTGTTAACACAAAACTTGGTAAAATCAAAGAAGATATTGTTGTAATTAATTTCGAAATCGGTAATCTTAAACAGGAAATGATAGGCGTTCAGGCGGAAATTGCGAGCATAAATACCCGTTTTGATTCCGAAATTAGCAGAATCGAGAAAAGTGTAGGAGAAGCAGTTGCTCCGATCATCGAGAATAAGGTGACAGAACAAATTCAATTAGCGAAAAAAGAGGATCAACAGAAAGTGGAAACTTTAAAGGCTTTAGTAACCGAAGTAGATCATAAAGTGAGGAAGCAGGCTAATACCTGCGAAGAGAAAAAGAGGGAAGTGGAAACGCTTGCAACAACCAACTGCGAAGTAATTACGAGAGTGTCGGAATTAGAAAAGAAACTTGACGAAAAACAGAGCTATGTGCCAATCTGTGCACATAGTTCGGAATTGTTGACGAAAGAGGAGCGGTTCGACCCCTTGAAAAAAGGCGGTATACACGCGACGGATTTCATTAAAAATTAAGAAACAGTTTTACCCAGATCATGGACTAATGAGAGAAAAATTAATGCGGTTATTAACGTGTTGGCTGGTGATGCCAAGCGTTGGGGCTTAAACCTCAACACACGAACCTGACTTTTGACGAGTTTAAAAATTTGTTTCTGGCTGAATACTGGTCAGAGCAAAAACAACAAAGTGTCTGGCGCGAATATGCCTTTCGATGCGAATTCACGTGGCCCGATGAAGGAGTTTTGTGAGGGCTGGATCCGCAAGTTGGAATATTTGCGTGATCACCGCACGGAATTCGAAATAGTCTGGGAAACAATTACAGAACAATCAATGATTTCCTGGAAAGAGTTGAGGACGAGGACAATTGGCGCAATAATCGCGTCAATGGTAGAGGCCGTGGCAACAGCAATGGGTACCACAACAACCACCAACAACAATGTTGTTGTTGTGGTCTTCAGTCCTGAGACTGGTTTGATGCAGCTCTCCAAGCTCCTCTATCCTGTGAAAGCCTCTTCATCTCCCAGTACTTCCTGCAACCTACATCCTTCAGAATCTGCTTAGTGTATTCGTCTCTTGGTCTCCCTCTACGAATTTTACCCTCCACGCTGCCCTCCAATACTAAATTGGTGATCCCTTGATGCCTCAGAACATGTCCTACCAACCGATTCCTTCTTCTACTCAAGTTGTGCCACAGACTTCTCTTCCCCCCAATCCTATTCAATACTTCCTCATAAGTTATGTGATCTACCCATCTAATCTTCAACATTCTTCTGTAGCACCACATTTCGAAAGCTTGTCTAAACTATTTATCGTCCATGTTTCACTTCCATACATGGCTACACTCCATACAAATACTTTCAGAAATGGCTTCCTGACACTTAAATCTATACTCGATGTTAACAATTTTCTCTTCTTCAGAAACGCTTTCCTTGCCATTGCCAGTCTATATTTTATATCCTCTCTAAATCGACCATCATCAGTTATTTTGCTCCCCAAATAGCAAAACTCCTTTATAACTTTAAGTGTCTCATTTCCTAATATAATTCCCTCAGCATCACCCGACTTAATTCGACTACATTCCATTATCCTCGTTTTGCTTTTGATCATGTTCATCTTATATCCTTCTTTCGAGACACTATCCATTCCGTTCAACTGTTCTTCCAAGTCCTTTGCTGTCTCTGACAGAATTACAATGTCATCGGCGAACCTCAAAGTTTTTATTTCTTCTCCATGGATTTTAATACCTACTCCGAATTTTTCTATTGTTGCCTTCACTGCTTGCTCAATATACAGATTGAATAACATCGGGGAGAGACTACAACCCTGTCTCACTCGCTTCCCAACTACTGCTTCCCTTTCATGTCCCTCGACTCTTATAACTGCCATCTGGTTTCTGTACACATTGTAAATAGCCTTTCGCTCCCTGTATTTTACCCCTGCCACCTTCAGAATTCGAAAGAGAGTATTCCAGTCAACATTTTCAAAAGCTTTCTCTAAGTCTACAAATGCTAGAAAAGTAGGTTTGCCCTTCCTTAATCTAGCTTCTAAGATAAGTCGTAGGGTCAGTATTGCCTCACGTGTTCCAACATTTCTACGGAATCCAAACTGATCTTCCCCGAGGTCGGCGTCTACCACTTTTTCCATTCGTCTGTAATGAATTCGCGTTAGTATTTTGCAGCTGTGACTAATTAAACTGATAGTTCATTACTTTTCACATCTCTCAACACCTGCTTTCTTTGGGATTGGAATTATTACATTCTTCTTGTAGTCTGAGGGTATTTCGCATGTTTCATACATCTTTTTCACCAGATGGTATTGTCAGGACTAGCTCTCCCAAGGCCGTCAGTAGTTCCAATGGAATGTTGTCTACTCCGGGGGCCTTGTTTCGACTCAGGTCTTTCAGTGCTCCGTCAAACTCTTCACGCAGTATCATATCTCCCATTTCATCTTCATCTACATCCTCTTCCATTTCCATAATATTGTCCTCAAGTACATCGCCCTTGTAAAGACCCTCTATATACTCCTTCCACCTTTCTGCTTTCCCTTCTTTGCTTAGAACTGTGTTTCCATCTGAGTTCTTGATGTTCATGCAACTCGTTCTCTTATCTCCAACGGTCTCTTTAATTTTCCTGTAGGCAGTATCTATCTTACCCCTAGTGAGATAAGCCTCTACATCCTTACATTTGTCCTCGAGCCATCCCTGCTTAGCCATTTTGCACTTGCTGTCGATCTCATTTTTGAGACGTTTGTATTCCTTTTTGCCTGCTTCATTCATTGCATTTTTATATTTTCTCCTTTCATCAATTAAATTCAATATTTCTTCTGTTACCCAAGGGATTCTACTAGCCCTCGTCTGTTTACCTATTTGATCCTCTGCTGCCTTCACTATTTCATCCCTCAAAGCTACCCATTCTTCTTCTCCTGTATTTCTTTCCCCCATTCCTGTCAATTGTTCCCTTATGCTCTTCCTGAAACTCTGTACAACCTCTGGTTTAGTCAGTTTATCCAGGTCCCATCTCCTTAAATTCCCACCTTTTTGCAGTTTCTTCAGTTTTAATCTACAGGTCATAACCAATAGATTGTAGTCAGAGTCCACATCTGCCCCTGGAAATGTCTTACAATTTAAAACCTGGTTCCTAAATCTCTGTCTTACCATTATATAATCTATCTGAAACCTGTCAGTATCTCCAGGCTTCTTCCATATATACAGCCTTCTTTTATGATTCTTGAACCGTTAGCTATGATTAAGTTGTGCTCAGTGCAAAATTCTACCAGGCGGCTTCCTCTTTCATTTCTTAGCCCCAATCCATATTCACCTACTACGTTTCCTTCTCTCCCTTTTCCTACTCTCGAATTCCAGTCACCCATAACTATTAAATTTTCGTCACCCTCCACTATCTGAATAATTACTTTTGTTTCATCTTACATTTCTTCAATTTCTTCGTCATCTACAGAGCTAGTTGGCATATAAACTTGTACTACTGTAGTAGGCATGGGCTTCGTATTTATCTTGGCCACAATAATGCGTTCACTATGCTGTTTGTTGTAGCTTACCCGCATTCCTATTTTCCTATTTATTATTAAACCTGCTCCTGCATTACCCCTATTTGATTTTGTGTTTATAACCCGGTAGTCACCTGACCAGAAGTCTTGTTCCTCCTGCCACCGAACTTCACTAATTCCTACTATATCTAACTTTAACCTATCCATTTCCCTTTTTAAATTTTCTAACCTACCTGCCTGATTAAGGGTTCTGACATTCCACAGTCCGATCCGTAGAACGCCAGTTTTCTTTCTCCTGATAACGACGTCCTCTTGAGTAGTCCCCGCCCGGAGATCCGAATGTGGAACTATTTTACCTCCGTAATATTTTACCCAAGTTGACGCCATCATCATTTAATCATACAGTAAAGCTGCATGCCCTCGGGAAAAATTACGGCTGTAGTTTCCCCTTGCTTTCAGCCGTTCGCAGTACCAGCACAGCAAGGCCGTTTTGGTTAGTGTTACAAGGCCACATCAGTCAATCATCCAGACTGTTGCCCCTGCAATTACTGAAAAGTCTGCTGCCCCTCTTCAGGAACCACATGTTTGTCTGTCCTCTCAACACATACCCCTCCGTTGTGGTTGCACCTACGGTACGGCTATCTGTATCGCTGAGGCACGCAAGCCTCCCCACCAACGGCAAGGTCCATGGTTCATGGGGGGGGGGGACAACAACAATAACCATGGGAATAATGCATACCGCAACCATGGCAGCAACAACAATAATGGTTCTGACCGTAATGACAATCGGTACAATGCAAATAATAATAACAGGAATGACAGAAACCAGTATCATACTAACGTGATACGGGCTTCACAGAATAGTAATAACGCCAGAGGGTGTGATAAGTTACCTCAGCAGTATCTGGGGAGCGGATCTGCTGGGACTAGACGGAGAAACCATTAGCCGCGCCGGTGGGGGCCGAACGGGCGTGGAGAAATTTTGGCGGCCCAATAACAGGAGAAAACCGAGGTGTCGTCGTTATGAGAATTCCGTGTGGAATAATCAACGACGGGAGAATGTGCCAGTGTTAGGAGAAAGGAGTGCGCCCACAAGAAATAGTGAATGTATTTTCTACTGCCGTGTATACAGCTCATCTGTCAGTGAGAACAATTTAAGTAGTGTTCCGGAAATCGGTTATATAGTGGCAGCTGTAACACCCACAGCAGAATTGGAGATTGAGTTTAAGAATGATTCGCAATTGCTGACAGAAGATCAGATGTCGGGTAACACGTCCTTCATCGAGCGAGGGGATGCAGAGAGGGATGAGGTCTGGTTAAGGCAGTTCGGCCACTTATACGACGAACTAAGAGATTGTAGGGGCCTGTACGGGAGAAGTGTTTATGGGGAGCGCGGGCAGGACTTTCCGCGTCTCGTCCCGCAGGAAGATAGTGTTTGTGAAGTGACAGAAAGTTCTGGCCCTAACCGGCCAGTTAGGTCAGAGTGTAGCGAAGTTTATTATTTCTGACAAACATTCAGTTTTCACACAACAGGTGTCAACCTTCAGTTGCCACGGTTTTAGTGCTAAATATATGTGCATTAATATTTCATTTTGTTATTATAGTAGTTTTCCATAGTGTAATGGTCCACCTGGTCGTCGTTGATATCTTGCTAATTGCTGTAAACGCACTATTTCACTCCCATTTACGGAGCTTGTTAGCACTTGATGTTAGGTTGGCGCCATTACAATGTATTGTATTGTAGTAATCGCTGCTGCTTGCTGGATCGCTGCTGTGTCTCGTTGCTGATGCTGGCTCTAAATCTGGATGTCTAGGGTAAACACATGAGGTCCCGTGTTTTTCATGTGCTTTTGATGATAAAGAACGAGCGAAACCAACACATATGTAAACATCAAATATTTATTACTTTAGTGGCCATATTAATTCCACTGTCCACCAAAGACCATAACACAACACAAAGAAGTACTTCCTTTACATGTTCTTTGCATTGTTTTGCCAAACAATAACACAGAAACACACTTCACCAAAGTGACATTCCGACTGCCCCTGACTGCCTCCGACTGCTCTATCGACCCTTCTTGCTGCTTGTATTTATAACATTGTCAAAGAACTACTAAAAAGAGATATAGTTTATAAGTCACATGTACATCTGTTATCATAATTTGTGCAGAAAAGTTATTAATTTGCATCGAGTGACATAATTTAACATGTTATTAAAATGACAGACAGATTTGTTGACTTGACAGAATAATTCTTTGTTACAAAAAGGCTGTTTTTTAGAAGTTTGTCAATTGACTTCTCTAATTTGCATAAATAAGTAAGTAACATGAATTATTAAGAATTAAATTGGTTTTCGTCTAAAATAGGATTGATTACGTGAATACTGAGTGAAAACGCTCCTAGTGAACAAATAGGTTTCACTGGGTGATTTTTATTTAAGGAGATCCAAAATACTTAAGTTGGCCACTATTTTGCGTACTTCATATTAATTATTTAAGATAAACTTAGTGTTTTTCATGATGACACTTGCTGTATCAGTGATCAAGTGATATAAACTTTTGTGTGGGTCAGGTATTCAGTATAATTTAATGGGTTGACTGTTTATGGAGACATGTTGTGCAATCATTGTTAACATACACAATAACTTTTCTATAATCATAAATACTCGTTAAACTGGTTGAATTTGGAAGGGATCGCATACTTCATTAAAGTAAAGCCTTTAATATGTTCCGTTACAATACCCCCCTCGGGTAATATCATTTACAGAATGTTAATGATATTAGCCGACTAGAACAAATGTGTCAATTACTATGCATAATGTGTATGTATACAACAACCGTTACACCGTTACAAAATGACTTTTTCCTGGAAATATTTTAGTTGTGTTGTTTCAAATGCACTTTGTGTTATGTCACTCAGTATGACAGCCTAATGAAAATATTTAGTAATATATGAAAGTAAAAAAATTGTTAATCTTTGCTCCCAGTGAACCACATGGAAAATGATCAAAAACAGACACAAATATATCACATGAGATCTTAAGATATAAAAAAAAATATATGTAAATTATTTCAAAGTCAGCTCTCATTGAGTCACAGAATAATCAAGATAATAGAAGGAACATAAATATATTACATAGATGGACAGGTCAGATGTCCATAGGAAAAACAATGCAACTGTCTGCTCGTTTTGAGCCACATAAAGGAAATGAAAACAAAGAACATAATTATAAGTATGGACATGATATATATATATATATATATATATATATATATATATATATATAAACACAAACACTAGAGAAGTCACATGTAGGAATATAATATGCATTTTAAAAAAAAAGAAAATATTTAAAAAACTTGTCTCCCATTGAGACACATAGTCAAGATAGTACAAGAACATATTAATACCAAAATTGCACACTTAATTTGGTCACAACATAACACAAACATCAAACTTGGTGAACATCTGATTAGCTGTAGAAAATTGTACACAAATCTTATGCCTCAAAAAGAATAGTAACAAAATGATGGGTCTTGCACAACAATTTTTTTCATTGTCTTTTATATTTGGTGCAAGTATGTCCCATATTCAACAATACAAAAAGAAAGTAATAAATGTTTGTCACCTTCTTGCCCATTACAAGTAAAGAAGATATCACAATATTTAATATTCAATAGTGACAATGAAAATATAAAAACATTGTCTCAGATATCTGGAACTTCTCCAGGGTCTGTAGTGGTAGTTGCTATTTGACACACCCAGTAAAAATCTTTGCTGGTAAAACACTTTACGGAAAATGGGTAAGTAACTGCTTTCAAACAGGGAAATGCGCTTAATCATGTTTATATGGTTTCAATTCAGTGATGTTTCTTAATCCAAATAACCTTCTTGATCTGGGGAAGATTAGTCTATACGCATTAGGATGTGGGCTTTCTTTTAATTCAGATGGACCAATGTCATTGTTTACTTTAACATACGGACAACCTAGCTCAACATCTTTGTCTATTTCAGTATTTTCAAACAATAGATCATTTTCGATTTCTTTAGTTCCTAAGTCTAATCCCTCTTTCCTACATTTAGCCACATCCCTCTCTGTTTGCAAAGCATTGACATTTAAATATAAACCTTTGTTTTTATCTGTTCCTCTTAACACTGTGTTGCCACTCAACAAATCATTGTTTTCACCCCATTTTTTATAAAGTCCACTACAGATTCTTATCCACCATATAGGATACAAGGTTGCACTTACCTTTGCTAATTTTTTCCAAAAGGCATCTTTCTTTATACAGTTCCCATAGTTGTTCCACAAAACTTCTAAAAACTTTTCCCCTTTTTCTTGAAAACACACATTTACATTCCATCCCTTTATATTTTCTTTAATATTATTATTATTATTACCATTCTCATAGATTAGCATTTCATAGTTCCCAATAGGCAATAGCTTGTCCTCAGATACACATTCCCTAGTCTGCATTTCACTTAAATTAACCTCATTATTACCCATGTTTGTCACATCACTTACCTTTACCACATCATCACTTTTCAATTTTACAAATACTTTTATTTCTTCCTCCACACTCTCATCAATAACATCACTTGATTTAGGATCATTATTTAAATGTCCCTCTATTACTTCTTCCTCCTCCTCAACAACAACCCCATCTGCAGTTTCCCCCCTATGTATCTGAATCTCAGCAATTGAGTCTTTGGCTCCATTAAACACTTCGTCATCCCCCTTCTTATCAAATAAACCCCCCAAAATAGATTCTACTTGTCGTGTGTCTGACTTGTTATTCACACCAGTATCTTTTTCAGCCCAACTATGGAACTCTGCAATACCTTCAACTTCTGCACTTTCACTAACTACCTGTGCTTGAACACAGTTTTTATTAACTGTATCACTTTTACTCATAGTATCCCATAACCTTTTATTAAATTCTAATTTATTCATTCTAACAACTTCAGTATTTTCATGGTAATTACTCTTTACATTGTATCCTCTCCGTTTCCAGTTTCGGTTATGTGTTGTCCTGTCATAATATTGTCTAGCCCCAAAACTACGGACATCTAGTGGGACTGTCCACCGTTTCCCGGCTGGTTTCCTCGGTCTGTCTGCTTGTAGTTGTCATTTTGTTCACTAGTTTCAAGAAACCCCCTTCTATCTGGTTCTCTTCCCCAATACCTATTTCTATCATTCCTGTTATCTCTCCTCCATCCTCCCTCCTGTGTATTGTTTCTGAAATCATTTTCATATCTCCTATCTCCTCTATTTGGAGCATTATTTCCAGAATTTTCAAAGTTTCTCCTCCCATAATAATCTCTATTTACATTCCTGTTCCACCCCCCATACTGGTTGTTGCCAGAGCCAAAACTTTGGTTACTTTCTCTTTCCAAGGCCCTATCTAATCTATCTACAAATTTCAGGAACTCTTCCATTGAATCGTCTGGTCCATGGACCAATTCCCACTGCAGTCTCTCTGGTAATCTTCTTTTTAAAACATCAATTTGTGTCATAATATCAAAAGAGTTATTTAAATGAGCAAGTTTTTTCAGTTGATCTCTGCAAAATTTTTGCATTCCCCCTACTTTCCCTCTATACACTGGTCCATTTAGAAATTCTGACTTTAATCTGGCTTGTATGGATTGTGACCAAAATTTGCAAATAAATTTAGCTTCAAACTCTTCAAAAGTATTCCAAGAATCATTATTCTCATTTGCCCAGGATAGGGCCTCCCCTTCTAGAAACCGTTTTACTAACTTAATTTTTAGGTTATCTGACATTCCTACAACAAACATATCCTTACATTGGTGAATAAAGTCAATAGGGTGCAGATTTTCACCAGGAAAGCATTTCACTTGGATGTGCCCATACATTGTATTTTGATTGTAAATCGTTTGTTTGGACATCAATGCATCTTCCAATTGTGAATATTTAGTGTGCATATTTTCTACTTTTGTATCTACATTAGTGGTGTACAGGTTGTATTCTTGTTTAAGGTCTTCCGATGTTTTGTCTATTCTTTGATCTAATCTTTTAGCTTCAGCATCTACTCTGTTGTAGATGACAGCAATGCTGTCTGTGTTAGCTTGTATGTTTTCATTTAAACTTTCAACTTTAACTTGAAATTCTTTTCTGAAGTGTATCAACTGTTCTCTAGTGTCCCTACTGAGGGTAGTTTTAATTTCCTCACACTTCTCATTGAGATGAGTACTTAATAGATCAAAATCCAAACTTAACTTATCCAGTCTATCTGTGTTTTCTTTACTTGATTGTTTAAAATCCAAACGTACTTGTTCACTTGATTGTTTAAGTTCCAAACGTACTTGTTCACTTGATTGTTTAAGTTGCGAGTTTATTTGAGTTGCAAACTGTGCTAGCCACTCTGTTAAGTTTAATTGTTCACCATCCCCTGGTTCAATTTTTACATTTCCTACGATCTCATCACTCTCAGGTAGAGACATGTTAACAATTAATTATTTTAAATGACAACAACAACAAAATACCTTGCTTTATGTCTATGCTATGATGTCGTGGTCGGTGTTCTTGTTGGCTTTCTTCACTTATATTCGGTTTTATTGAAGCTGAAGTCTTGATTGATGAAATCCATTGACATAATCCAGACGTTAATCTTCCGAGCGGTGTGATGATAGTTTTTCGTAGTCACACAAACACAATTTATTTATTTATTTTTGACATATTTTCACTGTTGACACACTGCACAAATAAACTTTTTTTTTTTTGGAATGCTAAGCACTTACGAAATTTATCGCTGCACTACTATCATCGATGCACTTAAACATCCCGGACGAGCCCCCACTTTTGTAATGGTCCACCTGGTCGTCGTTGATATCTTGCTAATGGCTGTAAACGCACTATTTCACTCCCATTTACGGAGCTTGTTAGCACTTGATGTTAGGTTGGCGCCATTACAATGTATTGTATTGTAGTAATCGCTGCTGCTTGCTGGATCGCTGCTGTGTCTCGTTGCTGATGCTGGCTCTAAATCTGGATGTCTAGGGTAAACACATGAGGTCCCGTGTTTTTCATGTGCTTTTGATGATAAAGAACGAGCGAAACCAACACATACGTAAACATCAAATATTTATTACTTAAGTGGCCATATTAATTCCACTGTCCACCAAAGACCATAACACAACACAAAGAAGTACTTCCTTTACATGTTCTTTGCATTGTTTTGCCAAACAATAACACAGAAACACACTTCACCAAAGTGACATTCCGACTGCCCCTGACTGCCTCCGACTGCTCTATCGACCCTTCTTGCTGCTTGTATTTATAACATTGTCAAAGAACTACTAAAAAGAGATATAGTTTATAAGTCACATGTACATCTGTTATCATAATTTGTGCAGAAAAGTTATTAATTTGCATCGAGTGACATAATTTAACATGTTATTAAAATGACAGACAGATTTGTTGACTTGACAGAATAATTCTTTGTTACAAAAAGGCTGTTTTTTAGAAGTTTGTCAATTGACTTCTCTAATTTGCATAAATAAGTAAGTAACATGAATTATTAAGAATTAAATTGGTTTTCGTCTAAGATAGGATTGATTACGTGAATACTGAGTGAAAACGCTCCTAGTGAACAAATAGGTTTCACTGGGTGATTTTTATTTAAGGAGATCCAAAATACTTCAGTTGGCCACTATTTTTCGTACTTCATATTAATTATTTAAGATAAACTTAGTGTTTTTCATGATGACACTTGCTGTATCAGTGATCAAGTGATATAAACTTTTGTGTGGGTCAGTTATTCAGTATAATTTAATGGGTTGACTGTTTATGGAGACATGTTGTGCAATCATTGTTAACATACACAATAACTTTTCTATAATCATAAATACTCGTTAAACTGGTTGAATTTGGAAGGGATCGCATACTTCATTAAAGTAAAGCCTTTAATATGTTCCATTACAATAGGACTGGCGACCGTAATTTTCCCCAAATCTCAAATATCTAATTAACACCAATAAATTGTTAACGTAACGACCGCATATTTACTTTCTTCATTAATTTTACCCTTTTCTCAAAAGTAATTTTCACCAATTTCATTTGCATTTTTCCTTTCATTTAGATGTAACCCTTTCCTCCCTCTTTACCGACAAATTAACTTCGGTGACGATTGCTTTTCCCAAATTTCATTAGGTACACGCGGTTTAATTTTTCACTGTTATTAAGGTCGATAAGTGAGGGGGAGGTTACAAGCGGACGTCTTGTCCTCCCGTTTTTCCGTTTTCCAATCGGCGAGCCGGTAGCAGAATTAACTTTTGGAGATGCTTGATGCGATGCTTATCCCGATGATCACGACATTGCTTCCACTGCCTGCGGTACGGGTTCATAGGGATTTTGAGTTCGTGCAAGAGGGGAGGCAAGTCATCGAGTGTGGTTAAAGCCCTTGGGACACCGGAAGTAGAGGCCTTCATCGCCTTTGGGGGTTTTGTGGTGAGGTAGTCCACAGCACTAACCAGGTTGGCAGGCGTTGTTAGGTTGAGGTGTTGCCGAGTGCTGGTATTAAGGATCCTGTAAAATTTGTCTCAATCCGTGATGGTGAAGGTAGAACGGACGTCTAAAGACAGAACGACGTCGGCAAGGTGCAGGAACACAGGGTCGTGGTCAGAGACCAGTTCGTGTAGTGTTTCCAACAAAAACTGTCCCGCAATGTTCTTGAAAATGGCCACATCCAGAACGTCCCCCTGGCAGACAGAGCGCACTGGTATACGGGTTGAAGCGTGGGGGCCATAGACCGACAGCGCCAGAGGATCTTACAGGTCAAGGAGGAGTCTGCCCTTGGGATTAGTAACACGAGAATGCCAAGCTGGATGCTTGGCGTTGAGATCTGTTCCAATAGTGAGTTTTCAAGTGATGTCAAGGTACGGTGATCAGCTTCAAGAAGTGGTAGGTTAGGGCTCAAATATGCTGCAGCAAGAGTTTCAGCACCAAGGCCGGAGAAACAGTGACTGCCGTAGCCCCTACATGTTCGAGGGATTGGAGAACCTCGTGATTATGGATGAATGACTTTTGCAGAAACAGTGTCGTGCCCCCACCTTAGCGATGGAGTCGGTCAGTGCGACAGAAAACTACACTCCTGGAAATGGAAAAAAGAACACATTGACACCGGTGTGTCAGACCCACCATACTTGCTCCGGACACTGCGAGAGGGCTGTACAAGCAATGATCACACGCACGGCACAGCGGACACACCAGGACCCGCGGTGTTGGCCGTCGAATGGCGCTAGCTGCGCAGCATTTGTGCACCGCCGCCGTCAGTGTCAGCCAGTTTGCCGTGGCATACGGAGCTCCATCGCAGTCTTTAACACTGGTAGCATGCCGCGACAGCGTGGACGTGAACCGTATGTGCAGTTGACGGACTTTGAGCGAGGGCGTATAGTGGGCATGCGGGAGGCCGGGTGGACGTACCGCCGAATTGCTCAACACGTGGGGCGTGAGGTCTCCACAGTACATCGATGTTGTCGCCAGTGGTCGGCGGAAGGTGCACGTGCCCGTCGACCTGGGACCGGACCGCAGCGACGCACGGATGCACCCCAAGACCGTAGGATCCTACGCAGTGCCGTAGGGGACCGCACCGCCACTTCCCAGCAAATTAGGGACACTGTTGCTCCTGGGGTATCGGCGAGGACCATTCGCAACCGTCTCCATGAAGCTGGGCTACAGTCCCGCACACCGTTAGGCCGTCTTCCGCTCACGCCCCAACATCGTGCAGCCCGCCTCCAGTGGTGTCGCGACAGGCGTGAATGGAGGGACGAATGGAGACGTGTCGTCTTCAGCGATGAGAGTCGCTTCCGCCTTGGTGCCAATGATGGTCGTATGCGTGTTTGGCGCCGTGCAGGTGAGCGCCACAATCAGGACTGCATACGACCGAGGCACACAGGGCCAACACCCGGCATCATGGTGTGGGGAGCGATTTCCTACACTGGCCGCACACCACTGGTGATCGTCGAGGGGACACTGAATAGTGCACGGTACATCCAAACCGTCATCGAACCCATCGTTCTACCATTCCTAGACCGGCAAGGGAACTTGCTGTTCCAACAGGGCAATGCACGTCCGCATGTATCCCGTGCCACCCAACGTGCTCTAGAAGGTGTAAGTCAACTACCCTGGCCAGCAAGATCTCCGGATCTGTCCCCCATTGAGCATGTTTGGGACTGGATGAAGCGTCGTCTCACGCGGTCTGCACGTCCAGCACGAACGCTGGTCCAACTGAGGCGCCAGGTGGAAATGGCATGGCAAGCCGTTCCACAGGACTACATCCAGCATCTCTACGATCGTCTCCATGGGAGAATAGCAGCCTGCATTGCTGCGAAAGGTGGATATACACTGTACTAGTGCCGACATTGTGCATGCTCTGTTGCCTGTGTCTATGTGCCTGTGGTTCTGTCAGTGTGATCATGTGATGTATCTGACCCCAGGAATGTGTCAATAAAGTTTCCCCTTCCTGGGACAATGAATTCACGGTGTTCTTCTTTCAATTTCCAGGAGTGTATATTGCGGAGACGAAAATCATCGACAGGTTTCAGGTGCACTTCTGAGACAAGAGAAATGTCCACATGGTGGTCATAGAGGAAAGCGTTCAGTTCAGTATTCATACCTTTAAGGCCATTAGCATTAAAAATACACCCAACTAGATCCCAAAGTGGCTGATGGTTGTGTGGTAGGCAATTCGCCACTGTAACAAAATCTGGCTCAGCCTTTCAACAAGAGCAGCGACCTTAGTGAGCTCGTCATCTGACCAAGGGATCTTTCGAGCGGTTTCACGAGTGACAGCCCTGAAATGGAACCACGTGAACACAGAGATGACTTGGAGGATCTCTCGCTTGTCATCTCCGCAAGTAGCATCTGTCTCCACCACTGGAGGAAAACTCCAGGTGGGCTGCTTGACCTTGCGACGGTCAGGGTTGGGCACGGTGGCTGGTGGAGAAGGTGCCGCAATGGAGGGTTGTGGCACTTCAGCAGGTGGGCGGGAAGAGGCCGCAGAAAGTCTTTCAGCTTGGTGGGCGTAGGTATACGCAAGAGAAGACGGATGAGTAGGAGGAGACTGAGCTGCATCAGCAAATGTGGTCGTAGGGGATGGAGCTGGAGGGGGATCTTGTGTCGCAGATGCGTCAGGCGCCTGAACATCAGTGGTGGGATGGTCGTGAGATTTACTCATGTAAGACGGGGAAATGGGTGCGGTCCCGTGAAGGCGGGGGTGGTCGATTCGTCCTTGGTTTCATTCGTTGAGGGCGGGAAGACTTCATAGCATTCTGTTGTATAGGACAACCCTTCCTGGAAGGGGATTGTGAGAGGTGCCCAAACAGGGGGTACACGTGGGTTTTTCTGAGGCCAGGAGTTTGCAGTCCACTAACAGATGCGAGCCACTACAGTTGACACACCGAACTGGCAGTGAACAGTAATTGCCGGTCTTGCGTAAACGTTGACACCTACGGCAGACGGAGGGGCCATTGCTCCCTTCATGCTCTCTTCATATGATTCAATACGCACCGTCAACGAATAAATTAAATGAAAAATTTATCGAAGAAGTGATTCCCCTAGATATCGGGAATGACTGGAGAGAAAGCCAAACGAAGTCCTACAATTAATCCGGAGAGTGACAATCGGAGATGTAGCGGAACTGGAGGCCAAGAGCCAATGATGCATCACGACAACGAAATTAGAGTGAACCGAATAAACGACTGAGTCCCATGTCACTGCGTGGCGGACGTAGAAAGACGACCGTGGGCTTAATTTATTAGCCGGCAGAATGATGTGTGGCGCCACGTCAGGAGACGGTTGAGCTCGCATACGTAACAGTTCCGCCTAGTGACCGAGGTCCCATTTAATCCTCTCCGGCGGGATTTCATAGTAATCGGCCCGCGATACCATAAAACTTAGCATGATGGGCTATATTTGTTCTCACATTTCCAAACATAAACACATTTTTATTTATTCGTACGGCTAGGGCCCCCCGTCGGACAGACCGTTCGCCGGGTGCCGGTCTTTCAATTTGACGCCGCTTCGGCGACCTGCAGTTGATGGGGATGATTGGATGATGATGAGGACAGCGCAACACCCAGTCCCTGGGTGGAGAGAATTCCCCGATTCATCCGGGAATCGAACCTGGGCCCAGAGGATTAGCAATCCGTCACGCTGACCATTCAGCTACCGGGGGCGGACATAACCACATTATAACATTGAACAATCATTAAAAATTAAATATTGATAACATCTGTGTTTGTTATATGACATGTAGCAGCAATGTACGTGACGTTATGGTACACATAACAACTCACCATGTTCTTACAGCACACTATCGACATTTTGGCTAAGGCAGATTCTTTTTAACCAGAGATTCGTGATATCGTCGTTACATCCTGAAACAAGTTACCTGTCAAGGTGAGATATTACTTTAAATTCAATTATTTTTTGTATACTGTTACCTTAGGATGAACGCCTTTTCACTGTATGGGTCAGAGTACCATCTCTACATGGCTGCTAATCAGGTTTTTAAATATAGATTTTCTGGTTCACATGAGGATAAAAATCTTAAAAATTAAGCAAACTAATACGTTTCGCTTAATGTTGCTAAATAAAAACTTAATGAAATGGTACAGTGGTAGGCACCAAACAATTGACTTTGATGTGTGGAGTAATCTGGAATCAGATTATCTCCCGGAAACTTTTATGAAAGCTCCTCCGTTCTGGCTGCAGATGGGACAACCGGAACCGACCGGCCACCGTATCATCCTCAGCCAAACGTGTCATTTGGATGCAGTGTGGAGGGACGTGGTATCAGCAGGAATGTCTTCCAGGTGTCGCTGGTTCTGCGCACCTTGGAGCTGCCACTTCTCATTCAAGCAGCTCCTTAGTTGCCATTACAAGGCTGAGTGGACGAATGTGCATCGTGAACTCACAGACTGAGAGGGAGAAGCTTTAATTTAATCTAAACTTCTGATTTTTCAAAATTCCGTTCTTCATATAGCCGGACTGTGTTTTACTGCAGAGCTGTGGCTAGCCATGGGCTGGCTCGGCACCATCTGCCACTGGACATCGTCGCCCACCGACGCCTTATTCACATGCACACCACCCCTGGAGCCAGTAACGGTGACGAGGTGACGTTTCGGTAAAGAGTCGCTGACGAGAAATCGCTGTTAGGTAACCGTCCACCAACCAATCAGAGAGCTGCGAATGCTCACGTGGGAGGCGAGGGGGGACACGGCTGGCGAGAATGGGTTGGGACAGACCAGGTACTCTCTCGTCAGCCGACCGCTGTAGACGAGCGGTTCTAGGCGCGTCAGTCTGGAACCGCGCTGCTGCTACTGTCGCAGGTTCGAATCCTGCCTCGGGCATGCATGTGTGTGATGTCCTTAGGTCAGTTAGGTTTAAGTAGTTCTAAGTCTAGGGGACTGATGACCTCAGATGTTAAGTCCCATAGTGCTTGGAGCCATTTCAGCTTCTCTCGTCAGCTGGCTTTAGACTCTACCGAACGTTCCCTCCATCCTTCTATTGGGCAGAATCGTCCTGTCTGTTAGTGCCCTATCAGGCCACAACTGCGTCCCTAACAACTAGATTCATCTAATAAACCTGGGACACCAGCCAGTTTTTAAAGGTCATCTAGTTGCTCTCTCTTGAACAATTTTCTCCAGTTTATCCACTCCTTGATGCCCTCATCATGAAATCGCCTTTTCCTTGTCAAATATTGCACATCCCTCTGCAGTCCACCCACCAGGCGGAAATCCTGGGAACTGACACGGGGTTCTCTACATGCAATTCATTGACGCCTACAGTTCAGCTGCAGAGGTGGACAACCTGTATAAAACGTAAGTGATATATTTCTATCCTTCATTTAAGGTATTTTGTTCCATTTCGAATGAGACAAGAGTCACTTCAGCAAGCTGTTTTTACTGAGTGCCTCAATTCTTTAATATTAGGCCTGGTGCAATTACTAACTGAAGTTTTCTCTCACAAATCCTAGTATATCAGTGTGAATTAAATGTCGCTCTGCCAACGAATGTTAAGTGTGTTTGTAATTTTTTGTGAAAAGCAAATCTAACAAAGAAATTTGATTCACAACATAACAACGTGAAGAGGAGGCATGCATTGACGGAAAAAAATCGCAGCACCAAGGAGTTGTACGACATAAACAGGAGTTGGTAGGAGTGCTTCTACATCTTCAGGATGACTTCTATTCATATCTTGCGTATATGAGTGGCGCTAGTAGTACTACTATGGGGATGTAAATCAGGTTTGTTGTAATACACGTTGTAACGGCCGTGAGCGCTAGTTATCTCTGAGATTGGACCTGGTGAGTTGACGTTAGTCAAGAACGCCTTTAAGGCGACAAAGACGCCATTATCAAGATCTTACAGAGTTTGAACGAGGTAGTATAATAGGGCTACGAGAAGCTGGGTGTTCCTTCTGCGATACTGCAAAAATATTTCGCAGGAATGTAACCACTACACATTATTGCTGGCAGCAGTGGTGATGAGAATGTAAGGTCGCAAGAAGTACCGTGCCCCAAACAGCCATGTGGCACTACCGAGACGGAAGTCCATCGTATTCGACGTATGGCTCTGCAGCATTGTACTGCATTTGCAGTAGTAATTTGAGCAGAAGTTTCATCACAGTGAGACAACTAACCGTTAAAAATAGGTTACTTCATGGACAGCTCCGAGCCAGTGCTATTTGCAGCTACAGTGGTTTCAAGCTAGTGCTCATTGGAGGGCGGGGTGAAGGTTTGTTTTGTTTTCTGGAGATAGACCGTTGTGCCTCGGTGACAGTGATGGCCGGTGTACGTTAGAAAGAGGCCAGCTGAGGACCTGGAAACAACCTGTCTGCATGCTAAACACACTGGACCTACACCTGGAGTTGGGGTCTGGGTTGCGGTCTCGTATGATACCAGGAGCACTCTCATGACTATTCCACGCACCCTAACTCGAAAACCTTACGTAGGGCTGGTGATTTGATCTGTCGCATTGTCATTTACTACCAAAATCGCAGGGGGTGATTTCCAACGGCATAACGCTCCACCATATACCGCTATTCTAACCCAACATGCTCTACACAGTGTTGACATGTTTCCGTGGCCTGCTCGACCACCAATTCTGTATCCAGTCGGGAAACTATGGAATATCATCGGACAACAGCTCCAGCGTCACCTGTTGTTGTTGTTGTGGTCTTCAGTCCTGAGACTGGTTTGATGCAGCTCTCCATGCTGCTCTATCCTGTGCAAGATTCTTCATCTCCCAGTACTTACTGCAACCTACATCCTTCTGGATCTGCTTAGTGTATTCATCTCTTCATCTCCCTCTACGATTTTTACCCTCCACGCTGCCCTCCAATGCTGAATTTGTGATCCCTTGATGCCTCAGAACATGTCCTACCAACCGATCCCATCTTCTTGTCAAGTTGTGCCACAAACTCCTATTCTCCCCAATTCTATTCAACACCTCATCATTGGTTATGTTATCTACCCATCTAATCTTCAGCATTCTTCTGTAGCACCACATTTCGAAAGCTTTTATTCTCTTCTTGTCTAAACTATTTATCGTCCATGTTTCACTTCCATACATGGCTACACTCCATACAAATACTTTCAGAAACGACTTCCTGACACTTAAATCTATACTCGATGTTAACAAACTTCTCTTCTTCAGAAATGCTTTCCTTGCCATTGCCAGTCTACATTTTATATCCCCTCTACTTCTACCATCATCAGTTATTTTGCTCCCCAAATAGAAAAACTCCTTTACTACTTTAAGTGTCTCATTTTCTAATCTAATTTCCTCAGCATCACACGACTTAATTCGACTACATTCCTTTATCCTGGTTTTGCTTTTGTTGATGTTCATCTTATATCCTCCTTTCAGGACACTGTCCATTCCGCTCAGCTGCTCTTCCAAGTCCTTTCCTGTCTCTGACAGAATTACAATGTCATCGGCGAACCTCAAAGTGTTAATTTCTTCTCTATGGATTTTAATACCTACTCCGAAATTTTCTTATGTTTCCTTTACTGCTTGCTCAATATACAGATTGAATAACATCGCGGAGAGGCTACAACCCTGTCTCACTCCCTTCCCAACCACTGCTTCCCTTTCATGTCCCTCGACTCTTATAACTGCCGTCTCGTTTCTGTACAAATTTTAAATAGCCTTTCGCTCCCTGTATTTTACCCCTGCCACCTTCAGAATTTGAAAGAGAGTATTCCAGTCAACATTGTCAAAAGCTTTCTCTAAGTCTACAAATGCTAGAAACGTAGGTTTGCATTTCCTTAATCTTTCTTCTAAGATAAGTCGTAAGGTCAGTATTACCTCACGTGTTCCAATATTTCTACGGAATCCAAACTGATCTTCCCCGAGGTCGGCTTCTACCAGTTTTACCATTCGTCTGTAAAGAATTCGCGTTAGTAATTTGCAGCTGTGACTTATTAAACTAATAGTTCGTTAATTTTCACATCTGCCAACACCTTCTTTCTTTGGGATTGGAATTATTATATTCTTCTTGAAGTTTGAGTGTATTTCGCCTGTCTCGTACATTTTGCTCGCCAGATGGTAGAGTTTTGTCAGGGATGGCTCTCCCAAGGCTATCAATAGTTCTAATGGAATGTTGTCTACTCCGGGGGCCTTGTTTCGACATAGGTTTTTCAGTGCTCTGTCAAAATCTTCACTCAGTATCATATCTCCCATTTCATCTTCATCTGTATTCTCATGCATTCCTATAATATTGTCCTCAAGAACATCGCCCTTGTATAGACCCTCTATATACTCCTTCCACCTTCCTGCTTTCCCTTCTTTGCTTAGAACTTGGTTTCCACATGTGCTCTAGATATTCATGCAAGTGGTTCTCTTTTCTCCAAAGGACTCTTTAATTTTCCTGTAGGTAGTATCTATCTTACCCCTAGTGAGGTATGCCTCTACATCCTTACATTTGTCCTAGCCATCCCTGATCAGCCATTTTGCACTTCCTGTCGATCTCATTTTTGAGACGTTTGTATTCCTTTTTGCCTGCTTCATTTACTGCATTTTTTATATTTTCTCCTTTCATCAATTAAATTCAATATTTCTTCTGTTACCCAAGGATTTCTACTGGCCCTCGTCTTTTTACCTACTTGATTCTGTGCTGCCTCCACTACTTCAGCAACATCTATAATCAGCATTAACCTCTTTTTGTTGGCCGACCAAGTGCAACAGGCATGGAACTTCATTCCCAACTCTGACGTCCCATAGCTGTTTAACTCAAAGAATGAAATTTTCAGGAATGCATTCAACGTTATGATGGTTACATCTATCATTAATGTACTAGCATTTCACATCTGCAATGGCTTAACTGGCCCTGATATTAACGTGTGATCTTGCAAAGTTAATCACTTACATATGTCACCTGGGAGAAATGTAATACCTAAATATTTCATTCTTCTACGTTAATTATTTTATGGTACTGCGATTTTTTTGTGACAGAGTATGTTAAACTGGTATTATAGAAAACATTAGGAAATTTCAGATGCTTACGGCAGTTGTGGACTCCCAACGACATCGCCTTATTGATGAGTTGGAGCTTTTAAAAGTGGTATGCTAATGCTCTTCGTGTTTTTCGTTTAGTGGCCTCAATATCTCTCGCTTTTTCTGATTGTCCAGTAATCAGTGAACTATAGAACGTCTATCATCTACTCTTTATGTTTATGTTGCTAAATTTGCTTACTGTGCCAGTTTATTTACAGTGATATTTGACGAACTCATGGCACATTTTTCTTTAGTTCAGAGAGCTGATAACAGTTGTGCTTAGGCATTTTGTTTCAACCTGTTTTGTGTGTCGTTTTTCTTGTTTAATATACTCTGTTCCTACGACAGAGCAGGAGCTTCACAACCGACATGACTGCCGCCATTCTGTGAATCACTTCACTGCCTGTCTATAAGTTGAACACTGTTACCAGAAATTCGTAATTCCAAAGAATAAATTCATAAATTTAACAAAATCTCTGTAAATAAAAAGTTGCAATTATTAACAGCATTGTGAAGCATTCACCACAGTGCTTATTATTATCTGTCAGAACTCTAATTCCCATATCCTGATATGTAACTCTGATTAGTAGCCGACGAACGAGCACAGGGAAGCGAATCGGTTGCACAGACACAAAGCAGACAGAGAAAATGAATATTCAGTCGCTAACTGAAACAAAATTACACGTTCACAGCTGCTACGTATTTCGAAACCACTTCCTGTGTTCACACTTATTGCCCTTCTACTCTGTAATGCAAACGAGGATTGCCAGTTGCTACGGAGGTCTGGCACATGCTACAAGCTGTTCTCAAATTACGGTGTAAGGTGGTAGATAACTAAAAGTTTCATATTTTTATTGGAAGTAGCAAGTTGGTTATAGCTCACATTAATAATTTTTACGATTTAAAATTTTATGCAAATTTTTCTTTATGTGCCCTAGACATTTTTCTTTACCTTTTTTTCATTCAACGCATATTGCGCGTTTTTACAGATGCGTTGATCGAAACTAAACAGAAGTAAGATGACCACGTGGGATATTTTGTCTTTTGTATTGGATCAGCTGTTAGGAATTGCAGTGTTCTTCGAACAGACATAATCACACACACTATACCTCTCTTATTTAAGCAAACGTATTGACTTCGAAGGCAAATTGCGTTTTTTTTTTTTTAGAGAAACTTATGACACAGAGGCGTGGGAGACGTGGTACTAACACATCAAATTCCGAGAGAAACAACATAATGCTGCTAAATTTGAGCATGCGTAAACAAGACCGTGAAGGATATATATGTAATTTCCATCAGACTCATCAGAATACTGAGAAGCTTAGTAATGAAAGACAGAGTCATGCAATGAATTTCCGTATCATACCTAAATGATTCTCAGAAGCCCCAGAGAAAGTCTGCAGAACTCTACACGGAAAACAAAGATGGATTAGAGGGTAATGGAACATACGCCGATTGCGCTACAACAGCAGTAAATCAAGGAAACACTAACACACTGCAAACAAAATACTACAGATTTATAACAAAGCTCACAAACACTCAACAAAATCTTCTCGATATTCAATCAGGGTCTCTTCGAATAAAACACGCGAGGTTTCGACAACTGTCTTCGCCGTTGACATCAGAAGTAAAAACCACTAACTGCCGGGGCTAGCATGGTGTTCCGCTTGTATAGGAGCTATAGTAACGTCTGGAATGTTCCAGAGAGCTCCGAAGTGTTGCAGGCTTGGGAAGTAGGGTTGGGCAGCACATACCAGACCGAGTGACGTCAGGTGACACAAGGGGATGGAGCCATGTTTGAAAGGGATGGCGTCATGTTTGAAATGGATATTCCTGCCACTTTACAAGCGTCAAACATCCGTGTTTGATTTCACTAGATGTCCAAAGCCTACCCCGGTGCCCTAATAAGAGTGTATACCTCATCTCTGTTAAGGTTTTTGCTGTTTATTCTCACTTCATCCGCCGCCATTATAACAAAATCTCAATATGATGACGCATAAGCGAAGATTCTCTTATTTTCAAATTGTAATTGGTGTCCTGCTTCCCGTCACTGTTCAGCTACGGGCGATTTCTCACGATCCCTTTGTTTAGCATGTCACGTATTTTTGGCACAACGCTCAGGAACAGTGTGAATACTTTTACCTGTACTGGGTGCCCAAACACGACAAATTAACGTGCCTAATACAGCGTAGGAAAACCGTTGGCGTACGAAACAGCTTTCAGTCGTCTCAAAATGGATAAACATAGCGTCTTTAGGTTTTCCAACTTTTATACTGTTCTTCCAGCAAAATAGTGGGAACTTCAAGTAACGATGATGGAGGTGGCTAGTGATAGCGTACCCTTCTCTCCAAAATATATCGCAAAGACTCAGTTGGTAGAGCACTTGCCCGCGAAAGGCAAAGGTCCCGAGTTCGAGTCACGGTCCGGCACACAGATTTAATCTGCCAGGAAGTTTCATATCAGCGCACACTTCGCTGCAGAGTGAATTTCTCACTGTGTCCGTAGGTTAGTTAGGTTTAAGTAGTTCTAAGTTCTAGGGGACTGATGACCTCAGATATTAAGTCCCATAGTGCTCAGAGCCATTTGAACCATTTGAACCCAAAGCATCCAAGAGCGATAGCTTGCCATTCCTGTGCACCTGTGTAGCACTTTTAATGTTCGACAGCTGCTGTCCCCGGCTTATGCGTTGATTGAAACATTGACTGCTACTCTGCGTTTGGTTTCCCGCGGTTGTTGCAGTTGTGCCGTCGTTCTTCCTCTTTCTACGTGTGATATCAGCGGTGTGTTTCGATATTCGCACCTTGTACTACCTTTGGTCTGGTGCTTATATCATCCGGCTAGCCGGTGTGCGGCAGTCGGTTGGTTGGTGTGGATCAGCCAGGAAATCACCGTGCGGCGCAGTGGGCCGGGCCCGCTGGCGGTCTCTGCGCAGTGTCGGAGTGTGTGGGAGCTGTTCTGATTGCTACGAGGTTCGTGGCTCACCGACCCAGGACATCAAAGTTGAGTGGTGATTCAATTACCTAAGCCAGTCTGTTCGCATTGTGGCGTTGGTTTCCATGGTTGGCTGCTGGGGGTATTCCCGTGACCAACAGGGAGTGTTCGAGTTGGCGAAAGTTTGGCCACCATCCGGTGGAGTTTATTCATTTATTTATTTATTTATTTATTGTTCCGTGGGACCAAATTAAGGAGAAGTCTCCATGGTCATGGAACGAGTCAATACATGATATTATAACACAATATTAGAAACAGATAAAATGAAATAAAAAAAAACATATTCAGGTGACAAGTCGTAAGTTTAAATTAAGAAAATCAACAATGTAACACTGGAATTTGCTTAATTTTTTAGCTCTTCCAGGAGCCCCTCGACAGAATAGCAGTGAGCCATGAGGAAACTCTTCAGTTTAGACTTAAAAGAGTTGGGGCTACTGCTAAGATTTTTGAGTTCTTGTGGTAGTTTATTGAAAATGGATGCAGCAGTTTGCGTAATTACATTGCTGGACCGGTAAAAGAGATCTTAGGGGTGCTGAAATAAAAGTTTGATTAAGTAAATGCTGATTCAACACGAGTGTCGGATAGACCGTCAGAGACAGAGCATCTCGTGTTCCTGCTACTAATAAGGCGAGTACACCGTTCGTTTGTTATATATTTTTACGAGCTTCCAACAGGAGCGACTTATTTTTTTTTATTATTTATTGTTCCGTGGGACCACATTAAGGAGAAGTCTACATGGTCATGGGACGAGTCAATACATGAAATTACAACACGGTTGTAGAAACAGATAAAATGAAATATAAGAAACATATTCAGTTGTAGATTGTAGAAACAAATAAAATAAAATATAAGAAACATATTCAGGCGACACGTCGTTAGTTTAAATAAAGAAAATCAAGAATGTAACACTGGAATTTGCTTAATTTTTTAGCTCTTCCAGAAGCTCCTCGACACAGTAGAAGGAGTGAGCCATGAGGAAACTCTTCAGTTTAGACTTAAAAGCGTTTGGGCTACTGCTAAGATTTTTGAGTTCTTGTGGTAGCTTATTGCACAAGAGTCAAGGAAGTGCATTCCACATGCAGATTTGATTTCTGCCTAGCATTAACTGAGTGAAAGCTGCTAACTCTTGGGAATAGGCTAATATTGCTAACAACAAACGACATTAAAGAAAATATATACTGTGAGGGCAATGTCAGAATTCCCAGGCTATTGAATAGGGGTCGACAAGAGGTCCTCGAACTTACACCACTTATAGCTCGAACAGCCCGTTTTTGAGCCAAAAATACCCTTTTTGAATCGGAAGAATTACCCCAAAAAATAATACCATACGACATAAGCGCACGAAAATACGCGAAGTAGACTACTTTTCGTGTTGAAGTGTCACTTATTTCAGATACTGTTCTAATGGTAAATAAAGCAGCATTTAGTTTCTGAACAAGATCCTGGACATGGGCTTTCCACAACAGCTTACTATCTATCGGAACGCCTAGGAACTAGAACTGTTCCGTCTCGCTTATAATATGCCCATTCTGTCTGATCAAAATATCGGTTCGTGTTGAATTGTGAGTTAGAAACTGTAAAAACTGAGTCTTACTGTGATTTAGCATCAAATTATTTTCCACAAGCCACGAACTTATTTCATGAACTACATTATTTGATACTGTTTCAATATTCCACACAAGATCCTTCACTACCAAGCTGGTGTCATCAGCAAACAGAAATATTTTTGAATCACCTATAATACTAGAAGGCATATCATTTATACAAGTAAGAAACAGCAGTGGCCCCAGCACCGACCCTTGGGGAACGTCCCACTTAACAGTGCCCCATTGGGACTGAACATCACTACCACTCTCAATATTGCGGAGAATTACCTTCTGCTTTCTGTTCTTAAAGTAAGAGGCGAACCAATTGTAAGCTACTCCCCTTACTCCATAATGGTCCAATTTCTGCAGTAATATTTTGTGGTCAACATAGTCAATAGCCCTCGTTAAATCAAAGAAAACACCTATCGTTCGCAACCTTTTATTTAATCCGTCCAAAACCTCACAGAGAAAAGAGGATATAGCATTTTCAGTTGTTAAACCATTTCTAAAACCAAACTGAATATTTGACAGCAAATCATGTGAATTTAAATGCTCCATTAACCTTGTATATACAACCTTCTCGATAACTTTAGCAAACACCGATGGCATAGACATAAGTCTAAAATTGTCAACATTATCAATGTCTCCCTTTTTATAAAGTTTAACTGTATTTTGGCTATTTGAAGTCCAAGTGCAGCAGCAGAATTTTCTGCCTTCTGGCCGTTATCGTAGCGGTTACCTGCCCTGGCCGCTGACGTAAAATTCAGGCAGTGTCCTTTCCTCACCGTGCTGTCGCTGTCCAACACGCGTGTGTAGTTTTGATAGTTTGTGCATACTTGGTTGTGGGCGGCTACGCGTTTTACGTTTTGGCTTTGGAGTTCCTTGTGTACTGGTAGGGGTGGAAAGCAAGTCGTCTTGTCGGTGGGTCCGTTGACTGTCTCTTATTTGGGCTGCCACCGGATCGGATATAGTTGGGCCGACTAACTGTCTCCTGTAAACGAACATTAATATTTCAAGTGCAGACCGACCCCCGGAAACTTCTTAGCGCCGCTGGCTGTACTGCCTTTTCTTACTGGTGTTTCGTTGCGTATTTTAATGGCTCATAGCCGATGGTTTGAATTTGTATGCTTTTAGTTGGGTTTTAAATGATGGGCCTTCAGCCGTTTTAAAATTGAAAGTTCCTTATTTGTCAAGTCTTGTTTGGGCCTTCAGCCTCGCTTAAAATTTTCTTTTGGATAAAGCTCTGAGCCTTCTGCCTTTTGAAAATTTATTGTAACTGTGTTTTCCAATCATGGGCCTTCAGCCATCTTAAAATTTAAATTCCTTACTAGTTAAATATTAGATTGTTTGGACCTTCACCTTCATTAAAAAAAATTATTAAAGGATAAATCGTTGACTTTCTGCCTTGTAAAAGTTTATTGTAGTTCTGTTTTTAATCATGGGCCTTCAGCCATTTTGAAAGTAAAATCCTTTATTGTTAAGTCTCAGATTATTTGGGCCTTCATCCTCCTTTTTTAAAATTATTTAAGGGTAAAGCTTTGGGCATTCTGCCCTTGAAAATTTATTGTAGTTGTGTTTTAAATCACGAGCCTTCAGCCGTTTTAAAAATTAAAGAGGTTGTGCCCTTAAGCCATAAGGTTGTCTAACATAATCAGTCGATAGTTAAGGTCCGAAATTTGCGCTGTAATGTTTGGGCAACTAAATTAAGTTACATGTGTTCGAGTGTAACTGACAGTCGCTCATTTTTGGTCCCTTCCCACAATTCCAACTACCTCTTCTGTCCCGCGAATTTAACCAGGTGTTTCAATGTTGTCATGGACACAGTTCAGGTGTCTTTCACGGTGAGGACGTAACAGGAAGATGTCGCCAATGTATCGTAGGAAGCAAGAGGGGTGCAACGTAGCGGTGTCCAGAACTTGCTCCCCAAAGTGCTCCACGAAAAAATTCCCGACACCCAGGAGTGTGGCATCCGTCTTCTTATAATATCAATCGAATTTCAATAAGTATGTTGCCATAGGGTACGACGGAACAACTAGACGATCCCAGGCGGATACAGATGTGCCAAAAGATCCAGTGTGTTTTGTAGTGCTCCCTCGCAAAAACTAACACTATGTCCAGAATGTTATGCATTTTTGTCCAGTCTTCGTCGTGTTCAGTGTCTCAACAAATGGTGGCTTAACAACGTGGTGTCGCAATGTTAAGTTTGGGGTGCTAAAAGACTTACATTTTTGTCAGTCTGTAGGTTGGCGAACTCATTTTACTAACGGAGAACTAAGAGTAACATCTTCCTAATGTACATTCGACAACCTATAAATCCTGAGACATTTGGCAGGACGTAACAAACATTTCTTCACCACTTCCCCTGGCGTATAGAAGTTTTTAATAGCTTCTCTGTCTTTCTGACGATGGCGCTCAAGACAACCATGTCATTTTTTTTCACGTGATAAAATAAGCTACATTGTTCTATCTGTACAATATTAGATATCAAGATGAGGTCAGATATCAAGATGAGGTCAGTAGCTAGCCTGACGTCATCAGTTGCTTCGTGCGAGAGATGTCTAATGCACAACTCCATTCCAGTAACATTATCCAATATTGGCAGATGTCTAGATGTTGAGCAAATATTAACACCTTTATTTTCCATTGCAACAGAGCCTGTAACACCATAGCTCTAATGCTATTTTGCTTTTGTTTCATTTATTGTTACATTGCTGTGCTTCTGTAAATGTGTTTGATTGAATAGATGACACAAAATTGTATACTCTTTCCTTTGTTAAAACTTTGATGTCATGATTTGATTCTATGCAAAGTAGTGTATCTGTCGTTAAATGCTTTGTCCCATTTGGAGGGAACAAAACTTACTGTATATGATTGTAATTTTGTGTGAATAATTTTTGGTATAATGTCAATATGTGCAAATGTTCTGTTTTATTTAATGTATTTGGTTGCTGTTATGTAAACTGCTGATCCTCACTTAGGATTCTTAGTTATTCTGTATGTAAAAGTTGTTGTGGTTCCCCTCGGGAACGGAACTGTGTAGCGCGCGCAAACTGTGGTTGGCCTAGGTAGGAAAGGTGGAACTGATAGTCAGTCGGGGACGAGCTACGAGTCGGGGACGAGCAACGAGTCGGGGGACTCCCATGTAAAAGATTCATATTGTGTTGATTCCGAGAGAGGCTTTTCCTGCTACTTTCCTAGGCCTCGGATGGATGGATAAATAGCTGGAACTATTCTGGAATTTGTATCTATCATCGCCACCAAGAAATGACAGAGTCCAGCAATTCTGCCTGCAATTCCACCTACCAACATGCAGTTGTCACCTCATTGCGCAATCATTGCAACGTAATACTATATTGATGTACAGTGAAGGATCAGCTTAATGGATGTGCTAATGTGCTGAAATATAAGGTAATTTATATCTGAATTTGTGTACCTACCTTGACTTTTCTCCTCATCATAACACCTCTCAGGGTCCTCTCCGTTTGAACTAAAGTGATTACCGAGTGTCCTTACTGAAAGTACATTAAAACCCAGTTTTCTAATTAATGCCCCCTTGAACATAGTAAAGAGAAAGTTAAAGTTAATGTGGCAAGAGAGTGAGTTAAAGTTAATGATGCTTGCTGAAATAGTTTTCCTAGTAAAACTGTTTATTAATGTGTTGTTGCCAACTTCAAATTAAAATTTCTCAAGACTGAGGCTTATAGAGTTTTGCCTAGTAAATAATCACGTTACTGCCTGTTGTTAATCGCAGAAAGTGAGTCAGTATCTTACATAAATGTTAATTTTATGTCTCACGGTAGTAAAAGTGGAAAACTGCATAGTAGGAAATTATATGTTCATGATTACTAAGTGTTTGTCTCTCTTGTGTATTATAAGTGCATATTAACAGTATAACAGGATCCACAGTTTGTCTAGTGTGCTAATGCGAGATAACAAATAACGGAAAGATCATTTATTTATGAAAATCATAATCTATTTATTAGGAAAACATTGATAAGTAACCTGTCAGTGAATTTCAACTAACTCTCATTTTAAATAGTAAAGTATTTAACTGAGAGAGACTTAACCTAAACCTATGTCCAATTTATGATCCTAGAGGGAATGTTAATGGTAGTGTTATAAAGACCACTCAGTTTGTGTATGCCCTGAAAGTGATAGTGTTTTTCTGTACCTGTTATAATTTTGCAAATAGTTTGTGCTGATCCAACTGTTAGTTTCAATCTTACCGTAAACATATGAGTGTGTCAGAGTTCATTGCACTCGCGTGTGGCCAAGTATAGGTTGTGTTTATCCATTAAAGTTACTAATAACTCTTTTCTTGAACGAGAATGTTAATCATTCTCTTGCCTAGTTAGGCTGGCGACCATTTTCGTTATCCGTTAAACAGTGCATATAGGCAATATTTTGTTTGTCACTGTTTAATTATTTACGTAATTCTGACTTTCATTTCCGATAAGCTACCTCCGTTAGGAATAACACGGTCAACATAACAAAATTCCTCTCAGAGGGTAACACTGCTCTGTTGCTTTATACCATAATTGCTATAACAAAATAGTTTTATTTCAAAACCTGTTTCCAGCTTTAAGGTTATGGTGTAGCGGCAGCAGACAGGGAGTGTTATACGTGGCTTTTCCGTGACAGGACTAATTGTTCTGTTGGGACATCGTATGTACTAAGCCAAACTTTGTATTTGATTGAATAAGCTACGTAAATGCTGTTGCAGTGTTATAAGCCGTCTTCCAGTTATTGATTGGAAGGATTCAAATGGTTCAAATGGCTCTGAGCACTATGGGACTCAACTGCTGAGGTCATTAGTCCCCTAGAACTTAGAACTAGTTAAACCTAACTAACCTAAGGACATCACAAACATCCATGCCCGAGGCAGGATTCGAACCTGCGACCGTAGCGGTCTTGCGGTTCCAGACTGCAGCGCCTTTAACCGCACGGCCACTTCGGCCGGCTTGGAAGGATTAAGAAGTGTTTAGGAGTTCCAGAAAGCTCCTACGTGAGTTTGGCATCAAACTTGGTACGTTGCCTAGACTTTGCCTTGAACAAACGCGAAGGCTCTTGTGCCGCCGTGGCTACATCTACCTACGCCAAATCGAATGGCGACAAGTTTGATGACAGAAATAGGTAACAAACACTGGATGCCAATAATTAAATTGCAGCTACTCACGGAGGTCCAGTGTGGGCTGTAATTACCGCATGACAGAGAAACTTGGTTAATACACTACAGTGCCAGAAAACCTGGTATATGCATCTGTATTCAAATAGGAGGATATGTAAACAGGCAGAATACGGCGCTGCGGTCAGCAACGCCTATATAAGGCAACGAATGCCTGGCGCAGTTGTTAGATAGGTTACTGCTGTTACAATGACAGGTTACCAAAATGTAGGTCAGTTTGAACGTGGTGTTATAGTCGCCGCACGAGCGATGAGACACAGCATCTCCCAGGTATTACTGATGTGAGGGTTTCGCCGAACGACCATTTCACGAGTGTACCGTGAATATCATAAATCCGGTAAAACATCAAATCTCTGACATCACTCTGACCGGAAAAACATCCTGCAAGAACGGCACCGACGACGACTGAAAAGAATCGTTCAACGTGACAGAGGTGTAACCCTTACGCAAATTCCTGCAGATTTCAATACTGGGTCGTCAACAAGTGTCAGCATGCGAACCATTCAACGAAACATCATCGATACGGGCTTCCAGAGCCGAAGACCCGCACTCGTGTACCCTTGATAACTACGCGGTACAAAGCTTTACGCCTCGCTGGGCCCGTCAACACCGACATTGGACTGTTGATGACTGAAAACATGTTGCCTGGTCGGACGAGTCTCGTTTCAAATTGTATTGTGGACGTGTATGGGTATGGAGCCAACCTCATTAGTCCATGGAACCTGCATGTCAGCAGGGGACTGTGCAAGATAATGGAGCGTCTGTAATGGTGTGGGGCGTGTGCAGTTGGAGTGATATGCGACCCTTGATACGTCTAGATACGACTCTGACATGTGACACGTACGTAATCATCCTGTCCGATGATCTACATCCATTCATGTCCATTGTGCATTCCGACGGACTTGAGCAATTCCAGCAGGACAATGGGACACGCCAAACGTCCTGGCTCCAGGAACACTCTTCTGAGTTTAACATCTTTGCTGGCCACTAAACTACCCAGATATGAACATTGTTGAGCATTTCTGTAATGCCTAGCACCGTACTGTCCAGAAGAGATCACCTCCCCCTCGTACTCTTACGGATTAATGGACAGCCCTTCAGGATTCATGGTGCCAGTTCCCTCCATCACTACTTCAGACATTAGCCGAATTCATGCGACGTCAGCCGCACGGAGTAGCCGCGCTGTCTAGGGCACCTTGCCACGGTTCGCGCAGCTCCCTCTGTCTGAGGTTCAAGTCCTCCCTCAGGTATGGGTGTGTGTGTTGTCCATAGCGTAACTTAGTTTAAGTTAATTATGTAGTGTGTAAGGAACTTACCACTACCACTATGCCACGTCGTGTTGCGGCACTTCTGCATGCTCGCAAGGTCGCTACTCGATATTTGGCAGGTATACCAGTTTCTTCTGCTCTTCAGCGTATGTTAATGCGTTAATGTGGAACCGATTTACGCTGGAAAACGAATTAATTCCAATGGTAGGCACCACTTGCAAATCGGACGCTGTGCACTGTGCGCTGTCATTTGATAAGTCATAACGTAAGTGAACAGTATGATTATTGAGCAAAAGGATTGTGCAATGTTAGTGAAACTGTCTTCTGTGAACGGCAGCAACTACTTTGTTGAACTGAAAAAGTGTCGCCGACTCAAAAGTCTAAGGAGAGAAGCGACGTCATTAAATTGTTTAATGAAGTTGTTGTTGTTGTGGTCTTCAGTCCAGAGGCTGGTTTGAAGCAGCTCTCCATGCTACTCTATCTTGTGCGAGCTTCTTCATCTCCCAGTACCTATTGCAGCCTACATCCTTCTGAATCTGTTTAGTGTATTCATCTCTTGGTCTCCCTCTACGATTTTTACCCTCCGCGCTGCCCTTCAATACTAAATTGGTGAGCCCTCGATGCCTCAGAATATGTCCTACCACCCGATCCCTTCTTCTAGTCAAGTTGTGCCACAAATTTCTTTTCTCTCCAGTTCTATTCAGTACCTCCTCATTAGTTATGTGATCTACCCATCTAATCTTCAGCATTCTTCTGTAGCGCCACATTTAGAAAGCTTCTATTCTCTTTTTGCCTAAACTATCTATCGTATACGTTTCACTTCCATACATGGCTACACTCCATACAAATACTTTCAGAAGAGACTTCCTGACACTTAAATCTATACTCCATGTTAACAAATTTCTCTTATTTAGAAACGCTTTCCTTGCCATTGCCAGTCTACATTTTATATCCTCTCTACTACGACCATCACCAGTTATTTTTCTCGCCAAATAGCAAAACTCCTGTACTACTTTAAGTGGCTCATCTTCTAATCTAATTCCCTCAGCATCACCCGACTTAATTCGACTACATTCCACTATCCTCGTTTTGCTTTTGTTGGTGTTCATCTTATATCCTCCTTTCAAGACACTGTTCATTCCATTCAGCTGATCTTCCAGATCGTTTGCTGTCTCTGCAGAATTGCAAAGTCATCGGCGAACCTCAAAGTTTTTATTTCTTCTCCATGGATTTTAATACCTACTTCGAATTTTTCTTTTGTTTCCTTTACTGCTTGCTCAATATACAGATTGAATAACATCGGCGATAGGCTACAACCGTGTCTCACTCCCTTCCCAACCACGGCTACCCTCTCATGCCACTCGACTCTTATAACTGCCATCTGGTTTCTGTACAAATTGTAAATAACCTTTCGCTCCCTGTATTTTACCCCTGCCACCTTCATAATTTGAAACAGAGTATTCCAGTCAACATTGTCAAAAGCTTTCTCCTAGTCTACTAATGCTAAAAACGTAGGTTTGCCTTTCCTTCATCTTTTTTCTGAGATAAGTCGTTGGGTCAGTATTGCCTCACTTGTTCCAAAATTTCTACGGAATCCAAACCTATATTCCCTCAGGTCGGCCTCTACCAGTTTTTTCCATTCGTCTGTAAATAATTCGTGTTAGTATTTTGCAGCCGTTGCTTATTAAACTAATAGTTCGGTAATTTTCACATCTGTCAACTTCTGCTTTCTTCGGATTGCAATTATTATATTATTTTTGAAGTCTGAGGGATTTCGCCTGTCTCATACATCTTGCTCACCAGATGGTAGCGTTTTGTCAGGGCTGGCTCTCCCAAGGCTATCAGTAGTTCCAATGGAATGTGGTGTACTCCCGGGGCTTTGTTTCGACTTAGATCTTTTTAGTGCTCTGTCAAACTCTTCACGAAGTATCATATCTCCCATTTCATCTTCATCTAGATCCTCTTCCATTTCCATCATCGCCCTCGTATAGACCATCTATATACTCCTTCCACGTTTCTGGTTTCCCTTCTTTGTTTAGAACTGCGTTTCCGTCTTGATATTCATGAAAGTGGTTCTGTTTTCTTCAAAGGTCTCTTTAATTTTCCTGTAGGCAGTATCTACCTTAGTCCTAGTGATATACGCCTCTACATCCTTACATTTGTCCTCTAGCCATCCCTGCTTAGCTATTTTGCACTTCCTGTCGATCTCATTTTTGAGACGTTTGTCTTCCTTTTTGCCTGCGTCATTTACTGCATTTTTTATTTTCTCCTTTCATCAATTAAATCCAGTATCTCTTCTGTTACCCAAGGATTTCTATTAGCCCTCGTCTTTTTACCTACTTGATCCTCAGGTGCCTTCACTATTTAATCTCTCAAACCTACCCATTCTTCTTCTACTGTATTTCTTTCCCCCATTCTTGTCAATCGTTCCCTAATGCTCTCCCTGAAACTCTCTACAACCTCTGTTTCTGTCAGTATATCTAGGTCCCATCTTCTCAAATTCCCACCTTCTTGTAGTTTCTTTAATTTTAATCTACAGTTCATAACTAATAGATTGTGGTCAGAGTCCACATCTGCTACTGGAAATGTCTTACAATTTAAAACCTGGTTCCTAAATCTCTGTATGACCACTATATAATCTATTTGAAACATGTCAGTATCTCCAGGTTTCTTCCATGTATACAAACTTTTATGATTCTTGAACCAAGTGTTTGCTATGATTAAGTTATGCTCTGTGCAAAATTCTACCAGGTGGCTTCCTCTTTCATTCCTCACCCACATTCCATATTCATCTACTACGTTTCCTACTCTTCCTTTTCCTACTATCGAATTCCAGTTACCCATGACTATTAAATTTTCGTCTCCCTTCACTACCTTAATAATTTCTTTTATCTCATCACATATTTCATAAATCTCTTCATCATCTGTGGATCTGTTTGGCGTATAAACTTGTACTACTGTGGTAGGCATGAGTTTCGTGTCTATCTTGGCCACAATAATGCGTTTACTATGCTGTTTATAGTAGCTTACCCGAATTCCTATTTTTTAATTCATTACTAAACCTACTCCTGCATTACCCATATTTGATTTTGTATTTATAATCCTGTATACACCTGACCACAAGTCTTGTTCCTACTGCCACCGAACGTCACTAATTCCCACTATGTCTAACTTTAACTTATCCATTTGCCTTTTAAAATTTTCTAACCCACCTGCCCGATTAAGCGATCTGACATTCCACGCTCCGACCCGTAGAACGCCAGTTGTCTTTCTGCTGATAACAACGTCCTCCTGAGTAGTCCCCGCCCGGAGATCCGAATGGGGGACTATTTTACCTCCGGAATATTTTACCCAAGAGGACGCCATCATCATTTAACCATACAATAAAGTTGCATGCTCTCGGGTAAGAGTACGGCTGCAAGTTTCCCCTTGCTTTAAGCCTTTCGCGGTACCACCACAGCAAGACTGTTTTGGTTAGTGTTACAAGGCGAGATCAGTCAATCATCCAGACTGCTGACCCTGCAACTACTGAAAAGGCTGGTGCCCCTCTTCAGGAACTCGACGTTTGTCTGGCCTCTCAACAGATACCCCTCCGTAGTGGTTGCACCTACGGTACGGCTATCTGTATCTTTGAGGCACGCAAACCTCCCCACGAACGGCGAGGTCCGTGGTTCATGGGGAGGGGGGGGAGGGAGGGGAAGGGGCGGGGTTTCATGAAGATAATGAAATTCGTGGTCACATGCGATCTTGGTGTGGCAACTCGAAGAGGGAGGCGTGCTGTCCAGTTGGAAGTTATTGACGAGGTTGCGGCTGCTATAAATGACCATGCAGGACGTTCCCCGTGTAATGCTAGTGCTAGTTCAGTGTCATGAGAATTGTCTATCGATAGTCAACAGTTTGGATATCTTTTGGGCTCTGTTTTCACTGTTACTCGTTACAAGATCCAGTCGGTGCCGCAGTTGAAACCTCACGATTCGAAACGACGTACTGAACTAACTCTTCGTTTTCTGGCACGGATCGAAGGGATTTTATATGGCCGGGCAATATTTTACGGATTCTGTGGAGTGACAAGGCACATTTTACACTACACGGTGCAGTGAATACACAGAACTGCCGAATTTGGGGTACAGTTGTGTTGTACACGAAGAACCATTGCAGTCGCTATATGTGGCTGTGTAGTGTGGATTCACGAGCACCTTTATTCTGTTGGAATAGAATACACCTGTAGGGCCAGTCAGGTGTACCGTGATGTCTACAAGTTATCGAAACCTTGTAGAGCACGTGACTCCTGTTTTGGTAGAGCGCAACTGTGTTTTCATCCAGGATGGGCGACACCTCATGCCGTTCGACTACTGAAAACTCTGTTACTGAAACCTACCACGATCGTTTTATATACTGAGATTTTCCAGGTGCATGACCTGCAACATCACTTGATCTACGTCCATGTGACTATTGACTCTGGGAATATCTAAAATAACGCGTCCACCATGGACACGTTCAGTCTCTACGTAATCTGAAGGCCAGCCTACAGGAACACGTCGCTCAAATTCAACCAGAACTCCCGCGAGCAACTGTTTACCACGTCTAGTGACGTCTCCGGCTCTCTCATTAAACAAACTGTGTAATTAGCGGTTAATAATGAAATCAACATTAAGGCTTTCTCCTTTATTTGACCTTTCTGCCAATGTTTTTGTATGCTCATCCTTGTGCAAGAAGGTCTGGAGGACTCCGTTCATTATTGTAAGAAATTTAAATACCTACAGCCTTCCTTATCTTGTCATTTACTGTGTAGCTACCAGTTTCGGCACTTCAGTGCACCATCTTCAGGCCTTAGTTGATGATGAAGGGCCAGCGATCCATATATACAATGCATCAGTGGCCAACATCAGGTTTACGCAGGTTACCTGTAACTGTGATGTCGTCTCTCCAACCATCAATGTCAACTCAAGTTGGCCAGTGATGCATTGTATATATGGATCGTGATAACCCCTTCAGCATCACCTATGGCCTGAGGATTGTGCACTGAAGGGCCGAAACTGGTAGATACACAATAAATGACAAATAAGGACGGTTGTAGGTGTTTCAGTTTTCTTACTGTTTTCCGCGCACCTCCCATTCCAAATCTTTTATATACAGAAACTTCTCTATACGTTTTTCTTACATTCAAAGCGTCAGATTTGCATCTAGTGACCAAAACTCGAATAATTTGATTTGATTTGATTTGATTTTTTTTTTCGGTGTAAGTTGGTTCCGCATTAAAACATTATAATATCTATCAAGTTTCGCTGCCGTTCTATAATTGCAGCCCACACTAGACATCTGTGTTATATACAGAATCTTCTCTATACGTCTTTCTTACATTCAAGGCATCTGATTTGCACCTGGTAACCAAAACTCGAATCATTTTATTTTATTTATTTCGGTGTACATTGTTTCTCCTTAAAAGGATTAGAATATCTATCACGTTTCGCTTCCGTTCGATAATTGCAGCCCACACACTAGACATCTGTGAGTAGCTGCACATCACTTATAATCAACCGGTAAGTACGTTTTGGGCGTTTAAATCAACCTCATATTTTGTCCGTCGTATCAGATTTTTCGTTATGGCGCGACCGGGCTTCTTAAAAATTTTAGTCACTACAGTAGTTCGAATGCAGTGCACGACTTCAGCAGAGCGACTAATTACCTCCTTCTTCTAGTATCGTTGCAAAAATGCTAGAGGAGTCAGTGGATGTGATTTTCTTTACTGCAGTTTTTCAGGCAGTCGTCCGTCTGCATCTTAGGGGAAAGATTGTGTCTCCGAGTTTTTCGTGGTGGCATGCCTGAATAAAGTTTAGATTTTCAAGCAGTGCCGCTTCGACGGCTGTCTTCGTTATCGTCATCACGACTAAAAAGTCTTTCGACTCCGGGACTGACAAGGTCTTCCGCATATGTAAGACCTGTAGCAGTGCCTGGAACCTTCCAGAGAGGTCCGAAGTGACGCATGCGTCGGCAACAGATTCTCTCTGTTCACGTAGCACCTCCGGTCAGCAAAAATCGAATAATACGAGTCTAAAGTACTTATAACACTACTGTATGCTACTGCTATACCATAACCTTTAAAGTTGGAGGCAGGTTGTGAAATAAAACTATCTTGTTAAAGCAGTTATGGCATAACGCTATAGATCAGTGTTATCCTCTGAGAAGAATTTTGTTAGATTGTCCGTGTTGTATCTAACGGAGGTGGCTTATCGGAAATAAGTCAAAATTACGTAAATATTCGAACAGTAACAAACAATATTTTTGCCTGTGTACACTGCTTAGAGAATAAATAAAACGGTCGCCAGCCTAATTAGGCAACAGAATGATTGACATTCTTGTTCAAGAAATTAAGTATGAGTAACCTTAACGCACAAACACGACCTATACTTTGCTACACGCGAGTGCAATGAACTCTGACACCTGCATATGTTCACGGTAAGATTTGAGCTAACAGAGCAGAACAAATAATTTGCATAAATATAAGGTAACTTACTACTGAATTTGTGTACCTATCTTGATTTTTTTCCTTATCACAACACCTCTCAGGTTCCTTTCCATTTGAACTATGATTAGCGAGTGTCCTAGTTTGTAGAAAAAATGAAAGCCTCAAAGTCAAATAGTTAATTATATAATATTGTTTGATCTTTGGTAAGAAGGGAATATTCAGATTTACTATGGATTTAGTGAAATTGTGTGAGGCAGTAAATGTAGTTTTGTGAAGTTTCAAAGTCACCTATTTAATCGTTTACTAGACAGTAGAAGACTGTGGTAATAAAGACAATTTGTCGTTTCTTTTTGGCGTGCTTGATTTCGGTGAATATCAGTAGCAGGTGGCCCTGTCAGCATCACCTCATTACATTATGCCTTATTACGATGCTTGTGGTTTATACTCCGCCGGTAGCCGCGTAGCGGCCTGCGCGATAGTTGCTGCGGTTGGATGTTGGACGGGAACACAAACCAGAATCAGTCACCCTGATGACAGGTTACAAGGGCAGCCACTGAAGTCAAGCATTCCAATGGTTTGGGGGTGGCCCATAATCAACCCAGTAGGGAGTAAAAAGTAACTTTAACTTTCAGGTAGCTAGAAACTTCCTGGCAGATCAAAACTGTGTGCCGGACCGAGACTCGAACTCGGGAACTTTTCCTTTCGCGGGCAAGTGCTCTAGCACTGAGCTACCCAAGCACGACTCACGACCCGTCCTCACAGCTCCACTTCTGCCAGTAGCTCGTCTCCTACCTTCCAAACTTCACAGAAGCTGTGAGGACGGGTCCTGAGTCGTGCTTGGGTAGCTCAGTGGTAGAGCACTTGCCCGCGAAAGGAAAAGGTCCCGAGTTCGAATCTCGTTCCGACACACAGTTTTGATCTGCCAGGAAGCTTCATATCAGCGCCACTCCACTACAGAGTGAAAATCTCATTCTGGAAACATCCCGCAGGCTGTGGGTTAAGCCATGTCTCCTTAATATCCTTTCTTCCGGAAGTGCTAGTTCTACAAGGTTCGCAAAAGAGCTTCTATGAATTTTGGAAGGTAGGAGACGAGATACTGGCAGAACTGAAGCTGTGAGGACGGGTCGTGAGTCGTGCCTGGGTAGCTCAGTGGTAGAGCACTTGCCCGCGAAAGGAAAAGTTCCCGAGTTCGAGTCTCGGTCCGGCACACAGTTTTGATCTTCCAGGAAGTTTCTATCTACCTGAAAGTTAAAGTTACTTTTTATTCCCTACTGGGTTGATTATGGGCCACCCCCAAACCATTGGAATGCTTGACTTCAGTGGCTGCCCTTGTAACCTGTCATCAGGGTGACTGATTCTGGTTTGTGTTCCCGTCCAACATCCAACCGCAGTAACTATCGCGCAGGCCGCTACGCGGCTACCGGCGAAGTACAAACCACAAGCATCGTAATAAGGCATAATGTAATGAGGTGATGCTGACAGGGGCACCTGCTACTGATATTCACCGAAATCAAGCACGTCAATGGTGACAGGAAGGGGACTTATCGAAACAAGAACCTCAATACTTAGAGAAAAGGGAAATCACCGAAATTAAGCATTCAAATCGTGAGAGGCAAAGGGACTCTATTAGTAACAAACCTCCCGATGGGAAAAGAATATTATTTCACCCACGTCGTTGTTCCTGGATCATGGTTATCTTAGTTCCTAATCAGGCACTCAAAAGGCTAACCGTATTGTACTGTAAAGTCAAATATGCGACACTAAAGTAAATTTCTATAATGGATATCAACAGTCAGCACACAAAGGTTTACATTTTGTCGCAAATGAATTATAGAATCAAATGCGACGGTTCTGAATTGCAAAAACTGGCACACTTTATATATATCCATAACAGCGCCATCTGTAACAATGGTTTGAGTAAACCGCACGTAGAATCCGGATGCGCAACAGAAAGGGGGAATTCCCATTTGAAAATACAAATTTGATCCCGCAGGAGGGGTGGTTAGGAGAAGAACAGTTGTAGTGTAGACATATGTTCCCCTTTGTAATATTAGGTTTCCACCTAGAACATTTCTTTTTTCGTACGATGCGTCGTTTACGAGATATTTAGTTGTCTCAAGTTAAAAGAAGTATCTTATATATTCGATGTACTCAACGCATCGTTTCGAATGCCATTAAACTGAATTAATTGTTTCCCGCATAGAAAACAGTTCGAACAAGTCCATTGGAGATACAATGTGGAAAGTAAGAACAGCGAAATTTCCATTAGTCCAAACTTTGAGTTAGAGAGTGAGTGAGAATGCATGCATTAACTGAAAATACAGGGAGCCCAGTTTCAGCCACCGCCAGCACAAAACTTTTAATATGTAACTTCAATTCGGTAATTAGCGTGGCATAACTTAGTAATTGGACAGGCTTTGTTAAATCTGTGCCAGTTAAAGTTAATTTGGAGCGTAGTTGGCACTGCAGCCTGCATATAAATGAGAAACTGCGCTTAAATTATTTATACCTTCGGTGAATTAAACGAACTCTAGTACTACTATCCCCTCGGTACATTTGATTCCTACTTTATTCGTGTCACTACCACAGCTGAAACGTCGAACACAACAGTTCGCAGTAATTAAGTACATCATAGTAAGTAAGGCTGGGAAGAACGATTTAAAATGAATTCCTACGGAGCTAGGTGGAGCAATGATGCAGATACTAAAATGGCTGATAGGAAGATGGGAGGAATAAAATGTACTGTGTAGCATTCCATCAATGATGATTTCATTTCAGATGGATAATAATCACGGGTTAGGGAAGGATAGGGAAGCAAATCTGGCGTGTTCCTTTACCTTAATCTCTTTGGAAAACTGCAGGAAGGCTTGTCTAAATGGACGGATGGGTGACTGAAACTCGGTCTTAACAAGTACAGTCCAATCGTTGAGTTCTCATTCTCGGTAAATTAGACTTCCATCGTTGCATTTAATGAATAAAGATCGGTTACACCAGGGATCGTTTATATGCCACACTGCCGATTTTGTTCCTCCTCCTTGTGTTATTTGAGCTACCGCATAGACTCTAATGACACTGTCATCGACGAAACAAGAGTCTCTCTCTCTCTTTCCAAGTGTTAATACCGACTTGTGGAGTCTGCTGTTATGGTTAAACGGACGTGACATGTTAAGTTTAAGGGGTGGCTGGATGCCCTTCCTGTTGCCACCCTGTACCCCCTGGGACGGAATCAATGTACTCCAGCTGTCTGCGTCTAGTGTAATCCATGGAACAGTGCGAACGTTTTGCAGATGTCTGCAAGTCGTGTAACTGAAGCGTAACGCCCGCATCTCGTGGTCGTGCGGTAGCGTTCTCGGTTCCCACGCCCGGGTTCCCGGGTTCGATTCCCGGCGGGGTCAGGGATTTTCTCTGCCTCGTGATGGCTGGGTGTTGTGTGATGTCCTTAGGTTAGTTAGGTTTAAGAAGTTCTAAGTTCTAGGGGACTGATGACCATAGATGTTAAGTCCCATAGTGCTCAGAGCCATTTTGAAGCGGAACGTGCGGACCAGCCCTGTATTCACCTAGCATGATGTGGAAAACCGCCTAAAAGACACATCCAGATTGATCGCCACCCAGCCCCCCGTCGGTAGTCCGCCAGGCGGATTCGAACTGGCGCCGGCCCGCCTACCCGAGTCCAGGAAGCAGCCCGTTAGCGCTCTCTGCTATCCCGGCCGGTCGACGATACAAGAGACTAATTACTATTAATTCCTTTAGAAAAAGAGAAATGAAGTGACACTTCCAAATCACCATAAATAAAACTGTCAGTGTAGAAACAGGTACTAAACAAAACTGGATCAAATCACAAAAATAGTGAACAGAATAAAATGATAAGCACCCTTCATTTATTTTTTTACAGGGAGAGAATAATGTCGTAAGAGCTTTAATCAAGTATTCTTTGTGTTTTACATTTTATTCTTTATGAGCCACATGTTATAATAGGCCTTGAAGGTAGTGGTCTAGGAATTCCAACCTTTGAAATAGTTATCACACTAATAATAGAAACGGTAAAAGCAGTAACAGAAAGAAAACAGTTTATATTTGTTTATGAACAACAGAATAATAAAAATCACCAGCAGACATATTCATAGTGTGTACGTGTTGGATCAGAAATGAGAGGATGAGAAGGAGGGACATGGTACAACAGAAGGAAAGAAGAAAAGAGGAGAAATGGCGTTGTTATCTGAGAATAGAGAAGAAGAGGAAGAAAAATTATGTATTTTCTTCACTGTTTGACAGAGAGAAGTAATATGACCTTGGCAAGAGGAGAGAACTTAAAGTTCCTTTTAAAAGCGACACAGTATTCAACAGTGCGTAGAAGACTGGGAAAATCGTTCTGGAGCGGACTGCAGCATTGGAGAAGGATCATGTGATTGGATTTGTCTACGAATGGATGCAGCCAGGATAACTAGTAAGTGAGACCTGGATATTCTTGATTTGTGATGCGACATACTGGGGTAAGAGCTGACTGAGGAGCCCATGAAGTACTACACTCACCGTGCTGTAGACAACGAACTTGTCTGGTCGCAACAACCCTAACTGGGAGCGTGATGCACTCGTGCGCTTAAACAGACGGATTTTGTAGACGTGACACACTCAAACATATGTAGTTATAACCCTCTAGAGTTTACCTTTCACGCCCGGGTTCCCGGGTTCGATTCCCGGCGGGGTCAGGGATTTTCTCTGCCTCGTGATGGCTGGGTGTTGTGTGCTGTCCTTAGGTTAATTATGTTTGAGTAGTTCTAAGTTCTAGGGGACTGATGACCATAGATGTTAAGTCCCATAGTGCTCAGAGCCATTTGAGTTTACCTTTATCCAATTCGTGAGAGCTCAAAATTTGGCCTGATATACAGCATTTTTACATGATAGCTTGAGGGTGTGCATGGCGAGGTGCCCTGGAGCATGTGGGAAGTGATCTGTTCTTGCACTAAAGTCACGGAGGATTCTTTTTATCTTCCACACCATTTCTGTAGGAGATGACGAGCTGAGCTCTTTTCAGGCAATTCCTTTGGGGCTTTGTTAGCACCTTCTATTTTCTAGGCTGAATGGAGGAAGATGTTCATATAGTTCTTGCTTAATTGTGCCATTCACCTTACGGCCGAGGAAATCCTTCCCGCAGGGAATACCTTAACCTGATATTGTCGCCTGGTGTTGTGAGGTTTTGCGTCCTATTACTTTCTATAATGTGTGTTGTGATGGAGCCTACATTTTCCTCATTTGTTTTTTTATATTTTTATTTTATTACTTTGTTTTTATTTTTTTATTATTCTGTGCTAGACAAGGAGAAGCTGTGGAAAGGAGAACAGAGCTAAGCCTATGATAATGAAGGATGAGAAGGAAAACTGACCACTGCAATGAAGTAAATCTAGAGAAATTGAGCAGATACTTCAAAGAACTGCTGAACAACTCGGTAGACAACAACGGCAACGAAAACAGAGCAGAAAACAACCAGAATGTACAACCGTTAGTCAACGGTGGTCAAAGAGGCAATAAAAAGAGTGAAACATGAGAATGCCCAAAGCGTAGACAAGATATCAGCGGAACTCATCAAAGAAGTGAAGACAAAACATATGAATGATTACCCGAATTGATAAAAGAGGTGTGGAGGCAAGAATTAATGCCGGAGAGATGGTAAACTGCTGTTGTACGTCCCATGTACAAGAAGGGAGACGTTGACGCAGAGCTATAGAGGGATATCTGTGCTACGCACGAGCTGTAAAGTAACCTCAAAACAGGCTCAAACCATACATTTAAGAAATATTAGACACAGCACAAGCGGGATTCAGAAAGGGTAAGTTAACAACTGATTAAATACTCACATTAAGATAAATACTAGACATGCACTGGGATCACAATCGGGATACCGTCTGTATGTTTATAGACTTCAACAAACCATATGACAGCATAGTGAGAGGGGAGATGTAGAGGGTAATGGCAGAGTGTGGGATCCCTGACAAGCTGATAAAGTTATACAAAATGTGATGGATGGAGCCAAGGTGTAGAGTGAAAGTGCAGGGACAGTTCCCAGAAACATTTGAGATAAAAACAGTAGTGAGACAGGGAGACATTAGATCACCAACCCTGTTCAATTTGACACACAACACCCTGAGCAGAGTAACACAAGAATCTTCAGGGGTCACCATGGGGAAAAATATTAATTTTCTGGCTTTCAGGGATGATATTGTGGTGATAGGAAAGAGAATGGAAGACATGGAAGAAATAGGAACTGTACTGATGCGAGAAGCTAAGAAAGTAGGTCTAAGTATAAATGAAAATAAAATAACTTTCATAGTAATAGGATGAAGAGCTCAGTTAGGACCAAACTATCTAACAATCAGGAACTTAACAATACAGAAGACACACATATTTACGTACCTCGATGTCAATAACAACTAACAGAACCTCATAGGACAAGAGACAGTAACACGAATTCAGGCCAGGGGGAAGATGTTTAGGAGCTAGACATAACCTCATAAGAACTAAGATATTATCCAGGCAGGCGAAAAAAGAATATATCAGACCATCCCTCAAACAGTGTGCCGCGCAAGCGAGACATGGAGCCGGATACCCTGATAATAACAGTAGTAATATTAATTATAATAAAACAGAGGAAAGAGTCATCACTTTAGAAAAGGAGTACTGAGGAAAATATATGGACCAGTGAAAAGAAAATTAACAGTGGAAAATAAGGCGAAACGGAGATCTCAGACAATTATACACACTATCTCACATGGTTACGTGTGTGAAAACTAAAAGACTTCCGTAATACGGACATGCGACGAGGAGAGGGGACAACACGGTAATAAAGGCAGATATATATGGAGAAGCCGAAGGAAGGAGAACGCTAGGATGGCCGAGAACGAGGGGGTGGGGGTGGGGGGGGGGGACATACACATACAGGGCCTGGGAGACGAAGGTACAGCTGACAAGGAGGTGTGGAGGGCTTGGTTCAGTGGGGCCAGGAACGGTCTGCGGTTTTTGTGGCCAGTATAGCAATGACACACCCAGGTCATTCCATGTTCTAGTAGGTGTAGTTGATCTAAGAAGCACCTCGATTATTTCTTCGTTGTTTATGAGATACTGGTGGAAAATGTCTGACCCAGCTTCTAGAATGATGTGAGGGGGCAAATGTACTTGATGTGAGGACAACTGAAGGTCCTAGGTTCATGCTGAAGGAGGGATGTCGTGGACCCAGCGTGCCTTAATACACTCCTGGAAATTGAAATAAGAACACCGTGAATTCATTGTCCCAGGAGGGGGAAACTTTATTGACACATTCCTGGGGTCAGATACATCACATGATCACACTGACAGAACCACAGGCACATAGACACAGGCAACAGAGCATGCACAATGTCGGCACTAGTACAGTGTATATCCACCTTTCGCAGCAATGCAGGCTGCTATTCTCCCATGGAGACGATCGTAGAGATGCTGGATGTAGTCCTGTGGAACGGCTTGCCATGCCATTTCCACCTGGCGCCTCAGTTGGACCAGCGTTCGTGCTGGACGTGCAGACCGCGTGAGACGACGCTTCATCCAGTCCCAAACATGCTCAATGGGGGACAGATCCGGAGATCTTGCTGGCCAGGGTAGTTGACTTACACCTTCTAGAGCACGTTGGGTGGCACGGGATACATGCGGACGTGCATTGTCCTGTTGGAACAGCAAGTTACCTTGCCGGTCTAGGAATGGGAGAACGATGGGTTCGATGACGGTTTGGATGTACCGTGCACTATTCACTGTCCCCTCGACGATCACCAGTGGTGTACGGCCAGTGTAGGAGATCGCTCCCCACACCATGATGCCGGGTGTTGGCCCTGTGTGCCTCGGTCGTATGCAGTCCTGATTGTGGCGCTCACCTGCACGGCGCCAAACACGCATACGACCATCATTGGCACCAAGGCAGAAGCGACTCTCATCGCTGAAGACGACACGTCTCCATTCGTCCCTCCATTCACGCCTGTCGCGACACCACCGGAGGCGGGCTGCACGATGTTGGGGCGTGAGCGGAAGACGGCCTAACGGTGTGCGGGACCGTAGCCCAGCTTCATGGAGACGGTTGCGAATGGTCCTCGCCGATACCCCAGGAGCAACAGTGTCCCTAATTTGCTGGGAAGTGGCGGTGCGGTCCCCTACGGCACTGCGTAGGATCCTACGGTCTTGGCATGCATCCGTGCGTCGCTGCGGTCCGGTCCCAGGTCGACGGGCACGTGCACCTTCCGCCGACCACTGGCGACAACATCGATGTACTATGGAGACCTCACGCCCCACGTGTTGAGCAATTCGGCGGTACGTCCACCCGGCCTCCCGCATGCCCACTATACGCCCTCGCTCAAAGTCCGTCAACTGCACATACGGTTCACGTCCACGCTGTCGCGGCATGCTACCAGTGTTAAAGACTGCGATGGAGCTCCGTATGCCACGGCAAACTGGCTGACACTGACGGCGGCGGTGCACAAATGCTGCGCAGCTAGCGCCATTCGACGGCCAACACCGCGGTTCCTGGTGTGTCCGTTGTGCCGTGCGTGTGATCATTGCTTGTACAGCCCTCTCGCAGTGTCCGGAGCAAGTATGGTGGGTCTGACACACCGGTGTCAATGTGTTCTTCTTTCCATTTCCAGGAGTGTATGTTGAGTGCATACATAGAGTACTGCTCTTTGAATCTGTTCTGTATTTTCTTTGTATTGAGAGTTTGATGTAATGAGGCAGTCGAGGAGACTGATTCTCTGGGGCATCTTGATTTTCTCATATAGCCACTCGCTCTACCAACGCCAGCGCTAAGACATCCCCACAACGATCAGAGCTGGTAAGCGTTATCCACCTCACTGATGTCTTTTCACGTGTCGGCGATAAATCTAGGGTAGGCTGCAACAGTCTGTAGTTAAAGGGAACGAAGTATGTAGAAAACTGTTCCTGCACTTCACTTCAACTAAAAGACATGAGAGACTTGTAACGGTTGCAGTTTATTCGATAACATCTGGTGATCCATATGGTTACAGGGGTTGTTTCAGTTGCCATTACTTAAGGTTTTTGAATGACAGTAACATACATGCTGGCTATAGTTAATGGAATCAGAAAAAAACTTTTATTTTGTGTACTTTGTACTGCTTACTTTTGGCTACGTACTTATTTTCATTTGTTTGGTGTAACCCAACATTTCTGGATTACAGTCCAAACGTACGTTTGTCAAACATTAAAATACAGTTAAATGGCCATACTTTATGTGGCACTATGGGATTCTTAAATAAGTGTGACGTAAAACATAGCAAGTAGGTTACGATCAGCTGTTCAAGAATCAGTTGACGTCATTTAAAAGAAAAAGGTCTGAACAACATCTTAAGAAAGTATGACCAACGTAAGTTTTGACAGTGACACAAATGTATCTTTTTGATTGCGTACACCAGACACTTGAAAATGGCTGCACAGCTGTAACAGAAAACAAAAGAACGTAAAAACGTATTCTAATCCAAATTATGGAAGATAGTGCTGCAAATTATTCTCATTATAAATAATTACTTCGGCTATATTGAAAGATGTACAGTGACAGCTGGTAATCAGAGGAATATGGTTTATTCCAATGCGTATTATGACTATGGAATTTGGTACAGAAAGCACTACTGTGGTCAGACCAAATAGTACAGCTTGGTGTGTCAGATGACTGGAGTCCTCGGAAACGCAGTAGAGTACTGAGGTCATCGCCCTTGGTAGCAGCCATATCGTGAGTGATTGACGCACACTACATCTCTGAGGTCAGGCGGACAAGCAGTGGATGTTTTCACGCCCAACTTATCTTAGTGTACACAGTAAGGGAAAAACTGCCGCAGGTAATCGCTCGTAATTTCGATAGTAGAAAATTATGAATGGTGAGCAGCCGTCCCACGCGGAACCACCAACGGCCTGACGGGTTCTGGAGCTTTGCCCACACGTGTACCTCTGCCCCCCGCATCTCACTGGGTATGGAGATTTCTTAGAGCCCAAAATACCACCACTAACTGCTTGATGACCATGTAGTCTGACTGATGAATAAAGACGATCTCAGGCCATGAATTATCATAAAATTACATTATGCGATGTCTCCCGATTCACAGCAAGATATCTTTCACTCAAGTGGTGAAGGTACTCTCGTGTGGTGGATATTTACACGGAATGAAATGGCATTCTTTATACGTCTGCCCTAGCTTATCGCTGGATGACGTTGTAGGAAACACATTCCCATTACGTGCATCCATTTGTTCACATGCAGCACCACGTGCGCCTGTACTTTCAGCAATGTTTATTCCTTTGAGTCATCAGTCTACTGACTAGCCTGATGGGTCCAGAATGACTTCCTCTCCTGAGCCCAGCACTTCATTTCAGAGGAACATTTTCACCTTGAATCCTCAATTATGTGTTCGATACATTCCAATCTCTGTCGTCCCCTAAATTTCAACCCTGTACTGCTCCCGCATCTCATGTAAATTTTTCTCTAAAATTCTGTGCTCCAAACATACATTGTCAGAATTCTCTTTCTCAATTTAAGACCTATATTTCGTACTAGTAGATTTCTACTGAACGAGAATGCCCTCTATGTCTGTGTTTGTCTGCTTTTTATGTCCTTTCTTCATCTGTAGTGAGTTACTTTGCTTCCGAGGTAGGAAAATCCTTTAATTTAGTATAATTCGTGGTCATCAGTTTTGACGTTAATTTTATCGCCGATACAATTTCTTCGGTTTATTCTCAGTCCATATTCTCTGTTTATTAGAGTACTCAGTCGATTCAACAGGCCCCACAGTTCTTCTTCACTTTTCACTGACGGTAGCAATGTTTTCAGCCAATTGTATCATTGATACCCTTCCACCCTGAATATTAATCCCACACCAAAATTTTTCTTTTATTTCCGTCATTGTTTCTTCGATGTATAGATTGAACAGTAGAGGCGAAAACACTGTGTACCTGTCTTACAACCTTTTTGACTCGAGGACTCCATTCTTGTCTTCCATTCCTACCGTTCTGTCTTCATTCTTACATGTGGCGTACATAGCCCGTCTTTTCTTGTAGTTCACTCCCATTTTTCTCAAAATATATGAAACCATTTCACATTGCTGAACGCTTTTTGAAGGAGAAAAATCCAATGAAACCCTCTTCATTTATCAAAGTCTCGCTTCCATCTCTAAGCTCATCAGAGATTGCTCTTGTTGCCTTTACCTTTCTGAAAGGCAAAGCAATAGTTACCTAACAGACCGCCAATTTTCTTTTACACTCTTCCATACATTATTCTCGTCAGTGTGTTACGCTGACTGTACGAGAGGTTTGTGGTATGTCTACACTCTCACAGATTCTACTCACCTACTTTCACAGTCGTTTGATTGCCACTTATCTCAATGATTTTAGAAACTCTGAAGTAATGTGATCTGACTTTTCTGGTATTAAACTTTGTCTCTAATTATGGCTGCCCTATGTCTTCCTCATACACTTACGTTTCTTCTTCTGACATATCATCAGACAAGTCCCTCACAGAAATCGTCAGTGTACTCTTTACACCTGCCTGCTCTATTCTCGGCGTTTAAGAGTCGAATTAGCACTGCATTCTTAACATTGGCACCCACCGATTTTAATTTCACCTGAGGGTGTTTTGAAGCTTTATATGTTGAATCATTCCTTCTGATGACCATTTCATTTTCTTCTTCTTTGCATCTTTCCTGCAGCCATTTCTCCTTGGCCATCTTTATATGTCATATATTTCGTACCGTGACATATATTTCGTACCGTCCTCCCCCATGAACCATGGACCTTGCCGTTGGTGGGGAGGCTTGCGTGCCTCAGCGATACAGATGTCCGTACCGAAGGTGCAACCACAACGTAGGGGTATCTGTTGAGAGGCCAGACAAACATGTGGTTCCTGAAGAGGGGCAGCAGCCTTTTCAGTAGTTGCAGGGGCAACAGTCTGGATGATTGACTGATCTGGCCTTGTAACATTAACCAAAACGGCCTTGCTGTGCTGGTACTGCGAACGGCTGAAAGCAAGGGGAAACTACAGCCGTAATTTTTCCCGAGGACATGCAGCTTTACTGTATGATTAAATGATGATAGCGTCCTCTTGGGTAAAATATTCCGGAGGTAAAATAGTCCCCCATTCGGATCTCCGGGCGGGGACTACTCAAGAGGACGTCGTTATCAGGAGAAAGAAAACTGGCATTCTACGGATCGGAGCGTGGAATGTCAGATCCCTTAATCGGGCAGGTAGGTTAGAAAATTTAAAAAGGGAAATGGATAGGTTAAAGTTAGATATAGTGGGAATTAGTGAAGTTCGGTGGCAGGAGGAACAAGACTTTTGGTCAGGTGAATACAGGGTTATAAATACAAAATCAAATAGGGGTAATGCAGGAGTAGGTTTAATAATGAATAAAAAAATAGGAGTGCGGGTTAGCTACTACAAACAGCATAGTGAACGCATTATTGTGGCCAAGATAGACACAAAGCCCATGTCTACTACAGTAGTACAAGTTTATATGCCAACTAGCTCAGCAGATGATGAAGAAATTGATGAAATGTATGACGAGATAAAAGAAATTATTCAGGTAGTGAAGGGAGACGAAAATTTAATAGTCATGGGTGACTGGAATTCGTCAGTAGGAAAAGGGAGACAAGGAAACATAGTAGGTGAATATGGATTGGGGGGAAGAAATGAAAGAGGAAGCCGCCTTGTAGAATTTTGCACAGAGCATAACTTAATCATAGCTAACACTTGGTTCAAGAATCATAAAAGAAGGTTGTATACCTGGAAGAATCCTGGAGATACTAATAGGTATCAGATAGATTATATAATGGTAAGACAGAGATTTAGGAACCAGATTTTAAATTGTAAGACATTTCCAGGGGCAGATGTGGATTCTGACCACAATCTATTGGTTATGAACTGCAGATTGAAACTGAAGAAACTGCAAAAAGGTGGGAATTTAAGGAGATGGGACCTGGATAAACTGAAAGAACCAGAGGTTGTAGAGAGTTTCAGGGAGAGCATAAGGGAACAATTGACAGGAATGGGGGAAAGAAATACAGTAGAAGAAGAATGGGTAGCTCTGAGGGATGAAGTAGTGAAGGCAGCAGAGGATCAAGTAGGTAAAAAGACGAGGGCTAATAGAAATCCTTGGGTAACAGAAGAAATATTGAATTTAATTGATGAAAGGAGAAAATATAAAAATGCAGTAAATGAAGCTGGCAAAAGAGAATACAAACGTCTCAAAAATGAGTTCGACAGAAAGTGCAAAATGGCTAAGCAGCGATGGCTAGAGGACAAATGTAAGGATGTAGAGGCTTGTCTCACTAGGGGTAAGATAGATACTGCCTACAGGAAAATTAAAGAGACCTTTGGAGAGAAGAGAACCACTTGTATGAATATCAAGAGCTCAGATGGCAACCCAGTTCTAAGCAAAGAAGGGAAGGCAGATAGGTGGAAGGAGTATATAGAGGGTTTATACAAGGACGATGTACTTGAGGACAGTATTATGGAAATGGAAGAGGATGTAGATGAAGATGAAATGGGAGATAAGATACTGCGTGAAGAGTTTGACAGAGCACTGAAAAACCTGTGTCGAAACAAGGCCCCCGGAGTAGACAACATTCCATTAGAACTACTGATGGCCTTGGGAGAGCCAGTCATGACAAAACTCTACCATCTGGTGAGCAAGATGTATGAGACAGGCGAAATACCCACAGACTTCAAGAAGAATATAATAATTCCAATACCAAAGAAAGCAGGTGTTGACAGATGTGAAAATTACCGAACTATCAGTTTAATAAGCCACAGCTGCAAAATACTAACACGAATTCTTTACAGACGAATGGAAAAACTGGTAGAAGCGGACCTCGGGGAAGATCAGTTTGGATTCCGTAGAAATGTTGGAACACGTGAGGCAATACTAACCTTACGACTTATCTTAGAAGAAAGATTAAGAAAAGGCAAACCTACGTTTCTAGCATTTGTAGACATAGAGAAAGCTTTTGACAACGTTAACTGGAATACTCTCTTTCAAATTCTGAAGGTGGCAGGGGTAAAATACAGGGAGCGAAAGGCTATTTACAATTTGTACAGAAACCAGATGGCAGTTATAAGAGTCGAGGGGCATGAAAGGGAAGCAGTGGTTGGGACAGGAGTGAGACAGGGTTGTAGCCTCTCCCCGATGTTATTCAATTTGTATATTGAGCAAGCAGTAAAGGAAACAAAAGAAAAATTCGGAGTAGGTATTAAAATTCATGGAGAAGAATTGAAAACTTTGAGGTTCGCCGATGACATTGTAATTCTGTCAGAGACAGCAAAGGACTAGGAAGAGCAGTTGAACGGAATGGACAGTGTCTTGAAAGGAGGATATAAGATGAACATCAACAAAAGCAAAACGAGGATAATGGAATGTAGTCAAATTAAATCGGGTGATGCTGAGGGAATTAGATTAGGAAATGAGACACTTAAAGTAGTAAAGGAGTTTTGCTATTTAGGGAGTAAAATAACTGATGATGGTCGAAGTAGGGAGGATATAAAATGTAGACTGGCAATGGCAAGGAAAGCGTTTCTGAAGAAGAGAAATTTGTTAACATCAAATATAGATTTAAGTGTCAGGAAGTCGTTTCTGAAAGTATTTGTATGGAGTGTAGCCATGTATGGAAGTGAAACATGGACGATAACCAGTTTGGACAAGAAGAGAATAGAAGCTTTCGAAATGTGGTGCTACAGAAGAATGCTGAAGATAAGGTGGGTAGATCACGTAACTAATGAGGAGGTGTTGAATAGGATTGGGGAGAAGAGAAGTTTGTGGCACAACTTGACTAGAAGAAGGGATCGGTTGGTAGGACATGTTTTGAGGCATCAAGGGATCACAAATTTAGCATTGGAGGGCAGCGTGGAGGGTAAAAATCGTAGAGGGAGACCAAGAGATCAATACACTAAGCAGATTCAGAAGGATGTAGGTTGCAGTAGGTGCTGGGAGATGAAGAAGCTTGCACAGGTTAGAGTAGCATGGAGAGCTGCATCAAACCAGTCTCAGGACTGAAGACCACAACAACAACATTTCGTACCGTAGTGACTAACACTGCTGTATTCCTGTCTTTTCGTGAACCTTTTTGTATATCCTTCTTTCGACGGTCGGATACAGTATTTCTTCTGTTATCCAAGGTTTGTTCCTAGCTATCCTCCTTGTACACATGTTGGTCTATCTAACTGCTGTTGCTGCCCGTTTGAGAGCTGCCCGTTCCTCGTCAACAGGACTGCCTAATTTATTCGTTACCGGGGCACCTACAGCCTTAGACAACGTCAAACAGCTCCCAAGATTTCTCATCACTTCAGTATTCCTCCTGTTCTCTCATTGACTCATCTGGACGATTCATTTGAATTTCAGTCTGCTCTTCATCATTGCCAAAATGTAATTTGAGTCCATACCTAATGCAGGATACATCTTACAATCTAATATTTGATTTCGGAATATGTGTGTGGCCCTGACGCAATCCAGCAAGAATTCTTTCGTGACTCTGGGGCTTTTCCAAGTATTTCTCCTCCTCAGGTAATTTTTGAACGGAGTATTCGCTGTTACTAGTAAAATATAGTAAGAAACTCAATCAGTCTTTCTCAACTCTAATTTCTACTATGAAACACATATTCTCGCGTAACTCTCTCTTTTATTCCTTCCCTTACTACCGTGTTCCAGTGACCCATGATTACTAGGTTATCATCTCCATTTAAAAACTGAAATACTGTTTCAGTACGCTCTTATACGCTCCGTACCTTTTCACATTCTGCTTGTGACGTCGGCATGTATACCTGAACAGTTGTTGTCTGTGTTGGTTTACATTGGATGCTGATAGAACAGGATTATCACTGAATTGTTCACAGTAGCTCACTCTCTACCATATATTCCTGTTGATAATAGTTCGTATTCCTTTAACATCACTCACTGCTGCTGTTGGTATTACTCTGTCAATCCAGAAATCCTTACGTTCTTTATGTTTCACTTTACTTGAGCCCACAATATCGAGCTGAGCCCGTGCATTCCCCTTGATCGTCAGCACATTCTCAGTTGCTTGGGCTTCTTGGTTTCTTTAGCCAGACAAATAATCACTGTAGCTGATGTCATTTACAGGAAAGTCGACTTAAACTTCACAAACTCAGATATGTGGTAGGTATATAATCCTCATGTGATTGTAACCCCAACTTGTGCCAACCGATAGTTGACTTATTTACTTATCATTGTTAACATTCTGTGTCACTAATTTTCATGATTCCATGACTTATTTAGATACTTGTCCATTCTCTAGGATTTTTTGTAATAAACTAAAGGGTTCGCTTAAATAATGTCCTTGATTCGAATAGATAATCTCTCCCTATTTTTCAATGATAAAATGCATATTCCCCACCTTAAGTTTCACTGCTATGGTATCAAGCTTTCATTGCATTAATCATTCCGTTACGTAAATTTATTCCAGCTTTTGGTCGTAGGAGTGTGCTAGTTTTGTTACAGTTAACGTCATTCACACTGTGGGGGTTTGCAGCCTTCCAGATATTCTAGCCGTCCTGCCGCGTTCAAATTTTAGACATTCCGCATTCTGATACGTAGAATGTTGTCCTTTTGTTGGTTGTTCAATAATTTCCTCATGATTACCTCTCCCTTAGCAGTCCCCTCCCGAAGATCCAAACGGGAGAATAATCCGTAATATTCAGCAATGCATAGGTCACTACGACACTTCTTCAGTTACAATACACACGTCGTCATTAATGTAATAGTTTATGATTTCATTCAAAATTTAAGCAGTATATATATATATATATATATATATATATATATATATATATATATATATATATATATACTGCTTAAATGCATGTCCAGATACACGTGTCCTGTAACGTTGTTTTCGCAGAAGAAAAAGGGGCCATAAACTTTAAACCGTGAGATTGCACAAAACACGTTAACTTTTGGTGAATTGCGAATTTGCTGCACGAATGCGTGAGGATTCTCTACCGCCCAGATTCGCACATTGTGTCTGTTCACTTCACCATTAATAAAAAATGTTGCTTCATCATATATATATATATATATATATATATATATATATATATATATATATATATATATATATATATACGGTTATTACAAATGATTGAAGCGATTTCACAGCTCTACAATAACTTTATTATTTGAGATATTTTCGCAATGCTTTGCACACATACAAAAACTCAAAAAGTTTTTTTTAGGCATTCACAAATGTTCGATATGTGCCCCTTTAGTGATTCGGCAGACATCAAGCCGATAATCAAGTTCCTCCCACACTCGGCGCAGCATGTCCCCGTCAATGAGTTCGAAAGCATCGTTGATGCGAGCTAGCAGTTCTGGCACGTCTCTTGTTAGAGGAGGTTTAAACACTGAATCTTTCACATAACCCCGCAGAAAGAAATCGCATGGGGTTATGTCGGGAGAGGTGGAGGCCATGACATGAATTGCTGATCATGATCTCCACCACGACCGATCCATCGGTTTTCCAATCTCCTGTTTAAGAAATGCCGAACATCATGATGGAAGTGCGGTGGAGCACCATCCTGTTGAAAGATGAAGTCGGCGCTGTCGGTCTCCAGTTGTGGCATGGGCCAATTTTCCAGCATGTCTAGATACACGTGTCCTGTAACGTTTTTTTCGCAGAAGAAAAAGGGGCCGTAAACTTTAAACCGTGAGATTGCACAAAACACGTTAACTTTTAGTGAATTGCGAATTTGCTGCACGAATGCGTGAGGATTCCCTACCGCCCAGATTCGCACATTGTGTCTGTTCACTTCACCATTAAGAAAACATGTTGCTTCATCACTGAAAACAAGTTTCGCACTGAACGCATCCTCTTCCATGAGCTGTTGCAACCGCGCCGAAAATTCAAATCGTTTGACTTTGTCATCGGGTGTCAGGGCTTGTAGCAATTATAAACGGTAAGGCTTCTGCTCTAGCCTTTTCCGTAAGATTTTCCAGACCGTCGGCTGTGGTACGTTTAGCTCCCTGCTTGCTTTATTCGTCGACTTCCGCGGGCTACGCGTGAAACTTGCCCGCACGCGATCAACCGTTTCTTCGCTCACTGCAGGCCGACCCGTTGATTTCCCCTTACAGAGGCATCCAGAAGCTTTAAACTGCGCATACCGTCGCCGAATGGAGTTAGCAGTTGGTGGATCTTTGTTGAACTTCGTCCTGAAGTGTCGTTGCACTGTTATGACTGACTGATGCGAGTGCATTTCAAGCACGACTTACGCTTTCTCGGCTCCTGTCGCCATTTTGTCTCACTGCGCTCTCGAGCACTCTGGCGGCAGAAACTTGAAGTGCGGCTTCAGCCGAACAAAACTTTATGAGTTTTTCTACGTATCTGTAGTGTGTCGTGACCATATGTCAATGAATGGAGCTACAGTGAATTTATGAAATCGCTTCAATCATTTGTAATAGCCCTATATATATATATATGTATATATATATATATATATATATATATATATATCGCTTCAATCATTTATCATTTGTAATAGCCATATATATATATATATATATATATATATATATATATATATATATATATATATATATATATATATATATCGCTTCAATCATTTGTAATAGCCATATATATATATATATATATATATATATATATATATATATATATATTACAAATGATTGAAGCGATATATATTTGCAATAGCCATATATATATATATATATATATATATATATCGCTTCAATCATTTGTAATAGCCATATATATATATATATACTAACAAATATGGTAGTGGCATAACTATCATAGTACCATCTGTATCTACCCTTTAACAGGGAATCTGTACAGCCAGAAGGATCAATGGTGTGCATTAGAGTGAAGTAAGTAAGCAACCTGGCCACGGAGACCACTCGTGCTTCCTACAAATAACTGATGGAATTTGAAAGGGTCAAATTATAGCCTTCGAGCGCTCGGTTGTTCCTTTCGGAGAACTGCCACAAAAGTTGGATGTGCTGCGTCAGCTGTGCAACGATGCTGGTATCAATGGTCACGTGAACATTCTAACACGCGTGGACGAATTTCTAGACATCCACGCAGCACAAATGCCTGCCAAGAGCGTCGTATTGTAAGGGAAGCAGTGACAGGTCGTACAGCTGCAGCGGCACAGGTAAGAGGGCTTGTTAGCCCAGGCGTGTCAACACGAGCCGTTGCGATTGGTTATTAGCCGAGAGACCAATGGGACGCACAACTCTAGCTTGTCTTCCACTCACTTCTCAGTACGGATATGCATCGCTCGACTGATGCAGTCAGAGGATCACTTGGAAGGTGAAATGGCTGCCGGGGTCTTCAGTGGTGAAAACGAAGTTCTGCCAATCTATACACCGAATGTCAGTTCTCTGCACATATTCTTGCATTTCGCTACATTTTTCTTTCTTGTCAGCTTCTCTATATACAGCTGCACCATTCGCAAAACGTCTTCATGGAGATTCTGACGTTATCGACGAGGCAATTTGTGTTTTTTTCTTAACAGCAACAGTACTTTTCCTTGGGTTTGTAAAGATACAAGTGTCTCTGCTACTCTGTACGCCATCATATTTCAGTCATACAAATTTTTAGTAATAGTTTTCATTAGAACTGGTGGCAATGCATAAGCGTCTGTCTGCTGATAGGAGCGATAGAGGCGACAGAGCAAACCTTAAAGTGGTTATATGCCATCTAATGGCAATAGTGAAAAACGAATCCAGTACAGGTAGCAGCGTGAAATTCATTGAAATTTGACATATTCTGTTTTCTACTCCATAATGTACTTTGGACTTTCCTGAACATTTTGGTGTATAATACATTAAAATCAGACAATTGTAAGGCCTTCAAATAATATTTTGAATGTTGACTTGTGACTGTCAAATTTCGCGGCTATGCATATACTGCCACAGTTGAGAAGTCATATCTTGGGAACTACACAGTCTAGAATGCTGTGAATTGCTTTGTTTTGTGCCTACTGTTACGTGTCACAACTTGGCATTACGAATAAACAAATCAGTCCTTTGTTTCTGATTCTAGTTTCCGTCGAAAGTAGTGTGATTATCAGCTATTTTTGTAGTAAGGTAACTTCTATTGCTTTTTATACCTAAATAAAATGACTAAACGTAAAAGTAGCTTCAAGAAACGCAAATTTGTGGGTAACAGATATGCGAGACCTGCATTTTCTTCTGAAGTACTTGAAAACACATGTGCTCGGAGCCATGTCATGATTTGTGTCCACCTCCGCCAAACACTTGGTGTAAATGGAGGCAGGATGAATTTTCTGGCACCCTGAATGAATTTACACATAAACGTTCTCTTCCTTTGGCAGTAATGGAGGCAATAAAACCTATTGACAGAAATTTGGCAAATCCTGACCTACTAAAGAAGAGTGTAGATGGAAAGATCCAGAATGTGAATCAGTCCTTCAGTAATGTTGTGTGGTGCCGTGTGCCTAAAAATGTATTTGTTGGCCTTATGAGTCAAAATTTAGCAGTTTCTGATGCTCTAATAACTTTTCGTGGTAGTAAGTATGAAATACTTAAGGTTCTGTAGAAGTTAGGTGTAGCATTTGAACACAACACAGCTAAAGGACTGCGGGAACTGGATGAGATTCGTGTACGTGAAGCAGAGTTAGCTACTCAGCAAATGACGAAAGAAGCAAAAAAAAAAAAAAAAAAAAGAGGCGGCTAGCACTACGCTGTTGTGACACTGAAGAAGATAAAGGGCAATTCTAGTGCATGAAAGACGCAGAAATATAAGTCTGTATAAGAATTTGTAGTAAAAAAGTTTTAAACCTCAATATCTTTGAACTACATCTTTTACAATAAATTACCCGTTTTCTAATAGAGTACAGACAGTAGAGACATGAAATTTTCACAGGATGCCAAGTGTTAGATTCAACACATATAGAGCTAGAATATATAAAATATACTGAGTTGTTTTGTTTTTATGTTCACGTATTTACAAAATTCTGTCAAAAATTGAGTGCTGAAAAAAAGAAAAGATATCATGCCCCACGAAACAATTTTAGTAATAATTCTAGTTAGTGTATCTAAAAAGGTGCATTCAAAAATTGTGGAAAATTGTTAGTTGGTGTCTTAAAAAGTTCCCAAGACAATGGGTCACAAAATTCGATAATTTAACACTGGCGGCATAGGACATATAACGTCCCCTTAGGCGAGCAATGGAGAGTTATAGAGGGTGCTAGCACCAAGCGAGCAACTGCACAGTGTAAACTGCAAAGCATATTTGTGAATCATACTGTTTAAATAATTGTCTGTGTATTGTTTTATATATTTCATTAGAGATTATATTACCTGAAATATTAAAAAGCTATGTAAATATTAATGTACGTGGTCATTGCATTACTATTAAGATGCATCAGAATCATTAAGTGGATCCCTGTTGATACGTTTAGGCGGAAAAGTTATAACAGTTCTTGATATCATGAGGAGGTTCTTGAAAAAGTCCCTGAACTGAGTCTTGTGGAGTTTTTTTGAGTGAGAAACACGCATTGCGGTGCGTGGTGGAATTCTGATCTTTTTAGCATGAGTAGCCTCGGATGGACGAGATACACTACTGGCCATTAAAACTGCTACACCACGAAGATGACGTGCTACAGACACGAAATTTAACCGACAGGAGGAAGATGCTGTGATATGCAAATGATTAGTTTTTCAGAGCATTCACACAAGGTTTGCGCCGGTGGCGACACCTACAACGCGCTGACATGGGCAAAATTTCCCACCGATTTCTCATACACAAACAGCAGTTAACCGGCGTTGCCTGGTGAAACGTTGTTGTGATGCCTCGTGTTGTTGTTGTTGTTGTTGTTGTTGTTGTGGTCTTCAGTCCTGAGACTGGTTTGATGCAGCTCTCCATGCTAATCTATCCTGTGCAAGCTCCTTCATCTCCCAGTGCCTACTGCAACCTACATTCTTCTGAATCTGCTTAGTGTATTCATCTCTTGGTCTCCCTCTACGATTTTTACCCTCCACGCTGCCCTCCAATGCCTCGTGTAAGGAGGAGAAATCACGTTTCCGACTTTGATAAAGGTCGGATTGTAGACTATCGCGATTGCAGTTTATCGTATCGCGACATTGCTGCTCGCGTTGGTCGACATCCAATGACTGTTAGCAGACTATGGAATCGGTGGGTTCAGGAGGGTAATACGGAACGCCGTGCTGGATCCCAGCGGCCTCGAATCACTAGCAGTCGAGATGACAGACATCTTACCCGCATGGCTCTAACGGATCGTGCAGCCATGTCTCGATCCCAGAGTCAACAGGTGGGGACGTTTGCAAGATAACAATCATCTGCACAAACAGTTCGACGACGTCTGCAGGAGCATGGACTATGAGCTCGGAGACCATGGCTGCGGTTACCCTTGACGCTGCATCACAGACAGGAGCGCCTGCGATGGTGTACTCAACGACGAACCTGGGTGCACGAATGGCAAAACGTCATTTTTTTCGGATGAATCCAGGTTCTGTTTACAGCATCATGATGGTCACATCCGTGTTTGGCGACATCGAGATGAACGCACATTGGAAGCGTGTATTCGTCACCGACATACTGGCGTATCACCCGATGTGATGGCATGGGGAGCCATTGGTTACAAGTCTCGGTCACCTCTTGTTCGCATTGACGGCACTTTGAACAGTAGACGTTACATTTGAGATGTGTTACGACCCGTGGCTCTACCCTTCATTCGATCCCTGCGAAACCCTACGTTTCAGCAGGATAATGCACGACCGCATGTTGCAGGTCGTGTACGGGCCTTTCTGGATACAGAAAATGTCCGACTGCTGCCCCGTGCAGCACATTCTCCAGATCTCTCACCAAATGAAAGCGTCTGGTCAATTGTGGCCGAGCAACTGGCTCGTCACAATACGCCAGTCACTACTGTTGATGAACTGTGGCATCGTGTCGAAGCTGCATGGGCAGCTGTACCTGTACACGCCATCCAAGCTCTGTTTGACTCAATGCCCAGGCGTATCAAGGCCGTTATTACGGCCAGAGGCGGTTGTTCTGGGTACTGATTTCTCAGGCTCTATGCACCCAAATTGCGTGAAAATGTAATCACATGTCACTTCTACTACAATATATTTGTCCAATGAATACCTGTTTATCGTCTGCATTTCTTCTTGGTGTAGCAATTTTAATGGCCAGTAGTGTATAAATGCTATTCGTACATACGCAGTGTATTTAAGTTGCGATAATCCACGGAAGCAAAGGTGGCTATAATTAATTGCAGTTATAAGCAAGTGTGCGCTGGGTAACCTTATGCGCTATTCTGCGTCAAGAACTGTTTTACTGGTTAAGAGTACTACTGAAGTAATGAGAGAACTTGAAGCCACAAATGTAAGCTGCCACGTCTTGTGACGTTTCTCGATAGAGGCTTGAAGATAACTCACAATTAAAATAGACGAAAGTAGATTTTTTATTCGTGCAGGCAGTAAAATGTGGCCTTTATACTAGGAAGACGTATTGTTCTGTAAAATCCATGATGTAACTGATTCGTAAAATTTAAGTAATACACGTGTGATTATTGTTTGAAAAAAAAGCTTTCTTTCATGTTTGTTTATGTTGTTAGTAGGTGTGTCCTTTTTCATGCCAAATGTATAAAATTTCTTAATATAAAACAATACCAATTATGTGCATGAAGACAAATTTGCGCAGCCCTCCATAAATATTTACCAGGTAAATTATTTATAAAAAATAAGATGGAGCGGATGATGGACACTAGGAGAAGACGTCGAAAGGTGAGTTTATATTATCCCTAGTTGCAAATAGTGTGGTGGATTTCAGTCTACACAGATTCATGAGTTACAGTGCGTGTGACAAATCTAACTTTCTGTTCACTTAAAGAACAGGGCAAAGTGATATATTGCGTTTAAAGCGTAATATTTGGAATAGTAATACGTCATCCAGAAAGTGCAAAGTCTGTATTAATACTGAGAAGTGCCGTAACTTTTTTCTTGGAATTCATAAGAATTTAATATTTATAGAAACATATTCCGAAAGCAACTACCACACTAGGTAAGAACTCTCAATATTTAGCAGCTTTTATTACTATAATATTTCACTATACATTTTTGTAGGTAGCTTAGGTTCCTGAAAGTGATATTTTGTGTGGGAATAAGTGCTAATATTCCCGCTAGGCAATCCTTTATCTTTGTGTTGTCCATGTTAGTCCATAAAGCTACGTAATCGTTACCTCAAAGTGTCGACCTATATAGTGTTCCATTATCTTCTGCATTTTCCTTATACGACAGTAACAGTTTTATTTATTTCAAATTATTATCGTGTGGTAGTGCGCATGTTCGATATTCCAGAGAGTGATCAAGAGTTGCTGAGCACCTATTGCACTTGATTGTCGTCCCAAATCAAATAGATTCGATTGCTGATTTCGGTAGTTTGTTGTTGTTGTGGTCTTCAGTCCTGAGACTGGTTTGATGCAGCTCTCCATGCTACTCTATCCTGTGCAAGCTTCATCCCCCAGTACCTACTGCAACCTACATCCTTCTGAATCTGCTTAGTGTATTGATCTGTTGGTCTCCCTCTACGATTTTTACCCTCCACGCTGCCCTCCAATGCTAAATTTGTGATCCCTTGATGCCTCAAAACATGTCCTACCAACCGATCCCTTCTTCTAGTCAAGTTGTGCCACAAACTTCTCTTCTCCCCAATCCTATTCAGTACCTCCTCATTAGTTATGTGATCTACCCATCTAATCTTCAGCATTCTTCTGTAGCACCACATTTCGAACGCTTCTATTCTCTTCTTGTCCAAACTGGTTATCGTCCATGTTTCACTTCCATACATGGCTACACTCCATACAAATACTTTCAGAAACGACTTCCTGACACTTAAATCTATACTCGGTGTTAACAAATTTCTCTTCTTCAGAAATGCTTTCCTTGCCATTGCCAGTCTACATTTTATATCCTCTCTACTTCGACCATCATCAGTTATTTTACTCCCTAAATAGCAAAACTCCTTTACTACTTTAAGTGTCTCATTTCCTAATCTAATCCCCTCAGCATCACCCGATTTAATTTGACTACATTCCATTAACCTCGTTTTGCTTTTGTTGATGCTCATCTTATATCCTCCTTTCAAGATACTGTCCATTCCGTTCAACTGCTCTTCGAAGTCCTTTGCTGTCTCTGACAGAATTACAATGTCATCGGCGAACCTCAAAGTTTTTACTTCTTCTCCATGAATTTTAATACCTACTCCGAATTTTTCTTTTGTTTCCTTTACTGCTTGCTCAATATACAGATTGAATAACATCGGGGAGAGGCTACAACCCTGTCTCACTCGTTTCCCAACCACTGCTTCCCTTTCGTGCCCCTCGACTCTTATAACTGCCATCTGGTTTCTGTACAAATTGTAAATAGCCTTTCGCTCCCTGTATTTTACCGCTGCCACCTTCATAATTTGAAAGAGAGTATTCCAGTTAACGTTGTCAAAAGCTTTCTCCTAGTCTACTAATGCTAGAAACGTAGGTTTGCCTTTTATTAATCTTTCTTCTAAGATAAGTCGTAAGGTTAGTATTGCCTCACGTGTTCCAACATTTCTACGGAATCCAAACTGATCTTCCCCGAGGTCCGCTTCTACCAGTTTTTCCATTCGTCTGTAAAGAATTCGCGTTAGTATTTTGCAGCTGTGACTTATTAAACTGATAGTTCGGTAATTTTCACATCTGCCAACACCTGCTTTCTTTGGTATTGGAATTATTATATTCTTCTTGAAATCTGTGGGTATTTCGCCTGTCTCATACATCTTGCTCACCAGATGGTAGAGTTTTGTCATGACTGGCTCTCCCAAGGCCATCAGTAGTTCTAATGGAATGTTGTCTACTCCCGGGGCCTTGTTTCGACTCGGGTCTTTCAGTGCTCTGTCAAACTCTTCACGTAGTATCTTATCTCCCATTTCATCTTCATCTACATCCTCTTCCATTTCCATAATATTGTCCTCAAGTACATCGCTCTTGTATAAACCCTCTATATACTCCTTCCACCTTTCTGCCTTCCCTTCTTTGCTTAGAACTGGGTTGCCATCTGAGCTCTTGATATTCATACAAGTGGTTTTCTTCTCTCCAAAGGTCTCTCTAATTTTCCTGTAGGCAGTATCTATCTTACCCCTAGTGAGACAAGCCTCTACATCCTTACATTTGTCCTCTAGCCATCCCTGCTTAGCCATTTTGCACTTTCTGTCGATCTCATTTTTGAGATTTGTAGCAACTAGGTATTCCTTACTAGGTTCAATCTGGGTAGGAATCTTAAGGTACACTAGAAGGTACTTACATTACAAGATCTCGTTTTGAACAGAATGACGCGTTCTATTTGGTAGGAACGCTTCAAACCAATCCTTAGTCAATCTGATATTCTCATTTTGTCCATTGGACAATAGTGCGTAGATGTATCGAGCAAGATGTGTTCTCAGTGGATTGAGCCTCGAGCAACCTCCGTCATTGGTTGATGGCGGTTGAGAGGGTGTGGATCAGAATGGCTTCCCGGAGCTATTGACGTCTTGTAGAGGCCATGTCAGGACGCATCACCGCTGTCGTAGGGGCGAAAGATTGTGTACCTACAGATACGTTACTGTCCCGGAATTAATTGCCTATCAATCTACGTATTTTATGCCAGACTTTCGCATCTGATAAGAATTTGCCTGGCATTGAAAGAGGAGGCCAGCTGTCCTTTACTTTGGACTAACTTAGAATACAGTGTACAGGGATTATGTAGAAATTACAAAATAAGAGTTAATTTACACTGTTCTATACTTCAGAGTAGGCAGTGGTTGACATCCTGATGCTTGTTGATATCTGACAATGTACACAAATCAGAGTCTAGTGACGACTGTAAATTTGTGCCAGACTTGGATTCGATGCAGATATTCTTACTTGTCGCGGACAGTCACCTTGAGCAATAGGTTTACCAGGAAACGCCTTACAGTATGACTATTTCTGTGACTGCCACTCATGTTTACTACCATGATACACAAACGTTGCTGCTACATAATGTCTATAAAATAAATAAATTAAAAAATAAAATAAAATATTAATTATTGTATATGTATGATAGTGATTGGTTGTAATTAATATTTGCTTATCTAGAACGTGGACGTTTAATTATTTGGTATCAAACGCTTGACAATGGATTTTTCGTAAATGCAATGTTATTCTTAGGTGACTGTGAAATGTAACTCAAATAATCGGACTTCGCATTTAAATCGTTTCCAAAGACTGCTGCGGTAGGTGCGGACTCAAAATCTCAGTATTAGAATAATTGGCCAGCCATGTCAATACGTCGTACTTTCACGTCTCTCTGAAAAAAAAACTATTGCTGTTGCTGACTGCCCTTTCGTTAATTGTTGCTTTTATAAAAATTGTTTTTGCTCCCTCTGGTTTATTTAATTATTTTTAATTATTATTAACGTAACAACGCATATATGGAAAGAGTGACGTGAAATTCTTTTAACAATGCTGTGCTTTTAATTGCTTTATCATCGTTACCTTTTTTAGCAAAATAAAATGATGGAAGTATTATTGTTCTGAATCTGGCCTACAATTTAAAGAACGATTTTTTAGTAACTGCAACTCATGCTAAGTATCAATATATCTTTCCTGCTTTGTGCTAAACCCTTCTCCAGATCGGATATCCGTTTGTTAACATTCACTTGCCACTGCGGAATATCCTCACTGAGTATTTGTTTAATGGTTTGCACATCGTTCTGTACCTGACTATTTACGGCGGTACTGAACGATTCTGAATCTCTATTTGCTATTGCTGCTTCTACTTTAGAATTAATATTCGTGTCAATCTCAGTCTCCTTCACTTCTAGCCATGAGTTAAATTCTGTTTCAATTTTATTTGCCTGTTCATTCCACTTCTGCTCTACAAGCTGTGTGGAATCTATTTCTAGCTTTTCTACTCTGTTGGCTAAGACACCTATTTCATCTACCATGTTAGTGTTTGCTACTTGCAGGTGGGTGACCTGTTCAGTCAGCTCCTGCACGGCCTTAGGTATCGACTCGTAATTCTTTTTCATATCTGCTATCTCTTTTTTCATATTTTCTAACGATTGCACAAGTTGCTGGTCCCGCTCGGCTTGCTGGCGATCTCGCTCGGCTTGCTGGGCAAGTAAATTTTCTGCTAGCTTACGATCTCGCTCAGCTTGCCGGCGATCTCGCTCAACTTGCTGTTGGGCAAATTTTGCCTGGTAATCTAGCACACGCTCTAATATAGTCTGAATTGAATACCCACCAGGCAGATTACCACTCTCTGGTTCCTGCTTTTCTGGTGGTGGTACAATTTCTTTATCTACATCAACTTGATGACTAGTGGGCGGTGGCACTACTTCCTGTGGCCCTGCCCCCACATTTTCGCCAGTTATATCTTCAAAGAGAGTACTAGTACTACTTGAGGCACCCTGTTCCACATTTCCTTCACTAGCTAATTGTTGTTCTTCAGTATCCATATTGCTTGGACGTTGACTACGCAACTTAACCATATTCCTAAATTGCTTACTAAAACACAAAATCTAACAGTTTTTCCCCTTGCACACAAAATACATCACTTTATATACACTACACTGCACACTAAAAATTACTATCTACATCAACTTTGTCCTGTCACAAATACTAACATCAAACTACGTACAGTATGCACACCACTAGCGATATGAGATTACTTCACTGGAGCTCAACTTCTACAAACAGGACAACTACACTGTAGTCTTACCTTTAGTTTCTATTATCTCGGGGTCCGGCTGCCCCCGGATTACGTAGTCGTTAGAGCTTCTCAGTACAATCAGGATCGTCTTCTTAATCTGAAAGCTGTGAGAGAAAGATCTCCTGTTATTGTCGTAGAGAGCGCGAAGGTAGCATTCTTTTGTCGAGATTGTGAATTGGACGCCATTGCGCGTGAATGTACACAGGTCTGTAATTATTAAGATATTTAAATGTTTAAATAGAGTTGTTTAAATGAAAACTTGTATTACTTAAATGTTAAAGTGTGCCTGCCTATTATCCCATCCTGTTAAGATATTTTTCAGCCATATAAAAATATTATCTGTGGAGCTGAGCTGTGTGGAGAAAGAAGAGCCGCTGCCGCGGCATATTTAAACGACTTACAATATAGTCGAGTATACCGCAAGGAAGCGGTAAAATAATAGTAAAAAATAATATTATTTCTTTTAGCTCCCAGGCTGGCAGTGAAGATCAGCAGATTTTATGATGTGTTGCAGGTTGACGCGGGCTGCTGATAGGATATAATTTTCAGTGCAAATAATTTTATGTACCTAAAGAATCTGATAGGAAACTTGCTGTGCTCCGTTCTGACCACGGCTAAATTTTATAGTGAATACGTAATTTTCTTTAATGAGAGTCTCATGTTCTTGGGCTAGCCGTGGTATGAAATAGCATTTTAGTAAGAAATAAAATCCACTGCAAACTTGTATTTGTGAACGATCGTACGAACTGTAACATCAGTGATCATAGGACATTAATTTCAACTTTGAATAATTACGAAGTAGGAAAGATATATTGATACTTAGCATGAGTTGCAGTTACTAAAAAATCGTTCTTTAAATTGTAGGCCAGATTCAGAACAATAAGACTTCCATCATTTTATTTTGCTAAAAAAGGTAACGATGATAAAGCAATTAAAAGCACAGCATTGTTAAAAGAATTTCACGTCACTCTTTCTATATATGCGTTGTTACGCCAATAATAATTAAAAATAATTAAATAAACCAGAAGGAGCAAAAACAATTTTTATAAAAGCAACAATTAACGAAAGGGCAGTCGGCAACAGATATAGTTTTTTTTTTCAGAGAGACGTGAAAGTACAGAGGTGACTGTCTACTAAATATAAAGTTTACACAGTTAGTTAAATCAGATATATTCAACGAATAAGCCTACAGTTAACTAATTCAACTTACTTTCATAAATATAGAATCTTTACAGAGTCGACTGCCTAGTGAGATTGCAACTCGCAGTGTTCTTATATAACATCAAATATGGCGGTGTGCCAGTTAATAAAATATACGTGCTTCCCGTACCAGCTGTTGTACAAGACCTATTTCTTCTTAATGAAACATAAGAGTGTCGTAATTGTATTCTGTTTTATCAGCGGCATAGCGCTGCAGTTCTGTGCCATAGGCTTTATTTATTTGTCAGAGATTAATTATTTAACTAAGATTTCGTGCTTCCGAGGAAACTCACGCAAGGCACGCAAATGTGTCTTTATATGTCCCACAAGGTAAGTGGCAAAAACAATACTGGGCGACGAAGTTGGTGGAGGGCCGTGGTTTGCCCTGCCAGGACAGATGCACGTGTAGTGAATTAAACCCAATGAAAGAAATGAATGGACCGATGAAGATGGAATCATTAAGGACGCAGTGTCATGAAATGGTGTCAGTACAAGCTGTACAGATGCGGTGAACCTCCAGTGTAATAAACATTGTGCTGGACAAAAACAGTGAAGCACCCAGTAGACATGATCGACTTTCAATGTTATTTCCTGTACATACACACCATCGATAGGTATATAAACAACTGGAGTGCAATTCCCTGTGACAGGTGGAACGGCCACCAGAGTGTTGCTCGTATTTCGTGTTGTTACTGGTCCTGGTACAGTGTATAAGGTATGTGAACAGCTATTGGTGTTGAGTGACCACCATGAATGACACGGGGATGCCACTTACACGTGTGAGGCGGCGTCAGCAGCGCCTGACAGAGTTTGAAACGGTCATTCACTGTTGAAATCGTCTTGACAGTTGGTCAAAGCGAGCAATATCCAGATTTGTGGGGCATTTTAAATGTGACAATGGCCTGAGATTCGACTGCACGCGAACATGAAGGCAGGTATACTCCTAATAAATATTGTGGTCAAGAATTGTCGAACTTGGTACCAAGCACCACGAAACTCCTTTTCTGTCTGGGTCTGTCATCCGAGGAACAGGCGAAACGCCTCACATGTGAAGATTAAATAAAAGTATCTTGTACCAGCAAGACTATCTTTTCTGTATCTTAAGATTGTGGTTGATGTACCAGTGCCACCGCTTTAATTATGAAGTGCATTGAGTTTAGAGGAATCGTAATGGACTCCCTGCAACATTATCTGTCATCGTGCAGCGTTTGCTGGAGGCTAGCAGCAGCTGGGTTAGGGAATTACCGTTTCACGCATAGTCTACTATTAACACCACAACACAGACAGTTGCATATCGAGTGATGCCATGACTAGGAGGCACGGAATGCTGATGAATGGCGCTGCGTTGTGTTAAGCGATGAATCTCGATTCTGAACAGCCACGGATGACCACAGTCAGCGAGTAGAGAGGACCATTCTTCCAACGTTTTGGATTGGCAAAGCGTTCTTACTCCTACCATCATGGTTTGGGGAGTCAGCAGATGTGAATTCAGGTCATGGCTGGTGATGGTTAACGGATATCTGGCGGAATAAACGATATGTCACGAACATCTTGCATCCTCATGTGTTACTTCTTGTGCTATAGTATTGTGGTGACATTTTTCAACAGGACTACAATCTTTCACACTTGGCACGTATCTCTAAGAACTACCAGCGCGATACTGAGGAACACGCATGGCCAGCAAGCATCCAGACCTAGTCCTGACAGAGCATGTTTGCTATCAGCTAAGACGTCAGCCCTACTGCGCTGCCAGTATCCAGAATATCAAAGACTACTTGCGACAGTTCTGGAGTAGCTTTCCTGAATCAGTGACGCATCCAGACCAGAAGCGTGCAAAGTCATGCTCATAACTGGCCTTACGCTGCCAAATTTTTCCTACATTTGGCTCGATCTTCTCATCATCTGTGTTGGCCAAACAGTGTTCGTATTGACAATGTAGTCAAGCCTGAAAGCATGCTCGGGTAGTCTACTGTTAAGGCCACTGCTCGCAATAAGGAAGAATTCTAGATTTTAGTTCCGGTCTGATAACAGTTTCCAGTTGTCACCACAAATTCATTACATTACAGGTTCAATGTATCTGAGCAGTTTGCGCTGATATTATCTCGTGTCATTGGATCTTCATTGATTTCTTCCTCATGAAACCATTCGCTCTATTTCAGTGTACGTAATTCATTTCATATGTAGGAAACCTATCAGCACTCTCATGCTCATGGGAGATCAGATAGGTAAGCGTAACGCTAAGGTAGGATATTTCAGCTGAAAGGAGAACAATTTAACAACGAAATGTTTCTCGAGAGAATTTTGCAGCATATTTTCTCTCTCTAAGCGATGTTTTGGAATGAGAGGAAGGAATGGTTGTTCATTTATCAGTTCGCGCAGTACAGATTCTAAGAAATTGCAACCCGGAAGAGCGGCGACAGTTGTCGATCTGCCAGGAAATGCAATATCTCGTTAAAATTCTCGAGCTCCATAATGGCGACGTCGTTAGAAGCGAAGTGTAGTAGGAATGTTCATAATGAGTTAGAAAGACGTCGAGAGAAACAAATTAAGGCCTCAAAATGTTTCAGTTCCCTCTTTAATTAAAAAGAAATGCAGTCTCCTGTAGCTGAACGCCATACCATTAAAGATGTACGGCTACAAAGATTCGCGACTCTCTTTCTGCCTTTCGGGACTTCATTGAAACTCAAACGCTCCTCTCTGCAGAGTTCACACACACCCCCCAGATGTCCCTGTCGACGTTTTCGTCAACAAATGCTGCGAATTCCCCAACTCTGTCATGATGGGCATTTGAGTCAGTGGTTGTGAGTGCACACTGTGTGAATACCAAACGACTGCATGGTAGAGGGGGCCGCCTCTGGCAATTATTCAGGTCACTACCATTTCCTATGAAAACTACGAACCTGAAAAGGAGATACGATCACCCAAAAGTAGTGGAGTTGGGCCCGTTGTTCTCCTTATGCCCCTTGTCCTACCTTCCTTACGTAAACAAACAGGACTCCTGTAAACCATATCATTGTTGATTTCAGCTTAGAACTCCAATGTAAAGAAACAATTGGTCTTAAGTTATTGTAGTTTATGGCCGTAATGTAAACAAACCAGGTATGTACACTCATCGTTATATTCACACAAGTCTGATGTTGACCAGACGGATTTAGACCAAATTTAACTAGCATAATTTACGACCGAAAGTGGCTGTCTCAAAAATCTTCCAACTCCTCTAGTGCAACTGGGTAATGGAGAAGTTACCCCATTGATAGGATGTGATACCCACCACCAATCCTCCCTCTACAAGTCGGGGTATTACAATATGGTAGCTATCATCTCGATGTGGACTCGTCATTCATGCACAGTACGTCTGCCAATAACCATGAAGCGTCAGTAACAGCAAGCAGAGATCAGCCGTAATCCCCTATCCCCAGCAGAATGAAAGAAGAATAAGGCAGTCACATTCGAATATAACTATTATTAATCCACCTGTCCCCCTCCTTGCCACAGCTAAGAAACAAGGGTTCCAATGATGTTGCGTACCTACTTTGGCTACTTTTCAAGGTCGTCCAACTACCAGCTTTTATCTTGGAAACCTTTAAAATGCATGCTCACACCAGATATCAACATTAGCTTTAGTGATGCTTATATTTAATGTTCAAATAACTGCCGTCGCTGCTGGGACAGGATAGAAACAATGGAAATGACTTTATTGAAACAAACACCATACCGTTAACTGTCCCTGTGCACATCACAGAGTGACGGATTCGACCGTGCCAGCTCACATTCTATGACAGTGCGGCCATGGCCTTTGAAATGACGCTCTCCTTGCGGGCGCTGTTACATATCTAATGCCTGCAGATGAGCCATGCCACAGGCAACGGCCCATCGCTGTTACTGACATTTCCCCTACCACTGTGTATGGACGGATGATAGTATATACAACACACAGTATGTATACGCTCACCTCGCGTGCCCATAGCTATGAGCCACTGCCATGATAGGTCATGCAAGCCACAGGCTGCCCTAGGGAGGGAGGGAGCTACCAGTGTAATAATTTATGTAACTTGCCTCTTAATCGCCGAAATATTTACAGATTTGAGACGCTATAAACATTCCATTACCCTGAAAAATTTTTTAGCAGCAAGACGTCTTCAGTAACTATTTTTATATCAGTGTTTTAAATACTTAATCTAGTCATTCTCTGCCGGCATTTTCCCATGTGTAGATAAAGAGAATGCCTGCACTTTGTTTAAACACAATATGGTCTATACCACTTGTTACATAAGCTCACGTGTAACAACTAGCGCTTCCATTTCATTTTTAACGCACAGACATGCAGATTTTTCGTCGGCTATTTATATATCTCATTGAATTGCTTCCCAGTATTCCTCCTGGCTGTCTCATCATGCTTCTGATGTAAGAGAAAATTATTTTTCCCTACATATAATGATTTGCAGTGTTGAACTTGGATATCAAATTCACTTGCACTTCTGTCTATGAACTGACGTTCCAGCTATCTACTTTTGGCTACTCTGCACTGTCGCCAGCTAAACGACGCATGTAGATCATCTTAAATAGTAGATTTTTTGGATTTTTTGGCAGGGTAGCGAATTCTGGTAAAAAAGCTGCAGCAACTTCTTCGCATACATTTATACACAAAAAATTATTCTTTATTTATGATTCCTTGACACAATTTTAATAACATGCAACTTAATTTCTAATTATAATTCAAATCTACATCGAAAATATTAATCTAACAAAAACAAAAAATGTATACTCTTGAATTTTAAAACATATCTAATATTTTTTTGTAATTTATGTCTTTTATGGCTTTAACAATTAACTCTGATCAATCTTGTAATTCATCTGTTATTGTTGTGGTCTTCAGTCCTGAGACTGGTTTGATGCAGCTCTCCATGCTACTCTATCCTGTGCAAGCTTTTTCATCTCCCAGTACCTACTGCAACCTACATCCTTCTGAATCTGCTTAGTGTATTCATCTCTTGGTCTCCCTCTACGATTTTTACCCTCCACGCTGCCCTCCAATACTAAATTGGTGATCCCTTGATGCCTCAGAACATGTCCTACCAACCGATCCCTTCTTCTGGTCAAGTTGTGCCACAAGCTTCTCTTCTCCCCAATCCTATTCAATACTTCCTCATTAGTTATGTGATCTACCCATCTAATCTTCAGCATTCTTCTGTAGCACCACATTTCGAAAGCTTCTATTCTCTTCTTGTCCAAACTATTTATCGTCCATGTTTCACTTCCATACATGGCTACACTCCATACAAATACTTTCAGAACTGACTTTCTGACACTTAAATCTATACTCGATGTTAACAAATTTCTTCAGAAACGCTTTCCTTGCCATTGCTAGTCTACATTTTATATCCTCTCTACTTCGACCATCATCAGTTATTTTGCTCCCCAAATAGCAAAACTCCTTTACTACTTTATGTGTCTCATTTCCTAATCTAATTCCCTCAGCATCACCCGACTTAATTAGACTACATTCCATTATCCTTGTACTGTTAAAACATTCCACATATCTCTGGGTGTTTGGTGGCATCCTTTGTGCCCCACATTCTTGTGGAATCTCCATATAAAACTTTAAGTTTCCATCTTTTGCAAATGAATGCCTGTTAAATGTAGCGATTCAGTCAGTTTTTAACTCTGGAAATGACTCTCCTGTTCCAAGATGCAAAATTATGGTCTGCCATATTTAAACACAATCTAAGTGTCCTCTGTAAACAGTTTAAAATGGGAGTTGATGTTTATAAAAAATCGTGTATCGTCTAATGTAGCAAGTGCCCGTTAACTTCTGCGAGCTCTCCAGTGTATGACCACTTTCCATTGGTACTTGGAGTAAATGCTGAGTAAATGCTTTGTAGCGTTTTAATATACTTAGTCAATCTTTCACAGGTCGAACACATTCCATTCTGTAGTTATAAGTAGTTACTTCAAGTCTGGTAATACCAGAGTCCTTATCCAAGGAAAATGTAAAAGTTTCTCATTGACACGTATCACGACACATGATAAAATCGATTAAGTGGTGACTGATAACGTTTTTTCACTCCTGAGTTCATGGCTTGCTATATAAACTTATTACTTACTTTTACTCTAAAATTGGAGTTCATCCACGTTAAATACGAAATCCAAACTGTCTTATGTTTCTTTACGGTCACACTGCTATTTTGTTAGTAGTCTCTTTGCACACAGAAGTTCAGGTTTCATCTTAGGCAGTCGCACATCTCCATCATGTCGAAAATACCAGCGAAAATTTTCGTTACATCCAAGTCCGTAAGATAACAGTCATTTACTCGAACGTGTTGCAGTTTCGCAAGCATGTTAGCATCAGATAATTTCACTTTCTATGGTAAACGGCCACATATTTTTTCATTTTTCTTCGAAATTACTTTTTTTTTTTTTTTTTTTTTTTTTTTTTTTTTTTTTTTTTTGCTGAAACATTGTCATTCCAGTGTAGGAGAAATGGCAGGTTCATCCTGTCGCTGTGTTTTGTACAAATCAGTATGGAGAATTTATTAGGTAGATCCACACAATTCTTTCTTTAACACTTTAACATTGCAGACCGTCTCTTTTCCTGTGTTCTTGACAGTAAACTTCATTCCAGAATTTAACCACCATAACGGTCTCAGAGAACGGTTCTTTAATAAGCTTAAGCACATTTAAATTCTTTTTGCTAATTAGCATACCATTCTGGGTGTAATTTATATCACCAATATCAATAACAGTAGTGGGAAAGTTGTCCACTATTAATAACATACCAAAGTCTTCGTGAGTTGGTTACGTTTACCTTCCTAATAGCATAGCGGAGGAAGCCACGTTGACGCTTTATCCAACAACAGGTGACTGAACAATTGCAGCTGTCATTTCTTCTTATGTACTCTATATATCCAGGATGGTATCAATTTCAGTCACGCCCTGTTGTCGTCACTTCCGGTCATGCCTCCTAAATTTGGTTGTATTTGCAGACCAGTCGTATGCTCTTAGAGCAATTGCGCTCTCATGTCACGTTTACCCGTATTGAGAGGCCATGGTGTACCATTTCCATATCACAAAGCATTTGTTAACAGATGATGCGGAACTATGAACCCATCGTTTTCCATTAGAACGCAAACGTGTGTCAACTCACCATTAGAATTTACAGCAAATGATAATATCTTGTATTTTCCATTTATATCCAAAGTTTCTCCACACACAACATTAAAAGCAGTTTGTAAGACACGTTTGCACATCGTCAATGGCATTTTCTTTCTCAAGTGACAGTTTAAATGTTGTAATATTCCAAGATAGAAAAGAACTTGTTAATAGACAAATGGAACTGTGTAGCAATAGCCTACATGTCTTAACAAGAGCACTCTGGAATAAAAGAAAACAGTGTTTTTCAACCCGGAAGATATGTGTCTGTGACATCAAACAGTGCTACTGCGCAAGCTCTTGAGCGAAAACCTATATTTTGGCTCTAAGATCATGAGTATTTAATGTTGCTCACTTTCTCTGAAGTGAGTTTTAAGATCGTGTGTGTGTGTGTGTGTGTGTGTGTGTGTGTGGGACAGATTTCCAGAACGATGGTGTCCCGACAGGAAGACGTTCGAAGCAATTGATCGGCGTCTTAGGGAACACGGAACATTCCAGCCTATGACTCGCGACTGGGAAAGACCTAGAACGACGAGGACACCTGCAATGGACGAGGCAGTTCTTCGTGCAGTTGACGATAACCCTAATGTCAGCGTCAGAGAAGTTGCTGCTGTACAAGGTAACGTTGGCCACGTCACTGTATGGAGAGTGCACATATTAGAAGGAGCGAATGTGAATAAAATCGCTAAAACAGTTACACACAGTTAGGATGAAACCTAGAAAGCAACTCTCATCCACTAACTCCCACGTCACTCTTATCCACTCACTCAGCCACGCTATCGCACACGCTCAAACACAACGGAGAAAGGGTGCAAGGTGCTATGCCAGCGATTAAAACACAAGTAAAACAACACAGGCGCTAAAACAACAGGACAAGCAAACGTGACCGGCTGATCACTTACAAAAAAAATAAAATAAAATGGATGAGCCAGTTATGCTGGCAACAAATCTAGGGTAACATGTTGGACAATTCAAATACCTTATAACTCTAACACAATTCACTGGAAAGACACTTAAGATAGATCACGAGCATCCCACTTTGGAAGGCCCTCTCGCCGGAGCAAGAAGCCATGCGTCATTGCTCTGTGGCCCATGCAAAGACGAAAATGGAAGACCTCGTCCCGTCGACGTGAGGTACGCTACGGCCGCGTTGTGGAGTTTACTAGAGGGAGCTTATTATCTGCCACTTCTAGCCACTCATCCGCCCTCTTGCGCAACGCTCTGTATGTCAACAGCGAGACTATAGCGTGCAGGGGGATGGCACACCAAACTAACTGCGCATCGCAACATGCCTCCTTGGCTGCTACGTATGACCTCTCATTCGCCACAGTACCCATGTGCACTCCCACCCAGCAGAAAGACACCTCATTCCCCAGCCGTTGTAACTGGAGAAGTGCGTCCTGGATATTCTGGACTACTTTATCTGCTCGGTGCGTTGTAGACAGTGAAGGGCACTCAGAGAATATGGACAGGCAAGGAATCTAGTATCAAAATCACCTCTCATTTGCACCAGTGTCAGAAAGATCGCATATAATTCCGTGTCAAACACACCGAAGTCCAGAGGCAGTCAGACCTTGAAAACACGGTCAGGGAAAACAGCAGAACAATCAACACACTCCCCATGTTTCAGCCTTAACTAATGAATTAAAAGCTCATATACAGGGTGTTTCATAAATGACCGGTGTATTTGAAACGGCAATAAAAACTAAACGAGCAGCGATAGAAATACACTGTTTGGACAAACTTTCGAAATTACAGTAGTTACAATTTTCAACAACAGATGGCGCTGCAAGTGATGTGAAAGATATAGAAGACAACGCAGTCTGTGGGTGCGCCATTCTGTACGTCGTCTTTCTGCTGTAAGCGTGTGCTGTTCACAACGTGCAAGTGTGCTGTAGACAACATGGTTTATTCCTTAGAACAGAGGATTTTTCTGGTGTTGGAATTCCACCGCCTAGAACACAGTGTTGTTGCAACAAGACGAAGTTTTCAACGGAGGTTTAATGTAACCAAAGGACCGAAAAGCGATACAGTAAAGGATCTTTTTGAAAAATGTCAACGGACTGGGAACGTGACGGATGAACGTGCTGGAAAGGTAGGGCGACCGCGTACGGCAACCACAGAGGGCAACGCGCAGCTAGTGCAGCAGGTGATCCAACAGCGGCCTCGGGTTTCCGTTCGCCGTGTTGCAGCTGCGGTCCAAATGACGCCAAAGTCCACGTATCGTCTCATGTGCCACAGTTTACACCTCTATCCATACAAAATTCAAACGTGGCAACCCCTCAGCGCCGCTACCATTGCTGCACGAGAGACATTCGCTAACGATATAGTGCACAGGATTGATGACGGGGATATGCATGTGGGCAGCATTTGGTTTACTGACGAAGCTTATTTTTACCTGGACGGCTTCGTCAATAAACAGAACTGGCGCATATGGGGAACCGAAAAGCCCCATGTTGCAGTCCCATCGTCCCTGCATCCTCAAAAAATACTGGTCTGGGCCGCCATTTCTTCCAAAGGAATCATTGGCCCACTTTTCAGATCCGAAACGATTACTGCATCACGCTATCTGGACATTCTTCGTTAATTTGTGGCGGTACAAACTGCCTTAGACGACACTGCGAACACCTCGTGGTTTATGCAAGATGGTGCCCGGCCACATCGCACGGCCGACGTCTTTAATTTCCTGAATGAATATTTCGATGATCGTGTGATTGCTTTGGGCTATCCGAAACATACAGGAGGCGGCGTGGATTGGCCTCCCTATTCGCCAGACGTGAACCCCTGTGACTTCTTTCTGTGGGGACACTTGAAAGACCAGGTGTACCGCCAGACTCCAGAAACAATTGAACAGCTGAAGCAGTACATCTCATCTGCATGTGAAGCCATTCCGCCAGACACGTTGTCAAAGGTTTCGGGTAATTTCATTCAGAGACTACGCCATATTATTGCTACGCATGGTGGATATGTGGAAAATATCGTACTATAGAGTTTCCCAGACCGCAGCGCCATCTGTTGTTGAAAATTGTAACTACTGTAATTTCGAAAGTTTGTCTGCCTGAAAATGTACTGTTGTCCCAAGCATATTGCAACAAACGGTGTATTTCTATCGCTGCTCGTTTAGTTTTTATTGCCGTTTCAAATATACCGGTCATTTTTGAAACACCCTGTAAATGTGCAACCCTTCTGTACTGCACTAAATTTAAAATGACTCCAGGCCTCCGTGGTAACCAAAGTGGCAGACGGTTAAAAATTTGGATTTGGAGCTGTACTCGCTAGAGACCAAGTGACTCCAGCATATGCCGTACACGGATACCAAACAGTCGTGTTGCTAGTGGACGGCTGAAGAAAAGGCGTTCCACAAGCAAACGAGCAATGGAATGGTCTCCATATGAATTCGGAACTGCGAAGAACTTGCATGCATGATTCACCGTGTGCCGTCGGATTGTAAGTGGCGGTTCACCAGTATCACCACAGAGACTGGGTGTGGAGCAGTCCTATAAGCACCTGTTGCCAGCCTAACTCCTCATGGTGGATAGCGTCAACGAAGAAGGCATCGGTGATTCATAGACTGGGCAGCCATAGTCCAGCTGAGAACGCATGAAAGCTCTATAAAACTGGAGCAGACGTGCTCTGTCCGCTTCCCAAGACCGGTGGCTAAGACACTTTACGATATTCAGTGCCTTCACGGTTCTGGCTTTCAGGTCCGTCAGGTTTAGCAATCGCAACAATTTGGAGTCAAAGAAGAGGCCCAAAATCTTCAAGGAGTCTTTAAAATGCAGAACAGTGTCCTTCATATGCAAGGCAAGTAAATTAGATATATAACAAGAATGAATAAAATGATCACTCGCGCACTTCCCTGTAAGAAACTGAAAACCAACCTTTGCAGCCCACTCTTCCAGCCTTTTCATTGTAAGTATAAACTGTCGAGCTGCTGTTGCAACACAAGAGGAGGAACAGGAACAGCAAAATTGTCTACAAATAAGGAGTATTGTAGAGGACTCCTCACTATACAGGGTGTTACAAAAAGGTATGGCCAAACTTTCAGGAAACATTCCTCACACACAAATAAAGAAGAGATGTTATGTAGACATGTGTCCGAAAACGCTTACTTTCCATGTTAGAGCTCATTTTAGTTTCGTCAGTATGTACTGTACTTCCTCGATCCACCGCCAGTCGGCCAAATTGAAGGAAGGTAATGTTGACTTCGGTGCATGTGTTGACATGCGACTCATTGCTCCACAGTACTAGCATCAAGCACATCAGTACGTAGCATCAACGGGTTAGTGTTCATTACGAACGTGGTTTTGCAGTCAGTGCAATGTTTAAAAATGCGGAGTTGGCAGATGCCCATTTGATGCATGGATTAGCACGGGCAATAGCCGTGGCGCGGTACGTTTGTATCGAGACAGATTTCCAGAACGAAGGTGTCCCGACAAGAAGACGTTCGAAGCAATTGATCGGCGTCTTAGGGAATACGGAACATTCCAGCCTATGACTCGCGACTGGGTGAGACCTAGAAGGACGAGGACACCTGCAATGGACGAGGCAATTCTTCGTGCAGTTGACGATAACCCTAATGTCAGCGTCAGAGAAGTTGCTGCTGTACAAGGTAACGTTGACCACGTCACTGTATGGAGAGTGCTACGGGAGAACCAGTTGTTTCCGTTCCATGCACAGCGTGTGCAGGCACTATCAGCAGCTGATTGGCCTATACGGTTACACTTCTGCGAATGGTTCATCCAACAATGTGTCAATCCTCATTTCAGTGCAAATTTTCTCTTTACGGATGAGGCTTCATTCCAACTTGATCAAATTGCAAATTTTCACAATCAACATGTGTGGGCTGACGAGTATCCGCACGCAATTGTGCAATCACGTCATCAACACAGATTTTCTGTGAATGTTTGGGCAGGCATTGTTGGTTATGTCTTGATTGGGCCCCATGTTCTTCCACCTACGCTCAATGGAGCACGTTATCATGATTTCATACGGGTTACTCTACCTGTGTTGCTAGAACATGTGCCTTTACAAGTACGAAACAACAGTGGTTCATGCGCGATGGAGCTCCTACACATTTCAGTCCAAGTGTTCGTACGCTTCTCAACAACAGATTCGGTGACCGATGGATTGGTAGAGGCGGACCAATTCCATGGCCTCCACGCTCTCCTGACCTCAACCCTCTTGGCTTTCATTTATGGGGGCATTTGAAAGTTCTTGTCTACGCAACCCCGGTACCAAATGTAGAGACTCTTCGTGCTCGTATTGTGGACGGCTGTGATACAATACGCCATTCTCCAGGGCTGCATCAGCGCATCAGGGATTCCACTCGACGGAGGGTGGATGCATGTATCCTCGCTAACGGAGGACATTTCGAACATTTCCTGTAACAAAGTGTTTGAAGTCACGCTGGTACGTTCTGTTGCTGTATGTTTCCATTCCATGATTAATGTGATTTGAAGATACGTAATAAAATGAGCTCTAACATGGAAAGTAAGCGTTTCAGGACACATGTCCACACAACATATTTTCTTTCTTTGTGTGTGAGGAATGTTTCGTGAAAGTTTGGCCGTACCTTTTTCTAACAACCTGTAGATGTGGTACTATTTGTGGCTATAGTAAAATGTGTAAGACTTAAAACACTGCCCTGGAGGACACCATTCTCTTGCTCAAAATGATAAGATAGTGTGTCACCAACGCGAGACCTAAAAAACCGCTTAAACAGGAACGACTGCTTTAAGATGGGCAGGTGGCCACGAAAACCCCTTGATGAAGTTGGTCGAGAATACTGTGTCTCCAAGTAGTATTGTACGTGTATCTGAAGTCAATGAATATGCTGAAGCAGTCTCATGTTTATGTAGGAATGTCTGCTGAATAGCCGCCTCTAGCAGGTTCAGATTGTCGACAGTGGACCTTGGCTCTCGTGATCAGAAAGACTTTAAGGTGTCTAGTGTTGGGCGGTATTTAAACTGCGAAAGATCCGCGCGTCTGTCCAGGAATTCTGAACGGCATTCATCAGTCCACCAAGGTATAGGCTGCTCCAAAGATGACCTGAGGACTTTTGGATGGATAAATCAGCAGCATGATGGATCATTCGTGTAATGTAGTCCACCTATTCGTGAACAGTGTCATCGAGTTTAAACGCAGCCAACTAGCTGAATAGTGGCTAGTTATCCCTGCTGATCATCATTTTGGTGGCTTTTGTTCAGGGAATGCTCCATCCATAGATGGATTCACAGTGGGAAGTGGACTGACGGTCATCAGATACTTCCCACTTTAAAGTTTGCAGCAGATAGAGAGGTCCATGACTGAGGACGATCCAGTAACAGCTGAGAAATGAGTGGCGCTTACTATATTGAGGGTGTACAGCTCCTGAGACATCATAAGGTTTTCTAAGACTCCACTCCTGGGGCAAGTATACTTGGAGCCCCACAAGACATGATGGGCACTTACGTTTTCCAGTAAGGAGAAATGGGTGTGGGAGTTGTTCAATAAGGGCTGAGAGAGCGTCATATTCTGTCGCATCCTGTTTGGCAACTACAGAGAACAGACAGTGACATTCTGATCCACATGAACTGCAACAGCTACTGCTTGTAGGTCAGTAACCAAGAGAGAGCAGAGAAGAGGGAGCAGAGGAGTTGTGTGTGTTATTGACAAACACAGCAACCAGTCCCTTGATTCTGTCCCCAGTCAGGTCATCTTTTCAGTGGAGGATATAACCCTGGTTTTAAAATGTGTTTCTTGTAAACACAAATACAGCGTTTGTGACTGTGTCAGGTGTTTCACCTAGTCCACGAGTGTTGAACCGATGTGGGACCCCACTATCACTGGGATAGCATTTTTATTCTGTCTTTCCGCTGTGAAGGGAGCCCATAATGGCCGTAGGTTCAGTCTTGGGGAGAGATGATTACCCCAGTGTAACATCAAGGTTCATTAGAGATACATAGGAATCTGGAGAGACATCTGAGAGAGAGATGTCAACATCATCAGGCTGTATACTTCTCTACTTCATCAGTGGTGGGTGCTTGGCCTTTGATTTTTTGCCCTGGGCAGGTTTTGAGCCACAGCTGTAGTTATGGCAACACTGAACGGCACACCAGACTGAACCTTTGGAGGTGCGGAGAGGTCTGCAACGTTGGCAATCTTGGCCTTTTCTTGGGGAAGGACCAGGAGTCGAAATAACTGCTGTAGCACAAATGCATTGACAAACGCAGGCGCTAGTTCTGACACTAGCAACTTCTATTTGTGTATCAGCATCAGCTTCCTGCATTGAATGTTTAAAAACCAAAGTAAAGGAGGTAGAGAACGTTGACGGTTGGGGGGGAGGGGGGAGGGGGGGCAGGGGGGAAGACAGCATGGCTTAATGAATCTTTTTAGCCTGACCATACAGGATGTGCTTCATATTCTTAAGCTTTTGAATCTTCCATTCCCGATATGCGCTGCAGTTCCGACTCCAGACAGGCTGAGCCATAGAGCAATTCATACACTTCAAAGGTGATGAACACGCAACTCCTTCGTGAGGCCTTGCCACAATCGCCACAACCAGATTCTCCCTTACACCCAAGAGTAGTATCTTTGAAACACCATATTGGTTTTGGGACATAAGGTCGAATGCTTAGGCGAAGGTAACCTGCCATAACGTGCATTGACTGATTCGTGCTGCTGAAAGTCAGTATAAATGAGTCAGATTTGATAAGATTATCATTCATCCTTTTCATGATGTTCTGCACATCAGCGTTTACTTCTTGGATCAACTGGACTTTCATTTCTTCTTTGTGAATGTCCACCACATCCATCCATGTGACAACACCTTCGCTATAATTCAACATCGTGTGCAGCTGCAGTGTCATATTCCCCAAGGCATTTCGCTTTTCTGCAGGTTCGTTGCTTGCTGGGAATTACGTGTTTCAACCAGTAATGCCCATTGCGTAAGTTCTTGACTGATTTTAATGTCCGTGCAATGCCCTCTAAACCCTTTTGAAAGGTGCCCCATCTCTTTTTAGCTATCGAAACTACATTGTGACCTGCATGCATTCTGTTATTAATATCTAGGTGCTCTTAACAACTCCAGACTCTGGTGGACGCGTCACACGAGGTCTCTTGCGCGATTGGGTGTTGGCACCTCCAAGCAGCCCACCCATTCCGCTGGGAAGAGGAGAAGATTTCAGGGTGTCCATCTCGGTCCCACGAGCAGTTAGGGAAATACCAGACCACCTTGACAGAATCCCGCGTTCCTAGGTAAGAGTTATACAACTGAGGTGCGGCAGGTTCCCCAGAGGTTGCTCGCTAACGACTAATCCACCTTAAGAGACATGTATCTTATCAGCGTGCAGCACACCTTGAGATTGAGGGGATTTTATAGTTTTTTTACCACCCTCGCGATCTGAGAGGATGGGTCCCTGTTCCTTGTGGCAATCAACGTTTCACTGTCGCGACTTACAGTGGTCGCTGAAGCACGCCCAGAGCTTATGGTGACAGAGGGCTGGCGGTGCTTACCAGTCCCCAGCTCATGAACCGCAGGGTCACCAAGTCTGTACTCATCAAACTAGTCGTGAGGCCGATAGGGCGTTAAGATCATGATGCAATCATATTAAGAGTTAACCTATCTAGGTATTATCGTTATTGATACAGAATGTTGATGTGAACAGTTTCACTGTCACAAGTCGTACCCTATGGGCGTACATAATTATGCAGCATTTTCTGCTGACTCTACAGCAGTATTTGGTATTGTTTAACTATAATGCAACGTTAACTATGTAGAATATTCAGAACACTTATAACTAAATCTGAGGGGGGTGCGATGGGGAGGTTCCCTTGTCAGAGCCATTTGAACCATTTTTTTTTCAGAACACCTATGTTTCTCACACTCAAAGTACCATGTACACTACAGTGTGCTGCTGTATGTCACAGGAGTGCCACAGTTTGTTAGTGGATCTGTTAGAAGATGTGACAAACCTAGTAAAGAGAGGTTGAATTCACTGCACTTTCTACTGTACGCATACTGCCGCTCGCTAACCCACTGGTGCCAGAGAGCCATACGGAATTCTTTTACTATTATAAAACAAATTACGCCACAACAGTAACATATGTGTTTCTACACTCTGTGTGATAGGGAATGGACAAGTCTATTCAACATACTGGTTCTTTTTCTAAAGACCTGGGTCATAACATTGTTTGTAGCAGTCAATCCAGATCCAGTAACATTTCTATATGTAACGGTATTGTGGGGAACAATATCCTGGGTTGTAAAAAATACCTTTCTCCTGCTTTAAGATAACACATCTGTATTGCTAGAATATAATACATTTTGGCAGTTCTCTACAGGGTCAAACATGAACAATCCATTCCATAATTATAAATCTTAACTTAAAATCATGTTCTTTATCCAGATGATTTTATCAAACAGAGTAATCTTGTAGTTGTAGATGTAGGAGATGTAAAAGCCTCTACTATATGTACAGCAGAGCTAATTATGAAATTGATAAAATGATCACCAATAACTTCGTTCTCTCCTGGGCTTGTGATTTTATGCAGAAATTTGTTATATATCTTCACTCTACATTTGACTATTACCTCTGTTAAACAGTTTTGTCATTGTTTACAGCAACATTACTGTTTATCTTGGTAATGTTCTTCTTGTACACAGAAGCTGTGGTTCGACATCAGGTAGTCACGTAACTCCATTTTGTTAAAAATCCAAGCAAAATACTGTCTACATGAAGCTGTTGTGAAAGTCCATACAGCTGATCCCTTAAAATATCTCTTTTACCATTAGCCAGTTCCATTTTTATGGTATAGCCACAAGGTTTTTTATATTTCCTTGAGATGGTCTCCACTGTTTTCTTGCAACTCTTTTTGAACGTGGCTCTGCTCCCATGTAAGAGAAATAGTAGTTTCGTCATGATACCATCTCTCTAGAACGTTTCGTTTTTCACTTTTAAAGTATAATATGTAACGTCTTCCCTCTCTTTTATCTGCCGCGTGGGATTAGCCGAGCGGTCTAGGGCGCTGCAGTCATGGACTGTGCGGCTGTTCCCGACGGAGGTTCGAGTCCCCCCTCGGGCGTGGGTGTTTGTGATTGTCCTTAGGATAATTTAGGTTAAGTAGTGTGTAAGCTTAGGGACTGATGACCTTAGCAGTTTAGTCCCATAAGATTTCGCACACATTTCTTCCCTTGTATCTAGTGTTTGTATTAAATCCCTGTATCTCCTACTGAAAATTCCAAATGCTTCCTCACTATAATGCTGTTTTCTTAGTGTAGTTATTAAATTGTTGTAATGTAAAGTAATATAACTTACAGGTGTTGGCAGCGAATTATAACTGGTATGTTGCGGATCACTTTTGTAGTAATGCAGTAATGGAATCGGATATTTATCCGTGTTATACACCATAAAACAGCATCTAGTCGCTACTAGTTTAGTGGAGTGTTCACATTGTCACTGTACTGCTCTTACCACATCTCAAAATATTTTTAATAGATGATACAGAACTAAGTAGTGCGGGTCTTAACGATAGTGGTCTGTAGGGAATACAATGACGTTTTTAACACATTGGAAGACTGTCGATACCGACAAATGATGCTATTGTTCGTTAATTCCACATTTTGACACTGGACACAGGATTCTTTAATGATAGTGTATTCGAAAGAAGTGCTAAGATCATGGTGTAATCATATCCATAAAATTAGGAGTTAAACTGTCTGTGTGTTATCTGCGCAGTATAGAATGTTGATGTGCAGTACATGACTTTAGCTAAACAGAGCTGTATCGTTTAGGCATAATGTTTCTTGTTGACGCTACTATAGGATTTGTGACTGTGTATCTCCAACGCATTATAAACTATGTGGAATATTTGTAATCTACTGTGACGCATGGAAAACAGCATTTGTGAGAACAGTAGCAGTTGATGATGGTTTTCTCTTAAGATTCATGGAAAAACTGATGCACATCGGCCAGTCCACCACATGCAGGTTGTACATAAACATCCTCCTTAAGCAGATCTAAATGAGAAGCGAGACTTGTAAACAGATCTCTTGTAAATCTTGTAATGTGGTAGAAAAACGCCATTGACCCCATTGTTTTCGGCAATTCCATGAAAATGTGATCACCCTCCACTAGCATTCACAATAAATCCATATATTATGGCTACCGCTCCAAAGACTTGACCGCCACGAACTGCTCCTGAAATTGTGTGACTGTCATCCAAAACTTACGTGTTTGGCCGGGGTCAACACTTTTCTTGAAAATGACTACACAGCCGGAATGTCGTATATACAAAATTAAACTGAAACTGGTGTAAAGAAAACAGTCACTGCAGGAAAGTTATTTATTTCTAGAAGAACTGATACAAAAAATTATGCCAGTCTAACAGCAGCTAACAGAAATCTTTAGGAGAAAATCGTTTATCCTTACCTTCGAAATTGACCCATATCAGTTCACACTAATATTACACGTACGTGAAGCTTCATTGTATGGAAAGAAAGATGAAGAGAAACAGTTATTATTTGAAGGAAATGTACTGAGGACCTGTAATCGAAGAAAATCGTATGGAATGGAGAAGGGCTTCCCAACGTGGGGTTCGCGGACCCCCTAGGGGTCCGCCGGCTCTTTCTACGGGGTCCGCGGCCACCTTTCACCAAATCGTGTAAAATAATGAGTCAAAACAACTCGAACACAGTATTGGCGAATACCAAGCTGGCTTTCGCCCTCACCGATCCTGTGCAGCACAAATTTTCAATTTGAAGACAACACTAAAATACAAAGCAGTCAGAAACAGTCCGATCATTTGTTCCTTTGTTGATTTCGCAAAGGCTTATGATTCAATCGATAGGCAATGTCTCTTTATTATCCTTGAGGAGCTAGGACTCGATCCGAAAACCCTAAACCTTATCAAAGAAACGCTCACAAACACAACTTCTTAGATAAAATTCCTGGGTGAAATATCAGAACCCTTCCTGATCAAAACCGGCGTCAGACAAGGTGACGGCTTGTCTCCACTCCTCTTCAACCTTGTCTTAGAAAAAGTCATCCGAGAATGGGAAAAAGAACTGAAGAATCAAAATTACTGGAAGCCTATACAACTAGGAAGATCTAAAGATGGTATTAAAATTTCATGCTTGGCATTTGCAGATGACGTGGCCATTCTAGCAGAAAACGAGACCACAGCAATTAAACAGATAGACATTCTCAAAGAATGCGCCGAAAAAGTTGGGCTACAAATTTCCTTCCAAAAAACCAAATTCATCTGCTCAAAATTTGAAACTCAAAAACTGACTACAAAATATGGACAAATTGAGAGAGTTCCATTCTTTAAATACTTAGGCGAGGTCCTAGAACCCACAGGGGGAGAGAAAACTGCACAAAAAGTTCGACTGCAAAAACTGAAAAGAGCATACTGGAAAACCCACAACATCTACAATAAAAAGTGTCTCTCCATTCACTCAAAAATACGACACTACAATACAGTAATCAAGCCCGAAGCACTATATGCCAGCGAAACACTCACACTCCATAGAAAAGGCGACCTGGAAGGCATCCTGAAAGAGGAACGCAAAATTATCAGAAAGATTCTTGGCCCAAAAAGAACTGAAGATGGATACAGGTTACAGTCTCGGAAAACTACAGAAAAATTATCTAACCTCGCCGCAGACATCCGGAAAAGAAGACTAAAATTTTACGGTCATATCCACAGACTCCCAACACCCAGACTCTCCCACAAAATTTTAATATACATTGAAAAATTGAAAACCATACCCTGGATACAAGAAACCAAAACAGATCTAGCAAATGCACAAATAAATTCTTCAGAAGTTATAAACAGAAATGTATACAGGCAAAAAATCAATAGTTGGAAAGTACAACCCGAGAATGAAGTTTGCAAGAGACAGGGGACAAAATGGACAGAGGAAAGAAAGAGAATCCATGGGGAAAGAATGAGAGAAGTTTGGAGAATTAAAAAATTGAATCGGAAAAGCTTTGCGTGATCCGTATGGGTCCAATCGCACATAATAATAATAATAATAATAATAATAATGAGTCAAATTATTGAATAAAAATGTGATAATCAAATTCATCACTATTTTATTTTTCGTGTCAAAAACATGTGTACTTTTACTTCAGGTCGTATTCCCAAGCAGCCTTTGTGGTTCCTAAGTGAGAACGCTTACACAGTTCAGTGCCGGAGAATGCGGCTTCTCTGATCGACTGTTTCGCAACAGCTATGGGGTCGTTTGTGCACCGGCTCACGGCGCTAGATGCGCTGAAACCTGTTATGCAAGCGAGGAGCGAGTCTTTGCCGACCAATCACAGCGCTCGCTGGCACGTATGCGGCCCCAGGCATCATTAAATGTTAAACTTGCTTTGTCAGTGCACTACCTATTTCATAAGTCGATTTTTGATCACTTTATTACTTCTAACATGGATCGGTGGCTGAAGTCAGGATCTTTGAAAAAGGGTTCAGCTTCTCCATCGCCTTCACAACAAGGGATGTTTCCAGTTGAAATGAATGAGGAGGGAGGACGACCAAAGGAAGAACAATCACAAGACGCCCCACAGCCGGATTTGTTTTGAGAAAATAACCTCCTCTGCCAGAATTGTTTCCTTTGAGAAAAAAAGTCTGTTTGTTTGTTTTTATAATTTGTTTACAGTCGAGGCTGACTGCCACGATATAGTGTCCAAGTAGTAGTTGTTGTCAGCTGTGGCTAAACTGCTGCCACGCCGCCTGCCAGTTGCCAGCTACCAACTCACAGTACACTGTTTCAACGCCGCCTGCTAGCTGCAGGCTATGGACTGACAGCTGCCGTTCAGCAGATACGCAAAGACGTAAAAATAACTAGACTTTCAGAGCTGTTTACATGGGTACGAAAATCGATTGTGGAAAGCAGATTTCTAGAATCGATTTTGAAGTGTTTACCTGACCAACCATAACCGGAAATCCGATTTTGGAAACGCATGTAAACTGGGTGAATGTATTCCCACACATTGCAGAACAGATGTCACAGTAGTCCTTTCAAGGCAATCCCTTGGCCTCTTTTCTTTCGTGATGTGTTTGTATCCCGAATCATGGGTCTGCATCTTTTCTTCACAGCCGCGCGGAAAGGCCGAGCAGTCTAAGGCGCTATGTCGCCATGGATTGCGAGGCCGCTCCCGCCGGAGGTTCAAGTCCTCCGTCGGGCATGTGTGTGTGTGTGTGTGTGTGTGTGTGTGTGTTTTGTCCTTAGTGGAAGTTAAACTAAAGTTATTAGTGCGTAAGACTAGGGACTGAGAACCTCAGCAGTCAAGTCCCATAGACTTTACATACATCTGAACATTTTTCTTCGGATTTCACGAAAACCACACACACACACACACACGACTGTTACAAAATAAGCATGCTCCTTACACAACAGTAGCCAAACAGTGGAAGTGAACAGACCACAAGCGGCAGCTTGTCAACAGCGAACAATTTGGACGTGACGTTGATTGGGGGACGAAGGCAGCTCCAACGTGTGAAATGTCAATTACCAAGTAATTTTAATCAGGCTATAGTGTGTTGAACAAAGGGAGTAAATCCATTAGTATGTGTCTGGATACAGTGGGAATTCAAACTGGATCGTAAATTTAAGTTGTTTTCATTCATCTCTAAACCAAAGACTATTGATACTTCGGGGGGGGGGGGGGGAATTATTTAATTGAAATTTAATTTAAAAATTTCAAATACCTTACAATTTTCGTTGTATGAAATCTACAATAACTTCAGAAAGCACTGTTTAAATCAATATTTATTTTATTCTGTGTTATGCGATCCTGTGAGTAAATGAGAATGTGTGTGAGGGACATTCGTCAAATGTCAATATTGCGTTATATACTGTCTTAAATAATGTGCAATAGTTACACAAGCCTGTCGTGGGAATATGATCCTATGGGATTACCCACTTTGCTGGTGACGTATGTCTAGGTGTGATTTCTACTGTAACAGTGCAGCCAGAAAGTCAGCTGGAGTAACATTTGTATCTAAAGAATATTTCCAGAATTATTGTCTTTTCGTTTTCATTTATTAAACATTGCTATAATATTTGTATGTCAGATTGACGCAAAAACGTCTGTCTATAAGGACTGTTGCAGACCAGTTTTGTCGCGAGTGTGATCACGAGCGAGTATTCTGATTGGCAGTCAGTATGGTCAGCCAATGAGAACTGAGACGGCTCCCGCTTGTTAGATATACTGAGAGTGAGGTTGGAAGAAGGAAGTCGCTCGCTAGTTTTGAACGCGGACGGTTATGTTACTGGTGCCAGTAAAAATAATGTCTAAGATGAAGAATTAATTAGAGTTTGAGTTATTGGTGAGCTAAGTCGATAACAGTTGTTGTTGAGGACTGCTTGGCGAAATTTCAGAGGTTTTGACTGAATCTGTTGGACAGATATTCGTTGTGAAATATTGGCCTTCATAGAATCCGCGTGGCACGTTTCAGTATTCAACTATTGATAATTTTTGGTGAGCAGTTTCTGTTTTAGAAATTCTCAAGAAGGACCGAATGTAATAACTCATATTAGTGGTGAAATTAATGACAGTGGAAACGTTGTTTGATTTGGGTAGGGTTTGGACAGATCTCTGGCTGCTGCGCATGTGAAATGTGTGCATGAATCGTAAACTGGAAGGAAATAGCCAATAGTTTAAATGTGGACTGAATAGTACCTTTTCCTTGGTTATCAAGGACAAAATAAAAATTGTTGTGTGGAAATTTCGGAAATTATTCTTCAGAAACCAATCCATTTTCTTACTGTCCGATAAAATTGGATGACAATATTTCTACAGAAATTTCTTTCATAACTAGAGTTGCGCGGCCTGAGTAATTGTAGATATAAGGTGGTGTTTTTTATCAACGCTGCTTTAACATGATCTTGTAAGTATCTACGTTGGCGAGTGAAGGGACATTGAGCAGACGTCGTTCTAGGCAGGTGAAATTTATTTTGTAGCCTGCTTTGTGATAACGACGAATAGAGACTGGAAATTAAATCCCGACCCGCCGCACGTTGTTAATAAACAAAGATCTTGAAATTACTCTTCTATAAACTCTGTACCTTGTTAAAGCCAATGTTTCCCCGTAGTAAACTGATTACTCTTCTTAATATAGTACTAAGTAGCTTGAATAATATTTAGAAATGCTCAGCCTCTATGAATGAGAATTGTCTCTTTGTTTTTGTTTACAGCAGCGATGTTAATAGTTCATTTCGCTGCTTCAGTTTATTTATACACATAATATCTCTGAGACTGGAATACTCTCAAATTTTGAAGGTGTCAGGGGTAAAATGCAGAGAGCGAAAAGCTATTTACAATTTGTACAGAAACCAAATGGCAGTTATAAGAGTCGAGTGGCATGAAAGGGAAGCAGTGGTTGGGAAGGGAGTGAGATAGGGTTGTAGCCTATCCCCGATGTTATTCAATCTGTATATTGAGCAAGCAGTAAAGGAAACAAAAGAAAAATTCGGAGTAGGAATTAAAATCCATGGTGAACATATAAAAACTTTGAGGTTCGCCGATGGCATTGTAATTCTGTCAGAGACAGCAAAGGACCTGGAAGAGCAGCTGAACGGAATGGACAGTGTCTTGAAAGGAAGATATAAGATGAACATCAATAAAAGCAAAATGAGGATAATGGAATGTAGTCTAATTAAGTCGGGTGATGCTGAGGGAATTAGATTAGGAAATGAGACACTTAAAGTAGTAAAGGAGTTTTGTTACTTGGGGAGCAAAATAACTGATTATGGTCGAAGTAGAGAGGAAATAAAATGTAGACTAGCAATGGCAAGGAAAGCGTTTCTGAAGAAGAGAAATTTGCTAACATCGAGTATAGATTTAAGTGTCAAGAAGTCGTTTCTGAAAGTATTTGTATGGAGTGTAGCCATGTATGGTAGTGAAACGTGGACGATAAATAGTTTGGACAAGAAGAGAATAGAAGCTTTCGAAGTGCAGTGCTACAGAAGAATGCTTAAGATTAGATGGGTAGATCACATAACTAATGAGGAGGTATTGAATAGAATTAGGGAGAACAGAAATTTGTGGCACACCTTGACTAGAAGAAGGGATCAGTTGGAAGGACATGTTCTGAGGCATCAAGGGATCACCAATTTAGTATTGGACGGCAGCGTGGAGGGTAAAAATCATAGAGGGAGCCCAAGAGATGAATACACTAAACAGATTCAGAAGGATGTAGGTTGCAGTAGGTACTGGGAGATGAAGAAGCTTGCACAGGATAGAGTAGCATGGAGAGCTGCATCAAGCCAGTCTCTGGACTGAAGACCACAACAACAACAGTATATCTGAACTCGCAGTATGTATTATAGAAAGTGAGATTATTCAGCTCATTTCCTCATTCAGAATTAATTCTTGTAGAAAATCTTGTTCTGGCATTTCTCAAGACATTCGATTTTCTACATGCGTGACCATTAGTCGTAATTAAAGACGTCATGAAAATTTGTTTGTAGTGTATAACTTAACGACGAATGCACTCGAAAGATATCACTATAGCTTTCTTAATACTTGTAGGTTGATCCAAAAAATACTCATGTGAAATTTTTCATTCCTGGAAGGTCTTCTTTTGGTTGTACTTCATTTTTGTCAAGAAAATCAATTTAATTCAATCTAACTAAATCGAAAGGACAACGAAAATAGAATTAAAACCCTAAGTGTCATCGCCGGTACACTAAACTTAAGACAATTCATAAACAAATCTAAGGCACTTCAGGCGTTGACAGATGGCGAATACCACTAATGAACTCCATCAATTACAGCACAGACACGTACAGTTTCGTAATATGATTCATAATTTTGAAGGAAATTTATTATCATAGTAGACAAGATCACCACCGTATCGCTATTCAGCGCTTTCTTTCGTCTTTCATCATAAAGTCCTCCGATTACTAATCTCTATGGAATGTCATATAACATAAAATAACTACGTACAGGCCTCGAGATGTCACCTTGCTCGAGTAAATCCAAACCACCAACAAACATTAAATGAAGAGAAAGCTCACACTCAGTTTCCTTTAAGTAGACCAATAGATGCAGACGAAAATACCAATAAAAATTCCAAAAACATCGAAAATTAATAAGAACTACATAACCTTGACTTTTGTATCAAACTGCTTATTCACATCAACGCCTAAAAAGATCTTCCCAACTGTAGCATGAGCTATCACGCACCAACATTCGAGAGTATCAATAAAAGGAACCGGTTCTCTTGGAACCAGAGAAAACTTAGAATAGACAAGTTCGTGACTATGGTGCCAACAGCATCCTTCATACGCGTAGTTGGACTTATCTCTCCTGAACTTTACGTTCGTGGCCCAAGTCCTGTCGCCAGACGATTCGCAGTGTGTAATGGCCATGAAAGAACTAACTATCTCTTACTGTTGACTACATTAGAAACCATACTTCTAGACAAACATGTGTCGATACTGAAATTTTACAATAATCACTTCATTGTAGTGGATGGCTGTAGTTCGTTCTGGCAGCGGCCAGATCGCAGCGCCTATAGATGATCCCTGGACTTCGCATTTGCTATCTCACACGCTGTATGCTTAGTTGCGTCGGTTTTTTAGAAGCAAATGCGTAAACAGTTAGCTGCATACAATTTTGATTCAATTTCCTTCGTTATTTGTGATTATTTACGTAACTTTGTTAACTTGCGGAGGCGACAAGCAGACCAAAACCATATGTCGAACATTCTGGAGCAATACTTGTCGTTGTGGTAGGGCTTTCCATTCCTCCACCAGCGCGGTTGACAACTTCTGGATGGTTATTATGCATGTGGTCGTGCTGCAATACGTGTCGCCTGTGAATCCCACACGTGCTCAGTGGGACTGACGTTGCGAGAATGGGCTGGTCAGTCCGTTCGGAAAATGTCCTCTCGTCACAAGAGCTTCTCCACCTGTGCTTTTCGATGTGATAGCGCATTGTCATCCATAAAAATCAAGACAGGACCGATTACACCACTGAAAAGACTCACGAAGGGAAGGAATACAGTGCGACAATAACGCCGGCCGCTGTGGCCGAGCGGCTCTAGGCGCTTCAGTCCGGAACAGCGCGATGGTCGCAGGTTTGAATCCTGCCTCGGGCATGGGTATGTGTGATGTCCTTAGGTTAGTTAGGTTTAAGTAGTTCTAAGTTCTAGGGGACTGATGACCTCAGTTGTTAAGTCCCATAGTGCTCAGAGCCATTTGAACGATTCTGAACAATAACGCTGGGCTTTGGGTGTTCTGCGTTCAAAGATCTGTAAGTCAGTACGCCCATCCAATATTATGCCTCCACATACCATAAGCTTGGACCACCAAAACGAGATGTTCGGTAATATTTCTGCTTATAATGCGTAATCCCACCTCTCGCCATATGTGGGTACGTCCAGACTCATTTTTCTGACAATCTGCTCTCAACGGAGCACCTGATCCCCTCTCCTCATTAGTCCAGCTCCCACGCTTTTCGCACCTTCGCAAACGGTGCAGCCCTGTTAAATGTGGCACCAATTGCGTCTTCTCTTTGACGTGGGTCCATTCTTGCCTTTTGCAGAGTGTAGTAGTGACGTGCTTTTGTAAGTAGACTGTGGCGCAGGGACTGCGTGTGGGCGGTCTCCTTCCCCTACTTCCCCTAAGCCAAAATGTTGCCTTTCGTGACGTCCAGCTTTCCGCACGCGACTGGGACACCTCTGACAACACGCTTCCGCTTTCAATCATTTCCACCGATTAGTTAACATGATTTGCTACTTTATCTATCTCGCCCATAAATTTTGCAGAGCATTGTAATTGGAACATTAGGAGAGGAAGACGCGGAATTAAGTTCGAGACAAAAGGTGAGATAATATAGCTGAAAACGACATCGTCTACTAATGGACACCAACGCAATCGACAAAGGGAACATGTACCGTCGTGTAATACGTAGAAAACTGCGTAGTGCCTTGTCGTTTATATAAACCACATCCCCCAGTACTCGCTATTTCTCCAGTAGCGTGTCCGCCACTCTGAGACTGTAGCACACGTTTACTACCCGCAAATTAAAATTAATGTGAAGCTGACGCCTTGGTTCTAAAACTGCTCATTGATTTCCATCTACCTGCATGTGAGTATTGTGACAATTTATTAATTTATTTTAATACCTTCTCATGTTCATGTGAAATGGACGCTGTAAACTTCGGATCTCTAGCAGCGCTCAATCTTAGAATTAACAGGCAGAAAAGCAACCTAGTATTTCAGTCTTGTATCAAAAGAGACTAAACGCACACGCAGGGAATTATAGAAATAAAATTTTACTCTCGTTGTAAGTGACGCAAGGACTGTAAGTGATATGGATATAAAATTTGCACATACTCTAAATGATACGGATTAACAAAATTTGCATACGGTGTAAGTGATTTGGGAAAAGAATCCATACGCTGTAAGTGACACCGATAAAGAAATTGCACATACAGTGATATGGATTAAAAAGTTTGTAGATGCTGTACCTGATGTGGATAAAATTTTCCATAGGCGATGTTACATAGCTTCTAATTAGTGGTAAAAAGAAGACACGACCGGTCGACATGCTGCAGTATGACATTTTTATTCAACGACCAGTTTCGGTAGTGTTACGGTCTTCTGTTCGAAGGAATAAAGTCATACTGACTTTCTAGGACGATCCATCCGCGTCACACACGACTACCATTCTACAAAGCTTTTGTAATTGTTCCTTAATAATTTCCAAGCCCCAATCATAATATGAAGCTGATCAGTTTTACAATGAGAATGTTTATCTATAAAACATTTAGATGACTTTGTTTGCCACAACGTGAATAGAAGTACGTACACTACTTTGCTTCCCACTACAACCACTATGGCGACAATCACTCCTTTTTCCAAGATTTAGACTAAGGAGCTACTCAACCAGACAAGACGGCACAAAAGCGCGGCTTATGTCCTGATCAGCTCCGGGTCTTGGCGCTCTTGTTCCGGGATCATCTTTTACCGGTCAAAACACTCACTCCCCTATATCCTGCAAGCAAACGGTGCCAGGTTCAGCCCGACCCTTTCTCATTTTTTCGCATGGTTATGTATATGAAAGCAGCTAGAATAACCTGCAGTTCATTATGTCAGATGGAATGAGGCGTTCAGAATATCGTTCGCCGACATGATTCTTGTCCTTCGATTAACGCTGTTGGCTAGCCCACAGCTCACTACCACGTATGCTATTCCCAACGTTGAGAGCAGGATTTTATTTTACTGTTTGGTTTGCTCACACTCCAAAATATTACTAATCTTCTTTTGCTCCGAGCACAACATCGAGTCGATATGTACGGTATGATTGATATAGGTAGCATAGGTAAGTGTTTGATGTATAAAGCGAAAGTAGCGAAATTCAATTCTTTTTATTTAACTGTTCATCGGGTTTCGCCATCAGAACCCATTCTCAAATTACCCATACAGAAAAAAATGACGTTTTTCATCATAACAATCAAACCTCCTTAATATTATACTTACTTGTGTGTAAGTCAAGTTTTTCAGTGACCATTGGCAGGACAAACAGACACCATACCGAAGCTGGAAATTCAAATATTTAAATGTTATTTCTCATAGGCAGAGTGATAAGAACAGAAACAAATACTATGAGCGTCAGCACGAAAATAGCCTCCGCTACTTCACTACTGCTTAGTGACTGTTCTCGGAACGAGTAAACTGGCCCTTATTTCAACAAGCATCAGTTTCTGGACGTTTGTTTGTAGGGCGTTTTGTCGAACTTTAATCAATACTACACTAACAGACAGAAAAAGTGAAGGAGCAAGAACACAAAGAGGAAACGAAATGTAACTTCATGGGTTGGGATGGTATGTGATATTATATCAATGATTAAAAAATCGACCAAATGTACAAAGAACTTGGCAACTAATCAGCGTGGTATTGGACACCATCTGACCTGGATGGATGAACTCATGCGGTCGGGAAGGGTGTCATGCAGCCGATACATTCTCTTTTGAGGCACGCTGGCGTACAGCTGTTGTGACTGTTCCTTTGCACCTGGATACTGGCGCCAGAACGGAGTTCACAACCAAGCCTTTCCCACGTATGTTCTTTAGCGGATAGGTCAAGGGATCTTGCTGGGCATGGGGTACCACAGTGCCTCTCCAAAGCATTGGAAGAATTGATCCTCTCCGTAGGTCGCCGCTATAGTCGCTGATGACGGCAAACAGGAGTAGCGGAGAAACTTGATTCATTGCCGAACAGAGTGCGACGAATTTCATTAGCAGTGTGTGTTTCCCAGTTACGGCACAACCGCATATGCAGCCGTTTGTGTTGTGACGTTAACAGCAACCCACGCATGAGACGGTAACTCCATAGTCCACCTGCTGCTGGTCTCCGACCAATGGTGCGGGATGACGCTGGATATTACGAGTGCTCCGCTTTTCTTTATTAAAAACTGTACTTCGTCCACGAGACTCAGATGGCCATAGGCACGGGTTCCCAGGTAGATGCCGTGCTTCTTGACTTCCGCAAGGCGTTCGATACAGTTCCCCACAGTCGTTTAATGAACAAAGTGAGAGCATATGGACTGTCAGACCAATTGTGTGATTGGATTGAAGTGTTCCTAGATAACAGAACGCAGCATGTCATTCTCAATGGAGAGAAGTCTTCCGAAGTAAGAATGATTTCAGGTGTGCCGCAGGGGAGTGTCGTAGGACCGTTGCTATTCTCAATATACATAAATGACCTTGTGGATGACATCGGAAGCTCACTGAGGCTTTTTGCGGATTATGCTGTGGCATATCGAGAGGTTGTAACAATGGAAAATTGTACTGAAATGCAGGAGGATCTGCAGTGAATTGACGCATGGTGCAGGGAATGGCAATTGAATCTCAGTGCAGACAAGTGTAATGTGCTGTGAATACATAGAAAGAAAGATCCCTTATCATTTAGCTACAATATAGCAGGTCAGCAACTGGAAGCAGTTAATTCCATAAATTATCTGGGAGTACGCATTAGGAGTGATTTAAAATGGAATGATCATATAAAGTTGATCGTCGGTAAAGCAGATGCCAGACTGAGATTCATTGGAAGAATCCTAAGGAAATGCAAGCCGAAAACAAAGGAATTAGGCTACAGTAAGCTTGTTCGCCCACTGCTTGAATACTGCTCAGCACTGTGCGATCCGTACCAGATAGGGTTGATACAAGAGATAGAAAAGATCCAACGGAGAGCAGCACGCTTCCTTACAGGATCATTTAATAATCGCGAAAGCGTTACGGAGATGATAGATAAACTCCAGTGGAAGACTCTGCAGGAGATATGCTGAGTAGCTCGGTACGGGCTTTTGTTGAAGTTTCGAGAACATACCTTCACCGAGGATTCAAGGAGTATATTGCTCCCTGATACGTATATCTCGCGAAGAGACCATGAGGATAAAATCGGAGAGATTAGAGCCCACACAGAGGCATACCGACAATCCTTCTTTCCACGAACAATACGAGACTGGAACAGAAGGGAGAACCGATAGAGGTACTCAAGGTACCCTCCGCCACACACCGTCAGGTGGCTTTCGGAGTATGGATGTAGATGGAGATGTAGATGTTATGGACGAATCTGGGGCACAATAAAAAGAACGAAACAGAATAATACCAATTATGAGAGAGTGACTACATGTGCTCAAGAAGTTAGTGACTTAAAATGAGATATGACATGTTCTCTGCACTATGGCAAGTATGTTCCCGTTCACCAAAAAAAAGAGAAGGTAAGGACGTACGGTACCCTCAAGTACCACCGGAGCCAAGGGCCTTCTTCTACAGGAGCTGCACGCAGCTGGAACTGCCTCTGCCCGTAATTGGAAGGCATCCGAGTGCGGTCCTCCTCCAACTCTTGCAAGAACTCCTCGGCTGGCCACCAGGTTGTCAACTCTACCGCTAAGGGCCCTCAACGGCAGGGACCCCGCAACTCAACGTTCCATTCATTCCTGAGCCCTTGCTCACATCTGTGACGAGTACAGCTGTTTGCTCCGACGACAGCATTAGCTCTAACAACTGACCTCGAAGGATATCTAACCTTAAAAGAGTCCAATTGCGATTTCTTTTATTTGGTAACTGTTACGGAATAATCTCCAGATCGATGCTACTGTCTCACAATGAAGTATTAATTCGTGTGAATATTAACTTTTTTTTTAACAATCGTATTGATCAACTAGGATCACGTTAACAACTTCAGTTCCGCTTCTTCCTTTGTTGTCGTTTCCTATTTTTCCAGTATTCCCTCACTTTCTCCCCATGAATTCTCTTCCTTTCTTCTGCCCATGTTGTTCCCGATTTTCTATTTCTCCTGCTTTGAAAGCCTTCCAACTTCAGTATTTTGTTTTTAAAACGGTTTCTTTCTGCTATTTCTGATTCTTTGATGTTGTTTCTTTCGAGATATTTTCTTACTTCTGTAATCCATTCTATTCTCGATTTCTTCTTCCAGAAATATATATGAGTCTTTGTTTTGTTAGTCTATTTCCATCCATTCGGTATAGATGTCCAAAAAACGGTAATCTTCGTTTGGCCATTACTTCAGATATTTTATCTATATTTTTGTAGATCTCCTCATTAATTCTTATTTTCCAACCATCTTCAGTTTTCATTGCACCCATTATTTTTCTAATAATCCTTCTTTCCAGTACCTCCAGTTTGTCCATCTTATAGTTCATCGTTAGGCATTCAGATCCATATAAACATTCTGGTCGTACCACTGTGGTGTAGTGTTTTAGTTTTTACGTTAAGACATTTTTACATTAAGACTTTTGGTATTGTAGACTGCAACACATTTTTAAAATTGTGATGCTATCAGGAATTATGTACAGAAAGCGAAAGATTTTCTGTAATTTCTGCAGATACCAAACTACAGTTCTCAAAGAACACTAAACAGGGGCAGTGATTGAGCAGATATCAGACAGGGTTGTAGCCTCCCATTTTCTGCATCAACATCAGTATTCTGCAAACACTGTGAAGTGCCTGGATGGTGGTACTTCCCTTTGTACCACGTATCAGTGTTTCTTGACATTCCATTCGCTTACAGAAAGCATAAAATACTATTGCTTAAATGCCTCTGTCCGTGCTGTGGTGTTACTTTATATGTTTATGGAACTAGCGGTAGGGAACACCAAGAAGAATTTGGAAAAGGAATTAACTAGCAACGAGAAGCACTAAAAACCTTAAAGCTTGCAGGTATCATTGTAATTCTACCAGGAAGGGCAAAGTACTTGGAACATCAGTTAAAACAAGTGGCTAATGTCTTGAAAGCGGGTAACAGGATGACTGTCAATAAAAGTAAAACACGGATAACGGGCGGTAGTCTAATTAAGTCACGTGACACGAGGGAAATAGTTTAAAAATCCACAAGAAAGGATCATATACAAGTTAAAAAAGGAAAAATCATCCAAACAGCCAATGAAATCATTACATCGAAAACGGGGGAAAATTAATAAAGGAAATAATTGGAAACGCGATGCTAAATGTACCGGACGTATTTTACTCTATGGGTAGCAAAGAATATGATGAAGGCAGAAGTAAGAAGTAAGAGAACAGAACTCCTGTCCTATGGCTACGAAACTAAATTTGCTAGTACAATATTGAAGCAAAATCCAAAACCTGAACTTTACGAACTATACAAGAAACTGTGAAACGAAGTGAAACAAAATGTCTCCAACGCTAAAATGTTCTTCTATACGGCTAGTCGAAATCTGGAGCACTGTGAAAATGCCTCCACATTTTCGGTGTAAGAAAGGAAAAATCATATGCTGCCTTTCAAGCCTCAACAGGGGAGTTCAGTGTCTTTTTCCCAACAACACTCTGTTCTTAAGGTGCCATACATCAGGAGCCACAAAAACAGGACCTTCGTGACAGGCGTGTCCTTCCATCTAACATTTCTCTATACTCATGGTATAGAAAGTAGTCGTGAGAAGAACTGAGTCCGGAAGTAATAATAAAACGACTGCAGAGGTCAATAAAAACGTTGCCGATAATACTGTTTCGGTTTAATAGGCATTTTCAGTCTCTCTCTTGGAAGTGATATATATTCTACTAATCACAAGGCGACTACAGGCCGATCAGCCAATTACTGGCAGTATCTAAAGCCTTGCAGTACGTTGTTCACAAACAGCTGGTGGTCTACCTTATAACTTATAACGTCCACCATAACCACCAACCAGGCTTCCGGAACCCAATAGCACAGATACTGCATTAACGAAACTGACACGCTACAGACAGGCGTGAAACGTCCACTGTATTGCTGCTTGATTTCTACAAGGCATGTCAAACTGCTGAGTTCGATGTATTGCATATCAAAGTAACGTTGCTTAATTCCTCAACGTTTCAATACTGTGTTTCTGAGCCCTTCTTAAAAACATATCTCGATGAGTCATCCTATGGGCTGGACAAGCTATTATGGAAACATACACTCTCAGGAGCCCCCAAAGTTCCATCCTTCGTCCACTGCTTTTTTTCTAATGACGTATCTGATCACCAGCCCTACAAATATTGCTGAAACTGTATCAGATATTAATGACAATCGTTGTTCATGATGAGCAGGTAAACTAGGTCTTAAACTTAAACCTGAGAAATTATGGGCATAATCGTGAATGAACACCTAAACTGGAAGAACAAACTGTTGCAGCGTGCAACAAATCTCTCTCCTGCCTTGTGAAATCCAGAAAGTTAGGAAAATCTTTCGACCGTTGATAAAATAAAAATGAGTCCGATCTCTACCCCTTCCGAAACTTTACTACAGCGATGTGGTTTACCGTGGAATTAGTAGTGAAACATACGCATGACTCTAACTAGCATTAAAGCTTGCGAAAGGCATGTGTGTGAAATTGGGTTGTTTGATCGAGTCAGTTCTTTATGTTTAGATTTCATTCAACCGGTGACGCGAGAGGCGACGTCATTGTCACACGCTGTTTTCTTCGACGGATTTCTCGGTCGATGGTGGCCTCAGTACCTATCCCCAAATATTAAATATCTGTGATCATTCCATACCTGCAGTATGAGATCGGATACGACCAGCATCTTTGCTGTTCCTGTGCGTAAAGCTAAATTTCTCTATCTCCCTCTCCATTTCAGCCATTCTACTCTATAAGAAATTTCACAATATCGATCCACTCGGCATTCAACAGGCGATTAAATCCTTATCTGGTATCAGAAATGCAGCTTCCCTCTCAGCAAATTGCAATTCTCTTCCTATTGTCCGATAGCGAACCAATATTTCTGCCACATTACTCACCCTACCTTCTAGTTTGACTCCATTATCTATTTACGCGCTCCAGAACTCAGAACTTTATTTACAGAGTTGATTCCTTCTGCACTACTCTCATTCATTTCCGTTGGGGAAATTAACACAATGTTAATTAGACTCACATCTCTGAAAACTATAAATTCTTTACTACATTATTATTATTATTTTTCCTTCCTTTCTCAGACGTTAAGTCTGGTTAAAAATGGAAACTGAAGCGGACCTTGATCAAGCGTCACTTCCTTTTAACTGTACGGTATATTTTACATTGCATTTCGGGTAATTGAACATGTATCAATAATTACAGATTTCTGTAATTGTATATATTCGTTTGGATGTGGCTGCATTGCGTTGATGTACTGGTGGATATTGTGAGGTATGACTCCTGTAGTTGACAGTATAATTGGTATAATGTCAACTTTATCCTGATGCCACATGTCCTTGACTTCCTCAGCCAGTTGGATGTATTTTTAAATTTTTTCTCCTGTTATCTTCTGTATATTTGTTGTATTGGGTATGGATATTTCGATTAGTTGTGTTAATTTCTTCTTTTTATTGGTGAGTATGATGTCAGGTTTGTTATGTAGTTTTATCTGTTATAATGGTTCTGTTCCTGTATAATTTGTATTCATCAATCTCCAGTACATTTTGTGGTGCATACTTGTATGTGGCAACGTGCTGTTTTATTAGTTTATGTTGTATGGCAAGTTGTTGATGTATGATTTTTGCTACATTGTCATGTCTTTTGGGATATTCTGTATTTGCTAGTATTGTACATCCGCTTGTGATGTGATCTACTGTTTCTGTTTGTTGTTTGCAAAGTCTGCATTTATCTGTTGTTGTATTGGGATCTTTAATAATATGCTTGCTGTAATATCTGGTGTTTATTGTTTGATCCTGTACAGCAATCATGAATCCTTCCGTCTCACTGTATATATTTCCTTTTCTTAGCCATGTGTTGGATGCGTCTTGATCGATGTGTGGCTGTGTTAGATGATACGGGTGCTTGCCATGTAGTGTTTTCTTTTTCCAATTTACTTTCTTCGCACCTGTTGATGTTATGTGATCTAAAGGGTAGTAGAAGTGATTATGAAATTGCAGTGGTGTTGCCAATGTGTTTATATGAGTTATTTCTTTGTGTATTTTGCTAGTTTCTGCTCGTTCAATAAAGAATTTTCTTAAATTGTCTACCTGTCCATCATGTAGGTTTTTTATGTCGATAAATCCCCTTCCTCCTTCCTTTCCGCTTAATGTGAATATTTCTGTTGCTGAATGTATGTGATGTATTCTATATTTGTGGTATTCTTATCGTGTAGGTGTATTGAGTGCTTCTAGGTCTGTGTTACTCAATTTCACTACTCCAAATGAGTAGGTCAATATTGGTATAGCATAAGTATTTATAGCTTTTGTCTTGTTTCTTGCTTTCAATTATGTTTTCAGTATTTTTGTTAGTCTTTGTATTTATTTTTCTTTTAGTTCTTCTGTAATATTTATATTATCTATTCCTATTTTTGTCTGTATCCTAGATATTTATAGGCATCTGCTTTTTCCATTGCTTCTATGCAGTCGATGTGGTTACCCAATATGTAATCTTCTTGTTTAGTATGTTTTCCCTTGACTATGCTATTCTTCTTACATTTGTCAGTTCCAAAAGTCATATTTATATCATTGCTGAATACTTCTGTTATCTTTAGTAATTGGTTGAGTTGTTAATTTGTTGCTGCCAGTAGTTTTAGATCATCCATGTGTGATTTTGTGTTGGTATGTTCCAGTAATATTGTATCCATAATTTGTATTATTTAGTATGTTGGATAGTGGGTTCAGAGCAAGGCAGAACCACAAAGGACTTAATGACTCTCCTTGGTATATTCCACACTTAATCTGTATTGGTTGTGATGTGATATTATCTGAATTTGTTTGGATATTAAGTGTGGTTTTACAATATTTCATTACTATGTTTAGGAACTGTATCAATTTAGGATCTACTTGGTATATTTCCAATATTTGTAGTAACCATGAGTGGGGTACACTATCAAAAGCTTTTTGGTAATCAATGTATGCGTAGTGTAGCGACCTTTGTTTAGTTTTAACTTGATATGTCACCTCTGCATCTATTATCAGTTGTTCTTTACATCGTCATGCTCCTTTGCAGCAGCCTTTTTTGTTCTTCATTTATAATTTTGTTCTGTGTTGTATGTGTCATTAATTTTTGTGTAATGACTGAAGTTAATATTTTGTATATTGTTGGTAGGCATGTTATGGGGCGATATTTAGCTGGGTTTGCTGTGTCTACTTGAACTTTACGTTTCAGATAAGTTATTCCATGTGTAAGTGTATCAGGGAATGTGTATGGGTCTGCAATGTAACTGTTAAATAATTTAGTTAGATATGAACATGTTGAGGTGAACTTCTTTAGCCAGAAATTTGCTATTCTATGTTTTCCAGGGGCTTTCCAATTGTGAATAGAATTAATTGCTCAGGTGACTTCATGTTGCAAAATTATCACTTCAGGCATTTGTGGTATCATCTTGTATGTGTCTGATTCTGCTTGTATCCACTGTGCATGCCTGTTATGTTGTACCAGGTTTGACCGTATGTTGCTCCAGAAGTGTTGCATGTCTGTTATGTTTGGTGGATTTTCTATTTTAATGTGTGTGTTATCTATTGTCTGGTAAAATTTCTTTTGGTTTGTGTTGAATGCTTGGTTTTGTTTCCTTCTATTTTCACTTTTTTTGTATCTTCTAAGTCGTTTGTCCAATGCTTGTAATTTCTGCTTCTTTTCATCTAATTGCTCTATCGCTTCTTGTTGTGAGATTTTACCTAACCTTTTTCGTTTTTTGTCTAATTTCATTTATTATAAATTGTGTTAGCTGTCTGATGTCTTTTCTCAGTTTTTCTATTCTGATCTGTAGCCTGTGTTGCTATGCTGGTTTTGTGGGTTTCTTCTGTGTGTTGGTTGGTTCTGATCTCTGCCTAGTGTGTATATTTAGTGTAGTGAGTGATCCTGTATAAACCAGTAGTTGTAACTCTTCCATAGTTGTATTTTCATTTATTCTGTTGTGTATGATCGTGTTGATAGTTGTTATTGTTGTTTCGAGTTGTGGGTTATTTGGTGGTCTATGCAAGAATGATCTAATGTCTGTATTTGTGTCTCTGTATTCTATATATGTCAGCTGAAATTTTTCTTCTATATCTAACATGCGATTCACTTCGTGTTCTATTTGTGCTTGTTCTGGTGGCTGTCTTAAGATTTCGTTTTCCTCTGATTGTTTAATTGATGTGTGTTGTTCTTTGTTTGTTTGCTCTGGGATGTTTGAGTCCATTACTGTATTTTCTTCTTCTTCTGATTGCACATTATTCTGTTCCAGTATTTGTTGTACTTGTTTGATGTTTTCTAATTCTGAGTGGGGTATCCTGTTATTTTTGATTATTACACGGATCTGATCAGTTAGTCGTTGTTCTGTTAAAAATTTTAACTCTGGGTGTCTGGTTATAAATGTTGTGTATACTTGTGATCTGTATCCAGTCGTGTTGGTTCCTAAGTTTGTTGCTCGGTAATAACAGAATATGAGGTGTTGGTTAACTTCATCTGGCCATCTCATCCTCTGTCTTTGTTTTCCTCTAGAGTGGTTGCAGGAAGCATATCCTGCAAAACACCTCTATTGGGATTTAAATCATTTTCCGTGTGGCTAGCAGTGTCGTTACAATTGTGGACGGGCATAGGGTTCAAGCGTCGTCCCCGACCATCACAGCCCTTGTCCAAGGCTTCATTAGTTCTGTCCTCAACCAACTAATCACACTAAAAGGGGGGTGAGCCCTATTAGTGGTTTGTTCTTTTCGTCGCCCTTTACGACTGCCAGAACATACCGGAGGCCTATTCTTTTCCTGGGCCTCTATGGCTATTATTATTATTATTATTATTATTATTATTATTATTATTATTATTATGTGCAACACATGAAACATTACAATTTAATTTTAACGATGTAAGGATACCTGGATAGGTGGAATAGACAACCTGATGGCCCTAATGTTTTCACGTGAAATAAATCGATGAATAAGTAAAATATATAAAATGCAGACTTGCAACAGCAAGAAAATCTTAATTGAAAATGACAGCTACGATAAGACCGAAATTTTTTTGTATTTCTTTGGAAAGACATTTTAAAAATATAATCCTATAAAGAACTCTGAGGCTTAGATTAGTAAATTGAGAACTAATTAAGAGTTGCCGAACCGAACTGGGAAGAAAAGAGCAACGTAGCACCACATAGCACTCCTTCACACATTGTAACACCGTTATTCAAACAGTCATCTAATTTTAATTTCTTTTGTTTGTTTTTAAAGTTTGTCGCAATATAATTGTGTGATATGCAAAGACTATATGAAAAGTGTGATATATGTTATGTTGGAGTGCTTTTCTAATGTACATTTGTAACTTATGCAAAGAAATATGTGAAATGTATAATTTAGTGAGTAATATTTTGTCATGGATTAATGATATGAAAATGTTCGTGTATGTAATTATATATATTTGTGCAAGTTGTCTTTTGTACATAGGGACAATGCATAAGATTTGTGTTATGTAAAACATGGAGTGCTTTTTTACTGCGCGGGAGTTATTATGGGAAACCTTTAAAACAGGAATGACAGGACACAGCCTGTAGGTGGCGGTGAAAGGGGCAACATTCGGACTTAGCAGGTGATGCCTTGCCTGGAAATTGTTGCCCAGTAGCCTCGGTTGATGACTACTGATTCATTACAGCTCTGGTACAACTTGTTGGGATATGTTATGTACGTTAAAATGACGCCAAGAATTTATTAGTCCGTACTTCAAGAAACTTGTATGCCGTACAATGGGTTTTGTAGCCGTCATTACTATCTGTCACACCCAAAGACTACAGTCAACAGGTTAAGAACTGTATAATTAGAATTGTAGCAGTGTGTATCATTAATTAAAAATTAACTTTTTTGAATAGTTATTATGTTAAATGAGGCTAAAAATCGTAGAGGGAGACCAAGAGATGAATACACTAAACAGATTCAGAAGGATGTAGGCTGCAGCAGATACTGGGAGGTGAAGAAGCTTGCACAGGAGAGTAGCATGGAGAGCTGCATCAGACCAGTCTCAGGACTGAAAACTACAACAACAACAACATTATGTTAAATATAAGATTTGGTTCAACCTATTATTTTATTACTAATCACTCACCTATGAAGAGTCCTTTTCTGGTGTTTGATTATTCCAGGTAAATCGGTTATAAAAACATTTTGAGTGCTTTATTCAGAATCTACAGGCACTGAGTTTCATCTTTGGATAAATATCGTAAAATAATTGCAGTGGATAACTTTTAAAGTGCAGGTAAAATAACTGTATCTTTTACGTAGTAGAAGTGACGAAGTGAAATTTTGCTTAAGGACTGAAGTAGATGTTTTAAGACAAATTTAACAATTTTAATTTTCTTACTCTCTTTGTGGTAAAAAAATAAAGAAAAAATGAGTAATTAAGTTTTACCAAAAGGACAAACTTGTTATACATAAAAACTGAAGTTTTGCAAGTTTAAATTTTGCGTTAAGTAAGGACAAAATTCTTTCACTTATAAATGAAACTCAGTAAAGTATAAACAGATATAAAAAGAAAACTGCTTATTGGCTCAGCAACACTGAAGGATGGTTGCATAAATATACTGAAACACACTACACAGTGATGACTGCGTACCTTTGGCGTTTGACAGATCATTTGTTAAGAGAAACGTATAAACAAAAACAAAATGTGTTGGTAAATTTAAATGTGTGTATTACGCTATTAGAATATTCAAGTATTTCATTTAGTATTTTTTCCCATTTTGTAGGAAGCACCGACATAACAACAAGACCTGCAACAACACAATATGATTATTCAAGTATATAATTTGTTTATTACACAAAATGCAAACAAATAAGTACCCCCTGGACAAAATTTTCAGCACGTAATGATGATCAACATTGCGTGGCCTTTCTAATTCAAAACTGCTATAAAAGTCTTGTGTCTTTCTCAGAACCATATCCTGTTAAGTTATATTTCTTTGTGAAGTTACATTAGGAAACAGCAGGGAAGTAGGCCAAATTTACTTCTTTTGCTTTTCTGAAATTTAACCATTTCTTTGCCTAGATAGCTGGTGACTGTAAATTCACTAGACAAAAAACAAATTGAAGTTGGTACAGGAAGATCGTATAGTCAGTATTATTCCATTCCTACTGCGTTTCTTTCTAAGAACTAGAAAACTCTTTCGAAAAGGAACCAATAATCTGATTTCCTTCTTCGTTAGTCATACATCAAGGTAAAATCCTGTACAAGTGGTAAGATTATACAACAGTTGTGGAAAGTAGGTACATTTATGACGTAGCGTTCTCGCTTCCCTCGCAAGGGGTCCCGGGTTCGATTGCCGGCGGGGTCAGGGATTTTCCCTGCCTCGAGATGACTGGAAGTTGTTGTGTCGTCTTCATCATCGTGTTTCATCTCCATTACGGTCGGAGGAAGGCAATGACAAAGCACCTCCACTAGGACCTTGCCTAGTACGGAAGTGTGGGTCTCCCGCGTCGTCTCTTACGCTCCTCGGAGTATGGCACGTCATCATCATCATCATACTATATGCACAATTCCCCATGTAAAATGTTATACGTGGCTTTTCCCGTGACAAGCCTATTTGTTCTGTTGTGGTATAGTATTATAACATGATATCTGACTCGACCCCCCCCCCCCCCCCCATGAACCATGGACCTTGCCGTTGGTGGGGAGGCTTGCGTGCCTCAACGATACAGATAGCCGTACCGTAGGTACAACCACAACGGAGGGGTATCTGTTGAGAGGCCAGACAAATGTGTCGTTCCTGAAGAGGGGCAGCAGCCTTTTCAGTAGTTGCAAGGGCAACAGTCTGGATAATTGACTGATCTGGCCTTGTAACAATAACCAAAACGGCCTTGCTGTGCTGGTACTGCGAACGGCTGAAAGCAAGGGGAAACTACGGCCGTAATTTTTCCCGAGGGCATGCAGCTTTACTGTATGATTAAATGATGATGGCGTCCTCTTGGGTAAAATATTCCGGAGGTAAAATAGTCCCCCATTCGGATCTCCGGGCGGGGACTACTCAAGAGGATGTCGTTATCAGGAGAAAGAAAACTGGCGTTCTACGGATCGGAGCGTGGAATGTCAGGTCCCTTAATCGGGCAGGTAGGTTAGAAAATTTGAAAAGGGAAATGGATAGGTTAAAGTTAGATATAGTGGGAATTAGTGAAGTTCTGTGGCAGGAGGAACAAGACTTCTGGTCAGGTGACTACAGGGTTATAAACACAAAGTCAAATAGGGGTAATGCAGGAGTAGGTTTAATAATGAATAGGAAAATAGGAACGCGGGTAAGCTACTACAAACAGCTTACTGAACGCATTATTGTGGCCAAGATAGATACGACGCCCACACCTACTACAGTAGTACAAGTTTATATGCCAACTAGCTCTGCAGATTACGAAGAAATTGAAGAAACGTATGATGAAATAAAAGAAATTATTCAGATAGTGAAGGGAGACGAAAATTTAATAGTCATGGGTGACTGGAATTTGAGCGTAGGAAAAGGGAGAGAAGGAAACGTAGTAGGAGAATATGGATTGGGGCTAAGAAATGAAAGAGGAAGCCGCCTGGTAGAATTTTGCACAGAGCACAACTTAATTATAGCTAACACTTGGTTTAAGAATCATGATAGATGGTTGTATACATGGAAGAACCCTGGAGATACTAAAAGGTATCAGATAGATTATATAATAGTAAGACAGAGATTTAGGAACCAGGTTTTAAATTGTAAGACATTTCCAGGGGCAGATGTGGACTCTGACCACAATCTATTGGTTATGACCTGTAGATTAAAACTGAAGAAACTGCAAAAAGGTGGGAATTTAAGGAGATGGGACCTGGATAAACTGAAAGAACCAGAGGTTGTACAGAGTTTCAGGGAGAGCATAAGGGAACAATTGACAGGAATGGGGGAAAGAAATACAGTAGAAGAAGAATGGGTAGCTTTGAGGGACGAAGTAGTGCAGGCAGCAGAGGATCAATTAGGTAAAAAGACGAGGGCTAGTAGAAATCCTTGGGTAACAAAAGAAATATTGAATTTAATTGATGAAAGAAGAAAATATAAAAATGCAGTAAATGAAGCAGGCAAAAAGGAATACAAACGTCTCAAAAATGAGATCGACAGGAAGTGCAAAATGGCTAAGCAGGGATGGCTAGAGGACAAATGTAAGGATGTAGAGGCTTATCTCACTAGGGGTAAGATAGATACTGCCTACAGAAAAATTAAAGAGACCTTTGGAGAAAAGAGAACCACTTGTATGAACATCAATAGCTCAGATGGAAACCCAATTCTAAGCAAAGAAGGGAAAGCAGAAAGGTGGAAGGAGTATATAGAGGGTCTATACAAGGGCGATGTACTTGAGGACAATATTATGGAAATGGAAGAGGAGCTAGATGAAGATGAAATGGGAAATACGATACTGCGTGAAGAGTTTGACAGAGCACTGAAAGACCTGAGTCGAAACAATGCCCCCGGAGTAGACAACATTCCATTGGAACTACTGACGGCCTTGGGAGAGCCAGTCCTGACAAAACTCTACCATCTGGTGAGCAAGATGTATGAAACAGGCGAAATACCCTCAGACTTCAAGAAGAATATAATAATTCCAATCCCAAAGAAATCAGGTGTTGACAGATGTGAGAATTACCGAACAATCAGTTTAATAAGCCACAGCTGCAAAATACTAACACGAATTCTTTACAGACGAATGGAAAAACTAGTAGAAGCCGACCTCGGGGAAGATCAGTTTGGATTCCGTAGAAATACTGGAACACGTGAGGCAATACTGACCTTACGACTTATCTTAGAAGAAAGATTAAGGAAAGGCAAACCTACGTTTCTAGCATTTGTAGACTTAGAGAAAGCTTTTGACAATGTTGACTGGAATACTCTCTTTCAAATTCTAAAGGTGGCAGCGGTAAAATACAGGGAGCGAAAGGCTATTTACAATTTGTACAGAAACCAGATGGCAGTTATAAGAGTCGAGGGACATGAAAGGGAAGCAGTGGTTGGGAAGGGAGTAAGACAGGGTTGTAGCCTCTCCCCGATGTTATTCAATCTGTATTGAGCAAGCAGTAAAGGAAACAAAAGAAAAATTCGGAGTAGGTATTAAAATCCATGGAGAAGAAATGAAAACTTTGAGGTTTGCCGATGACATTGTAATTCTGTCAGAGACAGCAAAGGACTTGGAAGAGCAGTTGAACGGAATGGATGGTGTCTTGAAGGGAGGATATAAAATGAACATCAACAAAAGCAAAACGAGGATAATGGAATGTAGTCGAATTAAGTCGGGTGATGCTGAGGGTATTAGACTAGGAAATGAGACACTTAAAGTAGTAAAGGAGTTTTGCTATTTGGGGAGCAAAATAACTGATGATGGTCGAAGTAGAGAGGATATAAAATGTAGACTGGCAACGGCAAGGAAAGCTTTTCTGAAGAAGAGAAATTTGTTAACATCGAGTATAGATTTAAGTGTCAGGAAGTCGTTTCTGAAAATATTTGTATGGAGTGTAGCCATGTATGAAAGTGAAACGTGGATGATAGAGAGTTTGGATAAGAAGAGAATAGAAGCATTCGAAGTGTGGTGCTACAGAAGAATGCTGAAGATTAGATGGGTAGGTTAGATAACTAATGAGAAGGTAGTGAATAGAATTGGGGAGAAGAGAAATTTGTGGCACAACTTGACAAGAAGAAGGGACCGGTTGATAGGACATGTTCAGGCATCAATGGATGACTAATTTAGTATTGGACGGCAGTGTGGAGGGTAAAAATCGTAGAGGGAGACCAAGGGATGAATACATTAAGCAGATTCAGAAGGATGTAGTTTGCAGTAGGTACTGGGAGATGAAGAAGCTTGCACAGGATAGAGTAGCATGGAGAGCTGCATCAAACCAGTCTCAGGACTGAAGACCACAACAACAACAACAACAACATCTGACTCGAAGTGTGAGGTTAAACAAACTTAATTTAACAGAAAAATAAAGGTAGTTATTTCTCTATTCACTGTTGGCGACACACATTTTAATCAATTTTTAATCTTATTGTTATTACGAAATCAATGGGAACGAGCTTCTTCATCATAAGTCCTTCTAATCTTGGCATATAATTGGAAACTGCGATTTGGATCTCTTCCTCCATATTTATTTGTAAACTATATTTCTTGATAAAGACTGCTGAAAAAGCTAATTCGAATATGTAAGATGCTGCAAAAGGTATCAAAACTCATAGGGCGTAGTTGCCTACTTGCTTATGCTCTTGCTTCACCAAGTTCCAAAACTTAAGTGTCATTAGGGAAAGAACTTCGATTTCAGTGTGTATTATGAAGAAATGTAAATAAATTGCTCTTCTTGTAGGTAGTGCCTTGGTTCATCTGGGCGGTCAGCTTCTCAACAGTTGCACACCTATTCGCCCAAACACAGTGCAGCTGCCATCGTTCACCCCTGTCATCTATGGCCCGCCGTTATGCGCCGCAATTACCACTGCGCCGGTTTTGGACAGCGCGGTAAACTTTAGCCTCGGCAGCATACGAACACCTTACAAACTTGTCAGTTTTGGAAATGATTCCCCCTTAACCCAGAAACCAATGATCATGCCCTCTTGTTAAGAGATAAATCGCTCCGCTTGCGCATTTCGACAACGATTACACGTTTTCAGGTTCTCCCCCCCCCCCCCCCCCCCCCCCCAACACGCTTCCCGTACCCTCCATTGCTAGTGCTGCCACCCGCTATCTCAGAGTGGTTTTTGACGTTAACGTCGAACACAGGCGATGGTCGCGTTAATGTGACTCGACCGTGTGTAAACTTACTGATATAGCTGGTGTTTTCTGTCATTGCCATGCTGCTGCAGCAAACGTCAAACGTCACACAATAATTGATGAAACAGGCTGTTCTAAAACCAAACCACAAAAACTTGCTCGGCGTACTGTGATCTGTTAACAGCATAATTTTCTTTTTATACTCCTTTTTTTCTAAGCCAATGACATTAGATTCGTAAGTATTAACGCAATGCAACGGAATAAACAGTTAACGACTTGTTAACGTTGTACATATATCATTGGTTCTGCACATCAGCGGAGGAATTTCAAGTTAACAAAAATATTACTAAGATTCTTCATACCTTTTGGCTTTTACCACTACATCAAAGTATTGTGTAAATCAGCAGGGAACTATTCAGTTTTAGGATATATTGCAATGAAATGTTGTTGTGGTCTTTATTCCAGAGACTGGTTTGATGCAGCTCTCCATGCTACTCTATCCTGTGCAAGCTTCTTCATCTCCCAGTACCTACTGCAAACTACATCCTTCTGAATCTGCTTAATGTATTCATCCCTTGGTCTCCCTCTACGATTTTTACCCTCCACACTGCCGTCCAATACTAAATTAGTCATCCATTGATGCCTGAACATGTCCTATCAACCGGTCCCTTCTTCTTGTCAAGTTGTGCCACAAATTTCTCTTCTCCCCAATTCTATTCACTACCTTCTCATTAGTTATCTAACCTACCCATCTAATCTTCAGCATTCTTCTGTAGCACCACACTTCGAATGCTTCTATTCTCTTCTTATCCAAACTCTCTATCATCCACGTTTCACTTTCATACATGGCTACACTCCATACAAATATTTTCAGAAACGACTTCCTGACACTCAGATCTACACTCGATGTTAACAAATTTCTCTTCATAAGAAACGTTTTCCTTGCCATTGCCAGTGTACATTTTATATCCTCTCCACTTCGGCCTTCATCAGTTGTTATGCTCCCCAAATAGCAAAATTCATTTTCTACTTTAAGTGTCTAATTTCGTAGTCTAATTCCCTCAGCATCACTCGATTTAATTCGGTTACATTCCATTATCCACGTTTTGCTTTTGTTGACGTTCATCTTATATCCTCCTTCAAGACACTGTCCATTCCGTTCAGCTGCTCTTCCAGGTCCTTTGCTGTCTCTGACATAATTACAATGCCATCGGTGAACTTCAAAGTTTTTATTTCTCCATGGATTTTAATACCTACTCCGAATTTTTCTTTTGTTTCTTTTACTACTTGCTCAATATACAGATTGAACAACATCAGGGAGAGGCTACAACCCTGTCTCACTCCCTTCCCAACCACTGCTTCCCTTTCATGTCCCTCGACTCTTATAACCGCCATCTGGTTTCTGTACAAATTGTAAATAGCGTTTCGATCCCTGTATTTTACCCCTGCCAACTTCAGAATTTGAAAGAGAGTATTCCAGTCAACATTGCCAAAAGCTTTCTCTAACTGTGAAAATGTTAGGAAAGTAGGTTTAACTTTCCTTAATCTAAGATACGTCGTAGGGTCAGTATTGCCGCACGTGTTCCAACATTTCTGCGGAATCCAAAGAAGAATTCGTGTTAGTACTTTGTAGCCGTGACTTATTAAACTGATAGTTCGGTAATTTTCACATCTATCAGTACCTGCTTTCTTTGGGATTGGAATTATTGTATTCTTCTTGAAGTCTGAGAGTATTTCGCCTGTCTCATACATTTCGCTCAGCAGATGGTAGAGTTTTGTCAGGGTTTGCTCTCCCAAGGCTATCAGTAGTTTTAATGAAATGTGGTCTACTCCCGGGCCTTGTTTCGTCTTAGGTCTTTCGATACTTTCAATGAAATATCTGCAAAAAAGCGTAGATATATGCAATCTAAGAGCGTATGATTGATTTCCTCGTTTTTACCCACATAGCGTGGATGGTGTTAATCTGATGCTGTGTATATGTATGAAACCAAGATATCAATTCAGGCCTGCGGTGGTGGTTCTCAAGACACTTGAACTGCTGCAGTTTTCGTACCAGTGACGTATTGGTTGCAACATCTGTAGTTGTTAGTAAGCTCTTCCTCCTACTTCTGGCGGATTCGTTCCGTGCTTTGTCCTACATTTCCCCTGCTGCATTTCCAACCGTTCACAGGAAATCGGTGATCGGGTTTCCACAATGATCTCTCCATGGTGAGAGGAGTCCGTAGCTACGCGCAGTCAACGATGAAGTATTATGGCGGCAGAATAGAAAAATACTAAAGCTCAGGCAGCACTGATCCAACAGTATTAAATGCCAGAACATTCTTCACCTACAGTAGTAGTCGAAAAACTTTCCAATTTTCCGTAGTTAATAATAATAGTAACCTATCAATGACCGAAGTGTAACACCTGTCTACAATGAAACCAGCGTCTCTCATAATATCCCTATCAGTAATGACCGTGTTCATGCAAAGATGGATTATCTAACAAAATTTTGGTTGTTCCATGAAATAAAAAATGACATCCGTCGAATGACTTTTAAGAAAGGGGACGAAACCTAATTGGTCATTACTGAGACAAGTTAAAAGTGCATCGTATTTGATGCGGTAATAACTGAAAAAATTATAAAATTAGACTCATCCCAGAATTTACCGAATAGTGGTTTCATTGCAATTAGGGTGATCATATTCCCTCAATAGCCCTTCTAAAACTACATCACGATCGGATCTCAAACGTAAACAAAGTTTATCCAGAGGGAAACTGTCCAATACACAGCTTTCCCGATGTCAAAACGTTCTATCAATGGAAAGTCATAAACGTCGCAGCGGTTTACTATCTTAAAGGCGTCCACATTACTATAACCGAATATTATTAACATATCGTACGGAATGTCGAATAAACCTCGGCAAAATCGCATTAAACATGGAAATGGTGTTGCAAGGAGGAAGCCACCTACTTTGCGCAACATAGGAACATTTTATAGATCAGTTTTACTTCTGTTATAAAAGACTCATAAAGAAACACATTGTCTATCAGTTTTATCATGAAGAAATTTTATTTATAAAAGTTAGTCGGCTATTTCTAATGTATCGACTTACTGAGACATAATTTTCCGTAGCATCAGTTTATCAGCCATTTGTGTAACACATCGATTGCAAAGACTTTAACTTACATAGATATATTTGTAAAGCTCGGACACGTAAGAGGACACATTGCCTTTGAGTATTAAGAGAAGCATTGATGAATAAAATATTGCACAGTAGGCGGAAGAGAAGTAGCGCAGAGAGCCAGTCACAGTCGAGTGTAGGGCGAGATGTAAAGGTAATCGGTTGGCTTTCCTGAGGAGTTTTTTGTCCGATTAAGTGGTTCCCCTTTTGAAGATGAGAGATTTTGAGAAGAGGAGAATAGCTAAGAACTGAATATTATCTGAGGAATCGTTTTGAAATTAGATTTTGAGGCAGAAGGGAATTATTAACCAAATGGTATCTCTTGCATTGCTTTGCGAACATTTAGCGATTTTTATACTTTGTTGATTTTTATGGTTCAGTTATTCGTGTGTCAGTTAAAAGCTCAATTTATCAGTTATATGGCCAAGGTGTTAGCAAGTTCCATCCACTTCTGTTAGTTAAAGGGAGATTTTGATTTAATAATTTAAAGTAAAATTTATGGCAGATTTATTCTTCAATAATGGTAGGTGTTTGTGATAGGATTGAAAAGAATGAATAATTTTGTTAAAAGTAGTTGAAATGTTACATATGCAATTTTGAAAAAAGTAAATAAGTTATGACTTCATTTTATTTTCCATTTCTAATCATCCCAGTGCTTTTCTTAAATGACATACAGTTTGTATGTATGGACTACTAAGGGCGTTATTAGCAAATAAACGACGAGTGGATATGGTGTTTTGTTTCTTGACTAGCAGCAAATTATATGACGCAGCATAGCACATTTCTCTTTCAGCTTATTTTGTCACGCCAGCATCGCTACGACGATACAGAGCAGAATCAAGAGTCTGTTGAAGTCTGTTAAAGTCTGCTAACACCAATTTACATACAAGACAAAACGAAAACAGAATACCTTATATGACAGGAGGAAATGAAGAATGTGTACTGTATGGAAGTACTAACACAATTTAACATTATCATATACTGTGTGCATTAATATTTTACCTGGAGAAAGTTTACACAGTGAATGCAAATTTAATTCAAGCCTTAAAATTATCATAAGGATTAATAAAATCATTTTGTTACTCTGTTGTATAAATGAATAAAAATGAGTGGACATACATGTGACTTTAGTTAGACTAAATTAAGTTTTATTTAACAAATCATTTCAGTTACAGACTAGAGAGTTGCCTACCAATCAGAAAATTGTGTCAAGGTACTTATCTGTGACATATGGCAAGATGTTGTCCCACTTTGGCCACACACAGTATATTCCAGTAATTTTAATTCTTGTTAAGTAATTCCCCTGTAGTTTTCCTCTTGAAACTGTTAGTATAAAGATTAGGTAAAAAAGGCGAAACCTCCACTGAGTCGAGGCACCATTGGTGCGCAAGGAGCAAAACGGATTTAACTGGTGCCGAACGACGTAATATTTACTATTTTCACTGCATGTGTAAGCACAGGTAGCCACTTTTCGGACTAAATAATTTTTGTACTTAGTACACAGTTGAGAATATTCTTCTTGGCATTGAAATCAGTCCACTCAGTAAAGTTATTCTTTTAAAATTACTGCTTTCTTTTTCTACAGAGCATTAGTTCACGGTTAAAAGCAAGATGACACCGGTACAGAGTCGACGCACGTCCTCAGTATACGAGGGCAGTTCAATAAGTAATGCAACACTTTTTTTTCTGAAACAGGGGTTGTTTTATTCAGCATTGAAATACACCAGGTTATTCCCAAATCTTTTAGCTACACAACACTATTTTTCAACGTAATCTCCATTCAATGCTACGGCCTTACGCCACCTTGAAATGAGGGCCTGTATGCCTGCACGGTACCATTCCACTGGTCGATGTCGGAGCCAACGTCGTACTGCATCAATAACTTCTTCATCATCCGCGTAGTGCGTCCCACGGATTGCGTCCTTCATTGGGCCAAACATATGGAAATCCGACGGTGCGAGATCGGGGCTGTAGGGTGCATGAGGAAGAACAGTCCACTGAAGTTTTGTGAGCTCCTCTCGGGTGCGCAGACTTGTGTGAGGTCTTGCGTTGTCATGAAGAAGGAGAAGTTCGTTCTGATTTTTGTGCCTACGAACACGCTGAAGTCGTTTCTTCGATTTCTGAAGAGTAGCACAATACACTTCAGAGTTGATCATTTGACCATGGGGAAGGACATCGAACAGAATAACCCCTTCAGCGTCCCAGAAGACTGTAACCATGACTTTACCGGCTGAGGGTGTGGCTTTAAACTTTTTCTTGGTAGGGGAGTGGGTGTGGCGCCACTCCATTGATTGCCGTTTTGTTTCAGGTTCGAAGTGATGAACCCATGTTTCATCGCCTGTAACAATCTTTGACAAGAAATTGTCACCCTCAGCCACATGACGAGCAAGCAATTCCGCACAGATGGTTCTCCTTTGCTCTTTATGGTGTTCGGTTAGACAAAGAGGGACCCAGCGGGAACAAACCTTTGAATATCCCAACTGGTGAACAATTGTGACAGCACTACCAACAGAGATGTCAAATTGAGCACTGAATTGTTTGATGGTGATCCGTCGATCATCTCGAACGAGTGTGTTCGCACGCTCCGCCATTGCAGGAGTCACAGCTGTGCACGGCCGGCCCGCACGCGGGAGATCAGACAGTCTTGCTTGACCTTGCGGCGATGATGACACAAGCTTTGCCCAACGACTCACCGTGCTTTTGTCCACTGCCAGATCACCGTAGACATTCTGCAAGCGCCTATGAATATCTGAGATGCCCTGGTTTTCCGCCAAAAGAAACTCGATCACTGCCCATTGTTTGCAACGCACATCCGTTACAGACGCCATTTTAACAGCTCCGTACAGCGCTGCCACCTGTCGGAAGTCAATGAAACTATACGAGACGAAGCGGGAATGTTTGAAAATATTCCACAAGAAATTTCCGGATTTTTCAACCAAAATTGGCCGAGAAAAAAAATGTGTTGCATTACTTATTGAACTGCCCTCGTAGAAATGAATTTATCGTTCAACCTGTCTTTCCAGTCACTGCTTTCATGCTTCTCCACGATACATCAGTTTATTAAAAAAAAAAAGCCAACATCTCTGGATTGGAAACTTAACTCGGCAGTTTCTCTTGTGCTTCGTCAATCGTCCGAATAAAAAATGTGTCTGCGCCCAAGTACGGTGTCAGATTATTTATAACACTACTTGGAACATTAATACAAGTCGCATAATTTTTAAAAAATGTTGTTCAGTATTTTTTCAGTCCGCAATACAGTGGTAAACAGGTTGTGTGTCTTCGGTCTATCCACAGGTCAACAACCAACCAACTATAACTGCTATCAAAAAAATCATTCAAATGGCTCTAAGCACATCTAAGGTCATCAGTCCCCTAGGCTTAGAACTACTTAAACCCAGGTAACCTAAGAACATCACACACACCCATGCCCGAGTCAGGATTCGAACCTGCGACCGTAGCAGCAGCGCGGTTCCGGACTGAAGCGCCTAGAAACGCTCGGAACTGTTATCAATTCATTGTTACATTGGAAGTCGGTATCTATCGATACAAACCTAAACTCGCTCTAGCTAAATATTATCAAAATCAAATCTTGTTAAAGTTTTCAGTTTAATAGTATAAATATTAGTTCCAAATAAGTAAACAGTATTAAATAAAATCAAGTAATTACAGCAAAATAAAACCTATTCAATCTATGATAGTTACAGGGGATACATAAACTCTGATGCATTACCCAATACACAAATATGAGTACACAAATTAAATATGTAGGCATCAAGATGCTATGGTTTATAGAGCTATCTTCGCGTACCATACCTGTGGTTGAGTCTGTGTAATAGTTCAATTTTTTATCACTACGTATTATTCCACCTACGTATTTGTATGAGTTGACTAATTACTGCTGAGGCTCATTGATACTGTGGTCGTACAATATTGTGTTTTTTTTTTCCATTTTATGAGGTGCACAGTTTTACGGTTCTGCAAGTTCAAAGCAAGTTGCCAATCTTTACAGCACTTTAAAATTTTATCAAGAAATGTTTACATGGCTGTCAGTGTCTTTCGAATAGCGCTTCGTTATAAAAAAAAAGATTGCATCACCTTCAGATAGTCTGAGATTACTATTCATATTGTCATCCACGTCATAAATATACAAAATTAACAGCAAGAGTCGCAGTACACTTCCATGGGGCATGCCTGAAGTATTTCTGCTTCTATCGACTACTTTCATGCTAGAATACAAACGTATTTTTGAAATTACAGGACTTGCTCTTCCGACTTCCGCGATTCTTACTAAATGCGGTATTGAGGCAAAGACTGTAACCGTTTATAGGTGTATGTGGCTTCTTAGATGATGTACTAAATGATTTTTTAGCTGGGAAAAGGCCAAATAGGTATCTGGCAAACGGGAGCTGAAAACTAAATTTTTTACTGGGTATGGTTGCTCTTTCCTGACTACTGCCATTACACAAACAAAGAAGAAGTGCCCACATAAAGTGGAACAGAAGGAGGCAATGGAAGGTACTGTAAAGCATGCACTAGACAAGAGCCTACCCAAAAGCTGTGACGAATATTTTGCCACAAACAGGAAGTTCAGTTATTAACTGCAAACTAAATACGTACCATTTTCATCTGTTAACGCTAACGACCCTCTCCCGAGAATTAGTATTTACTTAGTGACCAGAGATGCAGCCCCACCGAAAATAACATTGCAATGTTAAATTTTATCTCTTAATATTTTTCTGGACATATGATTGTGACAATCTTGTGTTGTGTAACTTGTTGTGTGCAGATTCTTAATGCATGATAATATGAGGGAATTTTGTACCATACATGAGGTAAAACTGGTTTAGATGATTTTTGTAGAAAGATTAACATATAAAATATTTTTCGACTAAATTATATCACCTTCTTCACGCTTTCCTAATTAAGAATTCGCGTACCCAATTCCTAGCTTAACTTATAACCCCAATTGGAACATTGTGTGAGCAGAAGTAATATAAATTGTCTATTCGTCTTCTGTAGGAAGTAAATACCTATTCCTCATCACTTGGATAAGTTTAATTACAACTACTCTAGCAATTGTGTTCATGTTCGAAAATTAGGTCAATTTCACTACTCCCAATTCACAACGTAGTAACATATTGGGTTGCTGCATAACTTCGTAGCGTTTCTGTTTTGCATGTTGGTATAACCCCTTTGCTATGTGTTTGTAATTTTTTATTTGTAGTTCATCGTTGCTGTTTGAGTTTAAATATCGTCATTTTGTCATTTGGGGATAGTGAGTAAGGCTGTAGACGCTAGAAAAAGGCGTGCCAAGTGAAGTGGAGAAATCGGAACATTACCTACTTTTGAATTCAAGTATCCAGAAATGTAATTACATTGGTGCATAAGTTTGTAGCTTTTCTCCATAAGTTTAATAATCACAACAAATGCACTTAACAGAGATTTTAGTCATCAACAATACTGTATATTCGCGTTCACTATTTACAACAATTTCCCAACGCTGCAGTAACTTATCCATTCGCCGTGGTGGGGTGTGGAGAGTGGCAGCAGCGGAGATAGCCAGAAACATTTGCGCCTTGCATGTGGATAATGCCATTACACACAGCACGACAACAAAAAGGTTTTTTCTCGTTTTAAGGAGGAGTATTTTGACACTGATGACTCTCCACGTTAGGAAGACCTCCGGCATTTGAAGAAGATCATCCAAACGCATTTTTCCACATTGACCCACGTTATTGTATTCGAGATCAGGCAAACTTGATAAATTGTGATCATTCCACCATCGTGCGACATTTTCATGCAGTGCGGTAGGTTCAAAAATTGGATGTATGGGTACCGCATGCTCTAAGCCAAAATCACAAAAATTTGCTTGCTCGACAGATCAGCACCCATAATCCTAGACTGTAGCGTTACTGGTGACGAGAACTGGTGTCTTAATGGTAACATAAGGAAGAGAAAGGAATAACCGCACCCAAACAAAGCAACAATTCCCCGTACAAAGACGTGCGCGCGTCCACAAAGCATAATATTGTGTGGTGTACTAAGAATTGGTTCTCCGAGACGTAACCACCACTGCCGACATTATTGTCAACAACTGAGACATGTTGCAGACGCAATCCAAGAACAACGAACAGGAAGACTGCGTGAAGAGATCCTATTACAACACGACGCCCGCCCACATTCTACGATACTAACTAAAAACGCTGTATAGGAGTTTGGTTGGTAAGTCATTCCTCACCCATCTATTCGCCTGATCTTGCGCTTTGAGATTTTCACGTTTTCGGCTCTCTATCGGTAAACCTTCAGGTAACTTCCTTTCCGGATAAAAATGCGCTCCGAGCATGACTCGAGTTCTTCGCCTCAAAACCACGTGAGTTCTACAGTCACTGAATCAGAAGTTACTCCAGCGTTGGCATAGGTAAGTAGTGAAAATGGTTCAAAACGCTCTAATCACTATGGGAGTTAACATCTGAGGTCGTCAGTCCCATAGACTTAGAACGAAGTAAACATAACTAACCTAAGAACATCACACACATCCATGCCAAAGGCAGGATTCGAACCTGCGGCCGTAGCAGCCGCGTGGCTCCGGACTGAATCGCCTAGAATAGCTCGGCTACAGCGGCCGGCAGTAAACAGTAAAGCATACTATATTATTTAAGAATAAAATCTCTGTACGTGTATCTGTTTCTTTATTAAACTCATGGGAAGACGCTAAAAACTTGTGCACCTACCTAATAACAATATATCTGGATATTTCGGCCATTTCAACACACGTTGCGACATATACAAGAATATGATGCACAAATTTCAGCAGAAACGAATATAATTAATAAGCTGCTAAGGGCTCGTAGCCGAAACCATCTCGTTCTCTAGAACACGACTGTCCATCTGACTACTTGGCTCCACAGTCTAATCCTTGGTCCCTTTGCTGTTGAGCGTCTACATACTTCATAAAAAAGCAACACTCTCATAGAACACCGAAACGGTTAAACGAAAATTCATGTCCATGCACGGGAACGCAATTTCGGAATGTCCCTATTTTAGGTACTGCAAAAAGAATCAATTTATCAAGAAAGATGACCTTCTCCTGACATGTGAAAATATCAGCGACGTCCTAAAGGGCACATAACTTCCACATCACACGAGAGCTGCCAGTCGACGCCCTATTCGGCAAGCTCCGAACCCGTCCCATGAAATTATTTAAACATTCAAGCCTATTAGATATTTATGATGTCTGATTTGTGGGACACTCAACTGCGCGGTTATCAGAGCCCGTACAAATTCCCAACCTTTGCTCAGTCCAAACTAGCCACTTTCATGAATGATGATGAAAATGATGAGGACAACACAAACACCCCGTCATCTCGAGGTAGGTGAAAATCCCTGACCCCGCCGTGCACGTAATCTTCTCCAGAGCAGAACATAGGCATATTTATTGGCTCTTACTACTTTTAAGGTGCTGCTTCATGTCAACAGGCCGGCCGCTGTGGCCAAGCGGTTCTAGGTGCTTCAGTCCGGAACCGCGCTCCTGCTACGGTCGCAAGTTCGAATCCTGCCTCCGGCATGAATGTCCTTAGGTTAGTTATGTTTAAGTAGTTGTACGTCTAGGGGACTGATGCCCACAGATGTTAAGTCCAATAGTGCTCAGAGCCCATGTCAACATTTTCAGAAATTTATTACCATGAGGATATTAGGAAACGCCGAGCACCCGTGAAAATAGAATGGCTGGTCTCGAAGATCACTCATTTAACTTGGGTAAGGGAAGACCGCATCGATGATTCCAGACTGGCAGTCTGGAGAAAAGTCACCATCCACCGAAAACCGGGAAACCGACGTTGACGTTCACAATAGCAACTAGCACAAGCCGGACGGCAAGGCCAGGAAATGAAGCGTTAGACCAAATAAGATTCTATACACAACTAACGAGGGCGTTAACAACACTTTTGAATATAATAGAAATAAACCACGACTGGAAGAAAGTACCGGCTACACCCGTCTGTAGAAAGAGTAACAGACGTGGTCCACAAAATGAGTGTCAAATATCATTGACATCCATCAGTAGTAAATTAGAACATATTATGAGCCCAAATATAGCGAAGTACAGATATTGGACATAAATATACACTCCTGGAAATGGAGAAAAGAACACATTGACACCGGTGTGTCAGACCCACCATACTTGCTCCGGACACTGCGAGAGGGCTGTACAAGCAATGATCACACGCACGGCACAGCGGACACACCAGGAACCACGGTGTTGGCCGTCGAATGGCGCTAGCTGCGCAGCATTTGTGCACCGCCGCCGTCAGTGTCAGCCAGTTTGCCGTGGCATACGGAGCTCCATCGCAGTCTTTAACACTGGTAGCATGCCGCGACAGCGTGGACGTGAACCGTATGTGCAGTTGACGGACTTTGAGCGAGGGCGTATAGTGGGCATGCGGGAGGCCGGGTGGACGTACCGCCGAATTGCTCAACACGTGGGGCGTGAGGTCTCCACAGTACATCGATGTTGTCGCCAGTGGTCGGCGGAAGGTGCACGTGCCCGTCGACCTGGGACCGGACCGCAGCGACGCACGGATGCACGCCAAGACCGTAGGATCCTACGCAGTGCCGTAGGGGACCGCACCGCCACTTCCCAGCAAATTAGGGACACTGTTGCTCCTGGGGTATCGGCGAGGACCATTCGCAACCGTCTCCATGAAGCTGGGCTACGGTCCCGCACACCGTTAGGCCGTCTTCCGCTCACGCCCCAACATCGTGCAGCCCGCCTCCAGTGGTGTCGCGACAGGCGTGAATGGAGGGACGAATGGAGACGTGTCGTCTTCAGCGATGAGAGTCGCTTCTGCCTTGGTGCCAATGATGGTCGTATGCGTGTTTGGCGCCGTGCAGGTGAGCGCCACAATCAGGACTGCATACGACCGAGGCACACAGGGCCAACACCCGGCATCATGGTGTGGGGAGCGATCTCCTACACTGGCCGTACACCACTGGTGATCGTCGAGGGGACACTGAATAGTGCACGGTACATCCAAACCGTCATCGAACCCATCGTTCTACCATTCCTAGACCGGCAAGGGAACTTGCTGTTCCAACAGGACAATGCACGTCCGCATGTATCCCGTGCCACCCAACGTGCTCTAGAAGGTGTAAGTCAACTACCCTGGCCAGCAAGATCTCCGGATCTGTCCCCCATTGAGCATGTTTGGGACTGGATGAAGCGTCGTCTCACGCGGTCTGCACGTCCAGCACGAACGCTGGTCCAACTGAGGCGCCAGGTGGAAATGGCATGGCAAGCCGTTCCACAGGACTACATCCAGCATCTCTACGATCGTCTCCATGGGAGAATAGCAGCCTGCATTGCTGCGAAAGGTGGATATACACTGTACTAGTGCCGACATTGTGCATGCTCTGTTGCCTGTGTCTATGTGCCTGTGGTTCTGTCAGTGTGATCATGTGATGTATCTGACCCCAGGAATGTGTCAATAAAGTTTCCCCTTCCTGGGACAATGAATTCACGGTGTTCTTATTTCAATTTCCAGGAGTGTATAAACGCAGAGGTAAATGCATGCTTCAACACAAATGCGCATGTTATCCAAGCCTGCAGATCGCACTGTTGTATTCTACTATGAACTACACTAATGTCCAATGTACCGAGTACGTTCTAAGTGGTAGTCGTAGTCAGAACAGCGTTCAGTGTAGTTGGGAGTGTATGGTGTCGGTCTAAGTGAATTCGAACGTGGCCAGATTGATGGTGATCGTATGGTGGGTACTTCTGTACTTAAGGTAGCCGAGGTGTTTGGTGTTGGTGATACCATATCGGAGAATTGTACCGCGAGCATGGAAAGTGAAAAACATCATCCATCATCAGCTATGCCACAACGAGGACGAAAGAGTGTGTTGAGCGATCGCGATCGTGAGATATTGTGACAAAAATAAGAGGATAACAGATGCGAGAGCCACAGTAGATCTGAAAGTCGCACTCACCAACACTGTCAGCTCCATAAAACACGAAGGAAGCCGTATAATTAGGGAATTGCAGGGCAATCTGGAATTCCAAAACCATCATCAGTGGTGCAAATTTAGATCTGGTGACTCTGTAGACGTGCTTACTAAAGCAGTTCTGGACGATGCGATCTGTGTGAATAGGCACCCTGTCTTCTTGGAAGACAGCACCGCCATTGGAGAACAAACATGGGACCGTAGGATGAACTTAATCAGCCTTTGCGGTATATTCTGGAGAGCAGGATGCGGTATCAGTATCCATACCCATAATTTTTTCCTTAACGTGCGACTATTTTGCAGGTAGAATGATATAAGTTATCCCTGAAAACTGTATTGGACCTGCCTCGTTTCAAGTTGAACAGAAGCTGTTCTGAATGCTATCGGATTTCCTGCAATGTATTAGACATGGTTAAGTGTTGATTATTGGCTTTTCTATGTTTTTGTCCACCACCTGTATCTGTAACAGAGTAGCCTCCTCCATGCCAATTAGCAGTCGGTTCCACAGATATCGGCTGTGGGAAACTCAACTCGCGCTTTCCGCACGTGACATCCTGAAGCTTTGGTTCAAATGGCTCTGAGCGCTATGGGACTTAACATCTGAGGTCATCAGTCCCCTAGAACTCAGAATTACTTAAACCTAACTAACCTAAGGACATCACACACACCCATGCCCGAGGCAGGATGCGAACCTGTGACCGTAGCGTCGCGCGGTTCCAGACTGTAGCGCCTAGAACCGCTCGGCCACTCCGGCCGGCGATGAAGCCTTGCTTAAAGGCAGCTAGGCAGATGAATTTCTTCACTTCCGAAAAGCATTTGTCTCAGTACCATACCACCGATAATCAACGAAAGTAACATCAATTGGGTATTAAATAAATTTGTGACTAGTTTCAAGATTTCTTGGTAGGTAGAACAAAAATAAAGAATAATTTGGTATAACATCTACGAAGTCACATATAGCTTAAAAACAGTTACAGGAAAACACTACAGCCTTTATCCAACTACCAAATCTAGTAAGAATTGGGGAAGTTGGAAGAAGGAGTTCTGTAATTTCCAATATACGTTTGATCCGAGCAGGAATCGTGTTAGGCAGTTTTTTAGTTCTAGATAAAAATATGTTTGTACATGACAATTCATCTTTTAGTGCTTCAGAAACGCGAAAAATGTGTGCGCTCATGATCAAAGTAAATAGCTTTCAATTTGGTGAACGCAAATAACATGTAACATGCTTTATCCCTAAGTAATAGCCACACACCATCATACTATATTCTCTCAGGTCACAAAACACGACGTCTTTGCGTCTTTGCGTCTCGTTGGCATTCAGAAAGTTCATTCTCAACAGCATATGTTTCACTTGTTTCAGTTATGGGTGCTCCGATAATGTTTAGAACAAATCTATTTCGCCTATCTTTGGTTTCATCTAGTAGAAAATTTTTTAATGTGACTTGCCTGATCTCTTGTAATTTCTTCTAGCGCAGAGGCTACAGATATGATTGTCGTAACGTGCTCTCACCTGCAACAGACTTCCCGGTATATTCATGCAAATTTGTTTTCAAAACAGGATTGTCAAGCCTGGAAAGAGGAGTAGTAGATGCCACAAATGTCTTTTATTGACAGTAAAAAATCATTTTACTTTTTGAATTTTAAGAAGCCCTTGCGTCGCCAGTGAATTGTCGTCTTTAGTACACTGTATTCCACCCATCTTTTGTGCTAGCTTTGTGCTGCGTAACTTGATTATCTTGGCGTTTTTAAGAAACTGTTAATGATATATAACAAACATGCGTGCTAGACCAGACCTGTCGCTCTGAACACCACTTCCAATACATTGCTTATGAATATCACATACTTTCTCGGGTTTCACTTTCTTTTTCGGCATACTTTGCTACTGATGCGAGCAACACAGGAAAACTGGAGAGCCACATATAGTCGTCGTCTATATACGAGATACTAATAATGCCGGTAAGCTAAAAGTTTAACAACCACTAATTCTTTAACAGCCACTCCCCAGTTTCTTCCATAGATCAAAATCAGTACAGTATCGGAAGCCTATGAGGCTAGCGACTAAATGAGGAACAACGTAGAGCCAAGTTCTACACGCGAATGTCTCTCCGTTTCCTGATATTTATAGTAATCTTCGTTTCTCCACTCCTTTAGGAATAAAATGTCGCAAAAGTGCAAAAAAAGTAATTGGACAAGTGGAATCAGACGTTGACGTAATAAGAAAAGGCTGCACAAAAATGCTTGCATTGAGAAAATGTGCGGGAATGTTCCACCAAAACCCAGTTTGGGGTGTTCTTTTACCGTTTTCTTTGCAAGACGAGCTAATTTGGGGGTTTTAATAGCAAAATGAAATAATGGTGCAACACCTAGAATTCTTAGCACTAATTATTAGGGTCAAAATAGTTTATATTATGTTGATCTACTACTGAAACAGTGCCATATAATTAATTAATCTTTTTATGGGAGTAACATCACATATAAAACATTCATGAACGTCGGCCACAGGGACTGGATGAGGCAAGAGAATTAAATGTGCATCGTCCCTAATAACAAAAGCTGAACGATCAACTAATACGATAGTACAAGAAAGAGTTGCATGGATCTTGGTACTATGGCAACATGAAAGTTAATCATGCATCCAAGAGGAACCAAAGCCATCCATTCAGCATTGGTATTAACAGTTCTCGAAAACAACCATCAGGATAGGAGAAGATAATACGCGGTTCATCCGTGAATCAAGCATTAAAATGGTAACGAGAATACCGGCACACAGTCGTAATCTGCCAGGAGTTTCATATCAGCGCACACTCCGCTGCAGAATGAAAATCTCATTCTAAATACCGGAATTAGTCTGACTAAGAACTCACGTCTCAGAATGAAAAAGGCCTCATAGAAACTCCCCGATCAGCGCAGCGGCTGTCTCGGAAGTCAGTGCTGTGTCCAATCAGTCGCTGATATCCTGTAAGTCCAATATCAGGAGTTACAGCGACGCTAACATCAACAGCTTGTACCTGCTGTCCTCAGTGCTCGATGCTAGAGTCCTTCTACGAGTACTTGACACCCGAATGCCTCACATGTTTCCTATCAGAGCTGCACTTACGCTCCGCGTAAGAAAATGTGTAACAGAGTTTCCTAGCCAGTCGTATCTAACAACAAATTTATCCGCCTGTCAGACGAGAGACATTTTTCAGTTCCTATCGCCTCTGCATTATATTTCAGACAGCAGCTAATGGGGCAGATACTGGACGACTTCTCCTCCTACCCTCCTAGGGATATCGAGTCGAAATTTCCGCGATTACTGTAAAGAGAAAAATATAAGCAGCAAGAGAGAGAGACAGTGTACATTTGTACGACACACTACTTTGGCGCTGGCTTGTCCTGGAATTTTGGGTCCTACTTAGAAATTTTTCGAGCGTTAAACTTGAGGCGGATTTACGAATAGTGCTGCTCCTTTCACTGTTTAACTCTAGACGTGTCCTAGACCTACCAAGAAGAATTACGCCTACACTGCATGCCTCTAGGCACCTACAGGCTGGATCACACTAGAATTATCAGACACTGAGGCTACGGATCAGTGCAGCTTGGTGTCTTGCCCCCGTGTCGCCATCCATCCAGGACCCTGTGGAAGGATTTCATATTCCAAGCCGGCCGCTGTGACCGAGTGGTTCTAGGCGCTTCAGTCTGGAACCGCGCGACCGCTATGGTCGCAGGTTCGAATCCGGCCTCTGGCATGGATGTGTGTGATGATCTTAGGTTAGTTAGGTTTAAGTAGTTCTAAGTTCTAGGGGACTGATGACCTCAGATGTTAAGTCCCGTAGTGCTCAGAGCCATTTGAACCATCATGTTCCAACTCGCCTTAGACTACTTATCTAGGACACATAAATATGCTTCTTTCGTCAGAGCGACTTCCGGTGGAGTCTCCTCAGCCAGAAAAGGTTGCCCGCCCATAGAAAGAGCGGCCGAGTGGGCAGGCGGTCCGCCTCCTGTGACTGATGCGTTACTCTTCCATAAGAGATTTGCTACAGCTGTGGCCTATCTTACGGCTGCAATCAAAAACAAAAATTAAGTTACTGTCAAAAACTCACTCTCTCAACCGAATAATAAAGACTGCACGTACTCTGCTTAGACGAGGAAATCCACCTACATTAAAATCAGAGTATGGAACGGGGAAAATCTCATACATTGGTACGATTTTATAAAGCCTGTGTTGTTAAAAACTGCGATGCAAAGTTCCTTCGGGCATACATCGAACTTATAAACAACACGGGCATTGCAGTATCGTATTTGTCCGCCGATATCTGGCAGGGACTTTCAATTAATTAATGTCCTCCCTCTGTAACGCAATTACAAGTGTGTAAGTGCAGGCTGTGATACTTGAATGACGATATATTGTGGAAGATCGGATCTGGCCATGAATCGTTGAATCGTGAACGGGTAGGCAAAGAAATTAAGACGACAGCTCCCACAAACCAGGAAATCCGAGTTCGTGTCCCAGTGTGGCACAAAGTTTCACTGTTGTCGTTCCACTGAACAGATGACGGTTTTCCTTATTCGCAACTGTGAATACATTTCATGTATATCATACGTTAATCTTCCACAGTTGTTTCTGAAAATGTTCATTGCTTTTCCCACTCCCTTCCTATTATAGGGGCTGGAAATTAAACAATCTGTAGAGGCTGTTCTCAATGTAACGACGCAGCTTCCAGTCAGCAATGCCCTTGTATTGTCCTACTTACTGTCCTCGTTAGTGAAGAAATTTTCGTAGAGAGAGACTAAGATTGTTGTCATCATCTCGGAGAGTTGTTAGAAAGTAGTTGGATTGCCAAAGATCACTTATTAATGGTGTCTGAGTTGTCGCAAATTTAATCCTTTCTCGCAGCTCAAAGCGAAGATGACGACCTATATTATGTATCCGAGCATAGAATTTGTTCCGTTTTGCCAAAGACAATTCAGTATAAGTCTGCGGAGCAATGTGTTGCGTAACATATCTAGCGCGCTGCCGATCGCGAAATGCACGTGGGTTCTGGCGAACTTCGGCTAAACGGAGGAAGCATTTCATTAAGTCCTGGAATCTTTGTCAATTCATCTGTTTCTCAATATCACTGTCATTAATATCTGTGTCTTCAAAATTTGGGATGGTGTGAGAATTAATCTCTTGATGTACTCCTCTATCTTCCTTTGAAAACCGACATTTGAAAAATAGATTCAGGAATTTCTGACTTTATTTCGCTACCCTGAGTTGCATTTCCTGTCTTACCTATATCTCGATACTAACTTCGATGCCATCGACAGCGTCTGCATAAAGCTAGAATTTCTGGGGCGTTTACGAATGGCGTTTCGATGAGATTCTCCTACGTTATTCTTCGAACACTTCATACACTGTGCTTCTGACAGCCGAATACATTTCGTGCAACATCTCTCTACTGAAGCACTCCTTTTTTTGTGCAGCAATATTACAGTAGTCGCCGTTTCTTCAGAAGTTTCTTTGCTAACTCTGTATACCACAGAGGGTTCCTCCGAGCTTCAACTGTTCTCTCTCCCTCTCTCTGTCTCTTTCTCTCTCCAGTCATTTAGTCGATAGTGATTCTCCGTGACTCCATGAACTGCTTTCTCTTGACCTGGACTAACCATTTCTGTTTTTCTGGACTACCTCCCGTGAGCTTCTCAGGTTGGAACCAGTTATTTCTCTGATGTCATCAGTTCATGTTCACCTTTGGTATCCTCTGGTCTTTGTGCTTTCGAACTTTTCCAGCATTAAGGTCCTCTCCAGCAAACCGTCTCTTCTCGCGATGTAACCAAAGTAGGTCAGTTTTTATTTAAGATCTTCCAAAGAATAATCTGATTTTTTCCCATAAAACCGACCTATTCGTTGGAATTCTAAAGAGCTTCCTCTAACTCTATAATTGACAGGAGTTTATTCTAAAATATTTAGCCTTCCTCATGATCGAGTTCTCACATCAATACATCACAACTGGAAAGATCATAGATCCTTAGCACACGGATCGTTATTGTTGAAGTTATATCTCATCCCCTTTAAACATATTTTCAAGGTTGCTCGATGCCATTATACCAAGTAAACACACCTCTTGATTTCGTGGCTGCAGCAGCCATCAGCTGAAATCTGAGAGCCGAGATAGTTAAACCCGGGAACTACTATTATTCTAATGTGGAGTCACATCTCGTCTGTATATTGACACCGACAGCAGAAGTTTGTGCGTTCTGCCTTCAAATATGGTACTACTGCCTCGGGCTTTCAAAAAAAAAAAAAAAAAAAATATTGGTGGCCCTCAACTACGTACCCTCATACTCAGAGTTGAAATATTAAAAGTTTTGGCTGGTTTCGTGGTCTAGGGCCTGGGGTAGGTAGTTGCCGCATTACAAGCCCAATACTGCTGAGTCTACAATATACAATATGAATATACACATGAATCGAATGGTCGAAGGTTCGTATCACTCGACAATTGCGAATTTAGAATGTACATAGAAATTTATAAATGAAAGATTGCAATTAAATAAAATCTGGAGGTACTATTTAAACGACTTTAATTGATGAGTACGTCAGCAGAAGTACCTTTTAGAATGTCATTTATTACTGCAAAACAATTATTAGTGTCAGTGGTCCAGCAATTAAATAAAATATAAGTCGAATAACAGGGAAACAGATTCCTACTTCACGTAATTAGTTATGAACAATAACATAGCTTATGAGATACTCATTTCTAAATGCATACTACGTCTACACTGCAGAAGCCACAGAAATATCACAAGTGCACAAGTCGGCACTCCCAAGACCACGCGCAAACTGCCCAACACTCTCCAACTATTTCATGCAACCATCTGTCACACGTTCACGTCCAGCACTCACAGTATCCTCTGCGACCCGATGTTCCATCCCCACTCGCACTTCCATACAGTCTCTCTACTGACCTCGGTCGTCGCCTACCACAGTAACGAGCGCTGTGATTGGCTAGAGCGCTCCCGCCATATCTACAAGCCAGTGCACACTCACAAACATATTGAAAAACATGCGAAATACTGGATTTACATTTAAATAACTTGAAATTAAGTAAATATTCCTACAGCTGGACCAAGAACACGCTCTAACACACATTATTAAATACATAAGCAGATTAAATAAATATGTATCAAAAGAATAGAAATAAAAGTAGGCCAGTAGCCTAATTGCTCTGTGCTTTCTAAAACACAGTAAATATTTAACCAATTTCTTCATGAATAGTATATATCGCATATGAACAAAGACATGGACGAATAAATATATTTATTACCATGCTGCTGCCGTTTTTTCATGTAACTGTGGAGTACTTATGGTGTGCTGCAATCAATACTAATCAGCCACTTTGACACCCATTAACTCATGTACTATTCAAGTTACATGTCTGTAATTGATACCAATTTAGGTTTACACTAATAGATTTCTAAAGACATGTCGATCGATAAAATCGGGTGAAGCACTTGTTGTTGTTGTTGTTGTGGTCTTCAGTCCTGAGACTGGTTTGATGCAGCTCTCCATGCTACTCTATCCTGTGCAAGCTTCTTCATCTCCCAGTACCTACTGCAACCTACATCCTTCTGAATCTGCTTAGTGTATTCATCTCTTGGTCTCCCCCTACGATTTTTACCCTCCACGCTGCCCTCCAATACTAAATTGGTGATCCCTTGATGCCTCAGAACATGTCCTACCAACCGATCCCTTCTTCTGGTCAAGTTGTGCCACAAACTCCTCCCCAATCCTATCAGTACCTCTTCATTAGTTATGTGATCTACCCATCTAATCTTCAGCATTCTTCTGTAGCACCACATTTCGAAAGCTTCTATTCTCTTCTTGTCCAAACTATTTACCGTCCATGTTTCACTTCCATACATGGCTACACTCCATAAAAATACTTTCAGAAATGACTTCCTGACACTTAAATCTATATTCGATGTTAACAAATTTCTCTTCTTCAGTAACGCTTTCCTTACCATTGCCAGTTTACATTTTATATCCTCTCTACGTCTACCATCATCAGTTATTTTGCTCCTCAAATAGCAAAACTCCTTTACTACTTTAAGTGTCTCATTTCCTAATCTAATACCCTCAGCATCACCCGACTTAATTCGACTACATTCCATTATCCTCGTTTTGCTTTTGTTGATGTTCATCTTATATCCTCCCTTCAAGACTCCATCCATTCCGTTCAACTGCTCTTCCAAGTCCTTTGCTGTCTCTGACAGAATTACAATGTCATCGGCGAACCTCAAGGTTTTTATTTCTTCTCCCTGGATTTTAATACCTATTCCGAATTTTTCTTTTGTTTCCTTTACTGCTTGCTCAATATACAGATTGAATAACATCGGGGAGAGGCTACAACCCTCTCTTACTCCCTTCCCAACCACTGCTTCCCTTTCATGTCCATCGACTCTTATAACTGCCATCTGGTTTCTGTACAAATTGTAAATAGCCTTTCGCTCCCTGTATTTTACCCCTGCCACCTTCAGAATTTGAATGAGAGTATTCCAGTCAACATTGTCCAAAGCTTTCTCTAAATCTACAAATGCTAGAAACGTAGGTTTGCCTTTCCTTAATCTTTCTTCTAAGATAAGTCGTAAGGTCAGTATTGCCTCACGTGTTCCAGTATTTCTACGGAATCCAAACTGATCTTCCCCGAGGTCGGCTTCTACTAGTTTTTCCATTCGTCTGTAAGGAATTCGTGTTAGTATTTTGCAGCTGTGGCTTATTAAACTGATTGTTCGGTAATTCTCACATCTGTCAACACCTGCTTTCTTTGGGATTGGAATTATTATATTCTTTTTGAAGTCTGAGGGTATTTCGCTTGTTTCATACATCTTGCTCACCAGATGGTAGAGTTTTGTCAGGACTGGCTCTCCCAAGGCCGTCAGTAGTTCCAATGGAATGTTGTCTACTCCGGGGGCCTTGTTTCGATTCAGGTCTTTCAGTGCTCTGTCAAACTCTTCACGCAGAATCGTATCTCCCATTTCATCTTCATCTACATCCTCTTCCATTTCCATAATATTGTCCTCAAGTGCATCGCCCTTATATAGACCCTCTGTATACTCCTTCCACCTTTCTGCTTTCCCCTCTTTGCTTAGAACTGGGTTTCCATCTGAGCTCTTGATGTTCATACAAGTGGTTCTCTTTTCTCCAAAGGTCTCTTTAATTTTCCTGTAGGCAGTATCTATCTTACCCCTAGTGAGACAAGCCTCTACATCCTTACATTTGTCCTCTAGCCATCCCTGCTTAGCCATTTTGCACTTCCTGCCGATCTCATTTTTGAGACGTTTGTATTCCTTTTTGCCTGCTTCATTTACTGCATTTTTATATTTTCTCCTTTCATCAATTAAATTCAATATTTCTTCTGTTACCCAAGGATTTCTACTAGCCCTCGTCTTTTTACCTACTTGATCCTCTGCTGCCTTCACTACTTCATCCCTCAAAGCTACCCATTCTTCTTCTACTGTATTTCTTTCCCCCATTCCTGTCAATTGTTCCCTTATGCTCTCCCTGAAACTCTGTACAACCTCTGGTTCTTTCAGTTTATCCAGGTCCCATCTCCTTATATTCCCACCTTTTTGCAGTTTCTTCAGTTTTAATCTACAGGTCATAACCAATAGATTGTGGTCAGAATCCACATCTGCCCCTGGAAATGTCTTACAATTTAAAACCTGGTTCCTAAATCTCTGTCTTACCATTATGTAATTTATCTGATACCTTTTAGTATCTCCAGGGTTCTTCCATGTATACAACCTTCTATCATTATTCTTAAACCAGGTGTTAGCTATGATTAAGTTGTGCTCTGTGCAAAATTCTACCAGGCGGCTTCCTCTTTCATTTCTTAGCCCCAATCCATATTCACCTACTACGTTTCCTTCTCTCCCTTTTCCTACGCTCGAATTCCAGTCACCCATGACTATTAAATTTTCGTCTCCCTTCACTACCTGAATAATTTCTTTTATTTCATCATACATTTCTTCAATTTCTTCGTCATCTGCAGAGCTAGTTGGCATATAAACTTGTACTACTGTAGTAGGTGTGGGCTTCGTATCTATCTTGGCCACAATAATGCGTTCACTAAGCTGTTTGTAGTAGCTTACCCGCGTTCCTATTTTCCTATTCATTATTAAACCTACTCCTGCATTACCCCTATTTGACTTTGTGTTTATAACCCTGTAGTCACCTGGCCAGAAGTCTTGTTCCTCCTGCCACCGAACTTCATTAATTCCCACTATATCTAACTTTAACCTATCCATTTCCCTTTTCAAATTTTCTAACCTACCTGCCCGATTAAGGGACCTGACATTCCACGCTCCGATCCGTAGAACGCCAGTTTTCTTTCTCCTGATAACGAAGCACTTAGACTTTGGAAATTTGTTGCTGGGTGTTACTTGCATAATTTATCGTCATATACTAAACATTAAACTAATAAATCTATTGAAAATCTGATTACACCTTCAGAATCGTCGTGCAAATAATGGTAATGTGCACATTCCTTTCTAAGGTATAGTGATTCCTCTGGCTGTTATTAATTTCTACAGGAACTGTGAAATGTCACAAAGTCCGCCCTCTTTCCACTCCCGGCGTACAAATCTCCTTCATCGACACAAAGTTAGTTCGGCACCATGTGGTTTGACAAGTCCCGGCTTGCTGAGCGGCCCGTGTGACCAGGCCAACTCCGAAATCAGAAAGTTTTCAGGGCGTCACAACTCGCCCGTTAACTCACATGCCTCCTCATCTAGCTCACTGAAAATATAAATCTTCTGCTTGTTTGAATTATACTTTGGTAGTCACTGTAGCTTCAAACGCCTTGCAATGGTTTGCCGCATGATTAACGTCTCCCACAGCGATGACAGTAATATTGGGAAGTTTGGAGCCTAGCGACCTGAAGTTTTCTGTGCAATTTTCGGTTATATCTGCGGGTGTCTGATAGTCGATATAAGCATCCACAAATAAGTCTGTGTCCCCTTAATACCCAGGTTTTCCGAGCAGTCTCTCTTGCAGCTTCACTTCCTATCTCAGTGGATATAACTAGTTACTACTGTAACTAATGGTATGTGAACTTCACAAAATTTTTTTCAAATACTGAAACTCCGTCAAGATTGCCTCGGAATCAAAATCCTTGTGATCAATTTTACAACCTCGAAGTCCTTGTGTTTAGTACTAATACTTTGGAGTCTCGTGCAGATACTGTTATGTAGACTGGACGGAGTAACACTGAGTTTGAAAATAAAAATTCTGTTGATACCAAACTCAGTCAGCTGCCTAGTTTGCAGAGTCTAGTATGTAGCGCAACCATGATCCATTTAGGGATGGTTCAAAAATGGCTCTGAGCACTACGGGACTTAAAATCTTAGGTCTTCAGTCCCACAGAACTTAGAACTACTTAAACCTAACTAACCTAAGGACATCACACACATCCATGCCCGAGGCAGGATTCGAACCTGCGAACGTAGCGGGCGCGATTTAGGGATGACGTACAGATTTCAGTCCTGAAGTGGAAGTCAAGAGAGCCACACTTTTCTTGTCACAGAACGTCCAATGAATCGTTTCCACAGATTCAGAACCAGGGTACCACGGTCACTAACGGGGAAAACAGTGCAAATTGTGAGATTCGTTGAACTGTATGAACAAGGCAAAACTTTTTAACTTCTTTTCCAGTCGCTATTATGATCTAAGTATGGCTACGAAAACCTTACGATAAGTAGCGTTTGTCCCAATGTGGATGACAATAGGGGTACCATTATTTACCGTACAGTTGAACTGTCGACGATTAACAGACGGACTCCCGTTTCCCTTTGGTTCCTCTGGCATGCGACACAGGGGGACAACGGCCTTTGCGACGGATGAAGTGTGTCGCAAGGGTTCAATTTCAAATTCAGTTTGGGACGGCACCTCGTACCTGCTAATAATGGAGATGAGCGTGGCATTAACTTATCTCCTACCCGAGATCAATATTTGCAGTTCTGCTGCGTTTTACTAGTGAAGTGTTTTTTTTTTTTCTTTTTTTTTTAATTTCATGATCTGGTGCACCAAAGGGATTAATAATTCCATTTAAGAATTGAAACCGCAATGCGCTAGAAATTGGTAGAGATATTGATCATTAACAGGTTCTCTTAAAAAAGACGTAAACAGGGGAGTCACACAACAAAGGCAGATAATAACGACTGCTGCTAAAGGAGAAAACTAACTGGATCATGATATGACCATCATAATCAGTGCAAACATAATACAACGCAATAGCGGTCGTCTGCGCACGAATTAAAAAAATGGTTCTAATGGCTCTGAGCACTATGGGACTCAACTGCTGTGGTCATTAGTCCCCTAGAACTTAGAACTACTTAAACCTAAGTAACCTAAGGACATCACACACATCCATGCCCGAGGCAGGATTCGAACCTGCGACCGTAGCAGTCGCACGGTTCCGGACTGCACGCCTAGAACCGCGAGACCACCGCGGCCGGCGCACGAATTAAATTTACGGCGTAATCTTGAGATATCGGAAGAGAAAACTAATAAATAAGGAGAAAAGGTGGAAATATCACACTAACCTCGCAAATATTTTCTTCGATCACAGGAAAATTATTTTTTAAACAAGATAAATCTACTAAAGTTAATGAACAACAGCAGCTCACAACCGTCTATTTACTACGAAACAGACTACGGATGAATATCTTAAGTTACTGAAAATTCCACTGATATTGCAGCTGTTAACTGATACGAGCCACATTAACCTCCCATAATTTCTGCTGGCCTTCTTACGCCTTCATTTCTGTCACAAAACTGTCTTTAAAAGCTCTGTCACTGACCAATTGTCAACACCCGTCCTACCTTCATTTCGTTTATTCTGCTACGTCTATTATAACGGGGTGTGTTGGACAGGCGGAGTGGACGGTGATTCTCTACCGGAGACGGACGTTACTACAGCAGAGGAGGCTCCTCTTGGACATAAGAAGCTCTTTGTTACTATTTGTAAACATTCATCAGTCTTAGATGCTTCTAGTATTGACCTCTGGCGAGCGTGGCAAGTACACCGCCTAGGCGTCTCCAGGTGTGTTGACCTCCTTTGTCAGCTATAGCGAGCGCCTACCGCCGCTGTGTAGTTGGAGTTCCCATGTTGCCCTGCCCATAGCAGGACGGTCGGTAACTGCTGCTTCAGAATACGGTAAAAGGCGTACTGCCTCTGTGGCACAGAGTGAAGAAGACTTTTATGGAACCTCAGCAGATGCGAGGATCCTTGGACTGCAGTGGCATAGTCCCGTGATGACTTGATGGTGCTGCAGTCATGGACTGTGCGGCTCGTCCCGGTGAAGGTTCGAGTCCTCCCTCGGGCATGGTTGTGTGTGTTTGTCCTTAGGATAATTTAGGTTAAGTGGTGTGTAAGCTTAGGGATTGATGACCTTAGCAGTTATGTCCCATAAGACTTCACACACATTTGAACATTTGAACTTGAGGGTTCTAAGCTGCCCAGGCGCCAAGGAGGTCAGGCGGAAGACACAGGTTCGACGCCCTGTGGCGGTGATGAAGGTGACCCCAATTCGGACGGGGCTCACTGACACAGGCTGGACGTCGTACTACTGCCCAGCTGTTTGATGCTGACGGTCTGATCAAGAGGAGTTTAAATATCGTTGTCTGGCGCTGACCATGCGGAAGCGAGTACTTTTCTGTGTCACACTGAAACACCTGAAACAGAGGCAAGTAACTGAATCCAGCTACTGCCTCATGGTAGTGGTTCGAACGGGAAAATCCTAAGTACGGTGAGCGTCGCAGGCCGTTGACTGGCCGCAGCTTTGGCGACACAGAAGTGCTTTACTGCTGCATTAGCAGGTCAGTGTCTGCGGCAGGTGGAAACAGCTGAATGTCCTAGATCAGATACTTGGCTGTGTCTGTGCCTTGCGCCATTACGTTATGGTCTATTTTCCTTTTCCACTGGCTCTTTCAAAGCCTAGTTATTGCCTACTTTTGTTTCAACTGGCACAAAACACACACTATATCTAAATATTCTCCTTCTTACTTGTCACGGAGTAACTTCTCTTCCCATTTTCAATTTTGCAGAGTTACTGATTTTATATATTGATGAGTCGACCAACTCTGCAAAAACCTCAACACGTATTGGGCAGTCAAAGATCGTCATTCTCATACTTTCTGTAGGTTTCATAAAAGTAGGCTAATAGAAATCCTGTAGGGTTATGTTAGAGAAAGTACACTTCTGTATACGAGAGAATGCTGACTTAAGCTCCACTACAAAGAATATTTCTCGATATGTTGAAAACAACTTTGCTGATATAACAAAGAGACAAATATTGTAACAAAGGAGAAGAAAAGAAAAAAAATACGAAAATTATAAACATCACCACCCTTGACTCGAACTGCAACTCAAAAAAATAAAAGAGTTGAATAACAGAATTCCTGTAGTACAGAGATGTGGTGGACTGTACACATATTTAAGAGAATATATCGTTGGTGCTACCAGTAGTAGTGTGGACTGTGGCTGGATTTACAGAGCTCAGAAATTCCCGTTACTGACTTCTAGGACTTCTAGAGGGGAGTGAGTACATAATATTCTGAATGGCAAGCCATATCCGGAAACGTACCGTTTCCGTGATACAGCCTTTTGAAAACCCTTTTGCTACGTAGGTATGCAAAAGGTAGTCATGGTGGGAGCGGGTTGGTTACGTCGGATCGTGTGATGTCATTTGTCGTCTAACCTAACTGTCTGACATGGTTCCAGCCTCATTCACGTGTCTGTGAGTGTTAGAGCAAAATGGTTGAGTACACGTTTCCAGAATACACTGATATGGTACTTTCGAATGACGAAGCTTACGGCTGTGGAAGAACCTTTATCAAGACCGTTCTGTACAACGTCCGACTCTATCGCATACACTTTTTACCACAATTACGCAACGGCTTCTAGGAAGTGTACCTTCACGGTCAGAAAGCGAGACTTGCGTGCTTGAAGAAGACGCCGCACACTCGAATTAGAAGAGACCGTACTGCATCATGTTGAAGAGAACCCACCAACGAGTACACTATGAATTTTTGGCGATCAATGAGTGGAACTGTAAAGCAAGTGATGTAGTGGGTCACGTCTACACAATTACTTGTAAAAGTGGTCGAGTTACCAACATATTTTTTGAATAGTTGTAGCACGGCAACTTTAAGTTCCCGGACATAGGTTCCAGTTCAAAATATTATTTATTCTCTCGCCTCTACATGTCTTAGAAGTTTGTGACGGAAATCTTCCACACGCTGTACATTAAAAAATGCAATTTGCCGACAGCGATCACATCCCAAGTGACAGCAAATCACCATATCATTAAATACTTGAACAGAAATGGGTCTCCAACTTGACGTAATAGTGGGAATTAAATGCAAAAAATCCTAGAACAGAGAAGACCGACTCCATTACTGACGTTCACAGCAAGACATCACAATTTCCTCCTCTGCAATCGCTTTTTCTTACGGTAAATTTAAACGACTAGGTTTACAACTTGTAATATGTGTATCTGAGTCCCTATAATCGGGAGAGTCCGTTTGCTTTACTGGGTGGTAACAAGATTGCTTCCCGTGAAAACGGGCACGAGTTCGATTCCTGACCGGGTTGGAGATTTTCTCCACTCGTGGACAGGGTATTTATTGTCCTCATCATCATTTCATCCTTATCACCGGCTCGCAAGCCGACTGAAATAAGACTTGCAGTCGGCGGCCGAACTTTCCTGAATGGGGCCTCCCAGCCAACAATGCCATACGCTCATTTTCCATTTAGCACAGGAGAGCCTAGTCATTTATTCAACAATGTAGGATATACACTCCTGGAAATTGAAATAAGAACACCGTGAATTCATTGTCCCAGGAAGGGGAAACTTTATTGACACATTCCTGGGGTCAGATACATCACATGATCACACTGACAGAACCACAGGCACATAGACACTGGCAACAGACCATGCACAATGTCGGCACTAGTACAGTGTATATCCACCTTTCGCAGCAATGCAGGCTGCTATTCTCCCATGGAGACGATCGTAGAGATGCTGGATGTAGTCCTGTGGAACGGCTTGCCATGCCATTTCCACCTGGCGCCTCAGTTGGACCAGCGTTCGTGCTGGACGTGCAGACCGCGTGAGACGACGCTTCATCCAGTCCCAAACATGCTCAATGGGGGACAGATCCGGAGATCTTGCTGGCCAGGGTAGTTGACTTACACCTTCTAGAGCACGTAGGGTGGCACGGGATACATGCGGACGTGCATTGTCCTGTTGGAACAGCAAGTTCCCTTGCCGGTCTAGGAATGGTAGAACGATGGGTTCGATGACGGTTTGGATGTACCGTGCACTATTCAGTGTCCCCTCGACGATCACCAGTGGTGTACGGCCAGTGTAGGAGATCGCTCCCCACACCATGATGCCGGGTGTTGGCCCTGTGTGCCTCGGTCGTATGCAGTCCTGATTGTGGCGCTCACCTGCACGGCGCCAAACACGCATACGACCATCATTGGCACCAAGGCAGAAGCGACTCTCATCGCTGAAGACGACACGTCTCCATTCGTCCCTCCATTCACGCCTGTCGCGACACCACTGGAGGCGGGCTGCACGATGTTGGGGCGTGAGCGGAAGACGGCCTAACGGTGTGCGGGACCGTAGCCCAGCTTCATGGAGACGGTTGCGAATGGTCCTCGCCGATACCCCAGGAGCAACAGTGTCCCTAATTTGCTGGGAAGTGGCGGTGCCGTCCCCTACGGCACCGCGTAGGATCCTACGGTCTTGGCGTGCATCCGTGCGTCGCTGCGGTCCGGTCCCACGTCGACGGGCACGTGCACCTTCCGCCGACCACTGGCGACAACATCGATGTACTGTGGAGACCTCACGCCCCACGTGTTGAGCAATTCGGCGGTACGTCCACCCGGCCGCCCGCATGCCCACTATACGCCCTCGCTCAAAGTCCGTCAACTGCACATACGGTTCACGTCCACGCTGTCGCGGCATGCTACCAGTGTTAAAGACTGCGATGGAGCTCTGTATGCCACGGCAAACTGGCTGACACTGACGGCGGCGGTGCACAAACGCTGCGCAGCTAGCGCCATTCGACGGCCAACACCGCGGTTCCTGGTGTGTCCGCTGTGCCGTGCGTGTGATCATTGCTTGTACAGCCCTCTCGCAGTGTCCGGAGCAAGAATGGTGGGTCTGACACACCGGTGTCAATGTGTTCTTTTTTCCATTTCCAGGAGTGTAAATTACTGTTCCAACAGTAGAGTGCCAACGAGTGTGCGTACGGCAACTAATGCTGCCTGCCAGCAGCACTCCTATTCGAGCTCTTTCACCGGCTGTAGTCGTGGCGTGCCATACTCTTAGTTTAATTAAAACTTCTTCTTCTTTGTCTGCTGAAACAACTGAGTAGGCGAATCTCCTTTGTGTTTACTGAAACTGCTGAGAGAAACTGAGTGCACTTTGCTTTGCAGCCTAGCTTTACGCTTTTCACTCGCCATGACTGTCACACCATTTTACACAATAACACAGAAAAAACGATATGAATAGCAAAAAATAGGAAGGAACACGAAAATAGCGCTGAAAATGATCAATATCTAGTGAGTTGCAAAAGCGACTGCGACATGCATACCACGACAACTTTGCTCATGACAATGCAGTACAACAATAAGAAACTAGAACTACAAAGGAAATTCCATATACACAATTACGCGCTAGCAGCAAACAATAAGTAATTTCTAATCTTGCACTAATTATTAAAATTACAAGAATATCAGAAGATTCCTGTGAATTATCCTCGGTTAAGGGTCGGCAGGTGAAAAATGGCTCTGAGCACTATGGGACTCAACTGCTGTGGTCATCAGTCCCCTAGAACTTAGAACTACTTAAACCTAACTAACCTAAGGTCATCACACACACACATGCCCGAGGCAGGATTCGAACCTGCGACCGTAGCAACAGCGCGGCTCCGGACTGGAGCGCCTAGAACCGCACGGCCACCACGGCCGGGCCCGACAGGTGAAAGCTCTTTGTTTTTTGTATTCTGAAATAACTGAGGATGTGAAACTTATTTGAGTTTACTGAAACTGTTGAGTGCAACTGAACCTACTGTCTCGTTACTTTTTTTAATTAAACACTGACCTACAAAATTTTCCCTGACAAAATAACTCGAACTCAACCTATTTGTTTATTACTCACAACGTACAAGCCCAACGCAATCTGACTGTTCTGTAATGATGACATGACTCCAAATTATTCACTCAAAAGAATGGACCTGAATTAGAAGAAATCCTAACAACAACTCATACATTTCATAAGTCACTTACCTCACAGAAAATATTCATAACACGAACCACGGCAATTACAGCAAGCAGCAAGTACAGCTAGCTGAATAAAAACATTTTATCTACTATAGGCTCTACCTACTACTAGGCATACGGTTAGCAAAAGAAAGATTTTGTTGAAGAGAAGACAATGTATTTTGAAGATTTTACCATAATCACGTGACATCCAGTTCCCAAAATTATATAATCGTCAATGATCCCACTACCCAAACATTAGCAAATACATTAATCATCATTTTACAATGCAAGTCCCACCAACACTGGATCTCCATGAAGGACACACGTCCAAATAATCCGCTCGCTAACTGCTAATCGCTAACTGCAAGTCCGTCCAAGCACAGTCTCTTACCGAGAGTGCAGAGCGCTGTCAGTCATATTAATACAGTCTATAGCACTGCCAACATACAAACAGGCACCTTATATAATGTTTGAACAATTCTTTGTACCGTACGCGGTATAAATATTCGTAGGATAGTTGCTTTTGCTCTTACACAATTGGCTGTTGGCAGCTAATACAAACTGCGTGACAAAAAGTATTAATAACAATTGCATGTACAGTCGTATTGAAGTGTTTCTGTTCTTTATCAGCTGATGAATTAACAAAATTCAAGTATAGATAATACAAAACATCGGACTGCGACGCACTCTGATAGTAGTCTACGTATTTGGAAGTAAAAGGGTGTGTAGGAACTTGGCGATACGTGCCTGGACACTGATCCCATGCATCTTTAGTTGCATTCCATAGAATCAACGAATGCTAAGCGTGTCAGAATTTTCATAATTGCACCTCGTATACAAAGTATGATGACATTGATTGGGAGTGAACTCAGAAGAGAGATTAAGGAAGTTAACATGATGGAAAACAATCGAGGAGTGCAAGTAAATGAAAATATTGTAATAAATATTGAATTTTCTGATCAGGATAGTGACTCAGGAATCGGAAACGGCACTGCAAATGCCGAGCAGTCGACAATACAAACCTCAACACCCACGAATAGACGACCGATACGAACAGTAACGAACTCTTAATGCTAAGTATATTAACTGTTAAACACAGTAACCACAACTTGAATCAGATATTTAATAACTGTCATAATGTACTGAACTAGATTCATTGTGGGTTAAGAGATTTAATTGAGGGAAGTGAGAAAATGTATGGGCTTCAGTCTTGTAAATTCTTAAGAATTACAACAAAGAACTGCGAGAATAATTTAACAGAAATCAGAAAAAACTGAGGCTCAGATTCAAAGGCCAAACGGGGAATGTCGAATAAGATAGAAGACTGTGAAACTGCGGAAGCCAGGGGAATTAAGAATCATTAATTAAAATATTTAGGGGAGAGCGACCCACTGTACTGAGTTACGACAGTACAGAGAAATAGTGGCCGTAGCAATTTTCTCCACGCGAGGTAAAGGAACAATGATTGTAGGGGAAAGTACCGAGTGATCAAAAAGTCAGCATAAATTTCACAACTTAATAAACCACGGAATAATGTAGATAGAGAGGTAAAAATTGACACACATGCTTGGAATGACATGAGGTTTTATTAGAACCACCTCATATTGATAGACGCGTGAGAGATCCCTTGCGCGCGTCGTTTGGTGATGATCTTGTGCTCAGCCGCCACTTTCGTCATGCTTGGTCTCCCAGGTCCCCAGACCTCAGTCCGTGGGTTTATTAGCTTTGGGGTTACCTGAAATCACAAGCGTACCGTGATCGACCGACACCTCTAGGGATGCTGAAAGACAACATCCGACGCCAATGCCTCACCACAACTCCGGACATGCTTTACAGTGCTGTTCACAACATTATTCCTCGACTACAGCTATTGTTGAGGAATGATGGTGGACATATTGAGCATTTCCTGTAAAGAACATCATCTTTGCTTTGTCTTACTTTGTTATTCTAATTATTGCAATTCTGATCAGATGAAGCGCCATCTGTCGGACATTTTTGAACTTTTGCATTTTTTTGGTTCTAATAAAACTCCATGTCATTCCAAGCATTCGTGTCAATTTGTACCTCTTTATCTACATTATTCCGTGATTTATTTAGTTTTCAAATTTATACTGACTTTTTGATCACCCGGTATTTGCGGCCTGACGATTGCCCAACGCACAGTGTTTACAAGAATCACCGGAACAGTGAAGAAGCGAGGTATTCAGGACACCAGTTCACACAGAGAGGCTACTGACGAAATGCTAGTCTAGTATTTATGAATGACAGAAGGAGAACCGATCGTCACGAAGGAATAATCTTGGATAACGCACAGTGGTGTATCAAAATTTGGAAAACTGAAAGACGTTTCTAACAAGAACTAGTTGGAACTAATAGTGAGAATGTGTTATTAGTGATCATGACTGTAAAATTTGAAGACAGAAGGGAAGTTTCATTACACGAAAACAAAGTCATACATACTGAAGTGTTAACGCCTGTATCTGAAACAGATATATATGAAAGAAACATAGATATTTATCGTGAGTGAAGAGAGACGCTTGAAGCTTTCTGAGCCTGTATATAGAGAAATAGTGAATAGCTCAGTAGGCAGTTCAGTTGAAGAGGAATGAACAGCTCTGAAAAGAGCAGTCATAGAAAATAGGAAGAAAAATGTAGGTAGCAGGAAGGTAACAGAAGAAATACTTCAGTTGATCGACGAAAAACATGTTCAGGAAGATTAAGGAATACGAAAGGAATGAAATAATTACGAGGTGAGGGGAAACGAAGCGATATCACTGCATGAAAAATATGTAAAACTGTAAATAGAAATTATTGTTGGGAGGCTTGACTAAATACATAGAAATTTCAAAACAACCTTCAACGAAATTAGAAGCAAGGGCAATAAAATAAACAGTACATTGCGAATCACACCGTAAAATGCAGAGGAGAGAGCGGACAAGTGCAAGGAGTACATTGAAGGCATCTGTGATTAGGAGGACTTGTCTCATGACACGCTCCAGTATGAGAAGCAGAATTAAAAGGTTCTTTGACCGAAATAAAACCAAATGAGTTAGAAGGGACAGAACACATTCCATCGGAATTTATGAAAACATCGGGGGAAGTGGACACAAAACGACTATTCACGTTGATGTGTAGAATGTATGACACTGGCGATATAACACCAGAATTTCGAATAAAATTTCCATCCACACAATTCGTAAGACTGCAAGAGCCGACAAGTACGAGAACTATCATACCAACAGCTTAACAACTCATGCATCCAAATTGCTGACAATAATATGCAGAAGAATGAAAAGAAAACTGAGGATCTGTTCAACGATCAATTTGGCTTTAGGAAAGGTAAAAGCACCAGGGAGGCAGTTCTGACACTGCGGATTATAATGGAACCAAGACTGGAGAAAAATGAAGAAATGTTCGTAGGAGTTGTCAACCTCGACAAGGCTTTCGGCAATGTAAAATGGTGCAGGATGTTCGACATTCTGAAAAAATAGGGGTAAGCCACAGGGAAAGACGGTTAAAATACACTGATCAGCTAGAACATTATGACCACCGACCTACTGTCGATATAAACCCGTCCAGACGATAGCAGCGCCACTTGGCGAGGAATGACTGCTAGTCAGACACACGCAAGATGCATGTAGTATCAGTTAGAGTGCGGTCCGTGTGTAGAATGGGGAAGGCGTGCGATCTATCTGAGTTTGATCGAGGGCAGATTGTGAAGACCTGGAGGAGCCGCACGATAATTTCGGACACTGTATGACTTTTTGGATGTTCGAGGAATGCTGTGATGTTCGAAACCAAGGTGGAATCGTGGGGTTGGAAGGTCACCCTTCGTTAGAGATGTCGGACGTCGTAGGTTGATAAAACAGGACAGATGGCGAACTGTGGCGGAACTAACATCAGACGTAATGCTGGTCGGAGTACAAGTGTGTCTGAATACACAGTGCACAGATCTGTATGGTGCGAAAAGTGGCAACTAGCACTAAACAAAGAAAAGTGTGAGGTCATCCACATGGTTACTAAAAGAAATCCGATAAATTTTGGGTATACGATAAATCGCACAAATCTAAGGGCTGTCTATTAGACTAAATACCTAGGAATTACAATTACGAGCAACTTAAATTGGAAAGACCACATAGATAATACTGTGAGGAAGGCGAAACAAAGACTGCGCTTTGTTGGCAGAACACTTAGAAGATGCGACAAGCCTACTAAAGAGACAGCCTACATTACAATTGTCCGTACTTTGATGGAATATCGCTGCATGGTATGGGATCCTTACCAGGTAGGATTGAAGGAGGACATCGAAAAAGTGCAAAGAATGGCAGCTCGTTTCGTGTTATCGCGCAATATGAGTGAGAGTGTCACTGATATGATTCGCGAGTTGGTGTGGCAGTCACTGAAACAAAGGCGGTTTTCTTTGCCTAGAGATCTATTTACGAAATTTCAGTCACCAACATTCTCTTCCGAATGCGTAAATATTTTGTTGCCATCCACCTACGTGTGGAGAAATGATCATCATAATAAAATAAGAGAAATCAGAGCTCGAACGGAAAGATTTAAGTGTTCCTTTTTCCAATGCGCCATTCGAGAGTGGAATGGTAGAGAAGTAGTGTGAAAATGGTTCGATGAACACTCTGACAGGCACTTAAGTGTGAATTGCAGAGTAACCATGTAGATGTAGATGTAGAAACACTATGTAAGTAGGCTGTTTAGGATTTTTTTATTGGTAACGCCACCTCTGTATGAAAATCACTGGCTGTGCTGTGTGCAGTCTGTGGCTGCTTTGCATTGTTGTAATACTCGCCATTGTAGTGTTAGGCAGCTGGCTGTGAACAGCGCGTAGCGTTGCGCAGTTGGACGTGAGCCGCCAGCAGTGGTGGATGTGGGGAGAGAGATGGCGGAGTTTTGTAATTTGTGATGAACTGCTATATATATTATGAGTTTTCAACATCATTAAGGTAAATACATTGTTTTGTTCTCTGTTAAAATCTTTCATTTGCTAACTATGCCTATCAGTAGTTAGTGCCTTCCGTAGTTTGAATCTTTTATTTAGCTGGCAGTAGTGGCGCCCGCTGTATTGCAGTAGTTCGAGTAACCAAGATTTTTGTGAGGTAAGTGATTTGTGAAAGGTATAGGTTAATGTTAGTCAGGGCCATTCTTTTGTAGGGATTTTTGAAAGTCAGATTGCGTTGCGCTAAAAAATATTGTGTGTCAGTTTAAGGACAGTCGTATATAATTGTTAAAAGAGGGGACGTTTCATATGGCGACCCTGCCATATATTTCCAAAAAAATGAGGGAGCACTAAAAGACATTTCCCTTCACAGGAACTGCATACATAATTTTCTTTACAATACTTGGTAATTTGTTTCATAGAATAAGTTTTTGTGGTGCACCACTTTAATTACATAGACATTAAGATGTGAATAGACATTTACCTTCACAGGAATTGCATAAATAATTTCTTTACGATTTAGTAACTTATCTGCTAGTGTAAGTTCTCGTGATGCATCACTCTAGTGTTAAGATGTGACATAGGTATTAGACATGGCCATTTTTAGTGTACTACTTTTTCTGCTTGAGCTATGTCATGTTTAGAGATAAGCTGCTGTTTGCCAGGCAGAGTGTTACTGAATTTGACTTTGTGTTACTCTGCTAAGCCAGTTTACTACTGATTTATTTTTCTTGTTTGCTGCTCATTGCCTTATATTAGTTGTAATTTATGCTGCTTGCTTTGCCTTTTGTATTTTTTATCATTGCTGTTTGTGTTAATTGTTTTGTGCTGCTGCATTGCCTCGTTCCTTAGTTTAGCATCTGAGCTCAGTAGATTTAAGTTAGCTTAAGAGGGGGTAGACTATATAAGAGACTGCGTTGCGATGAATTGGAAGAAATGCATTGAGAAGTTATACAAAAAAAGTACAGAAAGCAGGTATAGATAGGACTTTTTGGAAATAATGAAGAAGGAAGGCAGATCTCCGAGAAGTAAAGAAAGTTTTGTTTGCAAAATACTGCAGTAAAACAAACCCTGTCCTTTCCTTGTGTTATCCCACTATATGTTTGTGTACCCTTGTGTGTTTGTGTTTTTCCTGTCTTTATGTGTTTAGCTGATGAGAGCTATGTTGTAGAATTTTCCTAATACTATGTTATTTACTTTGTAAAGATGTTGAGACATTATTTATTCTGTTCTGCTTTAATGCTCATGTGTGAAATAAATGTTTCGAAAACTATTCTCATTATTTTATATATTCACTTATGTCATAATTCCTGTAACACTGATGTATCTGTTTATTTCTATTCTTTTGTAAAGCCTGTACTACTACAGAGTTATCTGTATTGTTATGTTCTTTAATGATGTATTTTGTACCTTTGTAATTGTATTCTTATGTTATAAAATTGTAATTGACACCAGGTCATCAAATTACTAACTTGTAAGTTACATTTCACTGCACACGTTTCTGTTGGTCATAGTATATGGACAATATGGGAGAAGTAGGGACTGTTAGTGTTTGCACGTGTGTTAATAATTCAGCAAGGGACTGGATAACAGCACTGCTGGTTCTAAGGACATTTCAAAAAAAAAAAAAATTGTGAGTGCACAAGTGGTGGTTTATGGACTTGCTATATTGTCCGCAAGACTCTTCGATGGTGATTGTGCACCTGCACAGTCGCAACAGATGGCTGCTGGCCATCTCTACAAGGACTACAGTGGGTCTGCATCTTTGATGACTCACCAATACCATTATTTCTACAAGGACTGCAGTTTGTCTGCGCCTCTGGTGGCCCACCAATACCGTAATCTCTACCAGGACTACAGTGGCTCTGCTCTGTGATGACCTACCAAACGATATTCTTCAAAAATTCGATTGACTCCGCTGTGGGTTTGCTCTGTTGTGGCCCATTACCTGTCAGCATGTCAAGAGTCAGCACTGTCTTTCCGTTGGAAGGACAACACTACTTCTTCAAGACTGCATGGAAATCCACTACTTCTGTGTGCAATTTCTTTTACTAATGAGACTTTGTGAAAAAAACTGTAATTACTATTATGATGAATGATCAGGACTATCTCTATGGACTGTGAGAAAATTTTAGCTTTTGACCAACATTGTATCAATAAGTGTGTGCATTTGATTTCTTTGTTATTGTAATTACGATTATGAAAAATTTTAACAAATATGTATTGCCCAGTGCCCAAAACAATTTGTAAAATTTTTTGTGGGGAGCATGGGGGCTATGTAAGTAGGCTGTTTAGGTTTTTTTATTGGTAACGCCACCTCTGTATGAAAATCACTGGCTGTGCTGTGTGCAGTCTGTGGCTGCTTTGCATTGTTGTAATACTCGCCATTGTAGTGTTAGGCAGCTGGCTGTGAACACCGCGTAGCGTTGCGCAGTTGGACGTGAGCCGCCAGCAGTGGTGGATGTGGGGAGAGAGATGGCGGTGTTTTGTAATTTGGGATGAACTGCTATATATATTATGAGTTTTCAACATTATTAAGGTAAATACATTGTTTTGTTCTCTATTAAAATCTTTCATTTGCTAACTATGCCTATCAGTAGTTAGTGCCTTCCATAGTTTGAATCTTTTATTTAGCTGGCAGTAGTGGCGCCCGCTGTATTGCAGTAGTTCGAGTAACCAAGATTTTTGTGAGGTAAGCGATTTGTGAAATGCATAGGTTAATGTTAGTCAGGGCCATTCTTTTGTAGGGATTTTTGAAAGTCAGATTGCGTTGCGCTAAAAAATATTGTGTGTCAGTTTAAGGACATTCGTATATAATTGTTAAAAGGGGACGTTTCAACTACTAACGATGGGCCTCCGCAGCTGACGACCCATCATATGCCAATATGCCAATGTTAACATCACGAAATCGGCAACTATAACTAAAATTGCCAAGAGAAAATTGGCTTTGGACGTTCGAGAGTGTCAGAGTTGCACGGTTTCATGAATTCCGATGCCTTCTTCGTCATACCGGTTGCAGGGCGCGAATCTGTCGTCTTCCAGGGGAGCAGCTCCTTGACACCTGTAAGCTGGCGGCGGCTCCATTATGCTCTGGGAACACTCACGTGGGCATCCATGGGCCCATTGGAGCTCGTTCAAGGCACCATGACAGGCAAGGAGTTTCATACACTGCCTGCAGACACGTACACCCCTTCATGACGATCATGTTTTCCGACGGCAGTGGCATATTTCAACAACGTAATGTGCCATGTCACAAAGCCAGGATTGTGATGGAGTGGTTCGAGGAAAACAATGGCTAGTTCAAGTTGATGTGGTTGCCTCCCAACTCACCAGACTTGAACCCAATCGAACCAGTCTGGGACATGATTGAAAGTTGTGTCAGAGCTCATCGCCCTCCTACCCGTAATTTAGGGAATTAATTGACTTATGTATGCAGATATGGTGGCAACCCCCTCCACCGATCTACCAAGACATCATGCCACGACGCGTGGCTGGTGTTGTCCGTGCCAAAAGTAGACATACCGGCTCTTAGTAGGTGGTCACAATGTTCTGGCTGATCAGCGCACAACATGTAAAAGTACCAAGAGGGAGCAGTAAGACTGAAAGATGAAGAACGGAGTGCCCGGATTAAACAGATTGAGCGGCAGGGATGTAGTCTTCCTCCCCTATTGTTCAACATATGCACCGAACAAGCACTGACGGTGGTACAAGGAATGTTCACGAGTGTGGCTATATTTCAGGGTGAAAGGATATCAAAGACAAGATTCGATGATGATATTGCTATTCTCCGTGAAAGTAAAAAATAATTACAGGACATGTCTAATGGAAAGAAAAGTCTAATGAGTAGTACAGAATCAGAATGAGAGTAAATAGAAGAGAAATGAAAGTGTTATGAAGCAGCAGAAATGCAATAACGAGGAACTGAACATCAGAAGTGTGGATCACGAAATAGGCGAAGTCCAAGTATTAATAGTTCAAGGGTCACGTGTGAAATTTTCGCTGCGTGTGGACTTTCTCACAGAGAACTGCGCCACACCAGACTTTAAAGAAAGGAAATTGTTCCTCAAAGACGTATGGGAAAGAAGAAAATAATGACGATCAGCGTAACACCAGTGGGGAAGTTAGTACATTTCATCTAATGGAGCATAAGGTGGAAAAGTTTGCTGATTTGTCTCAGGTGCAACAATACGAGTTGGTAGAGGTTTCGGAAAGAAATCAGTCTACATCCTCCAGCAGAACAAGCAAAATTTGCAGATGTGAAGGCAACCTCCAAGTGAGAGAACATGAATTATTTCATACAAAGTCATACCTATTACCATCAGCGAAGACCGCAGCAATAGAACCAGAAATTCAACGAATGCTCAAAGAAGGCATAATTGAGATATCGGATATTGGTTATTATATTCCATTACACTTAGTGTAGAAAATGGATGGCAGCATATGGCTTGTGATTGATGTGTGAGGAATAAATAGAATACTACTGCCACAACAAAATCAGCCTGAGAGTACTCTGGTGGTAGTACAGTATTTCAAAGCCATACGGTAATTATTCTGTATTTAATATGTAGCTATTGGCAGGATGGCAGCGGGAATGGACGTTTAGCAGTCACAAATAGTTACCTTTTTTGTTTCGTGGCAGTTGCTTCCATTTCAAAGTGATGTATGAGTACATTTGTCAGATTCGGTGTTTATATGTGCATTAGATTAATTGATGAGATAAGAAGTATTAAGAAAGGTGACTAATTATACGGACAATATCTGTGTGTTATCAGGATGTGGAAAAAACATTTGCCCTTCATGGAAGTATTACAAAGGTTCGGAAATCTGGCAGTGACATTGAACGTAGAAAAAGTGGAGTATGGAAAGGAACAAATAAAAATTTTAGGACATATAATGTCCCCAAGAGGAACTGAGCTAAACCCGTCCAGTTAAAGAAATCCCTCACAACACTGCAATAGATTGCCGGTATCCACCTGTAGCGAGGTAATTTATAGCATACAGCTGCAGTGTCAGTAGTTTTCATTACTGCAACGAATTTACAAGTGATAGGGACGGTCCATAAAAGTTAGTTAAGCATCCATCTTCGTGTGTTTTAGTACACCCCTTTGTAACAAAAACTTTTGAAGAAAAATAGTCGCTTTGAGAGGAAAGTTCTAAAGAAAGATTGCGTTAATTTCGATTCTATATATCATTCAAAGCGAAAATTGTGTTGTACTGAAGAGGAGACACCACCCAATGAAGTTTTTGACTGATTAGTAAGCTGATTAGTAAGTACGTTTAAGTAATAGCCAACATATTACTTTATCTTTCTAATGAATCAGATTGTTCTGCTTACACGAAGTTACATACAGAGCCAAATTTAGAAATGTTACGTAGTAGACACTCCCTTACATTTTTAGTACTTTATTTAATATATATGTATACAATTGCATCAAAACATTTGGAGACTCGCCCATTATCGAATATACTTTTTCTGAATTTACCCGGCAGTTTTAGTGTTCATGACGAGAAATGCATTAAATTACGAGAAGTGCGATTAAATAAGGGTGAATGTAAACATTAGACTTCGGTTCAGATCTCTCTCACCACAACCAAGACTTTATGGCGGAGGAGGGGGTGTCCAGTATCGCACTTTAGCCCCATGACTACCTTTCCACACTTTGACTGATAAGCTTCAGTCTCAGATTAATTTACACTTTGTACATTACCACTTTATACCTTTCCTACGCCATTATCGGAAGTCATAATTTAAAAACTGTAGATACTTGTTGTAGGTCAAAACTTTGGAAAATGGCTATCCATGGGCGCGCGGGGCGGCCGCGCTGTTTGAGGCGTTATGTCACGGACTGCGCGGCCCCTCCCGCCGGAGGTTCGAGTCCTCCCTCGGGCATGAGTGTGTGTGTTGTTCTTGACATATGTTAGTTTAAGTAATGTTTATGTCTAGGGACCAATGACCTAAGCAGTTTGGTCCCTTAGGAAATCACACACATTTTAAAATTTTTTGGCTATCCATGTATAAAATCATACCAAGAAGGATTGGAGAGTAATTTGTACTTTATATATAAAGGGCTCCTATTAAGATTTGACGATGTAACTTAAAACAAATAACTATCTGCCTACAAGGTTACTGAACTTTCCGCCTGTAAGGCCGGTATTACACTATCAAATTTCTTTGTCCAATATCTTTGTCCAATATCTTTGTCAAAGATATTTGATAGTGTAATAGGGATCTTTGACAAATGTCGTCCAATATTTGATCAAATCTAGGCCGAGGCCGTATATTTGATCAAAGAAATCGCTTGTCTTCTGTTCACTGCAATGCGATATGTTACCACGCGGAGCGCTAGCATCGCTGCAGCGTTCTGTCGTCTGTAGTGTTTTTATAACCATTGCCGGTAAATACAATTGGTGTGTGCCGACAACTACAGAATTAATAGAGATGTCTGAAGCTGATGAGGCGCTTTACAACGTGAGGCACCCTGAATACAAAAATAGATTAAGAAGATTGGAGACCTAACCTAAACTAACGTAACATAACCCTCTCCTGTAGCAAGGAATCGGAGTGTTATAGTGAGCCTGTCTTCTGAAGATGTAGCAGTTCTTAAGTGAAAATTGTGCTTTGTGATATGAGGATACACTTCATTGAGCACATACAGAGATGTATGCTCATCCATTCTTAAGTAATTGATGTACGACTTGACGTCTTCCACTGTAAGCTCACGTAACAAGTTTTGTTAATGCTTTTATCGTGTCGTCGTAAAACCTACGGCTTCACCCAGATTAGATTAGTTTTTCGTTCCATAGATCCGTGCTGAGGAGATCCTCGTGGATGTGGAACATGTCGATTTTTTTAAGCTGAAATAAAAATGCTAATAGTATGAATAAATACAATACATCATTTGTTTCTATTAAAAATTTCGTCGATGGAGTAGAAGGAGTTGGCCAGTAGTAAGTCTTTCAGGCTCCTTTTAAACTGATAAACTGATCTTTATTTCTAACTAAATTTCTTATGTTTCCTGGCAAATTATTGAAGATGAGTGTTCCTGAGTAGTGGACCCCTTTTTGAACTAAAGTAAGTGCTTTTAAGTCCTTGTGCAGATCATTTTTGTTCCTGGTATTGTATGTATGAACTGAGTTGTTTGTTGGAAAAAGAGATATATTATTTACGACAAATTTTATTAAGAAGTAAATATACTGAGAGGCAGTAGTTAGTATACCCAGTTCTTTGAAGAGGTTTCTGCAGGAGGTCCGTGAATTTACTCCACAAATAATACGTATTACACGCTTTTGTACCTTGAAAACTTTTGTTTAACTTCAAGATTTACCCCAAAATATTATCCCATATGACATTATGGAATGAAAGTATGCAAACTTTTTCATTTTTATGTTGCCTATGTCTGCTAATACTCGAATTGCAAATACAGATTTGTTAAGGCGTTTCTGCAGTTCTGTGGTGTGCTCCTCCCAACTGAATTTATTATCAAGTTGTAATCCCAGGTCTTTTAAGACTGTCAACCTCGTATGTATGGTTCCATTTTCCCCCCACTTCTTTTCCGAATGTGCACACAATGCAATTGGAGTACGTAGAACTGCTGCGGTTAATAACAAGTTGTTGTCAGCCATCTTGAACTTTGACGAAAAATTTGATGACAGTGTAATACCCCTTGTAGCGCTACGTCAAAGATCTTTGTCAAATATATTGGACGGAATATTGGATCACATCTTTGATCAAATCTTTGACTAAGATATTTGATAGTGTAATACCGGCCTAACCCATATTATCTAATATGAAACCGTACGAGTATTTCGTTTAGTTTCCAGAAGCCAACAAAACCATTATTGGGGTAGTGCCTATAGCAACAGTCAAACATTAAATCATACAAAAAAAGACATAATATACCGTACCTTCCAAGCAGCAACTGTGGTTTCAGTCACAAAAAAAGTCATACGATCTTATGCTCCTGACGTTTCGGCAATGCTATAAAGTACAAGTATAATGCAGGTCTTAGTTAGCTCCTCCGTCTTCACAAAATTCTCGGAATATCATATGTTTAGAAGAACTTGTATGAAATAAGCTTCATTACAGAAGTAAACAAATATGTCGCTGTATATTAACCTCAGCACAGTTACAGAACAAAGAATGTAAGAATATTTACACCATTCTACAATCTTTTTTCTAGATATATCTTAATTTTATCCATATTTTTCAGTGTTTCGTCCGCGATTGTTTTACTTTCGTAAAATGAAGAACAAACTGCCTTCAGTCACAAGTTGCGTTTATTTACTGCACTATGCATTTCGAGCCCTGGAGGCTCATCTTCAGGTGCTTTTTAGTGATTTACATCAGGCTTTTTAGTTGTTTGCAGTTTAACATTGTATAATGTCTGCTTTTTCTAGATATATGTGTACGTTTACACTCTGAACACACGACAGACACGATCCCTAGAAGAAACTCACAACTGTGTAGCTTACAAAAACGTTCACGAACTCTCTCACTTTCAAAACAACCGCACAATGAATTCCCGAAACATGACACTTAATAGTGCGGTTTGGCACCGCAATGACAGCTGAAAAACGTGCAACAGCCTCTGTGTATTCGTTCTCTCTTTGGTGGAGACGCTCTAAACTATGACGTATTTGTGTGAGAGGTGCGTGGAATATATAAATATACGGCGAACTTCTAGCCATTCCCGACCTCGTTTATTATAGCTCCCGTTGGAAATAACGTCATTCGTCTTCAATACAAAACTGCAACTACATTTAAGGATCGCCTAGCACGTTACAACATCTCCAGCGTGAAACACTTTCCGGTTTAAGCAAATGCCTTCTCTTCTTTGTTTAAACGTTCAAACACTTCGTGTTTCTATCTACCATGGTTAGTTTGTACATTGGCACGAATTTTGTTGTTATAGATGTTTTGTATTCCGATTCAGCACATAGATTAATTAATAAGGTACACAAGTTCTGGATATTTTTCACTTAAAGTTAGTAAAAGCGTGTTAAGAAGAGAGCAAAAATGTGCTAGTAATTTTGGATGATTTTGCTTCGTTCATTTATGAAACTATTTTATGGAACAATGCAGCTGAAAACGTATTTTTGTATTAATCTATTGCCTGAGTTCCCATTGCGTTTATAGTTAAGTAGTATTTGTGGTTCTCAGTACAAACCCATCACAGGCTACCTGCAATTCACGCAGCCACCACGCAAGGCACTAAAATAATTTTCATCTTCAAATGAAAGCGGTTTGTCGCGAATAATTTGAATTTCTTGTAGACAGATTTCGGCTATAGAATAGCCATTATCAACGCTAGAAGTAAAAATGCAAACATGTACCAAACAGTGTAACGCAGCAGAAATACAAATGAGAAAAATATCTACCATACACCACCCAATGTGGTCACATCAAGCGTCTACATATATAACAAATTTGAATACGATGTCACATTTACAAACGTATTGGGAAAAAGAGGCAGCATATCTGACAGAATACGATCATAGCCTGAAATTTTTGTCCACATACTACAGCAGTACCAAGGGTTTAGCCACCTTAACCAAGAGTTCCCTGTGTGGGCAAATAGTTAAATAATTTTTTTTGTTTTTTGTACAAATATTGAGGATAGGTGCCTGTCACTACATCGAAATTGCTACATACAGACGTAGACTACACTCTTAATATTAGAAGCTATCAGATAATTTCTTAAAAGTAAACTAACAGTGTTAATATGAATATAGACATACGTATCGCAGTACATTGAAAACCCAGTCCAAAAATATAGAATGTACCATCTACGAATGATGTGGTGATACATATGCATATAAAATCACATACGTCTTTGCATATTAGTTCGAGTGAATTCATTATATGCTCTAGATTACCTTATATTTCATGTTACATTTTTGCGAAGATGGGGTAGCAAACGTTTCTTTCTTTTAGTTTCGTATTGGCGTATAATCCTTTTCCTGAGTCATATACGGATCTTTATACGTTCCACGTCCTTGTCCTTTCGTGTGTTACTGTTTTATACGTTAAATAAAGTTCTTCTTCTATTAAATTTCATACAGTCTTTTCTTTGCACAAGATTGTGTCTGTGGTTTTCATGGTTTTTTATTTAATATGCAAATACACATTTCACCATTCACACATGGCACTTCCTACATTTATGTACTGATTTTTCGATGGATTGAGATAGTAATCTTCATATTTCTATTAAAATTGGTGCTTTCCTTTTTATTTAAGAAATGGTAGCTTCTAGTATTAACAGTGTACGTTAGGTGTATATCTATCAGTTTCGATGTAATGACAGGAACCTATCTTAATATTTTTACAAAATAAACTTTAGGTTGACTATTTACGTACATAGACGCCGCTCTTGGTCGAGGTAGCCAAACCTTTGGTGCTGCTGCAGCATATAAACAACACTGCTGTTCATGTTCGTGTTCTGTCAGATATGCCGCTTCTTTTCCACATTATTTTGATACATGTGACTAGGTAATCAATTATGTAACATATATGTATTTAAGGACAAGCTTGATGTCATCACACTGGTTGAAGTACGGTAGATATTTTCCTCGTTTTTATTATTACGGCGTTATATTGTCTGGTATATGCTTATATCTTATTGTTTGTGTTACTTCTAGCACTGATGATTGCTATTCTATAGCCGAAATCGACCTGCAATAAATTCAGACTATTCAGGACTAGCCGTTGCATTCTTCCATCTGTACAGTCCACCGTCTCTGCATACGGGACTCTTACGGATTTCGACCTAAGTGAAATTTTCATGTTGACTTTTCCTCTTGCTTTAGAGTTCCGAATGGAATGCAAAAGTCTTTAAAATTCCTGACAGATTTAATTTAGTAATTTCTGAAGTAAAATTAATGGCCAAATATTCAACATTAATAACTGAAGGTTGCTGTCGATAGCTTGGCAAGTAATAATGACCATTGCAATCAATGACCATTGCGAACAAGCTTTTTAATCTTCGAGAAATGACGTTAAAGTTACGAAAGTATTGATCTACGAATAGTAAATAAACAACAATTACTCAAAATAATTCACGAAACAGAAACTTACCTGCCATTTTATCGAGTTAGAATTATTATGTGTAAGCACAAATATTGTAGAATAGTTTAGTAATAGTTAATTGCTGATGTAGTGTACAGAATGAGTCTCTAACATTCTCTTCACTTTGTTACTTCACACTTGGACTCGCTCAACATCCCTGAAGTTCCTGCTGCTTACCGGGGACTTCGGAACACTAGAAATGCATGAACGAATGAATTACCGAATTGCGGGCCATAGAAATAACTTTCTATAAGTTTTCCTGAATATCACTGTAGCCATATAACAACAAAAGGAACATATGAGTAAACCTGAGAGGTGCAGAAAAATCAGCGTGACACTGAGTGAATACAGATTTTGTTTTTACTGCATTACTGTTTTGTACATGTGCACTGAACTCCATGTCAGGTCGTGTAATAACAAGGTAGTAGTGTTCATTCCGCGAGTCTTTTTTAAAGTAAAAGAAGAACCAGTGGTGCGGGTAAGAATTTTGAATTGCAGTTAGATAAAAATAAACTAGTACAAATTAAGAAACTCATCGTCGATATGTACCATCGCCCAAAGTCACCCCAGAAGGCAATCCAAGATGGGTGGTTGAACACCATTCAGTTCATCATTGACTGTTGCTTGCTTTGGAATGTATGCTATTCCATGTTTTCCACAAGTGAGCAACACTTAATCATTTACCTGATAGAACTACATGTTTTCCTGTGCGAGAAGACGGGCATGGTTCATGCAATAATTTACTACTACCTAAAGTAATTTTAGACTCTTCGATATTTTGGTACACTCCAAACCGACAGAAGTCATCGGTTACCTCCTAATATCGTGTCGGATCTCCTTTTGCTCGGCGTAGTGCAGCAACTTGGACCCAACAAGCAGTTGGAGGTTGCCTCCAGAATTGTGGAGTCATGCCGCTCCATGGTCGTCTAGAATCGCGAAAGTGTTGCCGGTGCAGGATTTTGTACACGAACTGACCTCTCGATTATGCTCGATAAATCTTCGACAGGTTCCATGCCGGAACGGTTGTGGCCAAGTGAAATGGTCCATTTTCATCCATAAAAATTCCATCGTTGTTTCGGAACATGAAGTTCATGAACGGTTGCAAACGGTCTCGAAGCAGTCGGTTCAGTTGGACCAGAGAACCCAGTCAGTACCACGTGAACGCAGCCGACACTATTATGGATCCACCAGCAGCCTTTACAGTGCTACGTGAAGAACATGGATCCATGGCTTCGTGGGCTCTGCGCCACACTCTAACCCTATCATCAGCTCTTACTTATTGAGATCGACACTCAGCTGACCAGTCCATGGGTTTCAAGTGGTCTAGGGTCCAACCGATACGGTCACGAGCCAAGGACAGGCGTCGAAAGCGACGTCGTTCTGTTCACAGAGTCACTGGCGTCGATCGTCTGCTGCCATAGTCCATTAACTCCAAATTTCGCCGCATTGTCCCAGCGGATACGTTCGTCGTGCGTCCCACATTGATTTCTGCAATGTTGCTTCTCTGTTAGCACTTCCAACTTTGCGCAAACGACACCGCCCTCGGTCGTTAAGTGAGAGCCGTCGGCCACTGTGTCGTTCTTGGTGAGACATAATGCGTGAAATTTGGTATTCTAGGCACACTTTTGACAGTGTGGATCTCGGAATATTGGATTCCTTAACGACTTCCTAAATAGAATCTCCCATGCGTCCAGTTTCAACTACCGTTCTGTATTCAAGGTCTGTTAATTACCATCGTACGTCCGCAATCACGTCGGAAATCTTTTCACATGAATCACCAGAGTACAAATGACAGCTCTTATAATCCATTGCTCTTTTATACCTTGTGTTAGCGATACCACTGTCCATATCGCTATCTCACGTCTTTTATCACCTCAGTGTACACGGAGCTAGTTCACGTCTTGAAGTCACTCTGCTAGTCATCAACCTAAAACGATGTGCTGCATGGAAGAGTTGATGTATTTTCGAAATTGAACATTGCTTTCAGAGTATGATTGTGCAGCCTTTGCGTAGACGATTACACGAACGCGAACGTTGCGTGGTAAGAGCGTTGCACAAGAAGAGTGACATAATGCCAGAATAGAGTATTTGCTCCAAGTTTCCCGTAGAGGCAGTCTTCTGTAGTGTTGACAATAGATGCGTCACAGTCAAATGGCGCGGTATCTGGAAACTATAGCGTGGGGTTTGGGTGGTGTGTGGTTTGGTTTAAGTGTTTTTGAGCTGTGTCCTCATTTTTATAGACATTTCAATGACATAAATATTTATACACATACAGACTGACATGAAAAAAATGTTTAACAATAATAAGAAATCAACGGTGTACTCTCCAGAGCTAATCATGTATAATTCGAGCACCTGACACTAGTAGGATAAGTAACAAACACTTTAAGGAATTCGTAAATACATGTCATTTTCATTTACCCTAGTGACATATAAAGGAGGTACCAATCAAGAGTACAATAGTAGAGAACGAATTATTCATAAATCTGACCCGTAGGATCTACAATTGGGCGACCTACTCAGTACAGTACAACAAATGAATAAAATCGCAATGGACTCTACCTAGACCACCAAGGACCTCCACCACCACAACCACTACCAAGCTGCCTACAGAACGAACAAGAGCAACAACAAAATGTTTTAGTTACTTATAGCTACATAAAATATTGGATATGCCCTCACAGTAGTTTAAAAAAAATCACATTGTACAGGAACATCTATTTTGCACAACAGCAGCGCACGCTCTTGCTGTGTAACGAAACACAATACGAGGCACACGTTCAGCTCTCATGGCCAAGTCATCACAACTGCAGCACTATAACGAACACGTCGTATACAAACACATATATTATCCCCTTCACTGCACGCAGTACCTGCTGCATAATGCTCTGAATCTGACCACTTTTCGTCGACCTGAGAATCAATGCAAGTCATTAAAGAATTTTCACTGCAGCGCGGGGTACCAGCTCGGTCTCAGGCGCCTTACCACGGATCGCGCGGCTACCCTCGTCGGAGATTCGAGTCCTCCCTCGGGCATGGGTGTGTGTGTTGACCTTAGCGTAACTTAGTTTTTTATTAACTAGTGTGTAAGCCTAAGGACCGATGGCCTCAGCAGATTGGTCCCATAGGGACTTACCACAATTTTCCAATTTCCTACACTCACTGTGCTCTGTATTTACTTTTACAAAAATGGTTCAAATGGCTCTGAGCACTATTGGACTTAACTTCTGAGGTCATCAGTCCCCTACAACTTAGAACTACTTAAACCTAACTAACCTAAAGAAATCTCACACATCCATGCCCGAGGCAGGATTCGAACCTGTGACCGTTGCAGCAGTGCGCTTCCCGACTGTAGCGCCTAGAACCGCTCGGCCACACCGGCCGGCTTACTTTTACAACGAAACCCCTTCCCCTCCGTAGCTGTTTACGGTTGCAATCTTGCATGACCGCCAGCAGAAGGCACCGACCATCACCCAGATAGCCGATGCCCACAACCGCTCGGACACGCCGTGTGTCGACCATTAGCTCCACCGACTGCCTAGCTCCAAGGCACACCAGGCCCCAGCTGAATCTGTCTTAGCTACCAATTAACTCTCTGTTCCAACTGCCGCTCATGTGACAGCTTACGCCTGTGAAGCCACATCCAGCCTAGTCGGCCAATACCCCCACACCAGACCCTGTGCCACCCTATAACTCATCCACCGTTGGCCACCGCCGCTTCCGGCTGAGGTCGAAGGGTCGTTTCCCGGTCGTCTGTCCAACACCTCCAGATGTGGGCTGCTTCCACCAACAAGCTCTGCCGTCTCCACAGGGCGAGACTGCACGCGATGTACTGCAGGCTTCCACAGTGACCACTACTGCTGGCCTCCAGGAGGTGTTGGTGACACCTAGTGGAGCAGTGGTTAACCGCCTTCATCCGCGTCCTTACGCCCAGTCTACATCTACATACATACTCCGCAATCCACCATACGGTGCCTGGCGGAGGGTACCTCGTACCACAACTAGCATCTTCTCTCCCTGTTCCACTCCCAAACAGAACGAGGGAAAAATGACTGCCTACATGCCTGTGTACGAGCCCTAATCTCTCTTATCTTATCTTTGTGGTCTTTCCGCGTAATGTAAGTTGGCGGCAGTAAAATTGTACTGCAGTCAGCCTTAAATGCTGGTTCTCCAAATTTCCTCAGTAGCGATTCACGAAAAGAACGGCTCCATTCCTCTAGAGCCTCCCAACCGGGTTCCTGAACCATATCTGTAACACTCGCGTGATATCAAACGTACCAGTAACAAATCTAGCAGCCCGCCTCTGAATTGCTTCTATGTCCTCCCTCAATCCGATCTGATAGGGATCCCAAACGCTGTAGCAGTACTCAAGAGTAGGTCGTATTAGTGTTTTATAAGCGGTCTCCTTTACAGATCAACCTTATTTTCCCAAAATTCTACCAATGAACCGAAGACGACTATCCGCCTTCCTCACAACTGCCATTACATGCTTGTCCCACTTCATATCGCTCTGCAATGCTACGCCCAAATATTTAATCGACGTGACTGTGTCAAGCGCTACACTACTAATGGAGTATTCAAACATTACGGGATTCTTTTTCCTATTCATGTGCATTAATTTACATTTATCTATGTTTAGAGTTAGCTGCCATTCTTTACACCAATCACAAATCCTGTCCAAGTCATCTTGTATCCTCCTACAGTCACTCAACGACGACACCTTCCCGTACACCACAGCGGCATCAGCAAACAGCCGCACATTGCTATCCACCCTATCCAAAAGATTATTTATGTAGATAGAAAACAACAGCGGACCTACCACACTTCCCTGGGGCACTACAGATGATGCCCTCACCTCCGATGAACACTCAACATCGAGGACAACGGAGTGACGCTAGCTGCAGCTCAAATGCGATCAACTGCGCCCTCTGGTCAAACTACTAGGGCCAGAGCAGCACTGCTGCAGCTAGCTGGGCGTGCAGAAAAGACTGCATGCCGTGAGTTTACAATTCACGCCACAAAATCCGCTCCAAATTAGAGATAAGCAATACAATACGTTTTTTGCATATAAAAATGGCGTCAAATTCTGATGGTACATTTACCAAATACAATACTGCGACCAGCCATAGGAAAATCACACAAATATTTTATAAAGGTTGCACAGGTGCTGGTCACGAATGAAGGCCATCGACATCGACCACAGAGGACGTATTTCAGGCAGTCGAGGAAGAACATCTGTGGAAAGAGATATTCCAGCGATGGGGATATTCAGACAGCCGTTCTCCAATGGCTCCGTGATAAAGAAATGGATTTCTGTAGTTGAGGACCTGAATAATTATTAGAAAGTTCTGACTGTCACTGACAGAAGCTCGCAGTCACATGCATATGTGCGACTCTCAAGTGTAGTGGAGCGTTCAGAAATAGCTTTCTGGCCAACTGTAATAATGACTATCTTACTTTTTGAAGTCCCCTCATTTTACGGATGTAATTCATTAGAGGATGGATGTCAACTGTTTCTCATAATGCTACTTGCTCGGTGACTTTCTCTCAATCTGCTGAATAGTTTACGAAATAGGCATTCCGCAGTATAGTCGCCTGCGTCCCTGGTTTCTCACTACTTGTGAATGTTTTATCTACCAGTACAAACAATGCTTAAATTGGTGCATGAAAATTATATATTAAGGTTGCCGTGACTTTTAAGGAACAGAAGAAAAGTGAACACAAAGACCCAATTAACTTAGCGCTGGATTAGATTAGATTAGTTGTTTGTTCCGTAGACTAGTAATAAGGCGGGGTTCGAGAATGGAGGACTTGCTGTCACAAGAACAACCATGCACTATTGTAATGTAATTTAATAAAATTTTAAATTTATTGTATCAGCTTCGATAGATTTTAATAAAGTGACGTCAAAACAAAAGAGAAATAGCTCTAATAATACTATGAACAGTGTAATATAATATAATTTAGCCCGAAGCGGATCAGCAATCAGCAAACCAGCTCACTACTCAGGGTGGTTTCAGACCATAAATAATTAATTGTCTCTCTCGTGAATCATCACAGACATTCTAGTATAATATATATATATATATATATATATATATATATATATATATATATATATATATATATATATATATATATATATATAAAAAAGTCATATTCTTATATGACCAGATAATATTTCGTATGCTTGTTCAATTTGAAGTAATAACTCCATATCGTGGTTTCGTCTCGAATACTAATACAAGATAACGAACATAATGTTTTGCAGATGAAATCTTATATTAGAACTAGAAGCCTGTGACGAGGCCTTTCTGCCCGGGATATTATCTCGCAACCTTGAGAAAATCTGAAAGTAAAATATATTAAATTATTCATAGCGGACACATAGCTCGTAGAATCTGAAAGTGAGTTCAGTGTTCTAACCGGCGGCACGTCTCGAAGATGAGATAGACTATTACAACAAGATGAAATTCAGACAATCGTTCTTTCCTCTTCAAGGCCAATAACAGAAGAATTGCTGTATGATGCTGGTATGCTTCACCAGCTTCTCATACAATAATTATCGATACATGGCATTTAGAAACTTCAAGTTCATGACCACCTCTCAAGATACAGTACACTGTACATACTTAAAAAAGATCTGATTGCTAATGTAATAGCCACAGATTCAATTGGAGGTGCCCTCAAGGGTGTGGGAAAAAGTAACAAAAGTTTACAATTTTTTCTTATTTACATATTAGTAAAAAGATTATGGCAAACATTGAAATGTATTTATTATTATTAAAGTGCGTATTGTAATTCTTGGACTATTCTTGTCAAAAAGATTGTTTAAAAACTTATTTGCGCAAATAACACTGCTGCATTGAAGCTGTGCCGAAGACAGCTATTACACAGCATTAACGTTACGTGATGGTCTTAATAATAAGTGTAGCAGCTGGTTCCGCTTAGAAATTCAACAACGGAGTAGAAGGAATTGGTCCAAACAATTCGTTACATGACTAAGGTTTCCTCCAGTGATGACAGTTTAATCGGGAAACATTTGTTATAGCGAGCTGAGGTCTTCTCCAAAGTTTTCCGTTATATCCAGGTGGAACACTGTACAGCACCACATGTAATTATTTCATTTTCAGACGCTAACTTAAAGCCTTATACGGGACTCTGTTCTTTACTTACATATGCCGTATTATGGTTTGCGATCGGCATACACGCATCTGTCGAGGGTTTAAATTTCCATGCATGGCATATAAGAGTTGCGTTTATGCCATGAAAGTGATGGGCAGGTCACGTGTCGAAACGTCGTCGGCTGTCGAAGACCTCATTCGGCTGCGTCCTTGTAAACTGTTTGGACGTTTTATAAGTCGAACGAAACTCAAGTTTCCCACAAAACAAAGTGATCGGATCAAGGGTTGCCCAAATTTCCAGTACCGCATTTCTACAGACACCGAACAGTCTGAAGAAGAAGTAACGTGTATATTGATTAGAGAACATTCTATCTCCTATCGCAGGCCATTACACTTCACAGAACTGTGTTGCCGTGTGTGGGCAGAGGTGAAGAAGTGTGTCACCACCTTTCATAATGACTCTGTCGTTTTTGGCGCCCACAATTGGTCCAGCGTCCCATTAGGTTAACGTATCTGTAATCAATTTGCCCTCGCCGCGGAGTTAAATGAAGCGAGGGAATAAAACGTCGGAACCTCGTTACGGAGGCGAGGTACGTGCTACCATCCGTCCCGTCCGCTGACGAAATGCTTTTAAGGCTGCGGGAAACATTTGCACGAGTGCCGTGAGACCGACATTTCCGGGCGTTATTCCACCGGACCATCGACCCCTGTGTCCGCAAGCTATCGGATGAAGCTATCTGATTGGAGAACGAATCGAATGGTGGGTTGGCGTGCGGCCGCTTAGCAAGTCAAACGAGCGAACCTGCCGCCGCCGCCGCCGCCGCTGCTGCGGTCGCCGCCCCATTAGGCACATTAACCCCGTGCGTGCGTGCGTGCGTGCGTGCGTGCGTGCTCCAAGCGTGCGCTACGCGCGACCGCTGAAGCACCAATCACGCAAATGCGTGCGGCCAACCGCCGCGCCACGGACTGCGTAGCGATCTTAGCGGAGTCGTCCGTGTGATTACAGAAAACGTTACGTGAAGTCCTATTGCTGTCTAAACAGCAGAAGAGATGGGAATAGTGTACTGACCTGTACTTTCAGGACGCTGTTAACAGGCAAAGGTATAAGTACCACAGGGTTCTGATTGTGGTCCGTCGACATTCTTAACTGAATATCAATGCTCTATACAACACAAATTGCTAACGTAAATCTATCTGCAGATGGCACTAGCGTAACTGTCAAAGATGCGATGCAGCCGAAAACATTGTTACAATGGAATAAAGCTCCAGGACACGACGGAATCCCTATTAAATTCTACCACGAATGTAAGACTGAGGTGACAAACGTCGAACAAAAATCTTGCTCAGCCGCTGGAAGAAACCACAATAGGTCACACATCCCACCAGAAGAGCAGCAAAAGTGATTACGAAACTACCATCCAGCCGCGCGGGATTAGCCGAGCGGTCTTAGACGCTGCAGTCATGGACTGTGCGGCTGGTCCCGGTGGAGGTTCGAGTCCTCCCTCGGGCATGGGTGTGTGTGTGTTTGTCCTTAGGTTAATTTATGTTAAGTAGTGTGTAAGCTTATGGACTGATGACCTTAGCAGTTAAGTGCCGTAAGATATCACACACATTTGAACATTTGAACTACCGTCCAAGAACCTGGACATCCGTTTGTTGCACAGTTTTAGAACGTATACATCTACATCTACATATACATGGATACTCTGCAAATCACATTTAAGTGCCGAGCAGAGGGTTCATCGAACCACCTTCACAAGTCTCTATTATTCCAATCTCGTATAGCGCGCGGAAAGAACGAACACCTACATCTTTCCGTACGAGCTCTGATTTCCCTTATTTTATCGTGGTGATCATTTCTCCCTATGTAGGTCGGTGTCAACAAAATATTTTCGCCTTTAGAGGAAAAAGTTGATGATTGGAATTGCGTGAGAAAATTCCGTCTCAACAAAAAACGTATTTCTTTTAATGATGTCCAGCCCAAATCCTGTATCAATTCTGTAGCACTCTCTCCCATATTTCACGATAATATAAAACGTGCTGCCCTTCTTTGAACTTTTTCGGTGTACTCCGTCAGTCCTGTCCGGTAAGAAGCCCACATCGCGCAGCAGTATTCTAAAAGAGAACAGACAAGCGTAGTGTAGGCAGTCTCCTTAGTAGATCTGTTACATTTTCTAGGTCTCCTGCCAATAAAACGCAGTCTTTGGTTAGCCTTCCCCTCAACATTTCTATGCATTCCTTCCAATTTAAAATTGTTCGTAATTGTAATACCTATGTATTTAGTTGAATTTATGGCTCTCAGATCAGACTGATTTATCGTGTAACCGAAGTTTAACGAATTCCTTCTACAACTCATGTGGATGACCTCAGACTTTTCGTTATTTAGGGCCAATTGACAATTTTCGCACCTTTTGGATATCTTTTCTAAATCGTTTTGGAATTTGTTTTGATCTTCTGATGACTTTATTAGTCGATAAACGACAGCGTCATCTGCAAAAAACCTAAAACGGCTGCTCAGATTGTCTCCAAAATCGTTTATATAGATAAAGAACAGCCAAGGGCCTATAACACTACCTTTGGGAACGAAAGAAATCACTTCTGCTTTACTCGATGACTTTCCGTCAATTACTACGAACTGTGACCTCTCTGACAGAAAATCACAAATCCAGTCACTTAACTGAGACAATATTCCGTAAGTACCCAATTTCACTTACAAGCCGCTTTTGTGGTACAGTGTCAAAAGCCTTTTGGAAGTCCAGAAATACGGAATCGATCTTAAATCCCTTGTCAATAGCACTCAACACTTCATGTGAACAAAGGGCTAGTTGTGTTTCACAGGAACGATGTTTCCAAAACCCATGTTGACTGTGTGTCAATAGTTTCAAAAATGGTTCAAATGGCTCTGAGCACTATGGGACTTAACTTCTGAGGTCATCAGTCCCCTAGAACTTAGAACTACTTAAACCTAACTAACCTAAGGAGATCTCACACATTCATGCCCGAGGCAGGATTCAAACCTGTGATCCTAGCGGTCGCGTGGTTCCAGACTGTAGCGCCTAGAACCGCTCGGCCACCCCGGCCGGCGTCAATAGTTTTCTTCGAGGTAATTCATAATGTTCGAACACAATATATGTTCCAAAATCCTGCTGCATATCGACGTTAACGATATGGGCTTGTAATTTAGTGGATTACTCCTACTACCTTTACTGGTGTTACCTGTGCAACTTTTCAGTCTTTGGGTACGGATCTTTCGTTGAGAGAACGGTTGCGTATGATTATTAAGTATGGAGCTAATGCATCAGCATACTCCGAAAGGAACCTAATTGGTATGCAGTATGTACCAAAGACTTGCTTTTATTAAGTGATTTAAGTTGCTTCACTACTCCGAGGATATGTACTTCTACGTTAGTCATGTTGGCAGCTGTTATCGATTCGAATTGTGGAATATTTACTTCGTCTTTTTTCGTGAAGGCATTTCGGAAGGCTGTGTTTAGTAACTCTGCTTTGGCAGCATTGTCTTCGATAGTATCTCCATTGCTATCGCGCAGAGAAGGCACAGATTGTTTCTTGCCGCTAACATGCTTCACATACGACCAGAATCTCTTTGGATTTTCTGCCAGGTTTCGAGACAAAGTTTCGTTGTGGAAACTGTTATAAGCATCTCGCATTTAAGTTCGCGCTAAATTTCAAGCTTCTGTAAAAGATCGCCAATCTTGAGGATTTTGCGTCTGTTTAAATTTGGCATGTTTGTTTCATTATTTCTCCAAGAGTGTTCTAACCAGTTTTGTGTACCAAGAAGGTTCAGCTCCGTCTTTTGTTAATTTATTTGATATAAGTCTGTCAACTGCTGCCGATACTATTTCTTTGAATTCACGCCATCTGGTCTACACTTATATTATTAATTTGGAATGAGTGGAGATTGTCTCTCAGGAAGACATCAAGTGAATTTTTATCTGCTTTTTTGAATTGGTATTTTTTCGCTTATTTTTGGAGGTTTTGGGGATTGCAATATTGAATCTCGCTACGAAAAATCCGTGTTCACTAATCCCTGTACCGGTTTTGATGCTCGTTATTAACTCAGAAATATTTGTTGGTAAGAGGTCAAATGTGTTTTCACAACCGTTTAGTATTCGCGTGGGCTCATGAACTTACTGCTCGAAATAACTTTCAGAGAATACGTTTAGCACAATTTCGGATGATATTTTATGCGTTCCTCCGGAATTAAACATGTCCGCCTACGTAGTTCAGTGGTCAGCGTAGATTGCTGCCATGCAGAGGATCGAGGTTCGATTCCCGATACTGTCAAGGATTCTTCTTTGGTGGGAGGACTATTAGTGGGTGGGATCAGCCTCGCGATGCCAGTTGAGGAGCAATTTGACCGAGCAGTAGCGGCTCCGTGGTCTGGAATGTAGGCAGTACGCTCGTTTAGAACATATTCTAATTTCATGTGTACTGAGGCATCTGTAACACAACGACAGTCTCAGTGCCAAAAAGCGGGATTCCGAAAACAGCTAGCTTGTGAAACTCTAGTATCGATATTCTCACATGACACCCTGACAGCCATGGATCAAGGCAATCATATACGTAGATACAGTATTTATTGACTTCCAATAAGTGTTTGATTCAGTATCATATATAAGGTTATTATCGAAAGCACGATTGTATGCGGAACTGAGTTAAATGACTCGATCAATTTCTTTATAGGGAGGACGTTGTATATTATCTTGCATGGAGAGTCATTTACAGTTGTAGGATTAACTGCAGGAATGGCCCAACGAAGTTTTCTGGGCCCTTGCTCTTTATGTTATACAGGGTGATTCAAAAAGAATAGCACAACTTTAAAAATGTGTATTTAATGAAAGAAACATAATATAACCTTCTGTTATACATCATTACAAAGAGTATTTAAAAAGGTTTTTTTTCACTAAAAAAAGTTCAGAGATGTTCAATATGGCCCCCTCCAGACACTCGAGCAATATCAACCCGATACTCCAACTCGTTCCACACTCTCTGTAGCATATCAGGCGTAACAGTTTGGATAGCTGCTGTTATTTCTCGTTTCAAATCATCAATGGTGGCTGGGAGAGGTGGCCGAAACACCATATCCTTAACATACCCCCATAAGAAAAAATCGCAGGGGGGGGGGGGGGGGAGATCAGGGCTTCTTGGAGGCCAGTGATGAAGTGCTCTGTCACGGGCTGCCTGGCGGCCGATCCATCGCCTCGGGTAGTTGACGTTCAGGTAGTTACGGACAGATAAGTGCCAATGTGGTGGCGCTCCATCCTGCTGAAATATGAATTGTTGTGCTTCTTGTTCGAGCTGAGGGAACAGCCAATTCTCTAACATCTCCAGATACTGTAGTCCAGTTACTGCTTGGTGGATGCGTGCTACATTTTCATCACTCGTTCTCGGCCGTCCAGAACTTTTCCCTTTGCACAAACACCCATTCTCTGTAAACTGTTTATAGCAACGTTTAATACACCACCTATCAGGAGGTTTAACACCATACTTCGTTCGAAATGCACGCTGAACAACTGTCGTCGATTCACTTCTGCCGTACTCAATAACACAAAAAGCTTCCTGTTGAGCGGTCGCCATCTTAGCATCAGCTGACGCTGACGCCTAGTCAACAGCGCCTCAAGCGAACAAATGTACAACTAAATGAAACTTTATAGCTCCCTTAATTCGCCGACAGATAGTGCTTAGCTCTGCCTTTTGTCGTTGCAGAGTTTTAAAATCCTAAAGTTGTGGTATTCTTTTTGAATCACCCTGTATATTAATGATCTTGATGGCAATGTTAATAATAACCTCAAATTTCTCACGGATAATAGCTGACCAACAACTCACGCAGATCGTGATAAGATTTCAGAGGAGTGCAGAGATTGACAACTACCTTTACAATTCCATAAATATAAACCTGTGCACTTAACAAAATGAGAAAGAATACTATCCTATGACTACGATATAATGATCCTCAACCGCAATTGGTCAACTCATGCAAACACCTGGGTGTAATAGAACTTCGAGATATAAAATGGGCCAGTTATACACTGAGGAGATAAAAGTCATGGGACGCCTCCTAACATCGCTTTGGATCTGCTTTTACCCGGCGTAGTGCAACAACTCGTTGGCACACCCTTGCAAAAATATGGAACCATGCCGCCTCTATAGCCGTCCGCAATTACGAATGTGTTGCCAGTGCAGGATTTTGTGCGCGAACTGACCTTTCAATTATCTTTCATAAACGTTCGATTGGATGCATGTCGGACGATCATGGTGGCAAAATCATGCACTCGAATTGTCCATAATGTTCTTCAAACCAGTCGCGAATTTGCGGTCTGGTGACACGGTACATTCTCATCCATAAAAATTCCGTCGTTGTTTGGGAACATGAAGTACATGAATGGCTGCAAACGGTCTCCAAGTAACAGAGTGTAACCATTTTCCGTCAGTGATCGGTTCAGATGGACTGGAGAAACAAGTGCATTCCATGTGAACACAGCCCACACCGATATGGAGTCGCCACCAGCAGGCACACTGCCTTGATGACAACTTGGATCTGTGGCTTCTCAGGTGTACGCCACACTTTTACCCCTACCATTACCTCTTACCAACTGAAATCGAGACTCATCTGACTAGACCACGGTGTTCCAGTCGTCCAGGGTCGAAACGATATGACCCTGCGTCCAGGAGATCAGTACAGGCGATGTCGTGTTGTTAACAAAGGTAATCAGATGAGCAGTCTCCTGCCATAGCCAACTAACCTCAGATTTCGCCGCACTGCCCTAACGGGTACATTCGTCGCAAGTCCTACAATGATTTCTGCTTTCTTCCACGTAGCGTTACTTGTGCGATACCACTGAAAACTCTACGCAAACGCCGCTGCTCTCAGTTCTTAAGTGAAGGCCGTCGGCCACTATGATGTCCGTGATAACAGTTAGTGACTGAAATTTGGTATCCTCGGCCCACTCTTGACACTGTGCACCTCGGAATATGAACTCCCTAAGGATATCCGAAATGAAATGTCCCAAGCGTCTAGCTTCAACTACCAGTCGGTGCTCAAAGTCCGTTAACTCCTGTCCTGCAGACAAAATCGCGTCGGGATCTTTTGACATGAACCATTTGAGTACAAATGACAGCTCCTCTAATGCACTGCCCTTTTATACCTTGTGTACGCGATACTATCACAATCTGTATATGTGAGTATCGCTGTCTCATGTTTTTTTTTTTTTTCCACCTCAATGCATATGCGCAATCGTAGGTGCTGCAGTTGATAGACTTCGGTTCATTGATAGGTTAGTGATAAGATGCAATTAGTCTACAAAAATATTTGTTTACAAAATATTCCTCAGGTATGTGGGACTCCTGCCAAAGGGGACTAAAAGGCGACATTAAAAGTGTGCAAAAATATTCAGTACGGACAGTCACACATTCGTTTGACCCACTGAAGAGCGTCGAGGAGATGCTGAAAAAATTGAAGTGGTGGACGCTTCAAAAATTTACATTTCTCGAGGACATTATTTATTTATTGAGCGTATGGCTATTACAGACATATCATAAAATTAAATTACATTTAGATATGAACATATTGACACACAAGAAACTTAAGTTTGGCTTTACAACTGAATATCCAGTCCTTCAGCGCACTGCATCTGGAGTTGCCAGCAGGAAGTCCTCTTCAGCACCGTGATAGGCTCGAATCCTGCATTCACTGACAATGTGATGAACTGTCTGGTATGGAGCCCCGCAGTCACAGCCTGGATCAGGCAGCTTCTTCCACTTAAAGAGAGCATCATTGCACCAGCCATTGCCGGTACGGATTCTGTTAAGAGTTGTCCAGGTCTTGCGTGGTAAGTCGAATCCACTTGGAAGTTTATCACCTGAGAAGATGTTATGCAGGTGCACACCGGTCACTGCTTCCCACCGACCTTGTCATTCTTCATGGGGTTGGAAATCCTGAGCAACCATTTCTGCAGCATCGCACAGAGTTGGATGGCGTGATTTCAGTCTCTTTCGATTTAAGTGGCAGGTCGCTATGCACGGGTAGGTTAGAATTCCTGGAGATCTTGTGAAATTCTTTCATAAGGGCAGTACATCTGCGTAGATCAGGAGGCATTATTTCAGTTAACAATGGAAGCCAATAAACTGGAGTAGATCTGATTGCGCCAGATATTGTGTGCATTGTCGTGTTCATCTGGGTGTCAACAAGCCTTGCGTGATGACTGTTCATTCAAACACCCGTGCACAATACTCAGCACTTGAGTACACCAAGCCCAGAGCTGAATATTGCAGGGTGGTTGCTGAAGATGTTGTTTCGAGTCCTCAACTTAAGAAGGTGTTGTTTGAAGCATAGTGTACGGTCCAGGATGGCCACCGAGATATTTTGGGTTCCAGTTATGTCGAAGAATTCTGCCTCTGACACTTACTTCCAGTTTTATGTTCGCCGAGATATTTTGGGTTCCAGTTATGTCGAAGAATTCTGCCTCTGAAACTTACTTCCAGTTTTATGTTCGCCAACCGATTATTTAACTGGAAGCAACACACTTCTGTTATACTCGCACTGGGTTGAAGCCTCCATATTCTGATGTAATTATCTAATGCAGACAGGTCTGTTGTCTTCATTTCCAAGGGTCGTACGCCTAGAGCCAGGTCATCGGCATAGCAGTACGTTCTGAACGAAGGGCCAGTTAGATCATATAGATATAGGTTGAACAATAGTGGTGAGAGAACTGATCCTTGAGGCAATCCATTGTTCAGCTTCCTCTCCTTATTAATATTGCTTCCAAAAATGTTAGTTACAAAATATTCCTCAGGTGTGTGGGACTCCTCCCAAAAAGGGGATACTAAACGTGTGCAAAAAAATTCAGTACGGACGGTCACATATTCGTTTGACCCAGTGAAGACCGTCGAGGAGATGTTGAAAAAATTGAAGTGGTAGACGCTTCAAAAATTAACATTTTTCAAGGACAAGTTCTAGGTGATGAAGTCTGGAGTACACTGTAACCTTCTACGTATTGTCCCACAAGGATCGCGAAGGCAGGATTATACTAAATGCAGCGCACACAGAGGTGTTTAAGCAATCTTTCTTCTCACCTTTAGTACTAGAATGGAACGCCAAGAAACTCGAACGACTGGCTGAACGGGAAATATCCTTCCCATGCATTTCACAGAGATTTGCAGATTATAGCTACAGATGGATCGTCAACCTAATAGCTAGTTTGATTCGTTATGTGCCAATCTCATTAAATCAGAGGACTGCTTAAGCAACTACACTTAGATGTTTTATGTGTTCTGTGTCTGACTTGTACTTCAGTTTTAGCCCTCATTGGCTCTTGGCATCATTACAGATTTAACAAATGTCCAAGCCACATTCGCTGCTTCCATATATTTCTTTCCTCTCCTATTTTAATCAGTCTGTCAATCTACTTAATTTTTCGTATCTTTCTGCAAAGTCACATCTTACGCGATTCTAATTACTTCTTGTCCTGTTTTTCCACAGACCACACGATTTTCTTCCGTAGTACTCCAGATATGCAGTCTCAGAAATTCTTCCTAGGGCTAAGGAACATTTCTGATTTTTTGATAGTAGTGGACTTCTTTTGGCGAGGCCTGGTTGTTTTTCCTGAGTTCTTTTTTTTTCTTGTTTCTTAAGTCCTTGTTTCGTCCATTATGTATTATTTGCTTTCTAGGTATTTATAAACTTCGGAAACTATGTTAAGATACTGTCTCATGTCGAGACCTTTGCACAATTAATGTGGGAACAGGGTAAATGATGCCGGTTTCCTGTATACACAGTTCGGCTGCAGTACGAATTTCAGGTACCGTGTAATGTGTAGTTGGAATGGCTTAGGAATTAAAAACATACTCAAAAGTTAAAGTATCCGAGAAGTGTGATTCCTGTGGGCAAAACGTCTAGATTCCACAGAAATTTACCTTGATATTCTAGCGGGATGTAGGGCAAATGGGGTAACACGTCCATCCATAGCGACGTTGTCCCAACAATCTGCCCAACGCCGCAGAGATTTTTGTGACCCTGATCGGGAGGTCCAGATCTTGCACCATGCGATTTCCATCTTGTCTGCAAGCTGGAGGACTATCTGGGGGAAAAAGATTTTCCAACAATAAGAACGATCACGCAGCGGTTCTCGAATGATTCCGTGGCCAAGCAGCGGATTTCTGTCGTCAAAGAACTGAACATTTAGCAGAACGCTCCGATCGTTATTACGAAGACTTGGTAACTATCATGTAAAATAGTGGCATGGGTCTGTGTCGTTCTGGTGTGTACTGCAGCATTCATCGAATGTCAAATGGCTCTGAGCACTATGGGACTCAACTGCTGTGGTCATCAGTCCCCTAGAACTTAGAACTACTTAAACCTAACTAACCTAAGGACATCACACACATCCATGCCCGAGGCAGGATTCGAACCTGCGACCGTAGCGGTCGCGCGGTTCCAGACTGTAGCGCCCAGAACCGCTCGGCCACTGCGGCCGGCTCATCGAATGTCACTTGGCTTTGCCATATCTACGTGCAACTTACTTTTTTAAGTTTCCTCGTAAAACAACTTCATTTCGTTTAAAATGTGGATCTCAGTTTCGATGACATGTTTTCGCTCATCTCATTTCTGCTGATTCTCACTGCTTTCTTAGTTAGTTGGCTAAGTCTCAGGTCATATTGCGTATTTAGTACATTGTTCGTCTCAGTCAACAGGTCTTGAAATTCTTCGTTTAGCTCAAACGATAGCAACGTCGTCGGTGAATGCTATCGCTCTTATTTTTTCACTGTGTATTTTAATGCACGTTTTAACCCACTATTGAACTTTTCTTTCGTTTCCTTCACTTCTTCTTCGATGTATACCCTTTGTTTTCGTTTAAATCTTGCTTTATATATGCATATCGTCCATATTTAGCCACCTTATGACGTGAATGAGAGTGTACTTTGTGTACCACACAGTCACTCCCCCCGCGCCACCCCTTTTTTGTTCCCTTCCCGAATGATGCACAAGAAGGAAGATGGTGGGTAAACCTTTTTATGATCTCCAACAATTGCGAAAAAACATTCTCCCCCTCCCTTACGCCAATTTTAATCCGAGAATATATTTAATTCTTTTTTTTTCTTTATTACCAGTAGCTCTTGGTTCTGTACATGTTTTATGTTACCCGTCTTCCTTCATACCAATTTTTCTGATGATTTCAAACAGTTTGCACCACTTCACATTGTCGAACACATTTTGCAAGGCCTGTGGAGTGTGTTTAAATTCTTCTCAAATCTTGCGTCGTACATCTGCATTTAAATCTGCGTCAGTTCCATGCGTGCCGTTTTCTGGAGTGAGGCAGAGGGTGCTTCTCGGTGGTGAGGCTGTATAACTCAAATCTGCAATATTTTAGAATTTCAGAACTGATTTCGTTTCCTTCAGTACATAGCTTTGTATGAACAGGAAATAATAATTATTTGCGTCCAGGTGTCACTTATGATGCAGTTGACTTTTCTGTATATCTTTGCAACTCAATTGTGTTATAATTCGACCGGCCGAAATGGCCGAGCGGTTCTAGGCGCTACAGTCTGGAACCGCGCGACCGCTACGGTCACAAGTTCGAATCCTGCCTCGGGCATGGACGTGTGTGATGTCCTTAGGTTAGTTAGGTTTAAGTAGTTCTAAGTTCTAGGGGACTGATGACCATAGCAGTTAAGTCCCATAGTGCTCAGAGCCATTTGAACCATTTTGTTATAATTCGCAACAGAGTACGAATGATCTGCTGAAGAAGAACACACCGGAAGGTGAACAGAATTGTAGTTGCTCGACAGCAGAAATCCGCTCCTTGGCCACGGAGTAATTGAAGAAACGCTGTGCAATCATTCTCATTGTTTTAAAATTCATTTTCCAGCAGATAGCCTTTCAAAAAAATGGTTCAAATGGCTCTGAGCACTATGGGACTTAACATCTATGGTCATCAGTCCCCTAGAACTTAGAACTACTTAAATCTAACTAACCTAAGGACAGCACACAACACCCAGTCATCACGAGGCAGAGAAAATTCCTGACCCCGCCGGGAATCGAACCCGGGAACCCGGGCGTGGGAAGCGAGAACGCTACCGCACGACCACGACATGCGGACAGATAGCCTTTCAGGTCGCAGAAAATACGTGAAGGCTTTCTGAGATAACGACTAGAGACAATATTTTAAAAATTGTGGTGTAAATACCAGTAATCCTCGGTAAAAGTTAAAACCACGATATGCCAAAGAACGACAGTAAAAACAATAAAAGGACGGCCGGAGTGGCCGAGCGGTTCTAGGCGGTACAGTCTGAGACCGCCCGACCGCTACGGTCGCAGGTTCGAATCCTGCCTCTGGCATGGATGTGTGTGATGTCCTTAGGTTAGTTCGGTTTAAGTAGTTCTAAGTTCTAGGGGACTCATGACCTCAGAAGTTAAGTCCCATAGTGCTCAAAGCCATTTGAACCAATAACAATAAAAAATTTGCATCCCGATAGTTTGTGTCGATTTTTCCATATTTGAAGACTGTCTCACTACAGTAATTAGAGTGGATTACTCAGTGACTTCAAAATGAGAACCAGACTAAAATGAGGCGACTACCCTTTGTATACGTGAGTCCCTTACGGGCATCTCAGAGACAGGTGCCAGAAGAGGAGCAGTACATTTGAAGGGCCTGGGGTAGATGTCGGCCGACCAACGTAGATGGGAGGGCGGTTGATCGATGGAAAATTCGAAGATTACCTCGCCCTGCTGCGAAGAAAATACTGCGTCCATTGATTCAATTTGGGACCCGTACCCACCAATACGGGTACAGGACGTGAACCTCGTATCGGCAAAAGGGGTCTTTAGATATCGCCTTTTAGTCCAGTAATCGATTTTTGTATCAGAGTTTTGACCTTTGTTAGAACAACTTATGCATACGGCGACAAGGAATCCCTAAATCTGTTGCATACTCTGATTTCCTCGGTGCTCTCCAGAGCCCCTGTGTGACGTTTATCTACAACTGATCCAGTAACGCCATTACCCGCTTGTCGATGCTGGTACTAACGTTTCGTTCTTAATGTGTTCCCGTCCAAGTCCGCTTGCTGGAGCTTGCGGCTGCTGATGCTGCCAGAAAAGCTGCAACTCTAGCACCCAAATCTTTTGTAGTTCTGTTCCTTTGGACGATCTCAGTTTTGCTATATGTAGTGTAAGTAGGCAGTTTAGGTTTTTATATTGGTAACGCCACGTAGCGCGCTGTATGAAAATCACTGACTGCACTGTGTGCAGTCTGTGGCTAGTTGACATTGTTGGAATTTTCGCTGTTGTAGTGTTGGGCAGTTGGCTGTGAACAGCACGTAGCGTTGCGCAGTTGGAGGTGAGCCGCCAGCAGTGGTGGATGTGGGGAGAGAAATGGCAGAATTTTGAGAGCGGGCGATCTGGACGTGTGTCCATCAGAAAGAGCAAATTTGTAATATTGGATATCATGAACTGATATATATATATATATATATATATATATATATATATATATATATATATATATATATATATATAACTTTTGAACATTATTAAGGTAAATACGTTTGTTCTCTATCAAAATCTTTCATTTGCTAACTATGCCTATCAGTAGTTAGTGCCTTCAGTAGTTTGAATCTTTTATTTAGCTGGCAGTACTGGCGCTCGCTGTATTGCAGTAGTTCGAGTAACGAAGATTTTTGTGAGGTTAGTGATTCATGAAAGGTATAGGTTATTGTTAGACAGAGCCATTCTTTTGTAGGGATTTTTGAAAGTGAGATTGCGTTGCGCTAAAAATATTGTGTGTCAGTTTAGTGTTGCTCAGAATAAGTAAAGAGCGAAATGCCTGAGTACATTCAGTTTTGCTCAGCTGTTTGAAAATCAAATAACGTAAGAGGTTTTCCAGCACAGTAATTCATTAATTTTTCTAAGGGGACGTTTCATATGGCGACCCTGCCAGGATTCGAACCTGGAATCTTCTGATTTTTTCTTGTAGTTTGTGTAATTAGTGTAACTATTGTTTATTGCTATAGCATAATTATAGAGAGAATTTCCTTTGTAGTCGTAGTTTGTCATTGTTGCACAGTAAAACAGTTGTGGCATGCATGTAGATTTGCACTAAGTATTTCACAGCTGTACTAGCAATTAACTAGATATTATTTTCAGTGCTATGTTAATGTGTTTTCTTATTTTTGCTCTTCAAGTTGTACTTTTCTTGTTATCGTGTGAAATACGTGATAACTATGGCGTGTGAAAAACGCAACACTAAGCTCCTACATAAACTGTGAAATGATAGTGACGATGAGCGTAAAGAGCAGGGTTCTAGTGTGGCGCTGGCCCAACGAACCCATGGACCAAAGTTCTCAACAAGGCACTTATCAAGCTGGTGGTGGCTTCATATTAGTATGGGCTGTGTTCACATGGAATGGGCTGGGTCGTCCGGTCCATATGCACCGAGCATTGACTGGAAGTGTTTATGTTCGGCTACTTAGAGACCATTTGCAGCCATTCAAGGACTTCATGTTTCCAAAGACCGATGGAATTTTTATGGATGACATTCGTGACATGTCACTGGATCACAGTTAATTGCGATTGGTTTGAAGAACACTCTGAACGATTCGAGAGAATAATTTGGCCACCTAGATAGCCCGACATTAGTCCTGTAGAACATTTATGGAACATAATCGAGATGTCAGTTCATGCACAAAATTCTGCGTTTACAACCCTTTCGGAATTATGGACAGCTATAGGAGCGGCATGGCTCAATATTTCTACAGGAAACCTCCAATGACTTGTTGAGTGCATGCCACGTCGAGTTGCTGCACTACATCGTGCAAAGTGAGGTCCGACTCGATATCAGGTGGCCCACTACTTTTGGCACCTCAGTGTAGTTCTACACATAATAGCACCGCTTAGTCTAGACCGCAGGATGAAACCCGTTGCCAGCACAAACTCTGTTCTGCTCAAATAACTTCTAGTGTGTTGAATAACTTAAGTTCGGAATCAAGTTTTTCGGCTTTTTCCCCAAAAATTTGATTTCAGACAGCTTCAGACAGTCAGTTTCGAGATTTGTTTATAGCAATACCACACACATGAAAAAAGTTTTGCATCAACCCGGTTCCCTGAACTCCTGAAGATAGATGCTGACTATGGATATCGTATCACAGACACAGTCCCTTTCACTGTTCAGAGATGTCACTAAACCTGCCCAAAGATGTAAACAACCATGCATGAGCAGCGCCTAGTAGGCGGAGTGGATCCGACAGCCGATCTGTTCCAGTGATTCCACCAGGATGGAGGTACGACGGCTGGTATTGTCTGTAGTTCAACCATGCCTAGTCAGTCAGTACCACGGTTCGATCGCGCCAGCATTGTTACTTTGTGCCAGGAAGGGCTCTCAACAAGGGCAGTGTCCACGCGTCTCGGAGTGAACCAATGCAATGTTGTTCGAACATGCCGGAGATACAGAGAGACAGGAACTGTCTATGACATGCCTCGCTCAGGCCGCCCAAGGGCAACTGCTGCGGTGAATAACCCCTACCTACTGATTATGGCTCAGAGGAACCCTGAGAGCAACGCCACATGTTGAATAATGCTTTTCGTGTAACCACAGGACGTCGTGTTAAGACTCAAACTGTGCGCAATAAGCTGCATGATACGCAACATCACTCCCCATGTCCATCGCGATGTACATCTTTACACCCAAGACACCATGCAGCACGGTGCACATTGGTCCAACGACATAACGAATGGACCGCTCAGGATTGGCATCACGTTCTCTTCACCGATGAGTGTCGCATATGCCTCCAACCAGACAATCATCGGAGATGTGTTTGGAGGTAACCAGGTCAGGCTAAACGCCTTACATACAGTGTCCAGCGAGTGCGCCAAGGTGGAAGTTTCCTGCTGTTTCGGAGTGGCATTATGTGGGGCCCACGTACGCCGGTGGTGATCAAGGAAGGCGCCATTACTGCTGTACGATTCGTGACTGCCATTCTCCGACCGATAGTGCAACCATATCGGCAGCATACTAGCGAGGCATTCGTCTTCATGGACGACAATCCGCGGCCCCATCGTGCACATCTTGTGAGTGACTTCCTTCAGGATAACGACATCGCTCGACTAGAGTGGCCAACATGTACTCCTGACATGAAACCTGTCGAACATGCCTGGAATCGATTGAAAAGGGCTGTTTATGGACGACGTGACCCACCAACCACTCTGAAGGATCTACGCCGCATCGCCATTGAGGAGTGGTACAATCTGGAGCAACAGTGCCTTGATGAACTTGTGGATAGTGCATGCACCAGTGCAAGAGGACGTGCTACTGGGTATTAGAGGAACTAGTGTGTACAGCAATCTGGACCATCACGTCTGAAGGTCACACTGTATGGTGGTACAACATGCCATGTGTGGTTTTAATGAGCAATAAAAAGAGCGGAAACGATGTTTATGTTGATCTCTATGCCAATTTTCTGTACAGGTTCTGGAACTCTCGGAACCGAGGTGATGCAAAACTCTTTTTGATGTCTGTTTATTACGGGTAGGTATACACATAAATTTCTTTAAGACCTACCCCAGATTAGTTAGATACGTAATTTGGACTGTTTTGATTATACGCATATTTTCCCGTGAGTTTCATAAACTAATGGTTTCCTTAGATTCTATCTTGGCACATTTAAAATCTGAGCAAATGTTTCTGAAACTGTGTACGAGATATGTTAGTCTTTGAGTATGCTGTTACATTCCCACAGACTTATGTATTCATTTTCCATATTTGGAACCTTTTCCTCTTTTTTTTTTGTGAGAACTTATTGACGGTCCAACTGTTCGCTACATTTCTCGGTAGCCCCACTAGAGGTTTCTCAGTGAATGAAGTTCCACTCCGCATGGGTCGTAGAACTATCTTACAGAATAATAACTGGTATCTGGTATATTTCCCCTTGTGTTTGCAGTCGTTCAGTGGGTATGCGAAACTGTAATTAATTAAAAGCAGACAACGAAATGAAAGAATTACCCGTTTACAAAAATCTGCCTCTCGATATTCCAGTACTGACGACAAGTACTGCTACTAGAACTTATTGATGGTCCAACTGTTTGCTACATTGCTCGGTAGCCGAACTAGAGGTTTCACAGAGAATAAAGTTCCATTCCACAGGGGCCGTAGAACAGTCATACAGAATAATAACTGGTATATGTTCCCTTGTGTCTGCAGTCGTTCAGTGGGCGTGCGAAACTGTAATTAATTAAAAGCAGACAACGAAATGAAAGAATTGCCCGTTTACAAAGAACTGCCTCTCTATATTAAAGTACTGACGACGAATATTGCTACTAGATTCTTTTTTGCAGTGCCGCCAAACTGGTTAAAACTACGGCTCCGTGAATCATATAAATATGGAGCCCTTCTAAGCTTTTAAATTGTTCACCAACAATGTGAATAAGAAACCGTCAATCAGCCATTATACAAAATGAACCAGAAATTCGCCGAGAAAATGTCGGAGATTGTTCAGTTATGTTATCTGAATATTTTGGTGTAATGGATCCATGCTCTACGGTCGCTATTTACAGATTAATTATATTTCGTTTCATTTATTACGCCTTGTATCGCTGTTACACGGAAAATATCTGCACAACAGCGCAAATGTCGACGGTATGTGCTGTGTTCGTTACCTGCAAACAAACTCGTTCCTTTCGGTCGTGGTCTCTGCTGTTAACAACAGTAACGGCTACTTTAATCTTGGTCCTCAACCTTGCTTTCAGTACTACGTACTATGTTCTGTCTGGGGTTTGTTTTTCGGACAGTGTTAGCTCTACGGTAACACTGACACGCAGTATCATGGAAATAACTGACGAGAAGTTGACCAACATGCACCTCGTGTATACAATGGGAAAGTAGCACGACAAAGTTAGGCTCAGCTGTTCCTTCAGCGACAGCAGCCACATCACAGTAGTTTAGCATCTGTAAGCAGGTGCCCAAACAAAAACGATCCTTTCGTGTTACTACCTTCTGGTAATTAGGTAGTACACGACTATTCACTGTCGAGAAAATATTTTCAGAGAAACAAAGATAATTTTGTAATGACGCCGAATTATTGTAGCTCTTTAAGGAACAACAGGAAACTAAAGGTCCTTTTACCACAATAATCAGGAAATATCCAAGAACAACCGGCGAACTTTTGTCGGTAGAGTTCTGCATCCGTTCTCAAAATCTGTCAGATAGTTAATTTATGTGTAGAATATTTTTGTAACATTCTATACTGCTACATAAAGACATGTCGTTGTTTAGTGTTGGTAGCAAAAACTTATAATTCAGATTTTCTTCAATTTACTTTAGATTTTTACAAGATTGCCTAACGATCACGGACGACCAGCTCGGGTTTCGAAGAGGTGTATGGATTCCAAGAGCAGTACGTGACTTACGATTTATCTTGAGAGACGACTAAAGAAGGGTCAAAACATATATATTGCCCTCATCGACTCAGAGAAACCATTTGACAAGTTACTCTGGCGATAACTTATTAAGATGCTGAGAGAGATTGGCATAAAGTATAAGCATAGAAGAGTAACGCAGAGACAGTATTGAGAAGAAGTGACCGTGTAAAGACGTGCAGAACATCAAAAATAATCTACCATCAAGCAGGGTGATTGATATGGCAGCTCCATTTCTCCTGACTTGGTTAATGGATGTATTACGGCCAAACCCCGAAGACCGCCCAGATCACGAATTGGCCGGCCATTTCGCAATTGGACCGAAAGGATTGGCCAAAGGATTACTTGAAAGAATCGGCCTACATCAGTCTTTAGCCAGTCATTTCGCGAAATGGCCGCTGATTCCTACCCAAAATGCGATGTGATTGCACATACGTCGATAAATCCCTGGCTAATCGCACTACAAACTGTGAAGAGGCAACATTGTGCGGTAGTCAGTACGTCTCTCACTTTCAGTGTTAACTGTGCCTTGCACGTGGTAGCTGCTGCTTTTCGGAGAAAGTCTGCTTCTGCGGTTTGTTTTTCTATCTGATAAACTGGATTAATTGTGAGTACTGTTACGTTTAATGGTATTTTTGTTTGTGGTATTTGCGCTTCTTTTAGATGTGGTAAGGAAGGTCTGTTAATTAGATGAGCTGCTTTTTTTCCCCAACATCTCCCGTTTGCGTTCTTACATTGCCACAAACGTCGAAGGCACCTTCTGCAACCTGGGAACAGAACATGGTGTTTTCTAGCAACTAAGTAGAAACAGACTAACGAACTTTCGTACGGATATAGGAAAAATTTTTTAATATATAAATATGAACATAGCATAAAAATAGGACATATTGTTACCAAAAATCTAGAGAAGTTCTTGGCCGATTTATTTCAAATTTTCACACCATACTGTAATGAACATTCGTACGCACACAGACCAAATATTTGCTTAATTAACATAATATATAAATACATGTTTTGCATATAAAGAGGAAACGCTGTTACTGAAAATCTCTTGACAGATTTACTTGAGATTTTCACACGACACTGTAATGAACATTCGGATGGACGTCGGCTACACATTCGAAGATTCGGACGGACATAGGCTTATCAGCTCTTGATGAATGCCAGTACAGAATTTGAATTTGTAATAACAATAAACAAGTCTCAGGGTCAGAGACATGGCGGAAATGAATTTTACAGAGAGATGGTGAGTGGGGGGGGGGGGGAAGGAGGGAATGGGCTTAGAGAAGGGGAAGGAGAAAATGGTTAGGGAGAGGGGAGGAAGAAATCGACGGAGAGTGGAGGAGGAAGTAATGGTCATGGAGAGGGGGAAGGCAGAGTTAAGGGATTGACAAAGAGACGGTATGGAAGAAAACGAGGAGGAGGATGACATGGACAAAGTGAAGGGTATTGGAGATAGAGAGAGAGGTGGCGGAGAAGGAGATTGGGGCATATATCCAACATCCCTACATACTTAGCAACCGCCAAACATTGCTGTGTTCTCTGGGTTTATTTATATGAACAATTGGAACAGCTAGGTACATTTTGGAAGTTGTTGAAGGTGACGTCTGTCATCTTCTATGCAGGTATGACAATGTCGTATGAAATCCAATCATATGTGTTCCAACAAGCCCAGTGTTATCCAAATATCTTCTGGTGGAACAAGAATCATTGCCAGGATATTCCCTCCATTCTCGACTTTTTTGTAGTAGACAAGCCTTTAATTTAATGAACTGACAGAAATAAATCAATTTGAGTCAGACGAGAACAACGAGCAAGCCGAGAAATACTACATATCCTTCCTATTCAGTTTGTAAGAGTCATCTGAGGCAGGTGTCTGTCTGTTAGCAAGGCCCGTAAAGTAAGCTGCAGCTCAGGCATGTTAGAACCACATATGTCTACTTAGATCAAGTTGGATGTCTTCCAGCAAAGTTTGGAATATATCGCTCATGAACAGTATGCACAGGTGTAGTTACCAGGGAGAAAGCCGATACTATATCCACACACAAGTCCCTTGCAAATCTATATTGATGTTTCTTTATATCGCAGGGTGAGGTTTCTCAGTGCTCCATACATGACTATTGTAGCTATAGACTTTCCCGTCGCTTGTGAAATAACGTTCATCTGGGAAAATACCATATGCAAGAATGTGAGGAACTACCGAACAGTACCACACTGGCTCAACAGGGTGTTAGTTCCAATGTGACGAGCAAAAACTCGCATTTTGTGTTAATGGTAAGGATGTATCTGTTGTCCCCGCACTACTTTCTACGTAGTGCTACGCGAGTCAACCATTTCACGAGAAAGTCGTGGAAAACGGAATGCTCCTCATCCATGCGAGAAAACCTGCGTGACTACCACACGTTGGGAGTCCATACAGTTCGTTTCCCTCAATGGTCACTGTATTGTTGCACCACTCGCCACGTTGACATTAGTCTGTGGCACACTCTTGGAAACGTAAGGTGCGTCGGACGTTACCCACTTTGTTACTTGTCCCGATCAAACTGTCACCTGTCTCAATAGTTTCCATTTGTTTTGTACGTGTGTTAAGATCTTGATCATTAATTCTGTAAATGGAATCACTTTTATACATGTACTGTTATACATATGATCCCAACTTAATAGCTCAGAGTACATCCAAAGCTATAATTCCTCAGCACACGATAAATATTCTCTGTCACACGGGAAGTTGCACGTGCGAGCTCCCATTCTTTCCACGGAAAGATGGACTCTGAACTAAGTACATACAACACTGCAAACTACTTGCTACATCGTTAGCCCAACTATTCAAATAACAAAACTAATTTTTAAATCAACATAAACATCTGTATCCTTCAAACCGTCGTGAAGTACATAGCATGGAGCACCCCCCACTGGACAATGTCTTAGGATTTCTTCGCTTTCATTTACAGGGAAAATGACTGCTTATATTAGATCTGCCCCTTCAGATTTCTCATTATCTCCATGACACTCTGCCATGTGTCAAACAAACATGTGAAAATTTGCGTTATTATTCATTTCATACATTCAGTTTTTCCTGCTATTCCTGTATTGTACATTTGCCACACACATGTAACTCGACTGTTTTGTAAACAGTCTTCTTTGTTGACTAACTCCTTATTCCCAATATCCTGCCAATGAACTGAAGACTGCCACCAGCTAAACCTATGGACAAGCATATGTAATCACTCCACTTCATACCAACATAAATTGTCACATCGAAGTATTTGTAGGAGTTGACTGATTCCAGTCGTGATTGACTGATATTGTAGCGATAATATTTCTGTTTTGTGAAACGCATGGTTTAGTATTTCTAAACAAGTTGCTAATTTTTAAAGCATTTTCAGATTTTATATGCATCCGACTGAATATTAGTACAGTTCTATTAGACGCTGTTCGATTACAGATAACTACATCATCTGCAAATGCAGACGTTATTGTTAATATTGTCTGTCATGTCATAAATGCACAACATGATCCTCAAGAACCCCACAACATTTTCCTTGGAAACAACTAAAGCTACTTCATCGTCTGTAGATGCACAGTGAATCCTCCGTCTGCTCGGAAATTTCATTTATATTCTAGAACATTGTATTTTCGTCAATAAACTTTGGTGTGATATTGAGTCAAACGCTTTTCTTAAGTAAGAGAGTACTGTACCTACCTGAAGTTTGATCTGTAGCTTCCAGAATGTCATCTGAAAAAAATTGATCGTGTTCTCCATATTTTACAAAACTATCAAAACTAAACACTCAAACCAGGGTTCCTTGGTGTAGTCTGTATTGATAAACTTATTTGTAACATGAGGGTGCAGAAGCACATTTTCAGTCAAATCCTTTTGCTCTGAATATACCCACATACTTCGTCAACAAATGGTAGTGTGAACATTCACTATTTCTCCTATCAGTTTCTTGTCACTATAGGGAATAATTCTTACTACATTTCTTTCAGCAGTTCCAGACCGCTGACAAATGGGTCTCTTTATTTTCCACATCATTTAAAGCCTCACTGACAGCAGTGGCTGGAAGAGTCTGCCTTTCCATAAAGGCGACCTTTGCGTAGAAGGAGCACTTTATAACACCTCAAGCTCTTCTGTCACCATCCTTACACCACTGTAAAATTTGGTGTTCGGATTTTTCCCTAGCGTTAAATCTCATCTAACGTGGACCATAAGCAGACAGCAAGATGATAATTCTTTTTGAGTGATTAATCTCACTTTTTTTCAGCTTTTTGGAACTTTCTGGAAAAATCCAAACTCTCTCCAGCCCATTTCAGAATTGTACCATTCTCTCCGCTATTGCTCAAGTGTTAGGCAATTTTCTTCATAATGTTCAATGCGACCCATAACTGCCCCATCTCTGTGATTTTTTTCTGGTTACTGAATGACAACCCTTTGATGCGTTACTAGGTCACAGGGGGATCGAAGTAATATTACGACTATCAGTCGATAACGTGCTAAAATCACCTTTACTCATCCGTGTAATAACTGATATCTCCTCTTCCTTCAAAGCATGACTTCAACACATATAATGTACGGGGACCTACATGCGATCCTCATCTCGTTAACGGTGACACTAACCTTGATGGAACGTGCAGCCGTCTCTGCCCAACATATATAAGTTGGTTATTCAATGCTAGTTCTGAATATTATTTCACTAGTGCTAACCAAGCAGTCACTTCAATTTGTAAACGGAAAAGAGAAATCATCTCGAATTCAGTTCTGGGCTGACTACGTCAGTCCACACATCACGCCGGCCGCGGTAGCCGAGCGGTTCTAGGCACGTCAGTCCGGAACCACGCGGCTGCTGCTCGCGATGTGTGTGATGTCCTTAGGTTAGTTAGGTTTAAGTAGTTCTAAGTTTAGGGGACTGATGACCTCAGCTGTTAAGTCCCATAGTTCTTAGAGCCATTGGAACCATTTCCACACATCACGACATCTGTAGAGCATTAGCTGAGATTCTTGTCCACACCCGTCATGATGTGTACTTTAATCTTGGTCGGGTTTACCTTCTCATTAATGCAGTCACTTACTTACATAATAATTCAGTACATTGCATCAGTAGCTGTTTTCAAGGACAAATTCCATATGTAAGAGGACACTTATCTCAAGAGCATGAGATTTCAAAGGACGCGATTTAAAGGGACGTGGGAGAGTAGGTAAGCAGGGAGAGTACGAGAGAAGAAAACGATCTTATCTCAAGGTCACTGGTAAGGACTGTCAGGTTACTCACTTGTACTACATAGTGATGTTTCAGTGAATTGTTTGCCTCTGTAACTTACAAAGTAATAGGTAACAGGAAAACGTATTTCGATAGATAAACATAAGAAATGTTACACTTTCTACGGAGTCATGAACATTGTTTAATGTGTTATTTTCCAAAGGGGTACAGCAAAGAGACGTAGTTTTTCAAATTGAACTATGGTTGTTGCTACCATGCACTGGAATAACCGAAACCAGCTATGTACAAATCAGTTTAAATCAAATTTCTATCACGTTTTATTTGGGAGCGACAATCATTCAAAATTTCAGGGGCGGGTACCAGACGCTGAACATAACGCTATACGCCTTCTAAAGGTGCTGTGGACGGGGTGTGATGTCGTCGGTGAAACGGAGCGAGAAGTTTTCTGGATGCGCTGTTAGACTGCCGACAGTCGGTGTACACAGCCGTATACGCGAAAGGTCAAACCACACAAACAAAAGAGGTGCAGAGTGCCACTGTTACTGAAGGTATACACGTACTATGAGTACTTAGACATGAAACTTACTGGCAGATTAAAACTGTGTGCTGGACCGAGACTCGAACTCGGGACCTTTGCCTTTGGCGGGCAAGCGCTCTACCGACTGAGCTACCCAAACGCATCTCACGCCCCGTCCTCACAGCTATAATTCCGCCAGTACCTCGTCTCCTATCATATCAGCGCACACTCCGCTGTAGAGTGAAAATTTCATTCTAGTACTTAGACATGTTGCTGATGCTAGGCGAATGCCGACACAATACCACCGAAGCAGCCATGACGTACGCAGTGAGATATCCTAGGAGCAGAGCTCTGTCACCTAAAAGGTTTTTACATGCTGAAAATTCGGAAATTCATGGTAAGTTCCTGTGAGACCAAACTGCTGAGGTCATCCATACCTAGGCTTTTACACTACTTAATCTAACTTAAATTAACTTACGCTAAGGACAACACACACACCCATGCCCGACGGAGGACTCGAACCTGTGACGGGGGGAGCGTTACATGCTGAACAACGACTGCAGGGAACAGCAGCGTGGGAAGGCACGGTAGAAATAGATGTAGACTTGAAGAAGTGAGGAGACGGAGGTGTTTGTTTTGGCTGATCCTCCGGTCAGCTTACCAGACGTTGCTGCAGTCGGTGGTATCAACATTACATGTGTGTGGCGTATATTACAGGGTCACAGATTTCATCCGTACCGCCTGTCACTGAGCCACTGATCCACTGGGAGTGGTTTCAATTGGAGAATTACTCATACTTTCTGTGTATGGGCTATACGTCATTTCGCTCTGGACTCCTTACAAAGTGTTATGTTCTCTGGTGAGTTCACGTTCACAAATTACGGTGCAGTGAACCATTGTAACAAGCACTATTGGTCTGCAGAGAATCCTTTGTGAGTTCGACCTGTCGAACATCAACGCCAGCGGTCTGTTAATGTATGATATGCTATCCTTGGGATGAAATCGTCGGTTCACACTACTTCACAGGTACACTGACAGGTGAGATGTATCGGTCTTTTATAGCCTATAGTTTGGGTGCTCTTCCTGAACATAAGTGTCCAGACATCAGAGTCCACATATGTATGCAGTATGGTAGTCACTCAGCCTATTCTGAGCATACTTTTGTGGAAGAACTGAACAACGGATTCCCTGGAAGGTGGTTTGGGCTCGGTGGTCCCCATAATGACCTGCAAAGTCGCCCGATTCAACACCTGTACATTTTTTTCTGTGGCTATCTCTAAAGAATGGTGTTTATATTACTGACCCCACAATCCCAGATGATCTAAAATGACGCATCGAGGAAGCACGTCGTTCCATGACACTGGGGACGTTACATCTCGTCTGCAGATCCTTTAGATAGCGAATTGAGTTACGCATTCAGGAACATGGACACACATTTGAACAGCTCATTTAAAACAACATTCCTCCGCCAGAGCACCTACCACCATACATTCACGTATTATGTACAGCATGCCGTATCTGCTCTTAAATCTCTGAACTGATGGAGCTCCCAAACTAAACGTGATATGAATGAGATTTAAATTGATTTGTACACAGCGGGTTTCAGCGATTCCACTGCATTGTAGCAACAACTATTGTTCCACTTTTAAAAAAAATGTATCTCTTTTCTGTAACTCGTTGCAAAATAATACAATAAACTGTGCTCATAGCTCCGCAGAAAGTGTAACATTTCTTATGTTGACCTACCGCAATAGATTTTTCCCTCATCTATTAGTTTGTGAGTTACGGAGGCAAACAATTCACTGGAACACACAGTATCAACGTTACTCCCCTACTCCTCCTCCCACAAGGTATCGCTAGGTCAAAACGTAGCTCGATAATGGTGACGTGATAGAAACTGGGCAGGAAACCCCTGGACCTCATTCGATGTCTGCAAGGCTGGTGATGTTCAGGTTTGTTACAAATAAATTAAACATAATTCTATAGTAAAATGGATTCACAGTAATACAAAATTATTTTTTTTATTTCTTAACACTTTTTATGCTTTTATCTACAAATACAATCTACAATTTTTATGATGACTTATGTATGTTGGTTTACTTATAATAATTTGCAAAACATTTTTCCAACTTTTTTGGATATTTTATTAGTACTATCAGGTACATTTATTTATGCTAAAACTAGCAGAAAAGAAGAACGTAAATTTAGATTGTTTCCATGTACAATATTTACTTGTTTATAATTTTCTTTCCGATAATTCTACATACAGTATTTACATTTTAATCATTTCTTTCTAATGAATCTTTTCTATATATGCACTATATACTACTCATGGGGAATGAGGAAAAGCTGGAGCAGGTGAGGAAAAATCACTCACTCATTCACACACACACACACACACACACACACACACACACACACACACACACACACAGCTATGAGAAACTGTTCACCCAGCTATTCTGCACATACATCCACTTGGCTCATCATATTGCGCTGTCCCCGCCCCACTGATGAGTTTTGTTATTTGCGTTGTTCGGCTCTGTCTTAATGTTGACTAAATTCGTCGAGTGAAAGAGGGGACGGCGCAGCTGATGAAGAAAATGTCGCCTATGGCGATCATTCACCAGTAACTGACGCTGTCTGACTGCTTCTCGTAATAACTCTTATTCATAATTCCTTTTTTACAATAGTTACAGTGATTTATTTCTGATACCTACGTACAGTCGGCTCTTGAGGTACCGCCAACTGCGTTGCCGGACATTAAATTGCTTCTTCCTACTTTCGCTGTTATACACGAAGTTCCTCACTATACATTCTTCGTTTTTTTCCTCCTAAGTCCAACAACCGCCTCGGAGTCTCCCGCCGCCTTGACTCTGGACCTCCATGGGGCGACGTCATCAGCCTCATTGTGTTTGCTCCATGGCGGCCCGCTACTTGCCGCGTCAACGAAAGTCCGCGCCGGTTGCTGGCTCGGTGTTTCAATTATCTGCACATATCAAAACCAAATACTTCCGCAGTATTTATGCACATAACTAACAAATCCTAACCCGCAACTCAATTTTATCATTTAATTAGATTTTGCGCTAGGCCAGGGGCGATAGATGGCGCATGGAACAGACCACTTGTCGTCTGTTACACCACAATGTGTGGATGGCACCAATGCCCTCAAAAAGGCAGGTCTTGTAATCCGCGATCACGGAGACTGTGAGTCTACGTGATGCACACCCTTGTACGACTCTCAGTGACACCTGTATCTATGTGGAATGCATAGATTTTCAATCACAATCCATAATTTGCGGACCATTCGCCTCGTCTTTCATCTGACCAATAACCTTATTGTTATATAGTGTTATTCCAGAAGGATTATTGGTTGCATATCCGGACATGTCGAATTCTTCACGGCTGGACCTAATTATTTCATGTGGATAGCAGCCTCTCACACAGCAGATGAATCTGTCTGTGCCCATATAAAGTAACTTGTGGTAGGGACGTTTCCGTTTGCATACTCTTGGGCGAAAAGGTACGTGTGGAGTTTGGATGGGTTCAGAATCCAATACCGATATAGGTCAGCATCATTTAACTTCACTGAAACCTTGTAATTCTCCACAACGCCTAGTCCTTCATTGAAGACGGTGACCCACTTGAAATCTGGCATGGCGATGGTTCGTAACACCCATCTCAGCAGAAAACTAATATAACTTCGTGATATTCTCGAGAAATTTGCATTGATTTTCCGAAAATAAATCGTTCATTGATTTGCAAAATCTTTTTTCGAAGTCACAGGTAACGAGTGCCCTCTGTTGGGTTTATACATCATTGTAGTTCTTCAGTTAACAACATTGCTTGAAGGATATGCCACACGTGATTCTAACAGGCTCCATCCTCAGCCAGAGACATTAATGAAGCTTTCCGAAGCGCAAAATATGCAGCTGCTCACTCGTCACCACTGTCAACAGCTGTAGAATGGATCCATTTTGAAGGACTAGGCGCTTTGCAAACAGTGTAAAGTCGCTGTAAGCATTATGCAAATTGATAGGGCGTACCAGTTCTACCCCCAGAACAAAACCACCATCAGCGTCCGCAGCCACATCTTGGGTCTTTTCCCTCAGTATGACGATTTCTTCTTCATGCAGCCACCTGAACCCTCCAAACTGTATACATGCTGCATGATGCATGGTGCATTTCTTGCCTGTATGAGTTCTTTTTATACAAAAGTAAAGTATGTAACTTAAATCGTCAAAAGATCTGGACTCCTCTTCAGTCATTTACAGGTTACCCACCTTTGCATACTTCACTTACTTCAAGATCCTCCATGGATCCCACATTCAAAGAACAGCAGCTGTTAACCGTTGGTCAACAAAACGATCCTAAAGTGTGTTCATTTTAACATTACGTTCCACAATAATCCTGGTACGATGTTTTGGAAGACAGGAAGGATCCAGAGAGTATACGCCCACGAACACATTCTGTAATTTCTCTAAAATGTCTTTGAGCTGGAGTACATCTGCGTTCACGTACAATCTAGCATAAATAGATGATGCTGAACTCCTGGAAAACATTCACCTCTTGCTCATGCTTGGCATCCATTATGGTAATGCTTGTTAGTTTTTTGGAGAGTGCAACTTCGTTGGGCAGTGTGGTTCAATGGAGTTTCATCATCGAATCAAGACATTCTTATGGGAAGACATCCTCCTTTGTCACAAGATGAAACTTTGCATCATTTGGATACACAGCTCTGGTGATGAGCAAGTCCTCCTGTCACATCGTTTCAGCAAGTTTCTAAAGAGATATGTGCATGAAGCAAAGAAAATACAGGAAATGGAGCCATGTTCTTGATGTGACTCTCCTGGAAAAAGAAATGCAATTTTCAACCGTACCAAAAATGACATTGTCCTTGTCAGCCTCCGTAGAAAGTGTAACATTTCTTATGTTTATCTACCGAAATACGTTTTCCTGTTACCTATTACTTTGTAAGTTACAGAGGCAAACAATTCACTGATTCAAGTGATGTATGCAAAAATGGACACCATATACGCTCAAATTGTGAAAGTAGACGCGTAAATGCCACGGCAGTTACTACAACAAGTTGCCGCCTTTGTGAGCTAGCCGCATAACTTCCCGTATGGAGTTTCTGCTTCTTTATCTAACAGCAGCCCAAAAATAAGAGAGTCAACTGTGTACTCATACAAGGCATCATTCTCATTCGCATTCGGGAGTTCGACGGTTCAAACCCGCGTCCTGCCATAATGATTTAAGTTTTCTGTGATTTCCCTAAATCGCTCCAGGCAAATGCCGGGATGGTTCCCTTGAAAGGGCACGGCCGACTTCTTTCCCCGTTCTTTCGTAATTCGATGGGACCGATGATCTCGTTGTTTGGTTCAAATGATTCAAATCGCTATGAGCACTATGGGACTTTAAACCTAACTAACCTAAGGACATCACACACATCCATGCCCGAGGCAGGATTCGAACCTGCGACCGTAGCAGTCGCGCGGTTCCAGACTGAAGCGTCTGGAACCGCTCGGCCACACAGGCCGGCCGTTGTTTGGTCCCCTCCCCCGAATCAACTAAACAACCATCATTCCCATGTGTGTCGGCCATGGGAAAGTTACTGTCATAAATCCCATCAACTTCCCACACAATTTTTTCGAGCTCAGAGAGGAACCATCTTCCAGGATTATCCTCAATATAATTCGAATTTGTTGCAACTTGGTATTTCGCAAACATTCTACAGCTGATATGGAACCATAACCACTATTCGCGAGCTAATTTTTAACTGAAAGCCGCTGTTGTTCGTCGACCCAGTGTGCCGCAAACTGCACAGCAGTATCTCCTGCCATAATAAAGTAATGACGAGAGAAAACAATGTCTGACCTTGCCCAGGAATCATGGTAACAAGTGTGAGACCAAGTTAAAGTAATCACCATGGCAAATGGAAATTTAGGAAACTTCTGGAGCGTGCTCGGACAGGTGAGATTCCCAAGGCAGCCGCTAGTGACAAGTGACAAATCCAGGTTCGATTCCCAGTCTGGCACACATTTTCAATTGTTCTTAAAAAATTCTACAACTGATGCGGAACCATAATCACAATTTCCGAGTTAATTCTTATTTGTTAAAAGAATTTACCATGAAGGCCAAGGCACACAGTAAATTTGACAGTGAAAGGTTAATAGATTACATTTCGTCACAACGTTAAGTGGACGTCCGTTGTTGGGATTAAAAGTGTGGTCGTATATCAGTCAAGCACATCACATTCCATTTCCCCATCTGAAAAGTTTTAAGATATATTATCAGCAGTACTTTGTGCCAAAACAGCAATTTGACAATTTAACGTTTACGATTGATTTTGTATGTTTTCGAGACGACTAGTCGCCATCTATCATCTTCCTATGGGCGGCAGGACATCTGACATACTGCAGCTTTTGTGAAAGTCATCTGCTGCAGAAGATACATCTCAAGTGAAGAAGCAACTACAATTCTGTGGTAGGAGCCATTATTTCCGTCGCCTCGTTGACTGGGTACTCTCGAAGTAAACATTAAGTACCAAACTTCATGTGCACGTAAATGACTGCGCAGACTGTTGAAATCTAATTAGTTATTTTAGAACAAAAATAAATCAAAATATATTCGATTTTACACTCAAATGCGGAATTTTCTCTCAGTGAAATGTTTTTCCCACTGTTTAAGTTAACAAATGAATTCATAAATGCAACAAAGCAAAGTGAAAAATGGAATGTTATTGTCAGCTTCAGCTGCCATTAGTAACTATTCAGTTTGAATTTATTTTATAAATACACTCCTGGAAATTGAAATAAGAACACCGTGAATTCACTGTCCCAGGAAGGGGAAACTTTATTGACACATTCCTGGGGTCAGATACATCACATGATCACACTGACAGAACCACAGGCACATAGACACAGGCAACAGAGCATGCACAATGTCGGCACTAGTACAGTGTATATCCACCTTTCGCAGCAATGCAGGCTGCTATTCTGCAATGGAGACGATCGTAGAGATGCTGGATGTAGTCCTGTGAAACGGCTTGCCATGCCATTTCCACCTGGCGCCTCAGTTGGACCAGCGTTCGTGCTGGACGTGCAGACCGCGTGAGACGACGCTTCATCCAGTCCCAAACATGCTCAATGGGGGACAGATCCGGATATCTTGCTGGCCAGGGTAGTTGACTTACACCTTCTAGAGCACGTTGGGTGGCACGGGATACATGCGGACGTGCATTGTCCTGTTGGAACAGCAAGTTCCCTTGCCGGTCTAGGAATGGTAGAACGATGGGTTCGATGACGGTTTGGATGTACCGTGCACTATTCAGTGTCCCCTCGACGATCACCAGTGGTGTACGGCCAGTGTAGGAGATCGCTCCCCACACCATGATGCCGGGTGTTGGCCCTGTGTGCCTCGGTCGTATGCAGTCCTGATTGTGGCGCTCACCTGCACGGCGCCAAACACGCATACGACCATCATTGGCACCAAGGCAGAAGCGACTCTCATCGCTGAAGACGACACGTCTCCATTCGTCCCTCCATTCACGCCTGTCGCGACACCACTGGAGGCGGGCTGCACGATGTTGGGGCGTGAGCGGAAGACGGCCTAACAGTGTGCGGGACCGTAGCCCAGCTTCATGGAGACGGTTGCGAATGGTCCTCGCCGATACCCCAGGAGCAACAGTGTCCCTAATTTGCTGGGAAGTGGCGGTGCGGTCCCCTACGGCACTGCGTAGGATCCTACGGTCTTGGCGTGCATCCGTGTGTCGCTGCGGTCCGGTCCCAGGTCGACGGGCACGTGCACCTTCCGCCGACCACTGGCGACAACATCGATGTACTGTGGAGACCTCACGCCCCACGTGTTGAGCAATTCGGCGGTACGTCCACCCGGCCTCCCGCATGCCCACTATACGCCCTCGCTCAAAGTCCGTCAACTGCACATACGGTTCACGTCCACGCTGTCGCGGCATGCTACCAGTGTTAAAGACTGCGATGGAGCTCCGTATGCCACGACAAACTGGCTGACACTGACGGCGGCGGTGCACAAATGCTGCGCAGCTAGCGCCATTCGACGGCCAACACCGCGGGTCCTGGTGTGTCCGCTGTGCCGTGCGTGTGATCATTGCTTGTACAGCCCTCTCGCAGTGTCCGGAGCAAGTATGGTGGGTCTGACACACCGGTGTCAATGTGTTCTTTTTTCCATTTCCAGGAGTGTATTAGTAAATTGTATCACTTCATGTCAAATTACACTAACAAAACTGAAGTTGACTGACGTGGGTATATATACTGCAGCCATAATGTTTCGAGAAGTATTTCACGTTGCAAGACTAATCCTGATTATTGTTTTAAGTAATGATTGCTCAATAAATTTCAGTTACATTAATTTACATACACTTTGCTCTGGACAAGAAGAGTCACTCTAACGGTTTAGACACAGACCACTCCAGTCGGATCAGAAAAAAAACTTACCCATCTAAATAGTTATATAAATGTTATTCTCTGTTCCACATTTTTATCTGTTTTATTCATTTAGGGCTGTGCGTATGTATGTCTGGAATTACGTCACTTGTCATAACCGAAGAAGTAGTGACGCTACCCGTGCATAGGTTAGGTGAAAGTATGTACCTAGAAGTGACTCACTTTTACGAAACAGTTGCAAATGGATAGATAGCATTTCTGGTGTGTTCACTGACAGTGACTTCCATCCAGTGGTATTAAGTCGTGTTTCCAAAGCATTCCAGAGCTGTTCAAGTAGTCTGTCAGGCATCTAAGTAAATAATTAATCATAGTTTTACTGTCACCCCTAGGAGTGGCGATGGGGGTGTAAAGCTGTTGACAAGTACTGATGACAAATAGAGATACAGGGAATTTGAGATACTACTTTGCGCACTGGACTGCTGACGCCTCTCGGTAAACGAGGGCAAAGGGCAAATGGCCTCCAAACCTACAACAATGATGTGATGTCTGCCTTTAAATACACCTGCTTCCAACAATCGTCCTCACTGTCTTTTCCATTTGCATCATCGATCCCGATGGAGAACAGTTTCGCTTGCTCCAGGGTAACTCTGCTACTCTCCACCTGTGTGAAGACTTAAATTATGAGTCTGCAGCCTGTCGGCTGTGAGTGAACTTAAGAGCTCCATGCTGTCGCTACTGATATGTCACAGCTGTGACCGTTAGAAGACGCGGACCTACTTGGTCTTCCTCTGGTGAAGGGTTAAACCAACCAACTGCAAACTGCCTTCTTCCAGTAGCTGTGTGGGTACCTAAGTGCCCCTTCCCAGGCTGTACCAGTTCCATTTTCCTGGCTGCACGCTGTGTGTGCTGAGAGAGCTCTGAGCTACCAACTTCACTACAGCCGCCATCAAGAAGGTGCTGTGGCTATAGGTATTAGCACACGCTTCTCTTCGAGACTGCTGAAGCACAGAGACACGTCCGCCTCTGCTGTACCTTGCGTCGCTTCACTACCAGCCAGTGTGTTTGACCTGCCCCAAAACCACATGACCAAACGGAGTGTTGTGTCTAGCATTTCTTGCTTACATCTGGGTGAGCAGTTCGGCCCGTTTCCCGTACGCCAGAAGAAGACAATATCCATTGTAGCAATCACGTTTTACGATGTTATTGCAGATACTTCTGATTCACTGACGCCTTTGGGCGTAAGACTGGATCAGCCATCAGTCCTCGGAACTCAGGCTCCAACACTTGTGACGTCACCGCCTCACCAGTGCATACTCGACGCCCAGTAACCTCCTGATCCCGAGGGATGATCGTTACAACCTGTCAGAGGTGGGCTTCACTACGACGCTGCAGCTGTTTTAAGAAACTGCCGTCCACAAGCCGTCTTCACAACACCTGACATCCTCACAAGTGGTCGTCACATTGACATCGCAGCAATCAGCTTCGCTCGTCTCCCAGTCTACTCCTCAAAATGAATTATGGTTAGTGACAATTATTTTTCTACCTTGCAGATGACGTTTTAGTTTCATCGTGTAATTTGTTGGCCGTGGCAGATTGCAGAGACGTCCATTTTAATCTGAACGTAGGTCTAGTACGTCACTGTGTAGATCCTTACGTGCCCGAGTTGAGAGTCAATTGTTGCAAAACATATTTGACAACTGTCAGGTGTGCATTTTGTAATATATCTGGCTGTGCCACTAAAATGTTTTACTTGCCGAATTTCGGGTCATTTGGCTTGGGACTGTAATGAATGTAGATGGGCTATGAAACCCGTAACAATTAGAGTAACTCTTTTGCACTGTATGTCTGATAATTTGAACCTGGTTTTCCCTTCCGTTGTATTTATATTTCTTTGATCAAGCTGTAGTATTATTCAGAATAGGTCGATGGAGACAATATCTGCTAATATGAAAGTCTTGCAGCTAAAGTGGAACAGACTGCTATATGACATGTTGAATTTGAGCACGAAAGTGTGGAATTAGTATATTACAAAAGCCAGGGAGAAGCACTACAAACCCACAAGGAATTCGTACTTCGGCAATTGTAGGAAGCTAAAATCACGTATGGTGTACCCTCTCCTCCCATCGATCCTTCTTTAGCAAATAATTTAAAAATACCTTTTTCTGGCAACTTAACGGAGAACATAAGTTTTAGCTGCTGTCAAAGTGGCTGGACGGTCTGACGAAATGTGACTTAATATGGCCGATTTATGAGTGCATGGGGAACCTAAAGTATGTGCCACCTACAGTAGAATCTTGCTGGGCTGTAGTTTTAGTTAGGTAATATTGCTGCAATTGAGGCAATGTGGCGAGGCTCATCAATCATGGAGGTGTTACCAAACACACTGGTGCGGACAATGCGAGACTACTTCAGGGCATAATAATCTCCACAATGGGTATTAGAGACTGTCGCATATATAGATAGGTCATATATCAACGACAACCACAAGCATAGTCAAAGCTTCTGTCTCATGAAGTAAGTCATCTGCGAGACAGTAACCAGCTAGTAATGAAAAAAACTACAATTTAAGGATTTATGTAATGCACAGTGTCCATTACACGCGATTCCTATTACTCAACACCACATACCGATAGGGAGTTATGCCCCAGTTTATAAGAAGATATCATACGCCAAAGCATTCAGAACTGCTCATGAAAGAATTCATTGACCAACAACTGGTGGAAGATGTTACAGAAACGAATGATACTAAATGAAGGGCACTCATTTTCCTGATCCCAAAAAAGGCGATGGATAGCACAAAATAATATCGGTTTTGTTCTGACAACAGATATGCGAACTACCATCAGCGATATCCGAAACCAAGTATCACAGACACATTTGACAATTTAGGCAGATGCAAGCACTTCTCAACAGCAGAGAGTTCTGTTGCGTGTACCGCCAGGTGGAGGTAGTACCAAGAGAAAGACATGGAACAGCTCTCACAGTCCCATGGGAGGATTTTCAATGCTGCAGACGCCATTCAGGCTTAAAAATGCCCCAGCTGGAGGGCCAAATTGAGTATTGCATGTCATAAAACCTGGAAAGTGCTTGCAGAATCTTGATGGTATTACAGTTTTTTTCCAGGAGGTATGTGTGGACTTGTGAAACAGTTAAAGGAAATATTTGTAAACTTAGGACAGTATATATGAAACTAAGTATTGACAAATGTAATTTTGCACAGACTTGAATACTTGGACCATATCATTCGTGAGGATCCCAGTTTATTATCAGCAATTTCTGAATGTGGAACTCTACAACCAAATAGCTACAATCTTTTCTGGGCCTTCCCAATTACTATCGAAAATTTATTGAAGACTTTGCACAAATTACTTACACAGCCATTAAATAATTTGTTAAGCAAAGATATTAAATTGGATTAGTCAGTGCAGTAATAGTGTTCCTTTCATGTATGACAGAAACAATTAAAGACACAGTACTACTGTTTCCAGCTCTTGATAAGGAATTCATCCGTTCTTGGAATGCAAGCAATGCAGCTGTCAGTGGCGTTCTTCGTCAGGATATTGACGGAAAAGAACATCGAGTTGTGTATGCTTCTAGATAGTTAGACCAAGTAGAATGCAACCATTCTTCTACCGCAGAGAAAGAAATGTTAGCTGTGGTTTGTGAGCTAAAGCACAGTAGATTTTCCTGATGTGGGTATAATCAGAAAGTATTGATGGATCATGTTTCTTTAAAATGGCTATTGATCTTAAAGGATCCCTGTACAGGATTAACCAGTGGGCCCTGAAGTTGAGTAACTTCGATTATTCACTAGCTCACAAACCTGATACAAGACATGCAAATGCGAGAAATTTTTAGATGCAAGGTTGCAGTATTGCAAACGATTGAGAAAACAGTGTATGACTGGCCGATAAAACAGGCAGCTGATGAGGACTGCCAGGAATTAAGTTTGTAGAGACAGTCCACGACACACAAAGGCTTACTTTGCAGATCTACGAAACGCGGACTGTGAATAGTTGTTCCGTTATCGCTAACGAACAAAGTGTTACAGTAGGTACATGCCCAGTTTCTGAGAGGTCACACAGATAGGAGAGTAGCTCAAAAGTTTTGGTGGCATACAAGAAAACGTGATGGGCAGAGTTGCATACAATGTGCACAATGAGTAGATCTTAACCATAAAAAGATACCTCTTCAGTGCTTACCAGAAACGTCCGAACATTTCAGGGTAATGGGGCTTGATATTTTACGTCCGTTCAACAGAACTTCAGCTTGTAGCAAATACACATTAACTAACTTTAACCATTTTTCGAGTTGTATATTTAAGACAGCAATTCTTGACAAGCAGTCAGTGAAGATTCTTGTAGAGTTAGTAAAAACTGGGTTCTCAAATTGGATGGGGCAGGAACCATACCACCTGATCAGGGTACTAATTTATCATTCGATTTCATCAAAACAGCCATGCCATGTACTTCATGTTCGCAAGTTATGGACGAACCCATTAAATCTGCAAGCAATGGACATACGGAACGTGTACATCAGACGATTTGAAGGTAGAAAGTTACTATGACAGCATCCAATATGTAGACTGGGACACATATCTTAGTTATGTTGTCGACACATACAGTTCGAAAATCCATACTACACTCTACAACAAAATTGAAGAATTGTCTCCCATTACGATGCATAATTGAAATTTGGCTCAATGGTGCCTACAGTCTTCCTCTGTAATGTTTCAAAAGCGTGGCTGCCTGAAACATCACCCTCAACTCTTCAAATATCAAGGTGTCGACACACGCGGAAAAAAGGTCACAGCTCAGAAGAGTCATATGGGAACCACATTTCATCACAAATCTAGCCACCACCACAGTGGACTTTCAGTCGGGGTGAAGGTCGTCACACCCTCTCTTATCAAAATTTCTACCCTTCTTTTGACGTCTGTGCGATGGAGATCAGAACTGTGACACCCAGCGTTTAAACCATGCAACTCGCAAGGAGTTTTCAGTCACACAGCAGCTGAGAGTTGAAAAAGTCTCAGAAGCCGGCATTAAGGACGTCAATAAAACCATTTCTTCACTTGCATCAATTATTCCCACATATTTCGCGGTCGAAAACGACAGTTCTCAGTGCGAAGAGCAGCAAGTCGACGTTCCTGACAATGTTTGACACTGCTGACACCACTGACAGTTTCAAACTCAGTCTGACCTCGTGTGGCTGCAACCCCACTGAATGTGATCTGACACCTTTCGCTCCTGTACACCGAGTGGAGCCACTAGGTACCGTTCTAAACCATCCTACGAAATCTGAAAATAATCCGAAGCAGCAAAGGGTGTTTATGCTTTTGCAACATTAGCAAGATTGTAAATAAAACGGCAGAGAGTCCCTTTAAGTCTCCCCAGCTCGTTGTTACCTAGGGTAGTACCCACAACTTTACTGAGTACATTACAAATATACCAGACAGAAACATCGGCACCAATTTAGCCTCACAGCCGCTCTTATCACCCCAAGGCAGGTTAAGCTCATCTTATGGGTGTCGAAGGGGTTGCCTAACCTTCAGGCTCTAGAGCAGCCGCAAGGCTGAATTGGTGTTGACGTTTCTGAGAGTCACATTTTTAACATGCTCAACAAAGCAGCGTGGGTGGCACCGAGATTGTTGCCAAACTGGGGGTCTTAAAGGAATCTTTTGCCGTTTTATTTTCACGCATGCAAATAATTGTGTGAGCACTATCGGTAGCAGGCACTAATAGATAGCCCGCATCTCGTGGTCGTGCGGTAGCGTTCTCGCTTCCCACGCCCGGGTTCCCGGGTTCGATTCCCGGCGGGGTCAGGGATTTTCTCTGCTTCGTGATGGCTGGGTGTTGTGTGCTGTCCTTAGGTTAGTTAGGTTTAAGTAGTTCTAAGTTCTAGGGGACTGATGACCATAGATATTAAGTCCCATAGTGCTCAGAGCCATTTGAACCACTAATAGATATGGAAGTTTGGGTCTGTTCGCAAAGTGCGCTCAGATAACCAAAGCAACCTCTCGAGTTAAGTTGGAAATTCCGGTACGAGTCTCTTTCCAGCACAAACTTTCAATGTTTCAGGCAAACTGTGAAGCTGTGATGGTATCGTACTCACAATTTGCAAATACATTTCATGATTTAATACAGCTCTAAATCGTCAGTAGTGTCTCTTCCTTCAGACATGCATACATGTCCGAAGGATTATTGCATCGAATGTTACACATACTATCAAATACAGACACAACACTAAAATATTTCATGCCTAAGCGAAGGCAGTCTATCGACAGAAATAAATATATCTCTCTGTGTGATTTTTTCTGTACTTAAATTCGAGAATTTTACGCTGTTTAATGTGTGAAAATACCTTGCTGCCATTAGATACTTTCAAGATATAGAAAAGACCGGAATTATACGTATTGCTACACAGCAGTGAAGTGCTAAAGAGAATTGTAAAATTTCCTCGAAGTCCTGCCTAGCCAGCACGAGGGCAGGGCAAACCGGCCGGACGCCCCACATAGCAATCGAAACGTCAAGCAGGCACAGAGCACACGGCGGAAAACAGAACAACTCCAGGCGAGACAGCCTCGCCCCACACGAGCACGAAGCTGTAATTGTGTACTCAGCAACATGACCCAAGCATGCAGAAGCCATCACGTCCGCGTAACAGCTCAGTTTTATTTGGTAGGAGAGAGTAAAATTTTCAGTAGAGGAATTATCAGCCTGCTGATATCGCGAAAAATCAACATAGTGAAGCCCTGAAAAGAGTGGTGAAGACGACTGATGATTGCAAGAAAGTACGTCACTTTCGCTTATCTCCGGTCCGACAAAACGCCACTGCCTCAAACCAGTAGTAATAAATACTGAGGCTTCCGAGATTTTGTCTTAATCTTTACTTTACAGTACATCAGCTACGAGTCGTAGTCGCTACTGTTCGCCAAGATGACTTCTGCCTCCGAGGCGGCTACCAGTCTGGTCTACCACTGTCGCTGTGAGCTGCCGACCTCGCAATCACTGCTGATGAGAATTGGATACTTCTACCTGCGGCTTGTTGAGCTTGACTGACGGTTTCTGATGCACTATAAACCTGTCGCAGTGTTCGCGAGGCACGGTAACCACTGCTGCCCGCCATTGTTACCTGTAGGCATGGCTCGACAAACCGGCTTCCCTTGGTACAAGGGCTATACTGTGGGCCGCCTCCATACCGTGCAGAACTGCTGAGAGATTAGCCAAACGCAACGCCTTCGACGTCAACGGGAGAGCTCCAGTAGCTCGCAGACTCCATTCTGGTCAGGGCCATGCCCTGTCGTAAGGGCCATGCTATTCACCTCCCAGGCCTGCCACCTGCACGATTTGATTACATGAGCAGCACACCGAGGTCGGTGTCAGCCGTTGTTCCGGTGTCTGCTGAGGCAGCGCAAACTGACTCCGAGGCTGTGACGCCATACTGTCGCCAACCTGGGCGGCAACACAGAGGAGGATATACGATTGTAAACTTTAACGCATAAATTGTAGTTCCGCCAACGTTGTATTATTAGCGCCCAGCGCGCCATCTTGCCTGCTCTACCGCACTCCACACTTCGTCATCCCAAGAACTGTAAAGATCTCAACCCGGGCCACTACAGTATTCACGTGATTGTTTGTGCATAACAGAATATCTAACGTGCTGAGTTTACATAAACGATTTGCCAGGTAGGGTCACCAACATTGTCAGATTGTCTACAGGTATGTATCGCCGTGGCACTACAGTAAGGAAAGTCTTGGAGCGCAAATAGCCACTTGATGTGGAGACTGTCAGATCTCTTGTAATGCAGATGAATGAAAACAGTGCCCACAACAAAGGAAAAAAATATAACTGTGCATCATTACGGTTGAACTTCAACAGCACGCTACATAGTTCAAATACAGGGTGATTCAAAAAGAATACCACAACTTTAAAAATGTGTATTTAATGAAAGAAACATAATATAACCTTCTGTTATACATCATTACAAAGAGTATTTAAAAAGGTTTTTTTTCACTCAAAAACAAGTTCAGAGATGTTCAATATGGCCCCCTCCAGACACTCGAGCAATATCAACCCGATACTCCAACTCGTTCCACACTCTCTGTAGCATATCAGGCGTAACAGTTTGGATAACTGCTGTTAATTCTCGTTTCAAATCATCAATGGTGGCTGGGAGAGGTGGCCGAAACACCATATCCTTAACATACCCCCATAAGAAAAAATCGCAGGGGGTAAGATCAGGGCTTCTGGGAGGCCAGTGATGAAGTGCTCTGTCACGGGCTGCCTGGCGGCCGATCCATCGCCTCGGGTAGTTGACGTTCAGGTAGTTACGGACAGATAAGTGCCAATGTGGTGGCGCTGCATCCTGCTGAAATATGAATTGTTGTGCTTCTTGTTCGAGCTGAGGGAACAGCCAATTCTCTAACATCTCCAGATACTGTAGTCCAGTTACAGTAGCACCTTCGAAGAAAAAGGGACCAAAAACTTTATTGGCTGAAATGGCACAGAAAACGTTCACCTTAGGCGAGTCACGTTCATACTGAGTTGTTTCCCGCGGATTCTCAGTGCCCCATATACAGACATTGTGACGGTTGACTTTCCCGTTAGTGTGGAAAGTTGCTTCATCACTAAACACAATCTTTGGAACGAAAGATTCACCTGTTTCCATTTGAGCAAGGATAAAATCACAGAAATCGATTCTTTTAATCTTATCAGCTGCAGACAGTGCTTGAACCAATTTCAGACGATAAGGTTTCATAACTAACCTTTTTCGTAGGACTCTCCATACAGTTGATTGTGGAATTCGCAGCTCTCTGCTAGCTCTGCGAGTCGATTTTCCTGGGCTGCGAACAAATGCTTGCTGAATGCGTGCTACATTTCCATCGCTCGTTCTCGGCCGTCCACAACTTTTGCCTTTGCACAAACACCCATTCCCTGTAAACTGTTTATACCAACGTTTAATACACCACCTATCAGGAGGTTTAACACCATAATTCGTTCGAAATGCACGCTGTACTACTGTCGTCGATTCACTTCTGCCGTACTCAATACTACAAAAAGCTTTCTGTTGAGCGGTCGCCATCTTAGCATCAACTGACGCTGACGCCTAGTCAACAGCGCCTCAAGCGAACAAATGTACAACTAAATGAAACTTTATAGCTCCCTTAATTCGCCGACAGATAGTGCTTAGCTCTGCCTTTTGTCGTTGCAGAGTTTTGAATTCCTAAAGTTGTGGTATTCTTTTTGAATCACCCTGTAGTTAGGAAAAATGTTCAGATGTGTGTGAATTCCTAAGGGGCTTAACTGCTTGGGTCATCGGTCCCTAGACTTACACTACTTAAAGTAACTTAAACTAACTTACACTAAGAACACACACACCCATGCCCGAGGGAGGATTCGAACCTCCGGCGGGAGTGGCCACACAGAATGTTGAGGATTAACAGTATGAAACTAAGAGAGACCAGATGAACACGAATACACCAGGCGAATGAAAGACTTCGATTTGTATGAAGGGTTGTGAGAACCTACAATGATCTGTAAAATAAATGCCAGCGTTCGGAATATGCATCAAGTATGCAGAATAGCAGACATGAACGAATTAAGAGGTGCACTGCTATATCCCACACAAAAGTGTTAACAGAGATGCTCGGAGAACTTAAGCAGTAATAATTTTAAGAAAGAAGGCCTTGTAATCGTAAGTCGTAAATTTAGAGAATCTATATTCGGGGAAGGCTGTTGTGCCGTTCTGTCACCACCGCTGTACATTTCGCATTAGCGCGCATGAGAATTAGATAAAAGAGATTCGAGCGCGTGGACAAATATTTTTCCATCGTGCAATAGCCTTGTGTAACAGGACAGAAAATATAAATTCTGGCACGAAATACCCTCCGCCTCGCACTGAACAGTATATTGTAGAATAGACACGTAGATGTTGAGATGTTGATGTGTTACAGCAGCCTACACTGTGTTTAAATTCTGAAGACAGAAGCGTTACATTTGGGAAGGATGCCACGGCCGTGGAAGGCAGCGAGAGCGACGCTTTTTATAAAGTATTCGAGACTCTCCGATGCAAATTTTAGAGCCGAATTTGTCTTCTTAATGTTCTGGCAAAAGTCCAGATTCGATTTATGCGTTATTCCAGGTGCACATGGAAGCAGAGGCCGTTCGGTCTTGGAACATGTCGTTTCTTACAAGAGGTGCGACGTCGTTTTTGATGTCATGGTTCCCTTTAATGACGTCATAGTTCTGTAAGGGATATTGATGTTCAGGGTGAACACATATTATCGATAAGTTTCACTGTTGACATCGTCTCTGCTGTGAAAGTGAGGAAAAATCACAGGACCTGTTGACGGGAAAGATCTGTCGACTAAGGTAGACTATGGTTGACGGTAAATCAGAGAGGGACGGAAGTATTGAGGAGTAACAGAAAGATAATTAACGACAAACCTAACATCAAATATGTGGTCAACAAACTAAACAAAGACGAGGAATTTTCCTACACTTGATGGATAAATGGTTCAAATGGCTCTGAGCACTATGGGACTTAACATCTGGGGTCATCAGTCCCCTAGAACTTAGAACTACTTAAACCTAACTAACCTAAGGGCATCACACACATCAATGCCCGAGGCAGGATTCGAACCTGCGACCGTAGCAGTCACGCGGTTTCGGACTGAGCGCCTAGAATCGCTCGGCCACCGCGGCCGGCACTTGATGGATAAAGCAAGGGGAATGTGGGTTACGGAAAGCTGTAAAAAGAAGAAAATCGTAGCTTTGATAAGAACATATTCCAGAACGTATCCCGAATACTAATGAATATTACGTGAATTGATGAGATAGGAAATCATGACGTTCTCCGCAGCACCGTTGAGGAAAGGAATAAGTGGAAAACGGAAACTAGAAGAAGAGATAGAGAGACAGAACGTGTGTTAAGAGACCAGACAGTTATTCCGATGTTACTATACGGACCTGTAGAGGCCAAATACTGCAGGAAAAACACAGAATCTGACATTTGCAAGTAATTTGTAGGCGATGGGTGCAGTGCTACTCTAAGTAATGACTTTGGCACAGGTGAGGAAGCAGAAGCCGGATGACCGAGAACAAAAAGAAGTTGTCACCGCCTCCATGAGGATGTCGGAGAGGGGAGGTATTGACTGTGAAATAGGATATAATTTCACGAACAATGTGGGTCTAATTACCGGAACCATTGTTTGTACTTATCCTTTAAGTTTACTTGCCTGTACAAGTTACTGGCATAAAAGCTGTTCTTTCTTTATAGTTTAAACCCCAGTTGCAGTCTCGGTACATCCAAAATACAGGAGCAAAGTTCTGGAACTAGGTATTTAGCGCAAACACAACAATTTCACAACAAGAGCTAAAATTTTGTTAAGAGCTATATATTCAAAAGAACAGTATAAAATGGATGGTTCTGTCCTATTGAAAAGGCCGTTGGATAGATACAGTTGCATCATGTTGCGAAAATTGCGTTCACGATCTGTCCCACAGTTTTGGTTAGCTACAGCATTGCACCCATCACGTGAAATATTATGGAATGAATGCACCGCAAAAGCAGTGGAGCGCACACGACTGGAATGGCGAGTGTACATTAATCTATGACGTCCAGGGGCAGACTAAACTGTAGTTGGGACATGTTGCTGTTCCCGAAGGAAGAACTCCCGTATCACAAGATGCATAGCTAAAGCTGACACGAACATCTGCCAACGTAGAATTGGAGGAGGTGGATTGGAAAAAGAGGAGATTCATAGTTTCATGGTGTTCGGAAGTAACTCGTTTCGTACAGAGACTCGCCTGTAACTCACATTAACCATGAAACTTTCTGGTAGAATATTGTGTCCCGGATTGGGAACCGAACCCGGACCCTTTCTCTTGCAGGTCGTGCTCTCATCGACTGGGTTATCCAAGTGCGACTCAGAACCTGTCCTGACAGCTTCAAATCTGCAACTAAATTTCTTCTACTTTCCATCTTAAACATTCCCAAAATTCATTTGAAGTAGTCCAAACCGATAGTTTTTTCTTCATCGACATTTGTTCACCTTGTGTGGTCTTCCTGTAGACCCACGATGCTTGTGTCTGTTGCTGCGCTGTTCCCGTCTACCATTTTTGGTGTTGTTAATAATATCTGGTAGCTACTTTCTGGTTAATACCTTGAGGTTTCCGTTAGTCTATTATTTCTTCGTTTACCTAACGAACTTTTTCTTGCATTTCTCGGAAATTTTTTTTTTTTGTTTCATTGTGGTTAACTTCTGTAAGGAATATAAGGAAAGTTCTGAATTCAATAGCTAAATGCTAGTCACCGATCTTACACGTCACATCGTGCCTAATATGGATTCCTGTAAGGTCTTTCTCTGTTTGCTTTATCCACAGGGATAAATTCGCTTTGCCCATAATGGCTACTTTGAAGATGTTGTAGGACAGCCTATTGTAATCCTGTGGTGATGCCGTCGGTGAATTTTCTTGGTGTTATTAGAGTTCACGATTAGGTTTGTACCATCGTGTCCCATCTGGTTTGAACTTTGGTCCCATTATCTTTCGCACGATTTCCTTTTTTGTAATCTGAGGATACTTTGCTGCATTTAGAGCTGGCGTTCTGTGTTACAGTTTCATACTTTTATATTCGGCGATAGATGTTCCGAGGTGTACATTTTTATCCAAGTACAGAACGCATTATTTAGTTTCATTTTCCTTTGCCCGGAAGCTACTATCTCACTAAGATCATCTAATACCCATTCTCCAGGGTGCTTTATGATTTCGCTCTTTTGATGTGCTTGCTATCACTGACCCTCATTGTTCTGGAGGCATCTCAAATATTGGTAATGAATTATGTACTCCCACTGTTAATTAACAGACCTGTATATTGTACCATTAAATGCAGACCTTAGTGTAGCATAGAAGCCTCTTGCATATCGTTTGCCAGTACGGTCAAGTCATCAGCAAATGCCAAGTATGGGATCCTTAGTTTGTCCGATGTTTGCTGGTAGTGATGTGGTCCATTACCTGACGAAATTTTCCAGCACACATTAAAGTAATTATGTATGTAAAGCATTGTGGACGAAAATCAGTTAATGTGTCTCAACACAGTTCGCCGGCTGGGGGCGTGAGTAGAACTGGTGTGCATGTGATTATACACCTAAATTTACATCAGTTCAAGCTCATGCGCCGTATTAACAAAGCAAAGCTTGGTAGTGATGAAGCGTATTAGTTTGTAAATCTAGCTCATCTAACACCTTTACATCAATAAACACAGGTGAACTTTCTTTTGTCTATCACGAGCATCTTAATTTTTCTTCATCGTCCATTAGTATGGACAAAGGAAGGACCCTTGCACAGTCCGTAAGCGTAACATCAAATATTTTATAATTTATTTAGAAGCCACTTGATGGACGAATTTCGATGCTGCTTAGACGTGAGGACATTCTTCAGTGTCACGCAACACTTGTTAACATAGTGGAGTATGGTAGCACGGAAACTTCGTTTCGTGTATAAGGAAAGTAGCTTATTGTTACTGTCAGATAACGAGACACCTTTCAAACCTCCAATCAATCGGATTCGACGTTGCCGTGGAACTTTGTAACGGAACACTTAACCCAAGCCGTGAGTTTCCGCCGCCGAGTAAAAGCCCCGCCAGATTCACGACTTTTACTGGCGTTAGCCTGCAGTATCGGTAGTGGCGTTTTACTCCTACTTACTCCGCTGCCATAAACCGTCAAACTTCTTCTCTTCCAGGCGTTTTCACAAAGCACCACCTCCACGCGAGCTGTTGGGTCGACCCTTGCAGGAGTACAACGTAGCAGGCCTTACGGCAGGTCCTTTTTATTTCACCATTTCTCGTTTCTTTAAAAGAGCAGTAAAGTATGCTGGCTCGCCTTAGTGGTTCTTTCACTTTACTTGTAGTAATGCCAGTTGTATTACAGGAAGCTTTCTCAAATTCTTGAAAGCATATCGAGCATAACGGCGGACGCTGTCGTAGAAACTCACAATAATGCATTGAGATAGCTGTTTGTTATCTTCAGGAACAATTTTCGGGAAATGTAGTGGCGAGCCCCTTAGAGGTTACTTTATTAGTATTTCGTATAATTCTTGCTTAAGAGTCTAGTACTTGGTATTCCAACTCTGCCTATTAATTACGTTAACTTGCATACGATAAAGTCAGACTTTCGTAAGCAAGCCAATGAAATTATAATACGTAAAGAGAATAAAATTCTGGCTTTGCATGTACCTTTTGTTGCTCGGTTCACCTTTATCCTAAGAGTTGCCTAAGCAATTTCTATATTTTAAGTTTCTTTCGATCGAAATCAAGGCCAAAGCTGCTGATTCTAACTCGGTTCTAAACTATTGCAAATACTCAAACTGTTGTAAAACAAACTCTTTACTATGCAAGCTATTGTTAAATTAAATGCTTTAAACTACTTTGTGACTGCTGCTGTGGAAAAGACATGAAATATTTTGTAATATTGGAAACTACCGCGTAATGGCGGCTGTTTGTTGCACACCAGTGGTATTCTCTTCCCTGGGGGCGCGACAGATATAAATTGCTAGAAATGGTTTTAATGTTCAAAACATTGACATGAGGGATCGGAAGGTTCTTTCAACAATAACAAGGCTAACATTTCATACACATATTAAAAATTACAGCATACACACCTCCTTAACGTAAACGGCTCTTTCTCCAAGAACTGCGAAAATAAAAGTAAGCCAGACAGAAGACAGAAGACCTAGCGGCTACTATGACTGCTTCTTTTTATAGAACAAGAAAATACATTATTATCTATAATTTCTGTTGTCAGGGAATAGCTATATTGTTCGGAATATGTCTCTGATGAAAAGAATCTTTGGTGTGACGTCATATGCGCATGACTGCGTGTGAGATCGCTCTCTAAGTTTTCATATATTTTTAGGTTTCAGATACATATTTTATCGGTTTTTGTGATAATATTTACCATATAAGTGACTTCTTAATGGTTTCTTCATTCACCTCCGCCTTTCTTGAGTTGTGACCTGATATTTGTGAGTGTTTCGTATCGAACAACTTAACCTCTTACCTGTGTTTACATTCCGCGCTGACCAGTTGCAGCTGTAGCGGCGCACCGAAAGCTAAGTACTAATTAATTCCTCGTGTATAGTGGTTTATTTAGGAACTTTAGTAGTCTTCAAGCAATGTTCTTGGTGTTTTCCGGTGAAATAATTTCAGAAGAAATTTTTGGGAACTGTTTTCAGTTTCGTTACTGTGTCATTAGACGTTTGATTTTCTTTCTGTGTTAGTGTTTTGTTATATTCTCATTTGCTGTTGATTAATACTGTTAACAATAGTAGTTACTTCCCTTGTAGAGTAAGTTTGTGATTATTGTAGTCAGTTTTTAACATCTTCTTATTGTACTAGCGTAACTTAGATAAAGTAGCTTTCTTGTTTCAATAACTGTAACATTTTACCGTGAGTGAGGAGTGTGGACTTTGCCGTAGGTTCGTGAGTAGTGGATTGCGGTGTGAGACTTGTTGGAAGTATTTTCATTAGGGGGAATGCAGTGGGGAAGCCAGTGGGCATTCTGGTGAGATCCTCTCCTGGAACTGCAGGTTATGTAGCAAGAGTAAGTTGATAGAGGAGCAGGAGCGTAAGATCTGTGCCCTTCAGGTGCAGTTGAAAAACGCACAGTAGGAGGTAGATGGAATGAGGAGGGAGAAGGGGGTTGGGGAATGGGAGCTGGCTGTTGGCAAGAGATCTGCTAGGAGAAGGAGATTTTCAGATAGTTTTACTACTGGTGTTTGCAATAGATATGATCAACTGTCAGAGTCTAGTGGAGAGGAATCTCTAGTAGCTGTAGATGTAGGAAGTATGCAGCAGACTTCAGCAGTTACGGTGGCTAGGACAGTTGCAAAGTCTAAGAGAAAGAAGAAGGTTCTGCTGTAAAGTAGTTCTCATGGTAGAGGTGTAGGCCAGCAGATGCAGGAAGTGTTGGGGAGTGAGTACCAGGTCACCAGCATTGTGAAGCCTACTGCAGGATTGGCTCAGGTGACTGTCAACATAGAGGGGTTATGTAGGGATTTTACTAAAGAGGATCAGGTAGTGATTGTGGGTGGGGCTGGTATTAGTATTGATAGGGATGGGGAGTATGACATAGATGGTGATCTGGAGAAGATAGCCACTCAGACTGGCAACACGAATGTGTATTTTGTGGAACAGTCACGATCGGCCTCATATTAATACAGCCGTCAAGCGTAATAACATGAGACTTGGGGGTGCGCTGATGACAGAAGGCATGAGTCACATTTCAGTGGTGTCGGTGGAGTCTATCAGCAGGACGGGTTTCACTACACATGGCCTGCACCTCAACAGGTATGGAAAGGGGAGGTTGGCAAAGCTTATAGGTGACAGAATAGGTGGGGGTGGTGGGATCACTCACGGGAAAATTCCTGTACTAGTGGGTGTTAGAGCTGCACCTTTTTTAGATTGAAGTCAGCTGATAGGTATTCCTGCTTATGGGTAGTCTCTCTAACAAAGAAACCACTTTCGACAAAGTTTAGGTATCCGATTAATGAGGGCATTAGTATATTTCATCAAAATATACAAGGTATTAGAGATAAATTTAGTGAACTGCTTATAGATGTTGACTCTGAAATTATTGGTATATCTGAACACTTCTTAAATGAGGAGATAATTCAGAGGCTTCCTTTACCAGGATACAGGTTGGCGGCAGCATTTCTAGGAGCTCTTTGCTGTATGGGGGAGTAGCCATGCATGTGAAAAACGGTATCCCATTTGAGTCAATTGATGTTTCAAAGCACTGCACTGAAAAGGTGTTTGAATGTTGTGCAGGTGTGGTCAAATTTAGTGGAGTTAAACTTCTAACTGTTGTTATTTATAGATCAACAGACTCCGATTTCACAACATTTTTTTCTAAAGCTAGAGGAGGTTCTTGGTTTACTTTATAGGAAGTACAAAAAGTTAGTTATATGTGGTGACTTCAATATTAATTATATAAGTGATTGTGCAAAGAAAAGGATGCTGGTAGACCTCCTTAATTCATATAATCTTATGAAAACCGTATTCTTTCCAACGAGAGTGCAAGGGAGCAGTAGAACAACCACAGACAACATTTTTGTTCATTCCTCACTACTAGAAGGGCATTCTGTTAGCAAAAAAGTGAATGGCCTTTCAGATCATGATGCACATATTTCAACTCTAAAAGATTTTTGTGCTGCAGCACATGTTAAATATAGTTATCAACTTTTTAGGAAAGCTGATCCAGTTGCTGTAGAGACCTTTGTAAACCTTATCAAGGAACAAGAGTGGCAAAATGTTTATAGTGCTGATACAGTAGATGATAACTATAATGCTTTCCTCAAGACTTTTCTCGTGCTCTTTGAAAGTTGCTTTCCGTTAGAACGTTCAAAACAGGGTACTTACACAAACAGGCAGCCTTGGTGGCTGACTAGAGGGATAAGAATATCCTGTAGAACAAACTGGCAATTATATCAAAACGTTAAAAACAGTCAAAATCTAAATGCAGCAGCCCATTACAAACAGTATTGTAAGGTGCTTAAAAAGTTATTAGGAAGGCAAAAAGTATGTGGTATGCAGATAAAATAGCTAAGTCTCAGGATAAAATTAAAACCATATGGTCAGTCGTAAAGGAAGTGGCTGGTCTGCAGAGACAGGTCGAGGATATGGAATCAGTGCATAGTGGGAATGTCCATGTTACTGATAAGTCGCATATATGTACAGTATTTAATAATCACTTTCTGAATATAGCAGGTGAACTAAATAGAAACCTAGTCCCAACGGGGAATCATATAGCGCTCGTAGAAAAAAGTGTTCCGAGACTGTTACCTGAAATGCTCCTCCATGATACTGACAAGAGGGAGATTGAGTTAATAATTAAATCACTAAAGACCAAAACTCTCATGGTTATGACGGGGTATCTAGCAGAATACTGAAGTATTGTTCTATGTATGTTACCCCAGTACTTAGCCATATCTGTAACTTTTCCTTTAGGAGTGGTCTGTTTCGTGACCGATTAAAGTGCTCGGTAGTGAAGCCACTTTATAAAAAGGGAGACAGGGATAATGTTGACAATTTTAGACCTATTTCTATGCCATCGATATTTGCTAAAGTTATCGAGAGGGTTGTATATACAAGGTAACTGGAGCATGTAAATTCACATAATTTGCTGTCAAATGTACAGTTTGGTTTTAGAAATGGTTCAACAATTGAAAATGCTATATTCTCTTTTCTCTGTGAGGTTTTGGACGGATTAAATAAAAGGTTGCGAACGCTAGGTATTTTCTTTGATTTAACGAAGGCTTTTGACTGTGTTGACCACAAAATATTACTGCAGAAGTTGGACCATTATGGAGTAAGGGGAGTAGCTTACAATTGGTTCGCCTCTTACTTTAAGAACAGAAAGCAGAAGATAATTCTCCGCAATATTGAGAGTGGTAGTGATGTTCAGTCCCAATGGGGCACTGTTAAGTGGGGCGTTCCCCAAGGGTCGGTGCTGGGGCCGCTGCTGTTTCTTATTTATATAAATGATATGCCTTCTAGTATTACAGGTGATTCAAAAATATTTCTGTTTGCTGATGACACCAGATTGGTAGTGAAAGATCTTGTGTGTAATACTGAAACATTATCAAATAATGTAGTTCATGAAATAAGTCTGTGGCTTGTGGAAAATAATTTGATGCTAAATCACAGTAAGACTCATTTTTTACAGTTTCTAACTCACAATTAAACAAGAAATGATATTTTGATCAGACAGAATGGGCATATTATAAGCTAGACGGAACAGTTCAAGTTCCCAGGCGTTCGGATAGATAGTAAGCTGTTGTGGGAAGCCTATGTTCAGGATCTTGTTCAGAAACTAAATACTGCTTTATTTACCATTAGAGCAGTATCTGAAATAAGTGACAGTTCAACACGAAAAGTAGTCTACTTCGCATATTTTCATACGCTTATGTCATATGGTATTATTTTTTGGGGTAATTCTTCTGATTCAAAAATGGTATTTTTGGCTAAAAAACGGGCTGTTCGAGCTATATGTGGTGTAAGTTCGAGAACCTCTTCTTGACCCCTATTCAATTGTCTGGGAATTCTGACATTACCATCACAGTATATATTTTCTCTTATGTCGTTTGTTGTTGGCAATATTAGCTTGTTCGCAAGCGTTAGCAGCTTTCACTCAGTTAATGCTAGGCAGAAATCAAATCTGCATGTGGAATGCAGTTCCTTGACTCTTGTGTAGAAAGGAGTGCACTATTCTGCTGCATCCATTTTCAATAAGCTACCACAAGAACTCAAAAATCTTAGTAGTAGCCCAAACGCTTTTCAGTCTCAACTGAAGAGTTTCCTCATGGCTCACTCCTTCTATTCTGTCGAGGAGCTCCTGGAAGAACTGAAAAATTAAGCAAATTGCAGTGTTACATTGTTGATTTTCTTTATTTAAACTTACAAATTGTCGCCTGAATACGTTTCTTGTATTTCATTTCATCTGTTTCTACAATCGTGTTATAATTTCATGTATTGACTCGTTCCATGACCATGGAGACTTCTCCTTAATTTCGTCCCACGGAACAATAAATAAATAAATAAATAAAATAAGAAGTACTGTACGCTTTAGATATTTTGGAAATAAGCTACAAAAATCACGCAGTCTTTAATTTCCAGATGCAGAGATATTATACTAGGAGAGCACAAAACGAGCAGTTGGTAGTTCAGATATTGTGTAGTTTCTTCAACAGCGTCCGACGTTACTCCTGAGAACCTTTCAAGCAACAATCATTTGCATGTCTGGTGCTGTAATGTATTCTAAAACCAAATTTTTATGCATTACTACTTGTTTTTCAGTTCGTTCTTTCTTGAATTATTCTTGTTAACAACTTGGAAGTGTTGGATATTAAAGTGAATACGCGAGTTTCCTCATAAAGTCTCATATTTTATTTTGTGTCTCTGTCCACTTCGAGATTGGTTCTTCGCAAATCTAATATACTCCGGAAAAGCGTATTCATTTAATGGCATAAGGAAGTTTTAAAGCGTGAGGTGCAGTACCACCGAGATTTTATTGTCTTCCTAAAGTTCACAAGATGGATAAATATGAGCGTCTAGAGGACTTGTCTTTTATGCTTATAATGAGCATTACTGGTTCACCAACGTATTTTTCTGCCCAATATTTTGCTTACTTACTAAAACCATTGGTAGGAAAATGTAGACACCACATTCGTAACTCTATGGATTTTATTCAGAGACTTAGCACTATCAGGCTAAATACTATGGATGTGATTGTTAGTTTTGACGTGCTATCATTATACGCCAAGGTACCTTTAAAGGGCTCTTTATCTCTTATAGGCCAATATTTTGATAAGAACATTAAGGGCTTATTTGAACATATGCTTTTATCATCTTATTTTCAGTTTAATGGTGAATTTAATGAGCAGATTGATGGCGTTGCTGTGGGAAGCCCCCGTTCCCCTCTGGTAGCTAATTTATTCATGGAGGACTTCGAGGACAAGGCACTGGACTCAGCAACTATTAAATCAACGGTCTTCAGGAGGTACGTGGACGATACATTTCTGGTACGGCCGCACGGGATGGATGAATTCTTTAGCATTTGAGTTCTATCCATACTAGTATCAAATTTACTATGCAAATAGAGAAAGACGGCTGCCTCCCCGTTTTGGATGTTGTCGTTCGCCATAAAGTTGATGGCACATTAGGACACGGCTGAGCCGTGTCACGGCTCAGCTCATTTGATTTACCCGCGAGACCATTTCACTTGTTTTCGCCGCAGCGATAGGGGGCGTGGTCGCTGAGCGCTGTGTGCGCTGGTGCGCGGAGCGACAGTGTTGGGAGGACGGCTCGGTCGGCATGTGGCGACAGGACGGAAGCGGCGGGGAGTCAACTGGTGCCTGCCGATTAAGGACTGCGATGAGTGTGGCTGTTTGCGAGCATGTGGGGAGGACGGAAGGCTCACTTACTTAGCGTGGTTCTCCATGGCCACCTGTTGTTCGTTGGGCCTAGCACTCGAGTGTAACAGGAAACTGCATTGGTGTGGTTCTCGTCACCTGGCTAAGGCCGAAATTTTCATATACTTTTATTATATTTCATGATCATTACTTTATTATGGGGTTGGTACTTGTAGCCAACATTTTGTGATTTGAAGTGCTTCAGAGAATATCATCATGTGCCAAGTGTCTACTGTGAATAATTCTTAATTTGTTTCATAGTGTATGGCACGGTATCCACTATCATCGATAATTTTATGAAAGTCCTGTCCAAATAATTATTACATTAGACTTTGTTAAAATTGGTGCGTTTAAATTGCAAATTTCCTAATTCTACTTGTACTGCTTGGGATAAACCCATCTATTTCTTGATATTGCCATATTTGTGTATGCAGTTGTGTTTCTTCTCGAGACTGACTGAATTGATTTTGGAACACGTGGGGGGGGGGGGGAGTATTTAAATGAAAATTTGCTAGATAACACAACCGTCGTGAAACTGAAAACTTGACAGTGTTTATTCATGTCACCAGTCGTCAATGTTATTTCTGTCTTGTAGCTTACTTAACTGATATAGAATAATTTAGAAATTTTGTGTATTGGTCACGAAAGGTGAACTGATGTCACATGAAATTGTTTTTTGTGTAGGGTTTGCGTAAGTGAAACAAAAAAAAAATATCTGATTATCATTGCCATATATATATATATATATATATATATATATATATATATATATATATATATATATATATATATATTTAGCAGGCAGTAGGGACTTTGTTGCAGTCTTGCCAAATTGGATTTTTTTAAGGTTTGATTTACATCTAGTGCAAGTCACAAGTTCAATATTTTTCTGGTGTAATTGTTAATATTCGTACAGGTTGCACTATTGTACGATATAATATACCCTTTACTAACAGTACCTTTATGTAATGTTTCAGAGTGGGGCTGCACGTTCTTCTAGTGAATGTTCAAAAAAATTTTTTTTGCTAAAATTTCCTTTTAAACTGTTAATTGTATTAACTTGGATGTATAATCAATTATTGTTGAATAATAAAATTGTCTCAACAAGGCTAGGACCAAATAAATGTGCCTACACCTTCCCCATCGGAAACCAACACACACAGATCTATATGCCAGCAGGTGTCCTTAAGACCTTAGTGCATAGGGCGCCCTGTATATCTGATAAAGATAATTTGCAAGAAGAGCTCACATACCTCAAAAGCATTGTAAAGCGAATGGATTTTCTCCGTAACAAATTTATAGAGCATTCAATGCAAAACCTAGAATGCAGGTATGTGATGGGGAAGAAGATAGTAATTCCTTCATATCAAGTGCGTTTTTGCCCTTGTGGGTGCTCTTTCCTCGAAGACAGGCCGTATTCTTGAGAAACACTGTGTGAAAGTGATCTTCCGGCCAGCCACGAAGATGTCGACTTTACTCGGCTCTGTAAACGACGATTTACTGCTTCGTAATGCGGGTGCGTATCAGATTCCTTGCGGAAAGTGTGAGAAGTCGTACATAGGTCAAACAACACGCACCATTCATGACACTGCATCGAAGATACACACACTTATCACAGTCAGACAAGTCAGCTGTGGCCGAACATTCTATTGATACAGGGCATTCCATGAATTATAGTGATGTGAAGATTTTAACATCCACCTCTCCCGTTTGTGAATCTGTGTCCAAGGAAGCTATAGAGATTAGATTATCTAATAATTTAATAAATAGAGATAATGGTTTTAATTTGAACAAAGCATGGAATCCGGCTCTTGGGGTACTAAACTGCAGAGAAGTCGTCATGGTGTCACTGCCGCCGATTATACATCGATAAGCGAACCGAATGTCTGTAGGTCTTCGCCACAGGCGGCGAATGTGTAAGCATATTTCTTTGCCACCGACCAGTATCTGTGACCCGCCTGCGCAGTATCGCCGCGGTGGAGCATATAAGGCCGCGCTTGGCACCTTGTCGTCAGTCTTGTGACTCACTCTTAGGATGGCCGGAAGATGCGCGGCCGAAATACCAGTGGAGGGAATTTTATTTGAGCGGCTGTATGCTCGAAACTTAATGGACTATTCATTAAGCCTCGAGAAGACGAAAATGCACAATGTCATTCAATCTGCGCAGCCTGATTTCGTGAGAGAAGGAGTAAAAGTTTCCAAGAATAAGTATCACCCTAATAATATGGTGGAAAGGCAGCTAGCTGAAGCCCTGAAAGCCACGGATAATGTCATGGGCCTCCGCCGCGCAGTAATAAACACTTAGACTTCCGAGTCTTCCCATGTATTAAGTTGCATTGTATTAGCTACGAGGTCGAACCTATGAAATGCTGCTACAGCTCCCCAAGATGACTTCCATCATCGAAACTACTGCCTGCCTTGTGTGCTTCAGTAGATCACCGTGAACTGCCGATATTACAACCACTGATGCGAAGACTTGGAGATGCCTGTTACTTTCTGGACCAAACTGTGGTTTTGTGGTGTTTGGCGCACCGTCCAAGTGTCGCAATAATCGGAAGGCACGTTGATTGCTACTAGCACCCAATTCCTTTTTCTTTTCTTTTATTCTTCGTTTTTGAGACCAGTCTTTTGACTGGTTTTATGCGGCCCACCACGAATTCCTCGCCTGCAACAATCTCGTAGTCTAACAACATTTGCACCCTACGTCCCCAGTTATTTGCTAGCTGTATTCCAATCCCTGTTTTTACCCTCTGCAGCTCCCTCTGGTACTAAGGAGGTTCTTCCGTTATGCCTTAATACATGTCCCATCACCACACACCCACTCCTTGTCGATGTTTTCCATATGTTCCAGCCGGCCTCTGTGGCCGATCGGTTCTAGGCGCTTCAGTCCGAAACCGCGCTGCTGCTACGGTCGCAGGTTCGAATCCTGCCTCCGGCATGGATGGATGTGATGTCCTTAGGTTTGTTAGGTTTAAGTAGTTCTAAGTCTAGGGGACTGGTGACATCAGATGTTAAGTCCCATAGTGCTTAGAGCCATTTCAATTTTCCATATGTCCCATTCGTCACCGATTCCGCGGAGGTTTTCTTATCACTCCTGATAATTTTCCACATTCTTCTGTAATATCACATCTCAATTGCTTCGATTTTCTTCTGTTCCAGTTTTCTCACAGTTCAAAATTCACTACCATAGAAAGCTCTGTCACAAAAGCACGTTCTCAAAAACTTCTTCCTAAATTAACGGTAATGTTTAATACCAGTAAATTTTTCTTGCCAATGACTACCCTATTTTTCTGTGCTACTCTGCTTCTTGTTGCGTCCGTTACGGGTTATTTTGCTTCCAAGGTAGCAGAATTCCTTAACTTCGTCAACTACGTGATCAACAGATTTGATGTTAATTTTCTCGCTACTCTCATTTTTGCTCCTTCTCATTACATCCGGCTTTCTTCGATTTACTCCCATTTACTTCATTATGCAATTCATTCCATTCAACAAATCCTGTAATTCTTTCTCACTTTCATAGAGGATCGCAATGTCTTCAACGAATCTTATCATTAATATCTTCTCACTCTGAACTTTGCACGCCTTTCTTCTTTTATTTCCGTCGCTGAGAGACAGTATCCTCGTCTTACATCCTTTTTAATCCAAACACTTCCTTCTTCGTCATCCAGTTTTCCAGTTACTTCTTGGTTCTCGCTCATTCTGTATGTTGTCCGTCTTTCCGTATAGCTTACTCCCATTTTTCTCAGAATTTGAACATCTTTCCTCATTTTACATTGTAGAACGCGTTTCTGAGCTCCTCAGATCCTATGAGCGGGTCACGATTTTTGTTCAGTCTTTCCCCTGTACCTTATTTGATTCCAAGTTTTCCATAGCTTCCCTCTACTTCCTATTTATTTCATTCCTATGTATATTGCTGTATGTCTATATTGCCCTGAGGGTTTTGGACTTCATTCTTTTGTCCACCAGTTGATCATTTCTTGTATTACGAAGAATTCCTTGGCAGTAGCCTTCCTTTTGTCTATATGTTCAACATGTATTTACCATTTTAAAGGTGTCTACTTCTTTTCAACTGAATTATCAAGTCTCATATTCTTTATCAAGCTATCCACATCCTCACCGAACTTCAAGAGCATCTCTTCATTCCTCAGTAATTCAGCATCCCACTTTCTTCCACAATGAATCCAGATTACTCTCATCAACCTACTGTTCATCATTACTAAATTGTGATCTGAGTCTATATCTGTTTCTTGGTATGCCCTATAATCCAATATCTGATTTCGAAATCTCTGTGTGATCATGATGTAATCCAGCTGGAATCTTCCCGGGTCTTTTCGAGGTGTACCTCCTCCTTTCGTGGTTCTTGAACGGAATATACGCTATCACCATCGGCAATTTATTGCAGAACTCAGTGTATCTTTCTTCTCTCTCATCCCTACTACCAAACCCATAATCTTCCACAACCTTTTCCTCCATAGCTTACCCTGCCGACGCGTTCCGATCCCCATTATTATATGATTTTCATCGCTCATCTCATACTGAATTACCCGTTCAATATCCTCACATACTTTCTCTGTGTCTTCATTTTCTTCTTGAGACGTCGGCTTCTATACCTGAATTATCGTTTTCGCCGTTGCTTTGCTGTCTAATCTGAGGAGAAAACTCCTGTAATTGATAGGTTCACAGAAACTCACTCTCTGCTCTACTTTTCTATTCATAACGAATAGCGATACAGATAGCAGTACCGTAGGTGCAACCACAAAGAAGGGGTATCTGATGACAATCCATAAAAATGTGTTTTTCCTGAAGAGGGTCAGCAGCCTTTTCAGTAGTTTCAGGGGCAGCAGTCGAGATGATTGACTGATCTGGAGTTGCAACATCAATCAAAACGGCCTTTCTGTGCTCATACTTCGAACGGCTGAAAGCAAGGGGAAACTACAGCCGTAGTTTCTCCCGATGGCATGCAGCTCTACAGTATGGTTAAATAATTATGGCGTCCTCTTGGGTAAAATATTCCGGAGTTAAAATAGACCCTCATTCGGATCTCCGGGCGAGGACTACTCAGGAGGATGTTGTTATCAGGTGAATCAAAACTGGCGTTCCACGGATCAGCGCATGGAATATGAGGTCCCTTAGTCGGCCAGGAGGTTAAAAAATTTAAAAACGGAAATGGATAGATTAAATTTAGATATATTGTTGCTAGGTTGGGTCATTTATTTTGTGGGAGGGGACCAAACAGCGAGGTCATCGTCCCATCGGATTACGGAAGAATGAGGTAGGAAGTCGACGTACCCTTTCAAAGGAACCATTCCGGCATTTTCCTGGAACGATTTCGGGAAATCACTGTAAACCCACATCCTCTGGTAGCTTTTATCCAGGAGTCAGTTTATGCCCTCTAACGATCTGGCCGATTAGTAGTCCTTGTATGGACCCCGGGACATGTCGTAATCCCGGGAAATGAGCTCGTTGACAGACTGGCCAAACAGGCCACTCGTAAGCCGCTTCTGGAGATTGGAATACCTGAACCTGACCTCCGATCGGTGTTACGCCACAAAGTTCTTCCGATTTGGGATGCTGAATGGCGCGGCTTGGTTACGCCCAATAAACTCCGCGCCATCAGGGAGAGCACAAATAATTGAAAGTCTTCTCTGCGGGCTTCTCGCAGGGACTCTGTGGTCCTCTGCCGCCTACGCATTGGCCACACTTGGCTGCCGCATGGCTATCTTCTCCGATGTAAGGCCCCACCACGTTGTCACCGCGGTTCACGTTTGACAGTGGCCCACCTTTTGATGGACTGTCCACATCTCGCCGCTGAATTTTAATCTCCCTGACTCCCTTCCTTCGATTTTAGGAGACGATGCCTCCACGGCTAACCTGGTTTTAAATTTTCTACGTGACGCTGGTTTTTATTCTTCCATTTAAGTTTTAGTTCCTGTCCTTTGTCTCCCTGTACTTTCTACCTCAGCACTTTCAGGTTAGAGATTTTAAAGTGTTGCAGTGTGGCTGGCTCATCCCTTTTTATCCTCGTGACCAGCCAGCCTCGGACATCTGCTCTACTGTTTTAAGCTCTTCTGCCTGTTTCTTGTCTGTCTGTCTTTTTCTCGTCGTCTGTCGTCTCTAGTGTGTTCAGCTTTGTGCTTTTTTGTCCATCTCGAACTCATGTGGTGTGTCCAGTATGTTTTCCGTTTTATCCCATGGACTTAGTTCGATGGAACAAGGAACCGACTACCACCAACCAGCTAACCAACAAAAAACCTAAATCAGGGTGGCCGGACACGGGTTTGAACCGTCGTCCTCCTGAATGCGAGTCAAGTGTCCTAACTGCTGCGTCGTCTCGCTCTGTAGATGTAGTGGGAATCAGTGAAGTTCGACGAAAGGAGGAACAGAACTTTCGGTCACATGAGTACAGGGCTATCGATTATAAATCATTTAAGGGTAATGCAGGAGTATGTTTAAGAAACAAAAAAGAAATAATAACGCAGATAAGTTACTATGGACATCACAGTGAACGCGTTATTGTAGCCGAGACACACACGAAGCCCACACCTACCACAGCAGTAAAACTTTATACACTCCAGGAAATTGAAATAAGAACACCGTGAATTCATTGTCCCAGAAAGGGGAAACTTTATTGACACATTCCTGGGGTCAGATACATGATCACACTGACAGAACCACAGGCACATAGACACAGGCAACAGAGCATGCACAATGTCGGCACTAGTACAGTGTATATCCACCTTTCGCAGCAATGCAGGCTGCTATTCTCCCATGGAGACGATCGTAGAGATGCTGGATGTAGCCCTGTGGAACGGCTTGCCATGCCATTTCCACCTGGCGCCTCAGTTGGACCAGCGTTCGTGCTGGACGTGCAGACCGCGTGAGACGACGCTTCATCCAGTCCCAAACATGCTCAATGGGGGACAGATCCGGAGATCTTGCTGGCCAGGGTAATTGACTTACACCTTCTAGAGCACGTTGGGTGGCACGGGATACATGCGGACGTGCATTGTCCTGTTGGAACAGCAAGTTCCCTTGCCGGTCTAGGAATGGTAGAACGATGGGTTCGATGACGGTTTGGATGTACTGTGCACTATTCAGTGTCCCCTCGACGATCACCAGTGGTGTACGGCCAGTGTAGGAGATCGCTCCCCACACCATGATGCCGGGTGTTGGCCCTGTGTGCCTCGGTCGTATGCAGTCCTGATTGTGGCGCTCACCTGCACGGCGCCAAACACGCATACGACCATCATTGGCACCAAGGCAGAAGCGACTCTCATCGCTGAAGACGACACGTTTCCATTCGTCCCTCCATTCACGCCTGTCGCGACACCACCGGAGGCGGGCTGCACGATGTTGGGGCGTGAGCGGAAGACGGCCTAACGGCGTGCGGGACCGTAGCCCAGCTTCATGGGGACGGTTGCGAATGGTCCTCGCCGATACCCCAGGAGCAACAGTGTCCCTAATTTGCTGGGAAGTGGCGGTGCGGTCCCCTACGGCACTGCGTATGATCCTATGGTCTTGGCGTGCATCCGTGCGTCGCTGCGGTCCGGTCCCAGGTCGACGGGCACGTGAACCTTCCGCCGACCACTGGCGACAACATCGATGTACTGTGGAGACCTCACGCCCCACGTGTTGAGCAATTCGGCGGTACGTCCACCCGGCCTCCCGCATGCCCACTATACGCCCTCGCTCAAAGTCCGTCAACTGCACATACGGTTCACGTCCACGCTGTCGCGGCATGCTACCAGTGTTAAAGACTGCGATGGAGCTCCGTATGCCACGGCAAACTGGCTGACACTGACGGCGGCGGTGCACAAATGCTGCGCAGCTAGCGCCATTCGACGGCCAACACCGCAGTTCCTGGTGTGTCCGCTGTGCCGTGCGTGTGATCATTGCTTGTACAGCCCTCTCGCAGTGTCCGGAGCAAGTATGGTGGGTCTGACACACCGGTGTCAATGTGTTATTTTTTCCATTTCCAGGAGTGTATGTCACCTACATCCGCAGGTGATGAAAAGATTGACGAAATATATGATGAGACAAAAGAAATTATTCAGATAGTTATGGGAGACGAAAATTTAATACTTATGGGGGATTGGAATTCAGTAGTAGGAAAAGGAAGGAAAAATAGTAGGAGAATATGGACTCGGGAGAAATGAATGAAACAGCAAGCCGCCTGCCAGAATTTTGCACAGAGCATAATTTAATCATTGCTAACACTTGGTTTAAGAATTGTGATAGAAGGTTCTATACGTGGAAGAGACCTTGAGACACCAGAAGCTTTCAGACCTATAGAGATTTCGGGACCTGAATTTTTAATTGTAAGACATTTCCAGCGTCAGATGTGGATTTTGTCCACAATTTATTGGTTATGAACAGTAGATTAAGATTTAAGAAAATGCAAAACGGTAGGAATTTAAGGATGTGGATTACGGACAAACTGAAAGAACGAGTGTTTGTAGAGAGTTTCAGAGGGAAAGCGTTAGGGAACGGTTGACAAGAACAGGGGAAAGGAATACAGTTGAAGAATAATGGGTAGCTTTTAGAGACGAAATAGTGAATTCAGCAGAGTATCATGTAGGTAAAAAGATAAGAGCTCGTAGAAATCCTTCAGTAGTACAAGATATACTGAATTTAATTGATGAAAGGAGAAAATCTAAAAATCCAATAAATGACGCAGGCGAAAGGGAATACAAACGTCTAAAAATTGAGGCTGGCATGAAGTGCAAAAAGGCTAAGCAGAAATAGTTAGGGGAAAAATACAAGGTTTAAATGGCTCTGAGCACTATGGGACTTAACATCTATGGTCATCAGTCCCCTAGAACTTAGAACTACTTAAACCTAACTAACCTAATGACATCACACAACATCCAGACATCACGAGACAGAGAAAATCCCTGACCCCGCCGGGAATCGAACCCGGGAACCCGGGCGTGGGAAGCGAGAACGCTACCACACGACCACGACCACGACCACGGACGAAAATTACAAGGATTTAGAAGTATATGAACTACTTTATTGAATATCAAGACCTCAGATGGAGAACCAGCCTTAAGCAAGAAGGGAAAGCAGGAAAGTGGAAGCAGTGTATAGAGGATCTGTAAATAAAGATGTATCTGAGGGCAATATTAGGAAAATGAAAGAGGACATAGATGAAGATGGGATGGGAGATATGGTACTTCGTGAAGAATTTAACAGATCACTGAAAGACCTAAGTCGGAAAAGGCCATGGGAGTAGACAACATTCCGTTAGAACTACTGATACCCTGGGAAAGCCAACCAAGAGAAAGCACTTGCATTTCGTGAACAAGATACATGAGACCGACGAAATATCCGACTTCAGGAAGAATGTAATAATTCCAAATCCAAAGAAAATAGCTGTTGACGGTTTGACAATTACCGACCCATTAGTTTAATAAGGCACGGTTGCAAGTACTAACACGAATTCTTTTAAGAAGAATACATAGCTAGTAGAAGTCGACCTCGCGGAAGATCAGTTTGGATTCCAGAGAAATGTAGGAACACGCTAGGCAATACTGACCCTAGGACTTCTCAAATAAGATAGGTTGAGGAATGGCAAACCTACGTTTACAGCATTTGTAGACATAAAGAAAGTTTTTGACAATGTCGACTGGAATATTCTCTTTCAAATCATAAAGGTGACAGTGGTAAAATACAGGGAGCGAAAGGCAATTTACAGTTTGTGCATAAACCAGATCTCAATTATAAGAGTCGATGGTCGTGAAAGGGAAGCTCTGATTAAGAAGTGAGTGAGACTGAGCTGTAGCCTATCCCTGATGTTTTCCAGTCTGTATATTAAGCAAGTAGTAAAGGAAACAAAAGAAAAATTTAGAGTAGGAATTAAAGTCAGGGGAGAAAAATAAAAGCTTTGAGGTTGATCGACGACATTGTAATTCTGTTAGAGACAGCAAAGGACTTGGAAGAGCAGTTGAACGGAATGGACAGTGTCTTAAAAAGAGGATATAAAATGTACATCGACCAAGGCAAAACGAGGATAATGGGACGTAGCAAAATTAAATCAGATAATGCTGAGGGAATTACATTAGGAAGTGAGACAGTTACAGTAGGTGTAGTTAGTTCAGCAAAATGACCGATGATGGTCGAAGTAAAGAGGATGTAAAATGTAGACTGGCAATGGCAAGAAAATAGTTTCTGAAGAGGAGACATTTATTATTACTGAGTATAGATTTAAGTGTCAGAAACTCTTTTGTGGAAGTATTTGCATGAAGTGTATCTGTGTATGGAAGTGAAACATGGATGATAAGCGGTTTAAACAAGAAGAGAGTAGAAGGTTTTGGAAGGTGATGCTACAGAAGAATGCTAATTGATCACGTAAACAATGAGGAGGTACTGAACAGAAATGGGGAGCAAAGAAATTTGTGGCGCACTCTGACTGGCAGAAGGGATCAGTTGGTAGGACACATTTTGATAACCAATCAAGGGATCAGCAATTTAATACTGGAACGAAGAGTGGGGGCGTAATAATCGTAGAGGGAGACCATGATATGAATGAGCCTGCAGATTCAGAAGGATGTAGGTAGCATTATTTACTCGGACATGAAGAGGCTTGGACAGGATAGAGTACCATAGAGAAACCGAGCGAGGTGGCGCAGTGGTTAGACACTGGACTCGCATTCGGGAGGACGACGGTTCAATCCTGCGTCCGGCCATCCTGATTTGGGTTTTCCGTGATTTCCCTAAATCACTCCAGGCAAATGCCGGGATGGTTCCTCTGAAAGGGCACGGCCGACTTCCTTCCCCATCCTTCCCTAATCCGATGAGACCGATGACCACGCTGTCTGGTCTCCTTCCCCAAAAACCAACCAACCAACCAACCAGTACCATAGAGCTGCATCAATACAGTCATCACCCTGAAGACCGCAACAACAACAACGCGTCTTACCCACGTTGTATCATTTTCAGTGGCTGTTAACATTACTCTATTGTAGTCTGACTGGAAATCCTTACCTTCGTTCCATTTCACTTCACTGACCTACACTATACCTTCATTCAGCTTTTACATTTTCCGCTTTAGATTTTCAGGCTTCCTACTACGTGCAAGTTTGTGACATTACATATTTCGACTCGTAGTATGCCATTTCTCCATTCTCATGGTGACCTTCCTCTCGGAAGTCTTCTCCCAGAGGTCCGAATGGAGGACTAATTGGAATGTTTTGACAATGGAAAGGTCGTCATGACACTTTTTCAACTAATGAGCACATATCTTGTGGGGACACATTATGTTTCTTTAATGCAGTAGTTAGCATTGCCTTGTGCATCTTCATGCCGTTGATCATTTTTGATTATTCCGCCTCTTAGGGGCAGTTTCCTACTCCAAGGTCAAGAGAGTGCCCATAATATCTGACACTCCTCTGCCATCTTTGAAAAGGTCGTTAGCATAACGA